>NC_092333.1:237992500-239465000 GCF_046630445.1 Rutidosis leptorrhynchoides | reverse complement strand
AACATTTATAAAACCTGCATGTATTCTCATCCCAAAAATATTAGATTTTAAAAGTGGGACTATAACTCACTTTCACAGATTTTTACTTCGTAGGGAAGTAAGACTTGGCCACTGGTTGATTCACGAACCTATAACAATATATACATATATATCAAAGTATGTTCAAAATATATTTACAACACTTTTAATATATTTTGATGTTTTAAGTTTATTAAGTCAGTTGTCCTCGTTAGTAACCTACAACTAGTTGTCCATAGTTAGATGTACAGAAATAAATTGACAAATATTATCTTGAATCAATCCACGACCCAGTGTATACGTATCTCAGTATTGATCACAACTCAAACTATATATATTTTGGAATCAACCTCAACCCTGTATAGCTAACTCCAACATTCACATATAGAGTGTCTATGGTTGTTCCGAAATATATATAGATGTGTCGACATGATAGGTCGAAACATTGTATACGTGTCTATGGTATCTCAATATTACATAATATACAATACAAGTTGATTAAGTTATGGTTGGAATAGATTTGTTACCAATTTTCACGTAGTTAAAATGAGAAAAATTATCCAATATTGTTTTACCCATAACTTCTTCATTTTAAATCCGTTTTGAGTGAATCAAATTGCTATGGTTTCATATTGAACTCTATTTTATGAATCTAAACATAAAAAGTATAGGTTTATAGTCGGAAAAATAAGTTACAAGTCGTTTTCGTAAAGGTAGTCATTTCAGTCGAAAGAACGACGTCTAAATGACCATTTTAGAAAACATACTTCCACTTTGAGTTTAAACATAATTTTTGGATATAGTTTCATGTTCATAATAAAAATCATTTTCTCAAAATAACAACTTTTAAATCAAAGTTTATCATAGTTTTTAATTAACTAACCCAAAACAGCCCGCGGTGTTACTACGACGGCGTAAATCCGGTTTTACGGTGTTTTTCGTGTTTCCAGGTTTTAAATCATTAATTTAGCATATCATATAGATATAGAACATGTGTTTAGTTGATTTTAAAAGTCAAGTTAGAAGGATTAACTTTTGTTTGCGAACAAGTTTAGAATTAACTAAACTATGTTCTAGTGATTACAAGTTTAAACCTTCGAATAAGATAGCTTTATATGTATGAATCGAATGATGTTATGAACATCATTACTACCTTAAGTTCCTTGGATAAACCTACTGGAAAAGAGAAAAATGGATCTAGCTTCAACGGATCCTTGGATGGATCGAAGTTCTTGAAGCAGAATCATGATACGAAAACAAGTTCAAGTAAGATCATCACTTGAAATAAGATTATTATAGTTATAGAAATTGAAACAAAGTTTGAATATGATTATTAACTTGTATTAGAATGATAACCTACTGTAAGAAACAAAGATTTCTTGAGGTTGGATGATCACCTTACAAGATTGGAAGTGAGCTAGCAAACTTGAAAATATTCTTGATTTTATGTAACTAGAACTTGTAGAATTTATGAAGAACACTTAGAACTTGAAGATAGAACTTGAGAAAGATCAATTAGATGAAGAAAATTGAAGAATGAAAGTGTTTGTAGGTGTTTTTGGTCGTTGGTGTATGGATTAGATATAAAGGATATGTAATTTTGTTTTCATGTAAATAAGTCATGAATGATTACTCATATTTTTGTAATTTTATGAGATATTTCATGCTAGTTGCCAAATGATGGTTCCCACATGTGTTAGGTGACTCACATGGGCTACTAAGAGCTAATCATTGGAGTGTATATACCAATAGTACATACATATAAAAGCTGTGTATTGTACGAGTACGAATACGGGTGCATACGAGTAGAATTGTTGATGAAACTGAACGAGGATGTAATTGTAAGCATTTTTGTTAAGTAGAAGTATTTTGATAAGTGTATTGAAGTCTTTCATAAGTGTATAAATACTTATTAAAACACTACATGTATATACATTTTAACTGAGTCGTTAAGTCATCGTTAGTCGTTACATGTAAGTGTTGTTTTGAAACCTTTAGGTTAACGATCTTGTTAAATGTTGTTAACCCAATGTTTATAATATCAAATGAGATTTTAAATTATTATATTATCATGATATTATCATGTATGAATATCTCTTAATATGATATATATACATTAAATGTCTTTACAACGATAATCGTTACATATATGTCTCGTTTAAAAATCATTAAGTTAGTAGTCTTGTTTTTACATATGTAGTTCATTGTTAATATACTTAATGATATGTTTACTTATCATAGTATCATGTTAACTATATATATATATCCATATATATGTCATCATATAGTTTTTACAAGTTTTAACGTTCGTGAATCACCGGTCAGCTTGGGTGGTCAATTGTCTATATGAAACATATTTTAATTAATCAAGTCTTAACAAGTTTGATTGCTTAACATGTTGGAAACATTTAATCATGTAAATATCAATCTCAATTAATATATATAAACATGGAAAAGTTCAGGTCACTACAGTACCTACCCGTTAAATAAATTTCGTCCCGAAATTTTAAGCTGTTGAAGGTGTTGACGAATCTTCTGGAAATAGATGCGGGTATTTCTTCTACATCTGATCTTCACGCTCCCAGGTGAACTCAGGTCCTCTACGAGCATTCCATCGAACCTTAACAATTGGTATCTTGTTTTGCTTAAGTCTTTTAACCTCACGATCCATTATTTCGACGGGTTCTTCGATGAATTGAAGTTTTTCGTTGATTTGGATTTCATCTAACGAAATAGTGAGATCTTTTTTAGCAAAACATTTCTTCAAATTCGAGATGTGGAAAGTGTTATGTACAGCCACGAGTTGTTGAGGTAACTCAAGTCGGTAAGCTACTGGTCCGATCGGTAAGCTACTGGTCCGACACGATCAATAATCTTGAATGGTCCAATATACCTTGGATTTAATTTCCCTCGTTTACCAAATCGAACAACGCCTTTCCAAGGTGCAACTTTAAGCATGACCATCTCTCCAATTTCAAATTCTATATCTTTTCTTTTAATGTCAGCGTAGCTCTTTTGTCGACTTTGGGCGGTTTTCAACCGTTGTTGAATTTGGATGATCTTCTCGGTAGTTTCTTGTATAATCTCCGGATCCGTAATCTGTCTATCCCCCACTTCACTCCAACAAATCGGAGACCTGCACTTTCTACCATAAAGTGCTTCAAATGGCGCCATCTCAATGCTTGAATGGTAGCTGTTGTTGTAGGAAAATTCTGCTAACGGTAGATGTCGATCCCAACTGTTTCTGAAATCAATAACACATGATCGTAGCATGTCTTCAAGCGTTTGTATCGTCCTTTCGCTCTGCCCATCAGTTTGTGGATGATAGGCAGTACTCATGTCTAGACGAGTTCCTAATGCTTGCTGTAATATCTGCCAGAATCTTGAAATAAATCTGCCATCCCTATCAGAGATAATAGAGATTGGTATTCCATGTCTGGAGACGACTTCCTTCAAATACAGTCGTGCTAACTTCTCCATCTTGTCATCTTCTCTTATTAGCATAAAGTGTGCTGATTTGGTGAGACGATCAACTATTACCCAAATAGTATCAAAACCACTTGCAATCCTTGGCAATTTAGTGATGAAATCCATGGTAATGTTTTCCCATTTCCATTCCGGGATTTTGGGTTGTTGAAGTAGACCTGATGGTTTCTGATGCTCAGCTTTGACCTTAGAACACGTCAAACATTCTCCTACGTATTTAGCAACATCGGCTTTCATACCCAGCCACCAAAAATGTTTCTTGAGATCCTTGTACATCTTCCCCATTCCAGGATGTATTGAGTATCTGTAAAGAGCTTCTCTAAGTACCATTTCTCTCATATCTCCAAATTTTGGTACCCAAATCCTTTCAGCCCTATACCGGGTTCCGTCTTCCCGAATATTAAGATGCTTCTCCGATCCTTTGGGTATTTCATCCATTAAATTTCCCTCTTTTAAAACTCCTTGTTGCACCTCCTTTATTTGAGTAGTAAGGTTATTATGAATCATTATATTCATAGATTTTACTCGAATGGGTTCTCTGTCCTTCCTGCTCAAAGCATCGGCTACCACATTTGCCTTCCCCAGGTGGTAACGAATCTCAAAGTCGTAATCATTCAATAATTCAATCCACCTACGCTGTCTCATATTCAGTTGTTTCTGATTAAATATGTGTTGAAGACTTTTGTGGTCGGTATATATAATACTTTTGACCCCATATAAGTAGTGCCTCCAAGTCTTTAATGCAAAAACAACCGCGCCTAATTCCAAATCATGCGTCGTATAATTTTGTTCGTGAATCTTCAATTGTCTAGATGCATAAGCAATCACCTTCGTTCGTTGCATTAATACACAACCGAGACCTTGCTTTGATGCATCACAATAAATCACAAAATCATCATTCCCTTCAGGCAATGACAATATAGGTGCCGTAGTTAGCTTTTTCTTCAATAACTGAAAAGCTTTCTCTTGTTCATAATTCCATTCAAATTTCTTCCCTTTATGCGTTAATGCAGTCAAGGGTTTTGCTATTCTGGAAAAGTCTTGGATGAACCTTCTGTAGTAACCAGCTAGTCCTAAAAACTGGCGTATGTGTTTTGGAGTTTTCGTGGTTCCCACTTTTCAACAGTTTCTATCTTTGCCGGATCCACCTTAATACCTTCTTTGTTCACTATGTGACCGAGGAATTGAACTTCTTCCTACCAAAATGCACACTTTGAAAACTTAGCGTACAATTCTTCCTTCCTCAATACTTCTAACACCTTTCTCAAATGTTCACCGTGTTCTTGGTCATTCTTTGAGTAAATAAGTATGTCATTAATGAAAACAATGACAAACTTGTCAAGGTATGGTCCACACACTCGGTTCATAAGGTCCATGAACACAGCTGGTGCATTAGTTAAACCAAACGGCATGACCATAAACTCGTAATGACCGTAATGTGTTCTGAAAGCAGTCTTTGGAATATCATCTTCTTTCACCCGCATTTGATGATACCCGGAACGTAAGTCAATCTTTGAATAAACAGACGAGCCTTGTAGTTGATCAAATAAGTCGTCGATTCTCGGTAGTGGGTAGCGGTTCTTGATGGTAAGTTTGTTCAACTCTCGGTAGTTGATACACAACCTGAATGTACCATCTTTCTTCTTGACAAACAAAACAGGAGCTCCCCACGGTGATGTGCTTGGTCGAATGAAACCACGCTCTAAAAGTTCTTGTAATTGGCTTTGCAGTTCTTTCATCTCGCTGGGTGCGAGTCTGTAAGGAGCACGAGCTATTGGTGCAGCTCCTGGTACAAGATCTATTTGAAATTCAACGGATCGATGTGGGGGTAATCCCTGTAATTCTTTCGGAAATACATCGGGAAATTCTTTTGCAATGGGAACATCATTGATGCTCTTTTCTTCAGTTTGTACTTTCTCGACGTGTGCTAGAACAGCATAGCAACCTTTTCTTATTAGTTTTTGTGCCTTCAAATTACTAATAAGATGTAGCTTCGTGTTGCCCTTTTCTCCGTACACCATTAAGGGTTTTCCTTTTTCTCGTATAATGCAAATTACATTTTTGTAACAAACAATCTCTGCTTTCACTTCTTTCAACCAGTCCATACCGATTATCACATCAAAACTCCCTAACTCTACTGGTATCAAATCAATCTTAAATGTTTCGCTAACCAGTTTAATTTCTTGATTCCGACATATATTATCTGCTGAAATTAATTTACCATTTGCTAATTCGAGTAAAAATTTACTATCCAAAGGCGTCAATGGACAACTTAATTTAGCACAAAAATCTCTACTCATATAGCTTCTATCCGCACCCGAATCAAATAAAACGTAAGCAGATTTATTGTCAATAAGAAACGTACCCGTAACAAGCTCCGGGTCTTCCTGTGCCTCTGCCGCATTAATATTGAAAACTCTTCCGCGGCCTTGTCCATTCGTGTTCTCCTGGTTCGGGCAATTTCTAATAATGTGGCCCGATTTTCCACATTTATAACAAACTACATTGGCATAACTTGCTCCGACACTACTTGCTCCGCCATTACTCATTCCGACACCATTTGTTCCTTTCGTTCTATTAACCCCTGGTCCGTAGACCTCACACTTCGCCGCGCTATGACCATTTCTTTTACACTTGTTGCAAAATTTGGTGCAGAACCCTGAGTGATACTTTTCACACCTTTGGCATAGTTGCTTCTGATTGTTGTTGTTGTTGCGGTTATTATTGTTGTTGGGATGATTGTTGTAGTTGCTGTTGTTGTTGTTGTTGTTGTTGTTGTTGTTGTTGTTGTTGTTGGGCCGTTTGTTGTAGTTGCGATTGATGTTGCGATTGTTGGGATAATTGTTGCGATTATTGTTGTAATTGCTGTTGTTGTTGTATTGGTGATTCTTATCACCGTTTTCCTCCCACTTTCTTTTGACTTGCTTCACATTGGCCTCTTCAGCAGTCTGTTCTTTAATTCTTTCTTCAATCTGGTTCACTAGTTTGTGAGCCATTCTACATGCCTCTTGTATGGAGGCGGGCTCGTGTGAACTTATATCTTCTTGGATTCTCTTCCTCATCTTCGAATGCTCCCGGACACAATAGGCACAATTCTGTGAATCGTCTTTTGTACGTGGTAATATCAAATCCTTGGGTTCGTAACCCTCTAAGTTCTGTCTTGAGCTTATTGACCTCGGTTCTGGGACGGTACTTCTCGTTCATCAAGTGCTTGAATGCTGACCACGATAGTGCGTACGCATCGTCTTGTCCCACTTGCTCTAGATAGGTATTCCACCATGTTAACGCAGAACCTGTGAAGGTATGCGTAGCGTACTTCACTTTGTCCTCTTCAGTACACTTACTTATGGAAAACACCGATTCGACCTTCTCGGTCCACCGTTTCAATCCGATCGGTCCTTCGGTTCCATCAAATTCCAAAGGTTTGCAGGCAGTGAATTCTTTGTAGGTGCATCCTACACGATTTCCTGTACTGCTAGATCCAAGGTTATTATTGGTATGTAGCGCAGCCTGTACTGTGGCTATGTTTGAAGCTAGAAAAGTACGGAATTCCTCTTCATTCATATTCACGGTGTGTCGAGTAGTCGGTGCCATTTCCTTCAAAATAATTAAATGGAACAAGTTAATCATACAGAATATTAAGAGTAGTTAATAGTATTTCGTAGCATAATATGAACTCATTTATAAAAGCTTTTTCTTCATATTAGCATTTTATAAGTTTAAATTCGGGTAATACCTACCCGTTAAGTTCATACTTAGTAGCTAATATACAATTCAACTACTACAATTCTATATGAAAAACTGATTATAATAATATTTCGCGTTCAAACTTTTACACAATATTTTACAAACTTACAATACCGCTTATTTTACATATAGCATGAAATATAGCACACAATAAATTTGATACAAGATGGTTGTGAAGATAATTCTAGCTAGTACACAAGTCGTTCAGCAAAGGCAATAAAGACACGTAATTCATACGTCCAGAAACAAGTCATGCATTCTGGTTTTACTAGGATTACTTCCCATCCTTGGTCTTGTGGAACATAACCGTTATGGCCGTTGATAAGACAACGTGTTGTAACGTCGTCAAAGGGACGAGGGTTACGTAATGTCCAACAGTCCCGTAACAATCTAAAAACCTCATTTCTTACCCCAATTACCGACTCCGTCACTTGTGGGAACGTTTTGTTTAATAGTTGTAGCCCGATGTTCTTGTTCTCACTTTGGTGAGATGCGAACATTACTAATCCGTAAGCATAACATGCTTCTTTATGTTGCATGTTAGCCGCTTTTTCTAAATCACGAAGTCCAATATTCGGATATATTGAGTCAAAATAATTTCTTAACCCATTGCGTAAAATAGCATTTGGGTTCCCCGCAATATATGCGTCAAAGTAAACACATCGTAACTTATGGATTTCCCAATGTGATATCCCCCATCTTTCGAACGTAAGCCTTTTATAAACCAAGGCATTCTTGGAACGTTCTTCGAATGTCTTACAAACTGATCTCGCCTTAAATAGTTATGCCAAAGAATTCTGACCGACTCTAGACAAGATTTCATCAATCATGTCTCCGGGTAGGTCTCTTAAAATATTGGGTTGTCTATCCATTTTGTGTTTTTATACTGTAAAATAGACAAGAGTTAGATTCATAAAAAATACTTATTAATACAAGCAATTTTTACATATATCATAAAGCATAAGCACACTATATTACATATATTACACCACACGAATACAACTATCTTATTCCGACTCGCTTGTTTCTTCTTCTTCGGTTTTGGTTCGTTTTGCCAAGTTTCTAGGGATATATGATGTTCCCCTAATAAGAGCCTTCGTTTTCCACATTGGTTTAGAAAAACCTGGTGGTTTAGAGGTTCTCGGGTCATTGTTACAACTTAAGGACTTCGGGGGTTGACGATACATATAAAGTTCATCGGGGTTGGAATTAGATTTCTCTATTTTTATGCCCTTTCCCTTATTATTTTCTTTTGCCTTTTTTAATTCAGTTGGGGTAATTTCTATAACATCATCGGAATTCTCGTCGGAATCCGATTCATCGGAGAATTGGTAATCCTCCCAATATTTTGCTTCCTTGGCGGAAACACCATTGACCATAATTAACCTTGGTCGGTTGGTTGAGGATTTTCTTTTACTTAACCGTTTTATTATTTCCCCCACCGGTTCTATTTCTTCATCCGGTTTCGATTCTTCTTCCGGTTCCGATTCTTCTTCCGGTTCTGACTCTTCTTCCGGTTCCTCTTCGGGAACTTGTGAATCAGTCCACGAATCATTCCAATTTACATTTGACTCTTCATTATTATTAGGTGAGTCAATGGGACTTGTTCTAGAGGTAGACATCTATCACATAATATCAAACGCGTTAAGAGATTAATATATCACATAATATTCACATGTTAAAAATATATAGTTTCCAACAAAATTTGTTAAGCAATCATTTTTCAAGTAAACACGGTCGAAGTCCAGACTCACTAATGCATCCTAACAAACTCGATAAGATACACTAATGCAAAATTCTGGTTCTCTAAGACCAACGCTCGGATACCAACTGAAATGTCCCGTTCTTATTGATTAAAAACGTTCCATATTAATTGATTTCGTTGCGAGGTTTTGACCTCTATATGAGACGTTTTTCAAAGACTGCTTTCATTTTAAAACAAACCATAACCTTTATTTCATCAATAAAGGTTTAAAAAGCTTTACGTAGATTATCAAATAATGATAATCTAAAATATCCTGTTTACACACGACCATTACATAATGGTTTACAATACAAATATGTTACAATAAAATAAGTTTCTTGAATGCAGTTTTTACACAATATCATACAAGCATGGACTCCAAATCTCGTCCTTATTTAAGTATGCGACAGCGGAAGCTCTTAATAATCACCTGAGAATAAACATGCTTAAAACGTCAACAAAAATGTTGATGAGTTATAGGTTTAACCTATATATATCAAATCATAATAATAGACCACAAGATTTCATATTTCAAAACACATCCCATACATAGAGATAAAAATCATTCATATGGTGAACACCTGGTAACCGACATTAACAAAATGCATATATAAGAATATCCCCATCATTCCGGGACACCCTTCGGATATGATATAAATTTCGAAGTACTAAAGCATCCGGTACTTTGGATGGGGCTTGTTGGGCCCAATAGATCTATCTTTAGGATTCGCGTCAATTAGGGTGTCTGTTCCCTAATTCTTAGATTACCAGACTTAATAAAAAGGGGCATATTC
The DNA here is from genome assembly GCF_046630445.1 of Rutidosis leptorrhynchoides. Taxonomy (NCBI): domain Eukaryota; kingdom Viridiplantae; phylum Streptophyta; class Magnoliopsida; order Asterales; family Asteraceae; genus Rutidosis; species Rutidosis leptorrhynchoides. The sequence continues at coordinate 239,455,211 of NC_092333.1, read as the reverse complement.
GGCTTCAATCATTCACCCATATAATGTAGTTTCATTTACTTGTGTCTATTTCGTAAAACATTTATAAAACCTGCATGTATTCTCATCCCAAAAATATTAGATTTTAAAAGTGGGACTATAACTCACTTTCACAGATTTTTACTTCGTCAGGAAGTAAGACTTGGCCACTGGTTGATTCACGAACCTATAACAATATATACATATATATCAAAGTATGTTCAAAATATATTTACAACACTTTTAATATATTTTGATGTTTTAAGTTTATTAAGTCAGCTGTCCTCGTTAGTAACCTACAACTAGTTGTCCATAGTTAGATGTACAGAAATAAATCAATAAATATTATCTTGAATCAATCCACGACCCAGTGTATACGTATCTCAGTATTGATCACAACTCAAACTATATATATTTTGGAATCAACCTCAACCCTGTATAGCTAACTCCAACATTCACATATAGAGTGTCTATGGTTGTTCCGAAATATATATAGATGTGTCGACATGATAGGTCGAAACATTGTATACGTGTCTATGGTATCTCAAGATTACATAATATACAATACAAGTTGATTAAGTTATGGTTGGAATAGATTTGTTACCAATTTTCACGTAGCTAAAATGAGAAAAATTATCCAATCTTGTTTTACCCATAACTTCTTCATTTTAAATCCGTTTTGAGTGAATAAAATTGCTATGGTTTCATATTGAACTCTATTTTATGAATCTAAACAGAAAAAGTATAGGTTTATAGTCGGAAAAATAAGTTACAAGTCGTTTTTGTAAAGTTAGTCATTTTAGTCGAAAGAACGACGTCTAGATGACCATTTTAGAAAACATACTTCCACTTTGAGTTTAACCATAATTTTTGGATATAGTTTCATGTTCATAATAAAAATCATTTTCTCAAAATAACAACTTTTAAATCAAAGTTTATCATAGTTTTTAATTAACTAACCCAAAACAGCCCGAGGTGTTACTACGACGGCGTAAATCCGGTTTTACGGTGTTTTTCGTGTTTCCAGGTTTTAAATCATTAAGTTAGCATATCATATAGATATAGAACATGTGTTTAGTTGATTTTAAAAGTCAATTTAGAAGGATTAACTTTTGTTTGCGAACAAGTTTAGAATTAACTAAACTATGTTCTAGTGAATTACAAGTTTAAACCTTCGAATAAGATAGCTTTATATGTATGAATCGAATGATGTTATGAACATCATTACTACCTTAAGTTCCTTGGATAAACCTACTGGAAAAGAGAAAAATGGATCTAGCTTCAACGGATCCTTGGATGGCTCGAAGTTCTTGAAGCAGAATCATGACACGAAAACAAGTTCAAGTAAGATCATCACTTGAAATAAGATTGTTATAGTTATAGAAATTGAACCAAAGTTTGAATATGATTATTACCTTGTATTAGAATGATAACCTACTATAAGAAACAAAGATTTCTTGAGGTTGGATGATCACCTTACAAGATTGGAAGTGAGCTAGCAAACTTGAAAGTATTCTTGATTTTATGTAACTAGAACTTGTAGAATTTATGAAGAACACTTAGAACTTGAAGATAGAACTTGAGAGAGATCAATTAGATGAAGAAAATTGAAGAATGAAAGTGTTTGTAGGTGTTTTTGGTCGTTGGTGTATGGATTAGATATAAAGGATATGTAATTTTGTTTTCATGTAAATAAGTCATGAATGATTACTCATATTTTTGTAATTTTATGAGATATTTCATGCTAGTTGCCAAATGATGGTTCCCACATGTGTTAGGTGACTCACATGGGCTGCTAAGAGCTGATCATTGGAGTGTATATACCAATAATACATACATCTAAAAGCTGTGTATTGTACGAGTATGAATACGGGTGCATACGAGTAGAATTGTTGATGAAACTGAACGAGGATGTAATTGTAAGCATTTTTGTTAATTAGAAGTATTTTGATAAGTGTATTGAAGTCTTTCAAAAGTGTATAAATACATATTAAAACACTACATGTATATACATTTTAACTGAGTCGTTAAGTCATCGTTAGTCGTTACATGTAAGTGTTGTTTTGAAACCTTTAGGTTAACGATCTTGTTAAATGTTGTTAACCCAATGTTTATAATATCAAATGAGATTTTAAATTATTATATTATCATGATATTATCATGTATGAATATCTCTTAATATGATATATATACATTAAATGTCTTTACAACGATAATCGTTACATATATGTCTCGTTTAAAAATCATTAAGTTAGTAGTCTTGTTTTTACATATGTAGTTCATTGTTAATATACTTAATGATATGTTTACTTATCATAGTATTATTTTAACTATATATATATCCATATATATGTCATCATATAGTTTTTACAAGTTTTAACGTTCGTGAATCACCGGTCAGCTTGGGTGGTCAATTGTCTATATGAAACATATTTCAATTAATCAAGTCTTAACAAGTTTGATTGCTTAACATGTTGGAAACATTTAATCATGTAAATATCAATCTCAATTAATATATAAAAACATGGAAAAGTTCGGGTCACTACAAATACTAGCATATAAGTAACAAAAAAAAGAAAATTGGATCTCACTTTCCCTAGCCCAAGGCCAACGGTTTTGCTTCCAAAATGGGGGTAGTCAACTAGTTCTTTCAAGTGTGGGAGGGTGGTGAATGCTAGGAAGAGGTATAAAGTTAAATGTATGGGAAGATGGTCATGCATGCTTGAAACATCTTTGTCTCCTCACTTAATTAATCCTTGTTTAGTCTTAATGAATCACTAGTAATATAATGGGCTCACTAACTAGTCCATTAAGTAATGTAGGGTGGGCCTTGATAGCCCAAGTCCAAATAATAAAAGCCCATGTAAAAGTATGCAACAAATTAGTAAAAGCCCAAGTAATTAACTACTTACATTAGTTAATTAGGAATAATTAATAATAATTAATTATGAATGTAAATAATATTCGAAATATTATTCGTGAAAAACACGTGTCGAAAAGACAAGTCGGGACATGAAAAGTCAATTATGGTGACAAGGAAAATATACAAGAATACATTTATTAACACGCAAGTATTAATAATAAATAATAATAATATAAGTTGGAAAATTCATGGTCGTTACATTACCCACCTGTTAAAGAAAATTTCGTCCCGAAATTTTAAGCTGAGGTAGATGGAGGGGTCGGGAAAAGGTGAGGATACTTCTACATCATTTGATCCTCTCGTTCCCAGGTAAACTCGGGTCCTCGTTTGGCATTCCATCGGACTCGGACGATCGAAATCTTGTTGCGTTTCAAAGTTTTGACCTCACGGTCCACAATTTTGACAGATTCTTCCACGAAGTGGAGTTTGTCATCAATCGTAAGTTCCTCTAGTGGTATGACAAGTTTCGGTTCAGCAAGACACTTCTTCAAATTTGATACGTGGAAGGTAGGATGAACGGAGCTCAATTGAGTCGGAAGATCCAAGCGGTAAGCAACGGGTCTAACACGCTCCAAGATTTCGAAAGGACTAATGTATCACGGGTTGAGCTTCCCACGTTTTCCAAAACGGATTAAACCTTTCTAAGGTGCGACCTTCAAGATTACACGGTCACCCATGTTGAATTTGAAGTCTTTACGTTTAAGGTCGGCATAACTCTTTTGGCGATCACGGGCCGTCTTGAGTCTTGCTTGAATTTAGACAATCTTCTCGGTTGTTTCATGGACGAGTTTGGGTCCGGTGATTTGCTTTTCACCTACTTCAGCCCAACAAATAGGAGAATGGCATTTGCGGCCATACAACGCTTCGAAAGGTGCGGCATTAATACTCGAATGATAAATATTGTTGTAAGAGAATTCTACTAGCGGCAAATGCCTTTCTCAAGCCTTTCCGAAATCAATGACACAAGCACACAACATGTCCTCCAAAGTCTGAATCATGCGTTCGCTTTGTCTGTCGGTCTGTGGGTGATATACAGTACTCATGTCGAGATGAGTCCCCAAGGCTTCTTGCAAAGAACGCCAAAATCTAGAAGCAAAATGGGCATCGTGATCTGAAATAATCGATAAGGGCACACCATGACAAGATACAATTTCCTTTATGTATAGTTGAGCGAGTTTTTCCATCGTATCCGTTTTTTCATGGTTAAGAAGTGTGCAGATTTGGTAAGATGGTCAACGATAACCCAGATGGTATCGTATCCGCCCATCGTCTTTGGTAATTTCGTAATGAAGTCCATTGTTATCCTTTCCCACTTCCATTGCGGGATTTCTGGTTGCTGGAGTAACCCAGATGGCCTTTGATGTTCGGCCTTAACCTTTGAACAAGTCAAACACTTTCCAACGTAAGTTGCAACATCCTTCTTAAGATTTGGCCACCAATACTGTTCCTTGAGAGCGTGGTACATTTTACCGGCTCCTGGATGAATCGAATATCTTGACTTGTGGGCTTCGTCAAGAATGAGGCTTCACAAATCCCCATAAATAGGCACCCAAATTCTTCCGGCGAAGTATCGGTGTCCAGTCTCCTTAACCTCAAATCGAGAGACGAGAATGTTCAAGTGTTCATGAGAAATATTCTCCTCTTTGAGAGGCTCATCTTGGGCTACTCGGATTTGACTATTGAGATTTGAATGGATGGTGATGTTCAGGGCCCGAACACGAAGAGGTCACATCCTCTCCTTTTGGCTCAAAACGTCGGCTACAACATTTGCCTTGCCAGGATGGTAACGAAGTTCACAATCATAGTCGTTCATCGTCTCGATCCATCATCGCCGTCTCATGTTCAGTTGTTTCTGATCGAATATGTGTTGGAGGCTTTTGTAGTCGGTGAAGATAGTACTTTTAGTTCCATAAAGATAGTGTCTCCACAATTTGAGTGCAAAGACAACGGCTCCAAGTTCGAGAACGTGAGTAGTGTAGTTTCGCTCGTGAATCTTCAGTTGACGAGAAGCATAAGCAATGACCTTCGTTCTTTGCATCAATACGCAACCAAAACCATTTTTTGAGGCATCGCAATACACAACGAAGTCGTCACTGCCTTCAGAAAGGGATACGATAGGTGCGGTGGTCAATTTCTGCTTCAAGGTTTTAAATGTTGATTCTTGTTCAGTTTTCCAAACGAACTTCTTCCCTTTGTGAGTCAGCGCGGTCAAAGGACGCGCTATCAGAAAGAAACCTTCTATAAATCTTCGGTAGTAACCGGCGAGGCCTAAAAATTGGCGGATATGAGTCGGAGTAGTGGGGGTTTCCCACTTGCTGATAGCTTCGATCTTTGTGGGATCAACTTTGGTACATTGATCGCTCACAATATGACCCAGGAATTGGACTTCCTTAAACCAAAACTCGCATTTGGAGAATTTGGCATAAAGTTGCTCTTGTCTCAAGAGTTCAAGCACTAGTCGAAGATGTTGCTCATGTTTTTCTTCGCTTTTGGAGTAGATGAGGATATCATCTATGAAGATGATAACGAACTTATCCAGGTATGGCTTGCATACTCGATTCATGAGATCCATAAACACGGTAGGTGCGTTGGTTAAACCGAATGGCATCAAGAGAAACTCATAGTGACCATAACGGGTTCTGAACACAGTTTTCATCACATCACTCTCCTTCACCCTCAATTGGTGATAACCGGATCGCAAATCGATCTTAGAGTAAACGCTTGATCCTTGCAGCTGATCGAAAAGTTCGTCAATTCGGAGAAGGGGATACCGATTCTTGATCGTCAACTTGTTCAGCTCACGATAATCGATACACATGCGGAAAGATCCGTCCTTCTTCTTCACAAATAAAACAGGTGTGCCATAAGGCGAAGAACTTGGTTGGATAAATCCACGATCTAGCAGTTCTTGTAGTTAGCTCTGCAACTCTTGCATTTCGGAAGGTGCAACTCGATAAGGTGCACGAGCTACAAGTGCAGCTACAGGCACTAAATCGATCTGAAACTCCACTGCTCTCGATGGCGATAATCTAGGCAATTCTTCCGGAAAGACATCGGGAAATTCGTTCACAATTCGTACATCATCTACGCTCTTCACCTCTTCACATGTGCTAAAACAGCAAGACGTCCTTTCTTCATGATCTTTTGTGCTTTCATGCAACTAATGAGGTTCAGCTTCGAGTTACATCTCTCTCCGTAAATAATTAGTGGCTCACCTTCTTCGTGTGGTATACCAATAGCTTTATCTCGACAGATAACATCGGCCCTTACCTTGGTCAACCAGTCCATACCGACAATCACATCAAAACTTCCCAATTTGATGGGTATCAAGTCAATCTCGAAATCCACACCAGCTATGTTGATAATACCTCCTCGACTAATTTGGTCAATTTTCTCAAGTTTTCCATTGGCTACCTCAACAAGCATACTCTCCTTTAAAGGAACTAACGACCAATTTATATTAGAGCAAAAGTGTCTACATACATAACTCCTATCGGCACCAGTATCAAATAGGACAGAAGCTAATAGATTGTTGATAGTGAATATACCTGTAACCAAGTCGGGGTTCTCACGGGCATCCCTTGCGTTTACGTTAAAATCTCTTCCATGCGCTGGCCCGCCGTCCTTTCTCTTGTTGGGACATTCATTCCTGAAGTAGCCCTGCTGTCCGCACTCATAGGACTTCCTTGGTCCAGTAAGGTTTGTCTTCACAGTTGGGGTGGTGATCTTGCAGTCTTTGCCAATATGCCCAGTCCTTTTACACTTTTCACAGACCACGTTGCAGTACCCGGTATGATGCTTGTATCATCTCTTGCACTGTAGGAGACTACCCTTGTAGTTAGGGTTTGAGCTAGGGTTCGGGTTGGGGTTCCTCCCGTCATTGTTTCCCTTGAAACTTTCATGCCTCTTAGCTGGGTTTTGATCAAAGACCCTTCCCATGTTGCTGTCCCACTTACGTTTCTCATTACTAGCTCCCGATTCTTATTTTTCCTTTTCTGGTTCTTTGCTGGTAGTTTGGTTCATCAGGGTGTGCGCCATGCGCATACCTTCCGGGACATCAGCCGGTTTCGAAGAGGTGACATTTCCCTGGATGGACTTGGGAAGTCCCCACAAATACTGTTCCATTCGCTTAAATTCCAAGGTAACCATCGTGGGGCACATCAGAGCTAATTTTAGGTACCTTCGGTTATAACCATCAAGATCGGTTCCCACAACCATCAACTCCCAAAACTCAGCTTCCATTTTCTGAATCTCCATTCTGGGGCAGTATTCCTCGATCATAGCCCCCTTAAATTCCTCCCACGGTGTAGCATAGGCCTCGTCAATTCCCTTAGCCTGAGCAAGTGTGTTCCACCAGGTTAAAGCGCCGTTCGACAGTGTACAGGAGGCATACTTAGTTTTGTTCATTTCTGAGCAGTTGCTCACATGGAACACAGCTTCCAATTTCTCAAACCATCTCGTCAGTCCAACTGGCCCCTCAGTACCACTGAAATTCTGGGGCTTACAGCTTTGAAATTCCTTATAGGTGCACCCGTTATGATTGTGCTGGTTAACCGGTGGAGCTTGGGGGTTGACATTCGCAATTGCTTCAGCTACTCGAGCAGTTATCATTTCCTCAATCTGTGCCATTGTGGGCATTTCCCGTGAAAATCTTCCGTTTGCCATTGTTCTTTTAAAATTTTTTTTTGACTTAAGTTAAAATCCAGCATTATATAAATAGTAATACGGTATATGGTAACCAACATGGAATCAACACAACATATGCTAATTAAGAAATGCAACTAGATACATATATCACAAAATCATCATATCGTAACGTAAATAGAACACCGTACAAAAATTAAACAACACTAAGTTTCATTCATTAATAAGAAAGTTGCATACATCCGCATATGGTTCGTACAATACATGAGTAAAACATGAAACTACAAACGGGATTACATAATGAAATCTAATACAATAGCCCTATGGTAACGGTGGGTGAAGGATGTCCATTATGTGGGACACCTGGTCCTCGAGCTCAGTTACCTGAGCACGGAGGATATGCACTTCCCTCGTCAGTTCCTCGATGACGGGGGATGCTGGTGGGGTAGGCGATGCAGATGGTACAGGTGGAGCTGGTGGTGCAGATGATGATGATGGAGCTGGTGGTGCAGTCGGTCCAGCACCAGAAGTAGACAGTGTGCAATGGGAAGCCTTATGCACGAATGGATCGGCAGGGTAAGGCACAACCCTCTTACAGGCGGTAACCTTAACCAACTATCCGCGTGCGTCCACGAACGGTCTACCTCCGTTAACCCCTGGAATAATAGTACCATCGAAACAATACCACTTCTTCAGCAGGGTAGAGGGCGGCTACACGGGCGCCTCCTGAAGGTCCTCGTCAGAATCCTCGTTGGAATCCTCCTCGCTGAAGTCATCGGATGATGAGTCGTCTGAATCATCTGAGGGTGGATCTGCTCGATCGGTGGTCATAAGTCGATATCTGCTAGGCGGGATCGGCACAACACGTCCATCAGCAAGGTGTCTGACCCAATGTCCTCGCTCATTACGGAAAGGACCATCCCCGTTTTCCCCAGGAATCGCAGCACCATCGGAATGGTGCTGTGGCTCCGGGAGTCCTGGGCTAGGTGGAGCTGGAATCTCCTGGGTCCCCGTCTCCATCTGAGATGATCATCAGGTCAGGTATGTGGCTACTGTCCCCAGAGGACGAATCGCCAGAGTCACTGGAGGGTAGCGATGATGGGATCTCTGAGTCGGCAGAAGTAGCATGCAAGGTGGCAGATGAATCTGAGTCGCTCTCCAAGTCAATGATGATGGGCAAGACATCCGACATCTGAACAAGGAAAAACAACTTTTTCCATGTCAGTAAGTCATATAGCAAGCACGTATTAGGCAAAGTAACTACGACAGTCTAGATCATCTATAGCAGTAAGTAGTATGGCAATAATAACAAATCCTACAGAAGTATCATGCAATCGAAAGCAGATAGTATAATGCAGTAGTGAAAACAAGTAGCAGTATATGACGTATAGCAGTAAAAGTAAGCAGCAGCATGCAGCAAGTTCCGCAGAAACAAGTAAACTAGCAAGTTGTAGACTAGTCCTATTAGTGAATCCTACTCGGTCCGGCCTAGACTCACTAATGCAACCTAATTCCCTACAACCAATGATCTGATACCAAATGTGACGCCCCGTACAAAATTAATGTGTTCGGATCATCAACAACATGATCATTACAAGGTCAAACACTATATGCTGTTTTAAAATAAGTTTGCATTCATAAAAGGAGGTGACGTCTTAACCAACATCAAAAGTTTTACAAACGAAAGTATGCTTCTATGAATAGAAGCAACTAACATAAGTACGAGACCCGAAGGTCATTACAAATTCATTGTTTCAAAAGTAACATAGTTTGTGAATGCAAGGTAAACGTTTCATGCAGAGATATCTCTAACAAAGGCAGCGGGAGTCTACACAGTAAGACTACTACAGCGGAAGCATCAATCCTCTAAGAACCTGAGAAAACATGCTTAAAAATGTCAACACGAATGTTGGTGAGCTATAATTTAAATGTAACAGTAATGTAAGGTAGGCCACGAGATTTCCGTGTTTCAAAACAGTATGAAAAGTATATGTTTAATCGTAGGCACTTGATAACTAACTTAACGTGATATCACCCCCTATAAGTACACTTGGCGAGTGCGTAAGTTTACGAAGTATTAAACCCTATGGATCCATATATAATATTCGCGTTCACCAGTTCAAAAACCAATGACTAAACGTTACTGAGCTAAGGGGAAAGTTTATGCCGTTATATCACCCACACATATATAAAGGTTAAGTACTCGTGCCTAGTATTTAAAATGAAAAAGCGCATGTATTCTCAGTTCTCAAAATAGTTAAAGTAAAAAGGGATGCTACAACTCACAGTGAAAAGTAGTAAAGTCGGTACGAGATAACTAAGCAAGTAATTGGTCCGAAAGGTCCTCAACCTAAGTCAAAAGTTACTAAGTCAGTAAATCGTTCCCAAAGTTTTAAAAGTATGTAAATTAGGTCTTAAGTATTATCATCATTAATCATCAATCAAAAAGAGTAAAGTAAGTTTCAATCAAGAATAGAGATCGAAACAAGGGCTGACTTCGTTCAGCTTCTACGACCTCTATACAAATCGAAAAGATGCGTAGTCAGTGGCTATGGCTCCGTATGTGAGTCCTACAACCACTGACCAATTTTCAGAACCAAACTCATCTTCGTTTGACCGTGGCGACGGTTTAAGTGCGAGTAGGTTAGAAATTTTAGCACAACGTTACTAAGGTGTAGTGACTTTCGGAAGGCTATAAATCCTAAACCGTAAAACGGATTAAGACGATTCCTAAATGAAAAGTCATCTAATCGAACTGAAAAATCTGGATATCAGCTTTTCCAGTAGCCCAGGTGACTGACCAGACCTCAAAAACAGTAAACAAAGTGCTCCAGTGGGTTCTTGGTGCTTGATGTTCATCACGGTTCTCATCCTTGATGCTTGTAGCTTCAAGTGTACAACTCGTTGATGTGTTTGCATCACCTTAACCAAGTTTTGACCTTCATAACACTAGTGTATGTCTAAGATAAATAGCACAACTCATTTAATGGTTGTAAGAAGGTTGATGAACCAAAGTTACATCAAGATCTTAGATCCGACACATACATGAGTTCTAATAGTAATATTAAGCTATAAACTTAAATGTAAACTAAATAAACAAGATTTTAAGTTGTAGAACTTAGATCTTAGTTAGATCTTGAAGATCCTAGACTAGAAAGTCTAGATCTAGAGTTCTTAAGTTAAATCCTAAGTTATAGAACTTGGATCTTCACTTTAATAAAAGTATAAGTTATGAAACTTAGATTTTAATCTTGTAGAATGTATATATAAGCTTATAAGCTTTTGTTTTAGACAAAATTAGAAAACCATAAGCTATAGAAACTTAGATCCAACATAAGTGTATAAAGTTATAACTAGAAAGTTTAACTTCCATGTTCTTGAACTTACAAAGTTTAAACTTTAGTTTCAAGAAAAATGAGATCAAGTTTAACTAGTAATACTTGACCAAAATAAATAAATCACGAATTGAAATACTTACAAAAGGAAAATATAAACTAAAGTTACAAGTAACAAGTTCATGTTTGTTTCATACTTAAGGAGATTCAAGTCAAAGCTTGTATCTTAAGACAATAAACCTTATGTTTCCAAAACATGAACACAAGTAAGATCTTAAAGCTTATGAACTTTAGATCTTTATAATATTTCAAGTGTAGAACCATAAGCTAACAAGCTTAGATCCTTGTTCTTGTTTCCTCATCAAACAAAAGATGGAAGAAGCAAGATTACATGAAGATACAAACTATAAAGCTTGATCTTTAACAACAAACAACAACAAGTATGATGATGATGTGCTAGTAGGCGGTTTTCAAAGGAAGAAAGGCGAAGAAAAAAAAGAGTTTTACTTACAAGTTAGAGAAAAAAGGTTTAGAGAAAAAGTAGTGTATGAAGATATGTGAAAAATGAAGTTCATTACTAGCATATAAGTAACAAAAAAAAAAAGAAAATTGGATCTCACTTTCCCTAGCCCAAGGCCGACGGTTTTGCTCCCAAAATGGGGGTAGTCAACTAGTTCTTTCAATTGTGGGAGGGTGGTGAATGCTAGGAAGAGGTATAAAGTTAAATGCATGGGAAGATGGTCATGCATGCTTGAAACATCTTTGTTTCCTCACTTAATTAATCCTTGTTTAGTCTTAATGAATCACTAGTAATATAATGGGCTCACTAAATAGTCCATTAAGTAATGTAGGGTGGGCCTTGATAACCCAAGTCCAAATAATAAAATCCCATGTATAAGTATGCAACAAATTAGTAAAAGCCCAAGTAATTAACTAATTACATTAGTTAATTAGGAATAATTAATAATAATTAATTATGAATGTAAATAATATTCGAAATATTATTTGTGAAAAGCACGTGTCGAAAAGACGAGTCGGGACATGGAAAGTCAATTATGGTGACAAGGAAAATGTACAAGAATACATTTATTAACACGCAAGTATTAATAATAAATATTAATAATATAAGTTGGAAAATTCAGGGTCGTTACAGTGAAAAGGTTTATAAACATCATATTTTCATAAATTACATAGAAATCAAAAAGTTACAAGTGCAATTGAAAATTAAAGATGTCGCAAAACTACGTTTACGCTAATTACAATTCGGCATTTATCAAATCATGCGTTGTCATCCTTGGATCACGCGCGTATCTCTTCAGGCAAATAATCTCAATATTCTCTAAGGATTTAGCCACTTCCTTAGCAATTGCCTCAGCGTTGGGAGTAAGACGAGCCTCGATAGCAGCTGGTGGAGGGTCAGGAACTGACACATGCTCCTTAATGATGTTCCAAAATAGAATGCGCTCCCGATCCTGGATAGCTTCCACTAACTAATTATAGGCATAATTGACTGCTCTGCAATTAAGCGCATTGCTGACAATATGAGGAAGTCCAGCCTTCAAGCGTGTGAACTCGCACTCAGACTTGCCTGTCTCCTGGACAAGATCATAATGACGACCCATTAACTCTCTCATATCCGCGTCCCTCTGTGTTTTCTCCGAAAGAGCAACTCCCAGCTTGAGCTGCAAATCATCTCTTTCAGAGTTGGACATTTCCAGCAACTCACGAAGGCGCCGATTTTCCTCTCGCAAAGCTCGCACCTCATCCACTGCATCTACGCATGTATCATCACCCGGACCTTCACGGGTTTGGCGTTCGCCCTGGGGGAAGAATTTGCGGAACCAGATGAGACCGCCCCTTCACCCTCGACATTATCATCATCATCTGAAAAATATGAAAACATATTAAATCAGTAAAAATGCAGTATGGAAATCAAGCGCGCAAGTAGAATTTTACAAGGTCTTTCGCGCTTTGAGCAGGATAAGGGATTATAAACAAAATGAGGAACAAAAGGCACAAACATGTCGTTGAATTCCTTGGGTGTCAGTTTTTGCTTACCCACATAAAATGTGTGACGACTGGATGACCCCGCTTCAGTAGGCTCGCGCGTATGTAGAGAACTACGAGGAGCGCCAAATGCACGACCACACCCAGCGGTTCTATGCAAAGGCTCATAGGAGGCAGTCACATGCGCTAATCTTTTCACCTTAAGGTATGTCACAAACGGTATATCTGGAAAGAATAAAAACACAAGAAGCAATGATTCATTAACCAACAAGTCACGCGATACACAACTGAATTCTAAAGAAGTTCACTAACCTTTGAGATGCTGCGTAAAGCAAGGGCGACAATCGGGGTGAGGCCAATGCTTAGAAATACCACTAGCATACAAGTAGATGTTCTGGTGCATGTGCATATACATAGATTGATCTACGCAGTTGTCCAGCATGTCGCGCTCCATCGAACTTAACGTAGGTGTACGATTTAAATCGGCGTTAAACTAGTACTACCATTGTTTTATATTGGCATAAGAGGAAGGGATGAAAGTGTCATCAATAAAGAAGAACATCTCTCTTCAGATGGGAGTAGTTTTCCACCAGTGCTCTCGTGTGAAACCTCAGTTGTTGTTGAAAGTATACCAACCCTGATCAACTCGCTCGTAGCCGAAGATGTTCTTGAAAAGGTTCACCGTTAGCGTAAAATCGTACGCATGGCACCACATTTGAAACAGGGAAAACCTGTAAGCACCATTTGGATCCAACTGCCCAATGTCGATGTTAAAGTGGGATAGTATTAACATATAAAAGTTGGTGGGAGGAATACGCATATTACCCCTTTCCATCACCACCTCATAAAACGCAACCTTTCCATGAGGGGGAAGATTGGCACGCTCACGAAAGCTCAGAACAGAAGTTTTAAACTCCTTAATCGGAGGGTACCATTTAGACAGCTTGTCTATATGCTCTTGACTTATGTCGGACATAATATTCCCTACATTTGAAAAATAGGCGCTCGCTAGTTGCAGCCATTATATGATGATGTGTGTGAAAAGAGAGAAGATATAAGGCAGAAAGTGATGGGAAGTATTTATAGGAGAGGAAAAGGAGGAGAGAGAATACGGAACGAATCTCAACCGTATACGTGTCAGATTAACTCTGACAATGGAGCAGTGCATTTAAAGACCTAACTGTAAAAGCAACAGTTACAGAACCCAATAGTTATTGCGTCAGAACTATCACATCACAATCTGATACGAAATGATAATAGTTCTACGCCATCGGCGAATATAACTGCGCATACCATAGAACTGGAGGACTTAATGACGCGCATAAAATACGCTAACATATCGCGCAGACTTATGACCGCATAAGTCTCGCTTCACCATCCTCAAAGGGATAGCATGCGCTATATGTTGCGCGACTTAGCTTGCAACTTTGCGCATCTAACATTGCACCGTCAAAGGATATACGAAATAACTACAGGAGCTGAATAAGACAAAAGATAGTACGAGTATAATGGACAGAATCCCAGTGGTCATACAAATGACAGGGCGTGGCAAAACAGCACGATGTGGAGGGGACCACGTGAGTGCACGATCCATACGCCATAATAGTACTACTCTATACTATTCTGTCCCCTCCATCTTTTCTTGTTGCTTACGTGGCAGAAAAAGGACGACCACTCTTGCCTATAAATACTCACATCTAACCTCACATCAGATTCATTCAAGATAGAGAGAAAAATACTAGCCATCTATATTACTCTATTTGCACAATCATAACACATAACGGTTATCAGGTAACGTTCCTTGAAAAATAAATCCTAACACTGTCCACCGAGCCATCAACTCCGATTAACCCGAATGATGGTGGGTTATGTTTAACCACCTTTTCTGTGATCATCATCTCGTATGAGGGTTATTCACGGTAATCTGGACTGGAGTTTTAAACTCCAAAAACCCTTAAATCCCCCTTATCGTTGATCTTTCATGAACCGAACCCTTTGGACCATTTTATTCTTGATCAGTAAGCATTATGTGGGGTTAATCGCTTGGAATGTGGTTATATTTATAGGCAAACTCTATCTTTTTGTGACAATTTGGCATGTATAGTCCAAACAAACGGTTAAAAAATAAATAAAAATAACCATATAAAATGCCATTAAATTGTGATTTTATAATGCGAAACTTAACTAATTTAATTAACATACACTTTAGTTACCTGTTCTTCTTGATGAAATTCAACAATTGGATTGCAATGATATCCACGATGCGTGGACATGGGGTTTGAATAAGGACGATATTTATTGTTAAATCCACCTGAGAACATATGGATCGGAGATTGCTTCCTTATGGTTTGACAGAAACATCATCGTACAAATTCATTCCAATGAGAGTTAATGCTTTTTGTGAAGATCTAAGTAAGATAGTCTTTCGTTACGATGGAATTTATCTTCAAAAGGTATTCTATCGTTTGCTTGGCAATGGAGTGGAGACGATTGACCATTTATTATTTTCATATTCGGTGGTTATGGAATTGTGGCGTTCTGTTCATATTTGATTGGATTGCAGTTTACATGTTTTTGACTTGTGGTCCAGCTACTTCTCATGGTTCGATCATTGACATCGGCATCCTTGATATTGCTCCATTTATTCTTGAATGTTTGGTTGAAGAATATCGAGCTCGGTTCAAGATAATTCGGATATATTAGGCTCATTGCGATATTTGGTGATTTATTGTGTGGAAGATTGATATGAGTCACTTTATTTTTATATGCTACCATGCTTCAGGAATCAACAGAACAAACCCGGACCGACGGTCTACTTTGGTCTGACGGTCCAGTGAGCAAGGTCATTAACAGAAGTCACCTGGAACGGCGGTCCACTTTGGACTGGCGGTCCAGCATCAATTTTCAATTTCAACAGATCAATTTTGGACCAGAGGTCCACGACGGTTTCCAGCACTATTTAATGCAATTTTTTGGTCATTTGAAAGGATAACTTGTACATTTTTCCACCACTTTGGGTTCCAGACTTCTTTGGGCAATTTTTAGGTCTTGTTTACTTGTTTTCATCATCATTTAATCATTGTTAAACATCCATATTGTGGGATTGATTCACGGTTGCGATTGATACTTCTCGGTTCTCATTTTCTTATTATAAGTTTATGATTTCCATTATGCTCATCTTGATTGTGATTTGCTCTTGCATTATGTTAGGCTAAATATTTTGTGTGTTTACTTGATTGTGAACCCTTAATTGTACATTGCTAAATTATGTAATATTATTTCATTAATCTGACTTTTGATTGTTGTGCTCGACCAAAGACCCCTCGTTGTTAGGTTTGATATATTACTCCAATCACATAAATTGTTGATCGATTAACGAGAGTTAATCCGCAACATATGATTTGCGCTTCAACACCTTTGGTGATTTAGATAGTTACACGAGTATTTTCGAGAGATCGATGTATAAGTGTGATTAGTGATTAGTTGGTATTGAAACCCTAGCAATTGCGTAAACATTTACGGGAGACTATTGTGATTTGCGGTTCTACGAGAGTGGAACTGGGTTAAGTCTCACATTCATTAGTCAGGCATAGTTTGACTGATAAGGAAAGACCGACGAGAGTTGGTTGATTCTTGTTAGTTGAGATCACGTGATTATTTGGCCAGTAGTCATAAGACTATATACCTTTTCAACAAAATTCGGTTTAATTGTCATGCAAACCACGTTGAGAAGAATCAATTAAGTGAGCACCATTTGTTATCATTGTTTATTTGTTATTCTCTCATTTATGCTTTCTAAAACCACTCTCTGGAGAAAATACTCCCTTTTAGTTTGGTTAAGTGTGATTCAATCTAATAAAACACATTACTCCATGAGGATCGACCGAACTTACTTTTAAATAGCTACATATGGCTGGGATTCGTTGCCCATTTGTGTGGTAGTATATTAAACGTTTTTGTCCCATTTTTATAAGTATAATAAAAGCACATCAACTGTGTGCAAGTAGGATTGTATCACCTTTGATTATTCGATCCTTTCGTTGGGATTTATCCCACGAAATTTACTTTTTTGTTTACGTTTTTCTTGTTTGTGCTTATGATCTTATAGCTAGGTGACAAGATTTATGCTCCGTTTGCTTACAGGAAAAACAGTTGAACCTCATCCTGAACCGAGAGAAATTTTCATACGGATACCAAGAAGACCAAAGCTTAAAAGAAAAATCAACAAAAAAAGGGAAGCCCTAGTGGAACTAATGAAAAGATTGAGACTGAATTAGAAACTAGTGGTCCCACTCCTAATTTGGACCTAATAGTTCACGAAGAAACAATTGAAGAAGAAGAGGAGGAAACGGCAGAGGATCCGGATGATCAACCGATGTGAACCGCTCGACAAACTGTACCTCCAGAAATTTTACCCGTCATTCAAAGGCCCGACATTACGGCCGAAACTTGGGAGGTTAAGAGTAAATTTATTCATATGTTACGTGAGAAGTTGTTTGATGGAAGGACCAACAATAATCCGATTGAACACATGGAACAATTCGAGGATTTGTGTTAATTGTACAAGAATCAAGGTGTAACCGATGATGCTTTTAAATTGAGACTTTCCCGTATTCCTTATCAGGTGATGCTAGTAGATGGTTGAAATCTTTGCAACCCGACTCCATCACTACGTTTGCTCAATTGAGGGATAATTTTATTACGAGGTATTTTCCACTGGCTAAGGCTGAAAAGTTATGAATGGAGATTAATTCCTTTGTCCAGAAACATGATGAATCACTTTATGAAGCTTCAGAACGCTTAAAGTGAATGTTTAGAAATTGCCCGCAACACGGGTTACAAAAAGGGCAAATCGTCCAAACATTTTATCGAGGGGTATATTAAAATACATGAGGTATTCTTGATTCTTCGGCGGGTGGTGTGTTTTTGTATAAGTCTCCAAACCAAGCTAATCAATTGTTGGAAGACATTTTTTTTCATACATTTGAATGGACACCTTCGATGGACACCCCTGTAAGAAAGGCAATAGCAAATACGGCTCCAGAGGATGATGGTGGTGAGACAATTGCTTCATTATCTAATCAATTCAAAAAGTTTTGAATGGAAATTGAGAATATAACCTCAACGGTGGTCGCTGTACAAGTGGGCTGTGAGATTTGCCATGGTCCTTATCTTTCTAAGGATTGTGATATTAACGATCGACCTCTTATTCAAGATGTGAATTTTCTGGCTAATGCTCAAAATCAAAGTGGAAGTTCAAATGCATACCAAGGAAGGAACATGGGTTACCAAGGTGACCAAGGTAATCAAATGACCTTTGCTTTTCAGCGGAATGGACCACCAGGTTACAATAACTGAAACCAAAACCAAAATCAATACTAATGATACGCATACCCGATTATCTCATGTTGCGCATCAGACATGCATCGTCATGCATGTCACACACATATAGCGCGCCAAAGTGACCCAGCGCGGGGTCAAGGGCCTAGCGCATCACCTTTACTTGCGTTGAGAGGACGTGTGCCTATCAAGAGACTTTGTAGCCTGCAGAGTGCATATGGCAGACAAGAATCATGCCCGACAAAATAGTTTTTACTTTTGTCGGACCACTAAGAATACAAAAAGAGTTACCATATTGTCACACCCCCTAAACGGGATCGGGGGTAAATGTTACTAACCAATATCAAAACATAAGTGTATAAGCGAGAACGACTCTAAATGAGACGTTTTATTAAAATCCATAAGTAATATTGCAATGGAAATACATGTTTACATTAATAATCCAAAATGAAATAAAAATTGTTTGAATGAAAAATGACAATGATAAATGCAGACACCAAGTAGCAGCATTCAATATCACTGATATCGGCTAAAAAGTTAAGTTTTCACCTCGGTATTGACGCCCAAAAACAATGAATTTCAAAGCTTTATCGCCAAAATACCCGCTTCGTCGATTAAAAGTGAATATTAAGTGATTACGAAGCCGGTGCAAAAAGAATTAAGAGAATCGGAGCTAAAACGAAGAATCTATAGCGAAAACGGTGAAAAACAAGTTACAACCCCAGAAATAAAGTTACGATCTAGCAAAAACAGCAGACCAGGGCAAGCCATACGGCTTGCCATACGGGTTGCCACAAAGGGAAACGACCTGCCATGTATCCGGGCACAACAAACGGGCCTCCAGGTCATACGACCAGGCCATACGGCTTGCCATACGGCCTGCCATACGTATGACAGTAAAATCATTTCCTATTTAAGGGCCATTTGTCATCCGTTTTTACACACACTTCAATTCACTTCTCTCTCTCTCTCTCTACAATACTTGACATACTTTCAAGAT
Source organism: Rutidosis leptorrhynchoides (assembly GCF_046630445.1). NCBI lineage: Eukaryota > Viridiplantae > Streptophyta > Magnoliopsida > Asterales > Asteraceae > Rutidosis > Rutidosis leptorrhynchoides. Next base: position 239,435,965 of record NC_092333.1, on the reverse strand, counting down.
TTTTGACTCCGTGCAAGAAACCTAGTACCCGGAGAAGAACACCGAAGATTGTATTAGGAGCGGTCTGGAGTTTGAAGTTGTCACTTTTGTATTCGGAACTCGTTTAATCTACTGGTACTTCTAACCTTTGTCCTTATACATTGTCTTTCATTATTATGATTTTTGATATTGTTACCATGATAAGCGAGTAGTTATCTTTAGTGTATGCTATGATGTAGTCAGTTATAATGCCGAAATAATAGTATGGTTTGTGTATGTTGTCAAGATTCTTTCCGATTATGCTTTAAACTCAATCGCTTTTCTAACTAATTGAACGTAGTTATCGGCTCTGTTATTGGGAAGTAGCGAACCCTGATTAAGAGTACACTATCTCTACCACCCCTTGGTAAGAGAAGTCTATCAGATACAACGCGAGTTTGACTGAGGCACACCAGTTGTAGTAAGTCCACTAACCTTTGGATTTTGAATGAGGACTCTTTCGTAGTGAAACATCTAACTAGGCCCATAGTACATTGTCCATCCTAGACCATGCTAGTGTAGTCACCAAGCATATAAACTTCGTATGTGCATGTTGAAGCACAACGGTTGTTGTAAGCTGTACCTCTACTAAGTAGGGCCATGGAACCTGGTCAGTACTGATTAGTACACTTCACCATAATGCGGTCTCAAGCATTGCACCCTGCTTGAGGGATTTTTAGTTAATTAAGGAACTATTTGTTTAAACACATAAAGGATTGGACCGTTAGGATAACCGAACGTGTTCATGGAAGTCAAACCGACTTGGCCATGGTGTTCATTATGGTTGAACTCTTTTCAAGGGCCTAACTATCTTTTAAACCCAATCATTAACGATAGCATCGAAACACATCACATCTCTCGGATATGGCATACCATATATTTCATTGTGCTTAAGAAAGTTTAGACCTTTGTGGAATGTTAATACGTCACCCAACCGATTCGCTCAATTGGATGAGCCGTTTGAACATGTATGCCTGTAGTCAGACTACACGGGCGTCAGGGGGAAGGGAAGTTGCTGTCTATCCAGCATCTTCAAGCCTATCGAATTAGCCTGTGACATGTCTTATGACAGGGGCGTTAGGATCAGTGTAGTGAATACAAGGTCCTTACCTATTCATGAGCCAGCATTCCATAATCTCGGCAAAGTAACTGACGAAACCATAGTATCCACTTGCTTTAACCTTATCTGAATTACAAATTTTATCGCGTTTACTTTATTCTATCTTATAAACTAGAAAAACCAAAATTAGGTAATAAACCACTACTCCTTCACTTTAGGATTATCTTAAGCTTTAGTTATAGGTTCTATTCTACTGATATCTTAAAAATTTGACCATAGGTCATACTTCCCTTACTCACCATAATAAGGAGTAGAACGATTTAGGCCCGTTAAATAAAAATTTAAAACTATTGCTCTCACCTCCTGATAGCTAATTCTGACGCCTTGTGGCCTAACGACACCGCATAAATAAAACCACTTGTTTCAGTCATATCAAGGGTTAGTAAGTTTTTGGCGACGCTGCCGAGGAATTGGTATCAGACAATACTGCTTCTATCAAACCTATTTGCAAGCATTTAGTAGTGTCTAACAAAGACAATTATACACGGACTTGGTTGTTGGATTTTCTGAACAGTCTCCAATTATATTGGAACAAAAAGGATCCTGCCTCTCCGTAGTTAGTCTGGCCACTTGGTTTGTTAAATAGTTCGTGCGAAGCTCTGTTATTGAAATACCAGGGAATCAGTAGCAAGAACCAAAAACATAAGTAAACTTAGGATAGTTACTTTAGATTACCTTAGGTTACCTTAGATTAACTTAGATTAAGATCGCTTTAGTTTACTTTTAGACTAAATTAGAAAATTAGCTTATCTACCTAAAATTTAAAACAAGAGGGCATACTCAGTGTATGACCCAAACCCGATCTAGACCAAGGTCGTTGTTATTCGTACCTGATCCAGACGCAATAATCTCTAAAACACACATAGAAGAACGAATCAGAAATTGAATGGGGTTATGCATTACTCTAGAAGAAAACACCAAACCCTCGATTGAAGGTCGAGGAGGACCAATCAGATTCCCAGAAATTCAAGGACATTCATTCGAGTTAATTCATCACATTATACAGCTCTTCCAAAATGACTGTCGATTTCATGGACTACCGAATGATGATCCTAACTCTCACCTTGATAAATTCATATCTCTTTCAAACTCCTACAAACAGCCAGGGATAGGACAAGATATAGTCCGGCTATACTTGTTCCCCTATTCTCTCATTCATAATGCACAAACATGGTTTGAAGGATTGGATAAAGATTCCATCACGTCATGGACATAGATGGATACTAAATTCCTAAAATATCTCCCTCCTTCTAAAAAACCAAGATTAAGAATGACATCATTAATTTTAAACAAAGTTATGATGAATCTCTTTACACCGCATGGGTGCGATTCAAGACCCTGCTGAAGAAATGCCCTAATCACTAACTAGAACGGTTAGCCCAAATATGTACCTTCTACAATGGTCTTACGGTAAATCATAGGACGACGATCGATGCATCAGCTCAAGGAAATCTGATGAACCAAACCACAGACGAAGCATGGGAATTGCTCGAGAACATGACAATGCATCATCATGACTGGAACAGTGGTGAAACAATTTCATCATCTGCTCCACACTCCGTACTTGATAATCAGATGGAGGCCATCAAATCCCTCACGGACAAGATGGAGTCTCTTGCCAAACAACTCGGAGAATTGAAGACGTAACCACAGCAGGTTAACCAGGCTCAGGCATGTGTTAATTGTACCAACCTGCAGCCCATCACAGAATATCAAGTTGAGTACGAGAATCCTGAAGGTTCAGTCTGTTACGTTCAATACCCAGCTCGTCAATCAAATCCCGGATTCAATCAACAACCTAGGGTTAACCAATTTCAAAGAAATAACCAGCCTTTCCGCTATCGTCACCTACCTTATCCACCCTAACAATCTCAATTGACCTACGATCAACCACTTCCACTCACTGGACCACCAACTGTGGAAAATTCTCCAACTACCCAAATTATGAAAATAGCCAACCTTGCTCTCGGGACTAATGATCAGTTGACTCAGTTCATTCAAGGACAACAACAACTAAATCAAAGAACTGCATCTAGACAAGACCAAACAGAGATACTCATGCAAAACCAATTGGCTCTGCTCAAAAGTCTAGAAATGCAGCTCAGACAGTTATCACAACGCCTTAAAACCTGACCACACGGAAGATTACCTAATAATACTCTCCAAAAACCCCACATAGAGGAAGCTAAGTAAATGGACTCCATAATCCCAAAGAAAGAACCACGGAGAAGGTCAGCTAGACTCAAGAAAAAATCGACATATACTCAAAAGCTGCCCACTCAAACTCCAGTTCGCGTACCTTATCCTTGAAGGCTACTGGAAGAACCATCCAAGCTTGATAGCTACAAACTTGACGGAGGATTCTTGGATACTATGTCTAAAGTTCCCAACCAGAAAAGATACATCCGAAGGCTTATCTCTACAAAGGAAAAGATATCAGATTCCAACAAAATTTCACTGAGTGAAGAATGCTCGGCATTACGCAGAAACTCTCTACCGATGAAACTAGGAGATACAGGCTGATTCATTTTCCCGTGTTCAATCTACCAATCTAGAACCATTCATGCGTTAGCAGATTTAGGAGCAAGTATCAACCTAATTCCCTATTCTCTCAACAAGAGATTAGAACTAGGAGACTTGTCACCAACAAAAATGACAATCCAACTTGGCGATCACACAATTCGATATCCTAAGGGCATAGTTGAGAACACCTTGGTAAAAGTCGACAAATTCTTAAATCCTACGGATTTCGTAGCGTTAGACATTAAAGAAGACATATATATGCCAATAGTATTAGGGAAACATTTCATGAACATGGCTAGGACTGTCATTGATGTGCACAATCAAACCTTGATCTTGCAATCACATAGGGAGAGTGTTACCTTCAAAATCGACCGACCTACCGATCTTTCTGGACAGGCATAGATGTTTGCTATTTCCATCGGACGGATCACTTTCGATGATGAGTCCCCACCACCAGCCAATGCTATTGAAATGGGTGTCAAATCACAGTCTGCTAACAACCCAGAAATGGAAGAAGAGGATCTCATCGAAGAAATAGAGGAAGAATCTAAGGAGGAAGAAGAAATGGGAGACGTAAAAGAAACTGCGATAGTACCTTCTCTAAGCTTGGAAGCAAATCACAATCGTCACGAAGAATTAATGAGGCTAGAGACAGAGGATCATAGTTTAATTATCTGACTCAAAAAGAAAACTGCTAAGGTCGAAGTTAAAGATACAGAGATTGACCCTGCCAGTGTCGAAGTGAAACACCAGAATAATACTGAAGAAGCCCATTCATCAGACGAATCCACAGAAGAAAACTATACCGATGATGACGAGGAAGAAGGGAAAAATGAAGACATTCTACATAATTCATATTCTCCACCCGAACCAGATTAAGAGAAGCCGGATCGCCCTTCTCCAGATCAGATTCCGGTCATATCTAATCTTGCTGACATGATAACCTTCATCAATGACACCGATGAATTTGAAGATATTCTCGAAGCCATCAGTAAATGAAAATTGTTTTCACACCTCGCTTAAAGGAACAGATCAAGGTTATCGAAGATGAATACAACATATATCTACAGAGAGAAGATGATAATGTTGAAATCTTAGAAGGGCGCATTCAAGAATTTATCAATACTCTTCACGATCATATCTACCATGAAGAAAGGCAACGAGAGCACAATTCAGTAGTTCACACTATTCTCGAGACAAGATTTTGTCGAGATCAGAAGATCATTTACTCTAAGGTTTACAACGCGTTAGCCGGATCTGCACTTCCATTCTCAGCAAACCAACGAGCACTACTGACTCTCATCCAGAAGCATATGGATCTTTCCACCGGGCGCCCGACTTACAACTCTGATTCACAAATGATCGAAGATATTCACAGCCTCTTCGTTCTCTTGGAAAGAGATAATTTCGAAAGCACACCAGACAGACTAGTGATTTACGCAACAATTGATCACCACACTGATCTTATTATCAAGGAGTTACTAGGCGTAGTAGCAAAAGAAGGGAGACGTAAGACGCAACTATCCGTTCTCACATCTAGAACCAGACCAAGTTAACATTGACACCTTTGTTACAAAGCAGTTAGCAGGTATCTTCCACGAATCCATGGATCGTAGTTTCATATTCAAAGTTGGGTGTCGGGAGATATATTCCAAGACGGTGACATTAATGCTTGGGTCATGATTGCTTTTCACTTCTTTTCAGCTTCGCCTCTTAACAAATTTGTGCAAAGCTACAGACTCCTACTGTGGAGACCACCGTTCAAAAGATTTTAAGATACTGAAGATACAATTTTTAACACTATTTGAAGATCTCCGAAATGAAGATCATGTCAGAGAAACAATCACCACAAGCACAACCTCAATGATTGACATTCATGGATCAATAGATCATATTCTCATCGGACTTCAAGATTTGTCACGAGCTGAAACCACACATTATCTCTCCTTCAGAAGATCTTCAAGAGAAATACCGGATCTGTTACTACTCTTGATCCGGCACTTTCTCCGAATCTATCCACCAAGACTCACATTCCCTCAAGAAGACTATGATTACAACTACCAGAGGGGAATGTCTGCTTTTTAGGCATCATTATGGTTGAGCCACGACCTTAAACAAAAGCGCTTCTCGAGAGGCAACCCGTGCAATAAAGTAGAGTACAAGAATAAAGGATGACAAATGAGCCGATCAATAAAGGGCGTAACTTCCAAGATTGCAGAAACAACCTGCCTTCAAAAGCCATCCAGTTTCTTCATAAGCAACCACGACAATCCGCTAGGGGAGTACTCATTCCTTTCCACTCGTTACTAGCTCAAATTTTAATTATGCCACATCTTAGCGTATCACTGAGTGTGGGATTCCAACCCAAATAACCACTAGACAAATATTCCCAAAAAATTGTTAGGTATAACCTTTTTATGTTGTATTAAACCTCATTACAAAGCTTTCGAGTTCTTAAGGCAAATTTAAAAAAATAAAATAACCAAAGAAAGCCTTTCCAAAAAGTACTTTCGAAAGCCAAAAATGTTTGAAATAAAAATTAAGGCTTAAGTGTGGGACGAACCGAATCTCTAATAGAGCATTGCATGACTAGGCATTATCGACATAAATTGATTATGGTGAGGCACCCAAAATAATACCATATAAGCATTCATCTTTAATGCTTCACTATTTTCTGTTGAGAGTGCCGATGTCTGTACTCAGAATCAGAACTTCCTCTAGATTTGCATTTCCAAGTAACGAGATGTGATTCGTGTATAATCAGAAATCAGAATAGCTAGCCATTTGTCAAAATAAACCTTTCACACCTTCCACCTCTTCTAACACATTCACATCATCTCTACTATCACTTGAAGAATCCGGAAAATGAGTTCCCTTCCAAAAAACCCGATGTTATAAACTTCTCAAGTATCACGGCAACGGTCTTGCAATAAGTTTACCGGCAGAAAGTTTCTCGATATAAAATCTCCAAAAAAAATGTGTATTTTCAAAGTTCTGAGAAAAGGAGCAGAACTTATAAAGAGAAATGCCAAAAAAGAACTCGATAGCAAAATGCCTATCATTCCAAAAGGGGAAAAGTTCAAAAGTGCTTCTCAAAAATATCAGCACTCCTACCTATCTTTTATTTCCGAAATTCAAAAATAAAATTCTTTAAAAGACTATATTACCCTTTCACACCCCTTAAAACAACTTCACAACCACTCCAAAATTCCTTTCCATCCTTCCAAACTGACAAATGACCTAGAAGCTATAGTTATTATCGTTTTCACATTAGTAGCAAGGATTTGAGTCTTTATCAAGCCTATGACAATAGGTGCAACATCACTGGCTGTGAGTTAATTCAATTCTTAGATCTATAGGGAACCCTAAACACTTATGTGATTTGAGTGACCCATGAAAGCTAGCCTAAGTCATGTAACTCTCTCGCATGCTTGCAGAGATAGTTTCAACCCTAACATATATAACTTATCTTATTTTTCGCTCTTATAATAAAAAGAAAACTGCTTGGGCCAATAGAAAAGAAACTCCAAAAAGATTTCTTGAAGTAAAAATGAGAAGTTTACTTGAGGACAAGCAAAGTCTAAGTGTGGGATATTTTATATCGGCTAAAAAATCACGTTTTCACCCCGATATTGAGGGCCAAAAACAATAAAGTTCCAAGCTTTATCGCCAAAATATCCGCTTGGTCGGTTAAAAGTGAAGATCAAGTGATTATGAAATCGGTGCAAAAAGAATCAAGAGTATCAAAGCTAAAATGAAGAATCTAGAGCGAAAACAGTGAAAGACAAGTTACGACCCCGGAAATCAAGTTACGATCCAGCAATTACAGCAGACCAGGGCAAGCCATCCGGCTTGCCATCTGGCTTACCATCCGGCTTGCCATACGGCTTGCCACAAAGGGAAACAGCCTGCCATGTATCCGGGCACAATAAACGGGCTACCAGGTCATACGGTCAGGCCATACGGCTTGCCATAGGGATTGCCATACGGTCTGCCAGCCGTATGACAACAAAATCTTTTCCTATTTAAGGGCCATTTGTCATCCATTTTTACACGCACTTCAAATCACTTCTCTCTCTCTCTCTCTCTCTCTCTCTTTCTACAATACTAGTCATACTTTCAAGGTCTTCGACTCCATGCAGGAAACCTAGTACCCGGAGAAGATCGCCGAAGATTGTATTAGGAGCGGTCTGGAGTTTGAAGTTGTCACTTTTGTATTCAAAACTCGTATAATCTACTGCTAATGTCTTTCATTATTATTATTTGTGATATTGTTACCATGATTAATGATTAGTTATCTTTAGTGTATTCTATGATGTAGTTAGTTATAATGTCGAAATAATATTATGATTTGTGTATGTTGTCAAGATGTTTTCCGATTATGCTTTAAACTCAATCGCTTTTTCAACTAATAGAAAGTAGTTATCGCCTCTGTTATTGGGATGTCGCGAACCCTGATTCAGAGTACACTATCTGTGTCACCCCTTGGTAAGAGAAGTCTATCAGATATAACGCGAGTTTAACTGAGGCACACCGGTTGTTGTAAGTCCACCAAGCTTTGGATTCCGATTGAGGACTCTTTCGTAGTGAAACATCTAACTAGGCTCATAGTACATTGTCGATCCTAAACCATGCTAGTGTAGTAACCAAGCATATAAACTTCATATGTGCATGCTGAAGCACAACGGTTGTTGTAAACTGTACTTCTGCTAAGTAAGGCCATGGAACCTGATCAGTGCTGATTAGTACACTTCACCATAATGCGGTCTCAAGCATTGCACCCCCCTTGATTCTTATTTAATTAAGGAATTGTTTGTTAAACACATAAAGGATTGGACTATTAGGATAACCTAACCTGTTCATGGAAGTCAAACCGACTTGGCCATGGTGTTCTTTATGGTTGAGCTCTTTTCAAGGGCCTAACTATCTTTTTTAACTCAATCATTGACGAAAGCATCGAAACACATCACGTCTCTCGGATATGGCATACCATGTATTTCATTGTGCTTAAAAAAGTTTAGACCTTTGTGGAATGTTAATACGCCACCCAACCGAGTCGCTCAATTGGATGAGCCGTTTGAACGTATATGCCTATAGTCAGACTTCACAGGCGTCGGGGGTAAAGGACGTTGCTGTCTATTCAGAATCTTCAAGCCTAACGTATTACCAAGTGACATGTCTTATGACAGGGGCGTTAGGAGCAGTGTAGTGAATACAAGGTCACTACATATTCATGAGCCAGCATTCTATAATCTTGGTAAAGTAAATGACGAAACCATAGTATGCACTTGCTTTAACCTTATCTGAATTACAAATTTTCCGCATTTACTTTATTTTATATTATAAACTAGAAAACCCAAAATTAGGTAATAAACCACTACTCCTTCACTTTAGGATTATCTTAAGCTTTAGTTATAGGTTCAATTCTACTGATATCATAAAAATTCGACCCTAGGTCATACTTCCCTTACTCACCATAATAAGGAGTAATACGATTTAGGCCCCGCTTAATATAAATTTATAACTATTGCTCTCACCTCCCGATAGCTGATTCTGATGCCTTGCGGACTAACGACACCGCATAAATAAAACCGTCTGTTTCAGTCTTATCAATCACTAAGTAGAAAAGCTAGCAATCACCTGAGACAAAACATGCTTAAAATTGTCAACCAAAAAGGTTGGTAAAATTCATAGGTTTATCAATAATAACCAAGATTTTTAGACCACAATATTTAGTTTATAAAGCTTTGATATAGACATATTAGTTCGAAAGTAATGCTGTGGGGTATGATATCGAGACTAAACAAAGTTTACCCCATAACACTTTATCCGTTCATGTCGTTAAACCATTATTATGTATCCATTGACCAGCGGTCACATGAATAGAGACGGTACTCTCAATAGGCCTACTCACAATAATTAACCTAGCAATTATACATAGCAACTAACGATATCATGGCAGAGATTTATCATGAAACAGAGCATGAAAGCATAGTTATAGTTTGAGTACTTGTGTCTAAAGTGTAAAACAGTTTAAAAGCAAGCATGTGTATCTCACCCTAAAGTTTGTAAAATAGTTAAGAAATAGTAAAAAGTGGGGCAATAAAGTTCACCTTAACAGCAGATGAAGTTATTCCATAGAAGTAACTGAACGGAAGTAAATGACCGGGATCTCAACCTAGAGATACATGTTTGGTCATTAGTTTGTTCAATCTGACAGATAAGAGTTCATAAGTAAGCTTATGAGGTTTTAAGATGTTAAAAAAGTTTGTGTCCACTATAATCATTTTTAGATGTTGTACAACTTTTCCCAAACCTCGGTGCTATCAAGTAAGTCAAGAGATGACCAGATGCGGGGTCGGAAACTTTCGGCTAGACTTAGTCTACAATCTTTCGTTTAATCCAAAACCTTATTCTGTCATAACCCGTCCTTAACCATAAGAACGAGTTAGATAACGTATGATTTCATTGCGAGGTATTGACCTCTATATGCGACATTTTTAAAAGAACAACTACATTTATTTTACATTACAAACCATAACTCTTATGTTAATACAAGCTTTAGACAATATGAAGATGATTATCGTTTAGCGATAATCTTAGACTTACAAACTTTACATGTGATGATAACAATACGATTTCTAGCATATTTTACATTACAATTCCTCGGATATGCAGTTTTATTTTTGACACAAATATGCATACTCAAGATCTTGCTTAAATTCAACATGTTGCAGCGGAAGCTTTTAGTTATCACCTGAGAATAGACATGTTTAAAACGTCATCATAAAGTTGGTGAGATATAGGTTTAATGCCGGCAGCGGTATAAATATAGACCACAAGATTTCATATGTAAACATTTTAATAAAAATATTCTAAGTGGTTGAGCACTTGGTAACCATACTTAACATTTAATCACGTCGCATATTCCCTTTATTATGAAATCTTACTACACCGTACCAAGTGTAGTCACGAAACGAAGTACTGTGCAACCGTTGAATACTGGTCGTCCAGTCCGGTTGGGGTTGTCAGGCCCGATAGATCTATCAACAGGATTCGCGTTTACAATACCGCTGTAAATAATAGTTACCAAGCTACAGGGAAGTATGCCAGTGGTACAACTCAACATAGAATATATTTTTCAGTTACTTGTGTCCATAACGTAAAACATAAAATACATGTATTCTCATCCCGAAATACTTAGAGTTTAAAAGTGGGACTATATACTCACTTTTGCCTTGAAGATATATATATTTTGACTTGGTCTCCGATTGATATCACGAACCTATCCATATATAATATATCAATATATTTTTATTTTAAACAATCGTCACATATATATACTTATAATACTTTTTATGTCTTCTTAGTCCGTAGTTAGTAATTTAATTTTAATGGTTCATTTTTAGGTGTTTTAATAATTAAATAAAACCCCCATCGAAATAAATAAAACCCCCATCGAAATAAATAAAACCCCCATCATATTCGTATTGGTCGGGATTAATCTTGACCCACGGTACCGGTGTTGTCAAATGACGTGTTGCGTACATAAAGTACCGGTGTTGTCAAATGACGTGTTGCGTACAATCATGGGATCTTATGATTAATCTTCTCGTATTGTTTACGGGTGATCCTGAAATATATAAAATTAAATTATGAGTACATATATATAAAATATCATGTTATTTTAAAAAGATGTGATTTATTTAATTTTTCTCCAATTATTTTCGTGGCTAAACTAGTCTTGGATATCCGATTTTGTTTTGGTCATAGTTTCTTCGTTACAACTCCGTTTTCGTTGGTTCAACTTGATACTTCCTTGGATCGAGTCCTTCTTTAAGAATATGAACTGTAAATACCTTAGTTTGTATTCGAAATCACAGGTCATAGGTCAAACTTTGGTGAAACTTATGAAGTTAATCATTTTCCATCATATAAACAACCTTAAATGATTATTTTTCTAAAAATACTTATACTTTGAGTTAAATCATGAAATTTTTATGTGTTATCATATTCATAGTAAATATCATTTTTCCAGAAAATAAACCTCCAATTCAAGGTTCAAGATAGTTTTTAATTATCCAACCCAAAACAGCCCCCGGTTGTACTCCGACGTCGTAAATTCAGTTTTTAAGGTGTTCTTTGAAAAACCAAGTTATACCCTGTTAAATTAGCATATATTTATGATATATTACAGGTCTTGAAGTATTTTAAAAGTTAAGTTAGAAGGATCTATTTAGTTTGCAAACAAGTTTGAAATCATTCAAACTATGTTCTTGTTGTTAAAATTGTATACCATAAAATAAGATAACTATATATATATGAATTGAATAAGGTTATGAACAAAGTTACTACCTCAAGTTACTTGGACAAGGTTGCTGTAAAAGAGAAGTAAAAACCTAGAACTAAAAGAGTGGTGGAGTTGGATGAAAGATTGGAAGTAAACTTGTGTTCTTGGAAGGATTCTTGAAGTGTTTTTGTAAGGGTTTTCTTATGGTGATTAAGTGATGTTTTTGAAGCTAGATCTTCATGGTTGTGAGCTGAGATGGTTAAGGTGTTTAAGGCTCATAAGTGTGTGTGTATTTAGCCAGAAAATTGAAGTAAAAATGAATCAAAATGATGATCCCCCCATGGTCCTTAAAAACGTGAATCAATGGAACAAGGACAAGATTTTAGGTTGTTCTTTTGTGCAATTTGTCATACTTGCTTCCAAATTCAATTACCTTATACCTAGGGCATGAACAAGGGCTGGTTGGTGGTGATTTGATGTGTATATACCAATAGTAAATACGTATAGAAGCTTGGTATGATACGGGTACATGTACTCTAGATATACGTATAGAAATCTTGTGAAAACGGAACGAGAATTCAAATATAGCTATCTTTTGTGAATACACTTATATTGTTTTATGTATTTAAGTCCTTAAAAAGTGATTAAATACATTACATATACGATATATGTATAAACATTATAGGTCATAAGTATTTATGTCAAATAACGTTACGTATGGTTATCGTTTTGAAAACTTAAGTTAGTAGTTTCAAAATATACTTATAACTTATTGTTATTAATACAAAATGAGTTATTACAACATTCTTATATCATGTTAAATATGTATATATACATATATATACACAAACGTATAATTATCATATGTTATATAGTTCGTGATATCATCGGTCAACTAGACGGTCAAACGTTGTGTAAAACTCTTTTCAAAATATAATTCTCAACAATTTGGATTGCTTATCATGTTGGTAAGTTTAATTTATGTAAATATTAATCTTATAAGTATAGAATGATCGGAAAAATGCGGGTCATTACAGTACCTACCCGTTAAATAAATTTCGTCCCGAAATTTTAAAATTGTACCTATTTTGCGTCGTCGGGAAACAAGTGTGGATACTTTTGTTTCATCTGATCCTCTCGTTCCCAAGTAAACTCAGGACCTCTTCGAGCATTCCAACGAACCTTAACGATCGGTATGTTGCTCTGCTTGAGCCGTTTAACTTCACGATCCATGATTTCGATTGGTTTTTAAATGAATTGTAGTTTCTCGTCGACATGGATTTCTTCAAGAGGAATGGTGAGGTCTTCCTTTGCAAGACACTTTTTAAGGTTTGAGACGTGAAAGGTATTATGTACTCCAACGAGTTGTTGCGGTAACTCGAGTCGATAAGCTACCGGTCCAATGCGTTCGATGATCTTGAACGGGCCTACATATCTTGGGTTCAGTTTACCCCTTTTTCCGAAGCGTATTACACCTTTCCACGGTGACAACTTTAACATAACCATGTCCCCGATCTGAAACTCTAATGGTTTCCTTCGAACATTGGCGTAGCTCTTTTGGCAACTACGGGCTGTTTTCAATCTCTCCTTGATTTGTACTATCTTCTCAGTCGTTTCGTGTATGATCTCGGGACCAGTTAATTGTCGATCTCCTACTTCATTCCAACAAATAGGAGATCTACACTTCCTTCCGTACAATGCTTCAAATGGCGCAGCTTTAATGCTCGCATGATAACTATTATTATACGAGAATTCTGCTAATGGTAGATATTTATCCCATCCGTTTCCAAAATCGATCACACATGCCCTGAGCATGTCTTCAAGAGTCTGAATTGTTCTTTCACTCTGCCCATCGGTTTGCGGATGATATACGGTACTCATATCCAAACGAGTTCCTAGTGCCTCCTGTAGTGATTGCCAGAACTTTGAGGTAAATCTACTATCACGATCAGATATAATGGAAATAGGTATTCCATGCCTTGAAACTATTTCCTTTATATATAATCGTAATAATTTCTCCATTCTATCCGTTTCCTTTATAGGCAAGAAATGTGCAGATTTGGTAAGACGATCAACAATTACCCAAATGGTGTCGTATCCCCAGGCAGTCTTTGGTAACTTCGTGATGAAATCCATGGTAATACCATCCCATTTCCATTCTGGGATTTCTGGTTGTTGAAGTAACCCTGATGGCTTCTGGTGTTCTGCTTTGACTTTGGAACAAGTTAAACACTCCCCAACATATGTTGCAACGTCTGTCTTTAAATTTGGCCACCAATAATGTGTCTTAAGATCTTGGTACATCTTTTCCACTCCAGGATGTATCGAGTATCTTGTCTTATGTGCCTCGTTCAATATCAACTTCCTTAATCCACCCAACTTCGGTACCCAAATACGATTTGCAAAATATCGAATTCCATCTTCCCGTATAACGAGTTGCTTCTCATACTTCTTCATTATTTCATTTCCTATATTTTCTTTAGTAAGTGCTTCTCGTTGAGCCTCTTTGATTTGTGAGTTGAGATTCATGCGAATTTTTATGTTCATCGCTCGAACTTGAATTGGTTCTCGTTCCTTTCTGCTTAAAGCATCGGCCACCACGTTCGCTTTCCCGGGATGATAGCGAATTTCACAATCATAGTCGTTTATCAGTTCGACCCACCTACGTTGCCTCATGTTCAATTGTTTCTGATCAAAAATGTGTTGAAGGCTTTTATGATCAGTAAACACAGTGCATTTAACCCCATATAAGTAGTGTCTCCATATCTTCAATGCAAACACGACTGCTCCCAGTTCTAGATCATGCGTCGTATAATTCCTCTCGTGAATCTTCAATTGTCGGGATGCGTATGCAATAACTTTCTTTCGTTGCATAAGAACACAACCAAAACCTTGTCGCGAAGCGTCACAATATATTTCAAAATCATCGTTCCCTTCAGGTAACGATAAAATAGGCACCGTAGTTAACTTCTTCTTCAGTAATTGAAATGCGTTCTCCTGCTCCGAGGTCCATTCGTATTTCTTCCCGTTTTGCGTTAATGCTGTCAATGGCTTAGCTATTCGGGAAAAATCTTGAATAAACCTTCTATAATAACCGGCTAAACCCAAAAATTGGCGTATCTGCATTGGTGTTTTAGGAGTCTCCCATTTTTCAATGGCCTCAATTTTAGCTGGATCAACCTGAATTCCTTTGCTACTAACAACGTGACCAAGAAATTGCACTTCTTTCAACCAGAAAGCACACTTAGAAAATTTAGCGTATAGCTGTTCTTTTCTCAACAACTCTAATATTAACCTTAAATGCTGCTCATGCTCTTGCTCACTCTTGGAATAGATAAGAATGTCATCAATGAAAACAATAACAAACTTATCTAAATATGGACTACAAACTCGATTCATGAGGTCCATGAATACAGCTGGCGCATTCGTCAATCCAAATGGCATGACCAAAAATTCGTAATGACCGTAACGTGTCCGAAAAGCAGTTTTCGGTATATCTTCTTCTTTGACGCGTAATTGATGATAGCCCGATCTTAGGTCAATTTTCGAGTACACACATGATCCTTGGAGTTGATCAAATAAGTCATCAATTCTCGGTAGTGGATACCGATTCTTGATAGTTAACTTATTTAATTCACGATAATCTATACACATCCTAAAAGATCCATCTTTCTTTTTAACAAATAGAATCGGAGCTCCCCACGGTGAAGTACTTGGTCGTATGAATCCACGATCCAGTAATTCTTTTAACTGACTCTGAAGTTCTTTTAACTCGGACGGTGCAAGTCTATATGGAGCACGGGCAACTGGTGCAGCTCCTGGTACTAAATCTATTTGAAATTCTACAGATCTAAATGGAGGTAATCCCGGCAACTCTTCCGGAAAAACTTCAGGAAAATCTCTTGCCACAGGCACGTCGTTGATGCACTTCTCTTTTTCTTTCTTTTCGACTTTATTAACATGTGCTAGAATAGCATAACATCCCTTTTCTAAACACTTCTTGGCTTTCAAACAGCTAATGAGTTTTAGCTTTGAGTTACCCTTCTCTCCATAAATCATCACCGGCATTTTATCCTTACAAGGAATGCGAATTGCCTTCTTGGCACACACAACTTCAGCTCCTACTTTGGACATCCAGTCCATGCCGACTATTACATCAAAACTTCCTAATTCTACGGGTATCAAGTCAATTTTAAACGTTTCTCCAGCTAAATTTATTTTACAATCACGACAAATTTTATCGGCTTTAATTAGTTTACCATTAGCTAATTCAATCATGTACTTAGCATCTAGAGGTAATGATGAACAATTCAATTTAACGTAAAAGTCTCTACTCACGTAACTTCTATCGGCACCAGTATCAAATATAATAGATGCGGATAAGTTATTAATGGTAAACGTACCCATAACAAGCTCCGGGTCTTCACATGCCTCTCTAGCATTAATAACAAATGCTCTTCCACGTGCAGATCCATTATTCTTCTCTAGATTCGGACACTGGCTCTTATAATGACCCTGTTTCCCACACCCATAACAAGTAACAGTGGCCAAGGCAGTTCTATTTGCATTGGTGGCAGGAGTCTTGGTACCGTTTGTATTTGTAACGAGAGCCCTACAATCTTCAGCAAGATGACCCTTTCGATTACATTTGTTACATACCACATTACAGTAGCCAGAGTAATGTTTGTGGAATCGGTTACATAAAGGATTTTGTCCTTTGTAACCAAAGCTTAAACCACTACCCGCACCTTGCGTGATTTCTTGTTTCTTAAAAGATTGTTGTTGGTTACCTCGCCAATAATTTCCATTCCACTTTCTTTTGTTACCTGATACCTTCACATCAGTATTGGATACTTTCTTATCCATGATGACCTGATCCATTAGCTCATTTGCCATTGTTAGAGCTTCATGAATTGTCTTAGGTTTCGATGCTATAACATTTGCCTTGACCTTTTTGGGCAAACCATCTTTGTACATTTCAATCTTCCGTTCTTCGGTTGGAACCAATTCAGGACATAGCAAAACTAATTCCATGAATCGCTGATTGTAGTTGGTGATTTCAGTACCAATAACCTTCAGACTTCGTAATTCATCTTCCAACTTCCTAACCTCGTTCCTTGGACAATATTCGTTGATTAACATTGTTTTGAATTCTTCCCATGGAGTATCATAAGCTACATCTCCTCCTACAGCCTTCACAAAATTTTTCCACCACATGAGTGCACTATCTTGTAAAGTGCACGATGCATACTTGGTCATGTCCTTTTCAACACAACCACTGATTTTAAACACAGTCTCCATCTTTTCTATCCACCGGGTTAAACCGATCGGTCCTTCTGTTCCACTGAATGATGAGGGCTTGCAAGCTTGAAAAGTTTTGTAGGTGCATCCTACACGAGGATTTGGGTTAACTGCAGCAGCTCTTGCAGCCTCGACCCATAACATTCTGTCGTTCACTCGCTGGTTGATGAATTCCTCGACTTCTTGTTCCGTCATTCGATTCAATCGCGCCATATTCTTCTATAAGAATGAAAAGAAAATAATTATTCACATGGAATATTATAGATGTAGTGTATATTTACAGTACATTATAGCTTATTAATAATATGAACCAGGTATTATTATAAAAGCCTTTTCTTCTTATTAGCGTTTTATAATTATATCTAGGGTAGTACCTACCCGTTAATGTCCATACTTAATAGCTTAGTACAGAACCAATTACTACCATCTAAATAATACTTAACCATGGAAAATTATTGCATTTCATACTTCATTATTTTACATATGCTTATCTTACATTGAACATTAAGCAAACCACACTAATAATATTATACAAAACATTATATGATCCCATGGTTTAATACGGCAGCGCATCGTTTGGTCTATTTTCTAGGACGTTTAGGTTCAATGAATCGCCTAACGCTTATCCTAGCTGTCTGCCTATATTTTGGCTGTGGGGCTGAAGAACTGGATGCCGGGATAGAACGAATAGGAATAGCGGGAATAGGGGTGGTAGTGTCTAGTGGAGTTGGTGCCACATCATCCTCACTAAACTCGGGATTTGAATTTTCTAATTCATTAGCCTTTCGTTTCTTTCCTAGTTCGAACTTGTCTTTTGTAATTTCCTGTATTTCTTCCTCGGGTTCACTTTCCTCCTCGGGTTCACTTTCCTCCTCGGGTTCACTTTCCGGGTTCTCTATAGTTGGTTCATCCGGAATTTGTGAGTCTTCCCCAAAAATATTATTTTCGTCATCGGATAGGTTAATGACTGGAACACCATCTGAACATTCTGGTTCGGAGTCGCTGAATGTGATAACAAGTTTTGAGCCCGACATCTATCACACAACAACTAACCCATTAGTACTACATAATATTTACATATAAATTTTAACCAACAATGATAAGCAATGGTTTTTAAATCAGACCCGGTCAAAGTCCAGACTTACTAATGTATCCTAACGACTTATCAGTTAGACACACTAATGCAAACCTGGTTCGCTAAGACCACCGCTCTGATACCACATGTCATAACCCGTCCTTAACCATAAGAACGAGTTAGATAACGTATGATTTCATTGCGAGGTATTGACCTCTATATGCGACATTTTTAAAAGAACAACTGCATTTATTTTACATTACAAACCATAACTCTTATGTTAATACAAGCTTTAGACAATATGAAGATGATTATCGTTTAGCGATAATCTTAGACTTACAAACTTTACATGTGATGATAACAATACGATTTCTAGCATATTTTACATTACAATTCCTCGGATATGCAGTTTTATTTTTGACACAAATATGCATACTCAAGATCTTGCTTAAATTCAACATGTTGCAGCGGAAGCTTTTAGTTATCACCTGAGAATAGACATGTTTAAAACGTCATCATAAAGTTGGTGAGATATAGGTTTAATGCCGGCAGCGGTATAAATATAGACCACAAGATTTCATATGTAAACATTTTAATAAAAGTATTCTAAGTGGTTGAGCACTTGGTATCCATACTTAACATTTAATCACGTCGCATATTCCCTTTATTATGAAATCTTACTACACCGTACCAAGTGTAGTCACGAAACGAAGTACTGTGCAACCGTTGAATACTGGTCGTCCAGCCCGGTTGGGGTTGTCAGGCCCGATAGATCTATCAACAGGATTCGCGTTTACAATACCGCTGTAAATAATAGTTACCAAGCTACAGGGAAGTATGCCAGTGGTACAACTCAACGTAGAATATATTTTTCAGTTACTTGTGTCCATAACGTAAAACATAAAATACATGTATTCTCATCCCGAAATACTTAGAGTTTAAAAGTGGGACTATATACTCACTTTTGCCTTGAAGATATATATATTTTGACTTGGTCTCCGATTGATATCACGAACCTATCCATATATAATATATCAATATATTTTTATTTTAAACAATCGTCACATATATATACTTATAATACTTTTTATGTCTTCTTAGTCCGTAGTTAGTAATTTAATTTTAATGGTTCATTTTTAGGTGTTTTAATAATTAAATAAAACCCCCATCGAAATAAATAAAACCCCCATCGAAATAAATAAAACCCCCATCGTATTCGTATTGGTCGGGATTAATCTTGACCCACGGTACCGGTGTTGTCAAATGACGTGTTGCGTACATAAAGTACCGCTGTTGTCAAATGACGTGTTGCGTACAATCATGGGATCTTATGATTAATCTTCTCGTATTGTTTACGGGTGATCCTGAAATATATAAAATTAAATTATGAGTACATATATATAAAATATCATGTTATTTTAAAAAGATGTGATTTATTTAATTTTTCTCCAATTATTTTCGTGGCTAAACTAGTCTTGGATATCCGATTTTGTTTTGGTCATAGTTTCTTCGTTACAACTCCGTTTTTGTTGGTTCAACTTGACACTTCCTTGGTTCGAGTCCTTCTTTAAGAATATGAACTGTAAATACCTTAGTTTGTATTCGAAATCACAGGTCATAGGTCAAACTTTGGTGAAACTTATGAAGTTAATCATTTTCCATCATGTAAACAACCTTAAATGATTATTTTTCTAAAAATACTTATACTTTGAGTTAAATCATGAAATTTTTATGTGTTATCATATTCATA
Source organism: Rutidosis leptorrhynchoides (assembly GCF_046630445.1). NCBI lineage: Eukaryota > Viridiplantae > Streptophyta > Magnoliopsida > Asterales > Asteraceae > Rutidosis > Rutidosis leptorrhynchoides. Next base: position 239,415,888 of record NC_092333.1, on the reverse strand, counting down.
GTAAATATCATTTTTCCAGAAAATAAACCTCCAATTCAAGGTTCAAGATAGTTTTTAATTATCCAACCCAAAACAGCCCCCGGTTGTACTCCGACGTCGTAAATTCAGTTTTTAAGGTGTTCTTTGAAAAACCAAGTTATACCCTGTTAAATTAGCATATATTTATGATATATTACAGATCTTGAAGTATTTTAAAAGTTAAGTTAGAAGGATCTATTTAGTTTGCAAACAAGTTTGAAATCATTCAAACTATGTTCTTGTTGTTAAAATTGTATACCATAAAATAAGATAACTATATATATATGAATCGAATAAGGTTATGAACAAAGTTACTACCTCAAGTTACTTGGACAAGGTTGCTGTAAAAGAGAAGTAAAAACCTAGAACCAAAAGAGTGGTGGAGTTGGATGAAATATTGGAAGTAAACTTGTGTTCTTGGAAGGATTCTTGAAGTGTTTTTGTAAGGGTTTTCTTATGGTGATTAAGTGATGTTTTTGAAGCTAGATCTTCATGGTTGTGAGCTGATATGGTTAAGGTGTTTAAGGCTCATAAGTTTGTGTGTATTTAGCTATAAAATTGAAGTAAAAATGAATCAAAATGATGATCCCCCCATGGTCCTTAAAAACGTGAATCAAGGGAACAAGGACAAGATTTTAGGTTGTTCTTTTGTGCAATTTGTCATACTTGCTTCCAAATTCAATTACCTTATACCTAGGGCATGAACAAGGGCTGGTTGGTGGTGATTTAATGTGTATATACCAATAGTAAATACGTATAGAAGCTAGGTATGATACGGGTACATGTACTCTAGATATACGTATAGAAATCTTGTGAAAACGGAACGAGAATTCAAATATAGCTATCTTTTGTGAATACACTTATATTGTTTTATGTATTTAAGTCCTTAAAAAGTGATTAAATACATTACATATACGATATATGTATAAACATTATAGGTCATAAGTATTTATGTCAAATAACATTACGTATGGTTATCGTTTTGAAAACTTAAGTTAGTAGTTTCAAAATATACTTATAACTTATTGTTATTAATACAAAATGAGATATTACAACATTCTTAGATCATGTTAAATATGTATATATACATATATATACACAAACGTATAATTATCATATGTTATATAGTTCGTGATATCATCGGTCAACTAGACGGTCAAACGTTGTGTAAAACTCTTTTCAAAACATAATTCTCAACAATTTGGATTGCTTATCATGTTGGTAAGTTTAATTTATGTAAATATTAATCTTATAAGTATAGAATGATCGGAAAAATGCGGGTCATTACATATTCCCATAAGCCTCTAAGACATCATCCACATGACTATAAGTAGCGGTGAAGCTTGTATAACCCATACGTTATCGATATGATTATAGTTTCCACTTATTATGTGTGTATAGGAATACAACACGTTTAGCATAATATATCATATGTATTATTATACTTTATAGTTATTTGTGTTATTAATATATTACTAATTAGTAAAGTATTATATGATAAATAATAACTTAGTCAAACTAGGATGTTATAATATAAGATAAGTTTATATGTTATAGTATTACTATATAATATTATCACTTTATTTATTATCTTATATTATTATATTTTAAATGATTTAGATAAGTTTTAATTCTTCCAACTTTTATCTTATCTAAATTGTAACCTATGTGATTTTAAATTTATCATTATCACCTTATCATATTAAGCTCTTAATTATATTAATCATTATACTTTTATTCTTAATCAAGCCATCATTATCCTTTATTTTTAATACCTAATCTTATCACCTTAATATTCTCATATCCATACTTATCACAATATTATTATCTTCATTATCATGTTTAATAGATCAATCATACATATTTAATCATGTTTATCATAATACTTATCACCATCCCTAATTATATCTATACATAAACATGATACATTATCATAATCTTATCATGTTAATCATACTAATATACATACATATAATAATAATTATAATTTTACACTTCATATTCATATATATTTATATACATATACACGAATGCATGCATGCATGTAATGATGCGCATAGCTGCACATTCATTGCGCAACATCAGAATGACACACATCGCCTTTTTCATTCACGTAAGACCAAGTCTATACGCTTGCTTACGCGCCATTTGACTATGCCTTAATAATATGCCCGCGACGTTGGTCGCACAGTTTAAATATAGTGCCATTTAAATGGCATGAACAAGGCTAGAAATGTATTTTGGCGACGCTAAAGCAGAAAGGACACCTGTATCAGGACGGTACGATCCTAGCATGGCATAACGGCCAGAAAAGGACAGTAGAGTATAAAGGAGACAACACTAAAATAATTGCAGCACTGTTACAGTTTTTTGGAATAAAAGGACAATGACAATACAACGTGGCACCAATATGTCATTTTGTTTCCCTACATGATACTAAGGGACAAAAGCTCACATGTATAAATAGATGCAACTTGAGACAAAAACTAGGGAATTACATTCCATTTCACCAATAAATCACTCTCGATCATATTAATCACTTCAGCTAACCTGCGCAACCAGAATAGCTCTTCAATACACTTTGTGGTTTCAGGTAATGTTTACATAACATAAATTCTAACACCGCCCTCGAGCCATCAATTTCGGGTAACCCGAATGATGGTGGGTCATTTTTAACCACCCTTTCTGAGATCATCATCTCGTATGAGGGTTATTAACGGTACTCTGGACTAGAGAGTTAAACTCAAAGAACCCTTAAATCCTCATTTATTGTTGATATCGCATGAACCGAACATCCGTGGGACTCTAAGTTAAAAGGTTTTGTTAAAATATTTTTCCTTAAAGTTCTTTACCTTCAACATTTCTTTTTGTGTGTGTTTCAGTCCCAGGTGATTCAATGCATAGTGCGAGGAAATGACGAGTCAACCGAAGGTTTCAAAGGTAGTTCTAGAATGACTGTAAGCACCGTGAATATCCAAGCCAACGAGTACACAGGTGAGCAGCGACACGAGTGCACTGCCAATAAGAACTACCATCCCACCTTCACCAGAGACTCCGGTACAAGGTTTAAAAACTCTGGAGACTACGTGACCAATACCGTGGCCGGTGAACACTACATATTTTGGAATCATTCCCATCTACATCAATGCCTCCGGGTTATCTGCGCATGGTACTAACGCTGAGTTTTCAAGTATCGAATTGTGCACACCTACTACGCCTTCCAGGACAATAGAAGCTGATCAAGCATAAAATGGTCCAAGGGGTTCGGTTCATGCAAGATCAACAATAAAAGAGGGTTTAAGGGTTTTTTGAGTTTAACTCTCCGGTCCGGAGTACCGTGAATAACCCTCATAAGAGATGATGATCTCAGAAAGGGTAGTTAAACGTAAGCCACCATAATTTGAGTTAACCAGAGTTGATGGCCCAAGGGTGATGTTAGGATTTACGTCGTGTGTGCTACCTGAAATCGCTGAGTGTTTGAGGGAGCTATTTCGGTTGCGCGGGTTAGCTGGAAGGGGATATACTTGAGAGTATTCTTGTAGCTGAAATGGAATGTAATTCTCGAGTTGTGTTGATTTCTTATTCAAGTTACTTCTATTTATACTCGTGAGCTTTTGTCCCTTAGTGCCACGTAAGGGGATAAAAGGATATGTTGGTGCCACGTTACATTGCCTTTGTCCTTTTATTCTAAAAAACTGTAAAATACTGCCATAATCTTAGTGTTGTCTCCTTTATACCCTGCTATCCTTTTCTAGCCATCCTGCGATGTCAGGATCGTATCGTGCTGCCACAGGTGTCCTTTCTTCTTTAGTGTCGCCATAGTACATTTCTAGTCTTATTCGTGCCCAAAATATGGCGCCATGTTTAAACTGTGCGACCAATGTTTGTGGGCATATTATCAAAGCGTGATTAGATGGCGCGTTAACTAGCGTATGAATATGATCATGCGTAATTATATAGGGCGATGCTCGTTAATCTGATATTGCACAAATAGATGTGCATCTATGCGAATCATTAAGTCCCCTATTTCTATATTGCGTGCAATTTATTGCGCGTGATGTAGAACTCTAATTACGACATACATCGCACTTAAAGAAGTGCATTTAATGCTAGGTATTGCGCACAGTGTAGAACACTAATTATGACATATAGTGCACATAAAGAAGTGCTTTTAATGCTAAGCATTATACGTGATTCAGGACTTCAATTATGACATATAGTGCACTAGATTAGTGCTTTTAATGCCAGGGTGGTTTTTACAGCTTGTCAGTCTGCCAAGCGCGGGAAGCCGTATACTCAATCATCACTCTGACATGATCACTATAGCCTGTGAGTTGGAAGCCGTCAACTTAATCATTACTTTTACGCGATCACTGTAGCCTGTCAGGTTTTCCTCCGTTAGATCTGCGATACGTGTACAGCTGCGATGCGCCTTCCATTTTTCCATGTTTTCCATTCAAATTTATTCCTATAAGTACCCCATTAACTTTATACGAAGCATTTATCACCTACACACTTCCTCCTTCTTTGAGCAATTGATCCGATACTTTTTCCAGCTTCTTTTCCTTTCTTTTCATACAAAATTCCATCTTCTTCTTCCTTTATTAATGAAAATAAGAACGTCGGGGGGATTTTCTTCGATGATCTTTGCCAGGATTTGGAGGATATTGCGGAGGATTATCTTCTTCTTCGTTATTTCAGCCCTATTCCCCCTAGTAACAATCAACGCGCTAATGATCCTCCTGCCAACAAAGTAACTATATAATTGAAGGTTATGCAATCCGACACCCTTCGTTATTCACCTACCACCGGCACGGGTGGCAAAGTTCCTCCTACGGGCGTCGAGTTACATGTGCTCGAGGGTGGCGTACATTCTGAGGAGGAGGGGGTTCTATGCACAATTGTGGAGTCCGACGATCATGATACTAGGGCGCCCACCCCTCCTGTTGTAAACCCATGGGACTCGGATGATCAGGGTGCTTCTTCCTATAAGAGGGAGTGCAAGCATGCTGACAAGAGTGGGGAGAAGTTCAGCAAGGAGAAGAAGGCTGGTAAGAACACTTCTTTGCTCACCCTTCCATTATCTTTTTAGTTTTCAATATTTCCTACTCTAACGTGTAATCTCTTGCCTTTCGTTACACAACTAGTGGCGAGGGTGCACATGACCCTCTGTGGAACATGCTTTTGTAATTTAACAAGCTGGCAACTCGAACCGATATATACATATAACTAAGTTAGTCGCCCAAGTAATAGTAAGATCCAACAAGTTTCTATTCCCTGTCCTTTGCTGGATTAAGCTTATTGATTGTTGGTCGGAAATTATTTGGGTCCCGTCCGAATGTGATGGTCAGGTGCGACAAGAAGAGATTCACTTCAGTCCGTAACGACTGAGGCGCACTTGTAACACAATCAATCAGATGGGATTCCTTTATAAATGATATCTCGGTTCACTAGATAAGTTTCCATTATAAAGTTACGTTCAACCACAAAATCAGTCTTCTTAGCATGAAGTATAAATCTCTTTATAACTTTTGAGATAACAATATTTTGTTTATAAGCAATGTATGTACTTGGTTCATCTATCAGATAGATATCAGTAGGCTTGTCGAGGCTCGGAGTTAACGCAACTCGCTACAACTCACCACCAGAAAGATTAACAATTTCTTGACCCATTAGCTGCTCGAACTCAAAAGGCTATATGGGTTATACCCCTGCAAGTGCGTTGAAGTCGTTTAAAAGGGAGAATCCAGAGACAGATATGTACATGGATGTGTAGAGAATGCTCAAAACGTTCTTTCATGACGCCTCCTAGATATAAGACAAGTTCGCGCTATTGAAGGAGGAGCCCAGCTCGGGGCAGGAGGCACGCGATCGTCTTACTGTGCTTCATGACGATTTGGAGGCGACGCAGGACGTGCGTGTTAGCGCAGAGGATATTTTTGAAGAGTTGCTGAATGCAGACTTGTAATTTTTTACGTTTATATATTGTACGCATATTGCGCTTTTTTGTAATGAATACTCGATGAAATGAAGCATTTTATTCTTTTAAGTAATGTTTCTTGCTGTTCGCTTTATTACTTTTAGTACTTATGTTCAAATACTGTGCATACATGATACTGGGTTTAGAATTGTACTTATGAATTGTGGTGACACCAATTGTGCGCATATTGACTTAATCATTTCAAGCACATTATGTGCGTGGCTTAAACAAGTTAAATTTGTTAATCGTATATCATACTCAAGGCATGTAAGTGCATGATTTATCATATATGTTGTTGTACACAAAACATAGACTTAAATCACGCACCCTAATAGCTGCGCATCGAGAGTCTTCTAAGTGCGCCAACACTTAGGACCGCGGTCAAGGGAGACCAACCCTATCACTTACGGTCATGACTTGCAGATCTCGTATTCTGCTTGGGTGTGGCTAGGACAAACCAATGTCCGTCACCTTCAGGTAATAAAATCTAGCTTGTCGCCAAACAAGCTTCTGCCGCACGGGGGTTGGAGAAAACACCCTTTAAAAGGCAGGAGTGTGTTAGGTATTCGCGACCGTACGCACCAATTCAAGCAAAAGAGCTACTTTGCATTATATATGGCACAAACATTTTTGCAGGCAATATCTTGGAAAATAAAAGAAACATAGGCGCATTGCCGAAATTGGTTACGATAGTTTTTGCTGCTACACAAGTGGTATGATGGTTTTCTTATAGGAACAACATATGAAAAACAAGGCCTAAATTACAAAGACTATAAACGCATCCTTGCATTCATTGTGCACAACTTCATGGCTGAACGCCACGGTTCCCATCATCCTTTGCTCCTTTGGTCGGGTTTTTTCTTCTCCAACTTCCATTGCGTTGTTCCTTGGGACCTATTTACACCAGTTCAATATTTTTTTTATATCAACGAATGCGCGTGGATATACGTTAATGTGCATTTAAAACCTGCGTCTTATGTTTCGGATTGTACAAGATTGTGCTCATTTAAATGCGGTAAGCGCGCTGAACTGTTTGCGCGCTTAAGCATTTATTCAGATCAAGTAACCATCCTATAATCGTAGAATCAACAATTAGTAAAATACCTTATCGTTGCTGCTTTCTGGCGATTTTGACATCATCGTCGCAATTTCGGCTTTCGTGGGAAATTTGAATAAACCATGCGCGATGGAGAGCACTGCTTCAAACTTCTGCAATGATGGGTATCCCATCAGCGCATCATAGCCTGATGCTGCACGCACGATGCTAAACTTCACCTTCTCAGTTCTCCTTTTCGCCAATTGTCATCATCTTCGAGTTATATTTTGACCTCTAAGGTTCCCAGGGTCAGTAGCGGTTCGCCAGAGAGCCCTTGGAACCTATCTTTCGACGGCTTTAAATTAAGCTTGAATTGTGTGGAAGTTTTGGAAGAACCGTTCAAACATGATGTCGGCGCTGCTGCCAGTTTCCACGCAAAGGCGCCCAATCTTGAGTCTTAACTCCGACAAACATCCACCAATCATGAAGAGGTCACTCTTAGCTTCTTGAACTTTACTGGTTGGAAACAGGACCTGCATGTATTGTTGAGAGTGAGCAGGCCTTGTCTTCATGATGATACATTCTTTTATGACAACATGGATTACCATGTCTCACCCCTTTTCCTTGTCTTCATCGTACTCTTCCTTGCGTAAGCGTTCTTTTGGCTCCTTTAAGTGCTGGAGCTCACCTCGTTTCAAACATGCAACTACCTTATCTGTCAATGCTTTGCATCTGTTAGTCTCATGCCCATAATCATCTTGAAAGTCACAGAACTTGGATTTGTCACGCCTTGTGTACTCCGTCATGCGCGCATGTCTGCTGAAAGTCTGTGATATTGGTTCTGTCATAAGAATTTCTTTGAAGCTTTTTTCTAAGTTTTTTATGAGCGTTTGGTTTTGTTCCCGGTCTATATATTGCTGATTGTTGCTGCCGTAATGTCCATTAGTGTGCACGCATCTATTATCATTGCCATGTTGATAGGTACTATTATCTTGTATCCTCTGTGAGAGTTATGTGAGCTACGTCCTCCTCTCAGTGAATCATGGTTATCGCGACAGCCATGACTATTTCTATACCCTGAATACCGTATGGTGTCTTCAACTGTGCGCAAATGCTTGTGCACGTCTCTGATGGTCTCAGCTAACGTTTCTAGTAGCCTCTTTCGCAACTTTTGCCATAACTGTAAGTGGCGCTCTATGTAGTGACCCGAACTTTTCCATGTTTATATATATTAATTGAGATTGATATTTACATGACTAAATGTTTCCAACGTGTTAAGCAATCAAACTTATTAAGACTTGATTAAATGAAATAAGTTTCATATAGACAATTGATCACCCAAGTTGACCGACGATTCACGAACGAAACAAAATTGTAAAAACTACATGTTGTGGTACATATAGACATATATATATGGTTGACATGAGATTATGATGAGTAAGTATCTCACTAAGTATATTAACAATGTGTTATATACATAAGAAATGAGATTACTAAGTTAAGAAACTCGAAATGATATATATAACGATTATCGTTATGATAACGTCTACTAAATATATATGTATCATATTAAGATATTGATACACTATATTTAACATGATAAAATGATATTTAAATATATCATTAAGTGTGTTAACAATGAACTACATATGTAAAAACAAGACTACTAACTCAATAATTACGAAACGAGACTTATATGTAACGATTATCGTTGTAACGATATTTTAATGTATATATCATATTAAGAGATATTCATACATCATAGTATCATGATAATATAATAATTTAATATCTCATTTGATATAATAAACATTGGGTTAACAACATTAATTGAGATCGTTAACTTAAAGGTTTCAAAACAACACTTACATGTAACGACTAACGAAGACTTAACGACTCCATTAGAATGTATATATATGTTGTGTTTTGATATGTATTCTTACACTTTTGAAAGACTTCAAGACACATATCAAAGTACTTCTACTTAACAAAAATGCTTACAATTACATCCTCGTTCAGTTTCATCAACAATTCTACTCGTATCCACCCGTATTCGTACTCATACAATACACAACTTTTAGATGTATGTACTATTGGTATATACACTCCAATGATCAGTTCTTAGTAGCCCATGTGAGTTACCTAACACATGTGGGAACCATCATTTGGAAACTACCATGAAAGATCTCATAAAATTACAAAAATATTAGTAATCATTCATGACTTATTTACATGAAAACAAAATTACATATCCTTTATATCTAATCCATATACCAACGACCAAAAAGACCTACAAACACTTTCATTCTTCAATTTTCTTCATCTAATTGATCTCTCTCAAGTTCCATCTTCAAGTTCTAAGTGTTCTTCATAAATTCCATAAGTATAGTTTCATAAAAATCAAGAATACTTCCAAGTTTGCAAGTCTACTTCCAAGCTTTCTAATCCATTCCAAGTAATCATCTAAGATCAAGGAACCTTTCTTATTTATAGTAGGTTATCTTTCTAATTCAAGGTAATATTCATATTCAAACTTTGATTCAATTTTTACAACTATAACAATCTTATTTCGAGTGAAAATCTTACTTGAACTGTTTTCGTGTCATGATTCTGCTTCAAGAACTTTCAAGCCATCCAAGAATTCTTTGAAACTAGATCTATTTTTCTCATTTCCTGTAGTTTTATTCAGAAAACTTGTGGTAGTAATGATGTTCATAACATTATTCGATTCATACATATAAAGCTATCTTATTCGAAGGTTTAAACTTGTAATCACTAGAACATAGTTTAGTTAATTCTAAACGTGTTCGCAAACAAAAGTTAATCCTTCTAACTTGACTTTTAAACTCAATTAAACACATGTTCTATATCTATATGATATGCTAACGTAATGATTTAAAATCTGGAAACACGATGAACACCATAAAATCAGATATACACCGTCGTAGTGAAACCGGGGGCTGTTTTGGTTTGAATAATTAAAAAGTATGATAAACTTTGATTTAAAATTTGTTCTTCTGGTAAAATGATTTTTCATATGAACATGAAACTATATCCAAAAATCTTTCTTAAACTCAAAGTGAAAGTATGTTTTTCAAAATGGTCATCAAGATGTCGTTCTTTCAACGGAAATGACTACCTCTTTAGTAATTGACATGTAACTTAAATTTCTGACTATAAACCTATACTTTTTCTGTTTGGATTCTTAAATTAGAGTTCAATATGAAACCATAGCAATTTGATTCACTCAAAATGGATTTAAAATGAAGAAGTTATGGGTAAAAACAAGATTGGATATTTTTGATCTTTTTAGCTACGGGAAATGTTTAACAAATCTATACAAATCATATCCTAGCTAACTTATATTGTATTATACATGTATTCTAATATATTATGTAATCTTGGGATACCATATACACGTATGCAAATGTTTTGACATGTCATATCGACCCATGTATATATATTATTTAGAACAACCATAGGCACTCTATATGCAGTAATGTTGGAGTTAGCTATACAGGGTTGAGGTTGATTCTAAAAATATATATACTTTGAGTTGTGATTTAGCCTGAGACGTGTATACACTAGGTCATGGATTGATTCAAGATAATATGTATCGATTTATTTCTGTACATCTAACTGTGGACAACTAGTTGTAGGTTACTAACGAGGACAGCTGACTTAATACACTCAAATCTTTAAAACATAATAAAAATGGTTGTAATTATATTTTGATCATACTTTGATATATATGTACATATTTGTATAGGTTCGTGAATCGATCCTTGGCCAAGTCTTATTTCCGAGGAAGGAAATATCTGTGAAAGTGAGTTATAGTCCCACTTTTAAATTCTAATATTTTTAGGATGAGAATACATGCAGGTTTTATAAATGATTTACAAAATAGACACAAGTACGTGAAACTACATTCTATGGTTGAATTATCGAAATCGAATATGCCCCTTTTTATTAAGTCTGGTAATCTAAGAATTAGGGAACAGACACCCTAATTGACGCGAATCCTAAAGATATATCTATTGGGCCTAACAAACCCCATCCAAAGTACCGGATGCTTTAGTACTTCGAAATTTATATCATATCCAAAGGGTGTCTCAGAATGATGGGGATATTCTTATATATGCATCTTGTTAATGTCGGTTACCAGGTGTTCACCATATAAATGATTTTTATCTCTATGTATGGGATGTGTATTGAAATATGAAATCTTGTGGTCTATTGTTACGATTTGATATATATAGGTTAAACCTATAACTCACCAACATTTTTGTTGACGTTTAAAGCATGTTTATTCTCAGGTGAATACTAAGAGCTTCCGCTGTTGCATACTAAAATAAGGACAAGATTTAGAGTCCATGTTTGTATGATATTGTGTAAAAACTGCATTCAAGAAACATATGTCGATGTAATATATTTCTATTGTAAACCATTATGTAATGGTCGTGTGTATACAGTATATTTTAGATTATCATTATTTGATAATCTACGTAATGTTTTTAAAATCTTTATTGATAAAATAAAGGTTATGGTTGTTTTTAAAATGAATGCAGTCTTTGAAAAATGTCTCATATAGAGGTCAAAATCTCGCAACGAAATCAATTAATATGGAACGTTTATAATCAATATGAACGGGACATTTCAGTTGGTATCCGAGCGTTGGTCTTAGAGAACTAGAAAATTTGCATTAGTGTGTCTTATCGAGTTTGTTAGGATGCATTAGTGAGTCTGGACTTCGACCGTGTTTTCTTTAAAAACGATTGCTTAACATTTTTGTTGGAAACTATATATTATTAACATGTAAATATTATGTGATATATTAATCTCTTAACATGTTTGATATTGTGTGATAGATGTCTACCTCTAGCATAAATCCCATTGACTCACCTAATAATAACGAAGAGTCGAATATATATTGGCAAGATTCACAAGTTCCCGAAGAACCGGAAGAAGAGGAAACGGAACCGGAAGAAGAGGAACAGGAAGAAGAGGAACCAGAAGAAGAAGAGGTTCCGGAGGGGGGAATAGTAGGAACTACAGAAAACCGGTCAAATAAAAGAAAATCCTCAATCAATGGACCAAAGTTAATAATGGTCAATGGTGTTTCCGCTAAGGAAGCAAAATATTGGGAAAATTACCAATTTTTCGATGAATCGGATCCTGATGAGGATTCCGATGATGTTATAGAAATTACCCCGACCCAATTTAATGAGGCAATAGAAAATAATAAGGGAAAAGACATCAAAATAGAGAAATCTGATTCTGACCCCGATGAACTTTATATGTACCGTCAACACCCGTATTTTCAATATCGTGACAATAACCCGGGAGCCTCTAAACCACCAGGTTTTTCTAAACCAATGTGGAAAATGACGAATCGTATTAGAGGAACATCATATATCCCTAGAAGATTAGGAAAAAGAACCAAGTCCGAAGAAGAAGAAACCAGTGATTCAGATTAGAGGGGTGTGAGCATGTTGTGTAATAAATGTATTGTAGTGTGCTTGTACTTTTATGTTCTATGTAAAAATTGCTTGTATTATTTGTTATTACGAATCTAATCCTTGTCTATTTTACAATATAAAAACAAAATAGACGTTAAGGGTACACAACCGAATATTTTAGAAGACCTACCAGAGGATATGATTGAGGAAATCTTGTCTAGAGTCGGTCAGAATTCATCAGCACATTTAGTTATGGCGAAATTAACTTGACAAACATTTGAAAGACTTTCCAGAAATGCCTTAGTTTATAAAATCGTAATGGCACGATCTTGATTTGGCAAATTACCAGAATATCCTAAAATATAGAGCTACCAAGATGATATGTTCTTAATATGTTTGGAAATTGGGTAGAATGTAAGAGTCGTGTAAATAGTACATGATGACGGTATGTTCTGTGAATCATCACGTTCCATTAGAAACTCAGTATGACTTACTGTAATATAATCACATTGATCAAGTGTCATTATATTATACTAACTCATGCTTCAGTTCCCAATACTACTTCAAAAACATTCCTATTTTAAATTTGAATTTTTTTTCTTCAGAATTTAGAAACTAACACAGTTTCTTTTTATGTTGTAACGCAGATATTGCGAATAGATAGAAGATTTTGGATAACAATAGTTGTGAAAATATCTTCAGGAATATCGAAGATATTTATAATAAAAGATACGATAATATCTTAGAATTCTTAACATAGATGGATGATGAAGAAGATTTGTCTGTGAAAGTTTAGAATAAGAAGTAAGGTGTTTGCTAACTATTTCAGTAGACACTGAATCATTTGGATCCTTTGAAGGCAGGTTTAGTCTTTGTGATTTGTCCACAGCCTCCTTCATGGTCTGCTCAATCCGTTTTCCAGTTTCAAACCTTCTCTTTTTCTCAGCTTTACCACCATACTATTCTTTATCATCAAACTTTTGACTGTTAAAGTCGTTTACAGTTTTTGCTGCTTCATCAGCATTTTTCCAATTTCGGAGAACTAGTTCATAGTTTGGGATGTTTTTCAGAAAATTCACATTCGAAGTATGTAAGTCTAGGAGATAGACGTTATATGTATACATATAACTTTTGACGTAAAATTGTCGCGAAATTCAAAATACTGATTGCTAATTCCCAGTAGTTGGTGTGATAATTATTGTTACAGGATGTAGGTGAGTACATGATGGGGTTTTAATGAATAAGTATAGTGGCTTTTCGGATAGGCTTAAGTCGAAGGTTAATGAAGTTGTTGATAAGTTTACTGCTAATGTGGCGAGATATGAAAGGTTCCCCAGTAACAATGATGAAGGGGTAATTGTTATAATAAGGTTTATTCGTATAAACAAATGAAGGTGATTTGTTGAAGCTATGACAAAACTGTCTATTTTGGAAAGAGATTGAAAAATTATATTTGGTAATAAATATCAAAGGATCTGACACGGATACGTGTTAAACTATAACTTTGGTTTCGAGAGCTTTTCAGGTGCATGGCAGTGGGTAATGTGTGGTTGGATCATCATCTCGCATGTCTTTAATAATTTCGAAGTGTTTGAACACATATTGTAATTGTCATTATACATATGATGTTCTAAGATTTTGAATGATACAAATATTTTTTTGAGTTCCATGAATAGAAATGAGGTTCTAGGACAGTTTTGAAGTCAACGTATAGTTTTGAAAGATGTAGAAATATAAGAGTGATGATTTCGGTTATATCTTGAATCGAATTCTGAGATTTCAAAATTAGAATATGTAATTAGATTTTGAATGAGTATGGTTGTTTTGATTTCTATAAAAGAATGTATATTGTTGTGAAAGTAGGGAGTATAATGGATGATTTGCTGAATCAGATTCGAAGAATGTAACATATTAATTGTGAATTTATATATCTCTCGGGTATTACCTACCCGTTAAAAAAAATTCAAAATTAATATTTTGTACAAAAGAATTTTATTACAGTCTTTATGGAAATATATATGTGTATATTTCTTCAGATGTAATATAGATTTAATGAGTTAATATTAAATTAAACTCATTTGATTTATGGTTAAGGCTAGGATAGATAATTTCTAAACTTTAGAAATTACATAATCGTCGTAGAATGTTTTCCCAATGAAGTTATGAATCAGTACTTCATCGTTGTGGTATTCTTTGGTATCTACATGGCGTATGACGTCGATGCTCGTGGGACAGATTGTGAAGTTGAGGTTTGCGATGCGGTTGTTGTTGGTGGTGGTAATGGTACTATTGATGTTGTTGATGGTGGTACTGGTTATGCTGCTGGTCCTGCTGCTGGTGTTTGTAACCTTTGCACCATATTCTACAAAGCCACTACCCGAGCGCGAAGCTCGTTGACTTCTTCTATTACACCGGGGTGATTGTCGGTTCGGACGAGCGGATAAATAAGATCTAGAATTTGGTGTAGTATATAATCATGACGAGATACTCTGGAAATGAGAGAGAAAATGGTGTTTCGGATAGGTTCGCCGGTAAGTGCTTCAGGTTCATTGCCAAGAGGGCAATGTGGTGGATGGAAAGGATCGCCTTCTTCTTGTCTCCAATGATTAAGGAGGCTACGAACCCATCCCCAATTCATCCAGAATAGATGATGGCTGATTGGTTGATCCATTCCAGTCATACTGCTTTCGGAGCTTGAGTGGGATTCCATTTCGGAATCCGAGGAACTTGAACTGATGACGAATTCCATTTCGTACGATTTGATAAAGGATTTTTTGATACGAAAAGATTTTCCGGCTATCGGGTGGTATTCTAACTACATAGAATATCTATATATATATAGATCAAAAGATTTCATAGATTACGGAGGAATTACGGAATATGTCAGGCAAAGTTTACGGTAATAGATATGATAAGATATGATTTAGCAGATACGCTAAGATATGAATTTTGTCTATACACTATACATGCAATCAATGCAGCAAGACGTGTCTAGACTAAAAATGATAAGCAGGTAATTTCCTAAGGATGGTAAGTAGATGATTTCCGACTAAAAATGATAAACAAAACTTTTGACATGCAGACACGGTCGAAGTCCAGACTCACTAATGCATCTTAACAACTATCAGTTAGACACACTAATGCAAGACCTGGTTCGCTAAGACCACCGCTCTGATACCAACTGAAAGGACCCGTTCATATACATTATAAACGATTCACAATAGTTGATTACATCGCGAGGTATTTGACCTCTATATGATACTTTTTACAAACATTGCATTCGTTTTTAAAAGACAAACTTTCTTTACATCAAAAATTGACGGCATGCATACCATTTCATATTACATCCAACTATAATTGACTTAATATTAATCTTGATGAACTCAACGACTCGAATGCAACGTCTTTCAAAGTATGTCATGAATGACTCCAGGTAATATCCTTGTGACGATCGCTCCAAATCCATATGGACAATACGTCATTCATTGATTTCATTGCGAGGTATTTGACCTCTATATGATACGTTTTGTAAACATTGCATTCTTTTGAAAAGGCACACCATAAATGAATATTTAAATCAAAGGTTTTCAACATCTGATGATTTCTACATATAGACAATCACTGTAAATAATAGTTTACAATAGTACTTCCGTTGACAGTATAGTCAAAATAAGATACATGGTGATGATTTGGTGAATGCAACGTTTCCTTGAAAAATATGCCATGTATGACTCCATGCACATAGCTTGTCTAACATATAAGCAAACAGCGGAAGACTTCTAGGAAACCTGAGAATAAACATGCTTCAAGTGTCAACACAAAGGTTGGTGAGTTCATAGTTTTAATATTACACATAATCCGTATATCAATGTGGATTACAAAAGTTCAGTTGTTTTATTCAAAACGTTTATCAATAGGTTTTACATAAAAGGGGGATCACAAGATTTCAGTTGTTTCATCCGAAACGTTTATCAATCGGTTCTACAAAGTTGAGCACCCTGGTAACTAAACTTTAACGTATATATAATTTGTACCCTTTGTATAATCATCTTAATAATACACGCAAACCAACGTGTACGCTTATCAAATAGCATACGTCCGTTAAAAGGCTAGCGCTCTAGCTCGGACGGGGATGTCAAGCCCTATGGATCCATATACTACTACTCGCGCCCACCAGTTCTTATAACTGGCAGTTACTAGTTACTAAAGCTAAGGGATTTTCGGTTCAAACTCAGTGTAGAATTTAGTATGTACTTGTATCCATTGCGTTTAAAATAAAGTGCATGTATTCTCAGCCCAAAAATATAGATTGCAAAAGCAATTAAAAGGGAGCAAATGAAACTCACGCATATAAATATTGTATATCGGTTAATAAAGCATTTGCATGTATTCTCAACCCAAAAATGTAGAGAGTAAAAGGGATCATATGAAACTCACGCATATAAATATTGTATATCGGTTAATAAAGCATTTGCATGTATTCTCAGCCCAAAAATGTAGAGAGTAAAAGGGATCATATGAAACTCACACAAAATCAGTTTTAGTATTTGTATCCATTTAGTAAAACAGTTTATAAAACTGCGCATGTATTCTCAGTCCCAAAAATATATATAAAAAGGGAGTAATGAAACTCACTGTTTAATATTGATATACAATATTGCAGGAAAGCACGTAGACGCATCGGAGATGATAAACACGAGGTTTGATTCACAAAAAATACCCCCGAACATTACCCATAACCTCCTTGGCAATAACCCATAATTTCCTTAGCTCTAGCTTGCTCGAAAACTCGTTTTGAAAAATTACTTGGACAGCACTCCGTCGTAATATTTTATGTACATTATTATTTTTGTATCGCAAAAATAATAACACTAATAATAAAAATAATAAGATTAATAATAATCTTATTAATAATAATAATAATAATAATAATAATAATAATATTAATAATAATAATAAAATAAATAAATACGGAGTAAAAATAATATATATGTGTGTGTGATTTATCTGGCCAAAACTCGAGAATTTTTAGCACTTGGCCTGAAATCTGGAGTCATGCGACTCGAATGGAAATGGCCTTCTGGCCATGCGACTCGCATGAGGACCAGGGACAGCTCACATTGTTTTGGCTCCTAGCTTGTCGACATAATATAAAATAAATATAAATATACAAATAATTAATATAATTATTTATATATTATATTTTATTCTTGTGCATAGTAGACTAGATATTTTTGGTCCGTTGCGTCGGGCGTTTCTTCTTGACTCGGGTCCCGGTTCCGGATTTTCAGACGTCCTTGCGTACTATTTTATATCGTGTACTTTGCGTTTCGCAACTTGTACTCTTGTCATTTTTAGACGTTCTTCATCAATAATTTGAACCTTTTTAATTGTATCTTGTACATTTGAGCATTTTGGACCTTTCCGTCTTCAATTCTTCGTTTTCGCCTTTTGTCTTCGCACTTATTAAATATAAACGAATATTACTTGAATATGGAACAATTACAACTAAAATCCTGTCTTTCTTGGGGGATAATGCTATGAAATATATGTTCCTTTTTAGCCTTATCAATAGCCTTAAATTATCCCTTAATTATATCACTCAAAGTGTATCTTAAACTTTCG
The DNA here is from genome assembly GCF_046630445.1 of Rutidosis leptorrhynchoides. NCBI lineage: Eukaryota > Viridiplantae > Streptophyta > Magnoliopsida > Asterales > Asteraceae > Rutidosis > Rutidosis leptorrhynchoides. The sequence continues at coordinate 239,397,770 of NC_092333.1, read as the reverse complement.
AGTGTTTTGGTCATTTGCTTCTATAAATCATCGTCTCGCTATTTGTTAAAATACATTTTTATAATAGCGTTTTATAAATCATTGTCAAATTTTACTGTAGCAATTCACTGTAGCAAAGTCAATTTCACTGTAGCAAATAGTGATTTTCGAAAACACTGTAGCATTTTGAGTAATGTGGCAATTTGAAAACACTGTAACAAATTAGTGTTTAACTGGTTCATCTTAAACGCTTTAGTTAACTTATCTAAATATCAATTGAATCAATAAACGAATGTTACTATCGTTTATTATATATATGTATATATCTTTTTAATATACATAAATCAGTTTTTAAATACACATTGGAAGTTATTTATAAATAAATTTTAATAATAAATATTTCAACTTATCATATACATTCAAATAGATATTTAAACCAATAAGTTTAATGTACGGTATCAAACAATTAATACATTGTTACCTTTTCATGTTATAGTATATATGTATCTATTTACATATAATTGTTCGCGAATCATCGGAAACAACCGAAGGGTATTTAAATATATAAAAGTAATTCAAAAATTTTGAGATTCAGTTTTACAGACTTTGCTTATCGTGTCGGAAATGTTAATCATACAAAGATTAAGTTTAAATTTAGTAGAAATTTCTGGGTCATCACAGTACCTACCCGTTAAAGAAATTTCGTCCCGAAATTTGAGTGAGGTCGTCATGGCTAACAATAAAAATGTTTTCATGACGAATATGAGTTGATAAATAGAATTTTATTACCGTTGAGTAATATGGATAAAACAATCCAATTATTCAGAGCTTATAAGAGAAGTTATCGTAATAGAGTGAAATGGAGAATAGAGATGCGTCTTATCTCTTGATGTAGTAACGATTGATTTCCGGAATTTAAGGAATAGAAAATCTTCATTATCTAAATAAGATTTGATTCTTCGGGAATTAAGGAAATTAAGATTTCCTTTGATTAAATGCGTAATCTACCTCGATTGCTATGTCTGATATTTCGCTATAAATTGACCTCTTCTGTTGCATTATTTTCATCACTCTTACATCTTCTTTCTCATTTCCTATTTTCAAAAGATTGTGAAAAATGCTTCATCCAGTTCTGATTCTTGATATACTCCTAACTTTCATATCTGTCATTCTTCTTTTTCATCTACCACCAGAGGAAGTTATTTTCTTCTACTATTACCTTGGGGTTATATTGTTTTTCATTCTCCCGTGTCTTTATATTGCTATACGCATTGATATACACGGTTTGTAATTTCGGGGTTGTTATCGGACTTTATGTTCTCCGTTATATTTCGAAGCTTCATGCCTTCGTTTTCTCTTCCCGACCTTAAGTCAAGCGAATAATGGTCCAGAATTCATAGGTATGAATTTTAGAATAAACATAATTAATGTTCTAAGAAAGAAAAGGTAATGGCACAATATGACTTGTCAAATTAGCAGAATATCCGGAAAAGACCGAATCATCAAGAAATATATTTTCTTGATATATTTAGAGATTATATAGAATGAAAGAGTTATGTAACTTGGTTTATGATGAGGGTGTGATCTGTGAACCTTTGTCACGTTCCATTAGAAACTCAACATGACTTACTGTAATATAATCACGTTGATCAAGTGTCATTATATTATACTAACTCATGCTTCAGCTCCCAACACCACTTCCAAAATATTCACATTTTAAACTTGAAAGTTTCAGAATTTAGAAACTAAAATAGTTTCTTTTATGATGTAACACAGATATCGTAAGGAGAAAATTGATTTTCGATACGAATGATTATGAAATTATCTCCAGAAATTTGGAGGATATTTATAATGAAAGATACGATGATATCTTAGAATTTCTAATATCAGCGGATGATAAAGAATATTGTCCACAAGGGTTTAGATTCGGAAGCAAGGTATTCGTTAATGGCTTCAGCAGATACTGAATCATTTGGATTCTTTGAAGGCAGATTTCGTCCTTGTGATTTATCCACAGCCTCTTTCATACTTTGCTCAATCCGTTTTTCAGTTCCAAACTTTCTCTTTTTCTGAACTTTTCCAGCACACTATCCTTTATCATCAAACTTTTTACTGTTAAGGTCGTTTACAATTTTTGCTGCTTCATCAGCGTTTTTTAAGATTTCGAGAACTAGTTCGTAGTTTAAGGTGTTTTTCAGAAACTTCTCATTCGAAATCTATAAGTCTAGAAGATCGATGTTATCTATATATAACTGTTGGCGTAGAATTGCTGCGAAATTCGAAATACAAATTGCTAATTCCAGGTAGTTGGAACGGCAAATATTGTTACAAGATGTGGATGAGTACATGATAGGGTTTCAATGAATAATTATAGTGATTTTTCGAAGAAACTTAAGTCACAGATTAATGAAGTTGCTGGTAAATTTACTGCTAATGTGGTGGAACATGAAAGGTTCCCCAGTAACAAGAACATATATGTCAAGGTTACAATAAAGTTAATCTGAAAAGTCAAAGTTGACTGGTTGGAAGTGTGATGAAAATTGATATCTTGAAAAGAATTGCAAGATTATTTTCGGTATTAACAACATTAAAGGATCTTGCACAGTTTTGAAGTCAAAGTATAGCTTTAAAAGATGTAGAGATCTAAAAATGATGTCACCGGTTCAGAGTTATGACTTGGATTCTGATCCGTCAATATCAGAATATGTAATTGAATTTGTATGAAAATGATTGTATATCATTGTGAGTATTGTTAATAATTTTTGAATCAAAGTTGAAGAATGTACAGTGTAACATATTAATTGCAAACTTAAATATTTCCCGGGTATTACCTACCTGTTAAAAAAAATTCACAATTAATACTTTGTACAAAGAATTTTCGTTACAGTCTTTATGAAAATATCTGTATGTATATTTTCTTCAGATGTAATACAGATTTAATGAGTTAATATCATATTAAGCTCATTTGATTTTTGGCTTGAATTAGAAATGAATAATCTCCAAAACATTAGAGATTACCTAATCTTCGCGGAGTATTTCACTAATGAAATCAATACTTCATTATTTATTCTTATTGATATTCCTCGGTGAAGGATGTTGATGCTCGTGGAATTTTTGTGAACCTTACAAGGCACAGATGATGTTTTCTGGAAAGTTTCGAGTACATCGAAAATGAAAATGTAAAATCAATTATGTAATTGAATAATACACTTGGTTTATTAGGAAATGGAATTCATTGAGTTGAAACAGAGATTGTAGTTAACGATTGTTAAGTCATTAACGAAGGATGTATAGCATATTAGTAACATGAACTAACCGAGTAGTACCTACCAGTTATGATTCACATGTAATAGCTTAGTACGAAAAGATTTATTTTGTTTTCAAATTTCACATATATATATATATATATTTATATATATAAAATATACATATAATTTCTTCAGGGAAAATGAGTTAATACTTCATAACTCGTTGATACAATATACGCGTTGTTGATTTGTGATGATGTTGGTGATTATGAAATTGGCAGAACTTGTAGTGCTACAGGTTTTGCCGGTGTTGGTGATACTGACGATACTGTTGATGCTGCTGGTAAAACAAGTCTAGCTTGTAAATCGTGCACCATTCCAGTCAGGGTTTCTACTCTTCCTTCTATCATTTCGGTCCACTCATCTGATTTACGGTTACAGTTGGAATAGATTATCTCTAAGACTTTAGAGATTACATAATCGCCGCAAAATATTTCTCCAATGAAGTTATGAATTAATACTTCATCGGTTATTGTTGTTGGTACTCCTTGGTATCTATGGTGCGTATGACATTGATGTTCGAGGTACATGTTGTGATATTGAGGCTTGCGGTGCGGATGTTGTTGGTGGTGGTAATGGTACTGTTGGTGTTGTTGTCGGTGGTACTGTTGATGCCGGTGATTCTGCTGGTGCTTGTAACCTTTGCACCATATCCTCCAAAGCCACTACCCGGGCGCGAAGCTCGTTGACTTCTTCTACTACACCGGGATGATTGGTGGTTCGGACGAGCGGATGAATAAGATCCAGGATTTGAGAGAGTATATGATCATGACGAGATATTCTGGAGATGAGAGAGAAAATGGTGTTACGAACAGGTTCGCCGGTAAGTGCTTCAGGTTCTTCGCCAAGAGGGCAATGTGGTGGTTGGAAGGGATCGCCTTCTTCTTGTCTCCAATAATTAAGTAGGCTACGAACCCATCCCCAATTCATCCAGAATAGATGATGGCTAATTGGTTGATCCATTCCGGTTACACTGTCTTCAGAATTCAGGTGAATATCCATATCGGAATAGCTGTCAGAGTTTAAGGAATTTGAACTAGATACGGGATCCATCTTGTATAATTAGGGAGATGATTTTTGATATGAATTAGATTATAGAATTTAGTTTGGTATTCTTCAATACATAATTTACATATGTATATATAATACCAAATTCCATAAATCACGGAGAAATTTTCGAAAGATGTCAGGAAAAGTTTACAGTAACAGATACGCTAAGATATGAATTTTTGTCTATACACTATTTATGCAATAAATGCAGGAAAACGTGTCTAGACTTAAGAATGATAAACATGTAATTTCCGACAAGAAATGATAAGCAAAACGTTTAACATGCAGACACAGTCGAAGTCCAGACTTACTAATGCATACTAACAACTATCAGTTAGACACACTCATGCAAGACCTGGTTCGCTAGGACCAACGCTCTGATACCAACTGTGACGATCGCTCCAAATCCATATGGACAATACGTCATTCATTGATTTCATTGCGAGGTATTTGACCTCTATATGATACGTTTTGTAAACATTGCATTCTTTTGAAAAGGCACACCATAAATGAATATTTAAATCAAAGGTTTTCAACATCTGATGATTTCTACATATAGACAATCACTGTAAATAATAGTTTACAATAGTACTTCCGTTAACAGTATAGTCAAAATAAGATACATGGTGATGATTTGGTGAATGCAACGTTTCCTTGAAAAATATGCCATGTATGACTCCATGCACATAGCTTGTCTAACATATAAGCAAACAGCGGAAGACTTCTAGGAAACCTGAGAATAAACATGCTTCAAGTGTCAACACAAAGGTTGGTGAGTTCATAGTTTTAATATTACACATAATCTGTGTATCAATGTGGATTACAAAAGTTCAGTTGTTTTATTCAAAACGTTTATCAATAGGTTTTACATAAAAGGGGGATCACAAGATTTCAGTTGTTTCATCTGAAACGTTTATCAATCGGTTCTACAAAGTTGAGCACCCTGGTAACTAAACTTTAACGTATATATAATTTGTACCCTTTGTATAATCATCTTAATAATACACGCAAACCAACGTGTACGCTTATCAAATAGCATACGTCCGTTAAAAGGCTAGCGCTCTAGCTCGGACGGGGATGTCAAGCCCTATGGATCCATATACTACTACTCGCGCCCACCAGTTCTTATAACTGGCAGTTACTAGTTACCAAAGCTAAGGGATTTTCGGTTCAAACTCAGTGTAGAATTTAGTATGTACTTGTATCCATTGCGTTTAAAATAAAGTGCATGTATTCTCAGCCCAAAAATATAGATTGCAAAAGCAATTAAAAAGGGAGCAAATGAAACTCACGCATATAAATATTGTATATCGGTTAATAAAGCATTTGCATGTATTCTCAACCCAAAAATGTAGAGAGTAAAAGGGATCATATGAAACTCACGCATATAAATATTGTATATCGGTTAATAAAGCATTTGCATGTATTCTCAGCCCAAAAATGTAGAGAGTAAAAGGGATCATATGAAACTCACACAAAATCAGTTTTAGTATTTGTATCCATTTAGTAAAACAGTTTATAAAACTGCGCATGTATTCTCAGTCCCAAAAATATATATAAAAAGGGAGTAATGAAACTCACTGTTTAATATTGATATACAATATTGCAGGAAAGCACGTAGACGCATTGGAGATGATAAACACGAGGTTTGATTCACAAAAAATACCCCCGAACATTACCCATAACCTCCTTGGCAATAACCCATAATTTCCTTAGCTCTAGCTTGCTCGAAAACTCGTTTTGAAAAATTACTTGGACAGCACTCCGTCGTAATATTTTATGTACATTATTATTTTTGTATCGCAAAAATAATAACACTAATAATAAAAATAATAAGATTAATAATAATCTTATTAATAATAATAATAATAATAATAATAATAATAATAATAATAATAATAATAATAATAATAATAAAATAAATAAATACGGAGTAAAAATAATATATATGTGTGTGTGATTTATCTGGCCAAAACTCGAGAATTTATAGCACTTGGGCTGAAATCTGGAGTCATGCGACTCGCATGGAAATGGCCTTCTGGCCATGCGACTCGCATGAGGACCAGGGACAGCTCACATTGTTTTGGCTCCTAGCTTGTCGACATAATATAAAATAAATATAAATATACAAATAATTAATATAATTATTTATATATTATATTTTATTCTTGTGCATAGTAGACTAGATATTTTTGGTCCGTTGCGTCGGGCGTTTCTTCTTGACTCGGGTCCCGGTTCCGGATTTTCAGACGTCCTTGCGTACTATTTTATATCGTGTACTTTGCGTTCCGCAACTTGTACTCTTGTCATTTTTAGACGTTCTTCATCAATAATTTGAACCTTTTTAATTGTATCTTGTACATTTGAGCATTTTGGACCTTTCCGTCTTCAATTCTTCGTTTTCGCCTTTTGTCTTCGCACTTATTAAATATAAACGAATATTACTTGAATATGGAACAATTACAACTAAAATCCTGTCTTTCTTGGGGGATAATGCTATGAAATATATGTTCCTTTTTAGCCTTATCAATAGCCTTAAATTATCCCTTAATTATATCACTCAAAGTGTATCTTAAACTTTCGAGTGTTTTGGTCATTTGCTTCTATAAATCATCGTCTCGCTATTTGTTAAAATACATTTTTATAATAGCGTTTTATAAATCATTGTCAAATTTTACTGTAGCAATTCACTGTAGCAAAGTCAATTTCACTGTAGCAAATAGTGATTTTCGAAAACACTGTAGCATTTTGAGTAATGTGGCAATTTGAAAACACTGTAACAAATTAGTGTTTAACTGGTTCATCTTAAACGCTTTAGTTAACTTATCTAAATATCAATTGAATCAATAAACGAATGTTACTATCGTTTATTATATATATGTATATATCTTTTTAATATACATAAATCAGTTTTTAAATACACATTGGAAGTTATTTATAAATAAATTTTAATAATAAATATTTCAACTTATCATATACATTCAAATAGATATTTAAACCAATAAGTTTAATGTACGGTATCAAACAATTAATACATTGTTACCTTTTCATGTTATAGTATATATGTATCTATTTACATATAATTGTTCGCGAATCGTCGGAAACAACCGAAGGGTATTTAAATATATAAAAGTAATTCAAAAATTTTGAGATTCAGTTTTACAGACTTTCCTTATCGTGTCGGAAATGTTAATCATACAAAGATTAAGTTTAAATTTAGTCGAAATTTCTGGGTCATCACAATCCTTAAAATGAGCTAATGCACAGCGGAAGATTTCTTTAATACCTGAGAATAAACATGCTTAAAAGTGTCAACCAAAAGGTTGGTGAGTTCATCGGTTTATCATATCAATCATTTCAATATATTAATAGACCACAAGATTTCCGTTTATAAATATATGTACACTCGCAAGTGTATAAAAGTATTCTATAAGTTGTAGGCACCCGGTAACAAGCCTTAACATTCATATTTTACCCTCTGAAGTACACCAGATCAGGTGTGTTTAAAATAACCTCGAAGTACTAAAGCATCCCATAGTCAGGATGGGGTTTGTCAGGCCCAATAGATCTATCTTTAGGATTCGCGCCTACCGTACATAGACAAGTAGTTTAATGTTACCAAGCTAAGGGTATATTTCTGGTTTAAACCCACATAGAATTAGTTTTAGTACTCGTGCCTATTTCGTAAAACATTTATAAAATAGCGCATGTATTCTCAGCCCAAAAATATATATAAAAAGGGAGTAATGAAACTCACAATACTGTATTTCGTAGCAATTATGTATATGACGGCACTGAACAAGTGCAGGGTGTAACATCCCGCCTTTTTCCGTTTATTTTCCTTTATACTATTTCAAACTCCGTTATATGTTTATAACATCTCCCGTTGATACGCGTTTTAAATTATCTCGTTTAGGTAATTCCCGCACCCGAACGAAAGTTGAGGGACTAAACTTGACAAGGGATCAAACCCTTGACTAGGTCAAAGGGTCAAACCCCTTTCACCCATTCACTTTCATCTCCATCTCTCTCTTTCTCTCTAGCAAGAACACACACTCAAAACCAAATTCATTCAATCATCATCTAAATTCGATCTAGGAGGCTTACAACAAAATAAACTACATATTTGTGATCCTCTCTTCATCCTCTTCATTTTGGTACCAACTTCATCTCGTTTGGGTAACATTTCTAAAACTCTAGATTTCTCTAAATTCGTGTTTTTGACTTGAAATGGTGTTAGTTAGTGTCTATGGCTCATTGTGATGTCGTGTATGTAATTTATATGCTCGATCTCGTTGTTTTAGTGTAACTAGCATGAACTTGAATTTTGGTGTGTTGTTCTTAAATTTTGGATGATCATATGTTGTTAGATGTTAAAAGTTCATGTTATAATTGTGTTACTAGTATCACTAGCTTCAATTTGATGTGTAGGTTGCTTTAGAAAAGTTCATGAACTCGATTTATGATTTTGGTGAAATTGGGTTAGGGTTTGATGAACTTGAAATGGATTTTTGATGCATTGAATGCCATGGATTATGGTTGGTAAGTGTTTAGTTAGAATGTATGCTTGATTACCTTCGAAACGGCATATCATTCATGTAAATTGGTTGCCCGAATCATTGAATTGCATTTATGAACTTGTATGCGATTAATATTGTGCATTAGATGCGGTTTTGGTTGTTATAATAGGTAGATTGATTGATGAAATGTGTTTAGTTGTGTTCTTTGTCAAATTACCTTTCCAACGATATAAGGTGCGAGTTCTAAATGTTAGCGGTTTGTAATTTATGCTTGAAAGAGTTTTGATTTGGGACTTGAACAATTGAGACTGACCAGGTACCAGCGCACGGCCAATGCCGCGGCGCGGCCAGACTATGTCGCGGCGCGACATAAGCCGTGGTCAGGTTCTGACCACCATGTCCAAATTACGAAAAATGTTTGGCATACTATGGACCTCCGATTCACATGAAACTTGTTCTAACATACTCATATATGATTAAAAACCTCAGAAAAATAGTTCGGGACCCGACCCGAACATGTTGACTTTTTCGTTGACTTTGACCCGACCAAGTTGACTTTTAATCAAACTTAACCAAATGGTTGTGCAATCGTTCTAACATGCTTTTATACTTGTATCTTGCATGAAACATGACAATTTGATTCACATGCTATTATGATCGAGTCTTAACGAGCCATAGGACTAATTGAACATCTTTGACCTATCGTGTTTACCGTTAATGATACAACCTATTGTTTAGGTCAAGACTAGCATTGTTCTTTGCACACGTTTACTTGTTGAAGTACTTTACTACTCGTGCACTCAAGGTGAGATCATAGTCCCACTTTTACTCTTTTGAACTTACATTTGGGATGAGAAAACATAAACATTTCTTTACTAAGTGAACACAAGTACAGGAAAACAAACATTCTACATACGAGTTTAGAACAAAATCCTCAATTCGATTATCATTAGTTACACTTGCCGGGTGTAAGCGAGAACTTATGTTGTATGGATCCATATGGGTTTGACAAACCCTCATTCAAACGGTTCGCTACCGTTTACGAATGAAATATATTTTCGAGAAACAGTGTATGTTCTAGCACTAAGTGATGGGGTTCAATGGAAGGAAATGTTAAGCATTGATAATTGGGTGCTCGTGAAACAAACTTTTGGAATGTATTACTATTATTTCATTGATGCAAATCTTGTGGTTCACTTGTACTTACTTACTTAAACCTATGATTTCACCAACGTTTTCGTTGACAGATTTCTATGTTTTTCTCAGGTCCTTGAACGATACATGATACATGCTTCCGCTCATTATTTGATACTTGCATTGGATGTCGAGTATATGTGCATTTCATGGAGCGTCTTTTGACTTTACTTTAAACCGTGTCGCCTAGATTTCATTCGTATTATAACGTTGTAACTTAACTATTGGTTGAACAATTCTTGTAAACTTTGGGAACAATCTTTATTTTGAAATGAAGGCGACATATTTTGGTCAAACTTTGTCTTAAAGACTTATGACCACGTAACGGGACCTAAGTAGACGGCGCCGTCAAACATGATTTGGTCGGGTCGCTACACAGGGTTTGTCTCAGATTCATGAACCTATATTAAGTATATATATATATTTATATGTTGGTTAATATCTGTCTAACAATTTAGGTCAGGTCGTAGTGTATCACAATCTTAATGCTCGAGACCGACATGCAAAAGTCAACAAAAGTCAACTTGACCCAAAATGACTTCCAAAATCTATACATGTTTATTATATAACTTATATATAGTCGTTTTATATATTTAAATATATTTATCAGATCTTATTATACTAAATAATACAAGTCATTTATTAATAAATAAAAATTTATATTTAAATTCATATATGATAAAAATATATTTTTATATATCTCAAGTAATAAAATTTATAAAATTCACTTAATATCATAAAAATATAGTGGTATGTATTATTAATGTAATTATATTACGTGTGGTAAAAATATCTTTGTACGCATATTTATTTGATTAAATAATATTGATAATAATAATAATGATAAAAATAATAAAATGATAGTTTCAATAAAAATATTATTTTTTAGTAATAAAAATAATTTTAGTAATAACATCAACTGATAACAATTATAATAATCGTTTTAATAATAATATTAAAATTAATAATAATTCAGTTGACCATATCTTTTAATCCGTTCATCGAACCCACACGATTTCTAAATGAAAAGTTATTAATTTTTCTTTAGCTTTTCAACGACATGCATATCATATACCTTATCTCAGTAGCATATGTATCAAATTCGTGATTTATCATAAACTATTTAACGACGAAACTAAGCATACAAACATGCATAATCATATATACTCGAGCACTAGTCAGGGATACACTATTAATATATAAAAGATAAGATATGAATGCTCACGTATCAATATTGTGATTCAATATTGCAGGAAAGTACGTAGACGCAACGAAAATGATAAACGTTAGGTTGACCTCACGAGCAATACCCTCGAACAATATCCATAACCTCCATAGCTATAACCCATAATTTCCTTAGCTCTATCCCGTTTGAAAACTTATTTTGAAATCTTCTGAATATAACTCTGTCGTAGTATTTTATGTATACTAATAATATCTTGAAATAATACTAAGTAAATATATATATGTAATTCGATTGAGAGAGTTTAGAGAAATATATTTTCAAGTTTCTATGAAATAATAAAACCTATTGAATTCTATTTATAATAGATTTTTGAATTATTAAAGTGAATTATTAAAGTATAAATTATTAAAGTGAATTATTAAAGTATGAATTATTAAAGTAAATTATTAAAGTATGAATTATTAAAGTGAATTATTAAAGTATGAATTATTAAAGTGAATTATTAAAGTGAATTATTAAAGTTAAAGTAAAGTAAAAGTAAAGTAAAAGTAAAGTAAAGGTAAAGTTAAAGTATAGTAAAAGTATAAAACTATGTACGTATAATACGCGTATAAATATATTTAATATTAATTTAAATCGTTATATCATAAAACATTTTAGAAAAGTAGAATTATATATATTCATAATAAGTTTCAAGTTTTTAAATTACAGTCTGTTGGTGAAGCATGGGATAAAGTCCAAAGGTTTAATAAACGTATGAAATCATCTTAATGAAAAATGTCGAGTTACTTAACTTGTCGATATCCAACATCTAAGTTATTTACACTCCACGTTCTTACTTATAGATCACTTTACCATTTTCCGAATATTGTCAAAAAGAATAGATTTCTTAAATCACAGTGGACCTCATAACATTGGCCCATAATCATATCATAATGTATCTGATAATTCAATCATTTGATATTATCTCTTAATTCTGTCGATAAATATATCGAAACAAATACGTTCATGTAAAGTATCATATATATCAAATACTTTGTTAATGTTTTCAGTTATTATATATTATATATACATATCTATATACACATAATTGTTCGTGAATCGTCGAACACGGTCAAAGGGTAATTGATTACATGAATGTAGGTCCAAACTTTTTGAGATTCAACATTACAAATTTTGCTTATCGTGTCGGAAACATATAAAGGTTAGGTTTAAATTTGGTCGGAAATTTCCGGGTCGTCACAGTACCTACCCGTTAAAGAAATTTCGTCCGGAAATTTGATCGAGGTCGTCATGGCTAACTTTAAAAATGTTTTCATGATGAATATGAGTTGATAAATAGAGTTTTATCATCATTGAGTAATATAGATAAAACAATTTGATTACGCGAAGAGTATAAGTGAAGCTATCGCAAGAGAGTAAAATGAGTAAACGTATATTCGTTTTAACCGATGACGTAGTTATGATTGATTTCCGGAATTCATGGAATTTAAAGAAAATCTTTGCAATAAGATTTGGTTCTTTGGCGATTAAGGAAATCAGGATCTTATTTGATTAAATGCTATAATTTGTCTCGATTTCTCTGTCTAATATTTTACTATAAATCCACCCCTTCGTTTCTTTATTTCCACAGCTCACACCTTCAAGTCTTTCTCCCCAATTCATACTTTAAAGCATTCGTTAATATGCTTCATCCAGTATTGATTCTTAATATACTCTTAACTTTCATATCTGTCATTCTTCTTTTTCATCTACCACCGGAGGAAGTTATTTTCTTCTACCATTACTTTGGGGTTATTGTGTTTTTCATTCTCCCGTGTCTTTATATTGCTATACACATTGATATACAAGGTTTGTAATTTCGGGGTTGTTATCGGGCTTTATATTCTCCATTATATTTCGGAGCTTCATGCTTTCGTTTTCTCTTCCCGACCTTAAGTCAAGCGGATAATGGTCCAGAATTTGTAGATATGAATTTTTGGATGAACATAGTTAATGTTCCAAGAAGAAAATCGTAATGGCACGATCTTGATTTGGCAAATTACCAGAATATCCTAAAATATAGAGCTATCAAGATGATATGTTCTTAATATGTTTGGAAATTGGGTAGAATGTAAGAGTCGTGTAAATAGTACATGATGACGGTATGTTCTGTGAATCATCACGTTCCATTAGAAACTCAGTATGACTTACTGTAATATAATCACATTGATCAAGTGTTATTATATTATACTAACTCATGCTTCAGTTCCCAATACTACTTCAAAAACATTCCTATTTTAAATTCGAATTTTTTTTTCTTCAGAATTTAGAAACTAACACAGTTTCTTTTTATGTTGTAACTCAAATATGGCGAATAGATAGAAGATTTTGGATAAGAATAGTTGTGAAAATATCTTCAGGAATATCGAAGATATTTATAATAAAAGATACGATAATATCTTAGAATTCTTAACATAGATGGATGATGAAGAAGATTTGTCTGTGAAGGTTTAGAATAAGAAGTAAGGTGTTTGCTAACTATTTCAGTAGACACTGAATCATTTGGATCCTTTGAAGGCAGGTTTAGTCTTTGTGATTTGTCCACAGCCTCCTTCATGGTCTGCTCAATCCGTTTTCCAGTTTCAAACCTTCTCTTTTTCTCAGCTTTACCACCATACTATTCTTTATCATCAAACTTTTGACTGTTAAAGTCGTTTACAGTTTTTGCTGCTTCATCAGCATTTTTTCAATTTCAGAGAACTAGTTCATAGTTTGAGATGTTTTTCAGAAAATTCACATTCGAAGTATGTAAGTCTAGGAGATAGACGTTATATGTATACATATAACTTTTGATGTAAAATTGTCGCGAAATTCAAAATACTGATTGCTAATTCCCAGTAGTTGGTGTGATAATTATTGTTACAGGATGTAGGTGAGTACATGATGGGGTTTTAATGAATAAGTATAGTGGCTTTTCAGAGAGGCTTAAGTCGAAGGTTAATGAAGTTGTTGATAAGTTTACTGCTAATGTGGCGAGATATGAAAGGTTCCCCTGTAACAATGATGAAGGGGTAATTGTTATAATAAGGTTTATTCGTATAAACAAATGAAGGTGATTTGTTGAAGCTATGACAAAACTGTCTATTTTGGAAAGAGATTGAAAAATTATATTTGGTAATAAATATCAAAGGATCTGACACGGATACGTGTTAAACTATAACTTTGGTTTCGAGAGCTTTTCAGGTGCATGGCAGTGGGTAATGTGTGGTTGGATCATCATCTCGCATGTCTTTAATAATTTTGAAGTGTTTGAACACATATTGTAATTGTTAATATACATATGATGTTCTAAGATTTTGAATGATACAAATATTTTTGTGAGTTCCATGAATAGAAATGAGGTTCTAGGACAGTTTTGAAGTCAAAGTATAGTTTTGAAAGATGTAGAAATATAAGAGTGATGATTTCGGTTATATCTTGAATCGAATTCTGAGATTTCAAAATCAGAATATGTAATTAGATTTTGAATGAGTATGGTTGTTTTGATTTCTATAAAAGAATGTATATTATTGTGAAAGTAGGGAGTATAATGGATGATTTGCTGAATCAGATTCGAAGAATGTAATATATTAATTGTGAATTTATATATCTCTCGGGTATTACCTACCCGTTAAAAAAAAATTCACAATTAATATTTTGTACAAAAGAATTTTATTACAGTCTTTATGGAAATATATATGTGTATATTTCTTCAGATGTAATATAGATTTAATGAGTTAATATTAAATTAAACTCGTTTGATTTATGGTTAAGGCTAGGATAGATAATTTCTAAACTTTAGAAATTACATAATCGTCGTAGAATGTTTTCTCAATGAAGTTATGAATCAGTACTTCATCGTTGTGCTATTCCTTGGTATCTACATGGCGTATGACGTCGATGCTCGTGGGACAGATTGTGAAGTTAAGGTTTGCGATGCGGTTGTTGTTGGTGGTGGTAATGGTACTATTGATGTTGTTGATGGTGGTACTGGTTATGCTGCTGGTGCTGCTGCTGGTGTTTGTAACCTTTGCACCATATTCTCCAAAGCCACTACCCGAGCGCGAAGCTCCGTGACTTCTTCTATTACACCGGGGTGATTGTTGGTTCGGACGAGCGGATAAATAAGATCTAGAATTTGGTGTAGTATATAATCATGACGAGATACTCTGGAAATGAGAGAGAAAATGGTGTTTCGGATAGGTTCGCCGGTAAGTGCTTCAGGTTCATTGCCAAGAGGGCAATGTGGTGGATGGAAAGGATCGCCTTCTTCTTGTCTCCAATGATTAAGGAGGCTACGAACCCATCCCCAATTCATCCAGAATAGATGATGGCTGATTGGTTGATCCATTCCAGTCATACTGCTTTCGGAGCTTGAGTGGGATTCCATTTCGGAATCCGAGGAACTTGAACTGATGACGAATTCCATTTCGTACGATTTGATAAAGGATTTTTTGATACGAAAAGATTTTCCGGCTATCGGGTGGTATTCTAACTACATAGAATATCTATATATATATAGATCAAAAGATTTCATAGATTACGGAGGAATTACGGAATATGTCAGGCAAAGTTTACGGTAATAGATATGATAAGATATGATTTAGCAGATACACTAAGATATGAATTTTGTCTATACATTATACATGCAATCAATGCAGCAAGACGTGTCTAGACTAAGAATGATAAGCAGGTAATTTCTTAAGGATGGTAAGTAGATGATTTCCGACTAAAAATGATAAACAAAACTTTTGACATGCAGACACGGTCGAAGTCCAGACTCACTAATGCATCTTAACAACTATTAGTTAGACACACTAATGCAAGACCTGGTTCGCTAAGACCACCGCTCTGATACCAACTGAAAGGACCCGTTCATATACATTATAAACGATTCACAATAGTTGATTACATCGCGAGGTATTTGACCTCTATATGATACGTTTTACAAACATTGCATTCGTTTTTAAAAGACAAACTTTCTTTACATCAAAAATTGACGGCATGCATACCATTTCATATTACATCCAACTATAATTGACTTAATATTAATCTTGATGAACTCAACGACTCGAATGCAACGTCTTTCAAAGTATGTCATGAATGACTCCAGGTAATATCCTTAAAATGAGCTAATGCACAGCGGAAGATTTCTTTAATACCTGAGAATAAACATGCTTAAAAGTGTCAACCAAAAGGTTGGTGAGTTCATAGGTTTATCATATCAATCATTTCAATATATTAATAGACCACAAGATTTCCGTTTATAAATATATGCACACTCGCAAGTGTATAAAAGTTTTCTATAAGTTGTAGGCACCCGGTAACAAGCCTTAACATTCATGTTTTACCCTCTGAAGTACACCAGATCAGGTGTGTTTAAAATAACCTCGAAGTACTAAAGCATCCCATAGTCAGGATGGGGTTTGTCAGGCCCAATAGATCAATCTTTAGGATTCGCGCCTACCGTACATAGACAAGTAGTTTAATGTTACCAAGCTAAGGGTATATTTCTGGTTTAAAC
Source organism: Rutidosis leptorrhynchoides (assembly GCF_046630445.1). Classification (NCBI taxonomy): domain Eukaryota; kingdom Viridiplantae; phylum Streptophyta; class Magnoliopsida; order Asterales; family Asteraceae; genus Rutidosis; species Rutidosis leptorrhynchoides. Next base: position 239,380,988 of record NC_092333.1, on the reverse strand, counting down.
CCACATAGAATTAGTTTTAGTACTCGTGCCTATTTCGTAAAACATTTATAAAACAACGCATGTATTCTCAGCCCAAAAATATATATAAAAAGGGAGTAATGAAACTCACAATACTGTATTTCGTAGCAATTATGTATATGATGGCACTGAACAAGTGCAGGGTTTGTCTCGATTTCATGAACCTATTTTAAGTATATATATATTTATATGTTGGTCAATATCTGTCTAACAATTTAGGTCAGGTCGTAGTGTATCACAATCCTAATGCTCGAGACCGACATGCAAAAGTCAACAAAAGTCAACTTGACCCAAAATGACTTCCAAAATCTATACATGTTTATTATTTAACTTATATATAGTCGTTTTATATATTTAAATATATTTATCAGATCTTATTATACTAAATAATACAAGTCATTTATTAATAAATAAAAATTTATATTTAAATTCATATATGATAAAAATATACTTTTATATATCTCAAGTAATAAAATTTATAAAATTCACTTAATATCATAAAAATATAGTGGTATGTATTATTAATGTAATTATATTACGTGTGGTAAAAATATCTTTGTACGCATATTTATTTGATTAAATAATATTGATAATAATAATAATGATATAAATAATTAAATGATAGTTTCAATAAAAATATTAATTTTTAGTAATAAAAATAATTTTAGTAATAACATCAACTGATAACAATTATAATAATCGTTTTAATAATAATATTAAAATTAATAATAATTCAGGTGACCATATCTTTTAATCCGTTCATCGAACCCACACGATTTCTAAATGAAAAGTTATTAATTTTTCTTTAGCTTTTCAACGACATGCATATCATATACCTTATCTCAGTAGCATATGTATCAAATTCGTGATTTATCATAAACTATTTAACGACGAAACTAAGCATACAAACATGCATAATCATATATACTCGAGCACTAGTCAGGGATACACTATTAATATATAAAAGATAAGATATGAATACTCACGTATCAATATTGTGATTCAATTTTGCAGGAAAGTACGTAGACGCAACGAAAATGATAAACGTTAGGTTGACCTCACGAGCAATACCCTCGAACAATATCCATAACCTCCATAGCTATAACCCATAATTTCCTTAGCTCTATTCCATTTGAAAACTTATTTTGAAATCGTCTGAATATAACTCCGTCGTAGTATTTTATGTATACTAATAATATCTTGAAATAATACTAAGTAAATATATATATGTAATTCGATTCAGAGAGTTTAGAGAAATATATTTTCAAGTTTCTATGAAATAATAAAACCTATTGAATTCTATTTATAATAGATTTTTGAATTATTAAAGTGAATTATTAAAGTATGGATTATTAAAGTGAATTATTAAAGTATGAATTATTAAAGTAAATTATTAAAGTGAATTATTAAAGTATGAATTATTAAAGTGAATTATTAAAGTGAATTATTAAAGTGAATTATTAAAGTTAAAGTAAAGTAAAAGTAAAGTAAAGGTAAAGTTAAAGTATAGTAAAAGTATAAAACTATGTACGTATAATACGCGTATAAATATATTTAATATTAATTTAAATCGTTATATCATAAAACATTTTAGAAAAGTAGAATTATATATATTCATAATAGGTTTCAAGTTTTTAAATTACAGTCTGTTGGTGAAGCATGGGATAAAGTCCAAAGGTTTAATAAACGTATGAAATCATCTTAATGAAAAATGTCGAGTTACTTAACTTGTCGATATCCAACATCTAAGTTATTTACACTCCACGTTCTTACTTATAGATCACTTTACCATTTTCCGAATATTGTCAAAAAGAATAGATTTCTTAAATCACAGTGGACCTCATAACATTGGCCCGTAATCATATCATAATGTATCTGATAATTCAATCATTTGATATTATCTCTTAATTCTGTCGATAAATATATCGAAACAAATACGTTCATGTAAAGTATCATATATATCAAATACTTTGTTAATGTTTTCAGTTATTATATATTATATATACATATCTATATACACACAATTGTTCGTGAATCGTCGAACACGGTCAAAGGGTAATTGATTACATGAATGTAGTTCCAAACTTTTTGAGATTCAACATTACAAATTCTGCTTATCGTGTCGGAAACATATAAAGGTTAGGTTTAAATTTGGTCGGAATTTTCCGGGTCGTCACAGTATATCACATTGGGGAGACTTTAAGTTACGCCGTGTTTTCTTTAAAGCGTTAAATGCGGGGAACCCAAATGCAATTTTACGCTACGGGTTAAGAACCTATTTTGACTCAACATATCCCAACATAGGATTTCGTGAATTAGAAAGAGCTTCTAACATGCAACATAAAGAAGCATATTATGCTTACAGGTTAGTGATGTTCGCTTCTTACCAAAGTGAGAAAAAGAACATCGGATTGCAGATTTTAAATAAAACTTTCCCACAAGTGACAGATTCAGTAGTTGGGGTGAGAAACAAGGTTTTTAGATTATTACAGGGCTGTTGGACATTACAAAACCCTCGTCCTTTTGACGACATTACAACATGCTACCTAGCCAATGGTCATAACGGTTATTTTCCACAAGACCAAGGATGAGAAGTCGTCTTAGTAAAACCAGAATGCATGACTTGTTTCTGGACTTATGAATTACATGTCTTTATTTCCTTTGCTGAACAACTTGCGTATTAACTAGATTTATCTTCAAAACTGTCCTGTATCATAGTGTACTATATTTCATGTTATATGTAATATAGCGAAGTTGTAAGTTTGAAGAATATTTGTATGTGATATATTATTATAATCAGTTTTTCATATGGAATTGTAGTAGTTGAATTGTATATTAGCTACTAAGTATGAACTTAACGGGTAGGTAGTACCCGAATTTAAACTTATAAAATGCTAATATGAAGAAAAAGCTTTTATAAATGAGTTCATATTATGCTACGAGATACTATTGACTACTCTTAATATTCGGTATGATTAACTTGTTTCATTTGACTATTTTGAAGGAAATGGCACCGACTACTCGACACACCTTGAATATGAGCGAAGAGGAATTTCGTGCCTTTCTTGCTTCAAACATAGCCGCAGTACAGGCCGCGCTACATACCAACAATAACTCTGAATCTAGCAATACAGCTAACGGCGCAAGAAATCGTGTAGGATGCTCCTACAAGGAATTCACTGCCTGCAAACCTTTAGAATTTGATGGGAGCGAAGGACCAATCGGATTGAAACAGTAGACCGAGAAAGTTGAATCGGTGTTTTCCATAAGTAAGTGTGCTAAAGGAGACAAAGTGAAGTACGCTACGCATACCTTCACAGGTATTGCATTAACATGGTGGAATACCTATCTAGAGCAAGTGGGACTAGTTGCTGCTTACGCGCTACCGTGGTCAGCATTCAAGTACTTGATGAACGAGAAGTACCGTCCCAGAACTGAGGTCAATAACCTCAAGTCAGAACTTAGAGGGTTACGAACACATGGATTTAATATTACTTCGTACGAAAGACGATTCACAGAATTGTGGCTATTGTGTCCGAGAGCGTTCGAAGATGAGGAAGAGAAGATCGACGCGTTTGTGAAAGGGTTACCGGAGAGAATCCAAGAACATATAAGTTCACACGAGCCTACCTCCATACAAAAGACATGTAGAATGGCTCACAAACTAGTGAACCAGATTGAGGGAAGAATTAAAGAACAGGCGGCCGAAGAGGCCAACGTGAAGCTAGTCAAAAGAACGTGGGAGGAAAACGGTGATAAGAGTCACCAAAACAACAACAACTATCCCAACAATCGCAACATCAATCGCAACTATAACAAACGGCACAACAACAACAACAACAACAACAACTACTACAACAATCATCCCAACAACAATAACAACTGCAACAACAACAACAATCAGAAGCTGCTATGCTAATGGTGTGAAAAGTATCACTCGGGGTTCTGCACCAAATTTTGCAACAAGTGTAAAAGAAATGGTCATAGCGCGGCGAAGTGTGAGGTCTACGGACCAGGGGTTAATAGAACGAAAGGAATAAATGGTGTCGGAATGAATATTGGCGGAGCAAGTAGTGTCGGAGCAAGTTATGCCAATGTGGTTTGTTATAAATGTGGAAAACCGGGCCACATTATTAGAAATTGCCCGAACCAGGAGAACACAAATGGACAAGGCCGCGGAAGAGTTTTCAATATTAATACGACAGAGGCACAGGAAGACCCGGAGCTTGTTACGGGTACGTTTCTTATTGACAATAAATCTGCTTACGTTTTATTTGATTCGGGTGCGGATAGAAGCTATATGAGTAGAGATTTTTGTGCTAAATTAAGTTGTCCATTGACACTGTTGGATAGTAAATTTTTACTCGAATTAGCAAACGGTAAATTAATTTCAGCTGATTATATATGCCGAAATTGAGAAATTATACAGGGTAGCAAAATATTTAAGATTTATTTGATACCAGTAGAGTTAGGGAGTTTTGATGTAATAGTTGGCATGGACTGGCTGAAGGAGATGAAAGCAGAGATCGTATGTTACAAAAATGCAATTCGCATTGTACGAGAAGAAGGAGAACCCTTAATGGTGTACGGGGAAAAGGGCAACACGAAGCTACATCTTATTAGTAATTTGAAGGCATAATAACTAATTAGAAAAGGGTGCTATGCTGTTCTAGCACACGTTGAGAAAGTACAAACTGAAGAAAAGAGCATCAATGATGTTCCCGTCGCAAAAGAATTTCCCGAGGTATTTTCGAAAGAATTACCGGGACTACCTCCACATCGATCTGTTGAATTTCAAATAGATCTTGTACCAGGAGCTGCACCAATAGCTCGTGCTCCTTACAGACTCGCACCCAGCGAGATGAAAGAATTGCAAAGCCAACTGCAAGAACTATTAGAACGTGTTTTCATTTGACCAAGCACATCACCATGGGGAGCTCCTGTTTTGTTTGCCAAGAAGAAGGATGGTACATTTAGATTGTGTATTTACTACAGAGAGTTGTGTTGGGAATTAACAAGTTTGATAATACTTAAAACCTTTTAAGAATCATTATGAACGGAAGCGTGAAACTTTCAAATTTTACTTGTTATCTTTAAACCAATTTAAAGTTAAGTCCCACATGGATCAAGTTGCTAAATATACTTACAAATTAAAGAGAAGGAAAGAGTTTATTATACCTCCTTAAGATAAGTTTAAGGGCTGAATTTGATGAGCAATGAAGAAGAAATAATGCACCAACACTACCCTTTCACTTGGCTACACCTTAGAACTTTAATAAGCTAATTAACCAAGCTTTAAGACCACCTTATTAGGCTTCCAAAAACCGAACAGCAGCTGTCCAAAATGAGCAGGAAGTTTATGAAGATGATGACTTGAAAAAGCTTCTAACTTGAAGCCTCAAGTGTTGCATACCCCAAGCAATAACCCCAACACCTATATCTTTGGTTAGGATTTGAATTTCACTTGAATTAAGCTAGTTTAATGAGCTTGAAACCTCTCCTTTTTCTGCAGAAAAGTCGACCAGCAGCTGACCAAAGGAGAAGGTTATTTCACTTGTAAGATAATGTATTATTGCTTTGTGAAATGAATCAAAACCTTGGTTAAAACATTAAGCATGAGCATGAGAACTTGTGTAGCCTTGAAGACCACAAAACAAGAGCATGCTTGTCCCATTTTTCCTTATAAATTTCGGCCATATAAGGGGTTTTTATAAAACCATGAATTTCTTTATAAAACTTGTAATTTATGTATAAAATCCCATGGTTTTATTTGATACTTTCACATTATTTTATAATCCTTTTATAAAATATAACACAACATAATTATTTAAACCTATAAATAATTATATATATATATATATAAATTATCCAAATAATTTATCTCAAGTGATTATATTTCAGAAGCCCGATTTTCTGAAATCCAAGTGTCGCGTATTTGTTTAATGATCCATTCGTTAAGATCAAATACGTATAAGGTGTCGGTAAGCTTGTTATTGGGTATGACCCGACTTGGATCATAACACATTAGCCACATTAATTTAATATGTCTCTCGGGCATACGAAGTACCTTCAATCTCCCACTTGCACGAGAAACACAAGAAATTAATGCAAGTGATGGATACAGCCTAACACACCGTCCATCACCCCTAATATGTTATGACTTTGTGCCATTCAATAACATCATCCCTTTCAAGTTCCCATCTCGAATATGATTAGGTGAATCTTTCATTATTTCCTTTTATCCTAGATGTCATGTTAAATCCAAGAGATACAGAGTGATCACTCTCTTATAGATTTAACTTTTCAGGCCTTAGACATCTGACTCTCAACGAATAAGAGGGACAAATTCCATCTTGACTACATACGTCCTAGATATACACTTTGTAATATACCTGAGTTCTTCCTTATGTACTACCATGTTTCAGAATAGCGAAGGAAAGAATCAAGGCATAGTACTTGGTGAATATCCGAACCCAATATGTATCTCAGGTCAGAGGATACAATGATATTCGCCTTTACTCAAGATTACATGTGATCAACCACAAAGGCTCTATACAGTAATTCTTGAGAGCGGGTCTTCCAATATTTGTTTCCCACAAATATCTATGAACCTTGGTTGCAACCTTGCCCCATATTCAACCTATGAATGTATACCAATCCGAGTTCATAATAGTCCAAACCTCACACTTGTTCCCACAAATGTGATCGACTACGGAAATTTAGAATAGTTGCTTATTCATGGATGAAATATGCAAAATAGGAACATAACTCAAATAAATTAACACCATAGTTATATTAATGAGTTTGAATAATTTCGTTCCGGTACAATACATAAAATAGATCATATCCAATCACTAGAATATCGAAGCCCTAATGCACAAACATGTCCCTCATGTTTTGGCCCATGTAAAAGCTTCGTGAGTGGATCCGCAACATTATGATCTGTATGAACTTTGCGAATACATATCTTTCCTTTTTCAACTTCATCCCTTATGTAGTTGAATCTCCGCTCAATGTGACGAGTCTTTTGATGAGCACGAGGTTCCTTGATTTGAGCAATCGCACCCTCATTGTCACAAAAGATCTCAAGAGGGTCCTGAATGGAAGGGACCACTCCTAAGTCGTCGATGAATTTCTTCATCCATGCAGCTTCCTGAGCTGCCAGTGAGGCGGCAATGTACTCCGACTCTGTAGTGGATAACGCAACAACTTCCTGTTTCGAACTCTTCCAAGAGACCGCACCACCATTTAACATGAAGACATAACCGGATTGTGATCGAGAGTCATCTCGATCAGTTTGGAAACTCGCGTCCACGTAACCTTTTACAGCGAGTTCCTCCTCACCAGACCCATATATTAGAAACATATCCTTAGTCCTCCTAAGGTATTTCAATATACTTTTAACAGCAATCCAATGACTATTTCCTGGGTTATTCTGGTATCTACTTGTCAAGCTTAGAGCGCATGACACATCCGGTCTAGTACATATCATTGCATACATGATAGACCCAATAGCAGATGCGTATGGGACTTTCTTCATTCTCTCTTGTTCATCTTTCGTGGTAGGACACTGAGATGAACTGAGAACGGTTCCTTTTTGAATAGGTACCAAACCTCTCTTAGAGTTTTCCATCTTGAACCTTTTCAAGATTTTATCAATGTATGTACTTTGACTTAAACCTATCAATCTCTTGGATCTATTCCTATAGATCCCTATCCCCAATATGTATTGTGCATCTCCAAGATCCTTAATGGAGAAGCAACTCTTTAGCCAAGTTTTGACTCCTTGCATTGTGGTAATATCATTCCCAAATAATAATATATCATCCACATATAGTACAAGGAACGTGATAGTGCTCCCACTAGCTTTCTTATATACACAAGCTTCATCACCATTTTTAATGAAGCCAAATTTCTCGGCTTCCTCATTAAAACGATGATTCCACATTCTAGATGCTTGTTTCAATCCGTAGATTGACTTCTTTAACTTGCATACACTTTTAGGATATTTTGGATCAACAAAACCTTCAGGCTGGACCATATAGACATCTTCCATAAGATATCCATTTAGGAAAGCGGTTTTGACATCCATTTGCCATATTTCATAGTCGTAGTGAGCAGCAATGGCAAATAATATCCTAATAGACTTTAGCATTGCCACAGGCGAAAAAGTTTCATCATAATCAACCCCTTAAGTTTGAGTGAAACCTTTTGCAACAAGTCTAGCTTTATATGTATCCAAGTTTCCATGTATGTCGGTTTTCATTTTGAAAAGCCATTTGCAATCAACTAGCTTAGAGCTAGGAGGTTGCTCAACAAGTTCCCACACTTGGTTTTCATACATGGATTGCATCTCGGCGTTCATGGCTTCCTGCCATTTATCTTTATCAATCCTTGATAAAGCATCTTGGTAGTTTGTTGGTTCATCCAAATCAACCGTATAGCAACCATCTATGAGAAACCCATATCTCTCAGGAGGATTGCTAATCCTACCAGATCTACGAATGTCTTGTGTATTTTGATCATCCATTTGATCACTATCAACATTTTCATGTTGAGTGCTAGTGTCAACCAATTGTGTATCATCTACTTGATCTTGAACCTCTTCAAGATCTATCTTCCTTTCACTATTTCCTTCCATTAGGAACTTAGTTTCAAGGAATTCCGCCTTCCGAGCAATAAATACATTCTGCTCGGATGGATCATAGAAATAGTATCCCATATCATCCTTGGGATATCCTATGAAGATACACTTTGTGGATCGAGCATTCAACTTATTAGGGACGTAACGCTTAGGATAAGCTTCACATCCCCATACCTTTAAGTATGATAGACATGGAGGTTTACCAAACCACATCTCGTGAGGAGTTCGTTCCACTTTCTTGGTTGGGGCCATATTTAAAATACGAGCCGCGGAGCTCAGACAATAACCCCAAAATGATAGAGGCAACGAGCTTCTTGCCATCATAGATCGAACCATATCCATTAGGGTTCGGTTCCTCCTTTCGGAAACTCCATTAAGTTGGGGTGTTCCGGGTGGAGTAAGTTGTGAGATAATCCCACAACTCCTAAGATGATCTTGGAAGGCATCGCTTAGGTATTCACCTCCTCTATCGGTACGAAGTACCTTAATTGTCCTATTGAGTTGATTTTGTACTTCGTTTTGATATTCTTTGAATGCTTCAAACGTTTCGTCCTTGTGTCTTAATAAGTAGACATATCCGAAACGACTAAAGTCATCAATGAAAGTAACAAAGTATCTTTCACCATTCCTAGTCATGGGTCTAAAGGGTCCACATACATCCGAATGTATTAATCCCAATAAATTTTTAGCCCTTTCATAAGTCCCTTTGAAAGGTGCTTTAGTCATCTTGCCTTGTAAACAAGATTCACATACATCAAATGAATCCATTTCATTTGATTTCAAAAGTCCATTCCTTTGAAGTGTATGCATTCGGTTCTTGTTTATGTGACCAAGGCGACAATGCCATAAGTAGGAATCACTCAAATCCCTTTTGAGTTTCTTGGTGCTTGTATGGTATATAGAGCTCGATGATGCGTCATCATGAACCAATTCATAAATTCCATTTGAAGGCGAAGCCTTGAAATAGAATACATTATCTAAATAAATATGGATATCATCATTAACAAAATTAAGATTAAAACCACATTGTTTCAAACGGGAAATGGAAATAATGTTTCGACATAAATCGGGTGCATACAAAACATCTTTCAAAATAAGTTCCAAACCACTTGGAAGCTTTAACACAAAGTCTCCTTGAGCCTTCACTTGCACTTTGGCTCCATTACCCATGTAGAGACTTGATGTTCCCGTTTGCTTGCTACTTCTTTTGAACCCCTGCAATGAATTGCAAATGTGAGTTCCACATCCAGTGTCTAATACCCATGTATTAGAAGAAGTAATACTAAGCTCTATATATACCATATATATATTACCTGAGGTTTGCCCTGCATCCCTCTTGTCCTTCAACTCCTTAAGATAGACCGGACAGTTTCGTTTCCAATGACCCATCTCACCGCAACCGAAACATGGGTCTTCCTTGGGGTTTGCCTTCTCGGCTACCTTTTTCTTCTTAGCCTTGTTGATGGTTGGGGTAACCATCTTCCCCTTCCCTTTGCCTTGATGGGCGGGTCCTTTTCTCTTAGCCACCTTTGGTTTAGAGGTGTTACCTTTGGATCCACCTTGATCGATTGCTAACACGGGTAAAGCTCTTTTACCCATGCTAGTTTCCGCCGTTCTAAGCATACCGTGAAGCTCACCTATGCTCTTATCCATCCCATTCATATTGTAATTAATTACAAATTGATCAAACCTTTTTGATAGGGAGTTAAGGATAAGATCGGTGGCTAACTCATTAGATATGTTTAGGTTAAGACGGTTAGCACGATCGATAAGGCTTTTCATCTTAAGTACATAAGATGAAACCGATTGGGTATCGTCCATACGACAAGCATGTAGCGCTCGAACCGTTTTGAAGCGTTCGACACGCGCTTGTTGGAGGAACATCTCCTTCAATTGCGTTATCATGTCGTATGCACTATGATGCTCGAAATCCTTTTGGAGTTCGGGTATCATAGTCCCAAGCATTAAGCATGAGACTTGAAGGGAGTCGTGGCAATACTTATCGTAAGAGGCCATTGCCTCCACATCATTCTCATCCGGTTGATCGGGAATGGGGTCCTCAAGCACATACATTTTATCCTCTTGTTTGAGGACAATCCGAAGATTGCGAAACCAATCCATAAAGTTTGTATGGTTGAGTTTGTCTTTCTCTAAGAGAGACCTTAATGATAGGTGGTTCAGGTTAAGTGGTGCGTTTGGAATGTTGTTGTTGTTATTGGCGGCCATCTACAAAATTAACAAAGTTCGTTTAAGTATCGATTTTAATTTAACATTCAATACCCTTTAAATCCAATTGAATTATTAAATTCTAGAATCCAACGGTAAATCAAATTTCGGTTAGGTGACCTTTATCTCGTTATTTGATTTAGCTAGGTAGTCATTATATGACAATTGCAATCCTTTTGCAACTTCTAAGTTATGGGATCATGCAATCCTTTTGCATGGCATATTTATCCCATCAACGCCTATTTGTTCATCATGCTTCGGTGACCCTAAGTTCATGATTCCCAAATCAAGTCGTCCTACTTGTGTAAACATGTAGACTTAACATACAAGTGGTTAGGTGACCTTTATCCCACATGTATGCGAAGTGTACCTTATTCATATTAGTTCGCTCATGACGGTTAGGTGACCTTTATCCCATCAAGAGTTTCTTAATACGTCTAAGTGTTTCCACAAAAGGATGGCGTTTAACTTGTTTGCCTTGTTAATAAGGGATTTTAAGTTTTCATTAATTCTAGTTTGAGAAAACTTTTGCACCATACACCAACATGCATTTAGTGTATGGTTTAATTGAAAATCCATTTTCATGTTATGTAATTAAACCAATTACTTGATATAAACCATTTTATATGTATGATCCTTATCATGTTTTTAATAACCATTTATTAAGGTTCTCGGTTGCCTTTTAAATTTAACCAATTAAAATGTCATTTTGTTAGTAGTTATCTTGTGATTAATTGTATCAACCAAACATACAAAACAATAATCATACAAACAACCACACATGCAAAATAAGTATGTTCACAATCTAGCCATTTTGGTGGACATTTGTTTAGCCGAAAAACAAATGTCACCGGGTAAGGGTTAATCATACAAAGTAGGAGATTACAATCTCCCACTTAACCTTGCATCCATATGCTCCTTGTGTTCTTGAAGTCTTCATGATCTTGTTCTTCATTTTTACAAAATATGTATCCTAATACATTTTTATCTAGAAAATGAAATACAACCTATTCTATTTTACATACCAAATGTAAAACAAATTACATAGCCAAAATAATAATTATTACATGCCAATTGAATGAATAATATTACATACCAAATGAATATAACAAATCAACCAAATATAGCATGCAATCAACACAAGGTCAAGGCTAGGATTGTGAACTTTAACATGCAACCAAAATGACCAAAATGACAAGTTCCAAACCCCTTTTGGAACATCAAAATTTCGGCCATCATATCAAACCCACCCAAACCCGACAATTTTTGTATTCCATTTTCATGCATGTACTTGGAATGCAAATATAGTGGGTTTAAAGACAACAATTCGAAGCATATTTCAACAACTTCGGCTCTAGATACCATTGTTGGGAATTAACAAGTTTGATAATACTTAAAACCTTTTAAGAATCATTATGAACGGAAGCGTGAAACTTTCAAATTTTACTTGTTATCTTTAAACCAATTTAAAGTTAAGTCCCACATGGATCAAGTTGCTAAATATACTTACAAATTAAAGAGAAGGAAAGAGTTTATTATACCTCCTTAAGATAAGTTTAAGGGCTGAATTTGATGAGCAATGAAGAAGAAATAATGCACCAACACTACCCTTTCACTTGGCTACACCTTAGAACTTTAATAAGCTAATTAACCAAGCTTTAAGACCACCTTATTAGGCTTCCAAAAACCGAACAGCAGCTGTCCAAAATGAGCAGGAAGTTTATGAAGATGATGACTTGAAAAAGCTTCTAACTTGAAGCCTCAAGTGTTGCATACCCCAAGCAATAACCCCAACACCTATATCTTTGGTTAGGATTTGAATTTCACTTGAATTAAGCTAGTTTAATGAGCTTGAAACCTCTCCTTTTTCTGCAGAAAAGTCGACCAGCAGCTGACCAAAGGAGAAGGTTATTTCACTTGTAAGATAATGTATTATTGCTTTGTGAAATGAATCAAAACCTTGGTCAAAACATTAAGCATGAGCATGAGAACTTGTGTAGCCTTGAAGACCACAAAACAAGAGCATGCTTGTCCCATTTTTCCTTATAAATTTCGGCCATATAAGGGGTTTTTATAAAACCATGAATTTCTTTATAAAACTTGTAATTTATGTATAAAATCCCATGGTTTTATTTGATACTTTCACATTATTTTATAATCCTTTTATAAAATATAACACAACATAATTATTTAAACCTATAAATAATTATATATATATATATATAAATTATCCAAATAATTTATCTCAAGTGATTATATTTCAGAAGCCCGATTTTCTGAAATCCAAGTGTCGCGTATTTGTTTAATGATCCATTCGTTAAGATCAAATACGTATAAGGTGTCGGTAAGCTTGTTATTGGGTATGACCCGACTTGGATCATAACACGTTAGCCACATTAATTTAATATGTCTCTCGGGCATACGAAGTACCTTCAAGTTGAATAAACTTACCATCAAAAACTGTTATCCACTGCCGAGAATTGACGACTTATTTGATCAACTACAAGGCTCGTCGGTTTATTAGAAAATCGATTTACGTTCTGGATATCATCAAATGCGAGTAAACGAGGATGACATTCCAAAAACTGCTTTTAGGATGCGTTATGGTCATTACGAGTTGATGGTTATGCCGTTTGGATTGACTAATGCACCAGCTGTGTTCATGGACCTTATGAACCGAGTGTGTGGGCCATATCTTGACAAGTTTGACATTGTTTTCATCGATGACATACTTATTTACTCAAATAATGATCAAGAGCACGAAGAACATTTGAGAAAAGTGCTAGAAGTATTGAGGAAAGAAAAACTGTACGCTAAGTTTTCAAAGTGTGCATTTTGGTTGGAAGAAGTTCAATTCTTCGGTCACATAGTGAACAAAGAAGGTATCCAGGTGGACCCGGCAAAGATCAAAACTGTTGAAAAGTGGAAAACCCCAAAAACTCCAAAGCATATACATCAATTTTTAGGATTGGCTAGTTACTACAGAAGATTCATCCAAGATTTCTCCAAAATAGCAAAACCCTTGACTGCATTAACGCATAAAGGGAAGAAATTTGAATGGAAGGATGAACAAGAGAAGGCGTTTTAGTTATTGAAGAAAAAGCTAACTACGGCACCTATATTGTCATTGCCTGAAGGGAATGATGATTTTGTGATTTATTGTGACGCATTAAAGCAATGTCTCGGTTGTGTATTAATGCAACGAACGAAGGTGATTGCTTATGCGTCTAGACAATTGAAGATTCATGAGCAAAATTATACAAATCACGATTTGGAATTAGGTGCTGTTGTTTTTGCATTAAAGACTTGGAGGCATTATTTATATGGAGTCAAAAGTATTATATATACCGACCACAAAAGTCTCCAACATATATTTAATCAGAAGCAACTGAATATGAGACAATGCAGGTGGATTGAATTGTTGAATGATTATGATTTTGAGATTCGATACCACCCGGGGAAGGCGAATGTGGTAGCCGAAGCTTTGAGTAGAATGGACAGAGAACCTATACGGGTAAAAGCTATGAATATAATTATTCGTACTAACCTTACTACTCAAATAAAGGAGGCGCAATAGGGGGTTGTAAAAGAAGGAAAGTTGAAGAATGAGATACCCAAAGGATCAGAGAGACATCTTAATATTCGGGAAGATGGAACCCGATATAGGGCTGATAGAATTTGGGTACCAAGGTTTGGAGATATGAGAAAAATGGTACTTAAAGAAGCACATAAAAACAGATATTCAATACATCCCAGAGCGGGGAAGATGTATAAAGATCTCAAGAAACACTTTTGGTGGCCGGGTATGAAAGCTGATATTTCTAAATATGTAGGAGAATGTTTGACGTGTTCTAAGGTCAAAGATGAACATCAGAAACCATCAGGTCTACTACAACAACTTGAAATCCGGGAATGGAAATGGAAAAACATTACCATGGATTTCATTACTAAATTGCCAAGGACTGCAAGTGGTTATGATACTATTTGGGTAATAGTTGATCGTCTCACTAAGTCAGCACACTTCCTGCCAATGAGAGAAGATGACAAAATGGAGAAGTTGTCGCGATTGTATTTGAAGGAGGTAGTCTTCAGACATGGAATACCCATCTCTATTATCTCTGATAGGGATGGTAGATTTGTTTCAAGGTTCTGGCAGACGTTGCAACAAGTATTAGGGACTCGTCCTGACATGAGTACTGTTAGGGACTCGTCCTGACATGAGTACTGGCTATCATCCACAAACTGATGGGAAGAGCGAAAGGACGATACAAACGCTTGAAGACATGCTACGAGCATGTGTTATTGATTTCGAAAACAGTTGGGATCGACACCTACCGTTAGCAGAATTTTCCTACAACAACAGTTATCATTCTAGTATTGAGATGGCACCATTTTAGGCACTTTATGGTAGAAAGTGCAGGTCTCCAATTTGTTGTAATGAAGCGGGGTATAGACAGATTACGGGCCCGGAGATAATACAAGAAACTACCGAGAAAATCATCCAAATTCAACAACGATTGAAAATCGCCCAGAGTCGACAAAAGAGCTACGCGGATAGTAAAAGAAAAGATATAGAGTTTGAATTTGGAGAAATGGTCATGCTTAAGGTTTCACCTTGGAAAGGCGTTGTTCAATTTGGTAAACGGGGAAAACTAAATCCAAGGTACATTGGACCATTCAAGATTATAGATCGTGTCGGACCAGTAGCTTACCAACTGGAGCTACCTCAACAACTCGCGGCTGTACATAACACTTTCCACGTCTCGAATTTGAAGAAATGTTTTGCTAAAGAAGATCTCACTATTCCGTTGGACGAAATCCAAATCAATGAAAAACCTCAATTCATTGAAGAACCCGTCGAAATAATGGATCGTGAGGTTAAGAGACTTAAGCAAAACAAGATACCGATTGTTAAGGTTCGATGGAATGCTCGTAGAGGACCCGAGTTCACCTGGGAGTGTGAAGATCAGATGAAGAAGAAATACCCGCATCTATTTCCAGAAGATTCGTCAACACCTTCAACAGCTTAAAATTTCGGGATGAAATTTATTTAACGGGTAGGTACTGTAGTGACCCGCACTTTTCCATGTTTATATATATTAATTGAGATTGATATTTACATGACTAAATGTTTCCAACCTGTTTAGCAATCAAACTTGTTAAGACTTGATTAAATGAAATAAGTTTCATATAGACAATTGATCACTCAAGGTGACCGACGATTCACGAACGCTACAAAATTGTAAAAACTACATGTTGTGGTATATATAGACATATATATATATGGTTGACATGAGATTATGATGAGTAAGTATCTCACTAAGTATATTAACAATGTGAGATATACAAAAGAAATGAGATTACTAAGTTAAGAAACTCGAAATGATATATATAACGATTATCGCTATGATAACGTCTACTAAATATATATGTATCATATTAAGATATTGATACACTATATTTAACATGATAAAATGATATTTATATATATCATTAAGTGTGTTAACAATGAACTACATATGTAAAAACAAGACTACTAACTCAAGAATTACGAAACGAGACTTATATGTAACGATTATCGTTGTAACGATATTTTAATGTATATATCATATTAAGAGATATTCATACATCATAATATCATGATAATATAATAATTTAACATCTCATTTGATATAATATACATTGGGTTAACAACATTAATTGAGATCGTTAACTTAAAGGTTTCAAAACAACACTTACATGTAACGACTAACGAAGACTTAACGACTCCATTAGAATGTATATACATGTTGTGTTTTGATATTGTAATGACCCGGACTTTTTCGATCAATTTATACTTATAAGATTAATATTTACATAAATTAAACCTTACCAACATGATAAGCAATCTAAATTGTTGAGATTTATGTTTTTGAAAAGAGTTTTACACAACGTTTGACCGTCCAATTTGACCGATGATATCACGAACTATATAACATACGATAATTATACGTTTATGTATATATATGTATTTATATATATTTAACATGATCTAAGGATGTTTAACATCTCATTGGGTACTAATAACAATGAGTTATAAGTATATTTTGAAACTACTAACTTAAGTTTTCAAAACGATAACTATACGTAACGTTCTTCGACATAAATACTTATAACCTATAATACTTATACATGCATCGTATAGATATGTATTTTATCACTTTTAAAGGGCTTACATACATAAAACAATATAAGTATATTTACAAAAGATAGCTATATTTGAATCCTCGTTCCGTTTTCTCAAAGATTTCTACACGTATATCTAGGGTATATGTACCCGTATCATACGCAGCTTCTAGGTGTATTTACTATTGGTATATACCAATAAAAATCTGCTCCTTAGCAGCCTTAAATGATTAAGAAACATGTGGAACCAACCATTTGTCAAGTAGCATGAATTATTTAGCAAGAAAACAAAGTTAGGTATCTTTTTTTTCCTTTATAACCTAAAAACGTTTTTATGCATGCACACCATTTCTTCACCCCATTTTCTCATACTTACACTCCCATTTCTCTCTCAAAATACTCTTAACTTCATACTTGATCATCTCCAAGCATTTTCCCCATCATTTAGCTTCAAAAACAACCCTTAATCATCATAAGAAAAACCATACAAGAACACTTCAAGAATCCTTTCAAGAACACAAGTTTACTTCCAATCTTTCATCCAATTCCATCACTCTTTTGGTTCTAGGTTCTTACTCCTCTTTTACAGAAATCTTGTCCAAGTAACTTGAGGTAGTAACTTTGTTCATAACCTTATTCGATTCATATATATATAGCTATCTTATTTTATGGTATAAAATTTTAACAACAAGAACATAGTTTGAATGTTTTCAAACTTGTTTGCAAACTAAATAGATCCTTCTATCTTAACTTTTAAAATACTTCAAGACCTGTAATATAACTTAAATATATGCTAATTTAACAAGGTATAACTTGGTTTTTCAAAGAACACCTTAAAACTGAATCTACGGTGTCGGAGTGTAACCGGGGGCTGTTTTGGGTTGGATAATTAAAAACTATTTTGAACTTTGAATTGGAGGCTTATTTTCTGGAAAATTGATATTTACTATGAATATGTTAACACATAAAAATTTCATGATTTAACTCAAAGTATAAGTATTTTTAGAAAAATAATCATTTAAGGTTGTTTACATGATGGAAAATGATCAACTCCATAAGTTTCACTAAAGTTTGACCTATGACCTGTGATTTCGAATACAAACTAAGGTATTTACAGTTCATAGTCTTAAAGAGGGACTCGATCCAAGGAAGTGGCAAGTTGAATCAACGAAAACGGAGTTGTAACGAAGAAACTATGACCAAAACGAGATCGGATATCTAAGACTAGTTTAGCTACGAAAATAATTGGAGAAAATTAAATAAATCACATCTTTTTAAAATAACATGATATTTTATATATATGTACTCATAATTTAATTTTATATGGTTCAGGATCACCCGTAAACAATACGAGAAGATTAATCATAAGATCCCATGATTGTACGCAACACGTCATTTGACAACACCGGTACTTTATGTACGCAACACGTCATTTGACAACACCGGTACCGTGGGTCAAGATTAATCTCGACCAATACATATACGATGGGGGTTTTTATTTATTTCATTGGGGGTTTATTAAACACCTAAAAATGAACCATTAAAATTGAATTACTAACATCGGACTACTAACTACGGACTAAGAAATTATTAAAACTATTAAAAGTATAAAAAGTATATATATGTGACGATTGTTTAAAATAGAAATATATTGATAAACTATATATGGATAGGTTCGTGATATCAATCGGAGACCAAGTCGAAATTACATATCTTCAAGACAAAAGTGAGTATATAGTCCCACTTTTAAACTCTAAGTATTTCGGGATGAGAATACATGTATTTTATGTTTTACGTTATGGACACAAGTAACTGAAAAATATATTCTACGTTGAGTTGTACCACTGGCATACTTCCCTGTAGCTTGGTAACTGTTATTTACAGCGGTATTGTAAACGCGAATCCTGTTGATAGATCTATCAGGCCTGACAACCCCAACCAGACTGGACGACCAGTATTCAACGGTTGCACAGTACTTCGTTTTGTGACTACACTTGGTACGGTGTAGTAAGATTTCATAATAAAGGGAATATGCGACGTGATTAAATGTTAAGTATGGTTACCAAGTGCTCAACCACTTAGAATATTTTTATTAAAATGTTTATATATGAAATCTTGTGGTCTATATTTATATCGCTGCCGGCATTAAACCTATATCTCACCAACTTTATGTTGACGTTTTAAACATGTCTATTCTCAGGTGATAATTAGAAGATTCCGCTGCAACATGTTGAATTTAAACAAGATCTTGAGTATGCATATTTGTGTCAAAAATAAAACTGCATATCGGAGGATTTGTAATGTAAAATATGCTAGAAATCGTATTGTTATCATCACATGTAAAGTTTGTAAGTCTAAGATTATCGCTAAACGATAATCATCTTTATTTTGTCTAAAGCTTGTATCAAAATAAGAATTATGGTTTGTAATGTAAAATATATGCAGTTGTTCTTTTAAAAATGTCGCATATAGAGGTCAATACCTCGCAATGAAATCATACGTTATCTAACACGTTCTTATGGTTAAGGACGGGTTATGACATGTGGTATCAGAGCGGTGGTCTTAGCGAACCAGGTTTGCATTAGTGTGTCTAAACCGATAAGTCGTTAGGATACATTAGTAAGTCTGGACTTTGACCGGGTCTGATTTAAAAACCATTGCTTATCATTGTTGGTTAAAATTTATATGTAAATATTATGTAGTACTAATGGGTTAGTTGTTGTGTGATAGATGTCGGGCTCAAAACTTGTCATCACATTCAGCGACTCCGAACCAGAATCTTCAGATGGTGTTCCAGTCATTAACCTATCCGATGACGAAAATAATATCTTTGGGGAAGACTCACAAATTCCGGATGAACCGACTATAGAGAACCCGGAAAGTGAACCCGAGGAGGAAAGTGAACCCGAGGAGGAAAGTGAACCCGAGGAGGAAAGTGAACCCGAGGAGGAAAGTGAACCCGAGGAAGAAATACAGGAAATTTCAAAAGACGAGTTCGAACTAGGAAAGAAACGAAAGGCAAATGAATTAGAAAATTCAAATCCCGAGTTTAGTAAGGATGATGTGGCACCAACTCCACTAGACACTACCACCCCTATTCCCGCTATTCCTATTCATTCTATCCCGGCATCCAGTTCTTCAGCCCCACAGCCAAAATATAGGCAGACAGCCAGGATAAGCGTTAAGCGATTCTTTGAACCTAAACGTCCTAGAAAATAGACCAAACGATGCGCTGCCGTATTAAACCATGGGATCATATAATGTTTTGTATAATATTATTAGTGTGGTTTGCTTAATGTTCGATGTAAGATAAGCATATGTAAAATAGTGAAGTGTGAAATGCAATAATTTTCCATGGTTAAGTATTACTTAGATGGTAGTAATTGATTCTGTACTAAGCTATTAAGTATGGACATTAACGGGTAGGTACTACCCTAGATATAATTATAAAACGCTAATAAGAAGAAAAGGCTTTTATAATAATACCTGGTTCATATTATTAATAAGCTATAATGTACTGTAAATATACACTACATCTATAATATTCCATGTGAATAATTATTTTCTTTTCATTCTTATAGAAGAATATGGCGCGATTGAACCGAATGACGGAACAAGAAATCCAGGAACTCATCAATCAGCGAGTGAACGACAGAATGTTATGGGTCGAGGCTGCACGAGGTGCTGCAGTTAACCCAAATCCTCGTGTGGGGTGCACTTACAAAACTTTTCAAGCTTGCAAGCCCTCATCATTCAGTGGAACAGAAGGACCGATCGGTTTAACCCGGTGGATAGAAAAGATGGAGACTGTGTTTAAAATAAGTGGTTGTGTTGAAAAGGACATGACCAAGTATGCATCGTGCACTTTACAAGATAGTGCACTCACGTGGTGGAAAAATTATGTGAAGGCTGTAGGAGGAGATGTAGCTTATGATACTCCTTGGGAAGAATTCAAAACAATGTTAATCAACGAGTATTGTCCAAGGAACGAGGTTAGGAAGTTGGAAGATGAATTACGAAGCCTGAAGGTTGTTGGTACTGAAATCACCAACTACAATCAGCGATTCATGGAATTAGTTTTGCTATGTCCTGAATTGGTTCCAACCGAAGAACGGAAGATTGAAATGTACAAAGATGGTTTGCCCAAAAAGGTCAAGGCAAACGTTACAGCATCGAAACCTAAGACAATTCATGAAGCTATAACCATGGCAAATGAGCTAATGGATCAGGTCATCATGGATAAGAAAGCATCCAATACTGATGTGAAGGTATCAGGTAACAAAAGAAAGTGGAATGGAAATTATGATCGAGGTAACCAACAACAATCTTTTAAGAAACAAGAAACCATACAAGGTGCAGGTAGTGGTTCAAGCTTTGGTTACAAAGGACAAAATCCTTTATGCAACCGATGCCACAAACATCACTCTGGCTACTGTAATGTGGTATGCAACAAATGTAATCGAAAGGGTCATCTTGCTGAAGATTGTAGGGCTCTCGTTACAAATACAAATGGTACCAAGACTCCTGCCACCAATGCAAATAGAACTGCTTTGGCTACCATTACTTGTTATGGGTGTGGAAAACAAGGTCACTATAAGAGCCAGTGTCCGAATCCAGAGAAGAATAATGGATCTGCACGTGGAAGAGCATTTGTTATTAATGCTAGAGAGGCGTGTGAAGACCCGGAGCTTGTTACGGGTACGTTTACCATTAATAACTTATCCGCATCTATTATATTTGATACTAGTGCCGATAGAAGTTACGTGAGTAGAGGCTTTTACGCTAAATTGAATTGTTCATCATTACCTCTAGATGCTAAGTACATGATTGAGTTAGCTAATGGTAAACTAATTAAAGCCGATAAAATTTGCCGTGATTGTAAAATAAATTTAGCCGGAGAAACATTTAAAATTGACTTAATACCCGTAGAATTAGGAAGTTTTGATGTAATAGTCGGCATGGACTGGATGTCCAAAGTAGGAGCTGAAGTTGTGTGTGCCAAGAAGGCAATTCGCATTCCTTGTAAGGATAGAATGCCGGTGATGATTTATGGAGAGAAGGGTAACTCAAAGCTAAAACTCATTAGTTATTTGAAAGCTCAAAAGTGCTTGAAGAAAGGGTGCTATGCTATCTTAGCACATGTTAATAAAGTCGAAAAGAAAGAAAAAGAGAAGTGCATCAACGACGTGCCTGTGGCAAGAGATTTTCCTGAAGTTTTTCTGGAAGAGTTGCCGGGATTACCTCCATTTAGATCTGTAGAATTTCAAATAGATTTAGTACCAGGAGCCGCACCAGTGGCTCGTGCTCCATATAGACTTGCACCGTCCGAGTTAAAAGAACTTCAGAGTCAGTTAAAAGAATTACTGGATCATGGATTCATACGACCAAGTACTTCACCGTGGGGAGCTCCGATTCTATTTGTTAAAAAGAAAGATGGATCTTTTAGGATGTGTATAGATTATCGTGAATTAAATAAGTTAACTATCAAAAATCGGTATCCACTACCGAGAATTGACGACTTATTTGATCAACTCCAGGGATCATGTGTTTATTCGAAAATCGACCTAAGATCGGGCTATCATCAACTACGTGTCAAAGAAGAGGACATTCCGAAAACTGCTTTTCGGACACGTTATGGTCATTACGAATTTTTGGTCATGCCGTTTGGATTGACGAATGCGCCAGCTGTATTCATGGACCTCATGAATCGAGTTTGTAGTCCGTATTTAGATAAGTTTGTTATCGTTTTCATTGATGACATTCTTATCTATTCCAAGAGTGAGCAAGAGCATGAGCAGCATTTAAGGTTGATATTAGAGTTGTTGAGAAAAGAACAGCTATACGCTAAATTTTCTAAGTGTGCTTTCTGGTTGAAAGAAGTGCAATTTCTTGGCCACGTTGTTAGTAGCAAAGGAATTCAGGTTGATCCAGCAAAAAATTGAAGCCATTGAAAAATGGGAGACTCCTAAAACACCAATGCAGATACGCCAATTTTTGGGTTTAGCCGGTTATTATAGAAGGTTTATTCAAGATTTTTCCCGAATAGCTAAGCCGTTGACAGCATTAACGCAAAAAGGGAAGAAATACGAATGGACCTCGGAGCAGGAGAACGCATTTCAATTACTGAAGAAGAAGTTAACTACGGCGCCTATTTTATCGTTACCTGAAGGGAACGATGATTTTGAAATATATTGTGACGCTTCGCGACAAGGTTTTGGTTGTGTTCTTATGCAACGAAAGAAAGTTATTGCATACGCATCCCGACAATTAAAGATTCACGAGCGGAATTATACGACGCATGATCTAGAACTGGGAGCAGTCGTGTTTGCATTGAAGATATGGAGACACTACTTGTATGGGGTTAAATGCACTGTGTTTACTGATCATAAAAGCCTTCAACATATTTTCGATCAAAAACAGCTGAACATGAGGCAACGTAGGTGGGTTGAGTTAATAAATGACTATGATTGTGAAATTCTTTATCATCCCGGAAAAGCGAACGTGGTGGCCGACGCTCTAAGCAGAAAGGAACGAGAACCAATTCGAGTACGAGCGATGAACATAAAAATTCGCATGAATCTCAACTCACAAATCAAAGAAGTTCAACGAGAAGCACTTACTAAAGAAAATATAGGAAATGAAATAATGAAGAAGTATGAGAAGCAACTCGTTATGCGGGAAGATGGAATTCGATATTTTGCAAATCGTATTTGGGTACCGAAGTTGGGTGGATTAAGGAAGTTGATATTGAACGAGGCACATAAGACAAGATATTCGATACATCCTGGAGTTGGAAAGATGTACCAAGATCTTAAGACGCATTATTGGTGGCCTAATTTGAAGACAGACGTTGCAACATATGTTGGGGAATGTTTAACTTGTTCCAAAGTCAAAGCAGAACACCAGAAGCCGTCAGGGTTACTTCAACAACCAGAAATTCCAGAATGGAAATGGGACGGTATTACCATGGATTTCATCACGAAGTTACCAAAGACTGCCTAGGGATACGACACCATTTGGGTGATTGTTGATCGTCTCACCAAGTCTGCACATTTCTTGCCTATGAAGGAAACGGATAGAATGGAGAAACTATTACGATTGTATATAAAGGAAATTGTTTCAAGGCATGGAATACCTATTTCCATTATATCTGATCGTGATAGTAGATTTACCTCAAAGTTCTGGCAATCACTACAGGAGGCCCTAGGAACTCGTTTGGATATGAGCACCGCATATCATCCGCAAACCGACGGGCAGAGTGAAAGAACAATTCAGACTCTTGAAGACATGCTCAGGGCATGTGTGATCGATTTTGGAAACGGATGGGATAAATATTTACCATTAGCAGAATTCTCGTATAATAATAGTTATCATGCGAGCATTAAAGCTGCGCCATTCGAAGCATTGTACGGAAGGAAGTGTAGATCTCCTATCTGTTGGAATGAAGTAGGAGATCGACAATTAACTGGTCCCGAGATCATACATGAAACTACTGAAAAGATAGTACAAATCAAGGAGAGATTGAAAACAGCCCGTAGTCGCCAAAAGAGCTACGCCGATGTCCGAAGGAAACCATTAGAGTTTCAGATCGGTGACATGGTTATGCTAAAGGTGTCACCTTGGAAAGGTGTAATACGTTTCGGTAAAAGAGGTAAACTGAACCCAAGATATGTAGGCCCGTTCAAGATCATCGAACGCATTGGACCGGTAGCTTATCGACTCGAGTTACCGCAACAACTCACCGGAGTACATAATACATTTCACGTCTCGAACCTTAAGAAGTGTCTTGCAAAGGAAGACCTCACCATTCCTCTTGAAGAAATTCAAGTTGACGAGAAACTACAATTCATAGAAAAACCAATCGAGATCATGGATCGTGAAGTTAAACGGCTCAAGCAGAGCAACATACCGATCGTTAAAGTTCGTTGGAATGCACGAAGAGGTCCCGAGTTTACTTGGGAGCGAGAGGATCAAATGAAACAAAAATACCCGCATTTGTTTCCCGATGACGCAAAATAGGTACGATTTTAAAATTTCGGGACGAAATTTATTTAACGGGTAGGTACTGTAATGACCCGGACTTTTTCGATCAATTTATACTTATAAGATTAATATTTACATAAATTAAACCTTACCAACATGATAAGCAATCTAAATTGTTGAGATTTATGTTTTTGAAAAGAGTTTTACACAACGTTTGACCGTCCAATTTGACCGATGATATCACGAACTATATAACATACGATAATTATACGTTTATGTATATATATGTATTTATATATATTTAACATGATCTAAGGATGTTTAACATCTCATTGGGTACTAATAACAATGAGTTATAAGTATATTTTGAAACTACTAACTTAAGTTTTCAAAACGATAACTATACGTAACGTTCTTCGACATAAATACTTATAACCTATAATACTTATACATGCATCGTATAGATATGTATTTTATCACTTTTAAAGGGCTTACATACATAAAACAATATAAGTATATTTACAAAAGATAGCTATATTTGAATCCTCGTTCCGTTTTCTCAAAGATTTCTACACGTATATCTAGGGTATATGTACCCGTATCATACGCAGCTTCTAGATGTATTTACTATTGGTATATACCAATAAAAATCTGCTCCTTAGCAGCCTTAAATGATTAAGAAACATGTGGAACCAACCATTTGTCAAGTAATATGAATTATTTAGCAAGAAAACAAAGTTAGGTATCTTTTTTTTCCTTTATAACCTAAAAACGTTTTTATGCATGCACACCATTTCTTCACCCCATTTTCTCATACTTACACTCCCATTTCTCTCTCAAAATACTCTTAACTTCATACTTGATCATCTCCAAGCATTTTCCCCATCATTTAGCTTCAAAAACAACCCTTAATCATCATAAGAAAAACCATACAAGAACACTTCAAGAATCCTTTCAAGAACACAAGTTTACTTCCAATCTTTCATCCAATTCCATCACTCTTTTGGTTCTAGGTTCTTACTCCTCTTTTACAGCAATCTTGTCCAAGTAACTTGAGGTAGTAACTTTGTTCATAACCTTATTCGATTCATATATATATAGCTATCTTATTTTATGGTATAAAATTTTAACAACAAGAACATAGTTTGAATGTTTTCAAACTTGTTTGCAAACTAAATAGATCCTTCTAACTTAACTTTTAAAATACTTTAAGACCTGTAATATAACTTAAATATATGCTAATTTAACAAGGTATAACTTGGTTTTTCAAAGAACACCTTAAAACTGAATCTACGGTGTCGGAGTGTAACCGGGGGCTGTTTTGGGTTAGATAATTAAAAACTATTTTGAACTTTGAATTGGAGGCTTATTTTCTGGAAAATTGATATTTACTATGAATATGTTAACACATAAAAATTTCATGATTTAACTCAAAGTATAAGTATTTTTAGAAAAATAATCATTTAAGGTTGTTTACATGATGGAAAATGATCAACTCCATAAGTTTCACTAAAGTTTGACCTATGACCTGTGATTTCGAATACAAACTAAGGTATTTACAGTTCATAGTCTTAAAGAGGGACTCGATCCAAGGAAGTGGCAAGTTGAATCAACGAAAACGGAGTTGTAACGAAGAAACTATGACCAAAACGAGATCGGATATCTAAGACTAGTTTAGCTACGAAAATAATTGGAGAAAATTAAATAAATCACATCTTTTTAAAATAACATGATATTTTATATATATGTACTCATAATTTAATTTTATATGGTTCAGGATCACCCGTAAACAATACGAGAAGATTAATCATAAGATCCCATGATTGTACGCAACACGTCATTTGACAACACCGGTACTTTATGTACGCAACACGTCATTTGACAACACCGGTACCGTGGGTCAAGATTAATCTCGACCAATACATATACGATGGGGGTTTTTATTTATTTCATTGGGGGTTTATTAAACACCTAAAAATGAACCATTAAAATTGAATTACTAACATCGGACTACTAACTACGGACTAAGAAATTATTAAAACTATTAAAAGTATAAAAAGTATATATATGTGACGATTGTTTAAAATAGAAATATATTGATAAACTATATATGGATAGGTTCGTGATATCAATCGGAGACCAAGTCGAAATTACATATCTTCAAGACAAAAGTGAGTATATAGTCCCACTTTTAAACTCTAAGTATTTCGGGATGAGAATACATGTATTTTATGTTTTACGTTATGGACACAAGTAACTGAAAAATATATTCTACGTTGAGTTGTACCACTGGCATACTTCCCTGTAGCTTGGTAACTGTTATTTACAGCGGTATTGTAAACGCGAATCCTGTTGATAGATCTATCGGGCCTGACAACCCCAACCGGACTGGACGACCAGTATTCAACGGTTGCACAGTACTTCGTTTTGTGACTACACTTGGTACGGTGTAGTAAGATTTCATAATAAAGGGAATATGTGACGTGATTAAATGTTAAGTATGGTTACCAAGTGCTCAACCACTTAGAATATTTTTATTAAAATGTTTATATATGAAATCTTGTGGTCTATATTTATATCGCTGCCGGCATTAAACCTATATCTCACCAACTTTATGTTGACGTTTTAAACATGTCTATTCTCAGGTGATAATTAGAAGATTCCGCTGCAACATGTTGAATTTAAACAAGATCTTGAGTATGCATATTTGTGTCAAAAATAAAACTGCATATCGGAGGATTTGTAATGTAAAATATGCTAGAAATCGTATTGTTATCATCACATGTAAAGTTTGTAAGTCTAAGATTATCGCTAAACGATAATCATCTTTATTTTGTCTAAAGCTTGTATCAAAATAAGAATTATGGTTTGTAATGTAAAATATATGCAGTTGTTCTTTTAAAAATGTCGCATATAGAGGTCAATACCTCGCAATGAAATCATACGTTATCTAACACGTTCTTATGGTTAAGGACGGGTTATGACAGATATGTATTCTTACATTTTTGAAAGACTTCAAGACACATATCAAAGTACTTCTACTTAACAAAAATGCTTACAATTACATCCTCGTTCAGTTTCATCAACAATTCTACTCGTATGCACCTGTATTCGTACTCGTACAATACACAGATTTTAGATGTACGTACTATTGGTATATACACTCCAATGATCAGCTCTTAGTAGCCCATGTGAGTCACCTAACACATGTGGGAACCATCATTTGGCAACTAGCATGAAATATCTCATAAAATTACAAAAATATTAGTAATCATTCATGACTTATTTACATGAAAACAAAATTACATATCCTTTATATCTAATCCATATACCAACGACCAAAAACACCTACAAACACTTTAATTCTTCAATTTTCTTCATCTAATTGATCTCTCTCAAGTTCCATCTTCAAGTTCTAAGTGTTCTTCATAAATTCCATAAGTATAGTTTCATTAAAATCAAGAATACTTCCAAGTTTGCAAGTCTACTTCCAAGCTTTCTAATCCATTCCAAGTAATCATCTAAGATCAAGGAACCTTTTTTATTTACAGTAGGTTATCTTTCTAATTCAAGATAATATTCATATTCAAACTTTGATTCAATTTCTACAACTATAACAATCTTATTTCGAGTGAAAATCGTACTTGAACTGTTTTCGTGTCATGATTCTGCTTCAAGAACTTTCAAGTCATCCAAGGATCCTTTGAAGCTAGATCCATTTTTCTCATTTCCAGTAGTTTTATCCAGAAAAATCGAGGTAGTAATGATGTTCATAACATCATTCGATTCATATATATAAAGCTATCTTATTCGAAGGTTTAAACTTGTAATCACTAGAACATAGTTTAGTTAATTCTAAACTTGTTCGCAAACAAAAGTTAATCCTTCTAACTTGACTTTTAAAATCAATTAAACACATGTTCTATATCTATATGATTTGCTAACTTAATGATTTAAAACCTGGAAACACGAGGAACACCATAAAATCGGATATACGACGACGTAGTGAAACCGGGGGCTGTTTTGGTTTGGATAATTAAAAACTATGATAAACTTTGATTTAAAAGTTGTTCTTCTGGGAAAATGATTTTTCATATGAACATGAAACTATATCCAAAAATCTTGTTTAAACTCAAAGTGAAAGTATGTTTTTCAAAATGGTCATCAAGATGTCGTTCTTTCGACGAAAATGACTACCTCTTTAGTAATTGACGTAACTTAAATTTCTGACTATAAACCTATACTTTTTCTGTTTGTATTCTTAAGTTAGAGTTCAATATGAAACCATAGCAATTTGATTCACTCAAAACGGATTTAAAATGAAGAAGTTATGGGTAAAAACAAGATTGGATATTTTTGATCTTTTTAGCTACGGGAAATGTTTAACAAATCTATACAAATCATATCCTAGCTAACTTATATTGTATTATACATGTATTCTAATATATTATGTAATCATGGGATACCATAGACATGTATGCAAATGTTTTGACATATCATATCGACCCATGTATATATATTATTTGGAACAACCATAGACACTCTATATGCAGTAATATTGGAGTTAGCTATACAGGGTTGAGGTTGATTCCAAAAATATATATACTTTGAGTTGTGATTTAGCCTGAGACGTGTATACACTAGGTCGTGGATTGATTCAAGATAATATATATCGATTTATTTATGTACATCTAACTGTGGACAACTAGTTGTAGGTTACTAACGAGGACAGCTGACTTAATACACTCAATTCTTTAAAACATAATAAAAATGGTTATAATTATATTTTGATCATACTTTGATATATATGTACATATTTGTATAGGTTCGTGAATCGATCCGTGGCCAAGTCTTATTTCCGAGGAAGGAAATATCTGTGAAAGTGAGTTATAGTCCCACTTTTAAAATCTAATATTTTTGGGATGAGAATACATGCAGGTTTTAGCTTAGTTATGGGCGCGCTCTTCAAGTGTTCGAGTGCTTGGCACAGAATTTGACACTGCGTTGAGTGGTGTCTGCTGAGAGACATAGACTGTTGGGGTTGGGTGCGATTCTGCTAGCGGCGCTGTCTAAAACAACCCCGAGTTCAGCTGAGTGCTTTGAATGTTCAGTTCTTGCGTGCCAAAGCCCAATTATTGCAAAGCTTCTATTGCGATGGCTGGTGTAGTGGGTGTGCGCGATTCGATACTTGAGAACTCAGTGTTAGTACCGTGCGCAGAGGACCCAGACGCACCGGCATAGATGGGAATGGTGTCATACCCCGTCCTAATCCACCTGGACGAAGTCACCAACATCTGGTCCCATTGCGATGATCGACTCCAAATAATGTCTTTAAAATGAGCAAATGCACATCGGAAGGTTTCTTTCATACCTGAGAATAAACATGCTTTCAAGTGTCAACCAAAAGGTTGGTGAGTTCATAGGTTTATCTTAAAACAATAAAATTCATCATTTTGATAGACCACAAGATTTAAATACTGCATGGTACAAATGGGTCCGAATCCTATACACACCTGTAATGTACATGCGATATCTTTTAAATACAGTACACCTTTCTCGTGTACGCAATCCATTTTTCATAAATCTTAGTAACCGTACACATATCTCGTGCACAAAAACTAATACACATAACCTGTGTATAGAAATCATTCTCTCGATACATAACATTCACTTTTCATTTCTTTCATAGCTTGGCTTGGTAACCGACCTTAACATATAATGCGCATAATAATATCCCCAAAACAGAACATCTTGTCTGTATAATAATCATATAAACTTCGAAGTACTAAACACCGCGCCAACTAGCCCTTCCGTCTAGTGAACATTCTGGGTGGGAGGTGTTAAACCCGGTAGCTACCTTTAAGATTCGCGTCAATTAGGCGTGCACTAATTCTTAAAATTAGTGATGTTCCCTAATTCTTAGGTTACCAAGCAATAATAATCAAGGGAAAAATATTCATATCAATTGTGGCAATTATCACGTCTACATAATTCAACGGTGGCAATTATCACGTCCACATAATTCATTCGAGGAGTGTTTTGCTTGTTTCTATCTCGTCAAACATTTATAAAAGCATTTCATGTATTCATAGTTCAAAATATATTTCAAAAGCATTTAATAAAGCAGTTGTAAAAGCAGCGCATTTATTCTCTGTCCCAAAAAATGTAAAGAGTAAAAGGGAGCAAATGAACTCACCTAATGTATTTTGTAGTAAAAATACATATGACTATGTTGAACAACTGAATAATGCAGGGTTGGCCTCGGATTCACGAACCTATTTCAGTAATATATATATTAAAACACATAATGATCATGTAATGGTATTCAATCCAGTTTATATATATATATATATATATATATATATATATATATATATATATATATATATATATATATATATATATATATATATATATATATATATATATATATATATATATATATATTACTTGTTAACAATATTAATGTATTTATTATTTCTAATGTTATATATATCTACATATGTTATTTTTATATTAAAATAGTAAATTAGATATACTTATGATATATGTAATAAATATATTTCTATATAAATATGTTTTGTTTGTAAAAATAATAATTTTAATAATACTACAATAATTTGTAATAATAATAATAATAATAATAATAATAATACTTTTAATAACAATAATAATTTTGATAAAAGTGATAAGTTTAATAATAATGAATATTAATAATAATAACTCTAAAAATAATGCTTTTTCCAATAATAATAATAATAATAATAATAATAATAATAATAATAATAATAATAATAATAATAATAATAATAATAATAATAATAATAATAATAATAATAATAATAATATACCTTATATACTAAATATGTCCATTAGTATAAAAGAAGTCCAAGATTAGGAAGTCCAATTATGTTTACTAAATGGATCCACAAGCCCAACTCGAAGTCTGGTACTATGCTTGATGGGCCACAGCAGCCCAATTTTTAAGACAACTTCAAATAAAAAATATAATATGTCGTTGCCTAGTTTCGATCCCACGACTTCTCCTTCAACCTACCCATGCCCAGACCATTACTCTGCTGTTTTTTTTATGTTTTAATTACCGAATTAAAACTATATAACCTATGTCTATCTGTTCTCTCTTCTTCATAACAAGACCCATTTAATCTCTTTATCATCATCATCTAATATCTATATTATTATCACGACTTTATCCTTAATTATTCGTTATTAGCAATCTACCATCATCCTAATTCCTTGTGATCATCATAATCACATAAAATCATGATTCATCATGTATCATGTATATCATAATCCTCGTCAACGAACATCTCTGCTTCATCATCTATATCACCGTATCATCTCCATCATAACACCGTCATCTAAATCCTCACTTATATCATGTACGTATCATTATCATTATCTTAAACATAATATCATCATCTTTTATATCATGATTATCGAATAATGATAGCAAAGTGAAAGGGTATATGCAGTTTCTTTGTTTCTTCTTCTAACTCACTAACGGCCCAGCAGGAAATCAGCCCAACATCAGTTTCTCAAGCCCAATTTTCCTAAACCCAATTTCTATTAGTGGTTGTCCGTTGGTTTATAACAAGAATTGAATGAGGTTTGGTTTATATAAAAACAAATACTGGACACCAAATTTCTAGCTTTACAGCTCGACATGGTGGCTCTCGCAATTCCTGTAACAAGTAGATCCCTTTTTCTTTAATAATCAACAAGTGGATGAGTGGAGTTGTTGGCCAACGAGAAAAAGAAGGGAATACACATGTGTTATTACCTTATTGCTTTAACATGTAACAATTTGTTTATTTGTTTAGTAAATTGGTGGGTCACGAGAAGAGAGAAATACAGCAGCAAACAAAAATAAGAGATAAGGATAAGTGGTTGTTTCATCATCCACAATCATCTCCATTATTAAAGCATAACATCTTTATCCATACTTTATAAAACGTACTTTGAATTATAGAGAAACAGACAGATTCAGCTGCAACAACTTCGATTGTATGGGTTTTGTTGATTAGGCAGGATAGTAGCAATCGTAAACAACAACAATAATAGGAGTAGTTACGGTTGTGGTTTGGGTGTTGGCGATATACGAAAAACAAAACAGAAACGAGGCAGGAGAAATCCTTCAATGATGATTTGTTGATGGTGGCGGTTTGGTTATGGGTTTGATGGAAATTATGATGGTGACGGTTGGTTCACAGAAAAATAGAAAACCAATTTAACAAAGATGGATGGTTCATGATGAAGATTAAGAGATATATAGGTAGGAAGAAATAATCATGTTGGATGGCGAGGATGTCATGGTGGTTCTACGTGGTGGCAGTCGTTGAGTAAAGAGATCAAAGGTGGTGTTGCAAATGGTTGTTTATGAAGTGTTGTAGGGTGGCGATTTGAGAGTGATGTTCGAAGGTGGCTCGACTAAGGTGATGGTGAATGTATCTCTATAACTCTCTCTCTCTCTCTCTCTCTCTCTTTAACACTCGATTTGAATTAGTGATTTTATAACTGCAGGTGAAGTGATTATACATTGTCAAGTATTTGTCCTCGATTGTGTTGTTGTGAAGAAAATTGTCGATAGAGAATCTCGAGCAGTAGAAAAGTTCAAGAGAAAGAAAGAAAAAAAATAAAGTTGAAGTTGATTGGCAACTGATTTTGTTTGTATTGCTAATTTGATTTTCATCGAGTACCCTTTTACAGACAAAAAGGACGGGGAAGATAACATTAGATTGTGTTACACAATAGAATTCAATTCCTTAACAGTTCAATATTCAACCACTTTTGTATTTAACTGATTTATATTAAATAAATTGTTGTTTTCCAATTGGTCATATGCGTTTATTTGTTCTATATATAATTAATAATTATTAATATAATTAAATGATAATAATTCATTTTATAATATTATAAATAATAAAAGATACTAATAATATTAAGAATCAAAATAATACTAATTATAATAATACTAATATTAATAATAATAATATTGATAATCATAGTATGACAATTTTATATATATCTATTTCATTTTCATATGTTGTATATTGAAAAGAATATTGTTAATAATACTGATTTTAATATTAATATTACTATTGATAATAATATTGAAAGTAATGATAATCATATTCCATCTTGTATCTAGATTTAATATATTACAATTTATTACTATTTTCCAATTATTCAATATATTGAATCTTTAATATTTATTACAAATATATATAATACGACATATAATATTACGAATTATAATTCCAATTACCATATATATATATATATATATATATATATATATATATATATATACACACACACACATATCTATTTACAATTAATTGTTCGTGAATCGTCGGAAGCGGTCGAAGGGTATTTACATATATGAAAATAGTTCAAAATTTTTGAGACTCAACATTACAGACTTTGCTTATCGTGTCAGAATCATATAAGGATTAGGTTTAAATTTGGTTGGAAATTTCCAGGTCGTCACAGTACCTACCCGTTAAAGAAATTTCATCCCGAAATTTGAGTGAGGTGGTCATGGTTAACAATAAAAATGTTTTCATGACGAATATGAGTTGATAAATAGAGTTTTATCATCATTGAGTAATATGATAAAATAATTTGATTACTCGAAGCGTACGAGTGAAGCTATTACAAAAGAGTGAAAAGTGTTGTCTTAACTTTTGACGTAGTCACGTTTGAATTTAGAAAATAAGGTTCGTCTTAACTTTTGACGTCGTCTTGGTTGAATTCCGGAATTCAAGGGATTTAAAAGAAAATCTTGGAAATCTATAAGATCTGATTCTTCTGGATTTATGGAAATTGTGATCTTCTCTAATTAATTGCGGTAATCTGTCTCGATTTATATGCCTAGTAATCCCACTATAAATGAACCTCTTCCGTTCCATTATTCTCGCCACTCCTATATACTTTCCTCCTAAATTCATACTTCCAAAAGATTTTGAAAATGCTAAATCCCGTTTTGATCCTTGTCCTTATCCTTACTATCGCAACAATCATTCTCCTTTTCCAACTTCCACCGGAGGAATATGTTTTCTTCTACTTTGCCCTTGGGGTTATAGTGTTTTTAATTCTCCCGTATCTTTATGTTGCGATAAACATTGACATACACGGTTTGTAATTTAGGTGTTGTTATCGGGCTTTATATCTTCCTTTATATTTTGGAGTTTCATACTTTTGTTTTCTCTTCCCGACTTTAAGTCAAGCGAATAATGGTCCAGAATTTGTGGATATGAAATTTGAAATGAACATAGTTGATGTTCTAAGAAGGAAATTGTAATAGCACAATCTTGATTTGTCAAATTACCAGAATCACTGAGAATAGAACTATCAAGAATATACTTTCTTGATATATTTAGAAGTTAAGTAGAATGAAGGAGTTATGTAACATGGCACATGATGACGTTATGATCTGTGAATCATCATGTCCCATTAGAAACTCAGCATGACTTACTGTAATATAATCATGTTGGCCAAGCATCATTATATTATACTAACACATGCTTCAATTTCCAACACTTCTCCACAATTCATTCATAATTTATACTTAGATTCTTCAGAAGTTTCAATATAATGGAATACAGATAGCACGAAGAGGTATATAATTTCGGACGAGAATATTCACGAAAATATCTTCAGAAATATCGAAGATATTTATGATGATATTTTGGAATTACTAAGTTCGAAGGTTGATGAAGAAAAATTTTTCGTAAGATTTTAACATGACTTCGGAGCATGATATTCTCTAAAGATTTCATCAGATCCGTAATTACCTGGATTCTTTGAATATAGGGTTTAGTCCTTATTTTTGTCCTTAGTCTCCTTCATGGTTAGCTCAATCTGTTTTTCAGTACCAAATTTTCTATCGAACGTTCCCAATATTCCACTCTTTATTATCAAACTTTTGACTGTTGAGACCATCTACGATTTTACTGTTTCCTCTGCATTTAATGCTACCATATTTGAATCATCGGTTATCAATCCGAGGTGGTTTCAAGAGAATTGTGTTTTTAGATGATTAAACGCTGATGGTAATATGGTGGAATATAAAAGGTTCCCTGGTAACAATAAAAGAGCATGCATGTATATCAAAGTTATAATAAGGTTGTTTTGAACGAAAATTCGAAGTTGACTTGCTGGAGTTGTGACAAAATTGGCTAATTTGGAAAGAGATTGAAAAGTTATATCAGTAATAATAACGCTAAAGGAATTAGCACAGCTACGCGTTAAACGTTTACTCAGTTTCCGAGAGTTTTCAGGTGCATAACTATGCGCATCAATCTTTTTTTCCGTAGATGATGTGCGGTTGGTTCATCCTCCCGATTGAGGTGTTTTCAAGAATCACGAAAGGTTTAAACGCAGATTGTAATCATCAAGATACAAATGAGGTTTAAGATGAAATCAAGTGGCAACTTGAAGAATTGTTTAGTTTCATATGTTATAATCAATATTTTAATTCATTTTAATTGTCCAATGTCATTAGTCCACAGTCGATAGTCCCCAGTTAACAGTCCAATAATTCATATATAATTTAATATATATTATTTAAATTAATTAATACGTATCGTGACCCGTGTACATGTCTCAGATTCGATCACAACTCAAACTATATATATTATTGTAGAATCAACCTCAACCCCGTATAGCTAACTCCAACATTACTGTATATAGAGTGTCTATGGTTATTCCAAATAATACATATAGATGCGTCGATATGATATGTCAAAACCTTGTATACGTGTCCCGATATTTAAAGTGCGTAAAATAAATAACAGAAATTAAATGACGATAAATAAAATTGTGTGAATTAAAATTGCGATAAATAAAATGCGATAAATAAATTGCGATAAATAAATTGTGATAAATAAAAGGTAATACGGAATTAACAGTTAGCTAGGAACAGTTAGCGTGGATTCTTAACAAAATTTCTCATAGTTAATTTGTTTGTTTCTAACAAATTTTTATTTTGTCCAATGTTTTCTTCATTATGCCACTTGTTGGATTCTAATAAGTCAAAATCCAAATATGAATTTTGAATGAAAATGGTTATTCTACTGTGAATGGATACGTATATCTGTAGATGTAAGTAGGATAGTAAATGAATGTTGAATCAGATTTGAAGAATGTTCAGTGTAATTAATTAATATGAAATCTAAATATTTCTCGGGTATTACCTACCCGTTAAAATATTTTCACCATTAATCGTTTGTACAAAAGAATTTTTAATTACAATCTTTATGAAAATATACTTACATATATATTCTCTTCAAATGTAATCATGGATTTAATGAGTCAATATGATATTAAACTCATTTGATTTACCGTTAAAACAAGAATATATAATCTCTAGAACATTAGAGATTACATAATCATCATGTCGTACGAAGATAAATGATGTAGAACGATACGTAGAACGAAGATCATACTCGAAATTCAGATGGTGATATTGAGGTGTGTGATGTTGAGGCTTATGTTGTTGGTGGTACTGGTGCCGATGTTGGTGGTACTGTTGGTGCCGGTGATGTTGCTGAAGCTGGTACGTTTTGCACCATATTCACTAAATTGATTACTCGAACGTGAAGCTCGTTGACTTATTACTCCGGAATGATTGTCGGTCGGAACGAGCGGATGAATAAGG
Source organism: Rutidosis leptorrhynchoides (assembly GCF_046630445.1). Classification (NCBI taxonomy): domain Eukaryota; kingdom Viridiplantae; phylum Streptophyta; class Magnoliopsida; order Asterales; family Asteraceae; genus Rutidosis; species Rutidosis leptorrhynchoides. Next base: position 239,343,267 of record NC_092333.1, on the reverse strand, counting down.
TGTAGAATTTTAGATAGAATATAATCGTGGCGAGATATTCGGGAACGAGGGTGAAAATGGTGTTTCGGATTGGTTCGCCTGTAAGTGCTTCAGGTTCTTCGCCCAGCAGACAATATGGTGGATGAAAGGGATCGTTTCTTCTTGTCTCCAATGATTAAGTAGACTACGAACCCATCAGATGAATTGGGGATGGCTGATTGGTTGATTCATTCGGGTGACACTGCTTTCGGAGCTTAGGTGAATATCCATGTCGGAATAGCTGTCGAAATAACTATCGGAATAGCTATCGGAATCTGAGACAATCGAACTGGTTGAGGGATTCATCTCGTATGATCAGATGGAGGATTTTCGATATGAATTAGATTATAGGATGTAGATTAGTATCCTGCAATACATAATTTACATGTGCATATATAATACTAAAATCCCATAAGTTACGGAGGAATCTACGGAAGCTGTCAGGCAAAGTCTACAGTAACAGATACGCTAAGATATGAATTTTGTCTGTACACTATCAATGCACTAATTGCAGTAAGATGTGTCTAGACTAAGAATGATAAGCAGGTAATTTTTGACACTAAATGATAAGCAAAACTTTTGACATGCAGACACGGTCGAAGTTCAGACTCACTAATGCATCCTAACAACTTATCAGTTAGATACACTAATGCAAGACCTGGTTCGCTAAGACCACCGCTCTGATACCACATGTCATACCCCGTCTTAATCCACCTGGACGAAGTCACCAACATCTGGTCCCATTGCGATGATCGACTCCAAATAATGTCTTTAAAATGAGCAAATGCACAGCGGAAGGTTTCTTTCATACCTGAGAATAAAAATGCTTTCAAGTGTCAACCAAAAGGTTGGTGAGTTCATAGGTTTATCTTAAAACAATAAAATTCATCATTTAAATAGACCACAAGATTTAAATGCTGCATGGTACAAATGGGCCCGAATCCTATACACACCTGTAATGTACATGCGATATCTTTTAAATACAGTACACTTTCTCGTGTACGCAATCCATTTTTCATAAATCTTAGTAACCGTACACATATTTCGTGCACAAAAACTAATACACAAAACCTGTGTATAAAAATCATTCTCTCGATACATAACATTCACTTTTCATTTCATTCATAGCGTGGCTTGGTAACCGACCTTAACATATAATGCGCATAATATTATCCCCAAAACAGAACATCTCGTCTGTATAATAATCATATAAACTTCGAAGTACTAAACACCGCGCCCACTAGCCCTTCCGTCTAGTGAACATTCTGGGTGGGAGGTGTTAAACCCGGTAGCTACCTTTAGGATTCACGTCAATTAGGCGTGCACTAATTCTCAAAATTAGTGATGTTTCCTAATTCTTAGGTTACCAAGCAATAATAATCAGGGGAAAAATATTCATATCAATTGTGGAAATTATCACGTCCACATAATTCAACGGTGGCAATTATCACGTCCACATAATTCATTCGAGGAATATTTTGCTTGTGTCTATCTCGTTAAACATTTATAAAAGCATTTCATGTATTCATAGTTCAAAATATATTTCAAAAGCATTTAATAAAGCAGTTGTAAAAGCAGCGCATGTATTCTCTGTCCCAAAAAATGTAAAGAGTAAAAGGGAGCAAATGAACTCACCTAATGTATTTTGTAGTAAAAATACATATGACTATATTGAACAACTGAATAATGCAGGGTTGGCCTCGGATTCACGAACCCATTTCAGTAATATATATATTCAAACACATAATGAGCATGTAATAGTATTCAATCCTGTTTATATATATATATATATATATATATATATATATATATATATATATATATATATATATATATATATATATATATATATATATATATATATATATATATATATATATAAATATATATATATATATATATATATAAATATATATAAATATATATAAATATATTACTTGTTAACAATATTAATGTATTTATTATTTCTAATGTTATATATATATCTACATATGTTATTTTTATATTAAAATAGTAAATTAGATATACTTATGATATATGTAATAAATATATTTCTATATAAATATCTTTTGTTTGTAAAAATAATAATTTTAATAATACTACAATAATTTGTAATAATAATAATAATAATACTTTTCATAACAATAATAATTTTGATAAAAGTGATAAGTTTAATAATAATGAATATTAATAATAATAACTCTAAAAATAATATTTTTCCAATAATAATAATAATAATAATAATAATAATAATAATAATAATAATAATAATAATAATAATAATAATAATAATAATAATAATAATAATAATAATAATAATAATAATAATAATAATAATATACCTTATATACTAAATATGTCCATTAGTATAAAAGAAGTCCAAGACTAGGAAGTCCAATTATGTTTACTAAATGGATCTACAAGCCCAACTCGAAGTCTGGTACTATGCTTGATGGGCCACAGCAGCCCAATTTTTAAGACAGCTTCAAATAAAAAAAATAATATGTCGTTGCCTAGTTTCGATCCCACGACTTCTCCTTCAACCTACCCATGCCCAGACCATTGCTCTGCTGCTTCTTTTATGTTTTAATTACCGAATTAAAACTATATAACCTATGTCTATCTGTTCTCTCTTCTTCATAACAAGACCCATTTAATCTCTTTATCATCATCATCTAATATCTATATTATTATCACGACTTTATCCTTAATTATTTGTTATTAGCAATCTACCATCATCCTAATTCCTTGTGATCATCATAATCACATAAAATCATGATTCATTATGTATCATGTATATCATAATCCTCATCAACGAACAACTCTCCTTCCTCATCTATATCACCGTATCATCTCCATCATAACACCGTCATCTAAATCCTCACTTATATCATGTACGTATCATTATCATTATCTTAAACATAATATCATCATCTTTTATATCATGATTATCGAATAATGATAGCAAAGTGAAAGGGTATATGCAGTTTCTTTGTTTCTTCTTCTAACTCACTAACGGCCCAGCAGGAAATCAGCCCAACATCAGTTTCTCAAGCCCAATTTTCCTAAACCCAATTTCTATTAGTGGTTGTCCGTTGGTTTATAATAAGAATTGAATGAGGTTTGGTTTATATAAAAACAAATACTGGACACCAAATTTCTAGCTTTACAGCTCGACATGGTGGCTCTCGCAATTCCTGTAACAAGTCGATCCCTTTTTCTTTAATAATCAACAAGTGGATGAGTGGAGTTGTTGGCCAACGAGAAAAAGAAGGGAATACACATGCGTTATGACCTTATTGCTTTAACATGTAACAATTTATTTATTTGTTTAGTAAATTGGTGGGTCACGAGAAGAGAGAAATACGGCAGCAAACAAAAATAAGAGATAAGGATAAGTGGTTGTTTCATCATCCACAATCATCTCCATTATTAAAGCATAACATCTTTATCCATACTTTATAAAATGTACTTTGAATTATAGAGAAAAAGACAGATTCAGCTGCAACAACTTCGATTGTATGGGTTTCGTTGATTAGGCAGGATAGCAGCAATCGTAAACAACAACAATAATAGGAGTAGTTACGGTTGTGGTTTGGGTGTTGGCGATATACGAAAAACAAAACAGAAACGAGGCAGGAGAAATCCTTCAATGATGATTTGTTGATGGTGGCGGTTTAGTTATGGGTTTGATGGAAATTATGATGGTGACGGTTGGTTCACAGAAAAATAGAAAACCAATTTAACAAAGATGGATGGTTCATAATGAAGATTAAGAGATATATAGGTAGGAAGAAATAATCATGTTGGATGGCGAGGATGTCATGGTGGTTCTATGTGGTGGCAGTCGTTGAGTAAAGAGATCAAAGGTGGTGTTGCAAATGGTTGTTTATGAAGTGTTGTATGGTTGCGATTTGAGAGTGATGTTCAAAGGTGGCTCGACTATGGTGATGGTGAATGTATCTCTATAACTCTCTCTCTCTCTCTCTCTCTCTCTCTCTCTCTCTCTCTCTCTCTCTCTCCCTCTCTTTAACACTCGATTTGAATTAGTGATTTTATAACTGCAGGTGAAGTGATTATACATTGTCAAGTATTTGTCCTAGATTGTGTTGTAGTGAAGAAAGTTGTCGATAGAGAATCTCGAGCAGTAGAAAAGTTCAAGAGAAAGAAAGAAAGAAAAATAAAGTTGAAGTTGATTGGCAACTGATTTTGTTTGTATTGCCAATTTGATTTTCATCGAGTACCCTTTTACAGACAAAAAGGACGGGGAAGATAACATTAGATTGTGATACACAACAGAATTCAATTCCTTAACAGTTCAATATTCAACCACTTTTGTATTTAACTGATTTATATTAAATAAATTGTTGTTTTCCAATTGGTCATATGCGTTTATTTGTTCTATATATAATTAATAATTATTAATATAATTAAATGATAATAATTCATTTTATAATATTATAAATAATAAAAGATACTAATAATATTAAGAATCAAAATAATACTAATTATAATAATTATAATAATAATAATAATAATAATAATAATAATAATAATAATAATAATAATAATAATAATAATAATAATAATAATAATAATAATAATATTGATAATCATAGTATGACAATTATATATATATCTATTTCATTTTCATATGTTGTATATTGAAAAGAATATTGTTAATAATACTGATTTTAATATTAATATTACTATTGATAATAATATTGAAAGTAATGATAATCATATTCCATCTTGTATCTAGATTTAATATATTACAATTTATTACTATTTTCCAATTATTCAATATATTGAATCTTTAATATATATTACAAATATATATAATACGACATATAATATTACGAATTATAATTCCAATTACCATATATATATATATATATATATATATATATATATATATATATATATATATATATATATATATATATATATATATATATATATATATACACATATCTATTTACAATTAATTGTTCGTGAATCGTCGGAAGCGGTCAAAGGGTATTTACATATATGAAAATAGTTCAAAATTTTTGAGACTCAACATTACAGACTTTGCTTATCGTGTCAGAATCATATAAGGATTAGGTTTAAATTTGGTCGGAAATTTCCGGGTCGTCACAAATGGTTCTTACGTATGTGGTGTTCACCGCCCATAGTATCGTTCGCCTAACTTCTGGGTTTTGAAGCCCTGAGTAGGAGTCTCTGGTGAGGGAGGAAGGATGGTTCTTGTTGGTAGTGCACTTCTGCCGATGCTCACCTGTGTACCAGCAGATTTGGATACGCGCGGTGCTTGTGGGCGTGTTGGAACTACCTTTGAAGCCTCCGGTTGGCTCGTCATTTCTTCGTGATACGCTTAAAGTTACCTGGGATTGAAAAACTGTAAGACCCGAATATTTTATTGTACAGCAGTGTAAATATGGTACTTAGAGTGTGGGTATCCTTGTGTAGTTAAACAGAAGTCAAAAACTGCCCAGACCATTGTGCGCGCCGCGCAGGGTTATGTGTGCGCGCCGTGCACTAGCCATGTGTACAGATTTCTATTTTTTTAAATTAAAGTTTAATGAAGGGTATTGTCATCTTTTCACATGAGGACGAGTTTGGGGCTGTAAAGGCCAGATTAATGGTGATTGGAACACACTTAACTTTATCATCTACCACATCATCTCTCCAATTCAATTTCCTAGAGTGAGAAACCCTTAAGTGAGAGAAAGCTTAAATCAAGGAGGAAGAAGCTTGATTCGGGTTAAAGCTCAAGTATTAAAGTTGTTCATCTAGCTTTTAGCTACGTTTTAATTGTTGTGGTATGTCCTAACTTTGATTTCCTTACTTTAATTTATATAAGGGTTAGGGTTTGGGTTAGTGATGAACATAAAACCCATATTTGGTGATTTTGGGTGTTCTTGGGTAAGATTAAGTCATGAGGACTTAATAGTAACTAACCTAGGGTTTCAAAAGGTTAATCGGTGATTATGAGTCTTAAATTGATAGTTAATCACTAGCACACTTTGTTGTTCTTGTAATTGGGTGTATTTGGGTTGTGGATGACCCAAATGGATGTGTTGACCTCGGAATGGGTCAAAACAGTTTTGAATGACCTAGTGATGTATAGTTGGGTGATTTAATGCCATGGTCACTAGTTTTAGTGATTGTTGGTCGGTTTGGGCCTATGATTGGTATTATGAGAACAAAGGGTAAACACTTACACTAAGCGGTCTATTTGGGCAGGTTAAGAGTCCCATTTAGATAAGTGTTGATTGTATGTTAATATCATAGGTGATTTCGTTGACGGTTGAAGATCTTGTGGGCTTACCTTCATTTTGGATACAAGGTGAGTGGAATGATTATATGCATATGTATATAATTTATTTATTTGTATGCTATGGTATGAACCAAAGAGCTGGTAGTGCCATAGCATGTGCGATTGTGCTATCATGTGAACCAAAGAGCCGATAGCATCATAGTACATGTGTTGTAGTGTGAACCAAAGAGCCGGTAGTACTACGGTACGAGCTGTTAGAGTGTGAACCAAAGAGCAGGTAGCACTTTAGCGCGAGTATAACTAGGGCTGTGATGTGAACCAAAGAGCCGGTATCATCATAACCGATGCGTATGGTGTGAACCAAAGAGCCGGTAGCACCATGACGCGTGAATGGTTAACCATGGTTGTGTATTGTATTGTAGCATATTGTATTATGTCGATTATATGTTATTGATTATGCTAGTTGCGGTTTTGGAGATTATTAGCTTCGTACTTGAGATGGTATGCTAATTGTATTGCTAGCATGTATGCGGTATGTGTGTAAGTGATTGCAAGTAGGTATATTATATATGTATGTGTATAATTATTGCACTCACTAAGCTTTAGATTACCCTCTCGTTGTTTACCTTTTTGTAGGCTCCGGCGTAGACAAGGGTAAGGGCGTTCGTTTGGATTAGAGATCCCACTTTGTTTGATAGTGGACGCTTTTGATGTGATAGCTTTTGGAGTTTGACCGAGATTTGGGTAGTTTAACCCCCAAACACCATGCTCATAGTGTCGTTGGAATTTAAAGTAATGTGGTCGAAACTCATGTTTTGTATGAAACTCGTAATTTGGGTCGATGTGGGCACGTTTAGTAAAACTTATTTTATTATTGAATCGTGTGAGTTTTTCATATTATAACATGTTGTGAAAAGCGTTTCATCTAAATATGTTGGGAAGTGGAAGATCTTTATTTGAAAAATGATAAAACTAGACAGAAGCTGATGGGGTTTCTGCGCGCCGCGCACCTATGCTGTATAAAAAAAATAAAAAAATTTGGTTACTGTTCGGTTGGATATTGGGTTGGGTTGTTACAAGTGGTATCAGAGCATGGTCTAAGGGATTTAGGCGACTTGAGATAGGTGCCTAGACTTAAACTTGTATTGTGTATACGTTTTATGCGGGACTTATAGGAGACGGGTCAGACCGGGGATTTGTTAGTGCCTAGGTTTAGGTGAAATAACTATGCGCTAATTGTTTTGTGTTGTATTTGCAATCATCAAGCGAGATAGACGTTGTACTAGCAAGTTAATGCGACATGCTCGCGTAACAATGATTAGCTACCATTGTTACAGGTTCAAATCGTGTCAAACATGCGATGTACGACAATTGTTGAGCAAGATGGGGCGGTGTGAGACGTACATATATGCTTTTATGTTATGTCCTTTCGTTTCGTTGTTTAACCTATTTCCGTTTTATAGTATGAAGACGAGAAACGGACCCGAGAACAATGAAGGGGGTACGAGTGAGGATGTCAAGTTTAAGGCCAAGGTTGAGGCCATTATACAAAGGCGTCATGCGGCCTTTCTAGAGGATGTTAGGAAGATGTTCTTAGATTCGATTGATGAGCAAGTAGTCAATCTAGTCAAGGAACAAGTTAAAATTGTTCTTCAAAAAGATAACGTTGGAAGGCGAGACTTCCACTATAAGAATTTCAAAGATGCTCAACCTCCCACCTTTGAGGGTGAACGAGACCCGCTCAAGAGTGCTCGTTGGATCCTCGACATGGAGGGGGCTTTTCGTACTAGTGAGTGCCCTCTCGATAAAAGGACAAGGTATGGTAGTAGCATGATGAGGGGTGACGCCAAGTTGTGGTGGGATGCGAAAATCCGACTTTATGGTGAAGAACAAAGTATGAGTTAGACGTGGGACGAGTTTAAGGAAGAATTTTTCAAGGAGTACCGAACTTCGGCCGATCTTTCGAGGCTTAAGGACGAGTTGCGTACTTTGAGGCAAGGGTCAATGGATTTGAACACTCTCAAGTCCACTTTCTTATCAAAGACCCAATTTTGCCCGGAGTATGTCGGGAATGACCATATGTTGAAAGAAGATTTCTACTGAACCTTGAATGATAACTATCAAGAAAGGATTAGTAGGAATTCGGCAAAAACTTTTGATGAGCTATTTGATATCTCTAAGGGTTTTTTGTCGCTTGCTCCGAGAAAGAGTGACTTCACCTTTGGCAAATGAAAATTTGAAGCTAATAGCCATTCGAACAAGAAGAGTAGAAGTGTGACCGAGAGTGTCGGTAGTGAAGCGACCCGTCCTAATCCATCTAGACGAATACATTACATTTAGTTACATCGCGAGGTACTTGACCTCTATATGATACATTTTACAAACATTGCATTGGTTTTAAAAGTCAAACTTTCATTTCATCGAAAGTTGACGGCATGCATACCATTTCATAATATATCCAACTATAATTGACTTAATAATAATCTTGTTGAACTCAATGACTCGACTGCAACGTCTTTTGAAATATGCCATGAATGACTCCAAGTAATATCTCTAATATGAGCAAATGCACAGCGGAAGATTTCCTTCATACCTGAGAATAAACATGCTTTAAAGTGTCAACCAAAATGTTGGCGAGTTCATTAGTTTATCATAATCGATGATTTCCATCATTTTAATAGACCACAAGATTTCATTTTCATAAATATCATTACACTCGCAAGTGTATAAAAATCAATTCGTATGATGAACACCTGGTAACTGACATTAACATAATGCATATAGAATATCCCCCGCATACTCGCAAGTATGCCATAAATATTGGCAATCGCAATCACCATTTAAATCGAAGTACTAAAGCATTCTAAATTCCAGAATGGGGTTTGTTAGGCCCATAGATCCATCTTTAGGATTCGCGTCAATTAGGGGTCATTTTCCTAATTCTTAGGTTACCAGACTTGAAGAGGCAATATTCGGTATATTAATCCAACCATACAATGTAGTTTCAAGTACTTGTGTCTATTTCGTAAAACAGTTATAAAAGCATCGCATGTATTCTTAGTCCCAAAAATATATATTGCAAAAGCATTTAAAAAGGGAACAAATGAAACTCACGTATATAAATATTGTAAAATAGTTAATAAAGCATTTGCATGTATTCTCAGCCCAAAAAATGTAAAGAGTAAAATGGATCAAATGAAACTCACGCATATAAATATTGTAAAACAGTTAATAAAGCATTTGCATGTATTCTCAACCCAAAAATGTAAAGAGTAAAAGGGATCAAATGAAACTCACCTAATGTATTTTATAGTAAAAATACATATGACTATATTGAACAATGCAGGGTTGGCCTCGGATTCACGAACCTATATCATTTGTATATCTATATTAAAACATATAATCATAACTGAACAAAATTACTTATTATACCTTTAATTTATATATTATGTATGTTTAATTTGTGTATATATTCATAATAGTTAATATTTATATAGTTATATTAATATATCTATATTTACATACTTACTTGTTTAATGATATATTTAAAAATCGATAATTTTTTATTTGTAAGTATTTATATAAATAATATTAGTAGGTATATATATATATATATATATATATATATATATATATATATATATATATATATATATATATATATATATATATATATATATATATATATATATATATATATAGTTATGTGAAATTTTAATATAATCATAGTATATGTAATAAGTATATTTTATGTACAAAATATTTTATCTGCTTAAAAAGGTAGTTTTTGATATTAATGTTTTACTAGTGATAATAATAACTTTTATTAATAATGATAATATTAATAATAATAATGATATTGTTATTAATGATACTTACGTTAATAATAATCATAATACTCTTAATAATTTTAACAATGATGTTAATACTAGTCTTAACGAAAATAATAAGGTTAATTCCAATAATAATGTTAGTAATAATAATAGCAATACTTTTATCGATCATTTTAATACTAATGATAATAATTTTAATAGTAATAACAATAATAATTTTATTTTTAATATTAACATTAATAATCATGTTAATAATAATAATAATAATAATAATAAGGGTGTTTAGACGATAATCCTAATACTAATATTAATAATAATAATAATAATAATACTTAGTAATAACAATAGTATTAATAACATTAATTATATTAGCGATGATAATAGTCGTATAATTAATATTAATAATAATAATAATAATAATTTACATCATAATAATAATTATTAATAAGGATAATAATAATCAATGACAATAATAATAATAATAATAATAATAATAATAATAATAATAATAATAATAATAATAATAATAATAATAATAATAATAATAATAATAATAATAATAATAATAATAATAATAATAATAATAATAATAATATTAATAATAATAATAATAATAATAATAATAATAATAATAATAATAATAATAATAATAATAATAATAATAAATAATTGTGAAAGACTACCTCACAAGAATTTCCAAAAAAAAAACACCCAGGCTCGGGCTTGAACCCTCGACCTCTCGCACACCCGAACCCACTAAACCATCCAGCTACCCGTGTTTTTCTGAATTAAAACCCACTTTAATTCTATATGACCCGTAAATAACTGTCTCCTTGTTCTTCTTCTTCACATATGAAATCGACCAGGACAGTTAATAATTAATACTAGTTAGTAAATAGTTTTAACTAAGATAAGTCTCGAACATAATCAAATAGGGTGTATTTGAAATTATTTATCAAATAGAAAGGAAAACGAATAAAAATAAAAAAATAAATAAGAACTGCATCAGTTCTTGAAAAACCACGATGAACTCAAATGCTAATTTAAAAATTTAGATCGTTATAGGTAGTGACCTCGAAACGAAAAAGATTATAAATCGCTCATGGAACCTTCAGAAATCATCAATTGATCCTGAAATATCATCTAATTTGCGAATTTGAATTATAAAGATTCGGTTGACTTTTTGATTGTAAACTTTGACTCCGAAAATTTGAAATCAATCAAAGGAATTAATGGTTAAAAACTTGCAGGTAGCTTGACTGGATAATTCCTAACACATCTGTTTTTTCAGATTTTGAGGATTGGTTAGAAATTTACCTGTTGTTTAATACACTTCACTAACAGGGCCGAGTTCGTTCCCTTGAATATTTGTTTGATTTTTATTTCGAATAGCAGCAATAATCTATAGTATACAATTGAATGATTGCTGCAGAAACATAAATTGATCTTGAGTTGTTTTGTAGCGATGAGGTGATCACGAGCATAACAGAAAAAAATTAAAAGTGAATATGACAGATGCGTATATATTCGATATGCATATATATCTGGTAGCCTATTTCTGTCTATAATATATATAATCTTATAAATAATAATTAGATTAATAATTAACTATAATAATAATAATATTTATAATAATATTAATAATAATACTAATACTTACAATATATTAATAATAATAAAAATAATAATACAGTTATATTAATAATAATTATAATTATCATAATAATAATACTATTAATAACAATGATAAGTATAATTGTTAATATTGATATTATTGACAATATTATTAATGATAATATTAATAGATTATATTAATTTTATAATAATGATAATCTATAAAAATAATAATAATTCTAAACGATAATGTCTGATAATAATAATACAAGTAATATAAAATATATAACAAGTTTTATGTATTCAATTTCATATATATGTACATATATATATTTTATATTAGACATAATAATAATTTTAGTAATACAAATGTTAATATTAATATTAACATTAATAATAATAATAATAATGAAAGTAATGATATTACTATTAATATCACAATTATATTCAAGCTTGTACTCTAATATAATACCATTTATTTATGTAATAATATGTTGTATGATGACATTTACTGAATAGTTAATATTTATATATTTTATATATGTTAAAAAAAATCATATGTAGGTTCATGATAACAATTATATATGTATATGTTCATTTTAACAGTAACTCAATTATTCTAATTATTATTTTGCCTTTTAAATTTCAATTGATTAAATTGTATTTTATTATTTCAAATTATTATATATATATATATATCTATTTTTTTTTGTTTATGTTTATATATGTATATAGCTATCTATAGTTATATATATATATATATATATATATATATATATATATATATATATATATATATATATATATATATATTGTAACTAATTGTTCGTGAATCGTTGGTAATGGTCGAAGGGTAATTGAATACATGAACATAGTTCCAAAATTTTAGAGACTCGACATTATAGACTTTTCTTATTGTGTCGGAACATATAAAGATCAAGTTTAAATTTGGTCAAAAATTTCCGGGTCGTCACAGTACCTACCCGTTAAAGAAATTTCGTCCCAAAATTTGAGTAAGGTCGTCATGGCTAACAATAAAAATATTTTCATGACGAATATGAGTTGATAAATAGAGTTTTATCATTATTGACTAATATAAATAAAACGATTCATTTATGTAAAGCGTACGAGAGAAGCTGTCACAAAGATTAAGATAGAGATTTAACTTTTGACGTCGTTGCGGTGGATTTCTGGAATTCAAGGAATTTAAAAGAAAACCTTGAAAATCTATAAGATATGATTCTTCGAGATTTAAGGAAATTAGGATCCTCTTTAATTAAATGCGATAATCTGTTTTGATTGCTCTGTCGGATATTTCTCTATAAACCCACCTCTTCCGGTTTCTTTATTTTCACCACTCTTAAAACTTTCTTCCATAATTCCTTCTTTTGTTTTCTCTTCTCGACTTTAAGTAGCAAATAATGATCCAGAATTCGTAGATATGAACATAGTTAATATTTTAACAAAGAAAGGGAAATAGCACGATCTTGATTTGTCAATTTACTAGAAATTACGGGAAAGATAGATCTATCAAGAAAATATGTTCTTGATATGTTTGGAGGTTAGGTAGAATGTAAGAGTCGTGTACATGGCACATGATGACGTTATGATCTGTGAATCATCGCGTTCCATTAGAAACTCAGCATGACTTACTGTAATATAATCACGTTGATCAAGTGTCATTATATTATACTAACTCATTCTTCAGTCCCCAACACTACTTAAAAAACATTCATAATTTAAATTTGAATTTTTTAGAATTTAGAAGCTAAAACAGTTTCCTTTCTGATGTAATATAGATAGCACGAAGAAATAAATAATTTTAGATAAGAATATTTATGAAAATATCCTCAGAAATATTGAAGATATTTATGATGATATTTTAGAATTTCTAAGATCGAAGGTTGATGAAGAAAGATTTTTCCACAAGATTTAACATGGGTATTGTAGTGACCCGAACTTTTCCATGTTTATATATATTAAATGAAATTTTTATTTACATGATTAAATGTTTCCAACATGTTAAGCAATCAAACTTGTTAAGACTTGATTAGCTGAAATAGGTTTCATATAGATAATTGACCACCCAAGTTGACCGGTGATTCACGAACGTTAAAACTTGTAAAAACTATATGATGACATATATATGATTATATATATAGTTAACATGATATTATGATAAGTAAGTATCTCATTAGGTATTTTAACAATGTGTTATATACATAAAATTGAGTTTATTGAATTAAAACTCGAAACGATATATATAACGATTATCGTTATAACAACGTCTTACTAAATACATATGAATCATATTAAGATATTGTTACACTTTGTTTAATAATGATAAATGATAAGTAAACATGTCATTAAGTGTATTAACAATGAACTACATATGTAAAAACAAGACTACTAACTTAATGATTTCGAAACGAGACATATATGTAACGATTATTGTTGTAACAACATTTAACTGTATATATATCATACTAAGATATATTAATATATCATAATATCTTGATAATGTAATAATTTAACATCTCTTTAGATATATTAAACAATGGGTTAACAACATTTAACAAGATCGTTAACCTAAAGGTTTCAAAACAACATTTAAATGTAACGACTAACAATGACTTAACGACTCAGTTAAAATGTATATACATGTAGTGTTTTAATATGTATTCATACACTTTTTAAAGACTTCAAGACACTTATCAAAATACTTCTACTTAACAAAAATGCTTACAATTACATCCTCGTTCAGTTTCATCAAAAATTCTACTCGTATGCACCCGTATTCGTACTCGTACAATACACAGCTTTTAGATGTATGTACTATTGGTATATACACTCTACTGATCAGCTCTTAGCAGCTCATGTGAGTCACCTAACACATGTGGGAACCATCATTTGGCAACTAGCATGAAATATCTCATAAAATTACAAAAATATTAGTAATCATTCATGACTTATTTACATGTAAATAAAATTACACATCCTTTATATCTAATCCATATACCAACGACCAAAAACACCTACAAACACTTTCATTCTTCAATTTTCTTCATCTAATTGATCTCTCTCAAGTTCTATCTTCAAGTTCTAAGTGTTCTTCATAAATTCTATAAGTTCTAGTTTCATAAAGTCAAGAATACTTCCAAGTTTGCTAGCTTACTTCCAATCTTGTAAAGTGATCATCCAACCTCAAGAAATCTTTATTATTTATATTAAGATATCTTTCTAATACAAGGTAATACTCATATTCAAACTTTGATTCAATTTCTATAACTATAACAGTCTTATTTCGAGTGGAAATCTTACTTGAACTTGTTTTCGTGTCATGATTCTGCTTCAAGAACTTTCAAACCATCCAAGGATCCTTTGAAGCTAGATCTAATTTTCTCATTTTTAGTAGGTTTATCTACAAAACCTGAGGTAGTAATGATGTTCATAACATCATTCAATTCATATATATAAAACTACCTTATTCGAAGGTTTAAACTTGAAATCACTAGAACATAGTTTAGTTAATTCTAAACTTGTTCGCAAACAAAAGTTAATCCTTCAAAATTGACTTTTAAAATCAACTAAACACATGTTATATATCTATATGATATGCTAACTTAATGATTTAAAACCTGGAAACACGAAAAACACCGTAAAACCGGACATACGCCGTCGTAGTAACACCGCGGGCTGTTTTGGGTTTGATAATTAAAAACTATGATAAACTTTGATCTAAAAGTTATTCTTCTGGGAAAATGATTTTTCTTATGAACGTGGAACTATATCCAAAAATCAAGGTTAAACTTAAAGTGGAAGTATGTTTTTCAAAATGGTCAACAAGACGTCGTTCTTTCGACTGAAATGACTACCTTTTACAAAAACGACTTGTAACTTATATTTCTGACTATAAACCTATACTTTTTCTGTTTAGATTCCTAAAATAGAGTTCAATATGAAACCATAGCAATTTGATTCACTCAAAATGGATTTAAAACGAAGAAGTTATGGGTAAAACAAGATTGGATATTTTTTGATTGTTGTAGCTACGAGAAATATTGTAACAATTCTATACAAATCATATCCTAGATAACTTATATTGTATTATACATGTATTCTAATATATTATGTAATCTTGGGATACCATAGACACGTATGCAAATGTTTTGACATATCATATCGACCCATGTATATATATTATTTGGAACAACCATAGACACTCTATATGCAGTAATGTTTGAGTTAGCTGTACAGGGTTGAGGTTGATTCCAAAAATATATATACTTTAAGTTGTGATCTAGCATGAGACGTGTATACACTGGGTCGTGGATTGATTCAAGATAATATATATCAATTTATTTCTGTACATCTAACTATGGACAACTAGTTGTAGGTTACTAACGAGGACAGCTGACTTAATAAACTTAAAACATCAAAATGTATTAAAAATGTTGTAAATATATTTTGAACATACTTTGATATATATATATATATATATATATATATATATATATATATATATATATATATATATATATATATATATATATATGTATATATTTGTTATAGGTTCGTGAATCGACCAGTGGCTAAGTCTTACTCCCGACGTAGTAAAAATATGTGAAAGTGAGTTATAGTCGCACTTTTAAAATCTAATATTTTGGGATGAGAATACATGCAGTTTTATAAATGTTTTACGAAATAGACACAAGTAAATGAAACTACATTATATGGGTGAATGATCGAAGCCGAATATGCCCCTTTTGCTTGGTAGCCTAAGAATTAGTAAACCGATCTACTAATTGACGCGAATCCTAAAGATAGATCTATTGGGCCTAACGAACCCCATCCAAAGTACCGGATGCTTTAGTACTTCGAATTCGTTTTTATCATGTCTGAAGGATTTCCCGGAATGATAGGGGATATTCTTATATGCATCTTGTTAATGTCGATTACCAGGTGTTCACCATATGAATGATTTTTATCTCTATGTATGGGATGTATATTGAAATATGAAATCTTGTGGTCTATTATTATGATTTGATAATATCTATGTTAAACCTATAACTCACAACATTTTTGTTGACGTTTTAAGCATGTTTATTCTCAGGTGATTATTAAGAGCTTCCACGGTTGCATACTAAAATAAGGACAAGATTTAGTGTCCATGCTTGTATGATATTATGTAAAAACTGCATTCAAGAAACTTATTTTTGATGTAATATATTCTTATTGAAAACCATTATGTAATGGTCGTATGTAAATGGTATATTTTATATTATCATTATTTGATAATCTATGTAATGCTTTTTAAACCTTTATAGATAAAATAAAGGTTATGGTTGTTTTAAAAATGAATGCAGTCTTTGAAAAACGTCTCATATAGAGGTCAAAACCTCGAGACGAAGTCAATTAATATGGAACGTTTATAATCAATATGAACGGTACATTTCAGGTATGTAGCAAGATATTTTCTAAAGATTTCATCGGATACAGAATCATCTAGATTCTTTGAATATAGAATTTGGTTCTTGTATTTGTCCTCGGTCTCCTTCATGGTTTACTTAATTCGTTTTCCAGTTCTAAATTTTCCATTGAGTGTTTCCAACACTCAATTCTTTATCATTAAACTTTTTACTGTTATGGCAGTCTTCAGTTTTCACTGTTTCATCAGCTTTTTCAAAACTTTGGAATATTGATTCGTAGACTGGGTGCTTTTCATAATTTCAGAATGAAAGATCATAATTCTAAGAGATGAAGGTTATAGGTATACATATAACTGTTGAGGTAGTAACGCTGTGAGATTCAAAATGCTGATTGCTGATTCCAGGTAATTGGTATGGCAATTCTTGTTACAAGATGTGGATGAGTATATGATAAGGTTTTAATGAAAAAATATAATAGTTTTTCGAAAAGACTTAAGCCAATGAGTAATGAAGTTGGTGGTAAGTTTACTTCTAATGTAATGGGATATAAACGGTTTCCTGATAACGATGACGAAGGGCAAACTTATATATCAAGGTTATAATAAGGCTAATCTGCATGAAAATTCGAAATTGATTTGTTGAAGCTGTGACAAAATTACCTAATTTGAAAAGGGATTGAAAAGTTATTTTCGATAATAACAACGCCAAAGGAACTAGCACAGATACGTGTTAAACGTTTACTCAGGTTCCGAGTGTTTTAAAGTTCATAACTATATGCATAAATCTTTTCTTCCGTAGATGAAGTGCGGTTGGTTCATCCTCTCGATTGAGGTGTTTTTAAGAATCATGAAAAGTTTGAACGCAGATTATAATCTTCAAGATATAAATGAGGTTTAAGATGAAATCAAGTGGCAAACTTGAAGAAATGTTTAGTTTCATATGTTATAATCAATATTTTAATTTATTTTAATTGTCCAATGTTATTAGTCCACAGTCGATAGTCCACAGTTAACAGTCCAATAATTCATATATAGTTTATAATATTCTAATTAATTAATATGTATCGTGACCCGTGTACATGTCTCAGACTCAATCACAACTCGAAGTATATATATTATTTGAGAATCAACCTCAACCCTGTATAGCTAACTCAAGCATTACTGCATATAGAGTGTCTATGGTTATTCCAAATAATATATATAGATGCATCGATATGATATGTCAAAACCTTGTACACGTGTCCCGATATTTAAAGTGCGTAACATAAATAACAGAAATTAAATGACGATAAATAAAATTGCGATAAATAAAATATAATACGGAATTAACAGTTAGCTAGGAACTGTTAGCTAGGATTTTGTTAGCGTGGATTCTTAACAAAATTTCTCATAGTTGATTTGTTTGTTTCTAACAAATTTTATTTTTTGTCCAATGTTTTCTTCATTATGCCACTTGTTGGATTCTGATAAGTCAAAATCCAAATATGAAATTGAATGAAAATGATTATTCTGTGGTGAACGGATACGTATATCTGTGGATGTAAGTAGGATAGTAAATGACTGTTGAATCAGATTCGAAGAATGTACAGTGTAACTTATTAATGTGAAATCTAAATATTCCTCGGTTATTACCTACCCGTTAAAATATTTTCATCATTAACAGTTTGTACGAAAAAATTTTCAATTACAATCTTTATGAAAATATATATACATATATATTTTCTTCAGATGTAATTATGGATTTAATGAGTCAATATGATATTAAACTCATTTGATTTTCGGTTTGAGCTAGAATAAATAATCTCTAAAACTTTTAGAAACCACATATTCTTCGCAGAATATTTCTTCAATGAAGTTATGAATTAATACTTCATCGTTCATTGTTGTTGGTACTCCTTGGTATCTATGGTGCGTATGACGTTGATGTTCGTTTGACAGATTGTGAAGTTGAGGTTTGTGATGCGGTTGTTGTTGGTGGTGGTAATGGTACTGTTGGCGTTGGTGATGGTGGTACTGGTTATGTTGCTGGTGCTGTTGCTGGTGTTTGTAACCTTTGCACCATATTCTCCAAAGCCACTACCCGAGCGCAAAGCTCGTTGACTTCTTCTATTACACCGGAGTGATTGTCGGTTCGGACGAGCGGATAAATATGATCTAGAATTTGGTATAGTATATAATCGTGACGAGATACTCAGAAAATGAGAGAGAAAATGGTGTTTCGGTCAGGTTCGCCGGTAAGTGCTTCCGGTTCTTCGCCAAGAGGGCAATGTGGTGGATGAAAAGGATCACCTTCTTCTTATCACCAATGATTGAGGAGGCTATGAACCCAGCCTCAATTCATCCAGAATAGATGATGGCTAATTGGTTGATCCATTCCGGTTACACGGCTTTCGGAGCTCGAGTGAAAATCCATATCGGAATAGTTATTGGAATCCGACGAACTTGAACTGTTTGCGGAATTCATCTTGCATTATTAGGTAAAGGATTTTATGAAATGATTTTTGGATATCAGATGATATTCTAATTACATAGAATATCTATGTATAGTACAGAAGATCCCGTAGATTACCGAGGAAATTAAGGAAACATGTCAGATAAAGTCTACCGTAACAGATGTGCTAAGATATGAATTATCAGATACGCTAAGATATGAATTTTGTCTATACACTATTCATGCAGTAAATGCAGTAAAACGTGTCTAGACTAAGAATGATAAGCAGGTAATTTCCTAAGGATGATAAGCAGGTAATTTTCGACACGAAATGATAAGCAAAACTTTTGACATGCAGACACGGTCGAAGTCCAGACTCATTAATGCATCGTAACAACTACTACTTAGACACACTAATGCAAGACCTGGTTCGCTAAGACCACCGCTCTGATACCACATGAAGCGACCCGTCCTAATCCATCTGGACGAATACATTACATTTGGTTACATCGCGAGGTACTTGACCTCTATATGATACATTTTATAAACATTGCATTCGTTTTTAAAAGACAAACTTTTATTTCATCGAAAGTTGACGGCATGCATACCATTTCATAATATATCCAACTATAATTGACTTAATAATAATCTTGTTAAACTCAATGACTCGAATGCAGCGTCTTTTGAAATATGCCATGAATGACTCCAAGTAATATCTCTAATATGAGCAAATGCACAGCGGAAGATTTCTTTCATACCTGGGAATAAACATGCTTTAAAGTGTCAACCAAAAGGTTGGTGAGTTCATTAGTTTATCATAATCGATCTTTTCCATCATTTTAATAGACCACAAGATTTCATTTTCATAAATATCATTACACTCGCAAGTGTATAAAAATCCATTCGTATGATGAACACCTGGTAACCGATATTAACATAATGCATATAGAATATCCCCCGCATACTCGCAAGTATGCCATAAATATTGGCAATCGCAATCACCATTTAATACGAAGTACTAAAGCATTCCAAATTCCAGAATGGCGTTTGTTAGGCCCATAGATCTATCTTTTGGATTCACGTCAATTAGGGGTCATTTCCCTAATTCTTAGGTTACCAGACTTGAAGGGGCAATATTAAGTATATTAATCCAACCATACAATGTAGTTTCAAGTACTTGTTTCTATTTCGTAAAACAGTTATAAAAGCATCGCATGTATTCTCAGTCCCAAAAATATATATTGCAAAAGCATTTAAAAAGGGAGCAAATGAAACACACGCATATAAATATTGTAAAACAGTTAATAAAGTATTTGCATGTATTCTCAGTCCCAAAAAAGAAAGAGTAAAAGAGATCAAATGAAACTCACGCATATAAATATTGTAAAACAGTTAATAAAGCATTTGCATGCATTCTCAGCCCAAAAATTTAAAGAGTAAAAGGGATCAAATGAAACTCACCTAATATATTTTGTAGTAAAAATACATATGACTATATTGAACAATGCAGAGTTGGCCTCAGATTCACGAACCTATAACATTTGTATATCTATATTAAAACATATAATCATAACTGAACAAAATTACTTATTATACCTTTAATTTATATATTATGTATGTTTAATTTGTGTATATATTCATAATTGTTAATATTTATATAGTTATATTAATATATCTATACTTACATACTTACTTGTTTAATGTTATATTTAAAAATCAATAATTTGTTATTTGTAAGTATTTTTATAAATAATATTAGTAGGTTATATATATATATATATATATATATATATATATATATATATATATATATATATATATATATATATATATATATATATATATATATATGTGAAATTTTAATATAATCACAGTATATGTAATAAGTATATTTTATGTACAAAATATTTATCTGCTTAAAAAGGTAGTTTTTGATATTAATGTTTTACTAGTGATAATAATAATAACTTTTATTAATAATGATAATATTAATAATAATAATGATATTTTTATTAATGATACTTACGTTAATAATAATCATAATACTCTTAATAATTATAACAATGATGTTAATACTAGTATTAATGAAAATAATAAGATTAATTCCAATACTAATGTTAGTAATAATAATAGCAATACTTTTATCGGTCATTTTAATACTAATGATAATAATTTTAATAGTAATAACAATAATAATTATATTTTTAATATTAACATTAATAATCATGTTAATAATAATATTAATAAGGGTGTTTAGATGATAATCCTAATACTAATATTAATAATAATAATAATAATAATAATAATAATAATAATAATAATAATAATACTTAGTAATAACAATAGTATTAATAACATTAATTATATTAGCGATGATAATAGTCGTATAATTAATATTAATAATAATAATAATTTACATCATAATAATAATTATTAATAAGGATAATAATAATCAATGACAATAATAATAATAATAATAATAATAATAATAATAATAATAATAATAATAATAATAATAATAATAATAATAATAATAATAATAATAATAATAATAATAATAATAATAATAATAATAAATAATAGTGAAAGACTACCTCACAAGAATTTCCAAAAAAAAATGCTGCAAACACCCAGGCTCGAGCTTGAACCCTTGACCTCTCGCACACCTGAACCCACTAAACCATCCAGCTACCCGTGTTTTTCTGAATTAAAACCCACTTTAATTCTATATGATCCGTAAATAACTGTCCCCTTGTTCTTTTTCTTCTTCACATATGAAATTGACCAGGACAGTTAATAATTAATACTAGTTATTAAACAGTTTTAACTAAGATAAGTCTCGAACATAATCAAATAGGGTGTGTTTGAATTTATTTATCAAACTGAAAAGAAAACGAATAAAAATAAAAAAATAAATAAGAACTGCAGCAGTTCTTGAAAAACCACGATGAACTCAAATGCTAATTTAAAAATTTAGATCGTTATAGGTAGTGACCTCTAAACGAAAAAGATTATAAATCGCTCATGGAACCTTCGGAAATCATCAATTGTTCCTGAAACATCATCTAATTTGCGAATTTGAATTATAAAGATTCGGTTGACTTTTTGATTGTAAACTTTGACTCCAAAAATTTGAAATCAATCAAATGAATTAATGGTTAAAAACTTGCAGGTAGCTTGACTGGATAATTCCTAACACATCTGTATTTTCAGATTTTGAGGATTGGTTAGAAATTTACCTATTGTTTAATACACTTCACGAACAGGGCCGAGTTTGTTCCATTGAATATTTGTTTGATTTTTCTTTCGAATAACAGCAATAATCTATAGTATACAATTGAATGATTGCTGCAGAAACATAAATTGATCTAGAGTTGTTTTGTAGCGATGAGGTGATCACGAGTATAACAGAAAAAATTAAAAGTGAATATGACAGATGCGTATATATTCGATATGCATATATATCTGGTTGCCTATTTCTGTCTATAATATATATATCATATTATAAATAATAATTAGATTAATAATTAACTATAATAATAATATTTATAATAATATTAATAATAATAGTAATACTTATAATATATTACTAATAATAAAAATAATAATACAGTTATATTAATAATAATTATAATTATCATAATAATAATACTATTAATAACAATGATAAGTATAATTGTTAATATTGATATTATTGACAATATTATTAATGATAATATTAATAGATTATATTAATTTTATAATAATGATAATCTATAAAAATAATAATAATTCTAATCGATAATGTCTGATAATAATAATAATACAAGTAATATAAAATATATAACAAATTTCATGTATTCAATTTCATATATATGTACAAATATATATATTTTATATTAGACATAATAATAATTTTAGTAATACAAATGTTAATATTAATATTAACATTAATAATAATAATAATAATAATAATAATAATAATAATAATAATAATAATAATAATAATAATAATAATAATAATAATAATGAAAGTAATGATATTACTATTAATATCACAATTATATTCAAGCTTGTACTCTAATATAATAACATTTATTTATGTAATAATATGTTGTATGATGACATTTACTGAATAGTTAATATTTATATATTTTATATATGTTTAATATAAAAAAAAATCGTATGTAGGTTCATGATAACAATTATATATGTATATGTTTATTTTAATAGTAACTCAATTATTCTAATTATTATTTTGCCTTTTAAATTTCAATTGATTAAATTGTATTTTATTATTTCAATTTATTATTATTATTATTATTATTATTATTATTATTATTATTATTATTATATATATACATATATATATATATATATATATACATATATATATATATATATATATAGATATATATAGATATATATATACATATATATATATATATATATATATATATATATATATATATATATATATATATATATATATATATATATATATATATATATAAAACTAATTGTTCGTGAATCGTTGGTAATGGTCGAAGGGTAATTGAATACATGAACATAGTTCCAAAATTTTAGAGACTCGACATTATAGACTTTGCTTATTGTGTCGGAACTTATAAAGATCAAGTTTAAATTTGGTCGAAAATTTCCGGGTCGTAACAGGTAGTGTG
Organism: Rutidosis leptorrhynchoides; assembly: GCF_046630445.1. Lineage (NCBI taxonomy): Eukaryota > Viridiplantae > Streptophyta > Magnoliopsida > Asterales > Asteraceae > Rutidosis > Rutidosis leptorrhynchoides. The sequence goes on along the minus strand of NC_092333.1, from coordinate 239,319,002 downwards.
AAAAAGGGGGCTTCTAAGAGTTTTGGACCCACGTGCTACAATTGTGGGCGACAAGGGCATATAGCCCGTGATTGTATGAACTCATCTTCCAACAAAATCGTTTGTTTTAATTGTAATAAAGAGGGTCACCGAAGGACGGAATGTCCAGATTTGAGGAATGATCAAGTTAAGAAGCTAGAAAAGGCGGCGGGGACGGCGAGGGGATGAAATTACTTAATGACCCATGATGAGGCCAAGCAATCAAACGAAGTTATCTCAGGTACTTTCATGGTTAACTCTAATCCGGCAAGGATCCTATTCGATAGCGGTGCTAATTTATCATTTGTTTCTCCAAGATTCGTGTCTAAGCTTGATAAACCGCTAGCTAAGTTAAGTCATCCGGTAGAAGTTGAAATAGCGGATGGTAACACGGTGCTAGGGGTTGATGTTTGTAATGATTGTGATATTGTGTTTGGTACCGAAATGTTTAAAATTGATCTTATCCCGATGACCTTGGGTGAATTCGATATTGTCGTTGGCATGGATTGGCTCGATCGTCATAGAGTTGATATTGCATGACATGAAAAATCTATTCGTGTGAAGACCCCAAGTGGGGGAGAGTTAATTATTCACGGCGAGAGACGAAGAAGACTTGTGCCATTATGCACTTATGCACGGGCACGTCGTTTTCTTGTTAGTGGTGGCATGGCTTTTCTTGCTCATGTAGTTGATACTCGTGAAGAGCCACCACCCATTCGTAAAATTCTGGTGGTTAGTGAATTCGAAGACGTTTTTCTGGATGAATTACCAGGTGTTCCGGCGAAAAGACAAGTTGAATTTCGCATTGAGTTGGTTCCGGGTGCTACTCCCATTGCTAAAACTCCTTATCGTTTAGCACCAATGGAAATGCAAGAGTTGTTAAATCAAATCCAAGAGTTGCTTGAGAAGAGTTTTATTCAACCGAGTGCTTCACCGTGGGGTGTTCCGATTTTATTCGTGAAGAAGAAGGATGGTAGTATGCAGATGTGCATTGATTATCGTATATTGAACAAGGTGACAATCAAGAATTGTTATCCATTGCCTCGGATTGACGATTTGTTTGATCAACTCCAAGGCGCGACTTATTTTTCTAAAATTGACTTACGGTCCGGCTATCACCAAATTCGGGTCCGTGAGGAAGATATTGAGAAAACGGCCTTTCGAACGCGTTATGGGCATTTTGAGTTTGTAATTATGCCTTTTGGACTTTCGAATGCACCGGCGGCATTCATGGATCTTATGAACAGAGTGTGCCAACCTATGTTGGACAAGTCGGTGATTGTGTTCATTGATGACATACTTGTCTATTCGAAGAGTATGAAGGAACATGAACATCATTTGCGTGGTGTGTTGAATCTAATGACCCGTCCTAATCCATCTGGACGAATACATTACATTTGGTTACATCGCGAGGTACTTGACCTCTATATGATACATTTTACAAACATTGCATTCGTTTTTGAAAAGAAAATCTTTCATTACATCGAAAGTTGACGGCATGCATACATTTCATAATATATCCAACTATAATTGACTTGATAATAATCTTGTTGAACTCAACGACTCGAATGAAATGTCTTTTGAAATATGTCATGAATGACTCCAAGTAATATCTCTAATATGAGCAAATGCACAGCGGAAGATTTCTTCCATACTTGAGAATAAACATGCTTTCAAGTATCAGTCAAAAGTTTGGTGAGTTCATTAGTTTATCATAATCATTCATTTTCATCATTTTAATAGACCAAAAGATTTCATATATTGTCACGCATAACTCGCGAATTAAAATTCATTCATATGGTGAACACCTGGTAACCGACCTTGACAGGATGCATATAGAATATCCCCATCATTTCGGGACTCACATCGGACATGATAAATCAAAGTACTAAAGCAGTTCAAATTCTCTGACTGGGGCTTGTTAGTGCCCATAGATCTATCTTTAGGATTCGCGTCAATTGGTGGTAATTATAATAAACACCAATTCTTAGGCTACCAAGCTAAAAAGGGGCATATTTGGTTTGATAATCCAACCATAGAATGTAGTTTTGATCACTTTTGTCTATTTCGTAAAGCATTTATAAAAGCAGCGCATGTATTCTCAGTCTCAAAAATATATATTGCAAAAGCATTTAAAAATGGAGCAAATAAAACTCACTATAATGTATTTTGTAGTAAAAATACATATGACGACATTGAACAAAAGTAGGGTTGGCCTCGGATTCACGAACCTATATCAAGTATATATATTAACACATATAATTAACATGTAATAATAATCAAACTAGTTTATATATATTACTTATTTAACTTAGTGATATATTTGTTATTTCAAAGGTTATATATATGTTTATTTTGTATTTTAATATTTATACATATAGTTATACTAATACATATATATATATATATATATATATATATATATATATATATATATATATATATATATATATATATATATATATATATGTATATATATATATATATATATGTATATATATATATGTATATATATATATATATATATATATATATATATATATATATATATATATATATAATTAGTACTATATTGTTAAATCAAAAATTTGTTATATGTAAATATTTATGTAAACTATGTTATTAGGTTTAATATATAATGTATATGTAATATTAATATAGTTATAATATATGTAATAAGTATATTTTTAAAAATAATGATTTAATAATAATAATAACTTTATTAATAACGATAATACTAATAATAAAAATGATATTGTTAATAATGATACTTATGTTAATAATAATAATAATAATAATAATAATAATAATAATAATAATAATAATAATAATAATAATAATAATAATAATAATAATAATAATAATAATAATAATAATAATAATAATAATAATAATAATAATAATGTGTAATAACAATAATGAGTAATGAGTAATAAGGAAACTACCTTAAAGAAGTAGCCCTAAAAAAAATGCACAAGTACGGGTTTGAACCTGCGACGTCCCGCTAACCCGAAAATAATCCTAACCATTACGTCGTTTGTGTTTTTCTGAAATAATCACCATCTTAATTTCTTTTAACCCTTTTCTGTCACTTCTTATTCTTCCTAAAATTAACCGAATTCACCATAATCATAACATCAACATGATCATCCTATTATCATCATCTTTATCTAATCTATCTCGCCATCCTCATCGATGCAACATAAACCTCTCATCATTTCCACCTTATTTATCTATCATCATAACATTTCTATCATCATAATCATAACCGTAACGATCATCATTATCCTTATCTAGTTAACATCGTGCACCATAATCATAATTCGACATCATGCTATTGATCATTAACATGTCATCGTACATCATCATTCTATTGTGTATCCTGCATCATCTTAACCATAATAGCCTCATAAAAATCGTTTTCTAAGTTTATCATCATAATAACATCAACACCATGATTATCTTAATCATTTTCCTTGCTGTATACCTCCATCGTAACATTATCATTATTATTTACGTCTATTAAAAGCCTATAAGATAGTCCATCTAATTAAAAGGAGCCCAAATTAATTTATTTCAATCGGCCCATGTTTTCAAGTGTATTTATTTGGATTAAATGAATCCAAAAGCCCAACAACAATCTGTAATTAAATCGGCTGTAGGGTTTCTATCAAGCAATAAGTACACGATAGCAGTAACAGGATGTCTTGATCATTATCTTAATCAAATACTATGCATCATCACTAACATCTCGTTTAAAAGTAGCAGTCGAAGTCTGTTCATCATAGATCATCATTGTGATCATTATAAACATAAAATCACACTCATCATCGTCAAATAAATATCATCATAATTACGAGTATTATCATTATCTTCATCGTTCATAATTTCCATCATCACCTTCTTGCATCTTCCTTTTATTCATAAAACAGAAACATGTGGTAATCGTTGCAGTAACAGGTGTGGTTTGTGTGGTGATTGATAAGTAATAACTGATGGTAATTTTATTGTGAACTACGAAATAGAAAACAGACTCGATGGGTGTCTGTGTTGGTTCGATGGTGGTATTGATTTTCGAACAGATAGAGTGAAGTCAGAAAGGATTTAGCTTAAATTAGTGACAGAATAGCAGGAAACAAAAAAAAAATTATATCGTGACTTAATAAAGTAGATGGAGAGTTACCATTCTTTGGGGGTTTAACTTTATAGTAATTTGTCTGCCATAAAGGGAAAAAGAAAACACACACAGGAGTCTTGAATTGATAACAATATTTATCATTTATAATCATCATCTTCACTTTGTCTTTTGAAACAAATATATCGAACAACAACAAAAGAAGAATATAGTTTCTATGCAAGTGTGGCGGTGGCGGTTCAGGGATTGGTTTTTGACTTGGGTACTCAATGAACTGATGGTATAGCAGTAGCATAGAACCGTATAGTTGCAGTTGGTCTTTAAACACAAATGGAATGATAAAAATGAGCATGATCGGTAGCAAACAACATGGTTTCGGTTTTGGGAGGTAATCAACACAAGAGTAACACAAAGGTAGGTTTTTGGTTCGGGTTTAATTGAAGTAGAACATACACGTAGCAGCAGTAAAACAGTATCATGTATGATGGTGATTGTGGTGGTTAGCAATGGTGGGTTTGGGGCGATGGTGGTTGCTTGATGGTGGTGATGATTGTGATCATGGTGGTGGCGTGTTGTTTCATGATGGGGATGGCGACTTTGTGATTCAAGAAGAAACATGAAACGAGAAAAAATATAATCAAGTTAATGATGGTTCTCTTCCCGGTTCAGTTGGTGGTTTATGATTTAAACATGAAACAGAAATAATAGTAGTAGCAACAAAGAACTAGTAGTAGAGGTTAAAAGGTTTTCATTTATAAACAGAAACACAGAACTGTAGTAGTGATTATATCATGGTTTGGAGTTATTGGCGGTGGTTCGGTGGTGTAAGGGTGAAGTTGTAGTGGTGGTGATTCACCAAAAATAAATGAGGGAGTATGTCTATATATCTCTATCTAGTATGCATACGTAAATGTATATATGATAAGAGATGAGATGGATAGCATCACAAACAGTAATTGTCATACCCCGTCCTAATCCATCTGGACGAAGTCACCAACATCTGGTCCCATTGCGATGATCGACTCCGAATGATGTCTTTTAAAATGATCAAATGCACAGCGGATGATTTCTTTCATACCTGAGAATAAACATGCTTTCAAGTGTCAACTAAAAAGTTGGCGAGTTCATAGGTTTATCATAAAACAATAAAATTCATCATTTTGATAGACCACAAGATTTAAATCCTGCATGGTACAAATGGGCCCGAATCCTATACGCACCTATAATGTACATGCGGTATCTTTTAAATACAGTACACCTTTCTCGTGTACGAAAATATCTTTCATAAATCTTAGTAACCGTACACATATCTTGTGCACAAAAATAACATACACATAACCTGTGTATAAAAATCATTCTCTCGATACATAACATTCACTTTTCATTGCTTTCATAGCTTGGCTTGGTAACCGACCTTAACATATAATGAGCATAAAAATATCCCCAAAACAGAACATCTCATCTGTATAATAATCATATAAACTTCGAAGTACTAAACACCACGCCCACTAGCCCTTCCGTCTAGTGAACATTCTGGGTGGGGGTGTTAAACCCGGTAGCTACCTTTAGGATTCGCGTCAATTAGGCGTGCACTAATTCTCAAAATTAGTGATGTTCCCTAATTCTTAGGTTACCAAGCAATAATAATTAGGGGAAAAATATTTATATCAATTGTGGTAATTATCACGTCCACATAATTCAATGGTGGCAATTATCACGTCCACATAATTCATTCGAGGAATGTTTTGCTTGTGTCTATCTCATCAAACATTTATAAAAGCATTTCATGTATTCGCAGTTCAAAATGTATTTCAAAAGCATTTAATAAAGCAGTTGTAAAAGTAGCGCATGTATTCTCAGTCCCAAAAATGTAAAGAGTAAAAGGGAATCAAATGAACTCACCATACTGTATTTTGTAGTAAAAATACATATGACGATATTGAACAATTGTAGGGTTAGCCTCGGATTCACGAACCTATATAATTTGTATATTTATTAATATACATAATTGTAATCGATCGAATTTATATATATATATATATATATATATATATATATATATATATATATATATATATATATATATATATATATATATATATATATATATATATATATATATATATATATATATATATATATACATATATATAACTTTATTAGTTATATTATTTTTATATTGAATATGTATATGTGTATATATTTCATATATTCGTTTTGTATATAAAAGTATTATGTTATTTGGATTAAATATATTTTTTTTATGTAACTAATATTTATTTGGTAAAATTACTACTAATAATAAAAGGTTGTATATTTTTTTTTAATACTAGTAATAATAATAATAATAACTATAATATCTATAATAATAATACTAATAATGATAAAAATGATACTAATACTAACGAAAATAATAAAAATTTGTATTGCTTTCAAAATAATAATAATAATAATAATAATAATAATAATAATAATAATAATAATAATAATAATAATAATAATAATAATAATAATAATAATAATAATAATAATAATAATAATAATAATAATAATAATAATAATAATAATCCTAATACTATCATTGATAATAATAATCATATTAATAAAAGTTGTAACAATAATAATACTTATAATAATAAATATGTACAACCTTTGAAGGGAGGAGCTTTAAAAATAAAACGCCACTGCCCGGGCTCGAACCCGCGATCACTCGTTTCATAAACACTCACTAAACTGTTGAACCACTAATTGGTTTCTAGTAATAATTTTCCTGAATATTTACTTAACATATACGAAACAGTTTATTATCTTCCTCATGATTTTCATCAGTTTCTATTATCATAATCATCATCATATAACTCTAGCATCATCATCATGCGTAATTCATCTCATTCATCTCATCACCACATCCGAATCATCATCATCTATCTCGATCAACTTCGTGATCATCATAACATAAACATAATCATCGATACCATTTCAACATACATAATCATTAATCACGTTTTCATCAAATTCATCTTAATTTCATCATCTATCATCATTATATTCAAGATTACCATCATTAGTACACTATCCCGTCATCATCATTTATGTATCAACAAAATTATCATCTACCATTCTCATCATTAATATCTAATTATCCACCGTCATCATTAAGAAAAAAATGGTATCGGCCTAATAGCATAATCACGAGCCTAAAATAGAATCTTCAACATAAGTTCTCGGCCAAAATGAAGGAAAGCTCACGGCCCAAGTTATCATAAAACTAAATGGCCCAACATAACATATTGGAACCCAATCAACACTTAGTCCATAAAACCACCTAAATCATAACTGGCCCAATACTTATTTCTTCAAGAATTTCAGCACAAATTCAAAAGGGCATTTGTAGTCTGTGGCAAAAAAAATATAATGAACCGATACCTTATATAAAAAATTTGTCAACTTGTATGTGGGGTTTATAACAGAAACAATTTGCTGTCCCTATTAGTGGGTTTTCTCTCAACAGGAAAAAAAAGAAAACATATACATCACCGCATCATCTTCTTGGTTCAACTCATCGTCATCTTCATCATAAAATCAACAGTAATCCATCATCATCTTCAAATATTATCATCTCTTCATTACCATCATGCTCGTCACTTTCATAATCATTATCATTATCATAACAGCAGCAATTTAACGTAGTGTAGTGGTGGTGGTTTTGATTGTAGGGTGTTCATGGGTTGGTGATTTACGGTTGCAAGATAGCAACAATTAAGTCTATAGCAGTAGTTGTAACAGTGATCCAGATTGAATTTAAATGGTGGTTTGCGATTATATATAAAAAGAGAAGAGAGAGATTAGAGAGAGAGAGTAGGTTGCAGAGTTGTGAGTTGGTGTTTAAATGGAGGTTAATGGTGGTTGGATGGTGGCGACTTGAACCAAAAAAGAAAAAAAACAGGAATAGCAGCAAATGGGTTTTGAGGGTGATGAACGGAGATGGGTTTCGGTGGTGATCTTAACGGGTGGTGATGGTTTCGGTTTGGGTCTAACAACAAATCCAGAACAGTATCGGTTTCATGGTGGTTATGGTGAAGATATGATGATGATGATGTATTAAGGTCTTGTTCGATGGTGGTTTGAAAGGTGATTTTGTAAGTGTGATCGATGGTGGGTTCATGAAAGAAACAAATGAAGGAAGATGGTGTTGTTGGCGGTTTAACAGAGGTGGTAGGGTGATGATAGTTGTCATTGGTGAGGTGTCGGCTAAGGTGGCCGAGGGAGATGGAGTAGACGAGCAAGGTTGTTTATGTTAGATCAAGTTTCCTAACTCAAATGCATATACATATATATATATATTATAATAACATATGATAAAGTTATGGTAAAGTTATAAAATGATTAATGAGTGCTATCAAAGAAACAGTAATTCCCAATTCCTACAGTTCAGCAGCCAATCATTTAACTTGTTGTACCGACAGTTTATCCCGGATAGCTATATTGTGTCCATTGCTAAACAGTTAGTGTATAAAAGTGCTCCTAGAAATCCCAAATTTTCAATTTAAGCCCATTTATTTATTTTGGTCATTACCTGTTTGAAACCTGATCAAAAAGATTCTATAATTATTTATTTTATGTTCCAATTTATATGTACGGAGTACAAAAACTTAGCTTGAAAAGGTAAAAAAATATTTATCAAAACTTTTATCTTTTTAATCAAATTTTGGAACAACTTTTATTTTAAAACTTTATATATATATATATATATATATATATATATATATATATATATATATATATATATATATATATATATATATATATATATATATATATATATATATATATATATAATTATATATATTAGACCTATTTTAAAAATAATTAAACGTCAACCGAAAGTTACAGACATTTACCATTTAAGCTCAAAATTAGTTATATTTAATATACACTATGTATATATATATAAGCAGTTGTAAATAACAAAATTTACTACGCAAATAAATATATATTAAATAATTAAATTAAATATAACAATATATATATATACAAGAAATATACGTATAAAATAATAGTTTTTATTACAATGTATTTTATTGTAGATATTTATTTATAACAATAAATGTATATAATAGTTTATTAATGTTCAGGTTATTATATATATTATACATATATTTATATATACACATATTTATATATATATATATATATATATATATATATATATATATATATATATATATATATATATATATATATATATATCCACATACTTACAATCAATGGTTCGTGAATCATCAGGGACAGTCGAAGGTAATTGAATACATGAACATAGTTTCAAAATTTTCGAGACTCAACATTATAGACTTTGCTTATCGTGTCGAAATCATATGAAGATTAAGTTTAAATTTGATCGGAAATTTCCGGGTCAACACAGTACCTACCCGTTAAAGAAATTTCGTCCCGAAATTTGATTGGGATGGTCATGACTGACAATAAGTATGTTTTCATGATGCATACGAGCTAGAAATTAGAGTTTTATCATCAGTGAGTAATATGGATAAAACAATTGGTTTATATGAAGTGTACGAGTGAAGTTATCACAAAAGAGTGAAATAAGAAAGGTGAAGTTTCGTCATATCTTTTGACGTAGTCACAGTGGATTTCCGGAATTCAAGGAATTTAGAGAAAATCTTCGTAATAAGATTCGATTCTTCAATAATTAAAGAAATTAAAATTTTCTTTTCTTAAATGCTATAATATGTCTCGATTGTTCGGCCTAACTTTTCAAATTACCAGAAGTCACGAGAAAAGATAGAACTATCAGGAAGATACGTCCTTGATATGTTTAGAGATTAGATAGAATGTAAGAGTCGTGTAATATAGCACATGATGACGGTATAGTCTGTGAATCATCATGTTCTATTAGAAACTCAGCATGACTTACTGTAATATAATTACATTGATCAAGTGTCATTATATTATACTAACTCATGCTTCAGTTCCCAACACTTCTTCAAAAACATTCATAATTTAAACTCGAAGGTTTACAGAATATAGAAACTATACAGTTTCCTTTATGATGTAATACTGATAACGCGAGAAAATAGATGATTTCAGATAAGAATATTTATGAAGATATCTTCAGAAATATAGGGGATATTAATATTGAAAGATACGATAATATCTTAGAATTTTAGAATCAAATTGTGATGAAGAAATTCATTAACGATGATTTAGAGCGATTAAGGAGCAAGGTATTCGCTAAAGATTTCATCAGAAACAGAATCATCAGGATTCTTTATGTACAAGTTTAGTCCTTGTGATTTGTTCAGTGTTTCAGAATGAGAGATCATAATTCTAAGAGATAAATGTTATATGTATATATAACTTTTGATGTAGAAACGCAGCGAGATTCAAAATACTGATTGCTGATTTCCCGATACTTGGTATGGAAATTCTTGTTACAAAATGCCGATGAGTTCATGATAAGACTTCAATAGATAAATATAGTGTTTTGTCGAAGAGATTTAAGCCAAGGAGCAACAAGGTTGCTGGTACATCTGCTGGTAATATGATGGAATATAAAAAGTTCCCCGGTAACAATAAAAGAGCACACATATATATCAAGGTTATAATAAGATTGTTTCGAATGAAAAATCGAAGTTGACTTGTTGGAGCTGTGACAAAATTGGCTAATTTGGAAAGAGATTGCAAAGTTATTTTCGGTAATAATAACGCTAAAGGAATTAGCACAGCTACGCGTTAAACATTTACTCAGTTTTCGAGAGTTTTCAGGTGCATAACTATATGCATCGATCTTTTCTTCCATAGATGAAGTGTGGTTGGTTCATCCTCTCGATTGAGGTGTTTTCAAGAATTATAAAAGGTTTGAATGCAGATTGTAACCGTCAAAATACCAATGAGGTTTAAGATGAAATCAAGTGGCAAACTTGAAGAAATGTTTAGTTTCATATGTTATAATCAATATTTTAATTCATTTTAATTGTCCAATGTTATTAGTCCACAGTTGATAGTCCACAGTTAACAGTCCAATAATTCATATATAGTTTAATTCATAATATTCGAATTAATTAATACGTATCGTGACCCGTGTACATGCCTCAGACTCGATCACAACTCAAACTATATATATTATTGTAGAATCAACCTCAACCCCGTATAGCTAACTTCAACATTACTGTATATAGAGTGTCTATGGTTATTCCAAATAATACATATAGATGCGTCGATATCATATGTCAAAACCTTGTATACGTGTCCTGATATTTAAAGTGCGTAAAATAAATAACAGAAATTAAATGATGATAAATAAAATTGAGTGAATTAAAATTGCGATAAATAAAATGCGATAAATAAATTGCAATAAATAAATTGCGATAAATAAAAGGTAATACGGAATTAACAGTTAGCTAGGAACAGTTAGCGTGGATTCTTAACAAAATTTCTCATAGTTAATTTGTTTGTTTCTAACAAATTTTTATTTTGTCCAATGTTTTCTTCATTATGCCACTTGTTGGATTCTGATACAAATATGAATTTTGAATGAAAATGGTTATTCTACTGTGAATGGATATGTATATCTGTAGATGTAAGTAGGATAGTAAATGAATGTTGAATCAAATTTGAAGAATGTACAGTGTAATTTATTAATATGAAATCTAAATATTTCTCGGGTATTACCTACCCGTTAAAATATTTTCACCATTAATTGTTTGTACAAAAGAATTTTTAATTAGAATCTTTATGAAAATATACTTACATATATATTCTCTTCAGATGTAATCATAGATTTAATGAGTCAATATGATATTAAACTCATTTGATTTACCGTTAAAACAAGAATATATAATCTCTAGAACATTAGAGATTACATAATCGTCATGTCGTAAGAAGATAAATGATGTAGAACGATACGTAGAACGAAGATCATACTCGAAGTTCAGATGGTGATATTGAGGTGTGTGATGTTGAGGCTTATGTTATTGGTGGTACTGGTGCCGATGTTGGTGGTACTGTTGGTGCCGGTGATGTTGCTGAAGCTGGTACGTTATGCACCATATTCTCCAAATTGATTACTCGAACGTGAAGCTCGTTGACTTATTACTCCGGAATGATTGTCGGTTGGAACGAGCGTATGAATAAGGTGTAGAATTTTTCGTAAGATTTTAACATGACTTCGGAGCATGATATTCTCTAAAGATTTCATCGGATCCGTAATTGCCTGGATTCTTTGAATATAGGGTTTGGTCCTTGTTTTTGTCCTTGGTCTCCTTCATGGTTAGCTCAATCTGTTTTTTAGTACCAAATTTTCTATCGAACGTTCCCAATATTCTACTCTTTATTATAAAACTTTTGACTGTTGAGACCATCTACGATTTTACTGTTTCCTCTGCGTTTAATGCTACCATATCTGAATCATCGGTTATCAATCCGAGGTGGTTTCAAGAGAATTGTATTTTTTGATGATTAAACGCTGATGGTAATATGGTGGAATATAAAAGGTTCCCTGTAACAATAAAAGAGCACGCATATATATCAAAGTTATAATAAGGTTGTTTCGAATGAAAAGTCGAAGTTGACTTGCTGGAGTTGTGACTAAATTGGCTAATTTGGAAAGAGATTGAAAAGTTATTTTCAGTAATAATAACGCTAAAGGAATTAGCACAGCTACGCGTTAAACGTTTACTCAGTTTCCGAGAGTTTTCAGGTGCATAACTATGCGCATCAATCTTTTCTTCCGTAGATGATGTGCGGTTGGTTCATCCTCCCGATTGAGGAGTTTTCAAGAATCACGAAAGGTTTAAACGCAGATTGTAATCGTCAAGATACAAATGAGGTTTAAGATGAAATCAAGTGGCAACTTGAAGAATTGTTTAGTTTCATATGTTATAATCAATATTTTAATTCATTTTAATTGTCCAATGTCATTAGTCCACAGTCGATAGTCCCCAGTTAACAGTCCAATAATTCATATATAATTTAATATATATTATTCGAATTAATTAATACGTATCATGACCCGTGTACATGTCTCAGACTCGATCACAACTCAAAGAATATATATTATTGTAGAATCAACCTCAACCCTGTATAGCTAACTCCAGCATTACTGCATATAGAGTGTCTATGGTTATTCCAAATAATATATATAGATGCGTCGATATGATATGTCAAAACCTTGTATACGTGTCCCGATATTTAAAGTGCGTAAAATAAATAACAGAAATTAAATGATGATAAATAAAATTGCGAGAATATAAATCGTGATAATTAAATTGTGATAAATAAAATGTAATCAGTTAGCTAGGAACAGTTAGCATGGATTCTTAACAAAATTTCTCATAGTTAATTTGTCTGTTTCTAAGAAATTTTTATTTTGTCATATGTTTTCTTCATTATGCCACTTGTTGGATTCTAATAGGTCAAAATCCCAATATGAAATTGAATGAAAATGGTTATTCTGCGATGAACGGATACGTATATCGGTGGTTGTAAGTAGGATAGTAAATGACTGTTGAATCAGCTTCGATGAATGTATAGTGTAACTTATTAAGGTGAAATCTAAATATTCCTCGGGTATTACATATCCGTTAAAAATATTTTCACCATTAACAGTTTGTACAAAAGAATTTTTAATTACAATCTTTATGAAAACATATACACGTATATATTTTCTTCAGATGTAATCATGGATTTAATGAGTTAATATGGTATTAAACTCATTTGGTTTACGTTTAGAACTAGAGTACATAATCTCTAAAACATTAGAGATTACATAATCGCCAGGAAGAACGAAGATAGTTGATGTAGAATGATACGTAGAACGATGATTATACTCGAGATACAGAATGAGATGTTGAGACATGTGATGTTAAAACTTGGGTTGTTGGTGGTACTGTTAGTGCCGGTGATGTTGCTGAAGCTGGTAAGTTTTGCACCATATTTTCTAAACTGATTACTCGAGCGCGAAGCTCGTGACTTCTTTGATTACTCCGGGATGATTGTCGGTTGTAACAAGTGGATGAATAAGGTTTTGAATTTGAGATAGTATATAATCATGGTGAGATATTCTGGAAATGAGAGAGAAAATGGTATTACGAACAGGTTCGTCGGTAAGTGCTTCAGGTTCATTGCCAAGTGGGCAATATGGTGGATGGAAGGGATCACCTTCTTCTTGTCTCCAATGATTAAGTAGGCTACGAACCCATCCCCAATTCATACAGAATTGGTGATGACTGATTGATTGATCCATTCTAGTTACACTGCCTTCGGAGCTCGAGTGGAAATCCATATCGAAATAGCTGTCGGAATCCGAGGAATTCGAACTGGTTGAGGGATTCATCTCGTACGATCAGATGAAGGATTTTCGATAAGAAATAGATTATAGGATGTAGATTAGTACCCTGCAATACATAATTTACATATGCATATATAATACTAAAATCCCATAAGTTACGGAGGAATTTACGGAAAATGTCAAACAAAGTTTACAGTAACACATACACTAAGATGTGAATTAGGAGATATGCTAAGATATGAATTTTGTCTATACACTAATCATGCAATCAATGCAATAAGATGTGTCTAGACTAAGGATGATAAGCAAGTGATTCTCTAAGAATAATAAGCAGGTAATTTTCGACACGAAATTATAAGCAAAACTTTTGACATGCAGACACAGTCGAAGTTCAGACTCATTAATGTATCCTAATAACTACTAGTTAGACACACTAATGAAAGACCTGGTTCGCTAAGACCACCGCTCTGATACCACATGTCATACCCCGTCCTAATCCATCTGGACGAAGTCACCAACATCTGGTCCCATTGCGATGATCGACTCCATATGATGTCTTTTAAAATGAGCAAATGCACAGTGGATGATTTTTTTCATACTTGAGAATAAACATGCTTTCAAGTGTCAACTAAAAAGTTGGTGAGTTCATAGGTTTATCATAAAACAATAAAATTCATCATTTTGATAGACAACAAGATTTAAATCCTGCATGGTACAAATGGGCCCGAATCCTATACCCACCTGTAATGTACATGCGATATCTTTTAAATACAGTACACCTTTCTCGTGTACGAAAACATCTTTCATAAATTTTAGTAACCGTAGACATATCTTGTGCACAAAAATAACATACACATAACCTGTGTATAAAATCATTCTCCCGATACATAACATTCACTTTTCATTACTTTCATAGCTTGGCTTGGTAACCGACCTTAACATATAATGCGCATAATAATATCCCCAAAATAGAACATCTCGTCTGTATAATAATCATATAAACTTCGAAGTACTAAACACCACGCCCACTAGCCCTTCCGTCTAGTGAACATTCTGGGTGGGGATGTTAAAACCGGTAGCTACCTTTAGGATTCGCGTCAATTAGGCGTGCACTAATTCTCAAAATTAATGATGTTCCCTAATTCTTAGGTTACCAACCAATAATAATCATGGGAAAAATATTCATATCAATTGTGGTAAGTATCATGTCCACATAATTCAATGGTGGCAATTATCACGTCCACATAATTCATTCGAGGAATGTTTTGCTTGTGTCTATCTCGTTAAACATTTATAAAAGCATTTCATGTATTCGCAGTTCAAAATGTATTTCAAAAGCATTTAATAAAGCAGTTGTAAAAGTAGCGCATGTATTCTCAGTCCCAAAAATGTAAAGAGTAAAAAGGAATCAAATGAACTCACCATACTGTATTTTGTAGTAAAAATACATATAACGACATTGAACAATTGTAGGGTTGGCCTCGGATTCACGAACCTATATAATTTGTATATTTATTAATATACATAATTGTAATCGATCGAATTTTTATATATATAACTTTATTAGTTATATTATTTTTATATTGAATATGTATATGTATATATATTTCATATATTCGTTTTGTATATAAAAGTATTATGTTATTTGGATTAAATATATTTTTTATGTATCTAATATTAATTTGGTAAAATTACTACTAATAATAAAAGGTTGTATATATATTTTTTAATACTAGTAATAATAATAATAACTTTAATATCTATAATAATAATACTAATAATGATAAAAATGATACTAATACTAATGAAAATAATAAAAATTTATATTGCTTTCAAAATAATAATAATAATAAATAATAATAATAATAATAATAATAATAATAATAATAATAATAATAATAATAATAATAATAATAATAATAATCCTAATACTATCATTGATAATAATAATCATATTAATAAAAGTAGTAACAATAATAATACTTATAATAATAAATATGTACAAACTTTGAAGGGAGGAGCTCTAAAAATAAAACGCCACTTCACGGGCTCGAACCCGCGATCACTCGTTTCACAAACACTCACTAAACCATTGAACCACTAATTGCTTTCTAGTAATAATTTGCTTGGATATTTACTTAACATATACGAAACAGTTTATTATCTTCCATATGATTTTCATCAGTTTCTATTATCATAATCATCATCATATAACTCTAGCATCATCATCATGCGTAATTCATCTCATTCATCTCATCACCACATCCGAATCATCATCATCTATCTCGATCAACTTCGTGATCATCATACCATAAACATAATCATCGATACCATTTCAACATACATAATCATTAATCACGTTTTCATCAAATTCATCTTAATTTCATCATCTATCATCATTATATTCAAGATTACCATCATTAGTACACTATCCCGTCATCATCATTTATGTATCAACAAAATTATCATCTACCATTCTCATCATTAATATCTAATTATCCACCGTCATCATTAAGAAAAAAATGGTATCGGCCTAATAGCATAATCACGAGCCTAAAATAGAATCTCCAACATAAGTTCTCGGCCAAAATGAAGGAAAGCTCACGGCCCAAGTTATCCTAAAACTAAATGGCCCAACATAACATATTGGAACCTAATCAACACTTAGTCTATAAAACCACCTAAATCATAACTGGCCCAACACTTCTTTCTTCAAGAATTTCGGCCCAAATTCAAAAGGGCATTTGTAGTCTATGGCAAAAAAATATAATGAACCGATACCTTATATAAAAAAATTGTCAACTTGTATGTAGGGTTTATAACAGAAACAATTTGCTGTCCCTATTAGTGGGTTTTCTATCGACAGGGAAAAAAAAAGAAAACATATACATCACCACATCATCTTCTTGGTTCAACTCATCGTCATCTTCATCATAAAATCAACCGTAATCCCTCATCATCTTCAAATATTATCATCTCTTCATTACCATCATGCTCGTCACTTTCATAATCATTATCGTTATCATAGCAGCAGCAATTTAACGTAGTGTAGTGGTGGTGGTTTTGATTGTAGGGTGTTCATGGGTTGGTGATTATGATCCAGATTGAATTTAAATGGTAGTTTGCGATTATATATAAAAATAGAAGAGAGAGAT
The DNA here is from genome assembly GCF_046630445.1 of Rutidosis leptorrhynchoides. Lineage (NCBI taxonomy): Eukaryota > Viridiplantae > Streptophyta > Magnoliopsida > Asterales > Asteraceae > Rutidosis > Rutidosis leptorrhynchoides. The sequence goes on along the minus strand of NC_092333.1, from coordinate 239,301,388 downwards.
TAGAGAGAGAGTAGGTTGTAGAGTTGTGAGTTGGTGTTTAAATGGTGGTTGGATGGTGGCGACTTGAACCAAAAAAGAAAAAAAAAACAGGAATAACAGCAAATGGGTTTTGAGGGTGATGAACGGAGATGGGTTTCGGTGGTGATCCTAACAGGTGGTGATGGTTTCGGTTTGGGTCTAACAACAAATCCAGAACAGTATCGGTTTCATGGTGGTTATGGTGAAGATATGATGATGATGATGTATTAAGGTCTTGTTCGATGGTGGTTTGAAAGGAGATTTTGTAAGTGTGATCGATGGTGGGTTCATGAAAGAAACAAATGAAGGAAGATGGTGTTGTAGGCGGTTTAAAAGAGGTGGTAGGGTGATGATAGTTGTCGTTGGTGAGGTGTCGGCTAAGGTGGCCGAGGGAGATGGAGTAGACGAGCAAGGTTGTTTATGCTAGATCAAGTTTCCTAACTCAAATGCATATACATATATATATTATAATAACATATGATAAAGTTATGGTAAAGTTATAGAATGATTAATGAGTGCTATCAAAGAAACAGTAATTCCAAATTCCTACAGTTTAGCAGCCGATCATTTAACTTGTTGTATCGACAGTTTATCCCGGATAGTTATATTATGTCCATTGCTAAACAGTTAGCGTATAAAAGTGCTCCTAGAAATCCTAAATTTTCAATTTAAGTCCATTTATTTATTCTGGTCATTACCTGTTTGAAACCTGATCAAAAAGATTCGATAATTATTTATTTTCTGTTCCAATTTATATGTACGGAGTACAAAAACTTAGCTTGAAAAGGTAAAAAAATATTTATCAAAACTATTATCTTTTTGATCAAATTTTGGAACAACTTTTATTTTAAAACTTTATATATATATATATATATATATATATATATATATATATATATATATATATATATATATATATATATATATATATGTATATATATATATATGTATATATATATATATGTATATATATATATATATATATATATATATGTATATATATATATATTAGACCTATTTTAAAAATAATTAAACGTCAACCGAAAGTTACAGACATTTACCATTTAAGCTCAAAATTAGTTATATTTAATATACACTATGTATATATATATAAGCATTTGTTAATAACAAAATTTACTACGCAAATAAATATATATTAAATAATTAAATTAAATATAACAATATATATATATATATATATATATATATACAAGAAATATACGTATAAAATAATAGTTTTTATTACAATGTATTTTATTGTAGATATTTATTTATAACAATAAATGTATATAATAGTTTATTAATGTTCATGATATTATATATATTATACATCTATTTATATATACACATATTTATATATATATATCCACATACTTACAATCAATGGTTCGTGAATTATCGGGGACAGTCGAAGGTAATTGAATACTTGAACATAGTTTTAAAATTTTCGAGACTCAACATTATAGACTTTGCTTATCGTGTCGAAATTATATGAAGATTAAATTTAAATTTGATCGAAAATTTCCGGGTCATCACAGTAATCACATATATTCAATCATACACAGTAAAATGAAAAGAGAAAACAACGTGCATAATCAATTTAAAACAGTGTTTTAATTAGATTCTCGTGATATTTAGTTGTAAGTATCCTACCGACTTCCTACAGACTGTGTGTCGTGTACTATTTGAAATTAGTGGCGGATAAAAGTCTTCGGAAAAATCCCAAATTTTGAGATTAAATATATTTATTTATTTTGGTCCTTATGGTACAAAATTCGATCATAAATTATTAAATAAAAATTACATTAATTATTCACTCCCAACCCCAAGTAAAATATAAAAAGTTTTAAAATTCAATAATTAGTTCTTAAATACATTTTTAATAAGCCTAAAATTTATATTACTCATTTTCGGGCCACCGTTTATTTTAAAATTATATAAGTTTGAATTTAACTTGCTTAATATTAATCGGAACATCAAACAAGTATGGCAATCACTTAACATTTATTTTTTAATATACTTTACTTATATATAAATATATTTTAAATAACAATTATTATAATATCCTATTTTTATTTTATTTTACCTAATTAAATTTTAATAGCAACAACCTATAATACTTCAAATTATATTTCAAATTATTATTTATATATATATACACACACATATCTACTTACAATTAATTTTTCGTGAATCGTCGAGAATGGTCGAAGATCAATTGAATATATGAAACGGTTCAAAAATTTTTGAGACTTAACATTACAAACTTTGCTTATCGTGTCGTAATCATATAAAGATTAAGTTTAAATTTGATCGGAAATTTCCGGGTTGTCACAGTACCTACCCGTTAAAGAAATTTCACCCTGAAATTTGATTGGGGTGGTCATGGCTGACAATAAATATGTTTTCATGACGCATACAAGCTGAAAATTAGAGTCTTATCATCATTGAGTAATATAGACAAAACAATTTGATTTTTGTGAAGGGTACGAGTGAGCTATCACAAAAGAGTGAAATGAGTAAATGCAGGTTCATTTTAACCGATGACATAGTCACGGTTGATTTTCCGGAATTCAAGGGATTTAGGGAAAATCTTCGTAATAAGATTTGATTCTTCGGTGATTAAGGAAATTAGGATCTTTTTAATTAAATGCGGTAATCTGTCTCGGTTGTTCTGTCGGGTATTCCACTATAAATTCATCCCCTTCTTTTCCTTATCTCCACAGCTCATACCTTCTATTCTTTTCTTTCTTAATTCATACTTTTGTTTTCTTTTTCCTACTTTAAGTCAGGCGAATAATGGTCCAGAATTCATAGGTATGAAGTTTCGATTGAACATGGCTAATGTTCTAAGAGAGATTGTAATAACACAATATTGATTGGTTAAGTTACCAGAATTCAAGAGAAAAGATAGAACTATCAAGAAAATATTTTCTTGATATGTTTAGGGATTAGATAGAATGTAAGAGTCGTGTAACATGGCACATGATGACGTTATGATCTGTGAATCATTACGTTCCATTAGAAACTCAGCATGACTTACTGTAATATAATCACGCTGATCAAGTGTCATTATATTATACTAACTCTTGCTTCAGTTCCCAACACTACTTCAGAATTCATTCATAGTTTATGCTTAGATTTTACAGAAATTTCCAATATAATGTATTACAGATAGCACGAAGAGGTATATAATTTCGGACGAGAATATTTATGAAAATATCTTCAGAAGTATCGAAGATATTTATGATGATATTTTGAATTTCTAAGTTCGAAAGTTGATAAGGAAAAATTTTTCCGCAAGATTTTAACATGACTTCAGAGCAGGATATTCTCTAAAGATTTTATCGAATCCAGAATTACCTGGATTCTTTGAATATAGGGTATGGTCCTTGTATTTGTCCTTGGTCTTCTTCGTGGTTAGCTCAATTCGTTTTCCAGTTCCAACTTTTCTGAGCTTTTCCAACATACTATTCTTTATTATCAAACTTCTGACGATTAAGGTCGTTTACAATTGTCTACAGTTTCTGCTGCTTCATTCAGCTTTTTCAAAGTTCAATGTATTGATTTGTAGGCTGGGTGTTTTTCAAAATTTCAGAATTGAAGATCATGATTCTAAGGGATAAATGTTATATGTATACATATATCAGTTGATGTAGAAACACTGCGAGATTCAAAATACTGATTGCTAATCCCCGGTAATTGGTATGGTAATTCTCGTTATAAGATGTGGATGAGTATAGGATAAGGTTTTAATGAACAAATATAATGGTTCTTCGAAGAGACTTAAGACAATGAGTAATGAAGTTGCTGGTAAGTTTACTGCTAATGTGGTGGAATATAAACGGTTCCCCGGTAATGATGACGAAGGGCAAACTCATATATCAAGGTTATAATAAGACCAATCCGGATGAAATGTCGAAGTTGACTTGCTGAAGCTCTGATAAAATTGGCTACTTTGGAAAGGGATTGCAAAGTTATTTTCGGTAATAACAACGCCAAATGAGCTAGCACATATATATGTTAAACATTTACTCAGTTTCCGAGATTTTTTTAGGTGCATCACTATATGCATAAATCTTTCCTTCCGTAGATGAAGTGCGGTTGGTTCATCCTCTCGATTGAGGTGTTTTTAAGAATCAGGAAAGGTTTGAACGTAGATTGGAATCGTCAAGATACAAATGAGGTTTAAGATGAAATCAAGTGGCAAACTTGAAGAAATGTTTAGTTTCATATGTTATAATCAAAATTTTAATTCATTTTAATTGTCCAATGTTGGTAGTCCACAGTTAGTAATTCAACAATTCATATATAGTTAGATATATAATATTCGAATTAATTAATACGTGTCGTGACCCATTATATACATGTCTCAGACTCAATCACAACTCAAGGTATATATATTATTATAGAATCAACCTCAACCCTGTATAGCTAACTCGATCATTACTACATATAGAGTGTCTATGGTTATTCCAAATAATATATATAGATGCGTCGATATGATATGTCAAAACATTATATACGTGTCCCGACATTTAAATGCGTAAATAACAGTATTTAAATGACGATAAATAAAGTGCGTAAATTAAATAACAGAAATTAAATGACGATAAAATAAATTGCGATAATTAAAATGTAATAAGGAATTAACAGTAAGCTAGGAACAGTTAGCTAGGATTTTGTTAGCGTGGATTCTTAACAAAATTTCTCATAGTTAATTTGTTTGTTTCTAACAAATTTTATTTTGTCAAATGTTTTCTTCATTATGCCAATTGTTGGATTCTGATAAGTCAAAATCCAAATATGAAATTGAATGAAAATGGTTATTCTGTGGTGAACGGATTCGTGTATCTATGGATGAAAGTAGGATAGTAAATGACTGTTGAATCAGCTTAGAAGAATGTACAGTGTAAGTAATTAATGCGAAATCTAAATATTCCTCGGGTATTACCTACCCGTTAAAATATTTTCACCATTAACAGTTTGTACAAAAGGATTTTTAATTACAATATTTATGAAAATATATATACATATATATTTTCTTCAGATATAATCATGAATTTAATGAATCAATATGATATTAAACTCATTTGATTAACCGTTAGAACAAGAATATATAATCTCTAAAACATTAGAGATTACATAATCATCATGTCGAACGAAGATAAGTGATGTAGAACGTCATGTAGAATGATGATTATACTCGAGGTACAGATTGAGATGCTGAGGCATGTGATGTTGAAACTTGGGTTGTTGGTGGTACTGGTATTGATCTTGGTGGTACTGTTGGTGCTAGTGATTTTGCTGAAACTGGTAAGTTGTGCACCCTATTCTCCAAATTGATTACTCAAGCACGAAGCTCGTTGACTTCTTCCATTATCCCGGGATGATTGTCGGTCGGAACGAGCAGATGAATAAGGTTTAGAATTGTGGATAGAGTATAATCATGACGAGCTACCCTGGAAATGAGGCTGAAGATGGTGTTTCGGATAGGTTCGCCGGTAAGTGCTTCAGGTTCTTCACCAAGAGGTGAATTCGGTTGGTGGAAGGGATCGCCTTCTTCGCGTCTCTATTGATTAAGTCGACTACGAACCCATCAGATTAATTGGGGATGGCTGATTAGTTGATTCATTCTGGTGACGCTACTTCCGGAGTTAGGTGAACATCCAAGTCGGAATAGCTGTCGGGTTCCGAAGAACTTGAACTAGTGGCGAGTTCCATTTCGTACAATTGAGTAAAGGGTTTTTTGGTATGAAATGATTTTCCGGCTATCGGGTGGTATTCTAATTACATAGAATATATATATATATATATATATATATATATATATATATATATATATATATATATATATATATATATATATATATATATATATATATATATATATATATATATATATATATATCAAAAGATTTCGTAGATTACGGAGGACTTTACGGAATATGTCAGGCAAAGTTTCAGTAATCAGAATTGCTAAAATATGAATTAGCAGATACGCTAAGATATGAATTTTGTCTATACACTATTCATACAATCAATGCAATAAGATGTGTTTAGACTAAGAATGGTAAGCAGGCAATTTTCGACAAAAATGATAAGCAAAAGTTTTGACATGCAGACACGGTCAAAATCCAGACTTACTAATGCATACTAACAACTATTAATTAGACACACTAATGTAGACCTGGTTCGCTAAGACCACCGCTCTGATACCAACTCTAATGACCCATCCTAATCCATCTGGACGAATACATTACATTTGGTTACATCGCGAGGTAGTTGACCTCTATATGATACATTTTACAAACATTGCATTCGTTTTTGAAAAGACAATCTTTCATTACATCGAAAGTTGACGGCATGCATACTATTTCATAATATATCCAACTATAATTGACTTAATAATAATCTTGATGAACTCAACGACTCGAATGCAACGTCTTTTGAAATATGTCATGAATGACTCCAAGTAATATCTCTAATATGAGCAAATGCACAGCGGAAGATTTCTTTCATACCTGAGAATAAACATGCTTTCAAGTGTCAGCCAAAAGGTTGGTGAGTTCATTAGTTTATCATAATCATTCATTTTCATCATTTTAATAGACCACAAGATTTCATATATTGTCACGCGTAACTCGCGAATTAAAATTCATTCTTATGGTGAACACCTGGTAACCGACCTTAACAGGATGCATATAGAATATCCCCATCATTCTGGGACTCACATCGGACATGATAAATTGAAGTACTAAAGCAGTTCAAATTCTCTGACTGGGGCTTGTTAGTGCCCATAGATCTATCTTTAGGATTCACGTCAATTGGTGGCAATTATAATAAACACCAATTCTTAGGCTACCAAGCTAAAAAGGGGCATATTCGGTTTGATAATCCAACCATAGAATGTAGTTTTGATCACTTGTGTCTATTTCGTAAAGCATTTATAAAAGCAGCGCATGTATTCTCAGTCCCAAAAATATATATTGCAAAAGCATTTAAAAATGGAGCAAATGAAACTCACTATACTGTATTTTTTAGTAAAAATACATATGACGACATTGAACAAGTGTAGGGTTGGCCTCGGATTCACGAACCTATATCAAGTATATATATTAACACATATAATTAACATGTAATAATAATCAAACTAGTTTATATATATTACTTATTTAACTTAGTGATATATTTGTTATTTCAAAGGTTATATATATATATATATATTTTTTTTAATATTTATACATATAGTTATACTAATACATATATATATATATATATATATATATATATATATATATATATATATATATATATATATATATATATATATATATATATATATATATATAATTAGTACTATATTGTTAAATCAATAATTAGTTATATGTAAATATTTATGTAAACAATGTTATTAGGTTTAATATATAATGTATATGTAATATTAATATAGTTATAATATATGTAATAAGTATATTTTTAAAAATAATGATTTAATAATAATAATAATAATAATAATAATAATAATAATAATAATAATAATAATAATAATAATAATAATAATAATAATAACTTTATTAATAACGATAATACTAATAATAAAAATGATATTGTTAATAATGATACTTATGTTAATAATAATAATAATAATAATAATAATAATAATAATAATAATAATAATAATAATAATAATAATAATAATAATAATAATAATAATAATAATAATAATAATAATAATAATAATGAGTAATAACAATAATGAGTAATGAGTAATAAGGAAACTACCTTAAAGAAGTAGCCCTAAAAAAATGCACAAGTCCGGGTTTGAACCCGCGACGTCCCGCTAACCCGAAAATAATACTAACCATTACATCATTTGTGTTTTTCTGAAATAATCACCATCTTCATTTCTTTTAACCCTTTTCTGTCACTTCTTATTCTTCCTAAAATTAACCGAATTCACCATAATCATAACATCAACATGATCATCCTATTATCATCATCTTTATCTAATCTATCTCGCCATCCTCATCGATGCAACATAAACCTCTCGTCATTGCCACCTTATTTATCTATCATCATAAAATTTCTATCATCATAATCATAACCATAACGATCATCATTATCCTTATCTTGTTAACATCGTGCACCATAATCATAATTCGACATCATGCTATCGATCATTAACATGTCATCGTACATCATCATTTTATTGTGTATCATGCATCATCTTAACCATTATAGCCTCATAAAAATCGTTTTCTAAGTTTATCATCATAATAACATCAACACCATGATTATCTTAATCATTTTCCTTGCTGTATACCTCCATCGTAACATTATCATTATTATTTACATCTATTAAAAGCCTATAAGATAGTCCATCTAATTAAAAGGAGCCCAAATTAATTTATTTCAATCAACCCATGTTTTCAACTGTATTTATTTGGATTAAATGAATCCAAAAGCCCAACAGCAATCTGTAATTAAATCGGCTGTAGGATTTCTATCAAGTAATTAGTACACGATAGCAGTAACAGGATGTCTTGATCATTATCTTAATCAAATACTATGCATCGTCACTAACATCTCGTTTAAAAGTGGCAGTCGAAGTCTGTTCATTATAGATCATCATCGTGATCATTATAAACATAAAATCACACTCATCATCGTCAAATAAATATCATCATAATTACGGGTATAATGATTATCTTCATCGTTTATATTTTCCATCATCACCTTCTTGCGTCTTCCTTTTATTCATAAAACAGAAACAGGTGGTAATTGTTGCAATAGCAGGTGTGGTTTGTGTGGTTATTGATAAGTAATAACTGATGGTAATGTTATTGTGAATATGAAATAGAAAACAGACTCGATGGGTGTCTGTGTTGGTTCGATGGTGGTATTGATTTTCGAACAGATACAGTGAAGTCAGAAAGGATTTAGCTAAAATTAGTGACAGAATAGCAGGAAACAAAAAAAAATATCGTGACTTAATAAAGTAGATGGAGAGTTACCATTCTTTGTGGGGTTTAACTTTTTAGTAATTTGTCTGCCATAAAGGGAAAAAGAAAACACACACAGGATTCTTGAATTGATAACAATATTTATCATTTATAATCATCATCTTCACTTTGTCTTTTGAAACAGATATATCGAACAGCAACAAAAGAAGAATATAGTTTCTATGCAAGTGTGGTGGTGGCGATTCAGGGATTGGTTTTTGACTTGGGTACTCAATGAACTGATGGTATAGCAGTAGCATAGAACCGTATAGTTGCAGTTGTTCTTTAAACACAAATGGAATGATAAAAATGAGCATGATCGGTAGCAAGCAACATGGTTTCGGTTTTGGGAGGTAATCAACACAAGAGTAACACAAAGGTGTGTTTTTGGTTTGGGTTTAATTGAAGTAGAACACACATGTAGCAGCAGTAAAACAGTATCATGTATGATGGTGATTGTGGTGGTTAGTAATGGTGGGTTTGGGGCGATGGTGGTTGCTTAATGGTGGTGATGATTGTGATCATGGTGGTGGCGTGTTGTTTCATGATGGGGGTGGCGACTTTGTGATTCAAGAAGAAACATGAAACAAGAAGAAATATAATCAAGTTAATGATGGTTCTCTTCCCGGTTCAGTTGGTGGTTTACGATTTAAACAGGAAACAGAAATAATAGTAGTAGCAACAAAGAACTAGTAGTAGAGGTTAAAAGGTTTTCGGTTATAAACAGAAACCCAGAACTGTAGTAGTGATTATATGATGGTTTGGAGTTATTGGTGGTGGTTCGGTGGTGTAAGGGTGAAGTTGTAGTGGTGGTGATTCACCAAAAATAAATGAGGGAGTATGTCTATATATCTCTATCTAGTATGCATACGTAAATGTATATATGATAAGAGATGAGATGGATAGCATCACAAACAGTAATCACATATATTCAATCATACACAGTAAAATGAAAAGAGAAAACAACGTGCATAATCAATTTAAAATAGTAATTTAATTAGATTCTCGTGATATTTAGTTGTAAGTATCCTACCGACTTCCTACGGACTGTGTGTCGTGTACTATTTGAATTTAGTGGCGGATAAAAGTCTTCAGAAAAATCCCAAATTTTGAGATTAAATATATTTATTTATTTTGGTCCTTTTGGTATAAAATTCGATCATAAATTATTAAATAAAAATTACATTAATTATTCACTCTCAACCCCAAGTAAAATACAAAAAGTTTTAAAATACAACAATTAGTTCCTAAATACATTTTTAATAAGCCTAAAATTTATATTACCCGTTTTCGGACCACCGTTTATTTTAAAATTATATAAGTTTGAATTTAACTTGCTTAATATCAATCGGAACATCAAACAAGTATTGCAATCACTTAACATTTATTTTTTAATATACTTTACTTATATATAAATATATTTTAAATAACAATTATTATAATATCCTATTTTTATTTTATTTTACCTAATTAAATTTTAATAGCAACAACCTATAATACTTCAAATTATATTTCAAATTATATATATATATATATATATATATATATATATATATATATATATATATATATATATATATATATATACACACACATACACACACATATCTACTTACAATTAATTGTTCGTGAATCGCCGGGAGTAGTCGAAGATCAATTGAATATATGAAACGGTTCAAAATTTTTTGAGACTTAACATTACAAACTTTGCTTATCGTGTCTTAATCATATAAAGATTAAGTTTAAATTTGATCGGAAATTTCCGGGTTGTCACATTGAAGACGTTGCGGAAGGAGAAGTTGTATGCAAAATTTTCCAAATGTAAATTTTGGCTAAGGGAAGTTCAATTCCTTGGTCATATTGTGAACAAAGATGGTATTTAAGTAGATTCGGGGAAGATTGATACGGTAAAGAGTTGGGGATGACCGACTATGCCTACGGAAATTCGAAGTTTTCTCGGATTGGCCTGTTATTATCGTCGGTTTATCCAAGACTTTTCTAAGATCGCTTCTCCATTGACAAAATTGACGAGAAAGAATGCTAGATTTAATTGGGAGAACGAGCAAGAAATTGCTTTTCAATTGTTAAAAGAGAAGTTATGTCAAGCTCCGGTGTTAGTGTTGCCGGAAGGGGTAGAAGACATGACGGTTTATTGTGATGCGTCTTTAAATGGGCTCGGGTGTGTTCTAATGCAAAGAGGTAAAGTCATCGCTTACGCCTCTCTAAAATTAAAGGAACACGAAACGAGATATCCAACTCATGATCTTGAGTTGGCGGCTGTTGTTCATGCGTTGAAAATTTGGCGCCATTATTTGTACGGTGTCAAATGTATGATTTATTCGGATCACAAGAGCTTAAAACATCTTTTTGATCAACGAGATTTGAATTATCGTCAATGTAGATGGATGGATGTGGTAAAAGACTACGATTGTGAAATACTTTATCATCCGGGTAAGGCGAATATGGTCGCGGATGTGTTAAGTCAGAAGAGTCAACATCCGGCGATACGAGTACGATCGTTACGCATGATTATTACTAACGATTTTCTTGTAAAGCTTGGTGAGATACAAATTGAAGCTTTTGTTAACAACAAACGTGAGGAATGAATCGTGGGGCAAACGGAGTCTATTATCTTAGGCCCGCATGGTTTGTTGTCCTTTCAAGGACGAGTGTGGCTGCATAGAATGGGAGATTTCCGACGAGTGCTACTTGATGAAGCACATAAGTCAAAGTATTCCATTCATCCGGGCGCGACGAAAATATATCTTGATTTAAGGAAGGAGTATTGGTGGCCGGGCACGAAACGTGATGTTGTAAAGTATGTTGAACAATGTGTCACGTGTGACGACCCGGAAATTTTTGACCAAATTTAAACTTGATCTTTGTATGAATTCGACAAGATAAGTAAAGTCTATAAAGTTGAGTCTCAAAATTTTGGAACTGTTTACATGAATTCATTTGTCCTTTAACTATTCCCGACGATTCACGAACAATTGTGTGTAAATAAAAATGTAAATATATTTATATATAAATATGTATATGTAATACTTTTGAATAAATAAAATACACCTTAACTAATTGGAATTAATAATGTAAAATAATCTGAAATATTATTTGAAATAATATATGATTTATTTTTTGGAAATAAAAATGTAAAATAGTATGCGATGTAATGAAAACTATTATTATAAATATATTTATAAATAGGTATATAAATACTACTTATAAAATTATATTAAATCTATTTGTTTAAAATTATATAATATATTTATTTTAGTAGTTGAACTTGTTATTGAAAGCTATATAGAAAGAGAATATATTACAAATAAATGATGTCGAGCTTAAATAATAAACAGTTGTAATACTCGGTTGGCATTACGTTAGTGTTCATATAGATCTAATACGAGTTCATAAAGATTAAAAATGAAAGTTGAACTGTAAATCGATTACTAAGATTTTAGGTTTGACAGAAATATTTTTACCTTTTTAATTTAAATTTTAATACTCCGTACATATCACTTGGAAACTTAAAACAAATATTAGGCGAATCTTTTTGATCAGGTTTTCTACATTTAATGACCAAAATAAATAAATAGATTTAAATTTAAAATATGAGATTTTTTTTGAATTAAATTTACCCGTAACTGTTTAGCAAAGGAGCACGAAATAATAACTATATTAAATAGTGTCGGCAGACAACCACTTAAAAATCTTGTGAATTATTTGAGGATTACTGTTTCTTGTTTATGTTTCTTTCCACATGTCTAAAGTAATGTTAATATATTACAATTATATGCTAAATTATATGATTCTATATTTATATATCTAATATACATTCATACTGGCATATAGGAATTAGAACACACAACTACCACTTCCAAATTCCATTGTTGCTTCTCCTTTCTTGCTTTTTGTTCAAATCATAAACCCACTCAGGAAAACACAAATTCACACACCAACAAACAACTAGCGCCACTTACATCAAACCAACAACAACTCCACCTTGCTTCATCAACGTTTAAGGCGTCTTATATTAGTCATGATGAGAAAGCTAGAGTCCCACACCGACAACCAAAACTGTTTCTTGGTTCCTTCGTGAAACCATACCCAAAACACCATCGACCTCCCTTCCTACATACTTCTGTTTCTACATTATTTTTTATGCTAATTCAACTACAAACACACCACTCTCGTGAACTTTCTTCTCGATAACTATCTTCACCATTTTATCACCACCAATCACCACCATGAACTGACCACCACAACCTCCTCCATCCTCCTTTCTCTCCCACGGATCACCACCACTTTTCACCACAAACCCGTTTCCATTTCTATTTTTCTGTTTAATCGAATAACCACCACGACACCATAACAATCGAAACGTTTCTATATTTATTTATTTTTTTGTGTTTTCGTTCGAACCACACAACCACCTCATCATATGAAACACCAGCATCCTTAGCCACTTTTCCATCAACAACCATCATAAACCTGCTGCTACACTTGCTTTATTGTTCGAAAGACGAAACCACCACCACCACGAACCATCATCAACCCATTAAACTACCCTTGAATTACTACTGCAGCTGCACTGTTTTCATTACTGTGACAGCTGAAAAACAACTTGATAATCGCCTGCAACTATCGTAAATTGCTGCTACTGCATCTAATTTTTTCTGTTTCAGTCTATCTCCTTAAACCACCCTTTACAACCTGCAAGAACCCAATTATTATCAATGTTTGTTCTATTTTGTTGAACCCGAATACAAACCACCACCACTGTGTACTACCACTACTATGTTTCTGTTTAGTACAGCCATTATATATTCGAAAAAGCAATCTACAAATAGGGGTATAGATGCTATTGCGTGACTTTACCTTTATCTCTGTGGCCGACAACCCTAAACAAATAAAACCCACTTGTGTATTTGTTACTGTAACACTGATTGAGAATATGGAAATAACACGAGTATAGGGGTTCAAGTAGGACAGCTGGCATTTGACATAAAGGTTCATGAAAGAAGTTTATACTATTTACGTATGAACCTAGGCTTCCAAAACTGAGAAAAGTTGATCTCCAAATATGATTATACGGTACCTGTTCTAATAACTATTGGGCTATCCAAGGCCCGATCCTTGCCTGAATTGGCTGGGCTAAATCACCTATTGAACTGTGTTCATGATTCGAGACCCAACTTCTGTTTCGGTTAGGACTATAAATAAAAATTGATTCGAAAAGGAAGGTGACGAATAGAGTATGAAATGATGAGGGAAATAAAATGATTAAACGATTTGGTTTACATGATGTGATGATGAAGTTGTAATTGTTCCGGTTATGATTATTATGGTACCATGATGATGATGTTATATAATGAATATGATGATGGTTTATAGGATTTAGTTTATGATCTAAGTCAGAAAAGCCGAAACAGAGGGATGGTTGGGTGGTGTGTCAGTTAAACGAGAGGTCGTGGGTTCAAGCCCGGTCTGGGGCATTTTGTTTTTAGAAATGCCTTTTAACTCTTCAAAGGTAGCTTATCCTTATTTTTATTATTAGTATCATTATTGTTACTATTATAATTATTATTATTATTACTACTAACATCATTATAAGTATTATTATTAATATCGTTAAGAATATTAGTATTATTATTAAAATTATCATTATTATTATTATCTTTAACATTATTATTATTAATTATTATTATTATAACCATTATTATTACCTTATTATTATGTTATTATTAATATAATTATTAAATATTATTATTATTAGTATTATGATAAAATATTGTAAAGATTATTATTGTTTATATTATTTTTATAAAAATTACCACTTTATTACTATTATTATTATTTTTAAAATGATTATTAGTTATTGTTATTATTATCATTATAAAGATATTACAACTTTTCATTTATTATCATCAATATTATCTTATCAAACAAATATTAGTTACATATAAATATATTAAATATAACATAACAATATTGATATTTTAATAATAAATACTAATTATTCATTTAAAGTAAATATAAAATAAATATACTTAAGTAATAAATAAAACCTATGAATTACTAAATATAACAAGCATATCACTAATAAAAATATATAAATGTGTTCGACTACAATTATATGTTTTAATATGTATAATTGATATAGGTTCGTGAATCCGAGGCCAACCCTGCATTTTTCAGTATCGTCGTATGCATATTTTTACTACAAAATATCGTATCGTGAGTTTCATTACTCCCTTTTTAAATGCTTTTGTAATATATATTTTTGGGACGGAGAATACAAGCACTGCTTTTATAACTGTTTTACGAAATAGACACAAGTAATCGAAACTACATTCTATGGTTGGATTATCGAATCGAATATGCCCCTTTTTAGCTTGGTAGCCTAAGAATTGGTGTTTATTATAATTGCTACCAATTGACGCGAATCCTAAAGATAGATCTATGGACTTTGACAAGTCCCATTCGGGGTACGAATGCTTTAGTACTTCGATTATCATATCCGATGAGAGTCCCGGAATGATGGAGATATTCTATATGCATCATGTTAGTTCGGTTATCAAGCGTTCACCATATGAATGAATTTTAATTCGCAGGTTACGCGTGTTATTATGTACTTGGGTTACGTGTACAATTAAATATCTGAAATCTTGTGGTCTATTAAAATGATGGAAATGATTGATTATGATAAACTAATGAACTCACCAACCTTTTGGTTGACACTTTTAAGCATATTTATTCTCAGGTATGAAAGAAACCTTCCGCTGTGCATTTGCTCATTTTAGAGATATTACTGGGAGTCATTCATGACATATTTTAAAAGACATTGCATTCGAGTCATTGAGTTTATCAAGATTAATATTAAGTCATTCATAGTTTGGATATATTATGAAATGATATCCATATCTGTCAACTTTTGATGTAATGGAAGTTTGTCTTTTAAAAACGAATGCAATGTTTGTAAAATGTATCATATAGAGGTCAAATACCTCGCGATGTAATCATATGTTATTGTATTCATCCTTATGGATTAGGAAGAGTCATTTCATGTGGTATCAGAGCGGTGGTCTTAGCGAACCAGGTCTTGCATTAGTGTGTCTAACTGACAGTTGTTTAGATGCATTAGTGAGTCTGGACTTCGACCGTGTCTGCATGTCAAAAGTTTTGCTTATCGTTTCTTGTTGAAAATTACCTGTTTATCATCCTTAGGAAATTACCTCTTATCATTCTTAGTCTAGACACGTCTTACTGCATCGATTGCATGAATAGTGTATTGACAAAATTCATATCTTAGCGTATCTGCTAATTCATATCTTAGTGTATATGTTACTGTAAACTTTGTCTGATATATTCCGTAAATTCCTCCGTAATCTACGAAATCTTTTGTTCTATATATATATATATATAGATATTCTATGTAATTAGAATACCATTCTATAGCCGGAAATCATTCATATCAAAAAATCCTATATTCAATCGTACGAAATGGAGCTCGCCACTAATTCAAGTCCCTCGAATTCCGATATAGATTTTCACTCGAGCTCCGAAAGCAGTATAACCAGAATGGATCAACCAATTAGCCATCATCTATTCTGAATGAATTAGGGATGGGTTCATAGCCTACTTAATCATTGGAGACAAGAAGAAGGTGATCCCTTCCATCCACCACACTCTCCTCTTGGCGAAGAATCTGACGCACTTACCGGCGAACCTGTTCGTAATACCATTTTCTCTCTTATTTCCAGAGTATCTCGTCATGATTATATACTATCTCAAATTCTAGATCTTATTCATCCGCTCGTCTGAACTGAAAATCATCCCGGTTTAATAGAAGAAGTCAACGAGCTTTGCGCTCGGATAGTGGTTTTGGAAAATATGGTGCAAAGGTTACAAGCACCAGCAACAGCACTGGCAGCAACAGTACCACCATCAACAACACCAACAGTACCATCACCATCACCAACAGCAACATCCGCATCCCACACCTCAACATCACAATCTGTACCTCAAACATCAACGTCATACACACCATAGATACCAAGGAATACCAACAACAATAACCGATGAAGTATTGATTCATAACTTCATTGGAGAACCATTCTGCGGCGATTATGTAATCTCTAAAGTTTTAAAGATTATTCATTCTAGTGCTAACCGAAAAGCAAATGAGATTAATATCATAATAACTCATTAAATCCATAATTACATCTAAAGAAAATATATATGTATATATGTTTTCATAAAGGTTGTAATTAAAAATTCTTTCGTACAAACTGTTAATGGTGAAAATATTTTAACGGGTAGGTAATACCCGAGGAATATTTAGATTTCACATTAATAAGTTACATTATACATTCTTCGAATATGATTCAACAGTCATTTACTATCCTACTTACATCCACAAGATATACGAATTCGTTCACCACAAAATAACCATTTTTATTCAATTTCATATTTGGATTTTGACTTACCAGAATCCAACAAGTGGCATAATGAAGAAAACATTGGACAAAAATAAAATTTGTTAGAAACAAACAAATTAACTATGAGAAATTTTGTTAAGAAACCACGCTAACAAAATTCTAGCTAACTGTTCCTAGCTAACTGTTAATTCCTTATTACATTTAATTATCGCAATTTATTTATCACAATTTTAATTCTCGCATTTTTATTTATCGTCATTTAATTTCTGTTATTTATTTTACGCACTTTATTTATCGTCATTTAAATACTGTTATTTACGCATTTAAATATCGACACACGTATACAAAGTTTTGACATATCATATCGACGTCATATATATATATATATATTATTTGGAATAACCATAGACACTCTATATGTGGTAATGATCGAGTTAGCTATACAGGGTTGAGGTTGATTCTCAGATAATATATATACTTTGAGTTGTGATCGAGTCTGAGACTTGTATACAATGGGTCACGACACGTATTAATTAATTCGAATATTATATATTAAACTATATATGAATTATTGAATTTCTAACTGTGGACTACTAACTATGGACTAATAACATTGGACAATTAAAATGAATTAAAATATTGATTATAACATATGAAACTAAACACTTCTTCAAGTTTGCCACTTGATTTTATCTTAAACCGCATTTGTATCTTAATGATTACAATCTACGTTCAAAGCTTTCATGATTCTTGAAAACACCTCAATCGAGAGGATGAACCAACCGCATTTCATCAACGGAAGGAAAGATTTATGCATATAGTTATGCACCTGAAAAACTCTCGGAAGCTGAGTAAACGTTTAACACGTATCTGTGCTAGCTCCTTTGGCATTACTAAAATCGAAAATAACATTGCAATTCTTTTTCAAATTAGCCAATTTTGTCACAGCTCCAGCAAATCAGCTTCAATTTTTCATTCGAATAAACCTTATTATAAAGATTACCCCTTCATCATCGTTACCGGAGAACCATTTATATTCCACCACATTAGCAGTAAACTTACCAGCAACTTCATTACTCATTGTCTTAAGTCTCTTTGAAGAACTATTATATTTGTTCGTTAAAACCTATTCATATACTCATCCACATCTTATAACGAGAATTACCACATCAATTACCGGGAATTAGCAATCAGTATTTTGAAATCTCGCAGCATGTCTACATTAACAGTTATATGTATATATATAACCTTTATCTCTTAGAATAATGACCTTTCATTCTGAAATTCTGAAAAGCACCCAGTCTGCGAGTCAATACTCTGAATTTTAAAAAGTTGAATGAAGCAACAAAAACTGTAAACGACCTTAACAGCCAAAAGTTTGATGATAAAAAATTGTATGATTGAAAAAGCTCAGAAATGTTAGAACTGGAAAACGGATTGAGCATACCATAAAGGAGGCAGTGGATAAATTTCAAAGACTAAACCTGCCTTCAAAGAATCAAAATGATTCAGTATCTGCTGAAGTCATTAATGAATAACTTGTTCCTGACTCTACACTTTTACGGACAAATCTTTAACATCATCCATCGATGTTAGAAATTCTAATATATTATCGTATCTTTCATTATAAATATCCTCCATATTTCTGAAGATATTTTCATAACAATTCTTATCTGAAATCATTTATCTCTTCACGACATCAGTGTTACATTAGAAAGGAAACTGTTTTAGTTTCTAAATTCTGAAAGATTCGAATTTAAAATATGAATGTTTTTGAATTAGTGTTGGGAACTGAAGCATGAGTTAGTATAATATAATGACACTTGATCAACATGATTATATTACTGTTAGTCATGCTGAGTTTCTATTGGAACGTGATGATTCACAGACCATAACGTCATCATGTGCCATATTATACGACTCTTACATTCTATCTAATCTCTAAACATATCAAGCATATATCTTCCTGATAATTCTATCTTTTCTCATGACTTCTGGTAATTTGACAAGTCAGATCGAGCTACCACAATTTCTTTCTTAGAACATTAACTATGTTCATTCCGAAATTCATGTCTATGAATTCTGGACCATTACTTGCGAAGAGAAAACAAAAGAATGAATCTTCGAAATAGAAACGGGGGTATAAATCGCAGTAAATAGGAGAGAGCATTAACTGTGGATGACAATGATTATAGAAGACAGAAGCAAGGACTTTGAAATATAAAGGAAGATATAAAGCCCAACAACAACTCCGAAATTACAAACCGTATATATCGATGCATATAAAAATATAAAGACACGGGAGGACTAAAAATACTATAAAACCAAGAGTATAGTAGAAGTAAATCGAGTCTTTCGGCGGCAGGTCAAAAAGAAGAACGACAGATATGAAAGTTGGGAGTATATCAAAAATCAGAACTGGATGGAGCATATTGACGAATGCTTTAAAGTTTGAATTTAGGGAGAAAGAATAGGAGGTGTAAACTGTGGAAATAAGGAAACGAAGATGGTGGATTTATAGTGAAATATCAGACAGAGTAATCGAGACAGATCATCGCATTTAACCAAAGAGGATTCTAATTTCCTTGAATGTCGAAGAATCAAATCTTATAAAGATTACGTAGATTTTCTCTAAATTCCTTGAATTCTGGAAATCCACTGTGACCACGTCAAAAGTTAAATCCCTATCTCAATCTTTCATGACAGCTTCACTCGTACGCTTCACATAATCAAATCGTTTTATCTATATTACTAAATAATGATAAAACTCTATTTATCAACCCATATACGTCATGAAAACATTTTATTGTTAGCCATGACCACCTCACCCAAATTTCGGGACGAAATTTCTTTAACGGGTAGGTACTGTGACGACCTGGAAATTTTCGACCAAATTTAAACTTGATCTTTAAATGAATTCGACAAGATAAGCAAAGTCTGTAAAGTTGAGTCTCAAAATTTTGGAACTGTTTAAATGAATTCATTTGTCCTTTAACTATTCCCGACGATTCACGAACAATTGCGTGTAAATAAAAATGTAAATATATTTATATATAAATAAGTATATGTAATACTTTTGATTTATTTGATGGAAATAAAAATGTAAAACAATATGCGATGTAATGAAAACTATTATTATAAATATATTTATAAATAGGTATATAAATACTACTTATAAAATTATATTAAATCTATTTGTTTAAAATTATATAATATATTTATTTTAGTAGTTGAACTTGTTATTGAAAGCTATATAGAAAGAGAATATATTAAAAATAAATGATGTCGAGCTTAAATAATAAACAGTTGTAATACTCGGTTGGTATTTCGTTAGTGTTCATATAGATCTAATACGAGTTCATGAAGATTAAAAATGAAAGTTGAACTGTAAATCGATTACTAAGATTTTAGGTTTGACAGAAATATTTTTACCTTTTTAATTTAAATTTTAATACTCCGTACATATCACTTAGAAACTTAAAACAAATATTAGGCGAATCTTTTTTATCAGGTTTTCTACATTTAATGACCAAAATAAATAAATAGATTTAATTTTAAAATATGGGATTGTTCTGAATTAAATTTACCCGTAAGTGTTTAGTAAAGGAGTACGAAATAATAACTATATTAAATAGTGTCGGCAGATAACCACTTAAATATCTTGTGAATTATTTGAGGATTACTGTTTCTTGTTTACGTTTCTTTCCACATGTCTAAAGTAATGTTAATATATTACAATTATATGTTAAATTATATGATTCTATATTTATATATCTAATATACATTCATACTGGCATATAGGAATTAGAACACAACAACTACCACTTCCAAATTCCATTATTGCTTCTTCTTTCTTCCTTTTTGTTCGAGTCATAAACCCACTCGGGAAAACACGAATTCAAACACCAACAAACAACTATCACCACTTACATCAAACCAACAACAACTCCACCTTGCTTCATCAACGTTTATGGCATCTTATATTAGTCATGATGAGAAAGCTAGAGTCCCACACCGACAACCAAAACTGTTTCTTGGTTCCTTCGTGAAACCATACCCAAAACACCATCGACCTCCCTTCCTACTTACTTCTGTTTCTACATTCTTTTTGTTGCTAATTCAATTACAAACACACCACTCTCGTGAACTTTCTTCTCGACAACTATCTTCACCATTTTATCACCACCAATCACCACCATGAATCGACCACCACAACCTCCACCATCCTCCTTTCTCTCCCACGGATCACCACCACTTTCCACCACAAACCCGTTTCCATTTCTATTTTTTCTGTTTAATCGAATAACCTCCACGACACCATAACAATCGAAACGTTTCTATATTTTTTTTGTGTTTTCGTTTGAACCACACAACCATCTCATCATATGAAACACCAGCATCTTTAGCCACTTTTCCATCAACAACCATCATAAACATGTTGCTACACTTGCTTTATTGTTCGAAAGATGAAACCACCACCACCACGAACCATCATCAACCCATTAAACTTCCCTTGAATTACTACTATATCTGCACTGTTTTCATTACTGTGACAGCTGAAAAACAACTTGATAATCGCCTGCAACTATGGTATATTGCTGCTACTGCATCATATTTTCTTTTTCTATTTTAGTCTATCACCTTAAACCACCCTTTACAACCTTCAAGAACCTAATTATTATCAATATTTGTTCTATTCTGTCGAACCCGAATACAAACCACCACCACTATGTACTACCACTACTATGTTTCTATTTTAGTACAGCCATTATATATTGGAAAAAGCAATCTACAAATACGGGTATAGATGCTATTGCGTGACTTTACCTTTATCTCTGTGGCCGACAACCCTAAACAAATAAAACCCACTTGTGTATTTGTTACTGTAACACTGATTGAGAATATGGAAATAACACGAGTATAGGGGTTCAAGTAGGACAGCTGGCATTTGATATAAAGGTTCATGATAGAAGTTTATACTATTTACATATGAACCTAGGCTTCCAAAATAGAGAAAAGTCGATCTCCAAATATGATTATAAGGTACATGTTATAATAACTATTGGGCTATGCAAGGCCCGATCCTTGCCTGAATTGGCTGGGCTAAATCACCTATTGAACAGTGTTCATGATTCGAGACCCAACTTCTGTTTCGGTTAGGACTATAAATAAAAATTGATTCGAAAAGGAAGGTGACGAATAGAGTATGAAATGATGAGGGAAATAAAATGATTAAAAAATTTGGTTTACATAATGTGATTATGAAGTTGTAATTGTTACGGTTATGATTATTATGATGCCATGATGATGATGTTATATAATGAATATGATGATGGTTTATAGGATTTAGTTTATGATCCAAGTCAGAAAAGCCGAAACAGAGGGATGGTTGGGTGGTGTGTCAGTTAAACGAGAGGTCGTGGGTTCAAGCCCGGTCTGGGGCATTTTGCTTTTGGAAATGCCTTTTAACTCTTCAAAGGTAGCTTATCCTTATTTTTATTATTAGTATTATTATTGTTACTGTTATAATTGTTATTATTAATTATTATTACTACTAACATCATTATAAGTATTATTATTAATATCGTTAAGATTATTAGTATTATTATTAAAATTATCATTATTATTATTATCTTTAACATTATTATTAATTATTATTATTATAACCATTATTATTACCTTATTATTATGTTATTATTAATATTATTATTATTAGTATTATGATAAAATATTGTAAAGATTATTATTGTGTATATTATTTTTATCAAAATTACCATTTTATTACTATTATTATTATTTTTAAAATAATTATTAGTTATTTTTATTATTATCATTATAAAGATATTACAACTTTTCATTTATTATCATCAATATTATCTTATCAAACAAATATTAGTTACATAAAAATATATTAAATATAACATAACAATATTGATATTTTTATAATAAATACTAATTATTCATTTAAAGTAAATATAAAATTAATATACTTAAGTAATAAATAAAACCTATAGATTACTAAATATAACAAGCATATCACTAATAAAAATATATAAATGTGTTCGACTACAATTATATGTTTTAATATGTATAATTGATATAGGTTCGTGAATCCTAGGCCAACCCGGCATTGTTCAGTATCGTCGTATGCATATTTTTACTACAAAATATCGTATCGTGAGTTTCATTACTCCCTTTTTAAATGCTTTTGCAACATATATTTTTGGGACTAAGAATACATGTGCTAATTTTATAAATGTTTTACGAAATAGACACAAGTAATCGAAACTACATTCTATGGTTGGATTATCGAATCGAATATGCCCCTTTTTAGCTTGGTAGCCTAAGAATTGGTGTTTATTATAATTGCCACCAATTGACGCTAATCCTAAAGATAGATCTATGGACTTTGACAAGTCTCATTCAGGGTACGAATGCTTTAGTACATTGATTATCATATCCGATGATAGTCCCGGAATGATGGGGATATTCTTTATGCATCCTGTTAGTTCGATTATCAAGCGTTTACCATATGAATGAATTTTAATTCGCGGGTTACGCGTGTTATTATGTACTCGGGTTACGTGTATAATTAAATATCTAAAATCTTGTGGTCTATTAAAATGATAGAAATGATTGATTATGATAAACTAATGAACTCACCAACCTTTTGGTTGACACTTTTAAGCATGTTTATTCTCAGGTATGAAAGAAACCTTCCACTATGCATTTGCTCATTTTAGAGATATTACTTGGAGTCATTCATGACATATTTCAAAAGATGTTGCATTCGAGTCGCTGAGTTCATCAAGATTAATATTAAGTCATTTATAGTTTAGATATATTATGAAAAGATATGCATATCTGTCAACTTTCGATGTAATGGAAGTTTGTCTTTTAAAAACGAATGCAATGTTTGTAAAATGTATCATATAGAGGTCAAATACCTCGCGATGTAATCATATGTTATTGTATTCATCCTTTTGGATTAGGACGGGTCGTTTCATCACGTGTTTGCAAGTTAAAGCTGAACACCAAAAGTCGTATGGTATGTTACAACCGTTAGAAATTCCAAAATGGAAATGGGAGCACATTACCATGGATTTCATTACAAAGTTACCAAAGATGGCGAGAACCCAATTTGACTCGATTTGGGTAATAGTTGATCGATTGACGAAAAGTGCTTTGTTTCTTCCCATTCGGGAAGCGATATCGTCGGAGACCTTGGCTAATTTGTTTATCAAGGAGGTGATATCGAGACACTGGGTTCCTATATCTATTATTTCGGATCGAGATACTCATTTCACATCTCGGTTTTGGGAAAAGTTTCATGAAGATATGGGTACACAATTGAAATTGAGCACGGCGTACCATCCTCAAACGGACGGTCAAACCGAACGTACGAATCAAACATTGGAGGATATGTTACGGGCATGTATTATTGATTTCGGCGGTAGTTGGGATGAGCACTTACCATTGGTGGAATTCTCTTACAATAATAATTATCATACTAGTATCGGGATGCCACCTTATGAGATGCTTTATGGGCGTAGGTGTCGAACTCCAATTTGTTGGGGTGAATTGGGCCAAAGAGAAATCGGGAGTACCGATTTAGTTTTAGAGACGAATAGCAAGATTGATATGATTCGGGCTCATTTGAAAAAGGCTCAAGATAGACAAAAGGCGTATGCCGACAAACGAAGGCGGCCGATTGAGTTTCAAGAAGGTGAAATGGTGATGCTTAAAGTTTTGCCATGGAAAGGTGTTATTCGGTTTCGAAAACGGGGAAGTTAGCTCCTCGGTTTATTGGGCCATTTAAAATTTTAGCTCGTGTTGGTGAAGTTGCGTACCGTTTGGAAGTACCCGAAGAGCTTGCAGGGATCCATAATACATTTCATGTTTCCCATCTTCGTAAGTGTCTTGCGGATGATTCTTCATGGGTGCCATTAGATGAGATTGAGCTAAACAATAAGTTAGAGTATGTTGAGGACCGATTGCTATATTCGATGAGAAGGTCAAAAGGTTGAGAAATAAAGAGGTGAGAACTTTTAAAGTTCAATGGCATCATAGTATAGGTTCCGAGTTTACTTGGGATCCCGAAGAATTTGTGTTGGTTTATCTTCCCTCTTGTCATGCGGCTTGGATCGCGAGGACGCGCTCTGATTCAAGTGGGGGAGAGTGTAAGACCCGAATATTTTATTGTACAACAGTCTAAATATGGTACTTAGAGTGTGGGTATCATTGTACAGTTAAACAGAAGTCAGAAACCGCCCAGACCATTGTGCACACCGCGCAGGGTTATGTGTGCGCGTCGCGCACTAGCCCTGTGCAAAGATTTTTGTTTTTTAAATTAAAGTATTATGAAGGGTATTGTCATCTTTTCACATGAGGACGAGTTTGGGACTGTAAAGGCCAGATTAGTGGTGGTTGGAACACACTTAACTTTATCATCAACCACATCATCTCTCCAATTCAATTTCCTAGAGTGAGAAACCCTTAAGTGAGAGAAAGCTTAAATTAAGGAGGAAGAAGCTTGATTCGGGTTAAAGCTCAAGTATTAAAGTTGTTCATCTAGCTTTTAGCTACGTTTTGATTGTGGCGGTATGTCCTAACTTTGATTTCCTTACTTTAATTTATATAAGGGTTAGGGTTTGGGTTAGTGATGAACATAAAACCCATATTTGGTGATTTTGGGTGTTCTTGGGTAAGATTGAGTTATGAGGACTTAATAGTAACTAACCTAGGGTTTCAAAAGGTTAATAGGTGATTATGAGTCTTAAATGGATAGTTAATCACTAGCACACTTTATTGTTCTTGTAATTGGGTGTATTTGGGTTGTGGATGACCCAAATGGGTGTATTGACCTCGGAATGGGTCAAAAGAGTTTTGAATGACCTAGTGATGTATAGTTGGGTGATTTAATGCCATGGTCACTAGTTTTAGTGATTGTTGGTAGGTTTGGGCCTATGATTGGTATTATAAGAACAAAGGGTGAATACTTACACTAAGCGGTCTATTTGGGCGGGTTAAGAGTCCCATTTAGATAAGTTTTGATTGTATGTTAATATCATAGGTGATTTCATTGACGGTTGAAGATCTTGTGGGCTTACCTTCATTTTGGATACAAGGTGAGTGGAACGATTATATGCGTATATATATAATGTATTTATTTGTATGCTATGGTATGAACCAAAGATCCGGTAGTGCCATAGTATGTGCGATTGTGCTATGATGTGAACCAAAGAGCCGGCAACGTCATAGTACGTGTGTTGTAGTGTGAACCAAAGAGCCGGTAGCACTACGGCACGAGCTATTAGAGTGTGAACCAAAGAGCCGGTAGCACTTTAGCGCGAGTATAACTTGGGTTGTGATGTGAACCAAAGAGCCGGTAGCATCATAACCGATGCGTATGGTGTGAACCAAAGAACTGGTAGCACCATGACGCGTGAATGGTTAACTATGGTTGTGTATTGTATTGTAGCATATAGTATTATGTCGATTATATGTTATTGATTATGCTAGTTGCAGTTTTGGAGATTATTAGCTTCGTACTTGAGATGGTATGCTAATTGTATTGCTATCATATATGCGGTATGTGTGTAAGTGATTGCAAGTAGGTATATTATATATGTATGTGTATAATTATTGCACTCACTAAGATTTAGCTTACCCTCTCGTTGTTTACCTTTTTATAGGCTCCGGCGTGGACAAGGGTAAAGGCATTCGTTTGGATTAGAGATCCCACTTTGTTTGATAGGGGACGCTTTTAATGTGATAGCTTTTGGAGTTTGACCGAGATTTGGGTAGTTTAACCCCCAAACACGCTCATAGTGTCGTTGGAATTTAAACTAATGTGGTCGAAACTCATGTTTTGTACGAAACTCGTAATTCGGGTAGATGTAGGCCCTGTTTCGTAAAACTTATTTTATTATCGAATCGTGTGAGTTTTTCATATTATAACATGTTGTGAAAATCGTTTCGTCTAAATATGTCGGGAAGTGGGAGATCTTTATTTGAAAAATGATAAAACCGGACAGAAGCTGATGGCCCTTCTGTGCTCCGCGCACCCTAAGGTGCTGCGCGCCGCGCACCTATGCTGTATAAAAAAAATTTGGTTAGTGTTCGGTTGGATATTGGGTTGGGTTGTTACAAACACACATACAAAAAAGAAACAATTGAATGTAAACAACTTTAAGGAAAAAAGATTTTTAACAAACCTTTTAACTTAGAGTCACACGGATGTCGCCATTTGATCAAGAATAAAATGGTCCAAGGGGTTCGGTTCATGCAAGATCAACAATAACGGGGGGTTTAAGGGTTTTTTGAGTTTAACTATCCAGTCCGGAGTACCGTAAATAACCCTCATACGAGATGATGATCTTAGAAAGGGTGGTTAAACGTAACCCACCATCATTCAGGTTAACCGGAGTTGATGGCCCAAGGGCGATGTTAAGATTTATGTCGTGTGCGCTACCTGAAATCGTTGAGTGTTTGAGGGAGCTATTCAGGTTGTGCGGGTTAGCTGGAAGGGGATATACTTGAGAGTATTCTTGTGGGTGAAATGGAATGTAATTTCAGAGTTGTGTCCCTTTCTTGTTCAAGTTACTTCTATTTATACTCGTGAGCTTTTGTCCCTTAGTGCCACGTAAGGTGACAAAAGGATATGTTGGTGCCACATTACATTGCCTTTGTCCTTTTATTCCAAAAACCTGTAAAAGTACTGCCATTATTTTAGTGTTGTCTCCTTTATACCCTGCTGTCCTTTTCTGGCCGTCCTACGATGTCAGGATCGTATCGTGCTGCCGCAGGTGTCCTTTCTTCTTTAGTGTCGCCATAGTACATTTCTACTCTTATTCGTGCCCTAAATATGGCGCCATGTTTAAACTGTGCGACCAACGTTTGTGGGTATATTATCAAAGCGTGATTAGATGGTGCGTTATCTAGCGTATGGATATGATCCTGCGCGATTATATAGAGCGATGCACGCTAATCTGATATTGCACAAATGGATATGCAGCTATGCACATCATTAGAAGCCTTGAAAATAATGGGCTTTGACACATAAGAGTTGTACATTCAAAGCACTCAGCTAAGCTCGGGGTTGTATCAGATGGCGCCACCAACAGAACCATGCCCAACCCCAAGAATTTATATGTCCAAGTAGACACCTCTCAACGCAATGTTAAATTCTGCGCTAAGCACTCAAACACTTGAAGAGCGCACCCAAAACCAAGCTAACTTGATTTATTCGCTAGTGAAAGCTGCACCAGATGATATGGTTAAGGAATTTGAGCAACCAAGGAAGGCAGAGCTGATATTTAGGAACCTATTCAAGGGAATGAAGGGTAATGATGCGCATAGCTGCACATCTATTTGCGCTATATCAGATCAACGCGCATCACCCCATATAATCGTGCAGGATCATATCCATGCGCTGGCTAATGCGCCACCTAATCACGCTTTGATAATATGCCCACAAACATTGGTCACACAGTTTAAACATGGCGCCATATGTAGGGCAAGAATAAGGCTAGAAATGAACTATGGCGACACTAAAGAACAGCAAGTTGGACAGCTGAGTTCTTTGGTGGATCCCACTGATCTCTCTCCGTATTGCTATGTTACAGCACAATATAATCCTAACATTGCAGGGCGGCCAGAAAAGGATAACAGGGTATAAAGGAGACAGCACTAAGATAATGGCAGTACTTTTATAGCTCTTTGAATGAAAGGACAAAGGCAATATAACGTGGCACCAACATATCCTTTTGTCCCATTACGTGGCACCAACATATCCTTTTTGTCCCCTTACGTGGCACTAAGGGACAAAAGGTCACAAGTATAAATAGGAGTAACTTGAACGAACATCAGAGAGGATTTTCTGGAATTACATTCCATTTCACCCACAAGAACACTCTCAAGTATATCCCCATCCAGCTAACCCGCGCAACCAGAATAGCTCCCACTAACACTCTGTAATTTCAGGTAGCGCACATGACGTAAATCCTAACATCGCCCTTGGGCCATCGACTCCGGTTAACTCGAATGATGGTGGGTTACGTTTAACCACCTTTTCTGAGATCATCATCTCGTATGAGGGTTATTCACGGTACTCTGGACTGGAGAGTTAAACACAAAAAACCTTTAAACTCCCATATTTGTTGATCTTGCATGAATCGAACCCTTGGACCATTTTATGTTTAATCAAATGGAGCCAACTGTGGAACTCTAAGTTAAAAGGTTTTGTTAAAATCTTTTTCCCTTAAAGTTCTTTACATTCAAATGTTTCTTTTATGTATGTGTGTTTCAGTCCTAGGTAACTTTAAGCATATCGCGAAGAAATGACGAGCCAACCGGAGGCTTCAAAAGGCAGTTCCAGCATGCCCACAAGCACCACACGTATCAAAACCTATGAGTACACAGGCAATAAGCGGCACTAGCGCACTACCAGCAAGAACCATCCTTCCTCCCTCATCAGAGAATCCAATTCAGGGCTTCAAAACCCCAGAATTTACGCGTCCGATACCATGGGCGGCGAACACTACATACGTGGGAACCATTCCCATCTACGTTGGTACGTCTGGGTTCTCTATGCATGGTACTAACGCTGGGTTCTCAAGTATCGAATCGCGCACGCCCACTACACCATCCAGCGCAATAGAAGCTTTGTAAAAATTGGGCTTTGACACGCAAGAACTGAATATCCAAAGCACTCAGCTGAACTCGGTGTTGTATCAGATAACGGTGCTAGCAGAACCGTGCCCAACCCTAATAGTCTATGCCTCCCAACAGACACTTCTCAACGCATTTTCAAACTCTATGCCAAGCATTCGAACACTTGAAGAGCGTGCCCAAAACCAAGCTAATTTGATGTACTCGCTAATGAAAGTTGCACCAGACGATATGGTTGAAGACTTTGAGCAACAAGGAAAGGCGAAGCTCATGATTAGAAATTTGTTCGCAGGCATGAAGGGAGTTAGTGTTAAGCCTAACTTTGAGACCGCACTTACTTCTGAAAAGTTTACATCTCACATACTTAACTACGTTGCCCCTACCTTCCCCATAATTTCTCTCACATTAGGATACTACGATAGAATTTCAGATCCTAATGATTTCTTGTAGAAATACGAGGGTATTGGCTACAATCAAAGGTGAGCTGATGAAACCAAATGCGCAGAATTTCCTCCCCTTCTCGAAGGAATAGCGTGTCAATGGTTTAACAACTTGCCTGCACCACTCATCGTATCTTACCGTGATTTGAGAGAACGCTTCTTGCTCAATTTTCACAACATGAGAGCATCCAGGAGGACTCATGTCAAATGTCATGATATCAAACAAGGACGCTGATAGTGCTCCAAATGAACATATATTTAGTAGCAATATCGTTCCAATATGTAAAGTTTTTAAATGTAATTTCCTTATTTTTAGTTGTAATAGTTAAATAAATAAGTGCGAAGACGAAAGACGCAAATCGCTCGAAAATGAAGATTTAAAGACAAAAACAAAGATTTGAAAGACCAAAACGTCCAAAAAGCTCAAATGTACAAGATACAATTAAAAAGGTTCAAATTATTGATGAAGAACGTCTAAAAATGACAAGAGTACAAGTTACAAAACGCAAAGTACACGATATAAAATAGTACGCAAGGACGTTCGAAAATCCGGAACCGAGGCATGAACCAACTTTCAGCGCTCGACGCAACGGTGTAAAAATTACGAGTCAACTATGCACAAGAATAAAATATAATATTTAAATAATTCATAATAAGAATAATATTAAATAATAAAAAGTTGTTAATTGAGCATAGTTCAGGGGTCGTAAATGAAAATTCAATTTCGCTATATAACGGTCTATGTAACGATGAATTGAGAAAGAACTTTTCTATTTTTTTTTTATCCTATCAAATATCTATATCAATTATCAATATCTATATTCTATATCTCTATCATAATGTTAACTTAATAAGATATAACAATAATCTTAATTTTAATTTTAAATTATGATAATAATAAGATTTATGATAGAGATCGTTTGAGTGTGTAAGTCGAAATTCTGTCCGTGTAACGCTACGCTATTTTTAATCATTGTAAGTTATGTTCAACCTTTTTACATTAATGTCTCGTAGCTAAGTTATTATTATGCTTATTTAAAACGAAGTAATCATGATGATGGGCTAATTACTAAAATTGGGTAATTGGGCTTTGTACCATAATTAAGGTTTGGGCAAAAGACCGACACTTGTGGAAATTGAACTATTGACTATTAATAGATGGGGGGTATTGTCTAATTGAGTGAAAACTCATTGGAGTCTGTCGAACCTATCTTCAAATTAATTAACCTAATAATTAATAATGATTATGGTTGTCCTATTTAGTGATGTTCATATGGAATCTGTTATAATCATTTAATTAATCAATTGGGTTGGGTAATTGATTATTCATTCTGATCAAGTGGATGAATTAATATTCATAAACTAATTAAAACAGGGGTGGATTACATACAGTGATAACTGGTGTAATTGTTGACAGAAGTGATAACTGCGTCACAGTTTAAATCCTTAATCAGTTGGAATATTTGACTTCGGGTATAAGGGTAATTTGACGAGGATACTCGCACTTTATATTTATGACCGATGGACTATTATGGACAAAAACCAGATAGACGTATCAAATAAACAAGGACAAAGGACAATTAACCCATGGTAATAAATTAAAATCAACACGTCAAACATCATGATTACGGAAGTTTAAATAAGCATAATTCTTTTATTATATTTCTCATCGTATCTTTATTTACTGTCATTTTATTACTCGCAATTTTATTTACTGTCATTTTATTTATTGTCATTATTTTACGCACTTTAATTATCGTCATTTATCTTTACGCTTAAAATATAGAATCGACAAACCGGTCATTAAACGGTAAAACCCCCCTTTTATAATAATATTACTACTTATATAATTATATATATTTTGTATAAATATAGTTAAAAATATAGTAAGTATCACCAGCTCCCTGTGGAACGAACCGGACTTACTAAAAACTACACTACTCTACGATTAGGTACACTGCCTATAGTGTTGTAGCAAGGTTTAGGTATATCCCATCCGTAAATTAATAAAACTTGTGTCATATTTTGTAGTATTTTGTATTAAAAATAATACTATTTCGTACCCCCCACGCTACCACATCAAGTTTTTGGCGCCGCTGCCGGGGAGCGCTAAAACGCTATATTTTTAATTATAATAATATTGAAATAAAATATAATAATATAATAATATTGAAATAGAATATAATAATATAATAATATTGAAATAGAATATAATAATATAAAAATATTTAAGAATCAAAAATTTACGTAAATTTTAAAAAAAAAGTCGTATTTATTAAATACTTCAGGGGTACATTATGTAACTTATAATTAATAATTGCTATCATGTCGCTTTCATGTGAATAGTAAATTAATTAATTTATTTTCATTTACTATTCATGAATAGTAAATGAATTAAAAAAAAAGTTTAAAAAAAAAAAATTATAATTATAAAAAAATTATTAATTTGTAAAAAAAAATCGTTTTAAAAAAAAAAAAAAAAAAATCGTTTTTAAAAAAAAAAAAAAAAAAAAAAAAATTTCGTTTTTTTAAAAAAAAAAAAAAAAATTGTGTAAAAAAAAAAAAAATCGTTTTTTTTTTAAAAAGAAAAAAAAAATCGTTTTAAAAAAAAAATTTGTAAAAAAAAAAAAAAAAAATCGTTTTTTTTTAAAAAATTTAAAAAAAAAAAACGAAAAAAAAAAAAAAAAAAAAAAAAAAAAAACGTAAAAAAAAAAAAACGTAAAAAAAAAAAAAAAAAACGTAAAAAAAAAAAAAAAAAAAAAATTATTAAAAAAAAATATATATATTTTTAAAATTTTGTCTATAAAAAAAATGTTTTTTTTAGTTTTATTACCTTTAGATTTTTAGACTATAGTCGCAACTTTTAGTATTAAGTTTAGTTTTGCCATAGTTATTTTTACTTCTAGAATTTTTAGGCTTTGCCGTAAAATCCCTTAAGTGCTTATTCCTTAGACTAAGATTTAGGTGCTTTAGAATTTTGCGACGCCGTTTTTCGCGCTACTTTCTTATTTTTATTTTTCGACGCCTATTTTTCGACCTTTTTCGACGCGCAATCTTTTTCTTTCTTATTTCTCGCTATTCTAGTTTTAGGATAAGATTTTTATTCTACTTCTTATCTAAATTTCTTAAAATTACGAAAATTTATTTTAAGTGGTTAAATTGATAGACATCAAAATTTTCTGGTTCGTAGTAATAGTTGGATTTGTACGTGGACCGGGTTATTGGAGCCAAACAGTACTCAATTATATTGAGACCAAACGAATCCTGCCCCTCTGCTGCATCTTTTGGCTATTCGAAACGTGGGCAAAATCAGAAAAGTCTATTAATTGGATAACTTATATAATTTTTCTTTCCTTTTAAAAACTAATAGGATATTCTGTGAATGCACCGAGTAAAACGTTCACCACCTTTCATACGTTCACCACCTGTAACTCGATCAAGACATCTAGCAAATATTGTCGCCGTTGATTTTTCATTAGAATCGTCATCTAGTCGAACAAGAACTCCAACTCAAATTTCCGATAATCCATCTTTTGAACCCGACTTCACAATTAAGAACCCGGAGCATATTCAAGGACAATTCCAAGATCTTGAACCACTAATTATTCCTCCTGAGCCACAAACCATTAAATCAGAATCCTCTAGTGATTCGTATTCAACAAATTCAATTATGGAAGTAACGGAACCTCTAAGTATGGAAGATCGAATGAGAGCCACACGCACGGGCCAAGGTCACGCCATTATTAAACCAGAAGTTAATGCTCCAGATTATGAAATTAAAGGACAAATCCTACACATGGTAACTAACCAATGCCAATTCAGTGGTGCACCGAATGAAGATCCTAACGAACACCTTCGTACGTTTAAAAGAATTTGTACACTATTCAAAATCCGAGAAGTGGAAGATGAGCAGATCTATCTCATGTTGTTTCCCTGGACTTTAAAGGGAGAAGCCAAAGATTGGTTAGAATCGTTACCTGAAGGGGCGATTGACACATGGGATGTTTTAGTTGAAAAATTTCTTAAACGATTCTTTCCGGCATCCAAAGCCGTGAGACTTCAAGGAGAAATTGTTACGTTCGCGCAAAATCCAAATGAAACATTATATGAGGCGTGGACAAGATTCGGAAGGATGTTGAGAGGATGTCCTCAACACGGATTAGATACTTTTCAAATAGTACAAATCTTCTATAAAGGCGTAGACATCGCCACACGAAAAGACATCGACATAACCGCTGGTGGATCCATTATGAAGAAAACCGCAACTGAAGCTTACAAAATTATTGATAACACAGCATCCCACTCACATGAGTGGCACCAAGAAAAAGATATCGTTAGATCATCTAAAGCGGCTAGAGCCGATTCTAGCCATAACTTTGATTCTGTTTCCGCAAAAATAGATGCTTTCGAAAGACGAATGGAAAAGATGAATAAAGATATTCACGCAATACGAATCAGTTGTGAGCAATGCGGTGGACCACACTTATTGAAAGATTGTTACATTGAACCAACGATGGAACAACGAGAGAATGTTTCCTATATGAACCAAAGGCCGGGAAATGATTACCAGAATAATTATCAACCGCCAAGGCCAAACTTTAATCGAAATCAATACATTCTTTACAATCCAAAAGGACCCGACAATAACTCGTACAACCAACAAGGTCCGAATAACCAACCGACTCAAAACAACACTTTCAATCAACAAAGACCTAGCTTGTATAAACCACCACAACAAACCGAAGAGAAAAAGCCAAATCTAGAAGAAATGATGGTAAAGCTAGTGGAATCTCAAACACAATTTATTACATCTCAAACCCAA
Organism: Rutidosis leptorrhynchoides; assembly: GCF_046630445.1. Taxonomy (NCBI): domain Eukaryota; kingdom Viridiplantae; phylum Streptophyta; class Magnoliopsida; order Asterales; family Asteraceae; genus Rutidosis; species Rutidosis leptorrhynchoides. Next base: position 239,265,990 of record NC_092333.1, on the reverse strand, counting down.
ACGAATGAGAGGGTTGATCAGTCACTTAGAACTCAACAAGCTTCCATTTTGAATCTAGAAAAACAAGTAGGTACTGTTGTTAGATTAATAAGTGAAAGGGAACAAGGAAAGCTACCGAGTAATACTGAAGTAAATCTTAGGAATGAGAATGTTAACATGGTATCAACAAATTCTAAAAAACCAGCTCCAGAAGATGGGGAGGTTTTAGATGAGAATAACAATGAAGAAGTTACACCACCACCACCACCCGAGTATGTAAAGCCAGTGGTGGCACCATACAAACCACCCATCCCGTTTCCAAGAAAAGGAGTTGAGTATGAGCAAGTAACAAGTAATAAAGATTGTGATACCTCTGGAAAGAAGAAGAAGAAAAAGAATAAGAAAGTACAAGAAACAAAAACCGTAAAGATAAACCCGGTGAATACAGTTCCACCAAAACCTCCACCTAGGGTAGGTGATCCGGGTGAATTTATTGTTCCTTGTCTACTTAGTGATTGTGTCATGTATGATGCACTAGCAGATTTAGGTGCGAGTGTAAGTGTTATGCCTCTTTCCTTATATAAGAGATTAGGTGTAGGTAAGTTAAGTCCAACGGATATGAGTGTTCGACTCTTTGATCAAACCATTAAGCACCCAGTTGGAATTGCTGACAACCTACCCGTTCAAGTAGGCAATTTAACCTTTCTAGTCGAATTTATTGTCATTGACATAGAAGAGGACCCAAACGTTCCTCTAATTTTAGGTCGACCATTCTTAGCGTCCACCAAGGCGTTATTTGATGTAGGAAATGGAAGAATGACACTTAAAAGTGGTGACAAATCGATCACCTTTATGATTCGAAAGTCTAAATCTCCACCAGCCAAAACCGTTGAACCAGCAAAAACGATTGGTAAGAACCATGTGCTTTTACCAACTCCAACGGTAATACTTAGCAATAATGAAACGCCTAAGTGTGGGGAAAATGAAGTAACACCTAATGATGACATGATAACAAAGAACCCCGTTGTTGATACGAAATTAAATGATCCCGTTATTAATAGTTCAATGAAGAAACTTATTAAACGGATTCGCGATGCTAGAACCAAGGGGAACTTTAAGTTATGTAACCGGTTAGTATCCAATCTATCACCTAAAGAAAAGGAGAAACTAGTTGAAATTGTGGATATTACACAGGAATCCGACCAATGGCTTAAAGAAAAAGTCACGGATATGCAAGTTGATTATGGACCAAGAGAAATTGACGATGAAGTTAATCACAATTTTGACACCACGGCTACCTAAGTGTGGGGAGATTCAAATGTTCTAAAAAGAAAATGTTGTCTGGAGTTAGTTGTTCTGTTCTCGTGTAGTTCCGAGAATGGAATCCGATTGGTCTTTTCCGCTAGCAGACACTAAAGAACTAGTTTCCTCCCTCCATTCTGAATTTTTTTTTTTTTTTAGGTTTTATATAAAAATTAATATGCTTTTTAAAAATTTAAATTTTGTGTGATTTTAAAAACAAAATTTACTTTAATTCATTAAGTTTGAAAAAATGATTTCTAAAATTCGTCGTGAGTTGAAGACTAGGTCATTAAGCCGAAATTGCTTTACCCGAGGGTGGGACGGCAAATTTTGTTATCATTATTTTTAATTTTATTGATCTAAAGTATGCCAAAAAGATATTAGACTTTATAAATTTTTGAACGTGGGGTAATATACCCAACTTTAAAAATATGTATATATATGTTTGTATTTTATATTATGTACAAAACAGGGTAGAACAACGCACTTTCAAAGACTAACATTAAGTTCAGCAATAGCTACTGATTTTGACGACAAGAAGCAAAATATCAAATGTGATGTAAAATAATATGCTTACAAACTGGGTATTTTTAATCACTTTTCTACACTAATCACCCTCATGAATTTATAATTATAGTCTGATTTCATGCAAATGAGGGCATTGCATGATCTCAAGTGTGGGGAAGGGTTATAAATTCTCTCGGGTTTGCACTTAGTTTATTTGCCAAATTTTGTGAAAATTTGAAAAATTTTCAATTAAATGAAGTCAAAATCATGTTTATACATATTTATGAACGGTGAAAACTAGGTGATAATACCGAAATTATCGGAAAGGACATAAATTGAAAAACAACCTAAAATGCTTGAATTCATTTAAAATGGAATAAAGGAGAATAAAAAGGCAAAGAAAGAAACTAAGTGTGGGGAGAATGTACCAAGTTATTCAATTAAAAACTATCTATCACATATTTTCGTACAAGATTATTGCAGGTACTTTTGTTTTGGATGATACTAATCAGTTTTACCCGATTTACTATAATACTTTTGAAAGAAAGATGGATCTACACGATGAATCAATTCCATCATTAAAAGGAAGTAAAGTCTTCCGAAAAAGAAACGCGCTTCTTGATTTAGGTCATGAAGTTGTCGTCCAGACCAGCTGTAGGTTGACGAAAAACCTAGAAAAGTCATCACTAAAATCAGCAGGAAATCCACGGACCTCAGCATCAAACAGGGTCGCCATGTGGTCAGATTTATCCTAACCATGAGAAGGATTTATCTCGTACAATGGGGAGGCACCGTGCAAATTAGCTGGATAAGACTAATGAATCAGATCCCCAGAAAGGATAATCTCCTTAAAAGATCAAAAATCAGCTTTTAAGCCTGATATTACTCAATCCTTGAGATTGACTTTAAAGATTGAGAATTACAAACTCATGGAATTCAATGATATCTAAACTCGAGCTTGAACGAGAAAATATTTTGATCAAAAATACAAACCGATTTGTTTTCTGAAAACCCATTTTCAATGCGTTCATTACCATTGAACGTAAAATCCTAAGAAATTCACCTGGAATTCATTAGGTCACCTGAACCAAATCGGGTGTCAACCGTAAGAACGGTGGTTGCATAGCATGGTCGGAGACAGGACCTTGTGCCAGACCAAAAAATTATAGGATGATCTTTACTATCGCTCCTACCAAGGATAGTTCTAGCATCCGACACGTTAATAAGACCATAATCATCTGCATGTCACGGGACATTGCTTTAACAGTTTCTTGTTCATCGCTTTCCTTTACAACCGGACGGTAGTTTGCCGAAAGGTAATATACGGGACAAGTAAACTGGACGTGTTGCTTTCCTAATACAAGGTTAGCAAGTGGGTAACACAAAACCACAAGTGTTGAGCTAAAATTTTCAAATCTGAAACCCACACAACCCACAAAAATATTTTGCAAACACCGGTGAAGGGTTATTCCGGAAAACTTATCTAGGGTAAAAGCTAGATTAAATTTTCAAAAAGATCAAATGTTTTCATAAAGATCCAATTTCCTTAAGGATCTACATTTTAATAGTCATGTGGGACTGTAAACCACCTTTCAAATGTGCACTTTGCTTTGGAAACCGAAAGTAAATCGGCTATTTGATTGCAAGTGTCGTTGACCTAAACCCGAGGCAACTGTGGATGACACACCCACCTTTAACCATCATTACTGTCATTGTTTATACCGCTATATCAAAATCACTGATGTACAAAGTGTGATGAATAAAAAAGTGATTCATGTATGTTTTTATTTCAAGTTCTGTATTGCTTGAGGACAAGCAACGCTCAAGTGTGGGGATATTTGATAGTGCTCCAAATGAACATATATTTAGTAGCAATATCGTTCCAATATGTAAAGTTTTTAAATGTAATTTCCTTATTTTTAGTTGTAATAGTTAAATAAATAAGTGCGAAGACGAAAGACGCAAATCGCTCGAAAATGAAGATTTAAAGACAAAAACAAAGATTTGAAAGACCAAAACGTCCAAAAAGCTCAAATGTACAAGATACAATTAAAAAGGTTCAAATTATTGATGAAGAACGTCTAAAAATGACAAGAGTACAAGTTACAAAACGCAAAGTACACGATATAAAATAGTACGCAAGGACGTTCGAAAATCCGGAACCGAGGCATGAACCAACTTTCAGCGCTCGACGCAACGGTGTAAAAATTACGAGTCAACTATGCACAAGAATAAAATATAATATTTAAATAATTCATAATAAGAATAATATTAAATAATAAAAAGTTGTTAATTGAGCATAGTTCAGGGGTCGTAAATGAAAATTCAATTTCGCTATATAACGGTCTATGTAACGATGAATTGAGAAAGAACTTTTCTATTTTTTTTTTTATCCTATCAAATATCTATATCAATTATCAATATCTATATTCTATATCTCTATCATAATGTTAACTTAATAAGATATAACAATAATCTTAATTTTAATTTTAAATTATGATAATAATAAGATTTATGATAGAGATCGTTTGAGTGTGTAAGTCGAAATTCTGTCCGTGTAACGCTACGCTATTTTTAATCATTGTAAGTTATGTTCAACCTTTTTACATTAATGTCTCGTAGCTAAGTTATTATTATGCTTATTTAAAACGAAGTAATCATGATGATGGGCTAATTACTAAAATTGGGTAATTGGGCTTTGTACCATAATTAAGGTTTGGGCAAAAGACCGACACTTGTGGAAATTGAACTATTGACTATTAATAGATGGGGGGTATTGTCTAATTGAGTGAAAACTCATTGGAGTCTGTCGAACCTATCTTCAAATTAATTAACCTAATAATTAATAATGATTATGGTTGTCCTATTTAGTGATGTTCATATGGAATCTGTTATAATCATTTAATTAATCAATTGGGTTGGGTAATTGATTATTCATTCTGATCAAGTGGATGAATTAATATTCATAAACTAATTAAAACAGGGGTGGATTACATACAGTGATAACTGGTGTAATTGTTGACAGAAGTGATAACTGCGTCACAGTTTAAATCCTTAATCAGTTGGAATATTTGACTTCGGGTATAAGGGTAATTTGACGAGGATACTCGCACTTTATATTTATGACCGATGGACTATTATGGACAAAAACCAGATAGACGTATCAAATAAACAAGGACAAAGGACAATTAACCCATGGTAATAAATTAAAATCAACACGTCAAACATCATGATTACGGAAGTTTAAATAAGCATAATTCTTTTATTATATTTCTCATCGTATCTTTATTTACTGTCATTTTATTACTCGCAATTTTATTTACTGTCATTTTATTTATTGTCATTATTTTACGCACTTTAATTATCGTCATTTATCTTTACGCTTAAAATATAGAATCGACAAACCGGTCATTAAACGGTAAAACCCCCCTTTTATAATAATATTACTACTTATATAATTATATATATTTTGTATAAATATAGTTAAAAATATAGTAAGTATCACCAGCTCCCTGTGGAACGAACCGGACTTACTAAAAACTACACTACTCTACGATTAGGTACACTGCCTATAGTGTTGTAGCAAGGTTTAGGTATATCCCATCCGTAAATTAATAAAACTTGTGTCATATTTTGTAGTATTTTGTATTAAAAATAATACTATTTCGTACCCCCCACGCTACCACATCAGACGCGGAGAATCTATGGGACAGTTTATCGATAGGTACAGTCTGGAGGTCGCGCGCATCCCCAACTTGGTAGAATCATAGAAAGTTTCCGGATTCATTCATGGAATCTGCAGAGAGCGCCACTTGCAGTTAAGGCAAGAGTTGTGAAAGAGGCCACCAGAAGTATTAGCTGAGACCATCAGAGAAGCGCACGAACATTTGCGTGCAGCTGAAGACACCATATGATATTCAGGGTATGGAAATAGTAATGGTCGTCGCGATAACCATGATTCGCCGAGAGGAGGGTGCAGCTCACATAACTCTCACAGAGGGTACCATGATAACGGTCCCAATCATCATGGCAGTGATAATAGACGCGAGCATACTAATAGAGACCGGGAACACAACCAAACGCTCATCAAAAACTTGGAAAAAAGCCTCAAAGAAATTCTTGTGACAGAACCAATATCACAGACTTGCGGCAGGCCTGCGCGCATTTCAGAGTATGCGAGGTGCGACAAGTCTAAGTTCTATGACTTTCACGATGATTATGGGCATGAGACTAACATATGAAAAGCGTTGATAGATAGGTAGTTGCATGTTTGAAACGAGGTGAGCTCTAGCACTTAAAGGAAAGTTCAAGAAGCTAAGAGCAACCTCTTCATGATTGATGGATGTTTGCCGGAGTTAAGACTCAAGATTGGGTGCCTTTGCATGGACACTGACAGTAGCGCCGACATCATGTTCGAGCGATACTTCCAAAAACATCCGTACGAACTCCAACGTAGTTTGAAACCATTAAAAGAAAGATTCCGAGGGCTCTCTGGCAGCCCACTGCTGACCCTGGGAACCTTAGAGGTCAAACTACAACTCGAAGATGATGACAATTTGGCGAAAAGACGAACTGAGAAGGTGAAGTTTAGCATCATATGTGAAACATCAGGCTATGATGCACTGTTTGGATACCCGTCGTTGCATAAGTTTGAAGCAGTGCTCTCCGTCACACATGGTTTGTTTAAGTTTCCCACGAAATCCTGGATTGCAACGATAACATCAAAATCACCAGAAAACAGCAACGATTAGGTATTTTACTACTTATTGACTTCGCGATTATAAGATGGTTACTTGATTAGAATAGATGCTTAAATGCGCAAATAGTTCAGCGCGCTTACCGCATTTAAATGAGCACAATCTTGTACAAACCGAAACATAAGACGCACGTTTTAAATGCACGTTAATGCATATTCACGCGCATTCGTTGATTTACAAAAAATCTTGAACTGGTCTAAACAGGTCCCAAGGAACAACACAGTGGAAGTTGGAGAAGAAAACAACCAGACTATATGAGCAAAGGATGAAGGGAACCGCGACATTTAGCCATGAAGTTGCGCACAGAAAAATGCGAGGACACGTTTAGAATCTGTAGTTTTAGTCCTGTTTTTCATATGTTGTTGATAATGCTAAAAACGAACATATATTTCATAGCATTATTCCTCAAGAAAGACAAGCTTTTAGTTGCAATTGTTCTATTTACAAGTGATATTCGTTTAAATAATAAAAGGTGAAGACAAAAGACAGATTTGACGAATTGAAAACGCAAACGACCAAAAAGCTCAAAAGTACAAAAGACAATCAAAGAGGTTCCAATTATTGATAAGAAACGTCTCGAAATTACAAGAGTACAAGATTCAAAACGCAAAGTACAAGATATTAAATTGTACGCAAGGACGTTCGAAAATCCGGAGCCGGGACCAGAGTCAACTCTCAACGCTCGACGCAACGGACTAAAAATTATAAGTTAACTATGTATATAAATATAATATAATATATAATTAATTATATAAATTATATATATATTATATTTATATAATAAACAGTCGGTAAACAAAGAGCCAAAATGGAGTGAGCTGTATTTACAAACTCCACGACTCGCGGAGTTTGAAGAAGGAATGGGCCGCGAGTCGCGGAGCCCCAAAAACTGAAACTCCCTATAAAGCCCAACGAATTCTGATCACTTTATAATATATAATCTATCTCTCTCTCAATATATACGTAAATATATATATATATATATATATATATATATATAATTTATATTTTAATTTTAATTTTAATTTTAAATCCTAATAATAAGGGTATGTTAGCAAATGTTGTAAGGGTGTAAGTCGAAATTCTGTCCGTGTAACGCTACGCTATTTTTAATCATTGTAAGTTATGTTCAACCTTTTTAATTTAATGTCTCGTAGCTAAGTTATTATTATGCTTATTTAATCCGAAGTAATCATGATGTTGGGCTAATTACTAAAATTGGGTAATTGGGCTTTGTACTATAATTGGGGTTTGGACAAAAGAACGACACTTGTGAAAATTAGACTATGGGCTATTAATGGGCTTTATATTTGTTTAACTAAATGATAGTTTGTTAATGTTAATATAAAGATTTACAATTGGGCGTCCCTATAAATTACCATATACACTCGATCGGACACGATGGGCGGGGTATTTATATGTACGAATAATCGTTCATTTAACCGGACACGGGAATGGATTAATAGCCACTAGAATAATTAAAACAGGGGTGAAATTATGTACAAGGACACGTGGTATAATTGATAACAAAATATTAAAACCTTGGGTTACACTCAGTCGACATCCTGGTGTAATATTATTAAACAAAGTATTAAAATCTTGTTACAGTTTAAGTCCCCAATTAGTTGGAATATTTAACTTTGGGTATAAGGATAATTTGACGAGGACACTCGCACTTTATATTTATGACTGATGGACTGTTATGGACAAAAACCAGACGGATATATTAAATAATCCAGGACAAAGGACAATTAACCCATGGGCATAAAACTAAAATCAACACGTCAAACATCATGGTTACGGAAGTTTAAATAAGCATAATTCTTTTATTTCATATTTAATTTCCTTTATTTTATATTTAATTGCACTTCTAATTATCGCATTTTATTATTGTATTTAATTGTACTTTTAATTATCGTACTTTTTAATTATCGCAAGTTTATTTTATCGCACTTTTATTATTCGCAATTTCATTATCGTTATTTACTTTACACTTTAAATTAAGTCTTTTATTTATTTAATATTTTACATTTTGTTTTAACTGCGACTAAAGTTTTAAAATCGACAAACCGGTCATTAAACGGTAAAAACCCCCTTTATAATAATAATATTACTTATATATATATTTGTATTTTTATAAAAGTAAACTAATATAGCGTTAAGCTTTGTTTAAAGATTTTCCATGTGGAACGAACCGGACTTACTAAAAACTACACTACTGTACGATTAGGTACACTGCCTATAAGTGTTGTAGCAAGGTTTAAGTATATCCATTCTCTAAATAAATAAATATCTTGTGTAAAATTGTATCGTATTTAATAGTATTTCCTTGTAAAATTTAATAGTATTTTATACCCCTTAGCTTTAACTATCAAGTATTTTTGGCGCCGCTGCCGGGGATTCGCTTAAAAGCCGAAAGCGCAACGCTAATATAAAAAAAAAGATTTTTATTTTTAGTTTACTTTTATAAAAATACGTTTTTGTAAAAAAATTAGTTTTTAATTATTCGAAAATATAAAAAGAAAACAAAAATATAAATATTTTTAAGAGTTTGTTAAATATTTAAGTTTTATAAAGTTTCTTTATTTTTATTTTATAAAAATATAAATTTTATTTAAATATTTTGTGTTTATTTAGAACATAAAAAAAACCGAAAAAAAAAATTTAATATATATATAAATCTATTTTTAAGATATTTTTAAAATTATAAAGTAGTTCTATTTTTATTTTAGTTTTTAAATATAAGTTTTTTTTATATAAATATTTTGATTTAAACAGAAAATATAAAACAAACAAAAAACGCGTCAAATTTTAAACTGTACCTGAGTTGAAAATTGGAACCCCGCGACTCGCGGAGTTTGCTGCTTGGAATACCGCGACTCGCGAAGACAGTCTGACACGGGTACAAAGAAGCCGTAGCAGCATTAATTACGGGTTTTTATTAATTATATTTAAACGTAAACCCTAATTAGGGTATATTTATTATAATATTTAGTTTTTATTAGTTTATTTTGTTTTAATTAGTTTAATAAAATATAAAATTAATAGTTTTATAAAATAAATAATATAAAAATAATATTTTTATAAAAATTGTACTTTTTACAACTTTTAGTTTATTTTTATATTTTGTCTTTTTTTAATCGTTTTAGCGTAATATTTGTATTTTTAGCACATATTTAGTTTTAAAATTAATTTTTGCCATAGTTATTTTTACTTCTAGATTTTTAGGCTTTGCCGTAGAATTCCTTAAGTGCTTTTTCTTTAGACTAAGATTTAGGTACTTTAGAATTTTGCGAAGCCTTTTTAAGTTTTAGTTTCTTTTTAAGTTATTTCCATTTGGGATATAGTTTTTCTTGTAAGCTTTAATATTTTTAGACACCTTTTACTATGTATCAATTATCATTCTAATTAGTAATCTCAATTTGCGATTATAATTTTAAGATAGTGGTAGTAATAAGGTTGGGTTAGTCTAGTGTTTTTAAGTTCTATAAGTCAATCTTTTTCTTTCTTATTTTTATTTTTCGACCTTTTTCGACACGCTCTTTTTCTTTCTTATTTCTCGCTATTCTAGTTTTTAGGACATAGATTTTTATTCTACTTCTTATCTAAATTTCTTAAAATTACGAAAATTTATTTTAAGTGGTTAAATTGATAGACATCAAAATTTTCTGGTTCGTAGTAATAGTTGGATTTGTACGTGGACCGGGTTATTGGAGCCAAACAGTCCTCAATTATATTGAGACCAAACGAATCCTGCCCCACTGCTGCATATTTTGGCTATTCGAAACGTGGGCAAAATCAGAAAAGTCTATTGATTGGATAACTTATTATAATTTTTCTTTCCTTTTAAAAACTAATAGGATATTCAGTGAATGCACCGAGCAAGACGTTCACCACCTTTTGTACGTTCACCACCTGTAACTAGATCAAGACATTTAGCAAATATTACCGCCGGTGATTTTTCTTTAGAATCGTCATCCAGTCGACTAAGTACTCCAGTTCAAATTTCCGATAATCCATTTTTTGAACTCGACCTCACAATTGAGAATCCGGAGAATATTCAGGGACGATTCGTAGATCCTGAACCATTAAATTTTCCTCCGGAACCACCAATCATTCAAACAGAGATTGTTGAGGAACGAACCATTAAATCAGAATCCTCCAGTGATTCCGATTCAACAAATTCAATTATGGAGAATCTGGAACCTTTAAGTATGGAAGACCGAATGAGAGCTAAACGCACTGGCCAAGGTCATGCAATTACTCATCCAGACATTAATGCGCCAGATTATGAAATCAAAGGACAAATTCTACACATGGTGACTAATCAATGCCAATTTAGTGGTGCGCCGAAGGAAGATCCAAATGAACATCTACGTACCTTTAACAGGATCTGCACACTATTTAAAATCCGAGAAGTGGAGGATGAACAGATATATCTCATGTTATTTCCCTGGACTTTAAAGGGAGAAGCCAAAGATTGGTTGGAATCGTTACCTGAAGGGGCGATTGATACATGGGATGTTTTAGTTGAAAAATTTCTTAAACAATTATTTCCGGCATCTAAAGCCGTAAGACTTCAAGCAGAAATTGTTACATTTACACAGAAGCCAAATGAAACTCTATATGAGGCATGGACAAGATTTGGAAAGTTATTAAGAGGATGTCCGCAACATGGTTTAGACACCTGTCAAATAGTACAAATATTCTACCAAGGATGCGACATCACTACAAGGAAAGACATAGATATAGCAGCTGGTGGTTCTATTATGAAGAAAACCGAAACTGATGCTTACAAAATTATTGATAACACTGCTTCCCACTCACATGAGTGGCACCAAGAAAAAGAAATCGTTAGATCAACTAAAGCAGCTAGAGCCGATTCTAGCCATGACTTAGATTCCATTTCCGCAAAGATAGATGCTGTTGAGAGACGAATGGAAAAGATGACTAAAGATATTCACTCAATACGAATTAGTTGTGAGCAGTGTGGAGGACCACATTTGATAAAAGATTGTCTCAGTATTGAATTAACAATGGAACAAAGAGAGAATATTTCATACATAAACCAAAGGCCTGGAAATAATTATCAGAATAATTATCAACTGCCAAGACCTATTTACAATCAAAACCAGAACTATAACAGAAATATTCCATACAACAACCAACAAGGTCCTAGCAATCAACAAGTATCCAATAATAATTACAATCAGCAAAGACCTAATTTTCAAAACAAACCACCACAACAAACCGATGATAAAAAGCCGAATTTAGAAGATATGATGACGAAGCTAGTTGAAACTCAAACGCAGTTTTTCACATCTCAGAAACAAACTAATGAACAAAATGCTCAAGCATTTAGAAATCAACAAGCTTCTATTCAAAATCTGGAACAAGAAGTAAGTAACCTAGCAAGGTTAATAGGTGAAAGAAAACCGGGAAGTCTACCTAGTGATACAAATGCTAACCCCCGGAATGAAACAGCTAAAGCCATTACCACAAGAAGTGGTACAACACTTAAACCACCTGAAATACTTGTAACTTCTGATGAAGCTATTCCTACTCCACAAGAACCACAACCTGATCAAGATAAGGAAAAAGAACCAGTAGTTAAGAAGGTTAATGAAGATAACACAGTTAAGGCTAAACCTTATGTTAAACCATACCAACCACCACTTCCTTACCAGAGTAAAATGAAGAAAGAGAAACTTGAAGCCGAGCAATCCAAATTCTTGGATATGTTTAAACAGATAAATGTAAATCTTCCTTTCATTGATGTGATTTCAGGAATGCCTAGATATGCTAAATTCTTGAAAGATCTAATCTCAAATAGAAAGAAAATGGAAGAACTCTCGGCTGTTACCATGAATGCTAATTGTTCAGCAGTGCTGTTGAATAAGATACCAGAAAAATTATCTGATCCAGGAAGTTTCACAATTCCATGTTTTCTGGGTAGTCTTAGTTCAATAGAAGCATTGGCAGACTTAGGTGCTAGTATAAATCTAATGTCGTATTCACTATACGCTAAACTAGACCTTGGAGAATTGAAACCAACCAGAATAAGCATACAACTAGCCGATAGATCAATAAAATATCCTAGAGGGATAATGGAGAACATGCTAGTTAAAGTTGGTACTTTAGTATTTCCAGTAGATTTTGTTGTTCTGGACATGGAAGAAGATTCTCAAGTTCCTCTCATATTAGGAAGACCATTCTTAAACACGGCTAAAGCAATGATAGACGTGTTCGGTAAGAAATTGACCCTAAGTATAGAGGATGAGAGTGTTACCTTTTCAGTTGATAGAGCAATGCAACAACCACAATCTGCAGATGATACATGTTATTATATTCAAACTATAGATGCACATGCAGAATTATTAGAAGAATTTCCAGAATTACAAGGAACAGGAGAATGTTCTTTAGGAGAAGGTAATGAACCAATTGATGAAGCTGAAAAGTTAGCTACACTTATAGCTAATGGATATGAACCAACAACATAAGAAATTCAAATGCTAAAAGAAGAAGACAGATATCGATATAAAGCATCAATAGAAGAACCACCGAAATTAGAGTTAAAGCCACTTCCAAACCATTTGGAATACGCTTATTTACATGGTGAATCTGAATTACCTGTAATAATATCGTCTTCTCTTACTGAAAATGAGAAATCACAACTCATTTCTGTGTTGAAAGCTCATAAACCAGCCATTGCATGGAAGATTCATGATATTAAAGGAATAAGTCCTTCGTATTGCACACATAAAATCCTTATGGAAGAAGGTCATAAAACGTATGTGCAACGCCAGCGAAGACTAAATCCTAATATGCAAGATGTAGTTAAGAAAGAAATTATTAAACTGCTAGATGCATGTCTAATTTATCCAATCTCTGATAGTCCATGGGTAAGCCCAGTTCAATGCGTGCCTAAGAAGGGTGGCATGACTGTCATTACAAATGAGAAAAATGAGCTTATTCCTACTAGGACTGTAACAGGATGGCGTGTGCGTATTGATTATAGAAAATTAAATGACGCCACCAGAAAAGATCACTTTCCCTTACCTTTCATAGATCAAATGTTGGAAAGATTAGCCGGAAATAGTTACTATTGTTTTCTAGATGGATTTTCCGGATATTTTCAAATTCCAATAGCACCCGAAGATCAAGAGAAAACCACATTCACGTGCCCTTATGGTACTTTTGCTTACAAACGCATGCCATTTGGACTTTGTAACGCCCCTGCAACCTTTCAAAGGTGTATGATGGCGATTTTTCACGACATGATAGAAGAATGCATGGAAGTTTTCATGGATGACTTTTCAGTCTTCGGTGATACATTTGAAACATGTCTAGCTAATCTTGAACGAATGCTTATTAGATGCGAACAATCAAATCTAGTACTTAATTGGGAGAAATGCCATTTCATGGTTAAAGAGGGCATCGTTCTTGGACATAAAATTTCAAAAGAAGGAATTGAAGTGGATAGAGCTAAAGTAGATGTAATTGCTAAACTTCCACATCCCACCAATGTTAGAGGAGTTAGGAGTTTTCTAGGGAATGCCGGTTTTTACCGACGTTTCATAAAAGATTTTTCTAAAATTGCCACTCCTATGAATAAACTCCTAGAAAAGGATGCTCCATTCATCTTTTCAGATGAGTGTATCAAATCTTTTAATATTCTTAAAGAGAAACTCACTAATGCGCCGATCATGATAACACCAAATTGGAATCTACCATTTGAACTAATGTGCGATGCAAGTGATTTTGCAATGGGAGCCGTTTTAGGACAAAGGATTGAAAAACGATTTTAACCTATATATTATGCTAGTAAGACGTTACAAGGAGCACAAACGAACTATACAACTACTGAAAAAGAACTCCTTGCTATTGTCTTTGCTTTTGACAAATTTCGATCATATCTCGTTCTAGCAAAAACGGTGGTCTATACCGACCATTCTGCTCTTAGATACCTATTTTCGAAACAAGATGCCAAACTAAGATTAATCCGTTGGATCTTACTCTTACAAGAGTTTGATATTGAAATCCGAGATAAAAGAGGAGCAGAAAATCTCGCCGCTGATCATCTTTCTCGTCTTGAAAATCCCAAATTAGAAGTTCTAAATGAATCAGCCATACAAGACAACTTTCCTGATGAATATCTATTGAAGATAGATTATAATGAAATTCCATGGTTTGCAGACTATGCAAACTACTTAGTTTGTGGATTCCTTGAAAAAGGATTATCCTACCAAAAACGAAAGAAATTCTTCAGTGATATAAAACACTATTTTTGGGAAGATCCACATCTGTTTAAAAGTTGTCCCGATGGAATAATACGCCGATGTGTATTTGGAGATGAAGCTAGTAAAATTTTAAACCATTGTCACATAGGACCAACAGGAGGGCATTATGGGCCTCAACTAACAGCAAGAAAAGTTTATGATGCTGGATTCTATTGGCCTACAATTTACAAAGACGCACACCTTCTTTGCAAATAATGTGATGCTTATCAAAGGGCCGGAAAAATAAGTCAACGTGATGAAATGCCACAAAATGTCATCCAAGTATGTGAAGTATTTGACATTTGGGGTATTGACTTTATGGGTCCATTTCCAAAATCTCAAAATAATCTATATATACTCGTAGCCATTGATTATGTATCTAAATGGGCGGAAGCACAAGCTCTCCCAACTAACGATGCACGAGTTGTAGTCAACTTTTTAAAACGTCTTTTTGCAAGGTTTAGAACACCGAAAGCTTTAATAAGTGATCGGGGTACTCATTTCTGTAATAATCAACTTAAGAAAGTTCTTAAAAGATATGGAGTAACTCATAAAATCTCCACCGTATATCATCCACAAACAAGTAGACAAGTTGAAAATACCAACCGAGCTTTAAAACGTATTCTAGAGAAAACCGTAGGATCAAATCCGAAGGAATGGTCCATTAAATTGGAGGATGCACTCTAAGCTTTTAGAACAGCCTACAAAACTCCAATTGGAACCACACCTTTTAGACTTGTTTATGGAAAAGCATGTCATCTTCCAGTAGAAATTGAACACAAAGCATTTTGGGCTTTGAAGACATGTAATCTTGATTTACATGAAGCCAGACGTCTACGATTAAGTCAACTAAACGAATTAGAAGAATTAAGACATGAAGCATACGAAAATTCGTTAATCTATAAAGAAAGAACGAAGAAATGGCATGATAAAAGAATCAGAAGTTCAAAAGAATTTAAAGAAGGAGACAGAGTTCTTCTTTTCAATTCACGATTCAAGCTATTTCCTGGAAAATTGAAATCAAGATGGTCTGGACCATTCATAGTCAAAAGAGTTTTCTCATACGGAACGATAGAATTAATAAATTCAAATGGGATTGAATTTAAATTTAATGGTCACAGAGTTAAACATTACATACATGGTCCGATGGAAGAAGACAATGAAGTTAATCACAATTTCGATACCACAGCTAACTAAGTATAAAGGATAATATGTATTTCTGTTAGAGTTAGATTGTCTGTTTTCGTGTAGTTCTCGAAAATGGAACCCGAATTGTCTTTCCCTAGCAGACCCATACGAACTAGTCTTCTCCCCCTATTCTGAATTTTATTTTTTTTAGGTTTTTACAAAATGAAGACTGCCTGTGAACTAAACCATGGTCTAATGCTACACGCTTTGATCACTAAACGTAATAATGACACACTACCAAGTGAAATAGTATCAGTAATCAGAGAAAGATTGGACGGAGTTAGAAAAGAATCCAGATGCGAAGATAATAAGTTACAATTTGGTAAAGGAAAATCAAAATTCGCAGCGAAAAGAAGAGCACGACACCTAGAAAGATGTCACAAATGCGGAAAATGGTCACATGAAGGTAAATGTTCAAATAATCAAACCTATTCAAATACCGAATTTGTTACTTTATGCAGAGACGGACCGTTCATATGTTTAGAAGAAAAAACACTGAATGCTCGAGGTTACGCCTTTGTAGCCATGGAAAAGCAATTAAACCGACTATCTTATGAATGGGATAGATCATATAACTAAGAAATCTATTTCACAGGTATGTTTGTACAGTTTTTATTTTTTTTTATTTTTATTTTTAACCTTTTGATAATAAACGCTAATTTGTTTGCTATAAAGTATTAAATTGGTATTGAATAAAATTAGGTTTGGCGACCGAAATTATTGATATCATTCAAAAATTTATTACATCACTGCGAAATTTAACGTTTATTCTTAAGGTATAAATATCTTTAATCAATCAACCCAAAATATTTCAAAAATTCGTCATGAGTTAAATTAGGTCATGGAACCAAAATTACTTTACCGAAAAGAGGGGCGAATATTTTTGATAATATTTGATTGATTAAAGTGGGATAAAAAGCCAAAAAGATTTTTAATTTTATTTTTACCATATTTTTAAAATTAATATATAAATCTTAAATTAATATTGTAAACTTTGTAAAATCAATATATTTAAAATTGTAAATATTTAAAAAATTAATATAAGTTTGGTGTGAATTTATAATATGAATTTTTAAATTAAGTTTGGTGTGAATTTTTAATTTTTAAAATATGAATTTTTAATTTTATGCATTTCAAATTTTAAGTTTGGTGTGAATTTTTAATATTAATTTTGAATTTTATATTTAAGTTGTGTGAATTTAAAAACAAAAATTTACTTTATCTCATTAAGTTAAAAATATGATTTTTAAAATTCGTCGTAAGTTGAAGACTAGGTCGTTGAACCGAAATTGCTTTACCCGAGGGAGGGACAAGAACTTTATTATCATTATTTTTAATCTTATTGAATTAAAGTATGCCAAAAACATTAAAAAAAAACTAAAAAAATCTAAGCTTTTAAAACAATCGCTTGAAAAAGACAAATTTTAAAATTTTGTCGAAGGACGGACTAGGACATCGATCCGAAACGACCTCGTCCTAAATAACAAGGGAAACAAAATTTTAAAATTAATTACTTAATTGTTTTAATTAGTATAAGATATAAAAAAAAAATACAAACTCCGCGACTCGTGGAGTTTGAAGGTTCAAACACCGCGACTCGCGGAGGGACCAAAACCCAGAAAAAAATAAAAACGTAAAGAGCAGTTCATTTGCACACCACAACACAAATAAAACCCGAAAATACTGCGCAAAAACCCGAGAAAACACCCCCAAAATCACAATTTTTAACCGTTAATCATCAAATCTTTTACTAAAATCATGTTGAGAAGGATGCTATCAAGGAATTACTCAAGAAAAATGGTAAATTTCTACACCTAAACACCATTTAATCCGAAACTTAGTGTTCTTGAGCAATTTTTTCCCCAATTTGATTTTGATGCTTTTTAGTGTAATTATGCTTAAATTGTTTATGTATTATGCTTGTATAACCTAGATTGATGCTATTTAACATGATTAGAAGCCTTAAACTTCAAATTTTGAGTAATCTAGGGTTTGTGTTCTTGAGCAATTTGGGAATTTTTGATATAAACAGGTTATGGCCGATTTTTGTCATGAATTGTTACTAAATTAAGTAGTGTAACATGTTTAGGTAGTTAAATGATCCAAACTTTGAGCCTAAACATGATTTTGAGAATTAAAGTGGACTTTTTCAAGTCTAAAATTCATGAACTTGATTCTTGAGAGATAATGCCATTTGAAACTTGTTTAATTGCTAGTAATGATTATTTTGACATGTTATTTGAGTTGAATGCATATGAACTTGGCGAACATTTTCGTATATGCTTATTTGAAAAAGTGTAGATTTGATGAAAATATGAAAATGAGCTTAAGTTTGATATAAATTGATCATGTCATTGTAATTATTTTGATTGATGATTTTGCTGACACTAATGCATATTTGGATGCACAAAAATTGTGTTTGATGTGTTTTGCAGACTGAAAGGGGTGAATCTTCATCCCAAGCTCGCAATGCTCCTGCTGAGAATGCGGAACAACAGGAGGTGGATAACTACTACAAACAAGATATACCTCATCCAGTCATGACATTTTCTGATATGCCCTTGGAAGATTTGCACCCGAACCTGAGATTTGACAGACTTTGGATAGATTATCCAAAATACCAAAGGGGTTTGCATACTCTTCATTCTAAAGTTGTTGAGGTACCTAGGGTCATAGAATGGGGACCATTAGAAGCTGTAGAATTGGCCGAGCCAATTAGGGAATTACTTGCACAGAGGTATGGTAATTCTACTTTTAACGACTGGGTACGTTTATTCACCATGCGTAGACCTGTATATAAAGTATGGTGTGAAAAATTGTTGTGTAGTATAGAATTAAATGATCGGGTAGCTAGTTTAACCGATCGATCTTTTATTAGATTTTTGTTAGGAGGTTCGATGCGCCACATGTCTTTACTAGACATAGCTCAGGCTTTACGTATATATACGCCTGAGGAGTTAACATCTGCTGATTGTAGAGGGTTGATACTAAATGGTAGAAAGATAGATGAAAATTTTGATACACATGGTGTATGGAGTCAAATGACAAGCCATCACCGATTCAAAGGGGGAAATTACTCTTATTTGGATATAGATAGAGCTGAATTAAGAGTAATTCATAGGTTTTTAGCTAATTCGATTACACAAAGAGGTAAGAACAAGGAAAAGGTAAATGAACAGGATTTGTTTTACCATATGTGTATTCGAGACCCACAAAGCGCTGTAAGTATACCTTATTGTGTGGGTTATTATTTATCAGCTATGGTTAGGGGAATGAGACCGCATAGTATAATAGGAGGTGGTATATTTATTACTTTGATTGCTGAATATCTCGGTGTGGATATAAGTCGGGGGGGATTATTAGTCGAAGAACCAGAACCCCGCGATACAATAGGTTTAAATATATACCATGGTGCGAAAGTTTTGAAGAGGCGAAATAACGCCGCAGTACAATACCATGGTAGACATCCACAGCTTGAGAGAAACCAACAGCAAGGTAATGTAGGAGGGGGAAATGAAATGCAAGAAATGCAAAGGTTTATAGCTTCACAGGAGTACGAAAATGCTAGACATAGAGCATTTGAAGATTGGCAAGTTCATCAAAACCAAATCATAGCTTATTGCCAACATATAGGTAGAAACTATATTCATACTCAAAAGCCCATATTCCCTCCCTGGTCTATAGAGATTCAACCACCGTATCCTACGTATAATCCAGCCGAAGCATTTTATAGCACCTATGGTTATGCATGGAACCCCTACTGGTATCAGTATCATCCCTAGTCTACTTAGTTTTATTTATTTTGTAATTTGTAATGTTGATACGTTTAATACTTATTTAATATTGTAATAGTTTTTATAATTTTCTAACTTTTATTCTTAGATTTTAATAATTTTTGAATGTGGGGTAATATACCAAACTTCAAAAATATGTATATATGTTTGCAGTTTATCTTATGTACACAACAGGGTAAAATAACGCATTTTCAAAGACTGGCATTAAGTTCAGCAAAAGCAACTAATTTTGACGACAAGATGCAAAATATATGTGAAATAACAACAAGACGGAATGAATAAATGATATGCACCATTTATCATTCAGCAAGCAAACACAAATATGTTTGGAAACTTTGGTAAAATTTTATCATTTTCACACAAATCACCCTAAATAATTTAAATTGTTACTGATTTCTTGCAAATGAGGGCATTGCAAGATCTTAAGTGTGGGAAGGGGTTAAATTCTTTCAGATTTTAAAATTTTTATCTTAAACACTGGGTTACCATTAAAAATACTAGTAAAGCAGTAGTTGTATTAGAATCTAGTGCTCTCTGATAATAAAGAACAGCCCTAGTCTTATATACTGACTACCCAATTCTAGTAAAATTTTTCAAAATTTTCAATTAAATGAACTCAAAATCATGTTTATACATATTTATGAACCATAAAACTAGGTTTTAAACACCGAAATTATTGTTACCTCGAAAAGGACATAAATTGAGAAACAAACCAAAATGTTAAAATTCATTTAAAATGGAATAGAGGACAATAAAAAGGAAAATAAAAGCCAAGTGTGGGAAAATTCTCCAAGTTATTCAAAACATATGTCACATATGTTTGTACAAATAACTGAAAATACTTTTGCTTTGGATTAAACTAAAAAAATTTACTTGATTTACTGTAAGAAAGATGGATCTACACGATGAATCAATTCCATCATTAAAACGAAGTAAAGTCTTCCGAAAAAAACACGCGCTTCTTGATTTAGGTCAAGAAGTTGTCGTCCAGACCAGCTGTAGGTTGACGAAAAATCTAGAAAAATTAGCAGGAAATCCACGGACCTCAGCATTAAACAGGGTCACCAAGTGGTTAGATTTATCCTAACCATGAGAAGGATTTATCTCGTACAATGGGGGGCACCATGCAAATTAGCTGGATAAGACTAATGAATCAGATCCCTAGAAAGGATAATCTCCTTAAAAGATCAAAAATCAGCTTTTAAGCCTGATATTACTCAATCCTTGAGATTGACCTTAAAGATTGAGAATTACAAACTCATGGAATTCAATGATATCTAAACTCGAGCCTGAACGAGAAAATATTTTGATCAAATTATAAACCGATTTGTTTTCTGAAAACCCATTTTCAATACGTTCATTACCATTGAACGTAAAATCCTAGGAATTCACCGGGAATTCATTAGGTCATCTGAACCAAATCGGGTGTCAACTGTAAAAACGGTGGTTGCATAGCATGGTCAAAGACAGGACCTTGTGCCAGACTGACAAATTATAAGGGTGAGCTTTACTATTGCTCCTACAAAGGATAGTAATTGCGTCCGATACGTTATAGACCATAATTAAAAGCATGTCAGGGGACATTGCCTTAACAGTTGCTTGTTCAACGCTTTCCTTTACAACTGGACGGTAGTTTACCGAAAGGTAATATACGGGACAAGTAAAGTGGACGTGTTGCTTTCCTAATACAAGGTTAGCAAGTGGGTGACACAAAACCGCAAGTTTTGAGCTAAAATTTTCAAATCTGAAACCCACCAAGCCCACAAAAATATTTTGCAAATACCGGTGAAGGGTTATTCCGGAAAACTTATCTAGGGTAAAAACTAGATTTAATTTTCAAAAGATCAAATGTTTTCATAAAGATCCAATTTCCTTAATGGATCTAAATTTTATAGTCATGTGGGACTGTAAACCACATCGTTACTACCATTGTTTATACCGCCGTATAGAAATCACTGATGTACAAAGTGTGAAGAATAAAGAAGTGATTCTTGTATTTCAAGACGATATCGCTTGAGGACAAGCAACGCTCAAGTGTGGGAATATTTGATAATGCTAAAAACTAACATATATTTCATAGCATTATTCCTCAAGAAAGACAAGCTTTTAGTTGCAATTGTTCTATTTACAAGTGATATTCGTTTAAATAATAAAAGGTGAAGACAAAAGACAGATTCGACGAATTGAAGACGCAAACGACCAAAAAGCTCAAAAGTACAAAAGACAATCAAAGAGGTTCCAATTATTGATAAGAAACGTCTCGAAATTACAAGAGTACAAGATTCAAAACGCAAAGTACAAGATATTAAATTGTACGCAAGGACGTTCGAAAATCCGGAACCGGGACCAGAGTCAACTCTCAACGCTCGACGCAACGGACTAAAAATTACAAGTTAACTATGTATATAAATATAATATAATATATAATTAATTATATAAATTATATATATATATATATTATATTTATATAATAAACCGTCGGTAAACAAAGAGCCAAAATGGAGTGAGCTGTATTTACAAACTCCGCGACTCGTGGAGTTTGAAGAAGGAATGGGCCGCGAGTCGCGGAGCCCCAAAAATTGAAACTCTCTATAAAGCCCAATGAATTCTGATCACTTTATAATATATAATCTATCTCTCTCTCAATATATACGTAAATATATATATATATATATATATATAATTTATATTTTAATTTTAATTTTAATTTTAAATCCTAATAATAAGGGTATGTTATCAAATGTTGTAAGGGTGTAAGTCGAAATTCTGTCCGTGTAACGCTACGCTATTTTTAATCATTGTAAGTTATGTTCAACCTTTTTAATTTAATGTCTCGTAGCTAAGTTATTATTATGCTTATTTAATCCGAAGTAATCATGATGTTGGGCTAATTACTAAAATTGGATAATTGGGCTTTGTACTATAATTGGGGTTTGGACAAAAGAACGACACTTGTGGAAATTAGACTATGGGCTATTAATGGGCTTTATATTTGTTTAACTAAATGATAGTTTGTTAATGTTAATATAAAGATTTACAATTGGGCATCCCTATAAATTACCATATACACTCGATCGGACACGATGGGCGGGGTATTTATATGTACGAATAATCGTTCATTTAACCGGACACGGGAATGGATTAATAGCCACTAGAATAATTAAAACAGGGGTGAAATTATGTACAAGGACACTTGGTATAATTGATAACAAAATATTAAAACCTTGGGTTACACTCAGTCGACATCCTGGTGTAATTATTAAACAAAGTATTAAAATCTTGTTACAGTTTAAGTCCCCAATTAGTTGGAATATTTAACTTCGAGTATAAGGATAATTTGACGAGGACACTCGCACTTTATATTTATGACTGATGGACTGTTATGGACAAAAACCAGACGGATATATTAAATAATCCAGGACAAAGGACAATTAACCCATGGGCATAAAACTAAAATCAACACGTCAAACATCATGGTTACGGAAGTTTAAATAAGCATAATTCTTTTATTTCATATTTAATTTCCTTTATTTTATATTTAATTGCACTTCTAATTATCGCATTTTTATTATTGTATTTAATTGCACTTTTAATTATCGTACTTTTTAATTATCACAAGTTTATTTTATCGCACTTTTATTATTCGCAATTTCATTATCGTTATTTACTTTACACTTTAAATTAAGTCTTTTATTTATTTAATATTTTACATTTTGTTTTAACTGCGACTAAAGTTTTAAAATCGACAAACCGGTCATTAAACGGTAAAAACCCCCCTTTATAATAATAATATTACTTATATATATATTTGTATTTTTATAAAAGTAAACTAATATAGCGTTAAGCTTTGTTTAAAGATTTTCCCTGTGGAACGAACCGGACTTACTAAAAACTACACTACTGTACGATTAGGTACACTGCCTATAAGTGTTGTAGCAAGGTTTAAGTATATCCATTCTCTAAATAAATAAATATCTTGTGTAAAATTGTATCGTATTTAATAGTATTTCCTTGTAAAATTTAATAGTATTTTATACCCCTTAGCTTTAACTATCAGCTGTTCCTAGAAGAAAACCATCGTATCACTTATGTAACTACGCTAGCAGAAAAAACTATTGTAATCAACTTCGGCAATGTGCCTATGTTTCTTTTATTTTCCAAGATATTGTCTGCAAAAATCTTTGTGCCGTATATAATGCCTTTAACTTGGACGGGTGCGTACGGTCGCGAATACCCCATGCACTCCTGCCTTTGAAGGGGTGTTTTCTCCAACCCCTGTGCGGCAGAAGCTTGTTAGCGACAAGCTAGATTTTATTACCGGAAGGTGACGGACATTGGTTTGTCCTAGCCACACCCGAGCAGAATACGAGATCTGCAAGTCATGACTATAAGCGATAGGGTTGGTCGCCCTTGACCGTAGTCCTAAGTGTTGGCACACTTATAAGACTCTCGATGCGCAGCTATTAGGGTGCGTGATTTAAGTCTATATTATGTGCATAACAACATATATGATAAATTACGCACTGACATGCCTTAAGTATGATATTCAATTAACAAATTTAACTTGTTTAAGCCACGTACATAACGTGCTTGAAACGATTAAGTCAATATGCGCACTATTGGTGTCACCGCAATTCACAAGTACAGTTTTAAACCCGGTATCATGCATGCACAATATTCAGATACAAGTAATAAAAGTAATAAAATGAAGCAACAAGATAATGTTACTTAAAAGAACAAAACTCTTCATTTCATTTAGTGTTCATTACAGAAAGCGCAATGCGCGTACAATACATAAGCCTAAAAAATTACAAGGCAGGATTCAGCAACTACTCAACAATAGCCTATGCGCTAACAAGACTCCGACCTTGAGCTGGGCTCCTCCTTCAACAGAGCATACTTGTCTTGTATTTAGGAGACGCCAAGAAATAATGTGCCGAGTATTCTCTACACATCCATGTACAGATCTGTCTCTGATTTCCCTTTTTTAAAATAGCTTCAATGCGCTTGCCAGGATATAGCCCACATAGCCTTTTCAAATCGAGCAGATAATGGGTCAAGAAGTCGTTAATCTTTCTAGTGGCGAGTTGCAACGAGTTGCATTGACTCCGTGCCTTGGCAAGTTTGCTGATATCTATCTGATAGATGAACCAAATGCATAACTTACCTCTAAACAACATACAATTGTTACAAAACTTAATAAAGAGATTTATACTACATGATAAGAAGACTGCTTTTGTGGTTAAACGTAATCTTATAATAGAAACTTATTTAGCGAACCGAGTTAGCGCTTATAAAGGAATCCTGTCTAATCGATTGTGCTGCAAGTGCACCTCAGTCGTTATGGACTAAAGTGAATCTCTTTTGTCGCACCTGACCATCACATTCGGGCAGGACCCAACCAATTTCTGACCAAGAATCAACAAGCTCAGTCCAACAAAGAACAGGGAGCAGAAACTTGTTGGATCTTACTATTACTTTGACGACTAACTTGGTTATACGTTTATATCGGCTCGAGTTGCTAGCTTGTTAAAATACAAAAACACGTTCTAGAGAGGGCCATGCGCACCCTCACCAACAGCTGCACAACAAAAGACAAGCGATTACATGATTAGAATAAGCATTATAGAAAACTAAAAAAATAATGGGAAGATACGCAGAGAAGCACTCTTACCAGCCTTCTTCTTCTTTCAGGACTTCTCCCCACTCTTGTCAGCATGCTTCCACTCCTTCTTATGAGGAGAAATACCCTAATCAATCGAGCCCCTTTATTTAGAACAGGAGGGGTGGGTTCCCTAGTATCGTGATCGCTAGACTCCACATCTGTGCATAGGACCTCCTCCTCGAAATGTACACAACCCTCAAACACATGTAACTTGACGCCAGTAGAAGGAACATTGCCCCCCATGCCGATGGTGGGTGGATAGCGAAGGGCGCCTGACTGCATAAAATTCATGTATATAGCTACTTTGTCGATAGAAGGATCATTATCACATAGACTATTACTAGGATGAATAAGGCTGAGTGAGCGAAGAAGAACATTACCCTCCATAATACCCCCCAAATCCTGGAAGAAGATCTTCGAAGAAGGTCTCCTTGACGTTTATTTTCAATAACACAGAAAGAAAAACACGAAATTTTGTATGAGAAAAAAGAAAAGAAGCTGGAAAAAGTGTCGGATCAATAGCTCGAAGAAGGAGGAAGTATGCAGGTGGTAAACACTTCGTAAAAAGTAATGGGATATTTATAGGAATAAATTGGAAAGAAAAGCATGAAAATATGGAAGGCGCATCGTAGACGTACACGTGTCACAAATCTAATGGAGAAAGAACTAACAGGCCACAATGATCATGTCAGAAGTGATGATTACGTTGACGGTTTCCGAGTGACAGCGCGTATGATTGAGTTTACGTCTTCCCGCGCTTGACAGACTGACAAGCCGTAAAAACCACCTGGCATTAAATGCACTGATCTAATGCACTGTGTGTCATAATTAGGGTTCTGCACCGTGCACGGTTCCTTGCATTAAATGCAACTCTATGGCGCATTGAACGTCATAATTAGAGTTCTACATCGCGCACAAGGCCTAACATTAAATACATTTCCTTAAGCACGTTGAATGTCGTAATTAAGAGATCTGCACCGTGCACTGTTCCTAGCATTAAATGAACTTCCTTAAGTGCGCTGAATGTCATAATTAAGAGTTCTGAACCACGCTCTGTTCCAAGCATTAAATGTACTTCCTTAAGCGTGCCGAATGTCGTAATTAGAGTTCTACATCGCGCGCAATATAAAAGTGGGGGGACTTAATGATGCGCATAGATGCACATCTATTTGCGCTATATCAGATCAGCGTGCATCGCCCCATATAATCGCGCAGGATCATATCCATGCGCTGGCTAACGCGCCACCTAATCATGCTTTGATAATATGTGGGATTGGTCGCGCAGCTTAAACTGGCACCATAGTAGCGCACGAATAAGGCTAGAAATGTACTATGGCGACACTAAAGAAGAAAGGACACCTGCAGTAGCACGATACGATTCTGACATTGCAGGGCTGCCAGAAAAGGACAACAGGGTATAAAGGAGACAACACTAAGATAATGGCAGTACTTTCACGGCTTTGTGAATGAAAGAACAAAGGCAATATAACGTGGCACCAACATATCCTTTTGTCCTCTTACGTGGCACCAACATATCCTTTTTGTCCCCTTACATGGCACTAAGGGACAAAAGCTCACAAGTATAAATAGGAGTAACTTGAACGAACAGCAGAGAGGATTTTTTGGAATTACATTCCATTTCACCCACGAGAACACTCTCAAGTATAGGGATGGCGCCCGCGGGTAATGGGCACGGGTTCTATATACCCGTGACCCGCCTGTTGTGATGACCCGGAAATTTTCGATCAAATTTAAACCTAATCTTGATATGTTTCCGACCCGATAAGCAAAGTCTTTAATGTTGAGTCTCGAAAATTTTGAAATCTATATTCATGTAATCAATTACCCTTTGACTATGCTCAACGATTCACGAACATTTATGTGTATATAGATATGTGTATATAATATATACTTATTAATTAAAAACGTTTACAAAGTATTAGATATATAATACTTTACATGAACGTATTTGTTTCAATATATATTGAATATAATTATAGACGGAATTAAAAGATAATATCAATTGATTGAATTATCAGATACATTAAATTATGATTACGAGTCTCTGTTGAGAGGCCCACATTACGTGTCTCTGTTGAGAGGCCCACATTGATTTGAGAAATTCTTCCATTTTAACAATATTCGGAAAATGGTAAATTGATTTACGAGTAAGAACAAATTGTCAATCATTGGGAGTTAGACAAAGGGTAGTGGAAGATTGAATTTCATAAAAATCGATTGATTTATTTTTCAAACGTGCGAAAACGCTTTATGATATAATGGAACTTGATAATTAAAACGTCCTTGTTTAAATAACGTGAATTAGAAGATTAGTTGTTAAATATATAGGAAACTCGCAACTTGTATTTAAAACATAAATATATATGTTTTTCAAATTAATTAAGTGGACGATTGTAACAATTGATTATTGTTTTGATGGATACTTAGTCATATTATTTAGAACGTTTTAGAAGTTAAAATAAATAATGGCGCATAAAAAGTATATCAAAATTAAGTTTTAAAGTATAAACGATACGTATTATAATATTTTCTAAACGAAATTTAAAACGAACTTCGAAATATAAATATTTTGAAAGGCTAAATATTATATTATTCGTTAAATATTTCAAACATATATATTATGTATAAATTTACAATTCTAAATAAAAAAATATATATTTTAACTTAGTCATAAAACGTTCTGATTTAAAATAATATATTTTTAACGAACAACGAGCCACTGATTTATAGAAGCAAATGACCACAACACTCAATTATATAAGTTACATTTTTTTATAAGGTAATTTATCGATGAGAAAGTCAAATTATTAATAAGGATACACGTCGCGTAACGTAAAAAGCTAGTTTTCTAAGCGTACGAAAATGCCATCGAAAAACCGGAAATGGTACTTAACTCGAGGGTCAATGTACAACACATCGGTGTAAAAATTACAGATCAACTATGCACATAAATATAATATAATATATAATTAATTGTATAAATTAAATATATTAAATATTACATTAACCAACTACCTCACGTTTTCTTTATTCATACGAAATGCAAATTTGAAGGCGCAATCAACGGAAGCATGGGTCCAAGATTGGATCTATAAAACTCGAAGTGATCTAGTGCATTTCATTTATCAAAATCTCTATCCTTCTAATCTTATACTCTGTAAATATTTATTTAATTTAATTATTTTTATTATTATTACTAAATATTACTATCTTATGCTATTATTATTAGTGGTATTATTATTATTAAGTATATACATAAAATACTACGACGAGGTCATGAGTGCATTATTTACAAAACGGGTTTTGTTTAATGAGCGGGATAAAGCTAAGAAAATTATGAGTTATAGCTTTGGAGGTTATGGGTATGGATCAGGGGTATGCTCGTAAGATCAACCTAGTGTTTATCGTCTCCGTTGCGTCTACGTACTTTCCTGCAATATTGATACGTGAGTACTCATAATTTAACTTTTATATATTAATAGTGTATCCCTAACCAGTGCTCGAGTATATAGGATTATGCATGCTTGTACTTTTAATATTGCCATTAGATAGGTTATGTTGCAGTGGCGGAGCTAGGATTATAATTGGTTGGTGTCAAAAAAATTACATCGAATAGAATTAAGTCCCCAAAAAAAATTATTGATGATTAAGTATAAAAGATAAAAATTAAGTTATTTTCTATCACAATTGTCCCCTGCGATATTTCATTTGTTGGAAATGGTCCATTATTGATTCATTGATTATCAAACTAAATTAAGCATCAAACCTACAAATTAACAAACCCTAAAAATTTTAGATAGCCAAAAAGTATAACTAATACTCCGTAAATATTTTGATCATTTCCTTAATAAAAATTAAAAGCTTCAATGGGGATTTTAATTGTTTGAGCCTCTGCATTGCTAACATGTGACGAGCCAACTTCACCAAAGTGATACAACGTATTATTTTTTGAATATGAATAAAACTCGTTGTATTAGGGAGTAGTAAAATAATAATGGGTTGTATGTAGTAATGATAAGTGATTGGGTTGTGGTTTTGATGTAGTCCATTAAAACTAATACGGAGTACAATTTTCAAACGTAAAATAATATTGTATAAAATATTATTTTTATTAAGTGTGGGGTCTTTATTCTAGTAGGATGTCAGTACTTTAAGAACTCAAAACTTTATGCCCAAGAAAAAAAATAAATTAATAAAAATAAATAAATTAATAAAAAAAAATTAATATCACTAGCTCACGAAAAAAAAAAGGGTCGATGGTGTCAAATGAACCAACTAAGAATAGGTGGCTCCGCCACTATTATGTTGAATCCTTAATTAGTTACATATGCGGTTGAGATAAGGTATAAGATATGCATGTCGTTGGAAAGTTAGCGAAAAATTAAGAACTTTTCATTTAGATATCGAATGGTTTCGATGAACGGATTAGAAGTTATAGTCAATTGAATTTTTGTATTATTAAAAAATATGATTATTATTATCGTCTTTATTATCGTCGTTCTAGTTTTTATCTAATTATCATTATTATTATTATTATTATTATTATCATCATTAAAATAGTTATTAATATTTTCATCATAATATCTATTATCGTTAATATTATTATAATTAAAACTAATATTAGTAATACCTAATTATTAGGATTACTATTAGTACCATTAATATGAACGCGATATAAAAGACGATTAAAAGCTATCAACAAATTGATTAGGAAATAATAGTATAAGTATCATGATTAAATTAAAATATTGAAAGGTATTGATTTAGTTAAAAATATCGTTTTCATAATTTTTATCATTATTATTATCAAAAGAATTATTAATATTAAAAATATCATTTTTACAAAAATTAT
Source organism: Rutidosis leptorrhynchoides (assembly GCF_046630445.1). Lineage (NCBI taxonomy): Eukaryota > Viridiplantae > Streptophyta > Magnoliopsida > Asterales > Asteraceae > Rutidosis > Rutidosis leptorrhynchoides. Next base: position 239,235,646 of record NC_092333.1, on the reverse strand, counting down.
TATTTTTAATAGGAATATCATTGTTAATATAAAATTTCATTATTATTATGAATAAGAATTATCATTTTATCATAATACCATTTTTCGTAAATATCAATATTGTTATTATTATTAGTAGAATAATAATAATTATTATTACAAAATAATACAACTTCTACTTACTATTATTATTATCGATATTATTTTATCAAATGAATATGTAATACAAAGATATTTTACTACTTATAATATAATTATATTAATACTACCTATCGTATTATTTTTATGATATTAAATGAACTTTATAAATTTTATTACTTAAGATATATAAAAGTATATTTTTATTATATAAATTTTAATAATAAATTAATTATATTATTCACTCTAATAAAATCTTTTAAAAATATTTAAAAATATAAAACGACGATATTTAAATTATATAATAATCATGTATAAATTTTGGAAATCATTTTTGAGTCAAATTGACTTTTGTTGACTTTTGCATATTTAGTCTCGAGCATTAGGATTGTGATACACTATGACTTGACCTAAATTATTAGACAGTTATTGACCAACATATAAATATATATAATTAATATAGGTTCGTGAATCTGAGGCCAACCTTGCACTTGTTCAATGATGTTATATGTATTTTTACTACGAAATACAGTATGGTGAGTTTCATTTGCCTTTTTACCCTTTATATTTTTGGGCTGAGAATACATGCGCAATTTTTATAACTGTTTTATGAAATAGACACAAGTGATCGAAACTACATTCTATGGTTAGATTATTAAACCGAATATGCCCCTTTTTAGTCTGGTAATCTAAGAATTAGGGAACAGACACCCTAATTGACGAGAATCCTAAAGATAGGTCTATCAGGCCCAACAAGCCCCATCCAAAGTACCGGATGCTTTAGTACTTCGAAATTTATCATGTCCGAAGGGTTTCCCGGAATGATGGGGATATTCTATATGCATCTTGTGAATGTCGGTTACCAGGTATTCACCATATGAATGATTTTTGTCTCTATGCATGGGACGTATATTTATGAGAATTGAAAATGAAAATCTTGTGGTCTATTAAAATTATGGAAATGATCGATTATGATAAACTAATGAACTCACCAACCCATTTGGTTGACACTTGAAAGCATGTTTATTCTCAGGTTTGAAAGAAATCTTCCGCTGTGCATTTGCTCATTATAAAGATATTACTTGGAGTCATTCATGACATATTTCAAAAAGACGTTGCATTCGAGTCGTTGGAGTTCAATAGAGATTATTATTAAGTAAATGACAGATTAGGTTATCTATAGTTTGGATATTATGAAATGGTATGCATACCTGTCAACATTCGATGAAATGAAAGTTTGTCTTTTAAAAACGAATGCAATGTTTGTAAAAATGTATCATATAGAGGTCAGTACCTCGCGATGTAATCAACTGTAATGTAAACGTCCATATGGATTTGGACGGGGCGTTAAAGTTGGTATCAGAGCAGTGGTCTTAGCGAACTAGGTCTTGCATTAGTTTGTCTAACGGATAGTCGTTAAGATGCATTAGTGAGTCTGGACTTCGACCGTGTCTGCATATCAAAAGTTTGCTTATCATTTTTAGTCGGAAATCATCTACTTACCATCCTTAGGAAATTACCTACTTATCAATCTTAAGTCTAGACGCGTTTTCCTGCATTTATTGCATAATAGTATATAGACGAATTCTTATCTTAGCATATTTGTTACTGTGAACTTTGACTGACATCTTTCAAAGATTCCTCCGTAATTTATGGGATTTTGGTATTATATATACATATGTAAATTATGTATTGAAGAATATCAAATCTAACTCCTATAATCTATTCCATACCAAAAATTCATTTCCCTGATCATACGAGATGGATCCCTCAACCAGTTTGAACTCCTCAGATTCCGACAGCTATTCCGATATACATTTCCACTCGAACTCCGAAAGCAGTGTGACCGGAATGGATCAACCAATTAGCCATCATCTATTCTGGGTGAATTGGGGATGGGTTCGTAGTCTACTCAATCATTGGAGACTAGAAGAAGGCGATCCCTTCCATCCACCACATTTCCCTCTTGGCGATGAACCTGAAGCGCTTACCGGCTAACCTGTTCGAGACACCATTTTCTCACTCATTGCTAGAGTATTTCATCACGACTATATACTATCCCATATTCTAAACCTTATTTATCCGATCGTCCGAACTACCGAACATCCCGGTATAATAGAAGAAGTCAACGAGCTTCGCGCTCGAGTAATAGCTTTGGAACGTATAGTGCAAAGATTACAAGCACCATCAGCAACACCAGTACCGCCAGTAACATCAACATCGCAAGCCTCAATACCCTAAGAACCAGCAGCATCACCGGCATCAACGGTATCACCATCATCAACACCAACAGTATCATTACCACCACCAACAATCACATCCGCATCACAGGCCTCAACATCACAATCTGCACCTCGGATATCAACATCACACACCTATAGATACCAAGGAATACCAACAACAACAAACGATGAAGTATTAATTCATAACTTCATCGGAGAAACATTCTGCGGTGATTATGTAATCTCTAAAGTCTTAGAGATTATCTATTTCAGCTTTAACCATAAATCAGATGAGTGGACAGAGATGATAGAGAGAAGAATCGAAACCCTGACAAGAATGGTGCGCGATTTACAAGCTAGACTTGTTTTAACAGCAGCATCAACAGTACCCTTAGCCTCACCAACACAATCAGTGCTGTCAACATCGTTAGAATCATCAGCACCTCTAACATCACAACTCCGCCAGTTCAAGAAATTACTGTGGATATCATCACAACACAAGAACGTGTATATTGTATTAACGAGTTATTAAGTATTAACTCATTCTTTCTGAAGAAATTATATATTTTATATATATGAATTCTGAAACTATAATAAATCTTTCGTACTAAGCTATTAAGTATGAATTGAAAAAGGGTAGATACTACTCGTTTAAATTCATATTACCAATATGCTATGATGTACATCCTTCGTTAACAACTTAACCATCGTTAACTACAATCTCTGTTTCAAATCAATGAATTCCGTTTCATAATAAACCAAGTGTATCATTCAATAACATGTTTGATTTTACACTTTCATCTTCGATGTACTCGAAACTTACTGGAAAACAACATTCGTATCTTGCGAAGTTAGCAAGAGTTCTATGAGCATCAGCATGACTCACTAAGGAAATATCTATAAGAATAAATAATGAAGTATTGATCATATTAGTGAAATACTCCGCAAAGATTATGTAATCTCTAATGTTTTAGAGATTATTCATTTCTAGTTCAAGCCGAAAATCAAATGAGCTTAATATGATATTAACTCATTGAATCTGTATTACATCCGAAGAAAATATACCCACATATATCTTCATAAAGACTGTAATGAAAATTCTTGTTCAAAATATTTTCTGTGAAATTTGTTTAACGGGTAGGTAATACCCGAGAGATATTTAAATTCACAATTAATATGTTACATTCTTCAATTCTGATTCAACAATCATCAACTATACTCCCTACTTTCACAACAATATACATTCTTCTATAGAAATCAAAACAACCATTCTCCTCCAAATTTGATTACATATTCTAATTTTGACAAATCAAAATCCAAATCAAGACTTAACAGAAGACATCACTCTTAGAACTCTTACATCTTTCAAAGCTATATTTTTGACTTCAAAACTGTAGTAGAACATTATTTCTATTCATTAAACCCAGAAAAATATTTGAATCATTCAAAATCCTAGAACATCATATGTATATTAACAATTACAATCTGTGTTCAAACCCTTTGAAATTCATGAATACACGCAAGATGATGATCCAACCACATGTTACCCACAGTCATGCACCTGAAAAACTCTCGAAACCAAAGACATAGTTTAACATGTATCCGTGTCAGATCCTTTGGCATTGTTTTTACCGAAAATAACCTTACAATCTCTTTTCAAAGTAGCCAGTTTTGTCACAGCTCCAGCAAGTCAACTTCGACTTTTCAGTCGGACTAGTCTTATTATAACCTCGATAGATACGTTGCCCTTCGCCATCGTTACTGGGGAACCTTTCATATTCCACCACATTAGCAGTTAACTTATCAACAACTTCATTAACCTTCTACTTAAGCCTCTCCGAAAAGTCACTATACTTATTCATTGAAACCCTATCATGTACTCACCTGCATCCTGTAACAATAATTGTCATACCAATTACTGGGAATCAGCAATCAGTATTTTGAATTTTGCAGTGTTTTCACTTCCGCAATTATAGGTAAGCATATAACGTCTACCTCCAAGACTTATATACTTTAAATGTTGAGTTTCTGAAAAACATCTCAAACTATGAACTAGTTCTCGAAACACTAATGAAGCAGCAAAAACTGTAAACGACTTTAACAGTTAAAAGTTTGATGATAAAGAATAATGTGTTGGTAAAGCCCAGAAAAAGAGAAGAGTTGGTACTGAACAACGGATTGAGCAGACCGTGAAGGAGACCAAGGATAAATAGAAGGACCAAAGTCTGTATTTAAAGAATCTTGATGATTCTGTTTCTGACGAAGTCATTAACGAATATCTTGCTCCTGACTCTAAACCTTTGCGGACAATATTCTTCATCATCATCATATCTTAAATATTCTAAGATATTATCGTATCCTTCATCATAAATATCTTCGATATTTCTGAATATATTTTCACAACTATTCTTATCTGAAATCATTTATCTCTTCGCAATATCTGTGTTACAACATAAAAGAAACTGTGTTAGTTTCTAAATTCTAAAAAAAAAAATCGAATTTAAAATATGAATGTTGTTGAAGTAGTGTTGGGAACTGAAGCATGAGTTAGTATAATATAATGACACTTGATCAACATGATTATATTACAGTAAGTCATGCTGACTTTCTAATGAAACATGATATTTCACAGAACATACAGACATCTTGTGTCATTTACACGACTCTTACATTCTATCTAATCTCTAAACATATCAAGAAAATATTTTTCTTGATGATTCGGTCTTTTCCGGGATATTCTGGTAATTTGAAAAAGCAAGATCGTACCATTACGATTCCCTTCTTAGAACGTTAACTATATCCATTTCAAAATCCATACCTACGAATTCTGGACCATTACAAGCGGTGCTAAATTGCAAGAAGAGAAAACGAAAGAATGAAGCTCCGAAATAGAAATTGGAGTATAAATCGTAGCAAATAGGAGAGAGCATTAACTGTGGATGACAATGATTATAGAAGACAGAAACAGGGACTTTGAAATATAAGGGAAGATATAAAGTCCAACAACAATCTAAAAATTACAAACCATATATATCGATACATATAGCAATGTAAAGACACAGGAGAACTAAAAACACTATAAACTCAAGGGTATAGTAGAAGTAAATAGATTCTTCCGGCAGCAGATGAAAGAGAAGAATGACAGATATGAAAGTTAGGAGTATATCAAGAATCAGTACTGGATGGAGCATACTGACGAATGTTTTAAAGTTTGAATTGAGGGAGAAAGAATAGAAGATATGAACTGTGAAAATAAGGGAATGAAGAGGGTAGATTTATAGTGAAATATCCGACAGAGAAACCAAATCAGATTGACCGCATTTAATCAAAGGGGTTCCTAATTTCCTTAATTACCGAAGAATCAAATCTTATATAGATTACGAAGATTTTCTCTGAATTCCTTGAGTTCCGGAAATCAACCGTGACTACGTCAAAAGTTAAATCTCTATCTCAATCTTTTATGACAGCTTCACTCGTACGCTTCCCATAATCAAATCGTTATATCTATATTACTCAATGATAATAAAACTCCATTTATCAACTCATATTCGTCATGAAAACATTTTTATGGTTAGCCATGACGACCTCGATCAAATTTCAGGACAAAATTTCTTTAACGGGTAGGTACTGTGATGACCCGGAAATTTTTGATCAAATTTAAACCTAATCTTTATATGTTTCCGACCCGATAAGCAAAGTCTTTAATGTTGAGTCTCGAAAATTTTGAAATATATATTCATGTAATCAATTACCATTTGACTATGCTCAACGATTCACGAACATTTATGTGTATATAGATATGTGTATATAATATATACTTATTAATTAAAAACGTTTACAAAGTATTAGATATATAATACTTTACATGAACGTATTTGTTTCAATATATATTTAATATAATTATAGACGGAATTAAAAGATAATATCAATTGATTGAATTATCAGATACATTGAATTATGATTACGAGTCTCTGTTGAGAGGCCCACATTACGAGTCTCTGTTGAGAGGCCCACATTGATTTGAGAAATTCTTCCATTTTAACAATATTCGGAAAATGGTAAAGTGATTTACGAGTAAGAACAAATTGTCAATCATTGGGAGTTAGACAAAGGGTAGTGGAAGATTGAATTTCATAAAAATCGATTGATTTATTTTTCAAACGTGCGAAAACGCTTTATGATATAATGGAACTTGATAATTAAAACGTCCTTGTTTAAATAACGTGAATTAGAAGATTAGTTGTTAAATATATAGGAAACTCGCAACTTGTATTTAAAACATAAATATATATGTTTTCAAATTAATTAAGTGGACGATTGTAACAATTTATTATTGTTTTGATGGATACTTAGTCATATTATTTAGAACGTTTTAGAAGTTAAAATAAATAATGGCGCATAAAAAGTATATCAAAATTAAGTTTTAAAGTATAAACGATACGTATTATAATATATTCTAAACGAAATTTAAAACGAACTTCGAAATATAAATATTTTGAAAGACTAAATATTATATTATTCGTTAAATATTTCAAACATATATATTATGTATAAATTTACAATTCTAAATAAAAAAATTTATATTTTAACTTAGTCATAAAATGTTGTGATTTAAAATAATATATTTTTAACGAACAACGAGCCACTGATTTATAGAAGCAAATGACCACAACACTCAATTATATAAGTTACATTTTTTTATAAGGTAATTTATCGATGAGAAAGTCAAATTATTAATAAGGGTACACGTCACGTAACGTAAAAGGCTAGTTTTCTAAGCGTACGAAAATGCGATCGAAAAACCGGAACTGGTACTTAAGTCGAGGGTCAACGTACAACACATCGGTGTAAAAATTACAGATCAACTATGCACATAAATATAATGTAATATATAATTAATTGTATAAATTAAATATATTAAATATTACATTAACCAACTACCTCACGTTTTCTTTATTCATACGAAATGCAAATTTGAAGGCGCAATCAACGGAAGCATGGGTCCAGGATTGGATCTATAAAACTCGAAGTGATCTAGTGCATTTCATTTATCAAAATCTCTATCCTTCTAATCTTATACTCTGTAAATATTTATTTAATTTAATTATTTTTATTATTATTATTAAAGATTACTATCTTATGCTATTATTATTAGTGGTATTATTATTATTAAGTATATACATAAAATACTACGACGAGGTCATGAGTGCATTATTTTCAAAACGGATTTTTTTAATGAGTGGGATAAAGCTAAGAAAATTATGAGTTATAGCTTTGGAGGTTATGGGTATGGATCAGGGGTATGCTCGTAAGATCAACCTAGTGTTTATCGTCTCCATTGCGTCTACGTACTTTCCTGCAATATTGAATCTCAATATTGATACGTGAGTACTCATAATTTAACTTTTATATATTAATAGTGTATCCCTAACCAGTGCTCGAGTATATAGGATTATGCATGCTTGTACTTTTAATATTGCCATTAGATAGGTTATGTTGCAGTGGCGGAGCTAGGATTATAATTGGTTGGTGTCAAAAAAATTACATCGAATAGAATTAAGTCCCCAAAAAAAATTATTGATGATTAAGTATAAAAGATAAAAATTAAGTTATTTTCTATCACAATTGTCCCCTGCGATATTTCATTCGTTGGAAATGGTCCATTATTGATTCATTGATTATCAAACTAAATTAAGCATCAAACCTACAAATTAACAAACCCTAAAAATTTTAGATAGCCAAAAAGTATAACTAATACTCCGTAAATATTTTGATCATTACCTTAATAAAAATTAAAAGCTTCAATGGGGATTTTAATTGTTTGAGCCTCTGCATCGCTAACATGTGACGAGCCAACTTCACCAAAGTGATACAACGTATTATTTTTTGAATATGAATAAAACTCGTTGTATTAGGGAGTAGTAAAATAATAATAGGTTGTATGTAGTAATGATAAGTGATTGGGTTGTGGTTTTGATGTAGTCCATTAAAACTAATACGGAGTACAATTTTCAAACGTAAAATAATATTGTATAAAATATTATTTTTATTAAGTGTGGGGTCTTTATTCTAGTAGGATGTCAGTACTTTAAGAACTCAAAACTTTATGCCCAAGAAAAAAAATAAATTAATAAAAATAAATAAATTAATAAAAAAAATTAATATCACTAGCTCACGAAAAAAAAAGGGTCGATGGTGTCAAATGAACCAACTAAGAATAGGTGGCTCCGCCACTATTATGTTGAATCCTTAATTAGTTACATATGCGGTTGAGATAAGGTATAAGATATGCATGTCGTTGGAAAGTTAGCGAAAAATTAAGAACTTTTCATTTAGATATCGAATGGTTTCGATGAACGGATTAGAAGTTATAGTCAATTGAATTTTTGTATTATTAAAAAATATGATTATTATTATCGTCTTTATTATCGTCGTTCTAGTTTTTATCTAATTATCATTATTATTATTATTATCATCATTAAAATAGTTATTAATATTTTCATCATAATATCTATTATCGTTAATATTATTATAATTAAAACTAATATTAGTAATACCTAATTATTAGGATTACTATTAGTACCATTAATATGAACGCGATATAAAAGACGATTAAAAGCTATCAACAAATTGATTAGGAAATAATAGTATAAGTATCATGATGAAATTAAAATATTGAAAGGTATTGATTTAGTTAAAAATATCGTTTTCATAATTTTTATCATTATTATTATCAAAAGAATTATTAATATTAAAAATATCATTTTTACAAAAATTATTATTTTTAATAGGAATATCATTGTTAATATAAAATTTCATTATTATTATGAATAAGAATTATCATTTTATCATAATACCATTTTTCGTAAATATCAATATTGTTATTATTATTAGTAGAATAATAATAATTATTATTACAAAATAATACAACTTCTACTTACTATTATTATTATCGATATTATTTTATCAAATGAATATGTAATACAAAGATATTTTACTACGTATAATATAATTACATTAATACTACCTATCGTATTATTTTTATGATATTAAATGAACTTTATAAATTTTATTACTTAAGATATATAAAAGTATATTTTTATAATATAAATTTTAATAATAAATTAATTATATTATTCACTCTAATAAAATCTTTTAAAAATATAAAACGACGATATTTAAATTATATAATAATCATGTATAAATTTTGGAAATCATTTTTGAGTCAAATTGACTTTTGTTGACTTTTGCATATTTAGTCTCGAGCATTAGGATTGTGATACACTATGACTTGACCTAAATTATTAGACAGTTATTGACCAACATATAAATATATATAATTAATATAGGTTCGTGAATCTGAGGCCAACCTTGCACTTGTTCAATGATGTTATATGTATTTTTACTACGAAATACAGTATGGTGAGTTTCATTTGCCTTTTTACCCTTTATATTTTTGGGCTGAGAATACATGCGCAATTTTTATAACTGTTTTATGAAATAGACACAAGTGATCGAAACTACATTCTATGGTTGGATTATTAAACCGAATATGCCCCTTTTTAGTCTGGTAATCTAAGAATTAGGGAACAGACACCCTAATTGACTTGAATCCTAAAGATAGATCTATCGGGCCCAACAAGCCCCATCCAAATTACCGGATGCTTTAGTACTTCGAAATTTATCCTGTCCGAAGGGTTTCCCTGAATGATGGGGATATTCTATATGCATCTTGTGAATGTCGGTTACAAGGTGTTCACCATATGAATGATTTTTGTCTCTATGCATGGGACGTATATTTATGAGAATTAAAAATGAAAATCTTGTGGTCTATTAAAATTATGGAAATGATCGATTATGATAAACTAATGAACTCACCAACCCTTTTGGTTGACACTTGAAAGCATGTTTATTCTCAGGTTTGAAAGAAATCTTCCGCTGTGCATTTGCTCATTATAAAGATATTACTTGGAGTCATTCATGACATATTTCAAAAAGACGTTGCATTCGAGTCGTTGGAGTTCAATAGAGATTATTATTAAGTAAATGACAGATTAGGTTATCTATAGTTTGGATATTATGAAATGGTATGCATACCTGTCAACGTTCGATGAAATGAAAGTTTGTCTTTTAAAAACAAATGCAATATTTGTAAAAATGTATCATATAGAGGTCAATACCTCACGATGTAATCAACTGTAATGTAAACATCCATATAGATTTGGACAGGGCGTTAAACCCGTCGGGTTTCTTTTTTGCACGTTTAGACCTGTTACCCGCCCGCGGGTAAAAATGTTTTGCCAATGCCCGTGACCCGCGAGTACCCGTGACCCGCGGGTAACTCACGGGTAATAATATATACAACTTTTTATTAGAAAACCCAAATAATTTTATTAATTATAAAAATATATGTACAAGTTATATCTAAAATGATGTAAAAATCAAGTTTTTTACTTATATATAATATTAAATTATTAATCATTATTCAATTACAAGTAAATTAACTTTCAAATTTAATAATTGTAAGTATAAACTCGCGGGTAAATTAAGAAAAGTCTCATGTATTCATGGGTAGGGTTTTACCCGCGTCGGGTAGTATATACCCGCGACCCGCCCGTGACCCATTGGCGGGTATAAATTTTTACCCGTACCCGTGCCTGCGGGTAAGATTTAATGAATTTACCCGCCCATCACGGATCGGGTACCCGCGGGTCACGAGTTTTTTCTCGCCCATTGCCATCCCTACTCAAGTATATCCCCATCCAGCTAACCCGCGCAACCGGAATAGCTCCCACAAACACTCTGCAATTTTAGGTAGCGCACATAACATAAATCCCAACATCGCCCATGGTCCATCGACTCCGGTTAACCTGAATAATGGTGGGTTATGTTTAACCACCCTTTCTGAGATCATCATCTCGTATGAGGGTTATTCACAGTACTCTGGACCAGAGAGTTAAACTCAAAAAACCCTTAAAACCCCCATATTTGTTGATCTTGCATGAATCGAACCCCTTTGACCATTTTATGCTTGATCAAAGGGAGTCAGTGTTAAGCCTAACTTTGAGACTGCGCCCACTTCTAAAAAGGTTGCGTCTCACGTACTTAACTATGTTGCCCCTACCTTACCTGTAATTCTGCTCAAGTTAGGATACTATGATGGACTTTTCGATCCTGATGATTTCTTGCAGAAATATGAAGGCATTGCTCGCAATCATAGGTGGGTCGATGAAACCAAATGTGCAGAATTTCCTCCACTCCCCGAGGGAATAACGCGTTAATGGTTTAATAACCTACCTGAGCCACTCATCATCTCTTACCATGATTTGAGAGAATATTTCTTGTTCAACTTTCACAACATGAGAGCATCAAGGAGGACTCATATTGAATGTCATGACATCAAACAAGGACGTAGAGAATCCATGGGATTGTTTATCAATGGATACAATCTAGAAGTCGTGCGTATCCCCAATATGGCAAAATCACAGAAGGTTTCAGGATTCATTCACAGAATCTGTAGATAGCGCCACTTACAGTTGTGGTAAAATCTATGAAAGAGGCCACCAGAGACAGTGGTTGAAACTATCAGGGAAGCGCGCGATCATTAGCGCGCAGCTGAAGACACCATACGGTATTCAGGATATAGAAATAGTAACGGTCGTTGCGATGACCATGACTCGCCTAGGGGAGGGCGCAAATCGCACAAATCTCATAGAGGATACCAAGATAATGGCCCTTATCAGCACAGCAATGACAATAGGCGCAGACACGCCCATGGACATCACAGTAGCAACAATCAACAAAATAGGAATCGAGAACACAATTAACCGCTCTTCAAGAACCTTGCGAAGAGTCTCAAGGAAATTCTCGTGACAGAACCGATATCGCAGACTTTTGGTAAGCATGCGCGTATGTCAGAATATGCGACAAGTCCAAGTTCTGTGACTTTCATGATGACTATGGGCATGAGACTAATCGATGCAAAGCATTGATGGATAAGGGGGTTGCATGCTTGAAATGAGGTAAGTTTCAGCACTTAAAGGAGCCGAAAGAGCGAACAAGCAAGGAAGAGTACGACAAAGACAAGGAAAATTGGCGAGATAATGTGTTCCACGTTGTCACAAAAGAATGTACTGCTACGAAGCCACGATCTGCTCACTCCCGGGAATACCTACAGGTCCTATTTTTAACCATCAAAGTTCAAAAAGCCAAGAGTGACCTCATCATGATTGACAGATGTTTGCCCGAGTTAAAAGTCGAGATCAAGCGCCTCTGCGTAGATACTGGTAGAAGCGCCGATATCATGTTTGAACGTTACTACAGGAAACTTCTGCGCAAACTCAAACATAACTTGAAGCCATCGAAAGACAGGTTCCAAGGGCTCTCCGGTGATCTACTGTTGACCGTGAGAACCTTGGAGGTAGAACTACAGCTCGAGGATGATGAAAATTGGGTGAAGAGGAGAATTGAGAAAGTGAAGTTTAGCATCGTTCATGCAACCTCAGATTATGACGCACTATTGGGATACCCGTTATTGCAGAAGTTTGAGGCCATGCTCTCCGTCACGCATGGTTTGTTTAGGTTTCCCACAAAAGCTGGAATGGCAATGATGGTGTCAAAATCATCATAAAGCAGTCACGATCAGGTATTTCCTTTAATTTCACAATTGTAAGACAGGTCAATAGGTTACTTGACCTGAATAGATGCTTAAATGCACAAATGGTTCAGCGCGCTTATTGCATTTAAATGAGCACATTCTTGTATAATCTGAAACATAACACGCGCGCTTTAATGCACTTAATGCATATTCACGCGTATTCATTGATTTATAAAAAACATTGAACTGGTCTAAACAGGTCCCAAGAAACCAGGCAATGAGAGTTGGAGAAGAAGAAGAGTATAGCTCGATAATAGGGATGGCACCCGCGGGTCGCGGATGCGGATCCATTGGATCCATCGCCCGTACCCTCGGATTTTTTGTCAACCCGTCAACCCGCGGATCTTCATTATCAGATTTAATTTTGGATCCATCGCCCGTACCCGCGGATATCCGCGGGCTACGGATTTACCCGCGGATCTTTTTCATAAATTAGTACTACATTCGTATCTAATTTTTTTTAAAGCTATAAATTTTATAAAGATAAACAATATTTACAATGTATGATGCGCATTACATACAAACAGGCCCTTAAATAACGTTTAGGCTAATACTGGAAAATGAAGAATGCAGAAAAGAGACTAAAACACGAGCCTGACACATTTTAATGACTTAGCCAGCCCCGGTTCTATTAGAAGCTAAACCAATATAAGTTAAATTACTCAAAATACGTTATACTAGTAGTCTAGTACTACTTGCACGCATCAAACTACTTGAATTTAATAGTGATCGATCACCAAATTTCTATGTTATTGTTTGAAATTTTTTAAAGTCAATGAATATTACAATAATGTAAGGATCCGTGGATATTTAACGGATATTTAACTGGTATATCCGTGGATTCTTCAAATGGGTGTATCGGATCCGCGGATCGAATTTTACCCACGACGGATGTAATACATCCATCACCCGCCCGCGACCCGCTAGCGGGTACAAGATTAAATCCATCGCCCACCCGCGGGTAAAATTTTTTGATTTTATCCGCCCATCACGGGCGCGGGTACCCGCGGATCTTGAATTTTTTTAGATCCATTGCCATCCCTACTCGATAACAGGAGCAAAGGATGGTGGGAAATGCGGCATTTAGCCATGAAGTTGCGCAAAACTAGTACAAGGACGCATTTAGAGTCTTTGTAATTTTAGTCATGTTTTTATATGTTGTTTCAAGAAGAATGTCAGTGTGCTATCTATGTAACTGCGCTAGCAGATAAACTACTATAATTAATCTTGGCAATCCGCCTAATTTTCCTTATTTTCCAAGATATTGTCTCCGCAAATCTTTGTGCCATGTATAATGGAAAGTAGTTCTTTAACTTGGACTGGTGCGCACGGTCGCTAATACCCCGCACACTCCTGCCTTTGAAGGGGTGTTTTCTCCAACCCCCGCGCGACAGAAGCTTATTTGGAGACAAGCTAGATATTATTACCGAAAGGCGACTGACATTGGTTTGTCCTAGCCACGCCCACGCAGAATACGAGATCTGCAAGTCATGACTATAAGCGATAGGGTTGGTCGCCCTCGACCTCAATCCTAAGTGTTGTCGCACTTAGAAGGCTCTTGATGCGTAGCTATTAGGGTATGTAGTTTAAGTATATGTTGTGTGCACGACAACATATATGATAAACTACACGCTGACATGCCTTGAGTATGATATAAGATTAACAAATTTAACTTGTTTAAGCCACACACATAACGTACTTGAAACGACGAAGTCAATATACGCGCAATTGGTGTCACCACAATTTACAAGTATAAGTCTACAATCGGTATTATGCATATGCAACACTTGAATTCAAGTAATAAAAGTGATAGCTCGATCAGTAAGACACATTACTTTAAAGAACAGTATTTTCATTTCATAATTGTTCATTACAAAAAGCGCAATGCGTGTAAGATACATAAACATAAAAAACTACAAAATAGCATTCTACAATTGCTCAGTGGTAGCCTCGGCACTCTGCGTCATAGCGATAAGGTTGGGCACATCTACGTGCTCTAATGCGAGCACAACAAATTTCTCCTCCTCAGCAGTATGTGAAGGCAGTTTCTTGGCCACGATAGGTGGGAGGTCAGTGGGAAGCTGAATATGTTTCTTTAGAAACTCCTAAAACCTGCATCTCTTGGCCGCCTTCATGGCTCGCGCAACCCATTTGTACGCATCGTTCATTACAGGAGAATTGCAAGCACATGTAACCGACCCTGGGAGCCCGAGTTTTAAGTGATGAACTGGTCTCAGACATACTTGAGCATCCCATTGAGTTCGCTAAGCTGCTAGGAATGTTGTTAGCAGCTTTACGGAGATATGCGTTGGTGGTCACGAGGGCGTTTTCATTGATTTTTATTTGGTCCCACTCCGCCTTGACCAAATTGAGTTCTTTGGAAAGCGAATCCTTTTTAGAAGACGCTTACGCAACAGCAGCCTCAGTGCTAGCTCGTGCATCCTGTGCCGCCTTTACTTCATCGTGAAGCGCATTGAAGCGATCACGCGCCTCCTGCACGCTTAAGGCCTCCTGCCATGAGCTGGACTCCCCCTTTAGCAGCGCATATTTGTCTTTGATCTTGCACACGTCATGCAGAAAATTGGTGAGTGACGTCTGCACATCCATGTACAGGTCATCCTCGGGGTTCTCTTTCTTGAAGAACCTCAGTGCACTCGTCGGGATGTAGTCCATCAAAAATTTCAGTTGCGACATGGCGGGCCCAGATGACACCTCCAGAAACTCGGTCAATTAGCGGAACTCCAGAAATAGGTTTTAAGGAGGGCCCTCACCGCCATCTGCACAATAAAAAAGTTAAAGTTACGTGTTAGTAAGCAATACATCAAGTCAAATAATAATCGGAAGTCGTGAGAAAAAGTACGCTTACCAGTCTTCTTATTCTTCTTCTTCTTCTTATGGGACTTCTCCCAATCCTTGTTAGGATGCTTACGCTTTTTCTTCTTGTGTGAAGAAGCACCTTGGTCAGGTGGGTTCCTTGACTTGCAGATGGGGGAGTGGGAACCCTGGTGTTGTGATCGCTGGATGGCACATCCGTGTGTGGAACCCCCTCCTCTTAAGAATGTACGCCCCCCTCGGGCGCATGTGACTCTGCGTCAGTAGGCGGAACATTGCCCTCGGTGCCGGTAGAAGGGATGGTATCTCCCTTAGCCTGGGATCCCTCAATCTCCTCGCCCCATGGGAGGTAATAATCTCATCTAGGTCCTCATCCTCAAGAATAACAAGGATCGACATGACTGGAAATGAACACCGAATAAAGTTAGTACGCGTAATAAAGAAACACCTAAATTACAAATTACGAAAGCAACGTGTGCTATCCGTCGTACCCTGCCCATTATACATCAAGATAGGCGCGATAGCAGGATGAGTGCAAACTTGGCCGGCACGCAGAATGTCGGACGCGTATATGCGCACCGGAAGTTGCTTGTCCTTGTATAGGTTGTATATGTGTTCCTCATCAGGTGTCATGGTGGGCTTCTCGTTTAAGTCCTTGTTGACACTAGAGTGCCATTCACGCGCATTTGCTCAAGAGTTGGGGATAAAGGTGTTGTCGACGTAGAAGAAGGAATTCTTCCAATTTTCGCGCATACCAACCTTGGTCGACTGGACAAACTTTACGCGCTCCCTGAATGAGAACCAGCCGTTGTCGTGGGGCTGGTAGGAATAAACGTTCCTGAACAAATTTATGGTAGGGGTAAAGTTTTGCGTCCTACACTACATCTCGAAGAGAGATATGCGGCATGCACTATATGGGTGAAACTGCCTAGTGCCGATATAGAAGTAACGAAGACTAGATAAAGAGAATTCGGTGCGGGGATAACGAAGGTTGCCATATTTTATCACACCCCCAGTTAGGGCCTGGGCGAAATGTGACTTAATACCAAACAAACCAACATATTATAATAAACGAGAACAATACTAAATGATAAAATTATCTTTATTGAGAGTACGCAGCGGAAAATGAAATGTCGTTACAATGATGGAAGTAACAATAATGTAAGTGTTCAAATGCAAAAGTAAATAATGCGATATCTCTTGATTCTATGTCCAAGTAGCATCACATAAGCAGTAAGAAAGAAAGCTTGAATCAAACAGCACCTGAGACAAAACATGCTAAAGTGTCAACCAAAAAGGTTGAGTGAAATCATAGGTTTAACAAATAAGTTTGACCGTTGTTTTAGACCACAAGATTTAGTTTATAAAGTTGATCTCGCAGATCAAAAAGTTATGCTAATGCGTGATATTTAGACTAAACGTTCAAGTTTGCCCCAAAGATAAGTTGTAATTTATACTTGTCGGTTTAATTTCATTATTAAGTAATACAAAGACTTAGTCAAATGTATCGGTGACGTTACTCCCGATAGGCCTACCCCCAATAATTAAGCATGCATTCAACGAGCAATTAAAAATATCACTGTAGGGACTTAGTCGGACATAGCCGGGTATAGCATAGTTTAGTAGTTTGGTACTTGTGTCTAAGTTGTAAAATGTAAAAACGGCATGTGTCTCACCCCAATAAAAGTAAGTAAGTTTGCTAGCAATAAAGAGTGGGGCTATGAATTCACCTTAGTAAGTAGAGAGAGAGAGAGAGTTATTCCTCAGAATAGAAAGTTGGATGAGTGAGCAGAAAAGTCAACCTATTGACATTTAAGAGTAGTAAGTATTTTTGCCCAAGTTTAAGTAGATGTTTAAGTATGATAGTGTTGTAAGTATAGTTCGTTTTACTAAGTTTCCTTTCCTAGTAAGTTTCTATTTTTAGAAAGTTTCCACTTTTAGTAGATTTCTTATCTTAGTAAGTTTCTATAACTAGAAAGTTTCTACTTTAAGAGTGTTTTCCATTTTAGGATACTTGACGTATTAGATAAGCTTCCAATCACCCCTTTCTCTTCGAATAGCCATTTCAGGTCTAGGGGCTTGAGCTATAGGATCCTTTCAATCGGAAATCCAAACCCTTCCGCCTAGAGTTTCATAGAAACCATTCGTCAAGAAAGTTCGAAGATCTATACATCTCTAATACATATCCCAAAATGTTTTTATGTGTTATAATATAAGTAGTAGGTTATAGGTGTTAGTAATAGTAATAGTGTATACATGTTAATTAATAGTATAAATAGTATTAGGGTTTCATTAATTAGGGTTAGTTAATTAAAGTAGTATTTTAATGATTAGGGTTTAGGGTTTTGAGGATCTAAATAATATGAATGTTAAGATCATGCATGAATATGATTATGAATATAAACATGAATTGAAAGAAAGATTTAAAAGTTTTAAGATTTTAGATCATACCTTGTTAATGATGATGAAGATTAACAAGAAACAAGAAGAAAACTTGGTGATGAAGATCAAATAACCCAAATAATGAAGAACACACTTGAAAATCTTGATGAACACGAAGAACAAGCTTGAAGATCCGAATACCACAAGAGAGGGAGAGGGAGAGATTGTTTTTGAGAGAGGATTTTGGTGTGATTTGTGAATGAGAAACTAGGAGTCTAGGGGTATTTATATAGTGCAAGTATTAGAGTGTTAGTCAACATAAGGATGTTCTAATAAATGATTTTATTTTATTTTATAATTTTTAGTCAACAATAGGTGGTACTAGTTTATATATATATATATATACATACATACATACATACATACATACATACATACATACATACATACATACATACATATATATATATATATATATATATATATATATATATATACATACATACATACATACATACATACATACATACATACATACATACATACATACATACATACATACATACATACATACATACATACATACATACATACATACATACATACATACATACATACATATATATATATATATATATATATATATATATACATACATATATATGTAATTGTTTAAGATTCTTTAGTCTCATTATTATTATTATTATTATTATTATTATTATTATTATTATTATTATTATTATTATTATTATTATTATTTTTACATTTACTACATGATAAGTATTATTTACTTTTTACTAATTCATGACTTGTATATATTTTTTTTATTTATTTCCCAATTGTTTTATTATTTATATAAATGTCACTTTTTATTTATTACTTATAGGTTATTAGTTATAATATTACATAAATGCATAAATTTTAATTAGCAGTGAGTGTCGACTAACAGTTTATTATTTTCATCTTTTATTAACTTGTCAATTATTGCACAAAGTTAATTAATATGTTTTATAACTCTTAACACTTAACAATTATTGATTAAAGTTTAATCATTAAGTTTTAATTATATTGTTTGGGTATTAAATATTGGAAAAATATAGAATGGAAAAATGAGGGTCGTTATAGTACCTCCCCGTTATTAGAAACTTCATCCCGAAGTTTTAAGTAGATTTCTCATTTGCATCAGCAGTTGAGAAGAGATGGGGATATTTCCATATCATTTGGTCTTTGCGTTCCCAGGTATATTCGGGGCCTCTACGTGAATTCCAACATACTTTAATGATAGGTATGTTGCTTTTACGCGTTTGTTTGACCTCTCCTTCCATGATTTCTATAGGCTCTTCAACGCAGTGCATTTGTTCATCAATGCGGATATCATCCAAAGGAATAACAAGTGTGTCATCAGCAAGACACCTTTTAAGATTCGAGACATGAAACACATCATGTACTTGGCTAAGTTCAGTTGGTAGTTCTAATTGGTACACCACGGGACCAACTCTTTGAGTGATCGTGAAAGGTCCAACATATCGTGAACTGAGTTTGCTTCGTTTACCGAAACGGATAACACCTTTCCAAGGGGATACTTTCAACATGGCTTTATCTCCAACTTGGTACTCTATATCCTTTCGTTTCTTATCGGCATAGCTCTTTTGTCGGCTACGGGCAGTTTCTAATAGTTGCTTAATCTGATTGATCTTTTCGGTAGTTTCATGAATGATTTAGGGATCAGTTAAATGTCTGTCCTCGAGTTCGTCCCAACGCAAAGGGGATCTACATTTCCGTCCATATAAAGCTTCAAAGGTGCAGCTTTAATGCTGGAGTGATAAATGTTGTTGTAAGAAAATTTGACCAAAGGTAGATGTTTATCCCAAACTTTGCCGAAATCGATTGCACAAGCACGTAGCATATCCTCCATGGTTTGGATAGTTCGTTCACTCTGACCATCAGTTTGCGGATGATAGGCTGTACTCACGTCGAGTTGAGTTCCAAGAGCAGATTGTAAAGTTTTCCAGAATCTTGAAACGAATCGACTGTCGCGATCAGAAATAATTGAGATAGGAACTCCATGACGTGAGACAATTTCTTTAATATAAAGCTGTGATAATTTCTCCATCTTGTCAGTTTCCTTGATCAGTATGAAATGTGCAGATTTAGTAAGACAATCAACTACGACCCAAATAGTATCGTTACCATTCGAAGTCTTAGGTAACTTAGTAACGAAGTCCAAAGTGATGCACTCCCACTTCCACTGCGAAATACCAGGTTGTGTCAACAGACCAGAAGGCTTTTGATGTTCGGCTATGAATTTCAAACTAGTGAGACACTTGCTAACATAAGTAGCAATGTCAGCTTTCATATTAGGCCACCAGTAGAATTGCTTCACATCGTGATACATCTTACTGGAATCGGGATGAATAGAGTACCTAGTCTTATGTGCTTCATCCAATACTAGTTCGCGGAGATTTCCGAAGCGAGGAACCCAAATTATGTTGCCAAAGTACCGTGTACCATTAGCTTTCACTTGAAGTTGATTCTCAAAACCTATAGGTCCTTCACCTTCGATAAGTGTCGGTTTAATAGCTTCCAATTGAGCTTCACAGATTCGTGATATAAGATTCGATTTGATTTTCAGATTTATAGCACGAACGCGTTTAACATCATCTTTTCGACTAAGAGCATTGGTAACTACATTTTCCTTGCCGGGATGATATTTTAGCTCACATTGATAATCGTTCAGTAACTCGAGCCATCGGCTTTGCCTCATATTCAGCTGTTTTTGATCAAAGATGTGTCTAAGACTTTTATGGTCAGTGTACACCGTAAAGTGAGTACCATATAGATAATGTCTCCATATCTTCAATGCAAATACCATGGCACCTAACTCAATGTCATGTGTGGTATAGTTCTCTTCATGTTTCTTCTTTTCATCCTCAACCTTCTTCATAAACTCCTCAACTTTCTCGTTCTTCGCCTTTTGTTTCTCATAGAGATACTCGAGGTTATCATAGAGGTTAGTAACACGGCTGTTGACTGCATTATTGTCTTACCCCTTTAGAGCAAGCTGCTTATCAACTCAATTTCTTTCCATATTCATCCGAAAATCAACATCCTCCTTGAGATAAGCAAGTGATTGCTTTCCCCAGCGGGTGTTACGTTCTTCCTCATACCTCAGTGTCGTCAACTCCTTTCTCAACTTAGCATTCTCTTCCTTCAGTTTCTTAACTTCTCGGTCTTTCTCGTCCATTCGATCCTCAATTCTTGCCACATGGCAAAGCAAACCTTCCAAATTCTTAGCATTATTATCACAAAAAGGAGATCGGGCTCTTTTTCTGGATGGACCAGTTTCCTCAGGATGTTTCTCCTTGTCTTCAGTTCTCGGGGTCGGGTAGTGATTGGGAGAATTAGGTAAAGTATCCGGACTATAGTTTTGTGAGGGAGGACCACCAAAGCCATAAGGTGGACTTTGGACTGGTCTTTCAGTGGAAGACTTTTCAGTATCTTCTTCGGTTGGCTTGAAAAGAGTCATTTTGTTCGCTTGATGAAAATTAGACATCCTAACATTAGGAAAGAGACTTTGATTAGCATTTTAATCCAAGATTATCAAAGCAAGGTTGTTAAGATTATAAGGCAATCCTAAGTGCTTTAAGTCTAAGGCAGGAAAGGTTATAGTTTCATAGATTGCTAAGGCACCTTAGCTAGCAAGTAAGGCACACATAAAAATGCAATCCTGGTTCCCTATAACAGCCTGGTTATGCTCTGATACCAATCTATCACACCCCCAGTTAGGGCCTGGGAGAAATGCGACTTAATACCAAACAAACCAACATATTAAAATAAACGAGAACGATATTAATGATAAAATTATCTTTATTGAGAGTACGCAGCGGAAAAAGAAATGTCGTTACAATGATGGAAGTAACAATAATGTAAGTGTTCAAATGCAAAAGTAAATAATGCGATATCTCTTGATCCTATGTCCAAGTAGCATCACATAAGCAGTAAGAAAGAAAGCTTGAATCAAATAGCACCTGAGACAAAACATGCGAAAGTGTCAACCAAAAAGGTTGAGTGAAATCATAGGTTTAACAAATAAGTTTGACCGTTGTTTTAGACCACAAGATTTAGTTTATAAAGTTGATCTAGCAGATCAAAAAGTTATGCCAATGCGTGATATTTAGACTAAACGTTCAAGTTTGCCCCAAAGACAAGTTGTAGTTTATACTTGTCGATTTAATTTCATTATTAAGTAATACAAAGACTTAGTCAAATGTATCGGGGACGTTACTCCCGATAAGCCTACCTCTAATAATTAAGCATGCATTCAACGAGTAATTAAAAATATCACTGTAGGGACTTAGTCGGACATAGCCGGGTATAGCATAGTTTAGTAGTTTGGTACTTGTGTCTAAGTTGTAAAATGTAAAAATAGCATGTGTCTCACCCCAATAAAAGTAAGTAAGTTTGCTAGCAATAAAGAGTGGGGCTATGAATTCACCTTAGTAAGTAGAGAGAGAGAGTTATTCCTCGGAATAGAAAGTTAGATGAGTGAGTAGAAAAGTCAACCTATTGACATTTAAGAGTAGTAAGTGTTTTTGCCCAAGTTTAAGTAGATGTTTAAGTATGATAGTGTTGTAAGTATAGTTCATTTTACTAAGTTTTCTTTCCTAGTAAGTTTCTATTTTTGGAAAGTTTTCACTTTTAGTAGATTTCTTATCTTAGTAAGTTTCTATAACTAGAAAGTTTCTACTTTAAGAGTGTTTTCTATTTTAGGATACTTGCCGTATTAGATAAGCTTCCAATCACCCCTTTCCCTTCGAATGGCCATTTCAGGTCTAGGGGCTTGAGCTATAGGATCCTTTAAATCGGAAATCCAAACCCTTCCGCCTAGAGTTTCGTAGAAACCATTCGTCAAGAAAGTTCGAAGATCTATACATCTCTAATACATATCCCAAAATGTTTTTATGTGTTATAATATAAGTAGTAGGTTATAGGTGTTAGTAATAGTAATAGTGTATACATGTTAATTAATAGTATAAATAGTATTAGGGTTTCATTAATTAGGGTTAGTTAAATAAAGTAGTATTTTAATGATTAGGGTTTAGGGTTTTGAGGATCTAAATAATATGAATGTTAAGATCATGCATGAATATGATTATGTATATAAACATGAATTGAAAGAAAGATTTAAAAGTTTTAAGATTTTGGATCATACCTTATTAATGATGATGAAGATTAACAAGAAACAAGAAGAAAACTTGGTGATGAAGATCAAATAACCCAAATAATGAAGAACACGCTTGAAAATCTTGATGAACACGAAAAACAAACTTGAAGATCCAAATACCACAAGAGAGGGAGAGGGAGAGATTATTTTTGAGAGAGGATTTTGGTGTGATTTGTGAATGAGAAACTAGGAGTCTAGGGGTGTTTATATAGTGCAAGTGTTAGAGTGTTAGTCAACATAAGGATGTTCTAATAAATAATTTTATTTTATTTTATAACTTTTAGTCAACAATAGGTGGTACTAGTCAACAGAAGGATGTAATTGATTAAGATTCTTTAGTCTCATTATTATTATTATTATTATTATTATTATTATTATTATTATTATTATTATTATTATTATTATTATTATTATTATTATTATTATTATTATTATTATTATTATTATTATTATTATTTTTACATTTACTACATGATAAATATTATTTACTTTTTACTAATTCATGACATGCTTATATTTTTTTTTATTTAGTTACCAATTTTTTAGTCAACAGAAGGATGTAATTGATTAAGATTCTTTAGTCTCATTATTATTATTATTATTATTATTATTATTATTATTATTATTATTATTATTATTATTATTATTATTATTATTTTTACATTTACTACATGATAAATATTATTTACTTTTTACTAATTCATGACATGCTTATATTTTTTTTTATTTAGTTACCAATTTTTTTATTATTTATATAAATGTCACATTTTATTTATTACTTATAGGTTATTAGTTATAATATTACATAAGTGCATAATTTTTAATTAGCAGTGAGTGTCGACTAACAGTTTAGTATTTTCATCTTTTATTAACTTGTCAATTATTGCACAAAGTTAATTAATATGTTTTATAACACTTAACACTTAACAATTGTTGAATAAAGTTTAATCATTAAGTTTTAATTATATTGTTTGGGCATTTAATATTGGAAAAATATAGAATGGAAAAATGAGGGTCGTTATATATTTCATCACCTTCGAGTATATGGCAATTTTATTGGCAGGAGGATCGTTGGCACATTTCCTGTGTCTAGGGGGAATGGGGTTTAAAGCGCGAAGAGGAGGATAATCCTCCATGATCTCCTCCAGATCCTCACAAGTGATCATAGAAGAGATCTCATCGACATTTTTGCTTTCGGTCACAGAAGTAGAAGAAGACATGATCTTATAAAAAGATGGGTAAGTTAGAAAGCTCTAACCTGATTGAAAAAATGGGTAAGTGAAGCAAATCGTAAAGGCGTTGGATTGAATCACGAAGAAAAGAATGAGAGAAGATGTGTATGCGGTAAAAGATTTTATGAAGAAGTTAATAGAGTATTTATAGGGAAAATTTTGAATGGGAAACGTGGAAGAAAGCAAAAACCATCACAGCCGTACACGTGTCGCAAATCTAGCGGAGGTAAAACTGACAAGCGACAGTAAACTTGCGAGGGTGATGGTTGAATTGACAGTCTCTCATGCCTGCCAGACTGACAAGTCGTAAAAACCACCCTAGCATTAAATGCACCTCTTTAGCGCACTGTATGTCATAATTAGAGTTCTACATCACGCGCAATAAATTACGCGTCATATACAACTGGGGGACTTAATGATACGCATTGTTGCACATCTATTGCGCAATATCAAAATGGTGCGCATCGCCTTTTATAATCATGCAAGACCGTGTCTGTGCGCTTGCTTACACGCCATCTGATTATGCCTTAATACACTCGTAATGTTGGCCGCACATTTTAAATATGGCGCCATTCAAAAGGCATAACACCAAGCTAAAAATGTACTATGACGACACTAAAGAAGAAAGAACAGTTATGGCAGGATAATACGATCCTGACATCGCAGGAAGGCCAGAAAAGGACAGCAGGGTATAAAGGGGACAACACTAAAATAATGGCAGTACTTGTACAGCTTTTTGGAATATAAGGACAAAAATAATACAACGTGGCACCAACATGTCCTTTTGTCCCCTACGTGACACTAAAGGACAAAAGTTCACATGTATAAATAGATGCAACTTGAGCCACAAACAACACGATAGAGGAATCATATTCCACTTCACCCAACAAATCACTCTAAGCCACATTCATCACTCCAGCTAACCTGCTCTACCAGAATAGCTCTTCAATACACTATACAATTTCAGGTAACGTGTACACAACATAAATCCTAACACCGCCCTCGAGCCATCAATTCTGGCTAACCCGAATGATGGTGGGTCATGTTTAACCACCCTTTCTGAGATCATCATCTCGTATGAGGGTTATTCACGGTACTCCGGACCGGAGAGTTAAACTCAAGGAACCCTTAAATCCTCATTTATTTTTGATCTCGAATGAACTGAACCCCTTAGCCCATTTTATGCTTGATCAGATTATTCTAGAATGGGATTAGGATTAGAATGAACTTAGGTTTAGTGTTATCCCTTTGTGATTAGGAATAGTCTTCTATATTTATCATTTAATTATTTTTTCTATTTATTTCCTTTTGGCCGAATTTAATATATATATATATATATATATATATATATATATATATATATATATATATATATATATATATATATATATATATATATATATATATATATATATATATATATATATTTTTATTTTTTTGTTCGGCATTTATATATATTTATATATTTTTATTTATTTATTAGATAAGTATTATTAATCTTAATTAGTTCTATAATTTTATTAAATTTTAATTGTTCCTCAATTGTTTTATATTTTATAAAAATGTCACATTTTATTTATTACTTGTAGTTTAATATTTATAATATAATAAAAATGCATAAACTTTACTTAACAGGAAGTGTCGACTAAATGTTTACTATTCGGTCAACATTTTGTTAAAGTAAGTTTACAAGTACACAGAAACCCGATGTCTTACCTAGATTGTAGGTTGAGTGAATTTTTAGGTATTACCCATTTGGTGAGGTACATTGTCATGCTATCTCGGTCCTAATTGTGATTTCTAGAGACGAATGCTTAATTGCGATTGCTAGGCATCTTGTAGTTTTGATAAATTAAAGTTGTATGATATGCGGGATTGGTTAGGTGACTAACGTTACTTAAGTCCTAGCCTTTTTCGTACATTTCTCTTAACACTTGTCTTAAACAGAGGAGTACTTTGAACTTAATTGTGATTTATATTTTGCTTGAGGGAAAGCAAAGGTCAAGTGTGGGGATTTGATATTGCTCCATTTATATACATTTCTTTTCGCATTATCGATCTCATTTATCTATGTTTCGTGCTTGTTTGAAGATCTGTTGAACGCCTTTGGTGAAGATTGAATACTTTGTGATTATTATAGCTCGTGAAGTTTTGTACTCAATTATTAAAGGTTTTAGTGCTCAAAAGATCATTTATGCTTTGAAGATATAGTTTGTAATGGTTATCTTGAATGTTTGGTTCAAGAATATCAAGCTCGGTTCAAGATAATTCGGATCTATAAAGCTCGCTGTGACATTTGGTGATTTATTGTGTGGAAGATTGATATGAGTCACTTTATTTTTATGTGCTACCATGCTCGAGGAATCAACAGAACGGACCTGGACCGGCTGTCTACTTTAGTCTGGCGGTCCAGTGAGCAAGGTCATTAACATAAGTCACCTGGACCGGCAGTTCAACATCAATTTTCAGCTTCAATAGGTCAATTTTGGACCGGCGGTCCGCGGCGGGTTCCAGCACTCTTTAAAGCAATTTTCTGGTCATTTGAAAGGACAACTTGTAAATTTTTCCACCACTTCGAGTTCCAGACTTCTTTGGGTGATTTTTAGGTTTTATTTACTTGTTTTCATCATCTTTTAATCATTGTTTAACATCCATATTGTGGGATTGATTCACGGTTGCGATTGGTACTTCTCGGTTCTCATTTTCTTATTATATGTTTATGATTTCCATTATGCTCATCTTGATTGTGATTTGCTCTTGCATTATGTTAGGCTAAATATTTTGTGTGTTTACTTGATTGTGAACCCTTGATTTTGGATTGCTGAATTATGTAATATTATTACGTTAATCCGACTTTTGATTTTTGTGCTCGACCAAATACCCATCGTTGTTAGGTTTGATATTTTACTCCAATCACATAAATTGTTAAGCGATTAACGAGAGTTAATCCGCAACATACGATTTGTGCTTCAACACCTCTGGTGATTTAGATTGTTAAACGAGTATTTCCGAGAGATCGGTGTATAAGTGTGATTGGTGATTGGTTGGTATTGAAACCCTAGAAATTGCGTAATCATATATGGGAGACCATTGTGATTTGCAGTTCTACGAGAGTAGAATTGGGTTGAGTCTCACATTCATTAGTAGGGTATAGTTTGACTGATAAGGAAAGATCGACGAGAGTTGGTTGATTCTTGTTAGTTGAGGTCACATGATTATTTGGTCAGCAGTGATAAGACTATATACCTTTTCAACAAAATAAACGGTTTAATTATCATGCAATCCACGTTGAGGAGAATCAATTAAGTGAGCACATTTGTTATCATTGTTTATTTGTTATTCTCTCATTTATGCTTTCCAAAACCACTCTCTGGAGAAAATACTCCCCTTTTAGTTTGATTAATTGTGATTCAATCCAATAAAACACATTACTCCATGTGGATCGACCGGACATACTTTTAACTAGCTACATATGACTGAGATTCATTGCCCATTTGTGTGTTAGTAAATTAAACGTTTTTGTCCCATTTTTATAAGTATAATAAATGCGCATCAACACTAAACATAAATGTAACGACCCGACTTCGTTATCTCAAAAACACACTAAAAAAAATTCTGATGCAGTACATTTGGACGGCGTCCAGTTATCTGGACGGCGTCCAGTTATCTGGACGGCGTCCAGCAAAGATGACCTGGACGGTGTCCAGAAGATCTGGACGGCGTCCAAATGAACTAAAGTTTGATGTCTCCGGGGTCCAACTTACATGAGCGGAAAACCCGCTTCCCGACACTTTTAAACGAAAACCTTTTCACAACATGACATATTAAGTAAAACTAAGATATTTCCACAATAAAAACAAGTTTTACTACACCGGGCCCACAATGACCCATCTTACAATAATATAGCGATTTCGACCCATTTATATCTTTAGACGGATTAGGACTCTACAACCCAACCTGATACCAAGAGCATAATCCCGGGGACTACTGATCCCCCAATCCGCATTCATATATCCAAAAGCTACCTCATCGAGCCCAAGCGCTCTTAAGCATCTAGTATAACAACTAGTTAGCTTCATAACACAATACCTGTAAAAAGGTAAACAACGAGAGGGTTAAGCATAAAGCTTAGTGAATGCAATAATTATACATATACATATATAATGTACCTACTTGCATACACTTACTCACATACCGCATACATGCTAGTAATATAATTAGCAAACTATCTCAAGTATAAAGCTAATAACCTCCAATACCGCAAGCTAGCATAACCAATAGCATATACTCAAACAATATAATATAATATGCTAAACAATCAACAAACACAATATGGTTAACCATAACGCTATGGTGCTACCGGCACGTGGTTCACACCATACGCATTTGAGTCTCACTCTTTTATAGTGCTACCGGCACGTGATTCACACTTTGGCGCTAATGGCACGTGGTTCACGCCTCATTTTATAGTGCTACCGGCACGTGGTTCGCACTTGATACTACCGGCACGTGGTTCACCTCATGATTTTATAGTGCTACCAGTTCGTGGTTCACACTTGTTTATAGTGCTACCGGCTCGTGGTTCACACTTGTTTATAGTGCTACCAGCTCGTGGTTCACACTTGTTTATAGTGCTACCGGCTCGTGGTTCACCTTTGATACATCACATACATTCTATGGTACTACTGGCTCGTGGTTTATACCATAACACTCACAAATAAATACGCTATATACATACACGCATAATTATTCCACTCACCGCGAAACGTCTGCACAAATCATGTATGTAATTCGCCTCCAAACGCAACCGAGCAAATCTTTACCTATAATACACATATAGGTACAAATACACATAAATAACAATTCTCTAAAAGAGAACTCACACTCACATCCCATAGTCGAGGGATCTCACCTTGCTCGTTTGACCCCGCCCATTTATCTCCTAATGAGCTCAACCCAATTGCCACTACGGGTGGTAATTCTGACCCATCAAACAAGTACAATTTAACCTAAATTATACTTGTCACCATTTAAACCAACCTAGGTCTTAACACTAAATTACTACTCGATTCATTAAATCTTGACCCATAACTTAATTTGACATCAAATCAAGGTTAACACCCATTTGACCAACAAACATGTTCTTATGAACATCTAAAACACCAACACACTTACAATCTAGTGATTAACACCCAAACCAATGAAAAATACTTATAAATCGTCATCAAACCCTAACCCACCAATAACCAGGTTTACTTACACAATACATAACGCAAAACCCCCAAATTCATGGGAAATGGGGTTTATAACCCAACTAGCTCAAACCCTGAATATGAACAAGAATCTTAACAATGAAATTCGGCTTTAGAATTTACCATAACAATCAAAACATAGCCGAGAATGAAAGGAACAACTTTAACTCTTGCGACTTGACCCGATTCACACATCTTCTTCCTCAAACCAAGCTCTCTCTCTCTCTCTCTAAAATCTCCTTCTCTCTCTAAGATAAGATGAGAGAGATGTGTGGATGTCAAAATGATCCAAAATAGGATCTAAAACTGATATTAAGGCTACAAATCCATCCACATGTGAAAAGACACATATACCCCTTTTAATTTATTAAAATTCCAACAGCTGGCCTGTCAGACCATTTGGACGGCGTCCAAAATGGTTGAACGGCGCCCCATCTTTCATTGGTGGACGGCGTCCCACTGAATTGAGACTGAAACTGAAACAACAACTTCTTTCAGGGACTAAAATTGTCTGAGTCTGATTCTGATGTAAATTCTGAAAATGCATAAGTGTTAGGTAGACTTTTAGTGGCGCTTTCTGATATACACAATTACTAACACTTTCAGGAACACTTTCTAATGCATAAAATTTTAGGATCTTACAATAAAAATTGTCTCTTGGCGATCATCGTTACGCTACTTTGGGTTATTTAATTGGTTGTTCTGGAATTGCATTTTCTTTAATGATAGTGCGTTAAGAAAGTGTAATCTTTTTTATTTTATTATAATGTATTCTTTTAAATGACTTATAAAAATATGGGTCATTTAGTTTCTGACTAGTTGTTGAACCCTCGTGAAAGGACCCGTCCTAATCCATCTGGTCGAATACATTACTGATGATGTAGCGTGAGGGTACGAAATAGTATTATTTTTACTAGGAAATACTACAAAATATGACACAAGTTTTATTAATTTACGGATGGGATATACCTAAACCTTGCTACAACACTATAGGCAGTGTACCTAATCGTAGAGTAGTGTAGTTTTTAGTAAGTCCGGTTCGTTCCACAGGGAGCTAGTGATTACGTACTATATTTTTATAAAACTATATTTATATAAATATATATATATAAGTAGTAATATTATTATAAAAGGGGGGTTTTTACCGTTTAATGACCGGTTTGTCGATTTTATATTTTTAAGCGTAAAGATAAATGACAATAATTAAAGTGCGTAAAATAAATAAATGACGATAAATAAAATAACAGTAAATAAAATTGCGAGTAATAAAATGACAGTAAATAAAGATACGATGAGAAATATAATAAAAGAATTATGCTTATTTAAACTTCCGTAATCATGATGTTTGACGTGTTGATTTTTGTTTTATGCCCATGGGTTAATTGTCCTTTGTCCTGGTTTATTTGATACGTCTATCTGGTTTTTGTCCATAATAGTCCATCGGTCATAAATATAAAGTGCGAGTATCCTCGTCAAATTACCCTTATACCCGAAGTCAAATATTCCAACTAATTAAGGATTTAAACTGTGACGCAGTTATCACTTCTGTCAACAATTACACCAGTTATCACTGTATGTAATCTACCCCTGTTTTGATTAGATATGAATATTAATTTACCCACTTGATCAGTTTGAATAATCAATTACCCAACCCGAATAATTAATTAAATGATTATAATAGATTCCATATGAACGTCACTAAATAGGACAACCATAATCATTATTAATTATTAGGATAATTAATTTGAAGATAGGTTCGACAGACTCCAATGAGTTGTCACTCAATTAGACAATACCCCCCATCTATTAATAGTCAATAGTCCAATTTCCACAAGTGTCGGTCTTTTGCCCAAACCCCAATTATGGTACAAAGTTCAATAACCCCGTCTTAATATTTTAGCCCAACATCACGATTACTTCGGCTCAAATAAGCATAATAATAACTTAGCTACGAGACATTAAATTAAAAAGGTTGAACATAACTTACAATGATTAAAAATAGCGTAGCGTTACACGGACAGAATTTCGACTTACACACTCAAACGATCTCTATCATAAATCTTATTATTATCATAATTTAAAATTAAAATTAAGATTATTGTTATATCTTATTACATTAACATTATGATAGAGAATTATAAATATAGATATTGATATTTGATATAGAAAAGTAAGAAAAAGATAGAGAAATTGATCGAAAAAAAAGACGTCTTACTTCATCGTAATACATCGTTGCCTTTTTATAGGCAAATTAGAATTGAAATTTTCATTTACGACCCCTGAACTATGCTCAAATAACAACTTTTTATTATTTAATATTATTCTTATTATGAATTATTTAAATATTATATTTTATTCTTGTGCATAGTTGACTCGTAATTTTTACACCGTTGCGTCGAGCGCTGAAAGTTGGTTCATGCCTCGGTTCTGGATTTTCGAACGTCCTTTCGTATAATTTAATATCTTGTACTTTGCGTTTTGTAACTTGTACTCTTGTCATTTTTAGACGTTCTTCATCAATAATTTGAACCTTTTTGATTGTATCTTGTACTTTTGAGCTTTTTGGACGTTTTGGTCTTTCAAATCTTCGTTTTTGTCTTTAAATCTTTATTTTCGAGCGATTTGCGTCTTTCGTCTTCGCACTTATTTATTTAACTATTACAACTAAAAATAAGGAAATTACATTTAAAAACTTTACATATTGGAACGATATTGCTACTAAATATATGTTCATTTGGAACACTATCAAATATCCCCACACTTGAGCGTTGCTTGTCCTCAAGCAATACAGAACTTGAAATAAAAACATACATGAATCACTTTTTTATTCATCACATTTTGTACATCAGTGATTTTGATATAGCGGTATAAACAATGACAGTAATGATGGTTAAAGGTGGGTGTGTCATCCACAGTTGCCTTGGGTTTAGGTCAACGACACTTGCAATCAAATAGCCGATTTACTTTCGGTTTCCAAAGCAAAGTGCACATTTGAAAGGCGGTTTACAGTCCCACATGACTATAAAAATTTAGATCCTTTAAGGAAATTGGATCTTTATGAAAACATTTGATCTTTTGAAAATTCAAGCTAGATTTTACCCTAGACAAGTTTTCTGATTTGATCCATCATCGGTGTTGCAAAATATATTTGTGGATCAATATTTTGGCTAAAACTTTTAGGTTCGTGTAATCCACTGCTATCCCGGTATCGGAAAGCACACATCCAGTTTACTTGTTCCGTATATTACCTTTCGGAAAACTACCGTCCGGTTGTAAAGGAAAGCGATGAACAAGAAACTGTTAAGGCAATGTCCCGTGACATGCAGATGATTATGGTCTTTTAACGTGTCGGATGCTAGAACTATCCTTGGTAGGAGCGATAGTAAAGATCATCCTATGATTTTTCGGTCTGGCACAAGGTCCTGTCTCCGACCATGCTATGCAACCACCGTTCTTACGGTTGACACCCGATTTAGTTCAGGTGACCTAATGAATTCCAGGTGAATTCCTAGGATTTTACGTTCAATGGTAATGAACGCATTGAAAATGGATTTTCAGAAAACAAATCAGTTTGCAATTTTGATCAAAATATTTTCTCGTTCAAGCTCGAGTTTAGATATCATTGAATTCCATGAGTTTGAATTCTCAATCTTTAAGGTCAATCTCTAGGATTGAGTATTATCAGTCTTAAAAGCTGATTTTTAATCTTTAAGGAGATTATCCTTTCTGGGGATCTGATTCATTAGTCTTATCAAGCTAATTTGCACGGTGCCTCCCCATTGTACGAGATAAATCCTTCTCATGGTTAGGATAAATCTGACCACTTGGCGACCCTGTTTGATGCTGAGGTCCGTGGATTTCCTGCTGATTTTAGAGATGACTTTTCTAGATTTTTCGTCAACCTACAGCTGGTCTGGACGACAACTTCATGACCTAAATCAAGAAGCGCGTGTCTTTTTCGGAAGACTTTACTTCCTTTTAATGATGGAATTGATTCATCGTGTAGATCCATCTTTCTTTCAAATGTATTACAGTAAACCGGGTAAAACTGATTAGTATTATCCAAAACAAAAGTACCTGCAATAATCTTGTACAAAAATATGTGATAGATAGTTTTTAATTGAATAACTTGGTACATTCTCCCCACACTTAGTTTCTTTCTTTGCCTTTTTATTTTCTTCTATTTCATTTTAAATGAATTCAAGCGTTTTAGGGTGTTTCTCAATTTATGTCCTTTTCGAGGTAACGATAATTTCGGTATTATCACCTAGTTTTCATCGTTCATAAATATGTATAAACATGATTTTGAGTTCATTTAGTTGAAAATTTTTCAAATTTTTACAAAATTTGGCAAATAAACCAAGTGTAAACCCGAGAGAATTTATAACCCTTCTCCACACTTGAGATCATGCAATGCCCTCATTTGCATGAAATCAGACTACAATTATAAATTCATGAGGGTGATTAGCGTAGAAAAGTTATTAAAAATACCCAGTTTGTAATTACAAAGCTCGTCGAATGATAGATGGCGCGCCTCATCGTTCATTCCTTCATTTATTATATCACATTTGTTGTTTTGCATCTTGTCGTCAAAATCAGTACCTTTTGCTGAACTTAATGTTAGTCTTTGAAAGTGCGTTGTTTTACCCTGTTGTTTACATGATAAAATACGAACATATATACATATTTTTAAAGTTGGGTATATTACCCCACGTTCAAAAATTTATAAAATCAAATATATTTTTTTTTTTTTGGCATACTTTAAATCAATAAAATTAAAAATAATGATGAAAAAAATTTTCGCCCCGCCCTCGGGTAAAGTAATTTCGGCTCAACGGCCTAGTCTTCAACTCACGACGAATTTTAGAAATCATTTTTTTTTCAACTTAATGAAATAAAGTAAATTTTTGTTTTTAAATTCACACAAAACTTAAAAAGAAAACATATTAATTTCATATAAAACCTAAAAAACAAAAAAAAATTCAGAATGGGGGGAGAAAACTAGTTCTTTAGTGTCTGCTAGCGGAAAAGACCAATCGAATTCCATTCTCGGAACTACACGAGAACAGAACAACTAACTCCAAACAGCATTTTCTTTTTAAAATATTTGAATCTCCTCACACTTAGGTAGATGTGGTGTCGAAATTGTGATTAACTTCATCGTCAATTTCTCTTGGACCATAATCAACTTGCATATCTGTGACTTTTGCTTTAAGCCAGTGACCAGCTTTTTCCGTAATATCCACAAATTCAACTAGCTTCGCCTTTTCTTTAGGCGACAGATTGGATACTAACCGGTTATATAACCTAAAGTTTCCCTTACTTTTAGCATCAATAACCCGTTTAAAAAGTTTCTTCATTGAACTGTTAATAACGGGGTTATTTAATTTCGTATCAACTATGGGGTTCTTTATTATCAAGTCATCATTAGGTG
Organism: Rutidosis leptorrhynchoides; assembly: GCF_046630445.1. Classification (NCBI taxonomy): domain Eukaryota; kingdom Viridiplantae; phylum Streptophyta; class Magnoliopsida; order Asterales; family Asteraceae; genus Rutidosis; species Rutidosis leptorrhynchoides. Next base: position 239,200,294 of record NC_092333.1, on the reverse strand, counting down.
TTACTTCATTTTCCCCACACTTAGGCGTTTTATTATTGTTAAGCATTACCGTTGGAGTTGGTAAAACAACATGGTTCTTACCAATCGTTTTTGTCGGTTCAACGGTTTTGGTTTGTGGATATTTAGACTTTCGAATCATAAAGGTGATCGATTTCTCATCATTACTAAGTGTCATTCTACCCTTTCTTACATCAAATAACGCCCCGGTGGACGCTAAGAATGGTCGACCTAAAATTAGAGGAACGTTTGAGTCCTCTTCTATGTCAATGACAATGAATTCGACTAGAAAGGTTAAATTACCTACTTGAACGGGTAGGTTGTCAGCAATTCCAACTGGGTGCTTAATGGTTTGATCAAGGAGTCGAACACTCATATCCGTTGGAGTTAACTCACCTACACCTAATCTCTTATATAATGAAAGAGGCATAACACTCACACTTGAACCTAAATCTGCTAGTGCATCATACATGACACAGTCACTAAGTACACAAGGAACAATAAATTCACCCGGATCACCTACCCTAGGTGGAGGATTTGGTGGAACTGTCTTCACCGGGTTTATATTTACGGCTTTTGTTTCTTGCACTTTCTTATTCTTTTTCTTCTTCTTCTTTCCAGAGGTATCACAATCTTTATTACCTATCACTTGCTCATACTCAACTCCTTTTCTTGGAAACGGGATGGGTGGTTTGTATGGTGCCACCACTGGCTTTACATACTCGGGTGGTGGTGGTGTAACTTCTTCATTGTTACTCTCATCTAAAACCTTCCCATCTTCTGGTGCTGGTTTTTCAGAATTCGTTGAAACCATATTAACATTCTCATTCCGAGGATTTACTTCAGTATTACTCGGTAGCTTTCCTTGTTCCCTCTCACTCATCATGCTAGCAAGAGTACCTACGTGTTTTTCTAGATTCAAAATGGAAGCTTGTTGAGTTCTTAATGACTGATCAAATCTCTCGTTCGTTTGGGTTTGAGTTTCAATAAATTGTGTTTGAGATTCAACTAGCTTGAATACCACGTCTTCCATATTTGACTTTTTCTCTTCGGTTTGTTGTTGTGGTTTATATAAGCCAGGTCTTTGTTGATTGAAAGTGTTGTTTTGAGTTGGTTGGTTATTCGGACCTTGTTGGTTATACCAGTTATTTTCGGGTCCTTTTGGATTGTAAAGAATGTTTTGATTTCGATTGAAGTTTAGCTTTGGCGGTTGATAATTATTTTGATAATTATTTCCAGGCCTTTGGTTCATATAGAAAACATTCTCTCGTTGTTCCATCGTTGGTTCAATGTGACAATCTTTCAATAAGTGTGGTCCACCGCATTGCTCACAACTGATTCGTATTGCGTGAATATCTTTATTCATCTTTTCCATTCGTCTTTCGAAAGCATCTATTTTTGCGGAAACGGAATCAAAGTCATGGCTAGAATCGGCTCTAGCCGCTTTAGATGATCGAAAGATATCTTTTTCTTGGTGCCACTCATGCGAGTGGGAGGCTGTGTTATCAATAATTTTGTAAGCTTCAGTTGCGGTTTTCTTCATAATGGAACCACCAGCTGTTATGTCGATGTCTTTTCTTGTAGCGATGTCTACGCCTTTATAGAAGATTTGCACTATTTGAAAAGTATCTAATCCGTGTTGAGGACATCCTCTCAACATCCTTCCGAATCTTGTCCACGCCTCATATAATGTTTCATTTGGCTTTTGCGCGAACGTAACAATTTCTCCTTGAAGTCTCACGGCTTTAGATGCCGGAAAGAATTGTTTAAGAAATTTTTCAACTAAAACATCCCATGTATCAATCGCCCCTTCAGGTAACGATTCTAACCAATCTTTGGCTTCTCCCTTTAAAGTCCAGGGAAACAACATGAGATAGATCTGCTCATCTTCCACTTCTCGGATTTTGAATAGTGTACAAATTCTTTTAAACGTACGAAGGTGTTCGTTAGGATCTTCATTCGGTGCACCACTGAATTGGCATTGGTTAGTTACCATGTGTAGAATTTGTCCTTTGATTTCATAATCTGACGCATTAACTTCTGGCTTAATAATGGCGTGACCTTGGCCCGTGCGTGCGGCTCTCATTCGATCTTCCATACTTAGAGGTTCCGTTACTTCCATAATTGAATTTGTTGAATACGAATCACTAGAGGACTCTGATTTAACGGTTTGTGGTTCAGGAGGAATAATTAGTGGTTCAGGATCTTGGAATTGTCCTTGAATATGCTTCGGGTTCTTAATTGTGAAGTCGGGTTCAAAAGATGGATTATCGGAAATTTGAGTTGGAGTTCTTGTTCGACTAGATGACGATTCTAAAGAAAAATCAACGGCGACAATATTTGCTAGATGTCTTGATCGAGTTACAGGTGGTGAACGTATGAAAGGTGGTGAACGTTTTGCTCGGTGCATTCACAGAATATCCTATTAGTTATAAAAATAAGAAAAACTTATATAAGTTGTCCAATTAATAGACTTTTCTGATTTTGCCCACGTTTCGAATAGCCAAAAGATGCAGCAGAGGGGCAGGATTCGTTTGGTCTCAATATAATTGAGGACTGTTTGGCTCCAATAACCCGGTCCACGTACAAATCCAACTATTACTACGAACCAGAAAATTTTGATGTCTATCAATTTAACCACTTAAAATAAATTTTCGTAATTTTAAGAAATTTAGATAAGAAGTAGAATAAAAATCTTATCCTAAAACTAGAATAGCGAGAAATAAGAAAGAAAAAGATTGCGCGTCGAAAAAGGTCGAAAAATAAAAGGTCGAAAAATAGGCGTCGAAAAATAAAAATAAGAAAGTAGTGCGAAATACGGCGTCGTAAAATTCTAAAGCACCTAAAACTTAGTCTAAGGAACAAGCACTTAAGGGATTTTACGGCAAAGCCTAAAAATTCTAGAAGTAAAAATAACTATGGCAAAACTAAACTTAATACTAAAAGTTGCGACTATAGTCTAAAAATCTAAAGGTAATAAAACTAAAAAAAACATTTTTTTTTTATAGACAAAATCTTAAAAAATATATTTTTTTTTTAATAATTTTTTTTTTTACGTTTTTTTTTTTTTTTTTTTTTTTTTTAAACGAATTTTTTTTTTCAAAAAAAAAAACGTTTTTTTTTTTACAATTTTTTTTTTTTTTTTTTTTTTTTTAATAATTTTTTTTTTTTTTTTACGTTTTTTATTTTTTTTTATTTTTATTTTTTTATTTTTTTTCGTTTTTTTTTTAAATTTTTTTAAAAAAAAACGATTTTTTTTTTACAAATTTTTTTTTTTTTAAAACGAAATTTTTTTTTTTTTTTTAAAAAAAACGATTTTTTTTTTTTTTAAAAAACGATTTTTTTTTACAAATTAATAATTTTTTTTATAATTATAATTTTTTTTTCAAAACTTTTTTTTTTTAATTCATTTACTATTTATGAATAGTAAATGAAAATAAATTAATTAATTTACTATTCATATGAAAGCGACATGATAGCAATTATTAATTATAAGTTACATAATATACCCCTGAAGTATTTAATAAATACGACTTTTTTAAAATTTACGTATAAATTTTTGATTCTTAAATATTATTATATTATTATATTCTATTTCAATATTATTATATTATTATATTCTATTTCAATATTATTATATTATTATATTTTATTTCAATATTATTATAATTAAAAATATAGCGTTTTAGCGCTCCCCGGCAGCGGCGCCAAAAACTTGATGATGTAGCGTGAGGGTACAAAATAGTATTATTTTTACTAGGAAATACTACAAAATATGACACAAGTTTTATTAATTTACGGATGGGATATACCTAAACCTTGCTACAACACTATAGGCAGTGTACCTAATCGTAGAGTAGTGTAGTTTTTAGTAAGTCCGGTTCGTTCCACAGGGAGCTAGTGATTACGTACTATATTTTTATAAAACTATATTTATATAAATATATATATATAAGTAGTAATATTATTATAAAAGGGGGGTTTTTACCTTTTAATGACCGGTTTGTCGATTTTATATTTTTAAGCGTAAAGATAAATGACAATAATTAAAGTGCGTAAAATAAATAAATGACGATAAATAAAATAACAGTAAATAAAATTGCGAGTAATAAAATGACAGTAAATAAAGATACGATGAGAAATATAATAAAAGAATTATGCTTATTTAAACTTCCGTAATCATGATGTTTGACGTGTTGATTTTTGTTTTATGCCCATGGGTTAATTGTCCTTTGTCCTGGTTTATTTGATACGTCTATCTGGTTTTTGTCCATAATAGTCCATCGGTCATAAATATAAAGTGCGAGTATCCTCGTCAAATTACCCTTATACCCGAAGTCAAATATTCCAACTAATTAAGGATTTAAACTGTGACGCAGTTATCACTTCTGTCAACAATTACACCAGTTATCACTGTATGTAATCTACCCCTGTTTTGATTAGATATGAATATTAATTTACCCACTTGATCAGTTTGAATAATCAATTACCCAACCCGAATAATTAATTAAATGATTATAATAGATTCCATATGAACGTCACTAAATAGGACAACCATAATCATTATTAATTATTAGGATAATTAATTTGAAGATAGGTTCGACAGACTCCAATGAGTTGTCACTCAATTAGACAATACCCCCCATCTATTAATAGTCAATAGTCCAATTTCCACAAATGTCGGTCTTTTGCCCAAACCCCAATTATGGTACAAAGTTCAATAACCCCGTCTTAATATTTTAGCCCAACATCACGATTACTTCGGCTCAAATAAGCATAATAATAACTTAGCTACGAGACATTAAATTAAAAAAGTTGAACATAACTTACAATGATTAAAAATAGCGTAGCGTTACACGGACAGAATTTCGACTTACACACTCAAACGATCTCTATCATAAATCTTATTATTATCATAATTTAAAATTAAAATTAAGATTATTGTTATATCTTATTACATTAACATTATGATAGAGAATTATAAATATAGATATTGATATTTGATATAGAAAAGTAAGAAAAAGATAGAGAAATTGATCGAAAAAAAAGAAGTCTTACTTCATCGTAATACATCGTTGCCTTTTTATAGGCAAATTAGAATTGAAATTTTCATTTACGACCCCTGAACTATGCTCAAATAACAACTTTTTATTATTTAATATTATTCTTATTATGAATTATTTAAATATTATATTTTATTCTTGTGCATAGTTGACTCGTAATTTTTACACCGTTGCGTCGAGCGCTGAAAGTTGGTTCATGCCTCGGTTCTGGATTTTCGAACGTCCTTTCGTATAATTTAATATCTTGTACTTTGCGTTTTGTAACTTGTACTCTTGTCATTTTTAGACGTTCTTCATCAATAATTTGAACCTTTTTGATTGTATCTTGTACTTTTGAGCTTTTTGGACGTTTTGGTCTTTCAAATCTTCGTTTTTGTCTTTAAATCTTTATTTTCGAGCGATTTGCGTCTTTCGTCTTCGCACTTATTTATTTAACTATTACAACTAAAAATAAGGAAATTACATTTAAAAACTTTACATATTGGAACGATATTGCTACTAAATATATGTTCATTTGGAACACTATCAATTACATTTGGTTACATCGCGAGGTACTTGATCTCTATATGATACATTTTACAAACATTGCATTCGTTTTTAAAAGACAAACTTTCATTTCATCGAAAGTTGATGGCATGCATACCATTTCATAATATATCCAACTATAATTGACTTAATAATAATCTTGATGAACTCGACGACTCGAATGCAACGTCTTTTGAAATATGTCATGAATGACTCCAAGTAATATCTCTAATATGAGCAATTGCACAGCGGAAGATTTCTTTCATACCTGAGAATAAACAAGCTTTAAAGTGTCATACAAAAGGTTGGTGAGTTCATTTGTTTATCATAATCATTCATTTTCATCATTTTAATAGACCACAAGATTTCATATATTGTCAAGCGTAACTCGAGAATTAAAATTCATTCATATGGTGAACACCTGGTAACCGACCTTAACAAGATGCATATAGAATATCCCCATCATTCCGGGACTCACATCGGACATGATAAATCGAAGTACTAAAGTAGTTCAAATTCTCTGGCTGGGGCTTGTTAGTGCCCATAGATCTATCTTTAGTATTCGCGTCAATTTGTGGCAATTATAGTAAACACCAATTCTTAGGCTATCAAGCTAAAAAGGGGCATATTCGGTTTGATAATCCAACCATAGAATGTAGTTTCGATCACTTGTGTCTATTTCGTAAAGCATTTATAAAAGCAGCGCATGTATTCTCATTCCCAAAAATATATATTGTAAAAGCATTTAAAAAGGGAGCAAATGACACTCACCATACTGTATTTTGTAGTAAAAATACATATGACGGCATTGAACAACTGAACAATGCAGGGTTGGCCTCGGATTCACGAACCTATATCGTTTATATATATATATATATATATATATATATATATATATATATATATATATATATATATATATATATATATATATATATATATATATATATATATATATATATATATATATATATATATATTAACACCTATTATTGAAATCTAACAAATTTATGTATTATTCTTAGTAACATAATTATTATATTTAATACTTTGTAGGTTTCCTTAATAATTTAGTTAGATATATTAACTTTTTTTTTTACCTTAGATAGATAATTATTATTTATTATAAAAATACTAATATAGTTATGTTATATGTATTAAATCTATTTTGATATAATTAATATATATTTGTTATAATATTAATAATAGAAATAATATTAATAATAACGATACTTATAATAATAATAATAATAATAATAATAATAATAATAATAATAATAATAATAATAATAATAATAATAATAATAATAATAATAATGATAATACTAATAATAATGTTAATATTGATAAAAATGATATTAATAATAAAATATATAAAATTTAAATAGTGATAGTAATAATAGTGATAATAATAATAATATAAATGTTTTTTTAAAATGATAATTTTAATAAAGATAATAACTTTACTAAAAATGTTAAGTTTTAATAAAAATATAGTTTTAATAAAAATGATAACTTTGACAATTGTATTTATAATGATACTTTTAATAGAAATGGTAATAATAATAATAATTCTAATAATAATAATAAAAATGATAATTTTTGTAAAAGTGATAATAATGATAATAGTTCTTAATAATAACAATACTTATTAATGATAATCATATTAATACTAGTAATGGTATTATCGATAATAATACTCATGTTAATCATAATAATAATAATGATAGTAATAATTACAAATGTGGTGATACTACTAATATTAATGATAAATATATTAAATTTCATTATGATAGTAATATTAAAACTAATAATACTTAATATTAATACTTAGGGATGATATAATAATAATAATAATACTAATTATACTAATAACTATATTCTAATGTTAGTAACAATAATAATAATGATAATAATACTAATAACTATATTGCTAATAATAATAACAATAACAATAATAATTAATACTAGCAATAATAATAACAATCATAATAATAATAATAATAATAATAATAATAATAATAATAATAATAATAATAATAATAATAATAATAATAATAATAATAATAATAATAATAATAATAACAATAATAATAATAATAATAATAGAAATTAAAATAGAAGTGTATACCCTTGTAAATGTTTTTCTAAAAAGAGATGCCCCAAACAAGTCTCGAACCCGTGACCACTTGCTAAACACGAAACACTCCACACCACTTGACCACTTCTGTCTTTCTGCTATATATCCCTCCCCATTATTTAAAAACCCATCTGTCACTTGTTCTTCACCTTCTTCTTCGTTAAATTCACACAACCCAAAAACCATTTAATCTTGCAAATAAATGCAAAAATCGATTTTAGGAGTTAATATTCAACACATAAACATCTATTAGTGATTGATTGAAAAAAATATATAAAAAAAATATATAAACAAGAAGCTGCTGTCGCTGCTCAATGATAAAAAAATAATGATTTCAAAATACAAAACGTTTTACCAGATTGTTACAACATAAAATAAGTTTCAAATGATCCATAAAAACTTTTTCAATCATTAATTTCGACAGAAACGATCTATAAAACATCAATTTGATCTTAGAATTACGTTTGACTTTTTTTCTTTAAAACTTTGACCTAAAAATTCGTACTCGATTTAAGGAATTGAGAGTTGAAACTTTGCAGAAAGATTGAACACATGATTCCTAACAACTTTGCTTTAATAGTTTTTGAAATTGAGTTAGAATTTGTGATAGGGTGATTTGAGTTTATGAACAGGGCAGTCGACTTATATCTTCTTTTTTTTATCTGTTTTCCTTCTTCCTCAATTTGCAGGTGTAAATATATATAACGAATGATTATAAATGGCCAACAAAGGTTTGATCATTTTTGTTTTGAACTGGTGATGGTGTTGACAGCAAAGTTCACGAGTAGAATAGAAGGGCAGAAAAAAAATGAGTCTGATAATTGACTTCGAGTAATTTATGTCTCTTTATTTTATTTATTTTATATTTAATTAATATTAATAATTTATATTAATAATTATATTATTAATATCATTAATAATAAAAATACCAATAATAATACTAATAGAAATAATAATAGTAATAATAATTATAACCATAATTAAAATTGTATCTTTAATCATCCTTATAATAATTTTTCTATTTAACATCTTAAATTTAATAATCATAACTTTTTAATTAAAAATTATAACAATAATAATAATAATATAATTAATACTAATATTGATATTAGTATTAATAATAATAATGAAAGTAATAATAATAATATTATGATACTATATCCTTAACATGCAATTATATCTAATATATTAATATTACATATTATTAATTATATATTATATAATATATATAACTTTTATATATATATATATATATATATATATATATATATATATATATATATATATATATATATATATATATATATATATATATATATATATATATATCAATATACATATAATAGTTATTTATGGAAATCATATATCTTTATATAGATTCATTTCAATTACAACTTAAATCTTTTTGTATCGTATTTTCCATATTTAGGTTAAGCAGTTAAATCATATATTATTATGTCAAATTATTATATATACATATATTTATATTTATCCGTATACACATTCATTTATAATTAATTGTTCGTGAATCATCGAGAGTAGTCGAAGGTCAATTGAATATATGAAATAGTTCAAACTTTTTGAGACTCAACCTTACAGACTTTGCTTATCGTGTCGAAAACATATAAAGATTAAGTTTAAATTTTGGTCGGAAATTTCCGGGTCGTCATTAGTATTAATTATATTATTGAAAGTAATAATAATAATATTATGATACTATATCATTAACTTGCAATTATATCTAATATATTAATATTACATATTATTAATTATATATTATATAATATCTATAACTTTTATATATATATATCTCAATATACATATAATAGCTATTTATGGAAATCATATATCTTTATATAGATTCATTTCAATTACAACTTAAATATTTTTGTATCGTATTTTCCATATTTAGTTTAAGCAGTTAAATCATATATTATTATGTCAAATTATTATATATACATATATTTATATTTATCCGTATACACATTCATTTACAATTAATTGTTCGTGAATCATCGAGAGCAGTCGAAGGTCAATTGAATATATGAAACAGTTCAAACTTTTTGAGTCTCAACCTTACAGACTTTGCTTATCGTGTCAGAAACATATAAAGATTAAGTTTAAATTTTGGTCGGAAATTTCTGGGTCGTCACAGTACCTACCCGTTAAAGAAATTTCGTCCTGAAATTTGGTTGGAATCATCATGGTTGACAATAAGTATGTTTTCATGACCCATATGAGTTGGAAATTAGAGTTTTATCATCAGTGAGTAATATGAGTAAAACAATTTGATTTTGTAAAGAGTACGAGTAAAGTCATCACAAAAGAGTGATATGAATAAATGCAGGTTCGTTTTAACTGGTGACGTAGTCATGGTTGATTTTCGGAAATCAAAGGATTTAAAGAAAATCTTTGTAATAAGATTTGGCTCTTCGGTAATTAAGGAAATTAAGATCCTCTTTGGTAAATGCGATAATCTGTTTTGATTGCTCTGTCGAATATTTCACTATAAATCCACCCTCTTCAATTCCTTTACATTTTAGAGTTCCATACTTTTGTTTTCTATTCCCGACTTTAAATCAAGTGAATAATGGTCCAGTATTCGTAGGTATGAAGTTTTGAATGAACATTACTAACGTTCTTAGAGAGAGATTGTAATAGCACGATCTTGATTGGTTAAATTACCAGAATTCAAGAGAAAAGATAGAACTATCAGGAAGATATGTTCTTGATATGTTTATAGATTAGATAAAACGTAAGAGTCGTGTAACATGGCACATGATGACGTTATGGTCTGTGAATCATCACATTCCATTAGAAACTCAGCATGACTTACTGTAATATAATCACGTTAATCAAGTGTCATTATATTATACTAACTCATGCATCAATTTCCAAAACTACCTCAAAAAAAACATTCATAATTTAAATTCGAATTTTTCAGAACCTAGGGACTAAAATAGTTTTCTTTCTGATGTAACACTGATATCACGAAGAGATAAATGATTTCAGATAAGAATAGTTATGAAAATATCTTCAGAAATATTGAGGATATTTATAATGAAAAATACGATGATATCTTAGAATATCTAAGATCAGAGGATGATGAAGAATATTGTCCGTAGGGGTTTAGAGTCAGGAGCAAGGTATTCATTAATGACTTTAGCAGATACTGAGTCATTTGGATTCTTTGAATGCAGGTTTAGTCTTTGTAATTTGTCCACAGCCTCCTTCAGGGTTTGCTCAATCCATTTTCTAGTTCCATCTTTTCTGAGCTTTGCCAACACATTATTCTTTATCTTCAAACTTCTGACTGTTAAGGTCGTTTATAGTTTTTGCTGCTTCATTCAGCTTCTTCAAACTTTGAAGTATTGATTCGTAGACTGGATGCTTTTCAGAATTTCAGAATGGAAGATCATAATTCTAAGAGATAAACGTTATATATATACATATAACTATTAATGTAGGCATGCTGCGAGTTTTCAAAGTACTGATTGCTGATTCCCGGTAATTGATGTGGAAATTCTCGTTATAAGATGTGGATGAGTATATGAATAGGTTTTAACGAACAAATATAATGGTTCTTCGGAGAGACTTAAGCCAATGAGTAATGAAGTTGCTGGTAAGTTTACTGCTAATGCGGTGGAATATAAATGGTTCTCCGGTAACGATGATGAATAGGGTAATCGTATATATCAGGATTATAATAAGGCTACTCCGGATGAAAAGTTTAAGTTGTCTTGCTGGAGCTGTGACAAAATTGACTACTTTGAAGAGGGATTATAAAGTTATTTTTGATAATAACAACACCAAAGGAGCTAGCACATATACGTGTTAAATGTTTACTCAGATTCCGAGTGTTTTTAGGTGCATATTTATATGCATAAATCTTTTCTTCCGTAGATGAAGTGCGGTTGGTTCATCCTCCCGATTGAGGTGTTTTCAAGAATTATGAAAGGTTTGAACGCAGATTGGAATTGTCAAGATACAAATGAGGTTTAAGATGAAATCAAGTGGCAAACTTGAAGAAATGTTTAGTTTCATATGTTATAATCAATATTTTAATTCATTTTAATTGTCCAATGTTGGCAGTCTACAGTTAGCAATTCAATAATATATATATAGTTTAATATATTGTTAGGACCCCGAAGTTGTATAGTGTTAATGTGAAATAAGCTTAATTGAAGGTTCCTTAGAAGAGGGCTATATAAGGAACCTAAGTAGTCCTAATTAGATAGCCATTGCATTGTAACCGAGTTCTAGAAGCTGTGGAATGTAATTGTACCGATTCTCTCTAATACCGAGTCTCATGCTTACATACCGAATCTCTCTTTATCTTATCATTTCTCTCAATCTCAACATGATCTGACCTATCATTTGGTATCAGAGCTTCCAGGAAGTGATTCTACATCACTATATCGATCCAGAGATTGTAGATTACAGAATCTTAATACTCTCGGTATTTTGAATCACTTTCGGTATTATCGAATTTGATAATCTGACGTTCAGATTCTTGTGATAAGTTCAGCGAAGGTGCATTAGGTATTTTAGAAAGAGTTTCGATCATCATTACAGCTTTTTAACTTCAATTATGGAGAATCAAGTTGATTTTTAGAGTTTGTGGCTAAAACTCTTGGTATTGCTTAATTCAAGCTTGATTCTGGATTTTTGTGAAGATTTAAGGATTCAGTTGTGTTCGTGAGGTGTTAAATCACATTTCTGACGGTTCAATTTCTTCAATTCATCAAGTTTTGAAGATTTGATCAACACTCGGTATCGTAACTGTCATACCGAGTCTGCTTCATTACTTAAATTCATCTTAAGTGTTGCAGATTGTGGTGTGATTGTGATTCTATCACATTCCGTTTGATTATACGCAGCTACTTGGTGTGGTTTGAGAAAAGATTCTATCATATTTCTAAGTTTTAAACTTAGACTCGGTATTGTCAACTGCTACAGTTGGAATTCGGTATCCTATACTTTCGGTATCTTTGATATTTTGTGTGATACTAACGTGTTTCCTTGTGCAGCAAGGTTACAGAATCTAATTCAAAAGGATTGAATTGAGTTTGAACTTCAAATTCATACAGAATCTGACTACCGAATCAAATACAGAATCTGAGTTTCTGTATCACTTAATCCATTGTTTTAAGTAGTTACAGGCTACAATTCTTGTGATTACCAAATCTATACTGAATCTGGGTGTGTCTCTTGTATTTCTGATCAGTTTCTTTTACAGAATCTGATATACAGAATCTTTACCGAATCTGCTACACTACCGAATCTGCTACAGTACCGAATTTGACACAGAATCTGACATTCTGATCAGATTGTTGTGATTTTTCATCTTAGATTTGTGTAATACAGAATCTTTACCGAATCTACCTCATTTTCAAGATGTCTACTCAAGATACTTTGATCATTGGATCAGATTTCCGTCCTCCAGTGTTGTTTGATGGAAAGTACACTCAGTGGCTTCACCGTATCACTCAGTACATAGACTATAAGGGTGAGAAAGCAAAGTACATTTGGGATTCTCTGAGAGATGGTCCAGTTGTTGATTATCATCCGGATACTGGTATGCCAATTCCAGTCTATGAACTTTCTGGTGATAAGCGTAAGAGAGCTCAGGGTGACATAGAGGCAAAGAATATTGTTATGCAAGCTATCCCGTATGAATTGTTTGAAAATGTTGATAGCAACACAACAGCAAAAGATATATGGGATGAGATCAAACGACAGCAAGAAGGTTATGACATGTCAGATGTTACTAAATTGAATAAGGCTCTGGGATTCTATGAAGATTTCAAGCAGGAAACTGATGAACCACTCAAGGATACCTATCGTCGTTTCAATGGTGTTCTCAATGAGTTGAAAAGGTGCAAGATCATAAAAGTAAATGCTGAAGTCAACATGAAGTTTCTCAAAAAGCTCAATGCTGATTGGCTTCCTTATGGAACCATTGTTCGATCTACTAAAGAGATTGACAAGTTGACTATTCATGAGCTTGTTGGAGTTCTTATGCATTACCAACCTGAAGTGTCTAAACTTCAAGAAGGAAGGAAAGAGTCTTCTCCTGGCGATCAACTTGCCCTAATTGCCAAAAAGAAGAGCAAATCGTTGACGTCTTCCAAAAGCTTGTCCAAGAAAGTGCTTGTAGAAGAATCAACTGATTCAGAAGATTTGAATCTTTCTGATGTTGATGATTCTCACCTTGAATTAGTCAAGATGGCAGCCATGTTCACAAAATCCTTGAACAAACACAAGTTTAAAGGCAAATCAAGCAATCAACGCAAAAACTCGTCATCTTCCTCGTACTACAAGAAAGCTGATCAATCTAAACAACAACGTGCTGATGATTCCAAGAAGGAAGATTCAATTTGTTTCAATTATGGCAAAGCTGGTCATTACTCTCGTGAGTGCAAGATGCCTAAGAAGAAAGACGCAACTTACAACAAGAAGAAAATGTTGATGGCTAAGATTGTGGAAACTGGGGGAGAGCTAAAACCGGTTGATGATACTTGGTTTAACTGGACTGACGATTCAGATTCAGAGGTGGAACATGCAAATGTTTGCAAGGTGACAAAGCTCATCAAAGCTAAGGAAGCAATGGAGAATTCTGACTCAACATCTGATGATGATGAGGTACAATCAACTGAAATCTCACCTGATTTTATAAAAATGCAAAATAACTTGATGAAGAATCTGGTCTCAATGTCAAAAGAAGTCAAAGGCTTAAAATCTGAAAACAAGGTTTTAAAAGATAAAATCAAAATGAATGATACCAGACCTTCCTCATCCGAATTGCAAATGGATGTGTAACAATTGACTCTCCAACTCAACTCTACGGAAACTGAGTTGGAAGATCTAAAAAAGACAATTCATCCAATTAAAGTTGAAAGAACTGATTATCGTTTAAAATCGGAACGACTTGCAGAAAAAGTTCAATTTTTAGAAAAAGATCTTTCTGATTTGAAAAATCAACATGAACCCACACTTTCAAAACTAAACAAGAAAATCGTTCAATTGGAAAACACCATAATTGAAAAGAACACTGAAATTTCTTTATTTTCAAAAGAATCTTTTCAAATGAAAGCTCAACTTGCTCGATATGAGGAAAAACTCTATCGAACAGAGCAATCCAAAGCTATCATGGATATGGAACTTTCAAAACAAACGATTTTCATGAATAGACCAAAAACAATTCATGGTGAAAAGTGGGGGTTGGGTTATGAAGATCGGAAAATTTTGGAAGATGCTTCCAAAAAGATTCCAGGATTATATCATTCTGATTATTTTCAAGTCGGTTTACCATCGCATTTTGTACATGCTTCTGATGCTGATTTTGATGATATTATTGTAAATCGTAAATCTAGGAAATACCATCAAATTAGCTTAATGTATGAAAAAATCAATGCTAAGATAGGTAAATCGAATCCTGATTTCTTGAAAAATCTTGTTGAAACTGAAAAGAACATGCAACGTGAAGATTATGTGC
The DNA here is from genome assembly GCF_046630445.1 of Rutidosis leptorrhynchoides. Lineage (NCBI taxonomy): Eukaryota > Viridiplantae > Streptophyta > Magnoliopsida > Asterales > Asteraceae > Rutidosis > Rutidosis leptorrhynchoides. Next base: position 239,185,071 of record NC_092333.1, on the reverse strand, counting down.
CTAAGCGTAGACTGGTTTATATCCCAACACTCATGCTAGAGAAATACATTTTAATGCTTGAGAATGAAGTGTTTAACAAACTGTCTTCTTTGAGACAGATTCTCTAGGTCAAAATTCTTTAGATCAAAAAGTAGAACCTCAGGATGAACCGAACATTGAACCTTTGATAGATTTTGAAAGTCAACTTGATCCTTTGCATGATTATTACTTGCATTTGTCTGCTGTACGTAATTTGAATCGTATAGTAGCTCAACTTGAACAGGAGAATATTGACTTGCAACTTAAGTGCCAATCATTAGAACAAATGTTTGCTTTGTGTGATAAATTGCCTTCACTGCCTAAGAAAGAATGTACTTATGCTTTTAAGGAGGGTGAAGTGATAGTTTCTGCTGAAGAATTATGTCTTGAGATTAAAAGCTTAAAACAAAAGATAATTCAAATGAAACAGGCTAACACACTTAAGCAAACATCTAATGTTGCAACCAATGTGCTTGAATGTACTGGTGGGATTACTAAGAAGGGGAAGGGAACAACAACATCTAAGGATGTAAAACCCATTACTATTCTTAAAAATTCTCTACGTTCTCAATTTGGCAATCATGGTTCGAAAGTTGTTTCTACAACTCAGTATATTGTTAAAAAGGTTCATTCTCCAAATGGTTCTGTGTTAACTGAAAAGATTCCTATGATTCCTATGACAAAAACTTCAAAAGCGAGTCTTTTAAATAAATCAGTTAAGTCCACAACATCATCTTTATGGATTCCTAAGCGTAGACTGGTTTATATCCCAACACTCATGCTAGAGAAATACATTTTAATGCTTGAGAATGAAGTGTTTAACAAACCTAGTTCTAGCATTACTGCAATAGATGAGGTGTTTGATGAACCAATTTTTGATGTGAAACCAATTCTACCAACTTTACCTGCATGTCCAGATGATGTTTTCTGTAAAGACCTAGCATATGAACTAACTGTCTTCTTTAAGACAGATTATCTAGGTCAAAATTCTTTAGATGAAAAAGTAGAACCTCAGGATGAACCGAACATTGAAGCTTTGATAGATTTTGAAAGTCAACTTGATCCTTTGCATGATTATTACTTGCATTTGCCTGCTGTACGTAATTTGAATCGTATAGTAGCTCAACTTGAACAGGAGAATATTGACTTGCAACTTAAGTGCCAATCATTAGAACACATGCTTGCTTTGTGTGATAAATTGCCTTCACTGCCTAAGAAAGAATGTACTTATGCTTTTAAGGAGGGTGAAGTGATAGTTTCTGCTGAAAAATTATGTCTTGAGATTAAAAGCTTAAAACAAAAGATAATTCAAATGAAACAGGCTAACACACTTAAGCAAACATCTAATGTTGCAACCAATGTGCTTGAATGTACTGGTGGGATTACTAAGAAGGGGAAGGGAACAACAACATCTAAGGATGTAAAACCCATTACTATTCTTAAATATTCTCTACGTTCTCAATTTGGCAATCATGGTTCGAAAGTTGTTTCTACAACTCAGTATATTGTTAAAAAGGTTCATTCTCCAAATGGTTATGTGTTAACTGAAAAGATTCCTATGATTCCTATGACAAAAACTTTAAAAGCGAGTCTTTTAAAGAAATCAGTTAAGTCCACAACACACACAAGTTCTAAACCTGACTTAAGTGAGTATGATGCAAAAGAACGTACAATCAAATTGGAAATTTTGCAAAATCAGTCATCTCATGTGTCAACTGAAAAGTTTGGACGTCTACCTAACAAAGGTGTTTTTCGTGTCACAGGTCATAATCCAAACTTGAATTACAAATCTGTATGGGTTCCTAAGTCCACGACTAAGAAAGTAGCAACCAAACCAAAGCAATCTGCTAGTCGGCCTAGGAAATCATCTCATGTTTTTCAATTTTCGTCTGTGAACAAAACATCTACTTGGAATAAATTGTGTGTTAAGACTTCTGATAACGATGTAAAGATTGATATTGCGTATGATGCTTCATGTAATGTGGTTTTAAATGATGCTTTATTGTCTAAACTGCATGATGCTTTACGTGATTATTTCATCATTGATCCAAAGTTTGTTGTTAATCAAAAGTTTATTGCTGGTACTAACCGAAAAGGACCCAAGAAACTTTGGGTACCTAAACTCTAGGGAATTTACATTTACAGGGTTTCGACATCTGTGTTTGGTATATCGATTCCGGTTGTTCTCGACACATGAAGGGCGATAAATCCTTGCTTGTCAACTTCATTGACAAATTCCTAAGAACGGTTACATTCGGAAACGATGAGATTGCAGCAATAACTGGTTACGGAGATTTTGTGCAAAATGGCATAACAATCAAACGGGTTTCATATGTTGAGGGTTTGGGGTGCAGTTTATTTAGTGTGAGCCAATTCTGCGATGGAGATCTCAAAGTTTTGTTTGAACTTCGACAATGCTCGGTGGAATCCACCGAAGTGAATGATCTTCTTGTTGGTAAATGTTGTGCTTCACTATATACTATTAACCTCAATGATGCACCATCACATGCAACCATGTGTTTGGCCACTCGTTCTACCAAAGAAAATTCATGGTTATGGCATCATCGGATGTCACACCTGAATTACAAGGGTATCAATCGATTAGTCTCTAAAGATTTAGTTGATGGTATTCCAACCTTTCAATATGATAAGCATCATGTGTGTCCATCATGTGCGATGGGTAAGCTGAAACGGACTAATCATCCGCTTAAGTAAAACCCCAGTACTTCATCGTCTTTGCAATTATTGCATATGGACTTATGTGGACCCATGCATATTTCTAGCCTCAGTGGCAAGAAACATGTGCTTGTCATTGTTGATGACTATACCCGGTTTACATGGATTTTTTTTTGCGAACTAAGTCAGAAACCCCCGCCATTATCATTGAATTCATTAAAAAAATTCAACGCTCTTTTAACAAACATGTTAAGAGCATCAGAACTGATAATGGGACAGAATTTAAGAATGACCCGCTTGATAGTTATTTGAAAGACCAAGGCATTGAACATCAGTTCTCTACTGCTCGGACCCCCCAACAAAATGGAGTAGTCGAACGACGTAATCGTACGTTGTGCGAAGCAGCACGAACGATGCTTGCATACTCCAAATTACCTCCAAAAATGTGAGGGGAGGCCATTTCAACTGCATGCTATACCCAAAATCGTTGTATTGTAAACAAACGTTTTGATAAAACTCCATATGAGTTATTATATGGTAGACGCCCGAATGTCAAATATTTCCGTGTTTTTGATTGTATATGCTATGTGCTTAACGATTTTGACAGCCCCGGAAAGTTTGATCCTCATGGCGATCAGGCCATATTTCTTGGTTATTCCTCGAACAAAGTTGCTTCTCGTGTTTATCATAAGCAGACAAAGATGATTAAAGAGAGCATTAACGTCAAGTTCGATGAATTTTCGGGAATGGCTTTTGAACAACTCAGTTCAAAACCCAATCCTAACCTGGTTACTACTTCTTTCGCGCAAAACTTAATTTTCTCGAAGAAGGGTGTTCCTACGGTTACATCAGAGGAACTGGATATCTTGTTTGATAGTCTTTATACTCCTCAATGGGATTCAAATGTTCAAACCGTACCGGTTACACCATCACAGTCAACTACTGTGGAGACTCTTCAAAGTCTTTTTGATGAAGATTCAACACCAACTGATTCACCTGTTGCTTCTTCATCCTCCCTCCAACCTCCTGTTATTGATAATCTTGAACAAGATCAAGATTCATCATTTGATATAACTCCAGCTGTTTCTCCAGATACTCTTTTGAATCTATTAGATACTGTTACATCAGATCAAGCAGATCAAGGCTCAACGTCAACAACGGTTGATGTTCCGATGGATACAATTGATGTACAATCTCTTCCACACACCCGATGGACTAAAAGTCATCCAATAGATCTTATTATTGGTGACGCATCTGCTCCAATTTCAACTCGAAGGGGAACTCAGAATATGTGTCTATTCACAGCCTTTCTTAGTAAGATTGAACCAACAACGGTTGCTCAAGCTTTACTAGATCCATACTGAAATGTCCCATTCTTATTGATTAAAAACGTTCCATATTAATTGATTTCGTTGCGAGGTTTTGACCTCTATATGAGACGTTTTTCAAAGACTGCATTCATTTTAAAACAAACCATAACCTTTATTTCATCAATAAAGGTTTAAAAAGCTTTACGTAGATTATCAAATAATGATAATCTAAAATATCCTGTTTACACATGACCATTACATAATGGTTTACAATACAAATATGTTACAACAAAATAAGTTTCTTGAATGCAGTTTTTACACAATATCATACAAGCATGGACTCCAAATCTCGTCCTTATTTAAGTATGCGACAGCGGAAGCTCTTAATAATCACCTGAGAATAAACATGCTTAAAACGTCAACAAAAATGTTGGTGAGTTATAGGTTTAACCTATATATATCAAATCATAATAATAGACCACAAGATTTCATATTTCAATATACATCCCATACATAGAGATAAAAATCATTCATATGGTGAACACCTGGTAACCGACATTAACAAGATGCATATATAAGAATATCCCCATCATTCCGGGACACCCTTCGGATATGATATAAATTTCGAAGTACTAAAGCATCCGGTACTTTGGATGGGGCTTGTTGGGCCCGATAGATCTATCTTTAGGATTCGCGTCAATTAGGGTGTCTGTTCCCTAATTCTTAGATTACCAGACTTAATAAAAAGGGGCATATTCGATTTTGATAATTCAACCATAGAATGTAGTTTCACGTACTTGTGTCTATTTTGTAAATCATTTATAAAACCTGCATGTATTCTCATCCCAAAAATATTAGATTTTAAAAGTGGGACTATAACTCACTTTCACAGATTTTTACTTCGTCGGGAAGTAAGACTTGGCCACTGGTTGATTCACGAACCTATAACAATATATACATATATATCAAAGTATGTTCAAAATATATTTACAACACTTTTAATATATTTTGATGTTTTAAGTTTATTAAGTCAGCTGTCCTCGTTAGTAACCTACAACTAGTTGTCCACAATTAGATGTACAGAAATAAATCGATAAATATTATCTTGAATCAATCCACGACCCAGTGTATACGTATCTCAGTATTGATCACAACTCAAACTATATATGTTTTGGAATCAACCTCAACCCTGTATAGCTAACTCCAACATTCACATATAGAGTGTCTATGGTTGTTCCAAAATATATATAGATGTGTCGACATGATAGGTCGAAACATTGTATACGTGTCTATGGTATCTCAAGATTACATAATATACAATACAAGTTGATTAAGTTATGGTTGGAATAGATTTGTTACCAATTTTCACGTAGCTAAAATGAGAAAAATTATCCAATCTTGTTTTACCCATAACTTCTTCATTTTAAATCCGTTTTGAGTGAATCAAATTGCTATGGTTTCATATTGAACTCTATTTTATGAATCTAAACAGAAAAATTATAGGTTTATAGTCGTAAAAATAAGTTACAAGTCGTTTTTGTAAAGGTAGTCATTTCAGTCGAAAGAACGACGTCTAGATGACCATTTTAGAAAACATACTTCCACTTTGAGTTTAACCATAATTTTTGGATATAGTTTCATGTTCATAATAAAAATCATTTTCTCAGAATAACAACTTTTAAATCAAAGTTTATCATAGTTTTTAATTAATTAACCCAAAACAGCCCGCGGTGTTACTACGACGGCGTAAATCCGGTTTTACGGTATTTTTCGTGTTTCCAGGTTTTAAATCATTAAGTTAGCATATCATATAGATATAGAACATGTGTTTATTTGATTTTAAAATTCAAGTTAGAAGGATTAACTTTTGTTTGCGAACAAGTTTAGAATTAACTAAACTATGTTCTAGTGATTACAAGTTTAAACCTTCGAATAAGATAGCTTTATATGTATGAATCGAATGATGTTATGAACATCATTACTACCTTAAGTTCCTTGGATAAACCTACTGGAAAAGAGAAAAATGGATCTAGCTTCAATGGATCCTTGGATGGCTCGAAGTTCTTGAAGCAAAATCATGACACGAAAACAAGTTCAAGTAAGATCATCACTTGAAATAAGATTGTTATAGTTATAGAAATTGAACCAAAGTTTGAATATGATTATTACCTTATATTAGAATGATAACCTACTGTAAGAAACAAAGATTTCTTGAGGTTGGATGATCACCTTACAAGATTGGAAGTGAGCTAGCAAACTTGAAAGTATTCTTGATTTTATGTAACTAAAACTTGTAGAATATATGAAGAACACTTAGAACTTGAAGATAGAACTTGAGAGAGATCAATTAGATGAAGAAAATTGAAGAATGAAAGTGTTTGTAGGTGTTTTTGGTCGTTGGTGTATGGATTAGATATAAAGGATATGTAATTTTGTTTTCATGTAAATAAGTCATGAATGATTACTCATATTTTTGTAATTTTATGAGATATTTCATGCTAGTTGCCAAATGATGGTTCCCACATGTGTTAGGTGACTCACATGGGCTGCTAAAAGCTGATCATTGGAGTGTATAGACCAATAGTACATACATCTAAAAGCTGTGTATTGTACGAGTACAAATACGGGTGCATACGAGTAGAATTGTTGATGAAACTGAACGAGGATGTAATTGTAAGCATTTTTGTTAAGTAGAAGTATTTTGATAAGTGTATTGAAGTCTTTCAAAAGTGTATGAATACATATTAAAACACTACATGTATATACATTTTAACTGAGTCGTTAAGTCATCGTTAGTCGTTACATGTAAATGTTGTTTTGAAACCTTTAGGTTAACGATCTTGTTGAATGTTGTTAACCCATTGTTTATTATAACAAATGAGATGTTAAATTATTATATTATCATGATATTATGATATATAATATATCTTAGTATGATGTATATACAGTTAAATGTCGTTAGAACGATAATCGTTACATATATGTCTCGTTTCAAAATCATTAAGTTAGTAGTCTTATTTTTACATATGTATTTCATTGTTAATACACTTAATAATATATTTACTTATCATTTAACATAATTAACCAAGTGTATCAATATCTTAATATGATTCATATGTACCTAGTAAGACGTTGTTATAACGATAATCGTTATATATATCGTTTTCGAGTTTCTTAAATTAATAGTCTCATTTTTATGTATATAACTCATTGTTAAAATACCTAATGAGATACATAATTATAATAAAAACATGTTAACTATATATATAACCATATATATGTCATCGTATAGTTTTTACAAGTTTTAACGTTCGTGAATCACCGGTCAACTTGGGTGGTCAATTGTCTATATGAAACATATTTCAATTAATCAAGTCTTAACAAGTTTGATTGCTTAACATGTTGGAAACATTTAATCATGTAAATATCAATCTCAATTAATATATATAAACATGGAAAAGTTCGGGTCACTACAGTACCTACCCGTTAAATAAATTTCGTCCCGAAATTTTAAGCTGTTGAAGGTGTTGACGAATCTTCTGGAAATAGAGGCGGGTATTTCTTCTTCATCTTATCTTCACACTCCCAGGTGAACTCGGGTCCTCTACGAGCATTCCATCGAACCTTAACAATTGGTATCTTGTTTTGCTTAAGTCTTTTAACCTCACGATCCATTATTTCGACGGGTTCTTCGATGAATTGAAGTTTTTCGTTGATTTGGATTTCATCTAACGGAATAGTGACATCTTCTTTAGCAAAACATTTCTTCAAATTCGAGACGTGGAAAGTGTTATGTACAGCCGCGAGTTATTGAGGTAACTCAAGTCGGTAAGCTACTGGTCCGACACGATCAATAATCTTGAATGGTCCAATATACCTTGGATTTAATTTCCCTCGTTTACCAAATCGAACAACGCCTTTCCAAGGTGCAACTTTAAGCATGACCATCTCTCCAATTTCAAATTCTATATCTTTTCTTTTAATGTCAGCGTAGCTCTTTTGTCGACTTTGGGCGATTTTCAACCGTTGTTGAATTTGGATGATCTTCTCGGTAGTTTCTTGTATAATCTCCGGACCCGTAATCTGTCTATCCCCCACTTCACTCCAACAAATCGGAGACCTGCACTTTCTACCATAAAGTGCTTCAAACGGCGCCATCTCAATGCTTGAATGGTAGCTGTTGTTGTAGGAAAATTCTGCTAATGGTAGATGTCGATCCCAACTGTTTCCGAAATCAATAACACATGCTCGTAGCATGTCTTCAAGCGTTTGTATTGTCCTTTCGCTCTGCCCATCAGTTTGTGGATGATAGGCAGTACTCATGTCTAGACGAGTTCCTAATGCTTGCTGTAATGTCTGCCAGAATCTTGAAATAAATCTGCCATCTCTATCAGAGATAATAGAGATTGGTATTCCATGTCTGGAGACGACTTCCTTCAAATACAGTCGTGCTAACTTCTCCATCTTGTCATCTTCTCTTATTGGCAGGAAGTGTGCTGATTTGGTGAGACGATCAACTATTACCCAAATAGTATCAAAACCACTTGCAGTCCTTGGTAATTTAGTGATGAAATCCATGGTAATGTTTTCCCATTTCCATTCCGGGATTTCGGGTTGTTGAAGTAGACCTGATGGTTTTTGATGTTCAGCTTTGACCTTAGAACACGTCAAACATTCTCCTACGTATTTAGCAACATCGGCTTTCATACCCGGCCACCAAAAATGTTTCTTAAGATCCTTGTACATCTTCCCCGTTCCTGGATGTATTGAGTATCTGGTTTTATGAGCTTCTCTAAGTACCATTTCTCTCATATCTCCAAATTTTGGTACCCAAATCCTTTCAGCCCTATACCGGGTTCCGTCTGCCCGAATATTAAGATGCTTCTCCGATCCTTTGGGTATTTCATCCTTTAAATTTCCCTCTTTTAAAACTCCTTGTTGCGCCTCCTTTATTTGAGTAGTAAGGTTATTATGAATCATTATATTCATAGATTTTACTCAAATGGGTTCTCTGTCCTTCCTGCTCAAGGCATCGGCTACCACATTTGCCTTCCCCGGGTGGTAACGAATCTCAAAGTCGTAATCATTCAATAATTCAATCCACCTACGCTGCCTCATATTCAGTTGTTTCTGATTAAATATGTGTTGAAGACTTTTGTGGTCGGTATATATAATACTTTTGACCCCATATAAGTAGTGCCTCCAAGTCTTTAATGCAAAAACAACCGCGCCTAATTCCAAATCATGCGTCGTATAATTTTGTTCATGAATCTTCAATTGTCTAGACGCATAAGCAATCACCTTCGTTCGTTGCATTAATACACAACCGAGACCTTGCTTTGATGCGTCACAATAAATCACAAAATCATCATTCCCTTCAGGCAATGACAATATAGGTGCCGTAGTTAGCTTTTTCTTCAATAACTGAAACGCTTTCTCTTGTTCATCATTCCATTCAAATTTCTTCCCTTTATGCGTTAATGCAGTCAAGGGTTTTGCTATTCTGGAAAAGTCTTGGATGAACCTTCTGTAGTAATCGGCTAGTCCTAAAAACTGGCGTATGTGTTTCGGAGTTTTCGGGGTTTCCCACTTTTTAACAGTTTCTATCTTTGCCGGATCCACCTTAATACCTTCTTTGTTCACTATGTGACCGAGGAATTGAACTTCTTCCAACCAAAATGCACACTTTGAAAACTTAGCGTACAATTCTTCCTTCCTCAATACTTCTAACACCTTTCTCAAATGTTCACCGTGTTCTTGGTCATTCTTTGAGTAAATAAGTATGTCATCAATGAAAACAATGACAAACTTGTCAAGGTATGGTCCACACACTCGGTTCATAAGGTCCATGAACACAGCTGGTGCATTAGTTAAACCAAACGGCATGACCATAAACTCGTAATGACCGTAACGTGTTCTGAAAGCAGTCTTTGGAATATCATCTTCTTTCACCCGCATTTGATGATACCCTGAACGTAAGTCAATCTTTGAATAAATAGACGAGCCTTGTAGTTGATCAAATAAGTCTTCGATTCTCGGTAGTGGGTAGCGGTTCTTGATGGTAAGTTTGTTCAACTCTCGGTAGTCGATACACAACCTGAATGTACCATCTTTCTTCTTGACAAACAAAACAGGAACTCCCCACGGTGATGTGCTTGGTCGAATGAAACCACGCTCTAAAAGTTCTTGTAATTGGCTTTGTAGTTCTTTCATCTCACTGGGTGCGAGTCTGTAAGGAGCACGAGCTATGGGTGCAGCTCCTGGTACAAGATCTATTTGAAATTCAACGGATCGATGTGGGGGTAATCCCGGTAATTCTTTCGGAAATACATCGGGAAATTCTTTTGCAATGGGAACATCATTGATGCTCTTTTCTTCAGTTTGTACTTTCTCGACGTGTGCTAGAATAGCATAGCAACCTTTTCTTATTAGTTTTTGTGCCTTCAAATTACTAATAAGATGTAGCTTCGTGTTGCCCTTTTCTCCGTACACCATTAAGGGTTTTCCTTTTTCTCGTATAATGCGAATTGCATTTTTGTAACAAACGATCTCTGCTTTCACTTCTTTCAACCAGTCCATACCGATTATCACATCAAAACTCCCTAACTCTACTGGTATCAAATCAATCTTAAATGTTTCGCTAACCAGTTTAATTTCTCGATTCCGACATATATTATCTGCTGAAATTAATTTACCATTTGCTAATTCGAGTAAAAATTTACTATCCAAAGGCGTCAATGGACAACTTAATTTAGCACAAAAATTTCTACTCATATAGCTTCTATCCGCACCCGAATCAAATAAAACGTAAGCAGATTTATTGTCAATAAGAAACGTACCCGTAACAAGCTCCGGGTCTTCCTGTGCCTCTGCCGCATTAATATTGAAAACTCTTCCGCGGCCTTGTCCATTCGTGTTCTCCTGGTTCGGGCAATTTCTAATAATGTGGTCCGGTTTTCCACATTTATAACAAACTACATTGGCATAGCTTGCTCCGACACTACTTGCTCCGCCATTACTCGTTCCGACACCATTTGTTCCTTTCGTTCTATTAACCCCTGGTCCGTAGACCTCACACTTCGCCGCGCTATGACCATTTATTTTACACTTGTTGCAAAATTTGGTGCAGAACCCCGAGTGATACTTTTCACACCTTTGGCATAGCTGCTTCTGATTGTTGTTGGTGTTGCGGTTATTATTGTTGTTGGGATGATTGTTGTAGTTGTTGTTGTTGTTGTTGTTGTTGTTGTTGTTGTTGTTGTTGTTGTTGTTGTTGGGCCGTTTGTTGTAGTTACGATTGATGTTGCGATTGTTGGGATAATTGTTGCGATTATTGTTGTAATTGCTGTTGTTGTTGTATTGGTGATTCTTATCACCGTTTTCCTCCCACTTTCTTTTGACTTGCTTCACATTGGCCTCTTCAGCAGTCTGTTCTTTAATTCTTTCTTCAATCTGGTTCACTAGTTTGTGAGCCATTCTACATGCCTGTTGTATGGAGGCGGGCTCGTGTGAACTTATATCTTCTTGGATTCTTTCCGGTAATCCTTTCACAAACGCGTCGATCTTCTCTTCCTCATCTTCGAATGCTCCCGGACACAATAGGCACAATTCTGTGAATCGTCTTTCGTACGTGGTAATATCAAATCCTTGGGTTCGTAACCCTCTAAGTTCTGTCTTGAGCTTATTGACCTCGGTTCTGGGACGGTACTTCTCGTTCATCAAGTGCTTGAATGCTGACCACGGTAGTGCGTACGCATCGTCTTGTCCCACTTGCTCTAGATAGGTATTCCACCATGTTAACGCAGAACCTGTGAAGGTATGCGTAGCGTACTTCACTTTGTCCTCTTCAGTACACTTACTTATGGCAAACACCGATTCGACCTTCTCGGTCCACCGTTTCAATCCGATCGGTCCTTTGGTTCCATCAAATTCCAAAGGTTTGCAGGCAGTGAATTCTTTGTAGGTGCATCCTACAAGATTTCCTGTACTGCTAGATCCAAGGTTATTGTTGGTATGTAGCGCAGCCTGTACTGCGGCTATGTTTGAAGCTAGAAAAGTACCGAATTCCTCTTCATTCATATTCACGGTGTGTCGAGTAGTCGGTGCCATTTCCTTCAAAATAGTCAAATGGAACAAGTTAATCATACAGAATATTAAGAGTAGTTAATAGTATTTCGTAGCATAATATGAACTCATTTATAAAAGCTTTTTCTTCATATTAGCGTTTTATAAGTTTAAATTCGGGTAGTACCTACCCGTTAAGTTCATACTTAGTAGCTAATATACAATTCAACTACTACAATTCTATATGAAAAACTGATTATAATAATATTTCGCGTTCAAACTTTTACACAATATTTTACAAACTTACAATACCGCTTATTTTACATATAGCATGAAATATGGCACACAATAAATTTGATACAAGATGGTTGTGAAGATAATTCTAGCTAGTACACAAGTCATTCAGCAAAGGCAATAAAGACACGTAATTCATACGTCCAGAAACAAGGCATGCATTCTGGTTTTACTAGGATTACTTCCCATCCTTGGTCTTGTGGAACATAACCGTTATGGCCGTTGATAAGACATCGTGTTGTAACGTCGTCAAAGGGACGAGGGTTACGTAATGTCCAACAGTCCCGTAACAATCTAGAAACCTCATTTCTTACCCCAATTACCGACTCCGTCACTTGTGGGAACATTTTGTTTAATAGTTGTAGCCCGATGTTCTTGTTCTCACTTTGGTGAGAAGCGAACATTACTAATCTGTAAGGATAACATGCTTCTTTATGTTGCATGTTAGCTGCTTTTTCTAAATCACGAATTCCAATATTCGGATATATTGAGTCAAAATAATTTCTTAACCCATTGCGTAAAATAGCATTTGGGTTCCCCGCAATATATGCGTCAAAGTAAACACATCGTAACTTATGGATTTCCCAATGTGATATCCCCCATCTTTCGAACGAAAGCCTTTTATAAACCAAGGCATTCTTGGAACGTTCTTCGAATGTCTTACAAACTGATCTTGCCTTAAATAGTTGTGCCGAAGAATTCTGACCGACTCTAGACAAGATTTCATCAATCATGTCTCCGGGTAGGTCTCTTAAAATATTGGGTTGTCTATCCATTTTGTGTTTTTATACTGTAAAATAGACAAGAGTTAGATTCTTAAAAAAAATACTTATTAATACAAGCAATTTTTACATATATCATAAAGCATAAGCACACTATATTACATATATTACACCACACGAATACAACTATCTTATTCCGACTCGCTTGTTTCTTCTTCTTCGGTTTTGGAACGTTTTGCCAAGTTTCTAGGGATATATGATGTTCCCCTAATACGAGCCGTCGTGATCCACATTGGTTTAGAAAAACCTGGTGGTTTAGAGGTTCCCGGGTCATTGTTACAACTTAAGGACTTCGGGGGTTGACGATACATATAAAGTTCATCGAGGTTGGAATTAGATTTCTCTATTTTTATGCCCTTTCCCTTATTATTTTCTTTTGCCTTTTTAAATTCAGTTGGGGTAATTTCTATAACATCATCGGAATTCTCGTCGGAATCCGATTCATCGGAGAATTGGTAATCCTCCCAATATTTTGCTTCCTTGGCGGAAACACCATTGACCATAATTAACCTTGGTCGGTTGGTTGAGGATTCTCTTTTACTTAACCATTTTATTATTTCCCCCACCGGTTCTATTTCTTCTTCCGGTTCCGATTCTTCTTCCGGTTCCGATTCTTCTTCCGGTTCCGACTCTTCTTCCGGTTCCTCTTCGGGAACTTGTGAATCAGTCCACGAATCATTCCAATTTACATTTGACTCTTCATTATTATTAGGTTAGTCAATGGGACTTGTTCTAGAGGTAGACATCTATCATATAATATCAAACACGTTAAGAGATTAATATATCACATAATATTCATATGTTAAAAATATATAGTTTCCAACAAAAATGTTAAGCAATCATTTTTAAAGAAAACACGGTCGAAGTCCAGACTCACTAATGCATCCTAACAAACTCAATAAGACACACTAATGCAAATTTTCTGGTTCTCTAAGACCAACGCTCGGATACCAACTGAAATGTCCCGTTCTTATTGATTAAAAACGTTCCATATTAATTGATTTCGTTGTGAGGTTTTGACCTCTATATGAGACGTTTTTCAAAGACTGCATTCATTTTAAAACAAACCATAACCTTTATTTCATCAATAAAGGTTTAAAAAGCTTTACGTAGATTATCAAATAATGATAATCTAAAATATCCTGTTTACACACGACCATTACATAATGGTTTACAATACAAATATGTTACAACAAAATAAGTTTCTTGAATGCAGTTTTTACACAATATCATACAAGCATGGACTCCAAATCTCGTCCTTATTTAAGTATGCGACAGCGGAAGCTCTTAATAATCACCTGAGAATAAACATGCTTAAAACGTCAACAAAAATGTTTGTGAGTTATAGGTTTAACCTATATATATCAAATCATAATAATAGACCACAAGATTTCATATTTCAATATACATCCCATACATAGAGATAAAAATCATTCATATGGTGAACACCTGGTAACCGACATTAACAAGATGCATATATAAGAATATCCCCATCATTCCGGGACACCCTTCGGATATGATATAAATTTCGAAGTACTAAAGCATCCCGTACTTTGGATGGGGCTTGTTGGGCCCGATAGATCTATCTTTAGGATTCGCGTCAATTAGGGTGTCTGTTCCCTAATTCTTAGATTACCAGACTTAATAAAAAGGGGCATATTCGATTTTGATAATTCAACCATAGAATGTAGTTTCACGTACTTGTGTCTATTTTGTAAATCATTTATAAAACCTGCATGTATTCTCATCCCAAAAATATTAGATTTTAAAAGTGGGACTATAACTCACTTTCACAGATTTTTACTTCGTCGGGAAGTAAGACTTGGCCACTGGTTGATTCACGAACCTATAACAATATATACATATATATCAAAGTATGTTCAAAATATATTTACAACACTTTTAATATATTTTGATGTTTTAAGTTTATTAAGTCAGCTGTCCTCGTTAGTAACCTACAACTAGTTGTCCACAATTAGATGTACAGAAATAAATCGATAAATATTATCTTGAATCAATCCACGACCCAGTGTATACGTATCTCAGTATTGATCACAACTCAAACTATATATGTTTTGGAATCAACCTCAACCCTGTATAGCTAACTCCAACATTCACATATAGAGTGTCTATGGTTGTTCCAAAATATATATAGATGTGTCGACATGATAGGTCGAAACATTGTATACGTGTCTATGGTATCTCAAGATTACATAATATACAATACAAGTTGATTAAGTTATGGTTGGAATAGATTTGTTACCAATTTTCACGTAGCTAAAATGAGAAAAATTATCCAATCTTGTTTTACCCATAACTTCTTCATTTTAAATCCGTTTTGAGTGAATCAAATTGCTATGGTTTCATATTGAACTCTATTTTATGAATCTAAACAGAAAAAGTATAGGTTTATAGTCGTAAAAATAAGTTACAAGTCATTTTTGTAAAGGTAGTCATTTCAGTCGAAAGAACGACGTCTAGATGACCATTTTAGAAAACATACTTCCACTTTGAGTTTAACCATAATTTTTGGATATAGTTTCATGTTCATAATAAAAATCATTTTCTCAGAATAACAACTTTTAAATCAAAGTTTATCATAGTTTTTAATTAATTAACCCAAAACAGCCCGCGGTGTTACTACGACGGCGTAAATCCGGTTTTACGGTATTTTTCGTGTTTCCAGGTTTTAAATCATTAAGTTAGCATATCATATAGATATAGAACATGTGTTTATTTGATTTTAAAATTCAAGTTAGAAGGATTAACTTTTGTTTGCGAACAAGTTTAGAATTAACTAAACTATGTTCTAGTGATTACAAGTTTAAACCTTCGAATAAGATAGCTTTATATGTATGAATCGAATGATGTTATGAACATCATTACTACCTTAAGTTCCTTGGATAAACCTACTGGAAAAGATAAAAATGGATCTAGCTTCAATGGATCCTTGGATGGCTCGAAGTTCTTGAAGCAAAATCATGACACGAAAACAAGTTCAAGTAAGATCATCACTTGAAATAAGATTGTTATAGTTATAGAAATTGAACCAAAGTTTGAATATGATTATTACCTTATATTAGAATGATAACCTACTGTAAGAAACAAAGATTTCTTGAGGTTGGATGATCACCTTACAAGATTGGAAGTGAGCTAGCAAACTTGAAAGTATTCTTGATTTTATGTAACTAGAACTTGTAGAATATATGAAGAACACTTAGAACTTGAAGATAGAACTTGAGAGAGATCAATTAGATGAAGAAAATTGAAGAATGAAAGTGTTTGTAGGTGTTTTTGGTCGTTGGTGTATGGATTAGATATAAAGGATATGTAATTTTGTTTTCATGTAAATAAGTCATGAATGATTACTCATATTTTTGTAATTTTATGAGATATTTCATGCTAGTTGCCAAATGATGGTTCCCACATGTGTTAGGTGACTCACATGGGCTGCTAAGAGCTGATCATTGGAGTGTATAGACCAATAGTACATACATCTAAAAGCTGTGTATTGTACGAGTACGAATACGGGTGCATACGAGTAGAATTGTTGATGAAACTGAACGAGGATGTAATTGTAAGCATTTTTGTTAAGTAGAAGTATTTTGATAAGTGTATTGAAGTCTTTCGAAAGTGTATGAATACATATTAAAACACTACATGTATATACATTTTAACTGAGTCGTTAAGTCATCGTTAGTCGTTACATGTAAATGTTGTTTTGAAACCTTTAGGTTAACGATCTTGTTGAATGTTGTTAACCCATTGTTTATTATAACAAATGAGATGTTAAATTATTATATTATCATGATATTATGATATATAATATATCTTAGTATGATGTATATACAGTTAAATGTCGTTACAACGATAATCGTTACATATATGTCTCGTTTCGAAATCATTAAGTTAGTAGTCTTATTTTTACATATGTATTTCATTGTTAATACACTTAATAATATATTTACTTATCATTTAACATAATTAACCAAGTGTATCAATATCTTAATATGATTCATATGTACCTAGTAAGACGTTGTTATAACGATAATCGTTATATATATCGTTTTCGAGTTTCTTAAATTAATAGTCTCATTTTTATGTATATAACTCATTGTTAAAATACCTAATGAGATACATAATTATAATAAAAACATGTTAACTATATATATAACCTTATATATGTCATCGTATAGTTTTTACAAGTTTTAACGTTCGTGAATCACCGGTCAACTTGGGTGGTCAATTGTCTATATGAAACATATTTCAATTAATCAAGTCTTAACAAGTTTGATTGCTTAACATGTTGGAAACATTTAATCATGTAAATATCAATCTCAATTAATATATATAAACATGGAAAAGTTCGGGTCACTACACATACTGGGTAGTTCCAATGTAAGACGAGATCAATCAATTTGAACGATTGAAAGTATGGCGATTAGTTCCAAGACCAACGGGTCAACGACCAATAGGGGTTAAGTGGATTTTCAAGAACAAGAAGGATTCTGATGGAATTGTGGTTCGAAATAAGGCACGTCTTGTGGCCAAAGGATATCGACAACAAGAGGGCATTGATTATGACGAAACGTTTGCTCCGGTTGCTAGGATTGAGGCAATTCATCTTTTCCTTGCATTTGCTTCTCATATGAAGTTCACGGTGTTTCAAATGGATGTCAAAACTGCTTTTCTGAATGGTTATCTTCAAGAGGAAGTCTATGTTGATCAACCAGAAGGCTTTGTCGATCCCATTCATCCAAACCACGTTTACTACTTGGAGAAAGCTTTATACGGTGTGAAGCAAGCACCGCGTGCATGGTACGAGACATTAACAAAGTATTTACTGGATAATGGCTTCTCTCGTGGAACGATTGATACAACGCTATTCATCCATAAAAACCACGGTCACATTCTCTTGGTTCAAATTTACGTTGATGATATTATTTTTGGTTCCACGTCCCCGGCCTTATGCAAAGAATTTGGTGACCTTATGGCCAGCAAATTCGAAATGAGCATGCTTGACCAGTTAACTTTCTTCTTGGGGTTATAAGTAAAACAATTACCAAATGGGATTTTTATCAGTCAAACAAAGTATGTCAATGATATGCTAAAACGTTTTAAAATGAATGCTTTAAAACCAATGACAACCCCAATGAGGACTTTACTGGATGCTGATACTAATGGGGAACCCTTTGATATTACGCTTTATCGAAGCATGGTTGGTTCTTTAATGTATCTGACTGCGAGTCGACCAGACATTACACTTGCCGTAACTGTCTGTGCCCGCTTTCAGTCCAACCCTAAGAAATCTCACTCCAAAGCGGTTGTTAGGATTTTTCAATACCTTAAAGGTACACCTAACCTTGGGATCTGGTATCCTCATGGATCCAATTTCAATCTCACTGCTTATACTGATGCGGATCATGGTGGTTGCCATGTTGATAGAAAGAGCACATCTGGATCAATTCAGATGTTGGGGAATAGACTAGTTGGTTGGTCATCCAAAAAGCAGAACTGTGTGTCTTTATCAACAGCTGAGTCTGAGTACATTGCTGCTGCTCACTGTTGTTCACAAGTTTTGTGGATGCAAACTCAACTCTTGGACTATGGCTTTAAGATTTCTAAGACCCCGATCTATTGTGATTCACAAAGTGCTATTGCAATAACAAACAACCCGGTTCAGCATTCTAAAACTAAACACATAGATATTCGTTATCATTTCATTAAGGACCATGTAGAGAAAGGGGATATAGAGTTACACTTTGTGCCTACTAAAGTGCAATTAGCTGACATGTTCACTAAATCTTTAGATGAACTTAGGCTAAATTTCTTGATCAAAGAGATTGGCATGGTAGAGTATAGTGCTTGATATTCCTTAGATCTGTTGGAACTTATTTTTGAGATCTTGTGTTTAGGGGAAGTAGATACTTTCTAGGGGGAGCAACTAAGTTTCAGTGCTTTAGATAATTTTTCTTTAAGGGACTGCCTTTAGATTAATGATAACTTCCTAGATATATTTGTTCAATGGTTACGCAAGGGGGAGGTAACTCATTGATATCCTATTTCAAGGGGGAGTTAATTCATTTTCTTGGGAATATAATCAAAATGCTGATTTACTTTCTTGTATATCACATTTTGAGGGGGAGAAAAAGGGAGAAAATGAGAAAATAATTCAAAAATATTGTTTTTCAAAAGTGAATTCAAAATTTCTTTGTTTTTATCTGAAATAATTCACTATGGCTTGTATACATCTCAGTATGCAACCCGTGTCAACAATTGGTATCACTGAAGATTTGTACTTTGTATAAAATTCAAAGTTCTTTTAAGTACAAATCATATTTTGAAAAATTCATAAAAATTGAAAAAGATAAAATCCAAAAATATTTAAATTTTACTGAATAAATGCTATTTTTAGCATTTTACCGAGTCTGACAACCAACAGTACAGATTCGGTAAGTTCAAAGTTTTCAGAAATTGTCTCAGAATTGTTTTTCATGAAAAGATTGAAATGGATTTTTAGAGGAAAAATCAATTTGTCAAAATTTGGAGTTAAATTGTTAAAGTTTTAAAAAATTGGACTGTATTCGGTATATTAGGCCCATTCTGTAAAGCACATTCGGTATTTTACTTTCGGTATCTATAAAAGGAGAGTCAAAGTCAAACATTACTCTCTTACTGTTATTAATTACCTACCGAGTCTGTTGATTATACCGAATCTGCCTAATTCTACCGAGTCCGTCATTCTGTTTCTTCAAATTCTTGGTAATTGTTCATTTTAATCAATGTTTAAGATATATAATTGTAGATCTGAGATAATTAAGTTTTTATCAACCAGAAAAGATCAAAATAACTGGATTATGACCTTTAATTTTTGAAATCTTGTTGATTATACCGACTCTAAGTCGATTTCAATTAATCTTTGATTAAACTCAATTGATTTGGAAAATCAATATGAAATCTTGTCTAATCTGAGTTAAATTGACTGATCTATCATTTGACCGAGTCTGATTACATGTTTAATTGCTTATTTGATGAATTCTGTATCTACCGAATGTGTTCTTATCCTGATACCGAGTTTGTTCATATAATTAACATGTTAATATACTTGTAATTAAATGGTTAATTGATCATGGTTGTGTTATTACTTGATATGTGATAGAATATGCATGTTTGAGTGACTTTCTGTTAATTGTTGAAGATACCGAATCTGGTTTTCTTTCTTGATACCGAGGCTGAAATTTGGTACCTTGAAATTTTCTGATTTTTATCTTCAAACACTTAACATGTTTATTCTATATCTTTCTGATATGAAGACTCAAGCTTATTTGGTTACAGAATCTAAAGTTTTCATAACTACCGAATCTGCTTGAAATGTGTTTAAAAATTGACTAAGTGTTGTTCTGAGTCCTTGTGTTATATAATTGTCTTTGCATGATGATTTTGTACTAAGATGAATATCATATGAATGTCATGGTTGTCAATTATTTGTTCATATTTGAGAATAAAAGACTTTTATATTTTTGAAAAACCATTAAAATCTTAAAATTTAAAAATATAAAAAGGATTTCAAAGGCAAATAAGAATAGAGATATATGCTTTTAGTTAAATATCTTGTGGTCTTCTATTTCTTATTTATACAGCTAAATGGCGAACAATCACTTCAACAACTCTGAAACCAGTATACCCTACAACTACTGGACAGCAATTCTAGAGAGGCACACACTGTGGCCTGCTCTCAATACTACTGCCAGTGTAGCTGTAATAGATCTGGAGTTACTTAACAGAATAATTAGGTTTGTGGAAGCTACACAACCTACTACTGAAAATCCAGAGGGAACACAAGCTCGTTTTGAATTTCAACTAAGAGGAGTTCAAGGGAGGAGGAGTCTCACTAAAGCTGATTTCAAGAGGGTCTTTAGACTTCCTCTTGTACAGAATGCTCCTGCTTTTCCTGCTACTCAGCAAATGATGACTTCTGTCTTTGATCTTGGTTATGTTGGAGCTACCAACGTTCCACCGGCTAAGTTTTAGAAGAAATATCTGCACTCAAGGTGGTATGTGATCTTCTCAATCATCAACAGATGCTTGCTGATGACAAGGAGTAGATCTGATAGCTTGACTGTGCCAATGCTGAAAGTATTCTACTCTTTCATAAGAGTAGAGGCTCCTGACTATGCTGATCTTTTATGGGATCTGGTTCAAGCTCAAGTTGATAAGCCAAGGGGTTCATACATCCCTTGCGAAAGGTTTTTCTGTATCTTTATCCATGATGCTATAAATGCTTGCAGAAATGCAAATATATTTGTACCAGGTACACATGGATTACAGATGAAAAGGTTTGGAGAGCTGAAGATGAACACCCCTATGGTGTTTGATAATCAATTCACTGCGCCAATTCCAAATTAGCTAGTGAGGCTAGCTGAACCCCAAGACGCTCGTATGCGTTCTTATTTTCAGGCTGTAGGAATACCTCTTCCGAACC
The DNA here is from genome assembly GCF_046630445.1 of Rutidosis leptorrhynchoides. Lineage (NCBI taxonomy): Eukaryota > Viridiplantae > Streptophyta > Magnoliopsida > Asterales > Asteraceae > Rutidosis > Rutidosis leptorrhynchoides. Next base: position 239,163,445 of record NC_092333.1, on the reverse strand, counting down.
CGGTACAACAAGAACAAGTTGAACCTGCCGTGGTTCCAGCCCCAGAGGTTATAGAGGAACCTGTAGTTCAACCACCCGGGCCAGCTAATCCTCCACGGTAGCACACCAAGCTCAACCCGTGAGGATCAGGGAACTTAGTCCAACTAGGATTGAACCAACCCTTTCCACAACACCCGAAGTAAGCAGTGACACTTCAGCCACAGCATCTGAATCATCTCCTGAACATTCTCCAAAGAGAACTCGATACATGCCTGATGAGATGATTCAGACTCCGCCAACCCAATGAGTAACTAGATCTAGGACTTCGACACCCATCGTCCGCCAAACAGTTACTCCAACCATTGGTGATACGGACCAAGACCAAGAGCCAATTAGGTTACCCTCACCTATCTCCGTATCACATCCAAGAATAACAGTAAGCCCTACGCTAAATGAAGCGCAAGCTTCGGTAGGCAAGAGATCTAAACGCACGGATGGTAAAAAGACCACTAAGCCCATCCAATCTAAACATGACTTAATAATAAATCCTACAAAGCAAGGTGCTTCGGCATCTAAGAAAGTAAAGTCTTCCTCTGCAGTAAAGTCTGCGTTGACTCAATCGATTGAGGAAACTCAATCATTGAAGTCCAGAACGGCCGAAGGGGAGCCGAAAAATCTTGAAAAGGCACCCTGCGTATCGGCTGGAAATCCTCCTGTACCTCAACGTACACCAGGGTCTCGAGGTCCGGCTTATATTGATGAGGAAGATCTGCCGCGTCCCATGGAAACGAGTCAACATGACAATCCTTCGGAATATTTATCAGACTTCCAGTAGACTATTCCCTTGGTTCATGAAAGTGATCCATTGGTTCAAACCACTTCTCTTCCGGATTCTGAATCTCAAGGTCTGGAGGAAGAGTCTTTAACTGAAAGAGATGTGCCATCTCATGGTATATCAATGATTTTAGGAGTCGGGGATAGCAATATCTCTTCAAAAACTACACCGACGGGTAGTCCTGCTACTTTGTCAGAGTCCCATGAGACCAAAGTCATGGAGGCGGATACTTTGAAAGAAACTTCGCCGGTGGTAACTCCGGTTGTTACCCAACCTCCATCAGAAGGGGATATCAAGAATCTGACTAGTAGTATGTATAGCCCTACATAAAAGAATAATACCGCACAATCATCCTTACCTGCCCTCACGGCAACTCAAACACTTCCACCAACATTGCCTTCAACAGTTGCTGATGATGCTGCTTTTGTTCATGGTTACACTGTTGTTTCACCAACTAGGTCACCTTCTCGAAGTTCAAATAGATATGCATTACAGTATCTCTCTGACAATGAGGTGGAGGAGCTCTATCTTGCTGAGTTTGCTAAACGAACTGATCTTGATGAAGTTCGTGAAACTATGATGATTTATCTTGAGCAAGAAAGGATAGTGTATCCTTTATCTCCATGCAAGTCACCTGGACCAATTCACATGCCTGATCATGATGATTTCGATCTCGACAATCTTCATGAGGGGGAGAATAGACAAGGTGGTTATCGGTCCAGTGTTTTTCAAAGATCAACTTATGAAGCTGGTGCATCTAGTCAACAGAAGGATAAAGATGTTGTTGATATATCTGATTCCAGTGATGAAATTGAAGAAATTCAGTGTGAAAGTTTTCTAGATGAATCGGAAAGTCAGAGAGAGGGTGATTCAGGAATGTTAATGACTATGGATTTAGCTGATCAATCAGAGAAAAAGTTAACTCAAGAGGACAATCAAAACTTTGACAACATTGAAGATATTTTGAAGGGGTCATCAAGTGTCGCCAATGAATTCAATGATCATCAATTTGTTAATTTGACATCTCCAACTGACAAATTTGGAATACACTTCGAAAAGGAGATTTTCTCTAATGGCAAAGAAGATACCACGACTCCTCCCGATTTGAATGTTCCTTTTCAAATTGCAGAGATTGTTCTTGAACATGATGCTAATTACCAACTGAGTGAGGATGAAGAGAAAGATATTCTTCGTTCACCATTCATTGAACAACAAGCATATAGAATTTATGGTGATTCTGATCTCGTCCTTTCTGCATCAATGAGTGTTCTGGGTGCATGGAAATTTCATAAGAAACCAGAATATCTCAAAGCTTATCTGAGTGTTCGTGATAAATTCAAATTGAAGAATGAAGAGAAACTTCAAATTCAGCGGAGTTCAGAGATTAAAAGCATAAATAAGATTTTGATGATTAATAAGGATGGAGTGAAGATGCCATTGTTTCAGGTTACAAGAATGGATGATGAGGATTACCAATTCTCAGAAGCGGATTTTGATAAACTGAAGATGGATGACATTATTTTCATTTACAACTATCTGATTAACTTGAATGAATCTGCAACAATTTATCATGCTACTGCAATGAAGGCAGTCTACAGGTTTATTCTTGATTCGATGAGATGGATGTCAGTTCATGATTTTCAGTTGGGATTGGAATCTGGACACAAAAAGCTCGGAATCAAACCACTAAATCAAGTGATTGAAGAGCTAAGATACATGTCCTTACTTGAAGTGAGCGACTGTCCATATGGATTTGTATTTGTCAATTCTCACTATACAAAGATCTTCATCAGAGTCTCAGATTTCAGAAGATACTCAGACGGAACGTTGATGTATGCTTTCAAGTACATGAGATGGAGATTGATCAATAACTGCTATTCAACTGAAGATATTGAGATTATCAAATACATTCTCACAAGATTAAAAAGTCATCTCAAAACAAGAGTGAACATACGAAGATATGAGAATCTCAAGGGATTCAAATCCAAAGTTCACTTCAGAGGAACAAAGTTCCTTTAGATGTTTTAAATATGATTATGTTGTAAAGTTCACATTTAACACTAAGGGGGAGATTGTTAGGACCCCGAAGTTGTATAGTGTTAATGTGAAATAAGCTTAATTGAAGGTTCCTTAGAAGAGGGCTATATAAGGAACCTAAGTAGTCCTAATTAGATAGCCATTACATTGTAACTGAGTTCTAGAAGCTGTGGAATGTAATTGTACCGATTCTCTCTAATACCGATCTCATGCTTACATACCGAATCTCTCTTTATCTTATCATTTCTCTCAATCTCAACATGATCTGACCTATCATATATAATATTCGAATTAATTAATACGTGTCGTGACCCGTTATATACATGTCTCAGACTCGATCACAACTCAAAGTATATATATTATTTTAGAATCAACCTCAACCCTGTATAGCTAACTCAAGAATTACTGTATATAGAGTGTATATGGTTATTCCAAATAATATATATATAGATGCGTCGATATGATATGTCAAAACCTTGTATACGTGTCCCGATATTTAAAGTGTGTAAAATAAATAACAGAAATTAAATGACGATAAATAAAATTGCGAGAATTAAAATTGCGATAATCAAATTGCGATAAATAAATGTAATAAGGAATTAACAGTTAGCTAGGAACAGTTAGCTAGGATTTTGTTAGCGTGGCTTCTTAACAGAATTTCTTATAGTTAATTTGTTTGTTTCTAACAAATTTTTATTTTGTCCAATGTTTTTCTTCATTATGCCACTTGTTGAATTCTGATAGGTCAAAATCCAAATATGAAATTGAATGAAAATGGTTATTCTGTGGTGAACAGATACGTATATCTGTGGATGTAAGTAGGATAGTAAATGACTGTTGAATCAGATTCGTAGAATGTACAGTGTAACTTATTAATGTGAAATCTAAATATTTCTCGGGTATTACCTACCCGTTAAAATATTTTCACCATTAACAGTTTGTACGAAAGAATGTTTAATTACAATCTTTATGAAAATATACATACATATGTATTTTCTTCAGATGTAATCATGGATTTAATGAGTCAATTATGATATTAATCTCATTTGATTTACCGCTAGAACTAGAATATATAGTCTCTAAAACATTAGAAATTACATAATCGTCATGCAGAACGAAGATAAATTATGTAGAACGATTCGTAGAACGATGATTAAGTTCGAGGTATGGATTGTGATGTTGAGACGTGTGATGTTGAAACTTGGGTTGTTGGTGGTGCCGGTGCTGTTGCTAGTGGTTCTGTTGGTGTCAGAGATGTTGTTGAAGTTGGTAAATTTTGCACCATATTCTCCAAATTGATTACTCGCTCGCGAAGTTCGTTTACTTCTTCTATTATTCCGGGATGATTGTCGGTTCAAACGAGTGGATGAATAAGATCTAGAATTTGAGATAGTATATAATCATGACGAGATACTCTGGAAATGAGAGAGAAAATAGTGTTTCGAACAGGTTCGCCGGTAAGTGCTTCAGGTTCATCGCCAAGAGGTGAATTCAGTTGGTGGAAAGGATCGCCTTCTTCGCGTCTCCATTGATTAAGTCGATTACGAACCCATTAGATGAATTGGGAATGGCTGATTGGTTGATTCATTCTGGTGACTCTGCTTCCGAAACTTAGGTGAACATCCATGTCGGAATAGCTGTCGGATTTTGAAGAACTTGAACTAGTGGCGAGTTCCATTTAGTACGATTGAATAAAGGATTTTTCGATATGAAATGATTTTCGGCTATCGGATGGTATTCTAATTATATAGAATATCTATATGTATATAGAACAAAAGATTTCGTAGATTACGGAGGAATTTACGAAATATGTCAGGCAAAGTTTAAAGTAACAGATACGCTAAGATATGAATTAACAGATACGCTAAGATATGATTTTTTCTATATACTATTCATGCAATCAATGCAGTAAGACATGTCTAGACTTAAGGATGATAAACAAGTAATTTTCGACATGAAATGATAAGCAAACCTTTTGACATGCAGACACGGTCGAAGTCCAGACCCACTAATGCATCTAAACATCTATCAGTTAGACACACTAATGCAAGACCTGGTTCGCTAAGACCACCGCTCTGATACCAACTGAAAGGACCCGTCCTAATCCATCTGGACGAATACATTACATTTGGTTACATCGCGAGGTACTTGATCTCTATATGATAAATTTTACAAACATTGCATTCGTTTTGAAAAGATAAACTTTCATTTCATCTCAAGTTGACGGCATGCATACCATTTCATAATATATCCAACTATAATTGACTTAATAATAATCTTGATGAACTCGACGATTCGAATGCAACGTCTTTTGAAATATGTCATGAATGACTCCAAGTAATTTCTCTAATATGAGCAATTGCATAGCGGAAGATTTCTTTCATACCTGAAAATAAACATGCTTTAAAGTGTCAACCAAAAGGTTGGTGAGTTCATTTATTTATCATAATCATTCATTTTCATCATTTTAATAGACCACAAGATTTCATATATTGTCACGCGTAACTTGCGAATTAAAATTCATTTATATGGTGAACACCTGGTAACCGACCTTAACAAGATGCATATAGAATATCCCCATCATTCCGGGACTCACATCGGACATGATAAATCGAAGTACTAAAGCAGTTCAAATTCTCTGACTGGGGCTTGTTAGTGCCCATAGATTTATCTTTAGGATTCGCGTCAATTGGTGGCAATTATAATAAACACCAATTCTTAGGCTACCAAGCTAAAAAGGGGCATATTCGGTTTGATAATCCAACCATAGAATGTAGTTTCGATCACTTGTGTCTATTTCGTAAAGCATTTATAAAAGCAGCGCATGTATTCTCAGTCCCAAAAATATATATTGCAAAAGCATTTAAAAAGGGAGCAAATGAAACTCACCATACTGTATTTTGTAGTAAAAATACATATGACGACATTGAACAACTGAACAATGCAGGGTTGGCATCGGATTCACGAACCTATATCGTTTATATATATATTAACACCTATAATTGAAATCGAACAAATTTATGTATTATTCTTAGTAACATAATTATTATATTTAATACTTTGTAGGTTTCCTTAATAATTTAGTTAGATATATTTACTTTTTTTTTTTTTTTTTACCTTAGATAGATAATTATTATTTATTATAAAAATACTAATATAGTTATGTTATATGTATTAAATCTATTTTGATATAATTAATATATATTTGTTATAATATTAATAATAGAAATAATATTAATAATAACGATACTTATAATAATAATAATAATAATAATAATAATAATAATAATAATAATAATAATAATAATAATAATAATAATAATGATAATACTAATAATAATGTTAATATTGATAAAAATGATATTAATAATAAAATATATAAAATTTAAATAGTGATAGTAGTAATAGTGATAATAATAATAATATAAATGTTAATTTTAAAATGATAATTTTAATAAAGATAATAACTTTACTAAAAATGTTAAGTTTTAATAAAAATATAGTTTTAATAAAAATGATAACTTTGATAATTGTAGTTATAATGATACTTTTAATAGAAACGGTAATAATAATAATAATTCTAATAATAATAATAATAAAAATGATAATTTTTGTAAAAGTGATAATAATGATAATAGTTCTTAATAATAACAATACTTATTAATGATAATCATATTAATACTAGTAATGGTATTATCGATAATAATACTCATGTTAATCATAATAATAATAATGATAATAATAATTACAAATGTGGTGATACTACTAATATTAATGATAAATATATTAAATTTCATTATGATAGTAATATTAAAACTAATAATACTTAATATTAATACTTAGGGATGATATAATAATAATAATAATAATAATAATAATAATAATAATAATAATAATAATAATAATAATAATAATTATACTAATAACTATATTCTAATGTTAGTAACAATAATAATAATAATAATGATAATAATACTAATAAGTATATTGCTAATAATAATAACAATAACAATAATAATTAATACTAGCAATAATAATAACAATCATAATAATAATAATAATAATAATAATAATAATAATAATAATAATAATAATAATAATAATAATAATAATAATAATAATAATAATAATAATAATAATAATAATAATAATAATAATAATAATAATAATAATAATAATAATAATAGAAATTAAAATAGAAGTGTATACCCTTGTAAATGTTTTTCTAAAAAGAGATGCCCCAAACAAGTCTCGAACCCGTGACCACTTGCTAAACACGAAACACTCCACACCACTCGACCACTTCTGTCTATCTGCTATATATCCCTCCCCATTATTTAAAAACCCATCTGTCACTTGTTCTTCACCTTCTTCTTCGTTTAATTCACACAACCCAAAACCATTTAATCTTACCAATAAATGCAAAAATCGATTTTAGGAGTTAATATTCAACACATAAACATCTATTAGTGATTGATTGAAAAAAAATATATATAAAAAAAATATATAAACAAGAAGCTGATGTCGCTGCTCTATGATAAAAAAAAATAATGATTTCGAAATACAAAACGTTTTACCAGATTGTTACAACATAAAATAAGTTTCAAATGATCCGTAAAAACTTTTTCAATCATTAATTTTGACAGAAACGATCTATAAAACTTCAATTTGATCTTAGAATAACGTTTGACTTTTTTTTCCTTTAAAACTTTGACCTCAAAATTCATACTCAATTTAAGGAATTGAGAGTTGAAACTTTGCAGAAAGATTGAACACATGATTCCTAACAACTTTGTTTTAATAGTTTTTGAAATTGAGTTAGAATTTGTGATAGGGTGATTTGAGTTTATGAACAGGGCAGTCGACTTATATCTTTTTTTTTTATCTGTTTTCCTTCTTCCTCAATTTGCACGTGTAAATATATATAACGAATGATTATAAATGGCCAACAAAGGTTTGATCATTTTTGTTTTGAACTGGTGATGGTGTTGACAGCAAAGTTCACGAGTAGAATAGAAGGGCTGAAAAAAAATGAGTCTGATAATTGACTTCGAGTAATTTATGTCTCTTTATTTTATTTATTTTATATTTAATTAATATTAATAATTTATATTAATAATTTATATTATTAATATCATTAATAATAAAAATACCAATAATAATACTAATAGAAATAATAATAGTAATAATAATTATAAACATAATTAAAATTGTATCTTTAATCATCCTTATAATAATTTTTCTATTTAACATCTTAAATTTAATAATCATAACATTTTAATTAAAAATTATAACAATAATAATAATAATATAATTAATACTAATATTGATATTAGTATTAATAATAATAATGAAAGTAATAATAATAATATTATGATACTATATCCTTAACTTGCAATTATATCTAATATATTAATATTACATATTATTAATTATATATTATATAATATCTATAACTTTTATATATATATTTCAATATACATATAATAGTTATTTATGGAAATCATATATCTTTATATAGATTCATTTTAATTACAATTTAAATATTTTTGTATCGTATTTTCCATATTTACTTTAAGCAGTTAAATAATATATTATTATGTCAAATTATTATATATACATATATTTATATTTATCCGTATACACATTCATTTACAATTAATTGTTCGTGAATCATCGAGAGCAGTCGAAGGTCAATTGAATATATGAAACAGATCAAACTTTTTGAGACTCAACCTTACAGACTTTGCTTATCGTATCGGAAACATATAAAGATTAAGTTTAAATTTTGGTCGGAAATTTCCGGGTCGTCACACCTCGCTTCGCGTCGGGGGTTCGGTTTTCAATGTATTTTATTGCGTTTAGTTTGTAAATTATTTCGTGGCTAAAGAATGATGTCGTTGAAGCATAACTCGAGTCGAACTAAAAGGTATAACCCGTGAAAGATTTAAATGTTATTTTAAATTAACAATATATGTCCATCTCCGCGTTTAGCTATGTAATTATCGACTTTAAAAAATTCAACGCAAAATCAACGTGTATGAAAAGTACCCTAAATATTTAGCGTTTTTTTAAAAAGCGTCCGTTTTGCGTATAGTTAGTGACATCGTGTTTCTAAAATTATTTCGAGCTTAACGATTGTGTCGGAAAAATTTAACTCGTTGCGAGCGAGAAGATATGACCCGTTGAATATTTGGGTGGAGTTTATTTAAAAAATTTTATGAAAATGGTTATTTGACACTTTACCCCCTGTTTGGGTGGGGGGTCGATTTGAATATTTGAAAAAAGTGTGGGAGTCTTTGTTGGTGTAGTGAAATTTAATTAGAATAAAAAAAGGTGAAAGGACGAAAATGCCTCTAGTTACCATTCACTATTTTTGACATTTTACCCCTATTTGGGGGGTCGATTTGAATATTTGAAAAAAGTGTGGGGGTATTTGTTGGTGTAGTGAAATTTAATTAGAATAAGGAGAAAAAAAAGGTGAAAGGACGAAAATGCCTCTAATTACTATTCACCATTTTTATCTATTAGATAATATAGTAATTAAAACTTATGACTCTCAAAGCTATTGTAATCTTTCTCTATTAGCGCCTTACTTTTATGGAACATTTTCTTATCAAATTTTGCCGTTTTAAAAAAAAAAAATAGATGCACTTTTTATACTATATCCTAATGCAAACTATGTTTTTCTCAAGGAAAACTCAATAATACTGAAACACAAATGAGATCTTTTATTTCTTGAAGAATCCAAAAAATGATTGATGGTCATGTGCAGAAAGGACATGTGCACCTATTTTTTTTTTTTTTTTTATATGAGGGTCACTGGGTCAGGTAATGGTCAACCATGCTTCCTAGAGCTTGGTTGTTACAACCTGTCAATTTAACACAAAAATCCGACCCTGAATACAAATACTTGTTATCTTTGTGAATTGCTACTTGTAGCTTGTCTTTAATGCACATGCTGCAAGCATGTATGTTTGATTACAGTTTTTTTATAGTGCAAACCTTATTGTTTCAACCTATTTATTTAGAGATTATTGTTACGTGGTTGATTTTGATTGAATTTTACCTAGACGAAACTTATGTTGAGCAAGTCAATAATTACACCGCTTGAAGGTATTGTTTACAACATCATAAAGTGTTGAATTCGGAATATTTACTAATATCTTTCAGAATATTACTTAACTAATAATCACGTTTATTTTTTATTTTTATTTTTTTTTTTTGCTAAAAATACGATGAAACCGAAATGTTTTCGAAACGAAAACATCAACAAAAAACTCACATCAATAATCGACGAGAAGCTTCATCCTCATAACGGTTCAAGAGAGGCTACCTTAAAGAATAATTTGGTTCCTTCAAAAGTTGAAATCTTCATATGAAGAGTATTGAAGCGTTGTATCCCGGTTCGTGAAATGTCCCGTTCTTATTGATTAAAAGCGTTCCATATTAATTGATTTCGTTGCGAGGTTTTGACCTCTATATGAGACGTTTTTCAAAGACTGCATTCATTTTTAAAACAAACCATAACCTTTATTTCATAAATAAAGGTTTAAAAAGCTTTACGTAGATTATCAAATAATGATAATCTAAAATATCCTGTTTACACACGACAATTACATAATGGTTTACAATACAAATATGTTACATCGAAATCAGTTTCTTGAATGCAGTTTTTACACAATATCATACAAACATGGACTCCAAATCTTGTCCTTATTTTAGTATGCAACAGCGGAAGCTCTTAGCATTCACCTGAGAATAAACATGCTTTAAACGTCAACAAAAATGTTGGTGAGTTATAGGTTTAACCTATATATATCAAATCGTAACAATAGACCACAAGATTTCATATTTCAATACACATCCCATTCATAGAGATAAAAAATCATTCATATGGTGAACACCTGGTAACCGACATTAACAAGATGCATATTTAAGAATATCCCCATCATTCCGGGACACCCTTCGGATATGATATAAATTTCGAAGTACTAAAGCATCCGGTACTTTGGATGGGGTTTGTTAGGCCCAATAGATCTATCTTTAGGATTCGCGTCAATTAGGGTGTCTGTTCCCTAATTCTTAGATTACCAGACTTAATAAAAAGGGGCATATTCGATTTCGATAATTCAACCATAGAATGTAGTTTCACGTACTTGTGTCTATTTTGTAAATCATTTATAAAACCTGCATGTATTCTCATCCCAAAAATATTATATTTTAAAAGTGGGACTATAACTCACTTTCACAGATTTTTTACTTCGTCGGGAAGTAAGACTTGGACACTGGTCGATTCACGAACCTATAACAAATATGTACATATATATCAAAGTATGTTCAAAATATATTTACAACACTTTTAATACATTTTGATGTTTTAAGTTTATTAAGTCAGCTGTCCTCGTTAGTAACCTACAACTAGTTGTCCACAGTTAGATGTACAGAAATAAATCGATATATATTATCTTGAATCAATCCACGACCCAGTGTATAAATATCTCAGTATTGATCACAACTCAAACTATATATATTTTGGAATCAACCTCAACCCTGTATAGCTAACTCCAACATTCACATATAGAGAGTCTATGGTTGTTCCGAAATATATATAGATGTGTCGACATGATAGGTCGAAACATTGTATACGTGTCTATGGTATCTCAAGATTACATAATATACAATACAAGTTGATTAAGTTATGGTTGGAATAGATTTGTTACCAATTTTCACGTAGCTAAAATGAGTAGTTTTTACCAATTTTGTTTTGCTCGCCATTTCTTCGTTTCTAATCCGTTTTGAGTGATTTAAGCGGCCACGGTTTCGTATTGAACTTGACTTTATGAAACTAAACAGAAAAGGTATAGGTTTATATTCGGAAATACAAGTTGCAAGTCATTTTTGAAAGAGGTAGTCATTTCCGTCGAAAGAACGACATCTTGATGACTGTTTTGAAAAACATACTTTCACTTTAAGTTTAACCATGATTTTTGGATATAGTTTCATGTTCATAAGAAAAATCATTTTCCCAGAAGTATAGCTTTTAAATCAAAGTTTTTCATAGTTTTTAATTATCCAAACCAAAACAGCCCCCGGTTGTAACTACGACGGCGTAATTCCGGTTTTATGGTGTTTATCGTGTTTCCGGGTTTTAAATCATTAAGTTAGCATATCATATAAATATAGATCATGTGTATAGTTGATTTTAAAAGTGTAGTTAGAAGGATTAACTTTATTTGCGAACAAGTTTAGAATTAACTAAACTATGTTCTAGTGATTACTAGTTTACCACTTCGAATATGATAGCTTTTTATGTATGAATCGAATGATGTTATGAACATCATTACTACCTTAAGTTCCTTGGATAAACCTACTAGAAAAGAGAAAAATGGATCTAGCTTCAACGGATCCTTGGATGGCTCGAAGTTCTTGAAGCAGAATCATGACACGAAAACAAGTTCAAGTAAGATCATCACTTGAAATAAGATTGTTATAGTTATAGAAATTGAACCAAAGTTTGAATATGATTATTACCTTGTATTATAATGATAAGCTACTATAAGAAACAAAGATTTCTTGAGGTTGGATGATCACCTTACAAGATTGGAAGTGAGCTAGCAAACTTGAAAGTATTCTTGATTTTATGTAACTAGAACTTGTAGAATTTATGAAGAACACTTAGAACTTGAAGTTAGAACTTGAGAGCGATTAATTAGATGAAGAAAATTGAAGAATGAAAGTGTTTGTAGGTATTTTTGGTCGTTGGTGTATGGATTAGATATAAAGGATATGTAATTTTATTTTCATGTAAATAAGTCATGAATGATTACTCATATTTTTGTAATTTTATGAGATATTTCATGCTAGTTGCCAAATTATGATTCCCACATGTGTTAGGTGACTCACATGGGCTGCTAAGAGCTGATCATTGGAGTGTATATACCAATAGTACATACATCTAAAAGCTGTGTATTGTACGAGTACGAATACGGGTGCATACGAGTAGAATTGTTGATGAAACTGAACGAGGATGTAATTGTAAGCATTTTTGTTAAGTAGAAGTATTTTGATAAGTGTCTTGAAGTCTTTCAAAAGTGTATGAATACATATTAAAACACTACATGTATATACATTTTAACTGAGTCGTTAAGTCATCGTTAGTCGTTACATGTAAATGTTGTTTTGAAACCTTTAGGTTAACGATCTTGTTAAATGTTGTTAACCCAATGTTTATAATATCAAATGAGATTTTAAATTATTATATTATCATAATATTATGATGTACGAATATCTCTTAATATGATCTATATACATTAAATGTCGTTACAACGATAATCGTTACATATATGTCTCGTTTCAAAATCATTAAGTTAGTAGTCTTATTTTTACATATGTAGTTCATTGTTAATACACTTAATGATATATTTACTTATCATTTAACATAATTAACCAAGTGTATCAATATCTTAATATGATTCATATGTACCTAGTAAGACGTTATAACGATAATCGTTATATATATCGTTTTCGAGTTTCTTAATTTAATAGTCTCATTTTTATGTATATAACTCATTGTTAAAATACCTAATGAGATACATACTTATAATAAAATCATGTTAACTATATATATAACCATATATATGTCATCGTATAGTTTTTACAAGTTTTAACGTTCGTGAATCACCGGTCAACTTGGGTGGTCATTTGTCTATATGAAACCTATTCCAATTAATCAAGTCTTAATAAGTTTGATTGCTTAACATGTTGGAAACACTTAATCATGTAAATATCAATTTCATTTAATATATATAAATATGGAAAAGTTCGGGTCACTACAGTACCTACCCGTTAAATAAATTTCGTCCCGAAATTTTAAGCTGTTGAAAGTGTTGACGAATCTTCTAGAAATAGATGCGGGTATTTCTTCTTCATCTGATCTTCATGCTCCCAGGTGAACTCGGGTCCTCTACAAGCATTACATCGAACCTTAACAATCGGTATCTTGTTTTGTTTAAGTCTCTTAACCTCACGATCCATTATTTCGACGGGTTCTTCAATGAATTGAAGTTTTTCATTGATTTGGATTTCGTCTAACGGAATAGTGAGATCTTCTTTAGGAAAACATTTTTTCAAATTTGAGACGTGGAAAGTGTTATGTACAGCCACGAGTTGTTGAGGTAGCTCCAGTTGGTAAGCTGCTGGTCCGACACGATCTATAATCTTGAATGGTCCAATGTACCTTGGATTTAGTTTCCCCCGTTTACCAAATCGAACAACGCCTTTCCAAGGTGAAACCTTAAGCATGACCTTTCTCCAATTTCAAACTCTATATCTTTTCTTTTACTGTCCGCGTAGCTCTTTTGTCGACTCTGGGCGGTTTTCAATCTTTGTTGAATTTGGATGATTTTCTCGGTAGTTTCTTGTATTATCTCCGGACCCGTAATTTGTCTATCCCCCACTTCATTCCAACAAATCAGAGACCTGCACTTTCTACCATAAAGTACCTCAAACGGCGCCATCTCAATACTAGAATGATAACTGTTGTTGTAGGAAAATTCTGCTAACGGTAGGTATCGATCCCAACTGTTTTCGAAATCAATAACACATGCTCGTAGCATGTCTTCAAGCATTTGTATCGTCCTTTCGCTCTGCCCATCAGTTTTTGGATGATAGGCAGTACTCATGTCTAGACGAGTTCCTAATGCTTGCTGTAATGTTTGCCAGAATCTTGAAATAAATCTGCCATCCCTATCAGAGATAATAGAGATTGGTATTCCATGTCTGGAGACGACTTCCTTCAAATACAGTCGTGCTAACTTATCCATCTTGTCATCTTCTCTTATTGACAGGAAGTGTGCTGATTTGGTGAGACGATCAAATATTACCCAAATAGTATCAAAACCACTTGCAGTCCTTGGCAGTTTAGTGATGAAATCCATGGTAATGTTTTCCCATTTCCATTCCGGGATTTCGGGTTGTTGAAGTAGACCTGATAGTTTCTGATGCTCAGCTTTGCCCTTAGAACACGTCAAACATTCCCCTACGTATTTAGCAACATCGGCTTTCATACCTGGCCACCAAAAATGTTTCTTGAGATCCTTGTACATCTTCCCCGTTCCAGGATGTATTGGGTATCTGGTTTTATGAGCTTCTCTAAGTACCATTTCTCTCATATCTCCAAATTTTGGTACCAAAATCCTTTCAGCCCTATACCGGGTTCCATCTTCCCGAATATTAAGATGCTTCTCCGATCCTTTGGGTATTTCATTCTTTAAATTTTCCTCTTTTAAAACTCCTTGTTGCGCCTCCTTTATTTGAGTAGTAAGGTTATTGTGAATCATTATATTCATAGATTTTACTCGAATGGGTTCTCTGTCCTTTCTACTCAAGGCGTCGGCTACCACATTTGCCTTCCCCGGGTGGTAACGAATCTCAAAGTCGCAATCATTCAACAATTCAATCCACCTACGCTGCCTCATGTTCAGTTGTTTCTGATTAAATATGTGTTGAAGACTTTTGTGGTCTGTATATATAATACTTTTGACCCCATATAAGTAGTGCCTCCAAGTCTTTAATGCAAAAACAACCTCGCCTAATTCCAAATCATGCGTCGTATAATTTTGCTCGTGAATCTTCAATTGTCTAGACGCATAAGCAATTACCTTCGTTCGTTGCATTAATACACAACCGAGACCTTGCTTTGAGGCATCACAATATATCACAAAATCATCATTCCCTTCAGGCAATGACAATATAGGTGCCGTAGTTAGCTTTTTCTTCAATAACTGAAACACCTTCTCTTGTTCATCCTTCCATTCAAATTTCTTCTCTTTATGCGTTAATGCAGTCAAGGGTTTTGCTATTTTGGAGAAATCTTGGATGAATCTTCTGTAGTAACCAGCCAATCCTAAAAATTGACGTATATGCTTCGGTGTTTTTGGGGTTTCCCACTTTTCAACGGTTTCAATCTTTGCCGGGTCTACCTGGATACCTTCTTTGTTCACTATGTGACCGAGGAATTGAACTTCTTCCAACCAAAATGCACACTTTGAAAACTTAGCATACAGTTTTTCTTTCCTCAAAACTTCTAGCACTTTTCTCAAATGTTCTTCGTGCTCTTGATCATTCTTTGAGTAAATAAGTATGTCATCGATGAAAACAATGACAAACTTGTCAAGATATGGCCCACACACTCGGTTCATAAGGTCCATGAACACAGCTGGTGCGTTAGTCAATCCAAACGGCATAACCATAAACTCGTAATGACCATAACGCGTCCTAAAAGCAGTTTTTGGAATATCATCCTCCTTTACTCGCATTTGATGATATCCAGAACGTAAATTGGTCTTCGAATAAACCGACGAGCCTTGTAGTTGATCAAATAAGTCGTCAATTCTCGGCAGTGGATAACGGTTTTTGATGGTAAGTTTGTTCAACTCTCTGTAGTCAATACACAACCTAAATGTACCATCTTTCTTCTTGACAAACAAAACAGGAGCTCCCCATGGTGATGTGCTTGGTCGAATGAAACCACGTTCTAATAGTTCTTACAGTTGGCTTTGCAGTTCTTTCATCTCGCTGGGTGCGAGTCTGTAAGGAGCGCGAGCTATTGGTGCAGCTCCTGGTACAAGATCTATTTGAAATTCAACAGATCGATGTGGAGGTAGTCCCGGTAATTCTTTCGGAAATACATCGGGAAATTCTTTTGCGACAAAAACATCATTGATGCTCTTTTCTTCAGTTTGTACTTTCTCGACATGTGCTAGAACAGCATAGCAACCTTTTCTTATTAGTTTTTGTGCCTTCAAATTACTAATAAGATGTAGCTTCGTGTTGCCCTTTTCAACGTACACCATTAAGGGTTCTCCTTCTTCTCGTACAATGCGAATTGCATTTTTATAACATACGATCTCTACTTTCATCTTTTTCAGCCAGTCCATGCCAACTATTACATCAAAACTCCCTAACTCTACTGGTATCAAATCAATCTTAAATATTTCGCTACCCAGTTTAATTTCTCGATTCCGGCATATATAATCTGCTGAAATTAATTTACCGTTTGCTAATTCGAGTAAAAATTTACTATCCAACGACGTCAATGGAAAACTTAATTTAGCACAAAAATCTCTACTCATATAGCTTCTATCCGCACCCGAATCAAATAAAACGTAAGCAGATTTATTGTCAATAAGAAACGTACCCGTAACAAGCTCCGGGTCTTCCTGTGCCTCTGCCGCATTAATATTGAAAACTCTTCCGCGGCCTTGTCCATTCGTGTTCTCCTGGTTCGGGCAATTTCTAATAATGTGGCCCGGTTTTCCACATTTATAACAAACTACATTGGCATAACTTACTCCGACACTACTTGCTCCACCATTACTCGTTCCGACACCATTTGTTCCTTTCGTTCTGTTAACCCCTGGTCCGTAGACCTCACACTTCGCCGCGCTATGACCATTTCTTTTACACTTGTTGCAAAATTTGGTGCAGAACCTCGAGTGATACTTTTCACACCTTTGGCATAGCTGCTTCTGATTATTGTTGTTGTTGCGGTTGTTATTGTTGTTGGGATGATTGTTGTTGTTGTTGTTGTTGTTGTTGTTGTTGTTGTTGTTGTTGTTGTTGTTGTTGTTGTTGTTGTTGTTGTTGTTGTTGTTGTTGTTGTTGTTGTTGTTGTTGTTGGGCCGTTTGTTGTAGTTGCGATTGATGTTGCGATTGTTGGGATAGTTGTTGCGATTATTGTTGTAATTGCTGTTGTTGTTGTATTGGTGATTCTTATCACCGTTTTCCTCCCACTTTCTTTTGACTTGCTTCACATTGGCCTCTTCAGCCGCCTGTTCTTTAATTCTTTCCTCAATCTGGTTCACTAGTTTGTGAGCCATTCTACATGCCTGTTGTATGGAGGCGGGCTCGTGTGAACTTATATCTTCTTGGATTCTTTCCGGTAATCCTTTCACAAACGCGTCGATCTTCTCTTCCTCATCTTCGAACGCTCCCGGAGACAATAAGCACAATTCTGTGAATTGTCTTTCGTACGTGGTAATATCAAATCCTTGGGTTCGTAACCCTCTAAGTTCTGTCTTGAGCTTATTGACCTCGGTTCTGGGACGGTACTTCTAGTTCATCAAGTGCTTGAATGCTGATCACGGTAGTGCGTAAGCATCATCTTGTCCCACTTGCTCTAGATAGTTATTCCACCATGTTAACGCAGAACATGTGAAGGTATGCGTAGCTTACTTCACTTTGTCCTCTTCAGTACACTTACTTATGGCAAACACCGATTCGACCTTCTCGGTCCACCGTTTCAATCCGATCGGTCCTTCGGTTCCATCAAATTCCAAAGGTTTGCAGGTAGTAAATTCTTTGTAGGTGCATCCTACACGATTTCTTGTACTGCTAGATCCAAGGTTATTGTTGGTATGTAGCGCAGCCTGTACTGCGGCTATGTTTGAAGCAAGAAAGGCACGAAATTCCTCTTCACTCATATTCAAGGTGTGTCGAGTAGTCGGTGCCATTTCCTTCAAAATAATCAAATGAAACGAGTTAATCATATAGAATATCAAGAGTAGTCAATAGTATTTTGTAGCGTAATATGTGAAATGTCCCGTTCTTATTGATTAAAAACATTCCATATTAATTGATTTCGTTGCGAGGTTTTGACCTCTATATGAGACGTTTTTTTTCAAAGACTGCATTCATTTTTAAAACAAACCATAACCTTTATTTCATAAATAAAGGTTTAAAAAGCTTTACGTAGATTATCAAATAATGATAACCTAAAATATCCTATTTACACACGACCATTACATAATGGTTTACAATACAAATATGTTACATCGAAATCAGTTTCTTGAATGCAGTTTTTACACAATATCATACAAACATGGACTCCAAATCTTGTCCTTATTTTAGTATGCAACAGCGAAAGCTCTTAGTGTTCACCTGAGAATAAACATGCTTTAAACGTCAACAAAAATGTTGGTGAGTTATAGGTTTAACCTATATATATCAAATCGTAACAACAGACCACAAGATTTCATATTTCAATACACATCCCATACATAGAGATAAAAATCATTCATATGGTGAACACCTGGTAACCGACATTAACAAGATGCATATATAAGAATATCCCCATCATTCCGGGACACCCTTCGGATATGATATAAATTTCGAAGTACTAAAGCATCCGGTACTTTGGATGGGGTTTGTTAGGCCCAATAGATCTATCTTTAGGATTCGCGTCAATTAGGGTGTCTGTTCCCTAATTCTTAGATTACCAGACTTAATAAAAGGGGCATATTCGATTTCGATAATTCAACCATAGAATGTAGTTTCAAGTACTTGTGTCTATTTTGTAAATCATTTATAAAACCTGCATGTATTCTCATCCCAAAAATATTAGATTTTAAAAGTGGACTATAACTCACTTTCACAGATTTTTACTTCGTCGGGAAGTAAGACTTGGCGACTAGTTGATTCAAGAACCTATAACAAATATGTACATATATATCAAAGTATATTCAAAATATATTTACAACACTTTTAATACATTTTGATGTTTTAAGTTTATTAAGTCAGCTGTCCTCGTTAGTAACCTACAACTAGTTGTCCAACGTTAGATGTACAGAAAAAAATTGATATATATTATCTTGAATCAATCCACAACCCAGTGTGTACACGTCTCAGGCTAGATCACAACTCAAAGTATATATATTTTTGGAATCAACCTCAACCCTGTATAGCTAACTCCCACATTACTGCATATAGAGTGTCTATGGTTGTTCCAAATAATATATACACATGGGTCGATATGATATGTCAAAACATTTGCATACGTGTCTATGGTATCCCAAGATTACATAATATATTATAATACATGTATAATACAATATAAGTTAGCTAGGATATGATTAATATAGATTTGTTACCAATTTTCACGTTGCTACAACAAGAAAAATTATCCAATCTTGTTTTACCCATAACTTCTTCATTTTAAATCCGTTTTGAGTGAATCAAATTGCTATGGTTTCATATTGAACTCTATTTTATGAATCTAAATATAAAAATTATAGGTTTATAGTCAGAAATATAAGTTCCAAGTCGTTTTTGTAAAGGTAGTCATTTCAGTCGAAAGAACGACGTCTAGATGACCATTTTAGAAAACATACTTCCACTTTGAGTTTAACCATGATTTTTGAATATAGTTTTATGTTCATAAGAAAAATCATTTTCCCAGAAGAAAAACTTTTAAATCAAAGTTTATCATAGTTTTTAATTATCCCAACCAAAACAGCCCTCGGTTTTACTACGACGGCGTATATCCAGTTTTATGGTGTTTATCGTGTTTCCGGGTTTTAAATCATTAAGTTAGCATATCATATAGATATAGAACATGTGTTTAGTTGATTTTAAAAGTCTATTTAGAAGGATTAACTTTATTTGCGAACAAGTTTAGAATTAACTAAACTATGTTCTAGTGATTACAAGTTTATAACGTTGAATAAGACAGCTTTTTATGTATGAATCGAATGATGTTATGAACATAATTACTACCTCAAGTTCCTTGGATAAACCTACTGGAAATGAGAAAAATGGATCTAGCTTCAAAGGATCCTTGGATGGCTTGAAAGTTCTTGAAGCAGAATCATGACACGAAAACAATTTCAAGTAAGATTTCCACTCGAAATAAGATTGTTATAGTTATAGAAATTGAATTAAAGTTTGAATATGATTATTACCTTGTATTAGAAAGATAACCTACTATAAGTAACAAAGGTTTCTTGATATTGGATGATTACTTGGAATGGATTTAGAAAACTTGGAAGTAAACTTGCAATCTTGGAACTATTCTTGATTTTATGAAACTAGAACTTTTGGAATTTATGAAGAACACTTAGAACTTGAAGATAGAACTTGAGAGAGATCAATTAGATGAAGAAAATTGAAGAATGAAAGTGTTTGTAGGTGTTTTTGGTCGTTGGTGTATGGATTAGATATAAAGGATATGTAATTTTGTTTTCATGTAAATAAGTCATGAATGATTACTCATATTTTTGTAATTTTATGAGATATTTTATGCTAGTTGCCAAATGATGGTTTCCACATGTGTTAGGTGAATCACATGGGCTGCTAAGAGCTGATCATTGAAGTGTATATACCAATAGTACATACATCTAAAAGCTGTGTATTGTACGAGTACAAATACGGGTGCATACGAGTAGAATTGTTGATGAAACTGAACGAGGATGTAATTGTAAGCATTTTTGTTAAGTAGAAGTATTTTGATAAGTGTCTTGAAGTCTTTCAAAAGTGTATGAATACATATTAAAACACTACATGTATATACATTTTAACTGAGTCGTTAAGTCATCGTTAGTCGTTACATGTAAGTGTTGTTTTGAAACCTTTAGGTTAACGATCTTGTTAAATGTTGTTAACCCAATGTTTATAATATCAAAAGAGATTTTAAATTATTATATTATCATGATATTATGATGTACGAATATCTCTTAATATGATATATATACATTAAATGTCGTTACAACGATAATCGTTACATATATGTCTCGTTTCAAAATCATTAAGTTAGTAGTCTTGTTTTTACATATGTAGTTCATTGTTAATATACTTAATGATATGTTTACTTATCATAATATCATGTTAACTATATATATAACCATATATATGTCATCATATAGTTTTTACAAGTTTTAACGTTCGTGAATCACCGGTCAACTTGGGTGGTCAATTGTCTATATGAAACCTATTTCAATTAATCAAGTCTTAACAAGTTTGATTGCTTAACATGTTGGAAATACTTAATCATGTAAAATAACAATTTCATTTAATATATATATAAACATGGAAAAGTTCGGGTCACTACAATATGAACTTATTTATAAAAGCTCTTTCTTCATATTAGCGTTTTATACTCTTTAATTTCGGTAGTACCTACCCGTTAAGTTCATACTTAGTAGCTAACATACCATTTCAACTACTACAATTCTATATGAAAAACTAATCACAACAAAAAAAATATATCATATTCAAACCTTTATAGAATAACTTGCAAACTTACAATACCGCTATTTTACATATAGCATGAAATATAGCACATAAAACTTTGATACAAAGTAGTTGCGAAGATAATTCTAGTTAATAAATAAGGCGTTCAGCAAAGGCAACAAAGACACGTAATTCATACGTCCAGAAACAAGTCATGCATTCTGGTTTTACTAATACCACTTCCCATCCTTGGTCTTGCGGAACGTAACCGTTGTGACCGATAGTATGACAACGTGTTGTAACATCGTCAAAAGGGCGAAGGTTACGTAATGACCAACAGTCTCGTAATAACCTAAAAACCTGATTTCTTACCCCAATTACCGACTCTGTCACTTGTGGGAACGTTTTGTTTAATAGTTGTAGCCTGATGTTCTTTTTCTCACTTTGGTGAGAAGCGAACATTACTAACCCATAAGCATAACATGCTTCTTTATGTTGCATGTTAGCCGCTTTTTCTAAATCATGAAGTCCCATATTCGGATACATTGAGTCAAAATAATTTCTTAACCCGTTGCGTAAAATAGCATTTGGGTTCCCTGCAATATATGCGTCAAAGTAAACACATCGTAACTTATGGGTTTCCCAATGTGATATCCCCCATCTTTCAAACGAAAGCCTTTTATAAACCAAGGCATTCTTGGAACGTACTTCGAATGTCTTACAAACTTATTTTGCCATAAATAGTTGTGCCGAGGAATTCTGACCGACTCTAGACAAGATTTCATCAATCATGTCTCCGGGTAAGTCTTCTAAAATATTGGGTTGTCTATCCATTTTATGTTTTTATACTGTAAAATAGACAAGAGTTAGATTCATAAAAGATACTTATTAATACAAGCAATTTTTACATATATCGTAAAGCATAAGCACACTATATTACATATATTACACCGCACAAATACAACTATCTTATTCCGACTCACTCGTTTCTTCTTTTTCGAACTTGGTTCTTTTTGCTAAGTTTTTAGGGATATATGATGTTCCCCTAATACGAGCCTTCGTTTTCCACATTGGTCTAGAAAAACCTGGTGGTTTAGAGGTTCCCGGGTTATTGTCACAACTTAAGAAATACGGGTGTTGACGATACATATAAAGTTCATCGGGTTTGGAATCAAATTTCTCTATTTTTATGCCCTTTCTCTTATTGTTCTCTTTTGCCTTATTAAATTGTGTTGGGGTAATTTCTATAACATCATCGGAATTCTCGTCGGGATCCGATTCACCGGAGAATTGGTAATCCTCCCAATATTTTGCTTCCTTGGTGGAAACACCGTTGACCATAATTAACTTTGGTCGGTTGGTTGAGGATTTTCTTCTACTTAACAGTTTTATTATTTCCCCCACTGGTTCTTCTTTCGGTTCCGATTCTTCTTCCGGTTCCGATTCTTCTTCCGGTTCCGACTCTTCTTCCGGTTCCTCTTTGGGAACTTGTGAATCAGTCCACGAATCATTCCAATTTACATTTGACTCTTCATTATTATTAGGTGAGTCAATGGGACTTGTTTTAGAGGAAGACATCTATCACATAATATCAAACACGTTAAGAGATTAATATATCACATAATATTCACATGTTAAAAATATATAGTTTTCAACAAAATTTGTTAAGCAATCATTTTTCAAGTAAACGCGGTCGAAGTCCAGACTCACTAATGCATCCTAACAAACTCGATAAGACACACTAATGCAAAATTCTGGTTCTCTAAGACCAACGCTCGGATACCAACTGAAATGTCCCGTTCTTATTGATTAAAAACGTTCCATATTAATTGATTTCGTTGCGAGGTTTTGACCTCTATATGAGACGTTTTTTCAAATACTGCATTCATTTTTAAAACAAACCATAACCTTTATTTCATAAATAAAGGTTTAAAAAGCTTTACGTAGATTATCAAATAATGATAATCTAAAATATCCTGTTTACACACGACCATTACATAATGGTTTACAATACAAATATGTTACATCGAAATTAGTTTCTTGAATGCAGTTTTTACACATTATCATACAAACATGGACTCCAAATCTTGTCCTTATTTTAGTATGCAACAGCGGAAGCTCTTAGTATTCACCTGAGAATAAACATGCTTTAAACGTCAAAAAAAATGTTGGTGAGTTATAGGTTTAACCTATATATATCAAATCGTAACAATAGACCACAAGATTTCATATTTCAATACACATCCCATACATAGAGATAAAAAATCATTCATATGGTGAACACCTGGTAACCGATATTAACAAGATGCATATTTAAGAATATCCCCATCATTCCGGGACACCCTTCGGATATGATATAAATTTCGAAGTACTAAAGCATCTGGTACTTTGGATGGGGTTTGTTAGGCCCAATAGATCTATCTTTAGGATTCGCGTCAATTAGGGTGTCTGTTCCCTAATTCTTAGATTACCAGACTTAATAAAAAGGGGCATATTCGATTTCGATAATTCAACCATAGAATGTAGTTTCACCTACTTGTGTCTATTTTGTAAATCATTTATAAAACCTGCATGTATTCTCATCCCAAAAATATTAGATTTTAAAAGTGGGACTATAACTCACTTTCACAGATTTTTTACTTCGTCGGGAAGTAAGACTTGGCCACTGGTCGATTCACGAACCTATAACAAATATGTACATATATATCAAAGTATGTTCAAAATATATTTACAACACTTTTAATACATTTTGATGTTTTAAGTTTATTAAATCAGCTGTCCTCGTTAGTAACCTACAACTAGTTGTCCACAGTTAGATGTACAGAAATAAATCGATATATATTATCATGAATCAATCCACGACCCAGTGTATATATATCTCAGTATTGATCACAACTCAAACTATATATATTTTGGAATCAACCTCAACCATGTATAGCTAACTCCAACATTCACATATAGAGTGTCTATGGTTGTTCCGAAATATATATAGATGTGTCGACATGATAGGTCGAAACATTGTATACGTGTCTATGGTATCTCAAGATTACATAATATACAATACAAGTTGATTAAGTTATGGTTGGAATAGATTTGTTACCAATTTTCACGTAGCTAAAATGAGTAGTTTTTACCAATTTTGTTTTGCTCGCCATTTCTTCGTTTCTAATCCGTTTTGAGTGATTTAAGCGGCCACGATTTTGTATTGAACTTGACTTTATGAAACGAAACAGAAAAGGTATAGGTTTATAGTCAGAAATACAAGTTACAAGTCATTTTTGAAAGAGGTAGTCATTTCCGTCGAAAGAACGACATCTTGATGACTGTTTTGAAAAACATACTTTCACTTTGAGTTTAACCATGATTTTTGGATATGGTTTCATGTTCTTAAGAAAAATCATTTTCCCAGAAGTATAGCTTTTAAATCAAAGTTTTTCATAGTTTTTAATTATCCAAACCAAAACAGCCCCCGGTTGTAACTACGACGGCGTAAATCCGGTTTTATGGTGTTTATCGTGTTTCCGGGTTTTAAATCATTAAGTTAGCATATCATATAAATATAGATCATGTGTATAGTTGATTTTAAAAGTGTAGTTAGAAGGATTAACTTTATTTGCGAACAAGTTTAGAATTAACTAAACTATGTTCTAGTGATTACTAGTTTACCACTTCGAATATGATAGCTTTTTATGTATGAATTGAATGATGTTATGAACATCATTACTACCTTAAGTTCCTTGGATAAACCTACTGGAAAAGAGAAAAATAGATCTAGCTTCAACGGATCCTTGGATGGCTCGAAGTTCTTGAAGCAGAATCATTACACGAAAACAAGTTCAAGTAAGATCATCACTTGAAATAAGATTGTTATAGTTATAGAAATTGAACCAAAGTTTGAATATGATTATTACCTTGTATTAGAATGATAACCTACTGTAAGAAACAAATATTTCTTAAGGTTGGATGATCACCTTACAAGATTGGAAGTGAGCTAGCAAACTTGAAAGTATTCTTGATTTTATGTAACTAGAACTTGTAGAATTTATGAAGAACACTTAGAACTTGAAGTTAGAACTTGAGAGAGATTAATTAGATGAAGAAAATTGAAGAATTAAAGTGTTTGTAGGTATTTTTGGTCGTTGGTGTATGGATTAGATATAAAGGATATGTAATTTTGTTTTCATGTAAATAAGTCATGAATGATTACTCATATTTTTGTAATTTTATGAGATATTTCATGCTAGTTGCCAAATTATGATTCCCACATGTGTTAGGTGACTCACATGGGCTGCTAAGAGCTGATCATTGGAGTGTATATACCAATAGTACATACATCTAAAAGCTGTGTATTGTACGAGTACGAATACGGGTGCATACGAGTAGAATTGTTGATGAAACTGAACGAGGATGTAATTGTAAGCATTTTTGTTAAGTAGAAGTATTTTGATAAGTGTCTTGAAGTCTTTCAAAAGTGTATGAATACATATTAAAACACTACATGTATATACATTTTAACTGAGTCGTTAAGTCATCGTTAGTCGTTACATGTAAATGTTGTTTTGAAACCTTTAGGTTAACGATCTTGTTAAATGTTGTTAACCCAATGTTTATAATATCAAATGAGATTTTAAATTATTATATTATCATTATATTATGATGTACGAATATCTCTTAATATGATCTATATACATTAAATGTCGTTACAACGATAATCGTTACATATATGTCTCGTTTCAAAATCATTAAGTTAGTAGTCTTATTTTTACATATGTAGTTCATTGTTAATACACTTAATGATATATTTACTTATCATTTAACATAATTAACCAAGTGTATCAATATCTTAATATGATTCATATGTACCTAGTAAGACGTTATAACGATAATCGTTATATATATCGTTTTCGAGTTTCTTAATTTAATAGTCTCATTTTTATGTATATAACTCATTGTTAAAATACCTAATGAGATACATACTTATAATAAAATCATGTTAACTATATATATAACCATATATATGTCATCGTATAGTTTTTACAAGTTTTAACGTTCGTGAATCACTGGTCAACTTGGGTGGTCATTTGTCTATATGAAATCTATTCCAATTAATCAAGTCTTAATAAGTTTGATTGCTTAACATGTTGGAAACACTTAATCATGTAAATATCAATTTCATTTAATATATATAAACATGGAAAAGTTCGGGTCACTACAGTTCGTACCGAACTCGATAAAAGAGGTATTGACTTGGATACCGTTAGATGCCCTCTATGTGATGATGACGTGAAAACAATAGAACATTCGATGATATTTTGTCGGCATTCAATGGATATTTGGGAAAGGGTTTACAAATGGCGGGGGCTGGGTCCGATGACAAATCTTAGAGTTAACGAGGCATTTCGCGGAAAAAACAATTGAGCACTTTCATTCGTAGGGTCACAGATATGGCAAGCTCTTGAGTGGACGTGTGGATACTTAATATGGAAAAATCGCAACCGGAAAGTATTCACAAACTCATGTTGGAACGGTCCGGGTGGTCTAACGGAAATTCAACTTCTTCGTTTGATTAGATCTCCTCGCGTTACAAGGACAAAAAGATTTAATGGCTTCAATGGTTATCCAATCCTCTTACTTATTGTATAGATTAGTTTTGTTTTGTCATTAATATCTTATGTTTAAGTTGCTTTCTTTGCAACACTTTAGTCGAGTTCATTATAAGTGTCCAAACCGTTGTAATGGGTGTTTTCTTCTCGCTGTACCTTAATCTTCTCGTGTTAATAATATGTTGCCTTTCGAAAAAAAAAACATCAACAACCAAGAGATACAAAACCGGGGGACGTGATAAGGCTCGTACCAAAAAAGCTACACATAAATAATCAAGATAAATTATCTATAACCAAGAGTTACCCGACAAAACCTATAAAACCAAAGAAACCGAACCTAGCATAACAAAAGAAACAAACCGAACCCAAATATAAGACACCAAACAAGTAAATCAAAGGTCACGGCAAACGACAAAATAAAGAAGATAACAAACTAGGGTACAGCCTTTTTTAAGGTACTGTTGACTGTCTGGGGATCTATCTTCTTAGATGTCCGGTTCTCAAACTTCAAAGAAAGCACATTGGATGATCCATCACCCATAAAAGCGCGGCCGATGAAGTAGTACCCATCTCAAGCACGTTTCCGGTTAACCCACAAGCATTTTCGAATTTTCTTTGAATCGCATCCCCATCCGACAAATCTTTTCATAATCACATAAAGTAAACGAACTAGAGTTGCCCAACATGGTAGCCTTAGATCTCAGATCCGATTTCAAACAACTAGCTTCTTTAGCTTTTCCTTCCATGAAACGGTACCACGATCTACAAAAACCTTCACAATTACTATCAAAGCACGCACAATACTCTATCATTATTCGGTTTAGAAATCGGCATAACCTCCCTATCGAAATTGCTAGACATAAAATCAACAGCGGGCATCATGTTATAATATGATAAGCTTTTTAATGATCCTTAAACCACCAATTTCAATTTGGACTTGAATTATAAGAACTCGTATATGGATGTCGTATTTCTCATCTAATAAAGTAATCATATAACCTATATACACTATCAGACGCTTAGACCTATTATTGTCGAATGAGTCGACTAGTGGTGGCCTACCCCCTAAAAGGTAATAATTTGTATACTACTCACTCTGTCCCACTATAAGTGTCTACTGTTGCTTTTCAAAGTATTTCTTTGTCAGCTTTCACTGTAAATATTTTTATTTCTGATATATAATATTTGATGAAAATTATATTAATGAAAACACATTTAAAACTCAATTCATTCATATAATTTTCATCGAATATTATATACGAGTAACACATATAAAATATTTACAATTAAAGTTGACAAAGAAATCAACTGGACAGAATGAATAGATTGGTTTGACAAATGGCGTGAAAGATTGGATGTGAAGAATAGACTCTACACTAATGTGGCTTCGTTACATCTGGAGATACAGGAACAACGTGATATTCCAACATCCATTGAAGAAGAGCTTATTTTTTTATTCAATTTGTTTTATGTCTTTTTGTTTGGTATAGTAGTAGAGATAAAAATGATGTAAATTCAAAATACTTGGCTTTATGCGTCATTGTAATTTTTTGTGTCTCCTAGCTACTTGCTAGGTAGGTTTGATTAATAAAATTGAGTTATTTTTAGAACAAAAAGTTGACAAAGAAAACTTTTAAGAAATCAATATTTGACATTTATAGTGGTAATGAGAGATTACTAATAACTCAATTGTTAGCATCACCAAACTAGTTAGAAGCCTTCGCGTTGCATTGGGAGAACGTTTACTGGAAAAAACGAAGATTTCCTTAAAAAAAGGACGGAGTAGCCAACGTTATGCGGGCGTCAGCATGACATTATCGAGTGTTACTATTCATCATTTTTTCCTTTTAGTGTATATATATATATATATATATATATATATATATATATATATATATATATATATATATATATATATATAATTTATCAAAAGTGTTTCCCTTAAAAAAGAAGCTTCATTTCGGGTATAATTAGTTGCGTTTTGTTCGTAAAATTATTTCGAGTTAAACGGTGATGATGGAGAAACGTAACTCGCGGCACAAAAAAAACGATAAATCCCGTTAAAAAATTGGGTGAGTTTTATTAGTGTTTATTAATATAATATATTAAAACATTTTAATCGTTGAGTAGTTACATGTTGTACCCCTTAACTATTGGGCATTTGACTCAAGACACATGGTATTCCGTTGTTGGTACAACATTTTAAGCAAGATGTACAAGTCGTTAAAGCGTGGGTGAGGTTACTCTTCACCCTTTTTTGGTTTAGTAAAGATGGTAATTAGTAATGTAAGATTGAATATCGGTGAACAAGACATTCCTCTAAGACCATCTCCAACGTAACTTAGACAACATGTTTATGCTTTTTTTTAATCGTTGGGTGGGGTGGATGGCAACAACTACTAAAAATCAAGTATAAATGAAAAAATATCATGGTTGGTCCCCAACATTTGTACCAAAAAACAAGTTGGGACCTTAATTTTAAATCGATCATTGTTGATCCCAAGTTATTAATATTGTACACAATTGGTCCCGAATTTAACAGGTCGTTAGTAGTGTCTAGTTAAGTCAGTCACGGGTTCCGCACATGATGGGTAATATTGTCATTTCGCTTAAAACTCACAATATATTATCTAACCATATAAATATGAAATTCTAACGAAGTAAACAGATTTTGAAAATTCATTCATATTCATCTCTCTTTCAAATCAACACTTAAATTGATGATAGCATATTTTAAAAAGGTGTTTCTTTACATCAGAGTGATGTAAAAATAAATATGTTGAGATCCTCATGGGGTTAGCCAGGGTACATAAAGGCTAAATAATTGTTCCTGACAACCTTGGACTAATCACTAATCCCAGGTCTACTTAATTACAAAATCTTGATGTTGGTTCTTATACAAGCACCATATGAAGAAACACCATATCATAGGTGATGGAATCATCAAACGAAAATACGCCAATATCCCTTTATCAAAACAAGTCATAAAAATATTACCCATCATATCATGTTTAAAGCATGTGACTGACTTGATCGGGCACCATTAATGAAATGTTAACTTCGAGACCAATTGTGTACAATATTAATAATTTGGGACCAACCATGATCTTAAGTTAAGGTCCCAACTTGATTTTTGGTACGAACGTTGGGGACCAGCCATGATAATTTATCATTATAAATATTCACAACAATACACACTTATGCAATCAAAGATGTGTTTGATAAAACTAGCTGGTAGTTAGTAGCTGGTTAATCGTTAAATAAATGCAACATACAACTTTTTATTTCCTTACTTTTATTTGTTACTAGTTTAGTTACATATTGTTAATAATCTTGAATTGCATGAACACTGTCCTTGGAACGATACACAGATTTTACTATTTGCTATACTACTACATGATCGGGTACACTGTCCGTGAGTGTGTTTAAATCTGTAAACCGGTATTTTTAGAATATAAATTACAGACGCGATTTTACACATCAAGTTTTTGAATGAAAAACTTGATGTGTAAAATCTCTTTATGGCCTTAAACAATCTTCAGAAAATGGAATGAAAAGTTAACTTCTATTCTTAAAAAGAATGGTTTCATTCAAAGTGTTATTTTTACTCCTTATATGTTAAAACTGATGACAAAGGTTTTTTTTTTTTTTTTTAATTTATGTTAATGATATTATCATTACTGGTAATAATAAAAATGAAATTGATAAGTTTAAGTTGTACTTAAAGTCTAAGTTTATGATTAAAGACTTAGATAAGCTTAAAAAATTTCTTGGTATTGAGGTTCTGTATACTGATAAAGGCATATGCATGAATCAAAGAAAACATTGTCTTGAAATTTTACAAGAACATGACCTTCTTGGATGTAAAACCCTTATCTACTCCAATTTAACAGCACGTTTTGTGTCTAGAGTTAAAAGTGATAAAGATAGAGTTGTTGACGATAATGTTTATTATCAAAAACTTGTTGGTAAATTAATTTACCTAACAATGACAATACCTGACATTGCTTTTGTTGTTCATTGTTTAAGTCAATTCATGCATTATCCCTTGTAGTCTCATATAAAACTTGATGTTTATTTCCTTATAGAAAATATAAGTGTATGTATTGGCAAAACTTTTAAAATCAAATCTGAAAATCAAATAGCTAATATATTTACAAAAGTTCAAAATATGTTTTGTGATAATATTGGGCATACAAACCACTTATTGACTTATTCCAAACTAAGATTGTGGGAGTGATAAAATAGGTTGATATAATTCAATCTTATTTTGGATTTTATATGTTTGTACTTGCTTGGATATATTGTGTTTATTTCATGGTACAAATAAAAACATGTGAAGTTTTGTGGCTGTTTTTTTATTTTGAAATGCATGGACTATTTATGCCTTTTTGTTATTCAATTTTGTATAAATATTTTATTTGTTATAAAATATCTAGATTGTGTTATAAAATATCTAGATTGGATGTTAATTTTATTATTATTATATTTCTTGCATAGTAATATTTTATACTATAAATAGACATGTATGGTAACCATTTAAGGTGCATCATTTCTCTTGAAATATCAATATCAATATTTCTTCTCTCCTTCTTCTCTCTTTTTCTCTCTTTGTTCTTATAACCATTAAAGGTAGTTATAAGCCTACTGAATTATAACACGTTATCAGCACGAAAAGCTTAGTGTAATTAAAAGATATCTCAAACGATCACGAATCACTAATCAAGGTATGAAATTATTAATAATTTTCAGACTCGAATATATCAAATTTTGGACTACTAACATTTATATTTATGTTATTTAAGTTATATATGGTCGGTTATACCACCTGAATTATATTTCTGTAATCTAACTTTTACTAACTTCACTAACATTTATATTTATGTTATTTAAGTTATATATGGTCGGTTATACCGCCTGAATTATATTTCTGTAATCTAACTTTCATTAACTTCACTAACATTTATATTTATGTTATTTAAGTTATATATGGTCGGTTATACCGCCTGAATTATATTTCTATAATCTAACTTTTATTAACTTCACTAACATTTATATTTATGTTATTTAAGTTATATATGGTCGGTTATACCGCCTGAATTATATTTCTGTAATCTAACTTTCATTAACTTCACTAACATTTATATTTATGTTATTTAAGTTATATATGGTCGGTTATACCGCCTGAATTATATTTTCTGTAATCTTTATCTTATTAACTTCACTAACATTTATATTTATGTTAATAAGACCTCATGATTGTACGCAACACGTCATTTGACAACACGGTACTTTATGTACGCAACACGTCATTTGACAACATGGTACCATGGGTCGAGATTAATTTCGATCAGTACGAATACGATGGGGTCTTTATATGTTATCTAACATTTATGATTACTTATGCAATTAATCATTATTTATTTCATGCATACTAATGTTTATTCTTAAAAGTAAATCTTAAAAGTTAAAATAAGAAAAAATAGTTTGTATTTTTATTAAAAGTAAATCTTAAAAGTTAAAATAAGAAAAAGTAGTTTGTATTTTTATTAAAAGTAAATCTTAAAAGTTAAAATAAAAAAAAATAGTTTGTATTTTTATTAAAAGTAAATCTTAAAAGTTAAAATAAGAAAAAGTAGTTTGTATTTTTATTAAAAGTAAATCTTAAAAGTTATAATAAGAAAAAGTAGTTTTTATTTTTATTAAAAGTAAATCTTAAAAATTAAAATAAGAAAAAGTAGTTTGTATTTTTATTAAAAGTAAATCTTAAAAGTTAAAATAAGAAAAGTAGTTTGTATTTTTATTAAAGGTAAATCTTAAAAGTTAAAATAAAAAAAAGTAGTTTGTATTTTTATTAAAAGTAAATCTTAAAAGTTAAAATAAGAAAAAAAAATCTTGTCCTTTATATTACTCATACGCGTTTTGATATAGTGACTTTATTCGTTAACGTCAACTAACGACGTTACAACGGTCATATATACATAACGGTTGTTAACGTCAACTGACGACGTTACAACAACTATTTTTTTCAAATATAAAATAAACATCTCCGTTTTCACATTTTCACAAATCAATCTTCATTTTTCAGATTACTACTCTCAAAAAGTTTTTGTAAAAATGATTCACACAAGGATGATTTTTCCTATTGTATTCGTCATATTAACTATCATCATTGTTGCTAATATACCACCGGGTGAACCTATATTCTATCCTGCCCTTGTGGTTTTATTATTTGTAATCATACCATTATTCTGTTGTTTGCTACTTATGAATTTAGAATGATTCTAATTTCATTTTATTATTTGTCTATAAATAGAAGTTGATTATGATTTATGTTATTCATCTTTTTGATAATAGAAAATGTCGAATTTGAAAAGGCTTAAATTTGCTCATTTAGAACAAGTGGGAACAACTACTTAACATGGGTTATGAATGTAGAAAAACATCTCGAATCAAACGGTATTTTAGAAACCCTGAATGAAAATAACAATTATTCCGAACAAGAGAAAGCAATAGTAAGTATTTTTCTTAGCAAACATATTGACGAGTCCTTAGAATCTACATATTATATGATCGAAAATCCAAATGTATTATGGAAAATACTCAAAGATAGATACGATATTAATTATCAAAAATAATAATAATAATAATAACGGTGATCCATGAAAGAATAAAATTAAAGATATTAGTAGACGCTCTTATAAGAATTCCGGAGATTCTTATTAATGATCTGGTAACGTGGATCATCAGTCTAGTATTTCTTGAATACATGAACATCTTGTTTAGCTCTACAAATAAGTCCCAAAAGAAAAGAAAACGAGAGTGAATCTGTTGACAAATCTTGATTAAATTAACCCTGAGCTACCTTGAGACTTGAATGGTTTGAATTTTCTAAGATGCCTAGTTTTTTTATGTATCACTCATAAATAAATGGTTTTAGACCATAACGCATATGTTTTATTAAGTGTTATCTTTTATGTACTTCAGATTATAACTTGTTTGCAGGTAATATAATTTGATTATCTTGCTGAAATATAACTCATTATTTGCTTATCTTATTTGAAGTTTTAGTATGAATCCTGTAGAAATACAACATCAATTAAATGGTAAAGACCTATGTATTGCAGATAGTAGTAACATACACACTATGATCAAATCTAAGAAATATTTCATTGATTTAAATCAAATGAAGGAATTATAAATACTATATCAGCTCTTGCAAACTTGATATAAGAAACGAAAAAGACAAAATTTCATATTACCAAATGGTACGAATTTTTTGGTAAACAATGTCTTGTTTTCTCCCAAATCAAAGAGAAATTTGTTAAGTTTCTCTGATATATATCATAATGGATATGATTATCAGTCAATGATAATCGAAAATGAGAAATATCTATGTAGCACCGAAAAGCGCATAGGATTAAAAGCGCATATGATAAAAAGCGCATATGATGAAAAGCGCAGCGCATATGATTAAAAGCGCATATGATAAAAAGCGCATATGATGAAAAGCGGATCGCATATAATTAAAAGCGCATATGATGAAAACCGCATCGCATATAATTAAAAGCGCATATAATGAAAAGTGCATATGACGAAAAGCGCAGTACATATGATTAAAAGCGCATATGGTGAAAATGATATATGATGAAAAGCACATATGGTGATTAATGAAAATCACATATGGTGATTAATGAAAAGCACATATAGTGATTAATGAAAAGCACATATAGTGATTAACGAAAAACACATATGGTGATTAATGAAAATCACATATGGCGATTAATGAAAAGTACATTGAGAAATAATCACCAATGTTTCTTGAAAGAATTCAAGGGTATATATATGGACCAATTCATCCATCATGTGGATCATTTTTCTAATAGACGCATCTAACGCATGGTCTCATGTTTGTGTGTTATCAAGCCATAATATGGCATTTACAAAGTTTCTTGCACAAATTATTAAATTAAGAACACATTATTCTGATTACACCATTAAAAGGATGAGACTTGATAATGCTGGTGAGTTAACATCTCAAACTTTTAATGATTATTATATGTCTACAAGGATTGTTGTTGAACATCCAGTTGCTCATGTGCATACACAAAATTGGTTTAGCTGAATCAATAGATAAACGCTTACAGCTAATAACTAGACAATTAGAAATGAGTACAAAACTCTCAATATTTATTTGGGGACATGTAAATTTACATGATGTGACATTAATTCGCATTAAATCAAGTGCAAGTTATAAATATTCTTCA
The DNA here is from genome assembly GCF_046630445.1 of Rutidosis leptorrhynchoides. Classification (NCBI taxonomy): domain Eukaryota; kingdom Viridiplantae; phylum Streptophyta; class Magnoliopsida; order Asterales; family Asteraceae; genus Rutidosis; species Rutidosis leptorrhynchoides. The sequence continues at coordinate 239,127,716 of NC_092333.1, read as the reverse complement.
TTACCAACTTAATTTTGGTGGAGACAAAATATTTTCCATCTTAGAACATTTGGTTATGTAGTGTATTTTTAATTGAACAACCACAACAAATGGTTCCTCAAAGAAGGATTGAAATATATGTTAGATATGAAACATCTTCAATCATAAGATATATTGAACCATGACGGGTGATGTTTTTACAGCAAGTTTTGTCGATTGTCACTTTAATGAAACATTGTTCCCTATATTAGGGGGAGAAATGAAATATAAATAAAATGATGTTTCATGGTGTGAACATCAATTAAGGAATATTGATCATCGCACAAAAGAATGCGAAAAGAAAGTTCAAATATAATGCATATGCAAGAACTTGCAAATTAATTACTTTATGCATTTAAAGATACAAAAAATAAGTGACTAAATCATATATACCAGCAGTAAATGCTTCAGCTAGAATTGAAATTACAAAAGCTGACAATAATGTCACTCATGAGTCTTTGCTACGGCAGAAACGTGGGAGACCAATTGGTTCCAAAGATAAAAATCCTCGAAAAAGAAAATCAGCTGATAATGAGGTAAAAGAAAGTGTTCAACAAGAACTACAAATCAATACTCCTTCTGCAGAGGATATTGATAAATGTAAATACTAAAATTGCGATAAATTATGCAATATTATGGAACCGAAATGAAACTAAAATCTCTATGAGATATTTTCATATAATGTTACAATGACATCATGAATAAAGATGATGATCTGGAACTAAAATCTGTCATTGAATATACAAAATGGACATGATTGAGCTCAATGGAAAGGAGCAATAAGAGCTGAATTAGAATCGCTCGATAAAAGAAAAGTTTTCGGATCAATCGTTATCACTTTTAAAGATGTGAAACGTATGGGATACAAATGAATTTTTATCCGAAAAGAAATGTGCAAATGAAGTTACAAGGCAAAACTAGACTTGTAACTCAATATTTCCCACAAAGACCAGAAATGAATTAGGAGGAAAAATTATCCTCCTGTAATGGATACAATTACTTATTGGATACTTAATCAACCTGGTAGTTATTTAAATGCATCTCATGAATGTTGTTACTACTTATCTGTATGGATCACTTAATAGTGATATATATGAATATACCTAAAGGGTTAAGGTATCATAAGCATCTAATGTAAAACCCAAGGGAATATATTCCATTAAATCACAAAGATTTCTAAGTGGGTTTATACAAACGGGACGTATGTGGTATAACCGATTAAATGACTACTTGATAAAAAAAGGGTATAAATATAAACTTATTTTGCACGTATGTTTTATAAAAACAATGTTCGGATATGAGATCGTAGTTGTTTATGTCAATGTTCTTAACATCATATGAACAAATAAAGAGATCTATGAAATCATTCAACTTCTAAAGAATTATTTTGAAATGAAAGATCTTGAAAAAACCAAGTATTACCTTGGATTGCAAATTGAGCATATGCCTAATGGTTTACTTGTACATCAAACAACTTATACCAAAAAGATTTTAAAACATTTTTTTTAAAGACAAACTCATTGTTGTTAGATCACTCAATATTGACACTGATCTATTTCATCCCTGAGAAGATCATGCAAATTTTAACAGATCAGAAGTTCTATATTTTAGTGCAATTGAGGTTCTTATGTATCTTATAGATTATACAAGATCTGACATTTCTTTTGCAGTTAATTTGTTGACAAGGTTCAGCTCAGCCCCTACCAAAAGACATTGGAATGGGATCAAACAAATAGTTTGATACCTTCGGGGAACTACTGATTTATAATTATTTTATTCTAACAACTCGAAACAAGATTTGTTTGGTTATACAGATGCAGATTATTTATCCGATCTACATAAAGCTAAATCTCAAACTGGATATGTATTCCTAAATGGAGGCACCGCAATATCATGACGTTCTCAAAACAAACACTTGTTGCAACATCATCAAATCATGCCGAAGTGATTTCATTACATGAAGCTACTCGGGAATGATTTTAGTTAAGATCAATGATACAAATCATTATTGATTCTTGTGGACTAGAACGCTATAAAAGCGTAACAACTATCTATGAAGATAATACAGCTTACATAATACAAATGAAAGAAGAGTATCAAAAATGACAGAACAAAACATAAATGCTGACGAGGCGCTAAAGCTATAAACGGTCTTAACGGTCATAAGTTTGATGGAAAAGAATGGTATATTGGTAAGGCTCAGAAAAAGACTGAAAGGGAATAGGAACTGAAACAACGGTTTGAACAAACCATGAAGGAGACTGTAGACAAATCACGAGGGCCAAACTTGTACATAAAAGATTTAGATGATACAGTTTCAGATGAAAACCTCAGATTTTTCTCATATACTCAAGATATCGTAAAAGACAACCAGATTAAAATGAGATACGTTCAATCAACAACTCTGCTGATCTTTATACCAAAGCACTGCTAACTGCTATTTTCAGAACACACGTTCATAATATTGGCATGAGGCATGTTCAGAAGATGTAACAACTCAGGCGTTGCCTACTTGAGGGGGAGTCAACTTTATGCTGCACTCTTTTTCCCTTAGCTAAAGTTTTATCCCAATGAGTTTTCTTTAGCAAGGTTTTTAACGAGGCAGTACTAGTTATTCTCTAATAAAATTGTCATCCAAGGGGGAGTGTTATAAAATATCTAGATTGTGTTATAAAATATCTAGATTGGATGTTAATTTTATTATTATTATATTTCTTGCATAGTAATATTTTATACTATAAATAGACATGTATGGTAACCATTTAAGGTGCACCATTTCTCTTGAAATATCAATATCAATATTTCTTCTCTCCTTCTTCTCTCTTTTTCTCTCTTTGTTCTTATAACCATTAAAGGTAGTTATAAGCCTACTGAATTATAACATTATTTTCTTTTAATTTGTATGATTGTCGTTATCATTTAGATCAGATTTAGGGTTTGTACAACCCGTTTGTTGTTCTGGCCAATTTCATATATCTCTTGCGATATTAGATTGCGTGCGAGGGTCATTATCATCTAGTGGTGATTAATCATAGAGTGATTTTACTTTTTGTATTTTTGGGTTTTGCCCGATTACTGATTAATGGAAGCATTTTCATCTAGAGTGTCTTGTGTTATTGTTGATTCTGCCGGATTCATAAAAGTTTACAAACTTATCAAATCTGAAGTAGCGAGTTAGAGTCTTGTTGGTGCATAAATCCCGAGTTCTATTACGTTTATTGTTCTATTTGTTATGTACTTGATATTTCAGTCATATATGTACGTGGACACTTATACTTTGTGTTTATGATGCTTAGTATAATGTCGTGAATAGGTCAAGCAGTCGGTTGGCTGCTCAAGACCATCGACCGATGGTAGGGACCATCGGTCGAGGGACTGTCACCATCGGCCGAAGGTCCCCGACCACCGGCCGATGGTCGCTGTATTTAGTATAAATACGGGTTTCGTGGTTTTGTGTTAGGTTACACACCATAAACCCTTAGGCCGTCGTATTACTTGCTGCTAATCGTCCCAAAACCCTTACCAACCGAATACACAGTCTTAGGCATCGATTCTATCAATTATTCATTGGTTAATTCGATCCCTTTAGTCTAATACGTATTCGACTCATTCTAATTAGTGTTTCCGCCATTAATCTAGATACAACGTATGATCTAAGGTCCAAACTACATCTACAAAGTGGTATCAGAGCCTTGTGTTGCTGATCCATACGTTTTTGAGTCGAATTTTTTGATTTTTGTGATTAGGGTTTGTGTCAAAACGGGTTTCAATTAAAAGGTTGGAACTTTTACGTTTAAATCCAGTGTTTTCGAGTGTTTGTGTGTTCAAAGGTGTTTTTGTGAAGTTTTCATCGGTTATGTTTGAGTCCAGAACGTTAGAATCAATCAAAATTTGAGTTTTGGCCAAAAACCCTAGTTTTTTCTGCCCAGATACGTAAGAACTACCCTCGGCCGATCGTCATTGACCATCGACCGAGTGTCTTGACCTTCGACCGATAGTCACTCACACTCGACCGATCGTCTTAAGTTGAACCGGAGGACAGTTTGTGATAACCTTGAACCGTTTGTCTAGACCATCGACAGTTCATCCTTAGACCATCGACCGATTGTCTCAGTCCTTCGACCGATCGTCTCAGTCCATCGGCCGATCCTCTTTTAATCCAGAATAATTTAATTAATCACTTAATCAGTTAATAATGTCTGATACAAACGAGAAATTAACAAACGAATACAGTGCACTTGTTATTGCACCCGGAATTCAAAGACTATTATTAAGCGAAAGTGAATCAGGATCTAACAATAAAGTTCCGAGGCTTGAAAACTTAAAAGACTTTTTAGAATGGAAAGTTAGGTTTGTGATTTGCCTTAATGGACAAGATTCTCGACTTTGGGAGTGTATTGAGACTCCTTTTGTTTGGCCATCAGGGGCTGACGGTGAACCTAAAGAAACTCATGATTTTGATCCCGCAGAACGCGAAGGGTATAATCTTGAGTGTCGGTGTTATGCTCAGTTAACGCAAGCCTTGTCTAAGGAAATCTTCGGTCAGTTTAAGAACTGTTATAAGACGTGCTATACTCTTTGGCAGGCTATTGTGTCCGCAACTGAGGGTACTGCTACTTATAAAGCAACTAAAGGTAAAGTGTTGAAGGATGAGTGGAAGGTGTTTGCAGCCCTTCCAACAGAAACTTTGAGCCAGACTTTAGAAAGGTACAGGTTATTGGTTGCCGAGATGACGGATTATGGGATTGAGGTAAAAGATGATAAGGCAATAAAAGTGTTGGCACTTGGTCTTCCTGAGAAGTGGGATTATGAAGTAGAGAAGATCCAAAACCTATATGTTGCTTCTGGACGTCCTTTGACATTGACTGCATTTACTTCAAAGTTAATGGAGAAGGATATTCAGGTTGAGGCCAAAAGGAAAAGTCTTGGTACTGTAGCAGCCAATGTCACATCTAGTGCTTCTTCTTCTGGTCATGCTCCATTGCAGACAGCGTACATCACAGCAAATACAAATCAGATATCTGCACCAAAGTCACAATCTGGTTACTTTAATGCCAAAATACAGAACTCTACAATTAAGATGATTGAGGACGTTCCGACTCAGCAGACTCAGATTCCACCTCAGACTCAGACTCAGAGTCCTATGTTTCAAACTGACAATATCAGGAAAAGATCTATTGAGTCCATTCAGGAGGACATGGCTTTAGCTGCTATCGTTGTTAACTCTTACAACGATATGATTAGTGGACAGGTTCTTAACAATCATCTCGAGAATGAAGATTATGATCAGATCGATGAAGATGAGCTAGAGAGGATGGACATTCTGTACTGTATGGGTAGCATTGTTAGGCATGCAAGGAAGTATTTAAAGAGAACTGGTCAACGATCTTTGAGTTTAAACAGGGATTCTAAGTTTGGTTTTGACATGGCGAAGGTTAGATGTTACAACTGTGATGAACTTGGTCACTTCAAGAAGACTTGTACTAGACCACCAAAGGCTGGTTATCATGATCCTTTTCTTAGTACAACCATCTCAGTGACTCCCCAACACGTCATTGTTGAGAAGGAATCATCTGGTTCTGCTCAACCTAAAGCCTTAACTGGTTCCACAATATATCCTGATGAAGTTTGTGACTGGTCTATTCCAGTTGATGCTCAGAAAGCTAATGTTGTATTTGTGGGAAAGAGTCCGGCTGAAATTGAGGAAGAAAGAGTAGTTCGAAGAAGAGCAGGTTGTAAGGGTAAAGATAATCCAAACTGCACATGCTACGTGTGCAAGTGTGATGCAAGGTTAAAGAGAGCTGGGGAGCTTATGAAATGGTGTTTCAGAAAGAGGGTTAAGGAACAGCTGTATGATAAGTTCCGAAAAGCCAAGGATTTGTCAGACATTGAGTTTACTACTGATCCATCCGATGAAGAAGAAGGTAAAAGTTGTCATGAGGGTACTTGGTTCAGAGAAGAGTTGGGTCATATGCTCAACCGTGATTTTGTGAGTGGTGATAAGAAAGTTGTGACGGTTCAAAGTCAAGTTAGTTCAGATAATAGTGAGGGTAAGGAAGGTTATGAAGCTGATTATTCGGACAGCACAAGTTCGGAGTACGAATCAGAGTCAGATGCAGAATCACAGGATGGAAGGAATAACTATGCTTTTATGGCTAATACTTCCAGTAACGATAAGGTATGTACTGATTCAATTTCTAAATGTGCTTATTGTTTTGGTTATGAACAGGAAATTGAAAGAATTGAATGCGTTATTTCTAAGCTAAGTGAAATACCTGTTACTTGTGAGACCTGCCCTAAACTTAGGACTGACCTTAAGAACCTAAGCTTAGAAAATCAGACCAACAAGAAGAACTATGAAGATGCCCTTTTCTACCTTAACAAACAGAAAGAATATGTTGAGGTGATTAAGTCTCTAGAAAACCAAATAGGTCACATGAAATCAACCATTAGAGATGATGAAAAGGTGATCACAATGTATTTGGGGCAAATAGAGACTCTTAAGGCTGAAAAGGATTCTTTTAAGTTAAAATATGAGTCTGAGAAAGCTAGAATAGATAACTGGCAGAGGATGTCGTATGTGACTCAGACTTTTAATCATCCTAAACGGGAGGGTCTGGGATATTCTGAGGTTGCACCACCTCTTATGGGTGAGTATGTTAATAAGCCCGTAGAGAAGTTTAAGGAACCAGTGGTGGAACCACCATATGGTAAACCTAAGGAGACCCCAGTAGTTAGTGCTAGTAAGGTTGTTGATTCTAAGAACCCTACAGAGGTTGTTTATGAGACTGAGTCTGATACTGACATAGACACTGAGAAAGATAGCAAACCATTTGTGCCAGTGACTAAGCCAGTTACGATTCTTAAGAATCCAAAACACAGTGAGAATAGGAGTGAGAGTCTTAAGACGCCGACAAAGAGTGTAGAAAGGCCCAAACAGAGTAAGAAAAAGACCACTTTGTCTACTCCTATTAAGTTTGTTAAAGAAAATAATTCAGGAAAACAGCAGGTTAGTGTTCCTAAGGTAGAACAACCACCTAAAGGTGGGAGTTCTAATTCTGAGAAAGTGTCCAAGTATGTTCCGCCTAGTCGGCGTCAGACTGTTGAAAAACAGGTTTTGACACCCCCTACGATTAGACAACGTACTGAACAGCCTAGGAGACAGTTTTCACCGATTAGACGCAGGTTGTTTAACGTTAATGATTTTGATAATGTTAACTGTTTCAAATGTGGGAGGCTGGGACACAGGGCTGTGGATTGTGGACCCATTAGACAGACACCCCGCAGGAAGATTGATCTCAGCCCAAATCGTTCTTTTTATAGAAGATCATCTTCTCCTGTGCACAATTCAAATGTGAAAGTAATTGATTCAAAGGTTTTTCAAACTAACGATTATTATAGAAAACCATTGCCTAAAAATACAGTTTGGAGACCAAAATCTGAGGTGAAGGGTGTTCAACGTCCTGCAGGTCCTTCGGGATCCAAGGGACAATGGGTGGAATTGCCAGTTGTTGGCATTGACGGGAAACCCACTGCCATTAGGGCATGGGTTGCCCTTTCTAACTAATCCTCTTACTTTAATGTGCAGGTCGCCTACAATCCACGCTGCAGTACATGGATTGTTGATAGTAGGGCGTCCAGGCACATGACAGGGAACTTGTCCTTACTTTCTAATGTGAAAACAGTGGATGGTGGACCGGTTTCTTTTGCTGGTAGTGAAGGAGGGTTTATTACTGCTCAAGGTGTAATCGCGAATGAAAATGTCAGCTTTGATAAGGTTAATTTTGTGGAGCAGATGTCAAACAATCTGCTTTCAGTCTCTCAGGTTGCTGACAAGAAGTATACAGTAGCATTTGATGATAAACAATGCTATATTTTGAAGAAAGAATTTGTTATTCTGGAAGACATGATTCTGATGACTGCTCCCAGATGCAAGGATCTCTATATCCTTGACATGCGTAAGGCTCATGTAAAGGAAGCTACTGGCCATCAGGCTTTCGTTTCTAAAGCTACTGAACAAGAGTCTATCATATGGCACAAGCGTATGGGTCATTTGAGTCTGAGGAAGATGAACAATCTAGTCCACAATGGATTAGTTGAGGGTGTTAATCTTAAAAGTTTTCATATTCCTGATGTGTGTCCTCTATGTAAACAGGGGAAACAAACGAAAAAGTCACATGCTACCAAAAAGCATCATTCTGTTAACATTCCTTTGGAGCTGTTGCATATGGATCTCTTTGGTCCAGTCAACTGTAAAACTCTCACAGGAGAATCCTATTGCTTGGTAGTTACTGATGAATATTCACGTTTTTCTTGGGTGGTGATGTTGAAGAATAAGTCGGATACTTTTGAGCATATTAAGGTGCTGATTCTAAAGCTCGAAAGTTTATATAAATTGAAAGTGAGAAAGATTCGTACTGATAATGGTACGGAGTTTAAGAATAATCAGATGCTGCAGTTTTGTAATGAAAAGGGGATACAACAGCAGTTCAGTCCTGCTTATACACCACAGTCAAATGGTGTTGCTGAGAGAAAGAACAGGACTTTGATTGAGACCGCAAGAACAATGTTAGCTGATTCATGTCTTCCGATTGCCTTCTGGGGTGAAGCAGTGAGTACAGCGTGTTATGTTATGAACAGAGTTCTCGTGGTGAAGCGCCATGGTAAAACTTGTTACGAGCTGCTGCATAAGAGAAAACCTAATATTAAACATTTCGAACCCTTTGGCGCATCTTGTACTATTTTGGTACGTGATGCTGGAGGAAAATTTAATTCAAAGGTTGTTTCTGGTATCTTCTTGGGTTACGGGAATCCGAACAAGCGGGTGTACAACAATGAGACAAAACGTCTGGAAGAACAGTTTGAAGTTGATATTCAGCGCAATGCACCGCCTCGTGTCAGTAAAGGTTATGCATGGCAGTTTGAGTATGATAAGCTTTTTGATTCATTCAATCTTCCACCAGGTGCTACAGAGGAAGAACTTCTGACTCAGATATTGTTTGATTCTCGGAATTCTTCAGAAAATGTTATCACTATTCCTACGCAGGTTCAGAATCCAGTTTCTAGCGTGCAACCAAGTCCACAAAGTGTTCAAGGTAATCTTGAGTCTAATGAGGACGGGGTAGTTGATACAGATGAAGATAGTGAGTTAGATGATGATGTGGAACGTACAGTATTAACAGAGAGACATCTGAATCCTCTATATAACCAACCATCTACTGTGACTGATCCAGAACAGATAGCAGATGCAGGAGGTGTACGGAGATCGAATCGTGTTATTCTGCCACCAAAGCGTCTGGCAGACTATTATGTGGATACAAGAGGACTGCCTAGTGTCAATCCTCCTCAAACTACTACATCTGGGGCATCCACGTCAGGAGTTATCTCTACATCCGAGGTTCCCGCGGTTACTGAAAATATGACTGCAGTTGAAGATGTTCAAAGTGAAAGTGCGAATTTGGTGACAGCTTTTTATTCATCATTGAACAAGACAGGGAGAGTGTTTGTTCATGCCCACTCGTGTTATGTGTGTCAAATCGAGCCGAAAGATGTATACGAAGCTTTAAAGTACGATGAGTGGGTAAGTGCTATGCAGGAAGAGCTGTTGCAATTTAAACATCTTAAGGTTTGGAGGTTAGTCAATCCACCGCATGGTTGTGTACCCTATGGTCTTCGTTGGGTTTTGAAGAATAAGAAAGATGAGCAGGGTATAGTGATTGGTAATAAAGCTAGATTGGTGGTTAAGGGATATCAGCAAATCCCGGAAATTGACTATGATGAGGTTTTTGCTCCAGTTGCGAGACTGGAGGCTATCAGGATTTTCTTGTCCTTCGCGTCCTATATGGGTTTCAAAGTTTATCAAATGGATGTGAAGAGTGCGTTTTTGTATGGTGAGATAAACGAGAAAGTGTTTGTTGAACAACCGCCTGGTTTTGAGGATCCGCATTTCCCAGAAAAGGTGTATCGACTAGAAAAGGCGCTATATGGTCTACACCAAGCTCCTAGAGCTTGGTATGCAATGTTGTCCAACTACATGCTTGAAAATGGTTTTCGGAGAGGTGTCATTGATCAGACACTTTTCATCAAGAAGAAAGGACAACATCTTATGTTAGTGCAGGTCTATGTTGATGATATTATTTTCGGGTCTACAGATCAGAGTATGGTTGATGAGTTCGAGAAGGTTATGCAACGGAAGTTCAAGATGAGTTCCATGGGAACTATTAAGTTTTTCTTAGGTTTGCAGGTAGCTCAAACGGATAAAGGCATCTTCTTACATCAGACGAAGTATGTTGCTGATATCCTTAAGCGCTTTCAGGTAGATACAGAGAGACCAGCTAAGACTCCGTTGTCGGTTAATCATGGGATTTCACCAGATAAGGAGGGTGCTCCAGTGGACCCTACTTTGTACAGGGCTATCATAGGTTCTCTAATGTACCTAACTACTTCTAGACCAGATATAATGTTTGCGGTGTGCCTGTGTGCTCGTTATCAGGCAAACCCTAATGTTCATCATATGTTAGTGGTCAAGAAGATTCTGAGGTATCTAAAAGATACTCCCAGCTTAGGGTTATGGTATCCGTGTGAGGATGGTTTTGATCTCACAGCGTACAGTGATTCAGACTATGGAGGTTGCAAGAAAGATTTCAAGTCAACATCAGGAGGGTGTCAATTTCTTGGTAGCAAACTAGTAACCTGGCAGTGTAAGAAGCAGACAGCAGTGGCTCAGTCCACTTGTGAAGCAGAATATATTGCCGCGGCCAGCTGTACATCACAGGTTATCTGGATACAACAGCAACTACGTGACTACGGTTTGAAAATCTCTAACACTCCTATTTATGTTGATAATACTGCTGCCATAGCTGTCACTAAGAATCCCGTAAATCACTCTAAAACGAAACATATAGGGATTAAATACCATTTCATTAGAGATTGCTATGAGAAAAAGTTAATTGATGTAGTGCAAATTGACACTACAGCCCAAAGGGCTGATCTCTTCACAAAAGCTTTTGATAAACCACGTTTTGAATTTCTATTAAATGAGATAGGTGTTAAGTTGCTTCAAGATGTAGTTCCTGAAACTGAAATTCCTGAAACTGAGGTTCCTGACACAGAGGAATCTAAGTCTGAGACTGAGTTGTGAATGGTTAGAAACTGCTTGTAGAGTTTGAATAGTTTTGCATGATAGCTTCTAGATCATTTGCATTTTTCGTTTGCATGATAGATTAGTTTTTACTGAAATTTGCATGTTTGCTTATGTTTTTAGATAGTTTTATGCTTTTGTACAGAGAAAATCAAAAAGCCATAAAAATTGAAAAACCAGAAAAACAAATAAAAATTAGAAAAATAGAAAATCCATAAAAAGTGAAAAATCAGAAAATGAGTTGCTTGTTACGTTTGTGGGGAAGTGATTGCAATACTGAACTGACATGTAAGTTGTGAAAAACAAGTAATACAGGATGATTGATAATATGTTGGTAAACTTTATTGATCTAATTCTAGATAGAGATGATCACACTAATAACGCGTAAATATCATGATGAGGAAATCGTGGAAAGGTTTACAGCGGTTGAGGGTAGTCACCTACTTATCACTGAATATGTACCGAGAAATGATTGAACAGAAACTCAACAGACGGTTGTGGTCTCCCCTACTACGATTTATACTCGGTAGCAAAAGGATAATTTTGTGAGTCCCCAAGGTGAGCATATTTTGTCTAGGATGCATACTTGTTTCTATTTACCTTTATTACTTGGACCGAAATCCAACAACATACATATCGGGTACCCAAAGGGAGGTGTTTTCTCTAAAAGGGTTGAGAAGTGCAGTTTTGTATCACAGACACAGAATGATTTTTAAAAGGCAACATCATCGGGTTCTAGATTTCCACATACGAAGATTGGTTTTCCGTGCAGTTATAACAAATGTCAAAGACAGTGGTGCGTCATCATCATGTTTAGTTGTAATCATTTATTTATTTATTTTGTTTATGTATTGTAAGGAGAAAATGCAACATCAGAAAATCCAAAAAAAAAAAAAAAAAAAAAAAATTTGCAAGTTATGGATTGTTTATGTTTATTTATGTATTTATTTCAATTTGTAAATAACATGATGCACTACATAGCTGCAAGAGAATCATGGATCAAGAATTGAACAGAGTTTCAGAGATTCCTCGGTTATCAATGTTTGAGACAACATACATTCCAATCGGAGACTTATTTGAACGATTTCGTTATCTACATCCGAGGGGGAGAATTTATCAGATCATCAGATATAGAGAACTTAAATCATTTAGTTCACATCTCAATTAGTGAACTTTACATCTTTTTTCTGTGATATGGGATTGTGCCTATTGACCTGGATAGAGGGAATATCTTCTGGAAGGTATCTTAGCGTTCCATCACTCAAATATATATATCACTTCCATCCATCCAACACCATACATCATACTATTTCCGTTTAAGTATGGGGTTTATAGCGGCCGGTATGCGTCCTTAACAGAGTATGCAATAAATTTGAGATTAACAATGTTATCTGAAACGAAAGGTATAAGTTTAAGGTAGAAGCCAAAGGCTGACAGGGTTGCTAGAAACATCGTGAGATGGTTCTGTTCAATAGAATCGAAAGTACATTGATGTGATAAGAGGACAGCGTCAACAGGTTTGTGCTCAATTGTTCTACCCGAGAAATCGTGCGATCTCAAACGAGGACTGACTTTGTGATGTAAATCTGACATTGAAAAATGTTAAAGTAATTAATCTAACGTGATCATCGAAGTCTAGGGTGAAAGTTGATGAATGTTTATTGATATATTTGAAGGTTGTTCTGTATATGCTTTAATGAATAAGTTCGTGAATGAACTATGGAATAACATGTCAATATAGTTCAGTTCTGATCCCCGAATCAAAAAGATTCAATCAATTTTATATGCCAACTCACAAAAAGATATGTTATTCTTCTGGAAGTGTGACTGATGATAAGCAGTATTATTTGTTCCTATGCTGATAACATCATGAATTTGTTAATGTTAATGCTTTATGAAACTGATGTTAAAGGTTTATTATCCACAGATCTAAAAGGTTAAATGTTACTGATTATATCTGTTATTATATTGCTGATCATGATACACTTGATCTTGTACAGTTATTTGCTTTGTGTATTTGCATGAGCATGCATTTCTGAATTAGTTTGCATTCATGTGTTAGTTGCATGTGCATTTATATTTCATCTTTTAAGTCCACAACTCAGTTCTGGGTAAGGTTTACTGTGAAAGGAACCTTAGGTTTCTTATTGTTTTGAATATAAGTTGTTTTGAGCTTAAAGGAACAAAGCGTGATGTTTTTTATTGTGGAGATCAGTCCCAGGGGGGAGTTAGTGTAAATGGGTAAAAGTCTGATATTGAAAAGTGTTAAGTTTTAAAAGTTTTCAAATGTCAGACCACCGGCCGACAGTCTTTACATCCGGCCGATGGACTCAGACCCTCGCCCGAGTGTCAAGACCATCGGACCGACGAACTTGACCATCGGCCGATGGTCACTGACAGGGTATAAAAGGACCCAGCGACGAACGGGTCAGTCACTCTGGCCAAAATTGTGTGATTTTACCCTAATTTTCTGAAGTTAAGGAGAAAGGTTTTGATCCAGTTTTTATTATTCATCTTTTCTTTGTGATCTTAGCGCCGTAAACAAGGTAACATAACTCTTAATCGTTTGTTTGTAATCGATGATTTAGTGTTCGAAGTATAAACTTTAAATCGGATGAGTTTTATTTGAGATCTGTTGAAATTGATGTTTGATGTATGATAAACGGCCCCTTTAGCATCTGTTATAATAGGAATTTGAACTAGAAACGTCAAATCGGACGATTTGATCAATTTCGAGTCACAGATCTGATGAACTACCTCCGGCCGAGGGTCTCTGACCATCGACCGATGGTGTCCATCGATCGGCCGGACATCTTGTCACTCGGCCGAAGGTTGTTATTTGACCAGTGTGTGTATGTGGTTAGACCATCTGCCGTAGGTCTAGACCATCGGACCGATGGTCTCCACCATCGACCGATGGTCATTCTGTTGGACCGATGGTAGATTATTTTGATTAATTTTAATTGAATGATTGGTCTCTGATAATTTCTGTGATGCCCATCTAATGCTAGTGCTTGTAGTTTGTATTAGAATGTCAGGTGGCTCATTTGTTGGTCAATGGATGTTCAACATCGACCGTAGGAGAATCCTAGCTAGATATCGACCAATCTTAGTAGAACAAAAGGTCATTGCGACTCGACAGACTTATAGTCCTTGGGAACAGATTGGGTGTCAGGCTTTCATAGATATTGGGGATTATTACTGTCCTGCTCTACTTAGAGAATTTTACGCCAATGTTGCTTTAGAGGATGGTAAGAAGAAGTTTGTACACTCGGGTCTATTTAATCAACAGTATAGGTGGACTTTAGAGGAATTCTCAAACCTGTTAAACGTTCCTCATACTGGGGTTAAGATACTGTACCCTAGCAAAGATATCAGAAAGATTCCCAGTAGATTCAGATTGTCAGATGTTATTGTTAGGATATGCAAGCCAGAGAAGGTAGTGTATACTGGTAGAGTTGAGGTTAGTGATGAAGATATCTTGCCACAACATGAGATACATTTGAGAATCATCAAAAGAAATGTGACTTTTAGGAGAGAAGGAGATCATTTGCTGTCTGGTACTGAAGTCTTGTTTCTATATTGCCTACTAGAGGGTATTCAAGTGAATGTGGGACACTTTCTCATTCATGTGATGAAAGATTTTCTTGAATAAGAAGAACCATTCCCATATGCAGCTTTACTGTATAACTTGTTTGAGAAACTTGGTGTGATTCAACATGAAGAAAAGTTAGTGCCAGAGGATCCCATAATGGGATGATTGATTCTGATGTTATGTTTATGTTTGATTATTTTCAGATTATTGTGTAATTTGATAATGCTAGCCTGTTAGCATTGATACGGTATCTTATGTCTGTAATGATCTAACTTTGAACATGTGATTATGTAACCGTGATCGTATTAATGTGATATGTTCTGTGATGATAAATCAGTGATACTTAATTAATCATGAATTTAACGCTGATTAAGAATTGTGTTTGCAATTTTTGTTAATCATGTCAGGTGCACAAATGGATCAAGAACAAGCTGTCCACAGTTCTGAGACTGAATCATCAGGAGGACCCACATCTGCTAGTCTTCCAGGGTTGAAGGCGAGCCCTAACTCTAATCTGATGGCGTGTCTAAATGACAAAGGTCCAAATGCTAGCAAGTACAAGACTGTGATTGAATTCTTGAAGCGTTCAAGGATATTTGCTGCGGTGTCAATGCCATGTACTGCTTATTATTCTCATCAGAGAGAATTCTGGGCTAACGCTAGAGTGGAAACTGTTGATAATAAGCCTGTGATAGTAAGTCGAGTATGTGATCAAGAGGTTAAGATATCTGAGTATACTATTCAGAACACGTTTTTGTTTGAGGATGATGAGAAAATGCCCAAGAGACTGTCGAAGACTAAGATTACTGGATGTGTGCTGAGATGTGAGTATGCTGGTGATATTACACGTGCTACGATCAAAAGAAGCGGATTCACTCCACCGTACAGATATCTGTCTTTAGTGATTGTTAAGTGTTTGAGTACGTTACAAGGCGGATTTGATGAGCTGAGTGAGATTTATCAGGGAATGTTTGCTGCCTTGATTCTGAAAGCTGATTTCAATTTTTCGGGTGTTATCTTTGATCTGTTGATGGAGAATGATACGAGCCAACAATACTTGATTTATCCGAGGTTCCTGCAGATAATGATTAATGCTCAAACTATGGATCTACCGAGATCAAAGAAGGATGTCATCGAGCTAAAACATATGACTGATCTTACGTTTAATCGATTAAATCAGAAGAAGAGTGCTAGTGATGGAAAGCTGGTGTGTCATCTTGCGAGGGAAGATTATCAATGTCCACCAGGCAAGAAGTGGAGGAATGAGAACAGTCTATCTGGTCATGAGCCTGATTTTGAGCTAGCAAACAGTGATGAAGAGGTTGATCAGCCGATGAATACTCAGGGTACAGGTGGTTCTGGTACTGGAGGTTTGGCTGATGAGCCCGTTGATGTTAATACTGGTACTGGTGAAGAAGCTCCTAGAGGTGAGAGGAGACGTCTGGTAGAAGATGAAGGTTCTCAGGTTTCTACAAAGATGAGACCGAGCAAGAGGTTTAAGTTGGTTTTGAAGAATCCAGGTGGTTCTGCTACAGGTGCTACACAAAGAACTGCACCTACTCAAGCACAAAGTCAACAACAGCAACAAAGTCAGCCACGGCAACAAACTCAACCGCAACATCAATCACCGCCAATTGTTCAACAATTGTCTCAAGAGACTGTGTCTACTCCAACTCCGGAGGCACCACATACAGGAGCAGAAGGAGGAGTTAGTTCATCTGCGCTTCAGAATCTGAATGATTTGTATGTTCAAGCTATGGCTGATAATCTGAGAATGAAGAAGGATATGGATGCGAAAGTGGAGGAGTTGAGAGAAGAGAATCGTGTGAAAACTGAGGATGTTACTAGGTTGAGAACTCAGGTTGATTTGTTACAGAAGAAAGTTGGTGATCAATCATTGTTGTTAACTGCTGCAAAGAAAGAAGCTTCTGAAGCTAGAAAGGTGGCAGAGTCGGCTTTGGCTAAGATTACTGCTTGGGAAGAGAAGTTTGATCTGGTTGAATTGCCAGAGGGAGAAACTGATGTTCAAATGGTGGTGGCTCCTGGTACTTCAAAAGAAACAGCACTGTCAGTAATTCCTTTACAAATTGATTATAGTTTTAGTGAATTCTTTTCTAAACAGGATGAGCTCAAGCATTCTGTTGTTTATGATGATTTAGAGGAGGGGGAGATCCCTCACAACTTCACCAGAGCTGAGCTGGACAAGCTGGTGCGTCTAGAGCAAGAAGAAGCTAAAGCTGCTGACGCACAGTCCGATGATCCTCCATCAGAGGATGATTCTTTTGGCCCTGAGATTTCTAAGGATATCGATGATGGGGAAGTTGATGGTTTAATGGAAGATGTTACTTTTGAAGAATATCCTACGTATATGAATGATAGGAATGAAGATCTTCCTGGTTTTGAGGAGTTGTTTAGAACAGATGACGAAGTTTTGAATCGAAGGTGTAAAGAGAAAGAGAGAACTGAGGTTTTGCCTGAAGGGTTCTTGCCAGTCAAGTATAATGATGAGGTTGCTGCGAAGTTAGAAGCTGACTGGCGTGATATTTTGAGGATTCGAAAGTATTGTGAAAAACCGAAGCTTGAGCCAAAGTATTTGAAGATGATAAATTTGAGGAAAGGTGCGAAAGGAAGGATCTTGGCCTGGGCATACATTGAAGAATTCAACATGTTTGCAATTAAACGAGAGTTTGGAGTTGACTACATCAAACATGGTCATGAGTTCAAGTCACTGC
Organism: Rutidosis leptorrhynchoides; assembly: GCF_046630445.1. Taxonomy (NCBI): domain Eukaryota; kingdom Viridiplantae; phylum Streptophyta; class Magnoliopsida; order Asterales; family Asteraceae; genus Rutidosis; species Rutidosis leptorrhynchoides. Next base: position 239,110,231 of record NC_092333.1, on the reverse strand, counting down.
CGTATTTTGAGCTTATGCAGATTGCCAGGTTAAAGATGTTGTATTGTGGAATGAACGATCGCTCATCATTGTTGGTTAAGAAAGTTCGAATAGCGTACAATTCGAATAACTGGAAGGATTTTAGACCACAGTATCCGAGGATTAAGTACAGGGTTGATCCTATTAATGGAGTATCTCGACAAATTTTGAAGTATAAGCCGGCAAAGACTATGAAGAAGGTTCCGTTAAGAAAATTGCCGCAGAATTGGAGTCAGAGATTTCGTTGGTGGTTTTATGATGATCGTTCTGAGGAAGCTGTGATTGTTTTAGATAAGCTGAAGGAAGATGATATCGATTGTATTCGTGTGTTGGATCCGATCTGGTTAAGGAACTGTACCGAAGCTGATATTTCTACTTTGTACTATAACCGTATGCTTTATCGTCGTGAAAACAGGGTACAGGCTGAACAGTATGTTAAAGTGGCTAAGCTGTGCTACTTGAACAACATGGTGATCGATCCGTATGATGACTGAAGACTTATGGAATAGAACTAGGTCTTAGGGGGAGTTTGTTGGTGCATAAATCCCGAGTTCTATTACGTTTATTGTTCTATTTGTTATGTACTTGATATTTCAGTCATATATGTACGTGGACACTTATACTTTGTGTTTATGATGCTTAGTATAATGTCGTGAATAGGTCAAGCAGTCGGTTGGCTGCTCAAGACCATCGACCGATGGTAGGGACCATCGGTCGAGGGACTGTCACCATCGGCCGAAGGTCCCCGACCACCGGCCGATGGTCGCTGTATTTAGTATAAATACGGGTTTCGTGGTTTTGTGTTAGGTTACACACCATAAACCCTTAGGCCGTCGTATTACTTGCTGCTAATCGTCCCAAAACCCTTACCAACCGAATACACAGTCTTAGGCATCGATTCTATCAATTATTCATTGGTTAATTCGATCCCGTTAGTCTAATACGTATTCGACTCATTCTAATTAGTGTTTCCGCCATTAATCTAGATACAACGTATGATCTAAGGTCCAAACTACATCTACAAGTCTCATTGTGAATTATTTATATTTGAGAGTGTAATTGCCGTTCTAAAATATACTTAAAACGATATCTTTTCCCATGTGATACATTAATCTTAGACGCATAACATTTGCTTATTACATATATATTTTTGATATTGATTGTTAGTTTGAGACACACCCATTTAACATGTTAATGAGTCATGTAGTATGAGATGTAATATGATGGTGCGTTTGATTGTTTTCTAATTGAATTCGATATTGACTGTTGAACTATCTAACATTCAATGCGTTTATTTGTAACATCTGAATGATAAATGATACCGAACCGTTTAACAATATTTGTTGAGTGTTGAAATACTCTCATAATCATTCAACACTATTATTTTTTTAATATCCTCATTAAATTATATTTGGAACATTTTATTAAACAATTATATATATTATCATTCATTTACAAGCTTAAGAAGTTGACTTTACATAATGCATATACTTAATCTATCGTCGTTTAAATTCAAGTTCAATCATAATTTTTAAATCATTCAGATTTTAAATAAATTAACAATTAATTATTTTGTTTCGTTAAACGCTCTTAATGTTAGTTGTTATCAGTTTCACACAATGTGATATATTTAATGATAAATTTGTTAATTGTGGAACTTACACATGCACATTAAAAAATTAAAAAAAAATTAAAAAAAAAAAAAAAAAAAAAAAAAAACAGTCTTTGTACAGTCGTTATCATTTTTTATGAAACGTTATTTTCTAATTAACACCATTAGTGACCATTGATCACCATGAACACCACAACCAACCATACATTTCCAAGTTACCAACCTCTCAATCATCATTAAAATTCATTAAACCGACCATCCACTACAACCATCTCCAAAATCCAGTTCAAGTATGAAAGGATTACATGTTTTGTTTAAATTATTATATTAAACCAACTAACACAAAATATATAAGTGGAATTTTACCTAACATTCATCAAATACATCCGTTTCGATTATTTTATTTATTAATCATAACAAATAAAAAACAAACCTTTAAAAAGTCAATGACCATAAAATATATTAATTTCCGCAACTAATTTTCTTATACATGTGGTGAAGCATGTCCCATTTGTCTTCTAAACCAAATCAAACGAACATGAAGGACATATAAACCCTAGCTCTTTCGCCGCTACCGGCCTTCGACATCTCGAACGTTCAGTCGGTCTCTATTTGTTTCATTTGTTCGTTTCATCCTAGATATCCTTTGATTTTTCTTCCCATACCTTTTTCCCTGCTGAATAGTCTTTTCTGGCCACTTCATCTTTCGCGGGTTCCCGGCAGCAGGGAGCGAATGTTATAACACTCCGCCAAATTTCATTTATCGGTGCGTTAATCATTGGGTCCCACAGTAACAGTTACGCCCTCTAAATGAGACGTTTTTCAAAAGTATTCACATTTATTTTAATAAAAGCTTTAACTTTAAAAGAAGGTCTTCAACAGTAATAAATACCAACAGTGACCGTAGTAAACAATCAACAGTATTTATTAAATGAAATAGTTTAAATGCGAATATGCAATAATGTCTTCGATAAAACATGTTGAACTCCAGCAAACAATGTCATGCACCTTCTAGTACAAGTGGAAGCTAAACGTCTATGGACCTGAGATAAAACATACAAAACGAGTCAACAAATATGTTGTTGAATCTACATTTTTAAGTATTCAGTTATCAGTATTAGACCACGAGATTTCGTACAAAACATTGTAAAAGCATATACATTCTTATGAGCACTTGAATACAAAGCTTAACACCACGAGCAGTTTAGAACTACGTGATTTCATTTACTCCATCTTAGTTTACACTTGTTCATGTGTACAGTTTACGAAGTAATAAGCACCACAGTATGTAGAAGTGAGGCTGTCAAACCTAACAGATATGTCCCTATGATTCACGCTTACAAAAGTAACTATCGTATTCAAGCTAAGGGCTTTCTGAACAGAACTCGTATGTATAAAGTTTAGTACTTGTGTCTAAATTGTAAAACAGTTTAAAAGTAGCATGTTATCTCATCCCAAAAGTAAAAGTGGAAATGAGACTGTAGACTCACCTTAAGTACTCGGTAATGTAATACAAAAAGCAACGAGTAAACTGAACGGTCACAACCATGTAATGCAACCTAGGCATATATATATATATATATATATATATATATATATATATATATATATATATATATATATATATATATATATATATATATATATATAACAACCTAGTAAAAGTGTAAATGGGACTGTAGTTGGTCCATAGTGTAAGTTGTCATATTATAACACCTTTGAATTTTTTTTTTAAATACACAGTGAAAGTCAATTATTAACTATTAATTACACATATAGTCATATTACACAAATTCGTTGGTGTTACTTAATTACAGATCATGTTATAAAGTTGTTTACATAAAACATCAGAGACACACTGTGTCAAACATCTTCATTTACCCTGCTATACCCACCGAAAGCCGTTAATATACACCTGCAGGGCAAAACACTGTGGGGGAATTAGCATAACGCTAAGTTAATGGCAATATCTAGATGGACATCACTACAAGCATCAAGCACAGTTTAAAGGCACAAGTCACTAAACACTTAAAGCCATAAACAAGAGGACCGACAACTCATAGCTGATCAAGCTAGAATCTACCGATAGCCCCTCATTACTGAATAACTGGTATAGTCTTTCAGACGCGACATGCCCGTCATTCACACTATACCACCAATCAGTAACTCACGGACCCAACACTATTACCCGACACTAAGGTAAATAGGGTTGACCTCTTACGTCGGAAAAACACCATAGATGTTACTTCGGAAAAACACCATCGACATTATCACGAGTGCGCACATAATCACATATAATCACTACATGGGTCACCGACTCATTACATAGTCTAAACATAAACATGACACTAATCACTAGGGTGTTCATAATATCCGAATCTGAATCCGCAATTCAAATAATCCGAAAATCCGATCCGAAAATATCCGAAAAATCGGATATCCGTTTTTTCGGATATCCGAAAATCGAATATCTGATTTTTCGGATTCGGGTTTCGGATAGCACTTTTCAAAAAATTCGGATATCCGAATATCCGAAATTTATACTTTGCTAATATGAATTTATATTTTATATTATACTTGTAACTAGGGATGGCAATGGATACCCGATCCAGTGGATATCCATCCGATCCATCCGATTATTCGTGGATATGGACGCTCTAAATGGATATGGATATGGATATGGATGAAAAAATTTCATCCATGGATGAACCCGCTTCCACTCGAAATAACTAAATATATAAATTTATCACTCAAATTAGTATCATTTATGTAGTGATATTTCATTAATTATATTCATATTTATCTTTCGTTATATTTTTTTCTAAAAATATAACTTTATTCTTATATTTTGTTTTGTTTAATTTAAATGTATTTATCGTACTTTGGTGGTTTAAACGTGATTCCATGTAACTAAAAGTAAACAACTTACATGTCGATATCTTTACACATTTAATAGGCTATCTATTGAATATTTGTTATATAGATTAGTAAAAATGTGACTTTCGGTTGCATAAACTATTAAAAATATTACTTTTGATCGTATATAATGAATCACCGCTTATAATTATTAAAAATAAGATAAATTTAAATGGATATGGATAATTATCCATTAACCCGCTTCACCCGACGGATATGGATATGGATGGATGAAAACTAAAAAAAAAAATAGATATGGATATGGATACGGCCTCACCCGATCTGTAATGACCCGCACTTTTTCGATCATTCTATATTTATAAGATTAATATTTACATAAATTAAACCTTACCAACATGACAAGCAATCCAAATTGTTGAGACTTATGTCTTCGAAAAGAGTTTTACACAACGTTTGACCGTCCAATTTGACCGATGACATCACGAACTATATAACATACGATAATTATACGTTTATGTATATATATGTATTTATATATATTTAACATGATCTAAGGATGTTTAACATCTCATTGGGTACTAATAACAATGAGTTATAAGTATATTTTGAAACTACTAACTTAAGTTTTCAAAACGATAACTATACGTAACGTTCTTCGACATAAATACTTATAACCTATAATACTTATACATGCATCGTATAGATATGTATTTTATCACTTTTAAAGGGCTTACATACATAAAACAATATAAGTATATTTACAAAAGATAGCTATATTTGAATTCTCGTTCCGTTTCCTCAATAATCCTATACGTATATCTAGGGTACTATACACAGCTTCTAGAAGTATTTACTATTGGTATATACCAATAGAAATCTTCAATTATTGGAATAATATGTCATTCATGACATAATAAATTTTAACTTATCTTAGATATTTTCACTAAAAACCAAATTTTCAAGCCTATAAATAAGCACCATTTCTAACTCATTTTTACACATTCATTTTCCAAATTTTACTTCCAATTTTCACACACACTTGCAAGAACTCTCTCAACTTTTATTTTACTACTTCTTTCCAGCAACTTTACATTTTAAACTTGAGGTAAAAACTCTACTTCAACTCTTTTTCAATTCATATATTTATAGCTATATATATAAGAGTTTATAAACTAGAACATAGTTTGAATGATTTCAAACTTGTTCGCAAACTAAATAGATCCTTTTAACTTAACTTTTAAAATACTCCAAGACCTGTAATATAACTTAAATATATGCTAATTTAACAAGGTATAACTTGGTTTTTCAAAGATTATCATAAAAACTGTTTTTACGACGTCGGAGTGCCACCGGGGGCTGTTTTGGGTTGGATAATTAAAAACCATCTTAAACTTTGAATTGGAGGTTTATTTTCTGGAAAAATGATTTTTATTATGAATATGATAACACATAAAAATTTCATGATTTAACTCAAAGTATAAGTATTTTTAGAAAAATAATCATTTAAGGTTGTTTACATGATGGAAAATGATTAACTTCATAAGTTTCACTAAAGTTTGACCTATGCCGTGTGATTTTGAATACAAACTAAGGTATTTACAGTTCATAGTCTTAAATAGGGACTCGATCCAAGGAGATGGCAAGTTGAATCAACGAAAACGGAGTTGTAACGAAGAAACTATGACCGAAACAAAATCGGATATCCAAGACTAGTTTAGCCACGAAAATAATTGGGAAAAATTAAATAAATCACATCTTTTTAAGTTAACATGATATTTTATATATATGTACTTATAATTCAATTTTATATGGTTCAGGATCACCCGTAAACAACACGAGAAGATTAATCATAAGATCCCATGTTTGTACGCAACACGTCATTTGACAACACCGGTACTTTATGTACGCAACACGTCATTTGACAACACCGGTACCGTGGGTCAAGATTAATCTCGACCAATACATATACGATGGGGTTTTATTTATTTCGTTGGGGGTTTTATTTATTTCATTGCGGGTATACTAAACATCTAAAAATGAACCATTAAAATTGAATTACTAACAACGAACTGCTAACTACGGACTAAGGAATTATTCAAAGTATTAAAAAGTATAACAAGTATATATATGTGACGTTTGTTTAAAAAGAAAAGGTATTGATATATTATATATGGATAGGTTCGTGATATCAACCGGAGACCAAGTCAAATTATATATATATCTTCAAGACGAAAGTGAGTATATAGTCCCACTTTTAAACTCTAAATATTTCGGGATGAGAATACATGTATTTTATGTTTTACGATATGGACACAAGTAACTGAAAAATATATTCTACGTTGAGTTGTACCACTGGCATACTTCCCTGTAGCTTGGTAACTGTTATTTACAGCGGTATTGTAAACGCGAATCCTGTTGATAGATCTATCGGGCCTGACAACCCCAACCGGACTGGACGACCAGTATTCAACGGTTGCACAGTACTTCGTTTCGTGACTACACTTGGTACGGTGTAGTAAGATTTCATAATAAAGGGAATATGCGACGTGATTAAATGTTAAGTATGGTTACCAAGTGCTCAACCACTTAGAATATTTTTATTAAACTGTTTATATACGAAATCTTGTGGTCTATATATATATATTGCTGCCGGCATTAAACCTATATCTCACCAACTTTATGTTGACCTTTTAAAACATGTCTATTCTCAGGTGATTACTAAAACTTCCGCTGCATTATGTTGAATTTGAGCAGGATCTTGCGTACGCATATTTGTGTCAAAAATAAAACTGCATACCCAAGGATTTGTGTTGTAAAATATGCTCGAAATCGTGTTGTTATCATTATATGTAAAGTTTGTAAGTCGAAGATTATCGCTAAACGATAATCATCTTTTTATTGTCTAAAGCTTGCAACAAAAATAATGGTTATGGTTTGTAATGTATAATATATGCAGTTTCTCTTTTAAAAATGTCGCATATAGAGGTCAATACCTCGCAATGAAATCATACGTTATCTAACACGTTCTTATGGTTAAGGACGGGTTATGACATGTGGTATCAGAGCGGTGGTCTTAGCGAACCAGGTTTGCATTAGTGTGTCTAACTGATAAGTCGTTAGGATACATTAGTAAGTCTGGACTTTGACCGGGTCTGATTTCAAAAACCATTGCTTATCACTGTTGGTTAAAATTTATATGTAAATATTATGTAGTACTAATGAGTTAGTTGTGGTGTGATAGATGTCGGGCTCAAAACTTATTATCACATTCAGCGACTCCGAATCAGAATCTTCAGATGGTGTTCCAGTCATTAACCTATCCGATGATGAAAATAATATCTTTGGGGAAGACTCACAAATTCCGGATGAACCAACTATAGAAAATCTGGAAAGTGAACCCGAGGAGGAAAGTGAACCCGAGGAGGAAAGTGAACCCGAGGAGGAAAGTGAACCCGAGGAAATTACGAAAGACAAGTTCGAACAAGGAAAGAAACGAAAAGCTAATGAATTAGAAAATTCAAATCCCGAGTTTAGGGAGGATGATGTGGCACCAACTCCACTAAACACTACCACCCCTATTCCCGCTATTCCTATTCGTGCTGTCCCGGCATCTAGTTCTTCAGCCCCACCGCCAAAATATAGGCAGACAGCTAGGATAAGCGTTAGGCCATTCATTGGAACTAAACGTCCTAGAAAATAGACCAAACGATGCGCTGCCGTATTAAACCATGGGATCATATAATGTTTTGTATAATATTATTAGTGTGGTTTGCTTAATGTTCGATGTAAGATAAGCATATGTAAAATAGTGAAGTATGAAATGCAATAATTTTCCATGGTTAAGTATTATTTAGATTGTAGTAATTGGTTCGGTACTAAGCTATTAAGTATGAACATTAACGGGTAGGTACTACCCTAGATATAATTATAAAACGCTAATAAGAAGAAAAGGCTTTTATAATAATACCTGGTTCATATTATTAATAAGCTATAAATGTACTATAAATACACACTACATCTATAATATTCCATGTGAATAATTATTTTCTTTCATTAGGAAATGGCGCGATTGAATCGAATGACGGAACAAGAAATCCAGGAACTCATCAATCAGCGAGTGAACGACAGAATGTTATGGGTCGAGGCTGCAAGAGGTGCTGCAGTTAACCCAAATCCTCGTGTGGGGTGCACTTACAAAACTTTTCAAGCTTGCAAGCCCTCATCATTCAGTGGAACAGAAGGACCAATCGGTTTAACCCGGTGGATAGAAAAGATGGAGACTGTGTTTAAAATCAGTGGTTGTGTTGAAAAGGACATGACCAAGTATGCATCGTGCACTTTACAAGATAGTGCACTCACGTGGTGGAAAAATTATGTGAAGGCTGTAGGAGGAGATGTAGCTTATGATACTCCGTGGGAAGAATTCAAAACAATGTTAATCAACGAATATTGTCCAAGGAATGAGGTTAGGAAGTTGGAAGATGAGTTACGAAGTCTGAAGGTTGTTGGTACTGAAATCATCAACTACAATCAGCGATTCATGGAATTAGTTTTACTATGTCCTGAATTGGTTCCAACCGAAGAACGGAAGATTGAAATGTACAAAGATGGTTTGCCCACAAAGGTCAAGGCAAACGTTACAGCATCGAAACCTAAGACAATTCATGAAGCTATAACCATGGCAAACGAGCTAATGGATCAGGTCATTTTGGATAAGAAAGCATTCAATACTGATGTGAAGGTATCAGGTAACAAGAGAAAGTGGAATGGAAGCTATGATCGAGGTAATCAACAACAAACTTTTAAGAAACAAGAAACCCCGAAAGGTGCGGGTAGTGGTTCAGGTTTTGGTTACAAAGGACAAAGTCCTTTATGCAACCGATGTCACAAACATCACTTTGGTTACTGTAGTGTGGTATGCAACAAATGTAATCGACAGGGTCATCTTGCTGAAGATTGTAGGGCTCTCGTTACGAATACAAATGGTGCCAAGACTCCTGCCACCAACGCAAATAGAACTGCTTTGGCTACCATTACTTGTTTTGGGTGTGGAAAACAAGGCCACTATAAGAGCCAGTGCCCGAATCCAGAGAAGAATGTCGGACCTGCACGTGGGAGAGCATTTATCATTAATGCTAGAGAGGCACGTGAAGACCCGGAGCTTGTTACGGGTACGTTTACCATTAATAACTTATCAGCATCTATTATATTTGATACTGGTGCCGATAGAAGTTACGTGTGTAGAAATTTTTACACTAAATTGAATTGTTCATCATTACCTCTAGATGCTAAGTATATGATTGAGTTAGCTAATGGTAAACTAATTAAAGCCGATAAAATTTGTCGTGATTGTGAAATAAATTTAGCCGGAGAAACGTTTAAAATCGACTTAATACCCATAGAATTAGGAAGTTTTAATGTAATAGTCGGCATGGACTGGATGTCCAAAGTAGGAGTTGAAGTTGTGTGTGCCAAGAAGGCAATTCGCATTCCTTGTAAGGATAAAATGCCGGTGATGATTTATGGAGAGAAGGGTGATTCAAAGCTAAAACTCATTAGCTGTTTGAAAGCCAAGAAGTGTTTAGAAAAGGGATGTTATGCTATTCTAGCACATGTTAATAAAGTCGAAAAGAAAGAGAAGTGTATCAATGACGTGCCTGTGGCAAGAGATTTTCCTGAAGTTTTTCCGGAAGAGTTGCCGGGATTACCTCCATTTAGATCTGTAGAATTTCAAATAGATCTTGTACCAGGAGCTGCACCGGTTGCCCGTGCTCCATATAGACTTGCATCGTCCGAGTTAAAAGAACTTCAGAGTCAGTTAAAAGAATTACTGGATCGTGGATTCATACGACCAAGTACTTCACCGTGGGGAGCTCCAATGTTGTTCGTCAAGAAGAAAGACGGATCTTTCCGAATGTGTATAGATTATCGTGAATTAAATAAGTTAACTATCAAGAATCGGTATCCACTACCGAGAATTGACGACTTATTTGATCAACTCCAAGGATCATGTGTGTATTCGAAAATTGATCTAAGATCGGGCTATCATCAATTACGTGTCAAAGAAGAAGATATACCGAAAACTGCTTTTCGGACACGCTACGGTCATTACGAATTTTTGGTTATGCCGTTTGGATTGACGAATGCGCCAGCTGTATTCATGGACCTCATGAATCGAGTGTGTAGTCTATATTTAGATAAGTTTGTTATCGTTTTCATTGATGATATTCTTATCTATTCCAAGAGTGAGCAAGAGCATGAGCAGCATGTAAGGTTGATATTAGAGTTGTTAAGAAAAGAACAGCTATATGCTAAATTTTCTAAATGTGCTTTCTGGTTGAAAGAAGTGCAATTTCTTGGCCACGTTGTTAGTAGCAAAGGAATTCAGGTTGATCCAGCAAAAATTGAAGCCATTGAAAAATGGGAGACTCCTAAGACACCAACGCAGATACGCCAATTTTTGGGTTTAGCCGGTTATTATAGAAGGTTTATTCAAGATTTTTTCCGAATTGCTAAGCCGTTGACAGCATTAACGCAAAAAGGGAAGAAATACGAATGGACCTCGGAGCAGGAGAACGCATTTCAATTACTGAAGAAGAAGTTAACTACGGCGCCTATTTTATCGTTACCTGAAGGGAACGATGATTTTGAAATATATTGTGACGCTTCGCGACAAGGTTTTGGTTGTGTTCTTATGCAACGAAAGAAAGTTATTGCATACGCATCTCGACAATTGAAGATTCACGAGCGGAATTATACGACGCATGATCTATAACTGGGAGCAGTCGTGTTTGCGTTAAAGATATGGAGACACTACTTATATGGGGTTAGATGCACTGTGTTTACTGATCATAAAAGTCTTCAACATATTTTTGATCAGAAACAGCTGAACATGAGGCAACGTAGGTGGGTCGAGTTAATAAACGACTATGATTGTGAAATTCGTTATCATCCCGGGAAAGCGAATGTGGTGGCTGACGCACTAAGCAGAAAGGAACGAGAACCAATTCGAGTACGAGCGATGAACATAAAAATTCGCATGAATCTCAACTCACAAATCAAAGAAGTTCAACGAGAAGCACTTACTAAAGAAAATATAGGAAATGAAATAATGAAGAAGTATGAGAAGCAACTCGTTATACGGGAAGATGGAATTCGATATTTTGCAAACCGTATTTGGGTACCGAAGTTGGGTGGATTAAGGAAGTTGATATTGAACGAGGCACATAAGACAAGATACTCGATACATCCTGGAGTTGGAAAGATGTATCAAGATCTTAAGACACATTATTGGTGGCCTAACTTAAAGACAGACGTTGCAACATATGTTGGGGAGTGTTTAACTTGTTCCAAGGTCAAGGCAGAACACCAGAAACCATCAGGGTTACTTCAACAACCAGAAATCCCAGAATGGAAATGGGATGGTATTACCATGGATTTCATCACGAAGTTACCAAAGACTGCCTGGGGATACGACACCATTTGGGTGATTGTTGATCGTCTTAACAAATCTGCCCATTTCTTGCCTATAAAGGAAACGGATAGAATGGAGAAACTATTACGATTGTATATAAAGGAAATTGTTTCAAGGCATGGAATACCTATTTCCATTATATCCGATCGTGATAGTAGATTTACCTCAAAGTTCTGGCAATCACTGCAGGAGGCACTAGGAACTCGTTTAGATATGAGTACCGCATATCATCCGCAAACCGACGGGCAGAGTGAAAGAACGATTCAGACTCTTGAAGACATGCTCAGGGCATGTGTGATCGATTTTGGAAACGGATGGGATAAGTATCTACCGTTAGCAGAATTTTCGTATAATAATAGTTATCATGCAAGCATTAAAGCTGCACCATTCGAAGCATTGTATGGAAGGAAGTGTAGATCTCCTATCTGTTGGAATGAAGTAGGAGATCGACAATTAACTGGTCCCGAGATCATACACGAAACGACTGAGAAGATAGTACAAATCAAGGAGAGATTGAAAACAGCCCGAAGCCGCCAAAAGAGCTACGCCGATGTCCGAAGGAAACCATTAGAGTTTCAGATTGGGGACATGGTTATGCTAAAGGTGTCACCTTGGAAAGGTGTAATACGTTTCGGTAAAAGAGGTAAACTGAACCCAAGATATGTAGGCCCGTTCAAGATCATCGAACGCATTGGACCGGTAGCTTATCGACTCGAGTTACCGCAACAACTCGCCGGAGTACATAATACCTTTCACGTCTCGAACCTTAAGAAGTGTCTTGCAAAGGAAGACCTCACCATTCCTCTTGAAGAAATCCATGTCGACGAGAAACTACAATTCATCGAAGAACCAATCGAAATCATGGATCGTGAAGTTAAACGGCTCAAGCAGAGCAACATACCAATCGTTAAGGTTCGTTGGAATGCTCGAAGAGGTCCTGAGTTTACTTGGGAACGAGAGGATCAGATGAAACAAAAGTATCCACACTTGTTTCTCGATGACGCAAAATAGGTACAATTTTAAAATTTCGGGACGAAATTTATTTAACGGGTAGGTACTGTAATGACCCGCACTTTTTCGATCATTCTATATTTATAAGATTAATATTTACATAAATTAAACCTTACCAACATGACAAGCAATCCAAATTGTTGAGACTTATGTCTTCGAAAAGAGTTTTACACAACGTTTGACCGTCCAATTTGACCGATGACATCACGAACTATATAACATACGATAATTATACGTTTATGTATATATATGTATTTATATATATTTAACATGATCTAAGGATGTTTAACATCTCATTGGGTACTAATAACAATGAGTTATAAGTATATTTTGAAACTACTAACTTAAGTTTTCAAAACGATAACTATACGTAACGTTCTTCGACATAAATACTTATAACCTATAATACTTATACATGCATCGTATAGATATGTATTTTATCACTTTTAAAGGGCTTACATACATAAAACAATATAAGTATATTTACAAAAGATAGCTATATTTGAATTCTCATTCCGTTTCCTCAATAATCCTATACGTATATCTAGGGTACTATACACAGCTTCTAGAAGTATGTACTATTGGTATATACCAATAGAAATCTTCAATTATTGGAATAATATGTCATTCATGACATAATAAATTTTAACTTATCTTAGATATTTTCACTAAAAACCAAATTTTCAAGCCTATAAATAAGCACCATTTCTAACTCATTTTTACACATTCATTTTCCAAATTTTACTTCCAATTTTCACACACACTTGCAAGAACTCTCTCAACTTTTATTTTACTACTTCTTTCCAGCAACTTTACATTTTAAACTTGAGGTAAAAACTCTACTTCAACTCTTTTTCAATTCATATATTTATAGCTATATATATAAGAGTTTATAAACTAGAACATAGTTTGAATGATTTCAAACTTGTTCGCAAACTAAATAGATCCTTTTAACTTAACTTTTAAAATACTCCAAGACCTGTAATATAACTTAAATATATGCTAATTTAACAAGGTATAACTTGGTTTTTCAAAGATTATCATAAAAACTGTTTTTACGACGTCGGAGTGCCACTGGGGGCTGTTTTGGGTTGGATAATTAAAAACCATCTTAAACTTTGAATTGGAGGTTTATTTTCTGGAAAAATGATTTTTATTATGAATATGATAACACATAAAAATTTCATGATTTAACTCAAAGTATAAGTATTTTTAGAAAAATAATCATTTAAGGTTGTTTACATGATGGAAAATGATTAACTTCATAAGTTTCACTAAAGTTTGACCTATGCCGTGTGATTTTGAATACAAACTAAGGTATTTACAGTTCATAGTCTTAAATAGGGACTCGATCCAAGGAGATGGCAAGTTGAATCAACGAAAACGGAGTTGTAACGAAGAAACTATGACCGAAACAAAATCGGATATCCAAGACTAGTTTAGCCACGAAAATAATTGGGAAAAATTAAATAAATCACATCTTTTTAAGTTAACATGATATTTTATATATATGTACTTATAATTCAATTTTATATGGTTCAGGATCACCCGTAAACAACACGAGAAGATTAATCATAAGATCCCATGTTTGTACGCAACACGTCATTTGACAACACCGGTACTTTATGTACGCAACACGTCATTTGACAACACCGGTACCGTGGGTCAAGATTAATCTCGACCAATACATATACGATGGGGTTTTATTTATTTCGTTGGGGGTTTTATTTATTTCATTGCGGGTATACTAAACATCTAAAAATGAACCATTAAAATTGAATTACTAACAACGAACTGCTAACTACGGACTAAGGAATTATTCAAAGTATTAAAAAGTATAACAAGTATATATATGTGACGTTTGTTTAAAAAGAAAAGGTATTGATATATTATATATGGATAGGTTCGTGATATCAACCGGAGACCAAGTCAAATTATATATATATCTTCAAGACGAAAGTGAGTATATAGTCCCACTTTTAAACTCTAAATATTTCGGGATGAGAATACATGTATTTTATGTTTTACGATATGGACACAAGTAACTGAAAAATATATTCTACGTTGAGTTGTACCACTGGCATACTTCCCTGTAGCTTGGTAACTGTTATTTACAGCGGTATTGTAAACGCGAATCCTGTTGATAGATCTATCGGGCCTGACAACCCCAACCGGACTGGACGACCAGTATTCAACGGTTGCACAGTACTTCGTTTCGTGACTACACTTGGTACGGTGTAGTAAGATTTCATAATAAAGGGAATATGCGACGTGATTAAATGTTAAGTATGGTTACCAAGTGCTCAACCACTTAGAATATTTTTATTAAACTGTTTATATACGAAATCTTGTGGTCTATATATATATATTGCTGCCGGCATTAAACCTATATCTCACCAACTTTATGTTGACCTTTTAAAACATGTCTATTCTCAGGTGATTACTAAAACTTCCGCTGCATTATGTTGAATTTGAGCAGGATCTTGCGTACGCATATTTGTGTCAAAAATAAAACTGCATACCCAAGGATTTGTGTTGTAAAATATGCTCGAAATCGTGTTGTTATCATTATATGTAAAGTTTGTAAGTCGAAGATTATCGCTAAACGATAATCATCTTTTTATTGTCTAAAGCTTGCAACAAAAATAATGGTTATGGTTTGTAATGTATAATATATGCAGTTTCTCTTTTAAAAATGTCGCATATAGAGGTCAATACCTCGCAATGAAATCATACGTTATCTAACACGTTCTTATGGTTAAGGACGGGTTATGACACGATCCATATCCGATCCATTGCCATCCCTACTTGTAACTTGTAATTATAAGCTATAATAGGTTGTAAAAGTATAAGAAGCATCAAAAAGTTAAAAATGAAACTAGATCTACATGATACGCAGTAGCTATTTTACTAATTATCATAACGAAATTGTTGCTTCAGCTTTGCTCTAAACTCTAATTCTATGATAAATTTTGTTCTAGTGTTATTTTTTCTCCCTTTTAGTATACTCCTTCCATTCCCAGCTGGAGTTAGTGTTTTATCTAGTTATACACCTAAGTGTTAATCAGGCCTAACACACTTTTAACTTAATTTGATCTTTTATTTAATACATGTGGCTTTATCTCTGTTTGTTTCAAGTATTAAAGATTGGAGGATAGAAGATTGAAGATGTGATGCCCCGTCCAAAAACTCTATGGTACGGATCATCAACAACGGGTCCATTACACGGTTACAACACTATATGCTAGTTTAAACAAAGCTTTTGCATTCATTATTGAAATAAGGTTTTACCATAGTAAAAAGTTTAACAAAGTAGCATGCTTCTAAAGATAGGAAGCATCATAAGTAGTACGTAACTCATAAGTCATTACATAATAGTGTATCGAAATACAGTTTCATTTTATTGAATGCAAAAGTAAATTTGAAATAAGTCTGCGACACCAAAGGTAGGCTTTCTAACGACAGCGGAAGTCTAACACAGCAAGTCTATTACAGCGGAAGCAATTTCGTCTAAGTACCTGAGAAATAACATGCTTTAAAAAGTCAACACGAATGTTGGTGAGCTATAGTTTTATTGTGCGCATCAAAGTAATGTAGACCATGAGATTTCAGTGTTCCAGATCAGTATCTCAAATCAGTATGATAAAGTATATGCTTATCCGTGGGCACTCGGTAACTAACTTAACAAAGTAATATATATATATATATATATATATATATATATATATATATATATATATATATATATATATATATATATATATATATATATATATATATATCACCCCCTAAAAGTACACTTGGCGAGTGCGTTAAAAACAGACGAAGTATTAAACACCCATTAAATGCTAACGCGACTAGCCCGAGTGGGGATGTCAAACCCTATGGATCCATATCTAAGATTCGCATTCACCGGTTCATAAACCAATGACTAAACGTTACCGAGCTAAGGGGAAAATTTGTGCCGTTATGTCACCTACACATATATAAAGTTTAAGTACTCGTGTCTAGTATGGAAAACATAAAAAGAACATGTATTCTCAGTCCCAAAAATAGTTAAAGTAAAAAAGGGAGCTATAACTCACAGTGAATGTGCAGTAAAGTCGATACGAAAAAGTAAGCAAGTAGTAAGTCGGTCCGAAAGGTCCTCAACCTAAGTCAAAGGTTACCAAGTGAAAGGTCCCGTTCATATTGATTATAAACGTTCCATATTAATTGATTTCGTTGCGAGGTTTTGACCTCTATATGAGATGTTTTTCAAAGACTGCATTCGTTTTTAAAACAAACCATAACCTTTATTTTATCGACAAGGTTAAAAAGACACCACCTAGATTATCCAGAAATGATAATCTAAAAATATCACACTTACACACTACCAATACATATTGGTTTACAATATTAATATGATACATCAAAATAAATCTCGAATGTAGTTTTAAACAATATTATACAAGCATGCTGACACCAAATCTTGTCTATATATTAGCATGCAACAGCGGAAGCTCTTAATAATTACCTGAGAATAAACATGCTTTAAACGTCAACAAAAATGTTGGTGAGTTATAGGTTTAACCTATATATTTATCAAATCGTAATAATAGACCACAAGATTTCATATTTCAATATACATCCCATATATAGAGATAAAAATCATTCATATGGTGAATACCTGGTAACCGACATTAACAAGATGCATATAAGAATATCCCCTATCATTCCGGGAAATCCTTCGGACATGATAAAAACGAAATTCGAAGTACTAAAGCATCCGGTACTTTGGATGGGGTTCGTTAGGCCCAATAGATCTATCTTTAGGATTCGTGTCAATTAGTAGATCAGTTTACTAATTCTTAGGCTACCAAGCAAAAAGGGGCATATTCGGCTTCGATCATCCACCCATATAATGTAGTTTCATTTACTTGTGTCTATTTCGTAAAACATTTATAAAATTGCATGTATTCTCATCCAAAAATATTAGATTTTAAAAGTGGGACTATAACTCACTTTCACAGATTTTTACTTCGTCAGGAAGTAAGACTTGGCCACTGGTTAATTCACGAACCTATAACAAATATGTACATATATATCAAAGTATGTTCAAAATATATTTACAACATTTTTAATACGTTTTAATGTTTTAAGTTTATTAAGTCAGCTGTCCTCGTTAGTAACCTACAACTAGTTGTCCACAGTTAGATGTACAGAAATAAATCGATATATATTATCTTAAATCAATCCACGACCCAGTGTATACACGTCTCAGGCTAGATCAAAACTCAAAGTATATATATTTTTGGAATCAACCTCAACCCTGTATAGCTAACTCAATCATTACTGCATATAGAGTGTCTATGGTTGTTCCAAATAATATATATACATGGGTCGATATGATATGTCGAAACATTTGCATACGTGTCTATGGTATCCCAAGATTACATAATATATTAGAATTCATGTATGATACAATATAAGTTAGCTAGGATATGATTAATATAGATTTGTTACCAATTTTCACGTAGCTACATCAAGCAAAATTATCCAATCTTGTTTTACCCATAACATCTTCGTTTTAAATCCGTTTTGAGTGATTCAAGTTGCTATGGTTTCATATTGAACTTAAGTTTATGAATCTAAACATAAAAATTATAAGTTTATAGTCAGAAATACAGATTACAAGTCATTTTTGTAAAGGTAGTCATTTTAAGTCGAAAGAACGACGTCTTGATGACCATTTTGAAAAACATACTTTCACTTTGAGTTTAACCATGATTTTTGGATATAGTTTCATGTTCATAAGAAAAATCATTTTTCCAGAAGAACAACTTTTAAATCAAAGTTTATCATAGTTTTTAATTAACTAACCCAAAACAGCCCGCGGTGTTACTACGACGGTGTATATCCGGTTTTAAGGTGTTTTTCGTGTTTTCAGGTTTTAAATCATTAAGTTAGTATATCATATAGATATAGAACATGTGTTTAGTTGATTTTAAAAGTCAAGTTAGAAGGATTAACTTTTGTTTGCGAACAAGTTTAGAATTAACTAAACTATGTTCTAGTGATTATAAGTTTAAACCTTCGAATAAGGTAGTTATATATATATATATGAATTGAATGATGTTAAGAACATCATTACTACCTCAGGTTTTGTGGATAAACCTACTGGAAATGAAAAAAATAGATCTAGCTTCAAAGGATCCTTGGATGGCTTGAAAGTTCTTGAAGTAGAATCATGACATGAAAACAAGTTCAAGTAAGATTTCCACTCGAAATAAGATTGTTAAAGTTATAGAAATTGAATCAAAGTTTGAATATGAGTATTACCTTGTATTAGAAAGATATCTTACTGTAAATAAGAAAGATTTCTTGAGGTTGGATGATAACTCAAAGTGGATTTGCAAGATTGGAAGTAAGCTAGCAAACTTGGAAGTGTTCTTGGTGTGTTCTTGAGTAGTTTTTTTATAACTTGGTTTATGTATGGATTTATGAACTAGATTGAGCTAGATTTTGATGAAGATGATGAAGAACACTTAGAATAATGGAAGAACACTTCAGAGAGAGTAGTTTAATTCAAGAAAATTGCAAAGTGAATGTGTTTATGGTACTACTCATTCACGTGAATGTGTAGTCTCCATATAGGCTCCATTAGTTTGTAATTTTGTGAGATATTTCATGCTAGATGTTAAATGATGGTTCCCACATGGTTAGGTGACTCACAATGGCTGCTAAGATCTGATCATTGAAGTGTATATACTAATAGTAAATACATTTAGAAGCTGGGTATTGTACGAGTAAGAATACGGGTGCATACGAGTAGAATTGTTGATGAAAATGAACGAGTATGTAATTGTAAGCATTTTTGTTAAGTAGAAGTACTTTGATAAGTGTCTTGAAGTCTTTCAAAAGTTTTTAAATACATTTAAATATACTACATGTATATACATTTTAACGGAGTCGTTAAGTCATCGTTAGTCGTTACATGTAAATGTTGTTTTGAAACCTTTAAGTTAACGATCTTGTTAAATGTTGATAACTCATTGATTATTATGTATAATGAGATGTTAAATTATTACATTATCATGATATTATGATGTATTAATATATCTTAATATTAAATGTCGTTACAACGATAATCGTTACATATATGTCTCGTTTCGAAATCCTTAAGTTAGTAGTCTTGTTTTTACATATGTAGTTCATTGTTAATATACTTAATGATATGTTTACTTATCATTTATCATGTTTATATATAGTGTATCAATATCTTGAAATGATTCATATGTAATTAGTAAGACGTTGTTATAACGATGATCGTTATATATATCGTTTTCGAGTTTCTTAATTCAATAGTCTCATTTTTATGTATATAACTCATTGTTAAAATACTTAATGAGGTACATACTTATCATAATATCATGTTAACTATATATATATATATATATATATATATATATATATATATATATATATATATCATCATATAGTTTTTTACAAGATTTAACGTTCGTGAATCGCCGGTCAACTTGGGTGGTCAATTGTCTATATAAAACCTATTTCAATTAATCAAGTCTTAACAAGTTTGATTGCTTAACATGTTGGAAACGCTTAATCATGAAAATATCAATTTCATTTAATATATATATAAACATGGAAAAGTTTGGGTCACTACAGTACCTACCCGTTAAGTAAATTTCGTCCCGGAATTTTAAGCAGTTGGAGGTGTTGACGTATCTTCTGGAAATAAGTGCGGGTATTTCTTCTTCTTCTGATCTTCTCGTTCCCAGGTGAACTCGGGTCCTCTACGAGCATTCCATCGAATCTTAACAATTGGTATCTTGTTTTGCTTAAGTCTTTTAACCTCACGATCCATTATTTCGACGGGTTCTTCGATGAATTGAAGTTTTTCGTTGATTTGGATTTCGTCTAACGGAATATGTAGTGACCCGAAAATTTCTGACTAAATTTAAACCTAAATCTGTATATGATTTCGACACGATAAGCAAAGTCTGTATTATTGAGTCTCAAAATTTTGAACTGTTTTTATGAATTCATTTAACCTTTGACTGTTTTCGACGATTCACGAACCTATAGACGTAAATAGAAATGTACGTGTAAATCACTCTACTTATAGATAAGTAGATATGGTAAAATAAACATAGTAGAGAACCAATATGTGATTTAATTATTATGAAAGATAGATTAAAATAACTAAAACTTGTTATTTAATGATTTTGAACATAATTTGGCAACGATTAATAAAGTATTAAATGTATAATGTTATACCTTGAGTTTAAATTGTTTTAATGTATATAATTAATAATTAATGCATCTATCTAAGTAATGAATCTGGATATGAAAAACATAAGAATATATATAGTCATGTGAATATACATAAGATATATATAAACATAATTATTACTATATGTATATTGATAAGATATATAAATATTAAATATATATTATTGTATAAGTATTAAATAATACATAATTAATAATATGTAATATTAATATAATGGCAAGTAAAATATAAATGTTATACTAATATTACTTTCATTATTATCTGTAAATATTAATATTAATGTCTGTCTTATTCTAGGTTATATATATTATATATTGATATAAAAATTTAAAACATGTAAATTGTTATACCTTTATTATTACTAGCATTATTAATAGATATTATTAGTATCATTAAGAATCATTATAATTAAAATTTATTATTGTTATTATTATACAAATTATTATCATTAACATTAATATTATTATTAATATTATTATTATGTCTATTATTAATATTATTAGTATCATCTTAATATTTTTATTATTATAATTATTATTATTTCTATTATCAGTATTTATTACTAATAATATTATCAATACTATTACTAATATTTTTATTATTAATTATTAATATTAATTAAAAATAATCTAATAATTCATGAAACTAGTAGGAAATTTGTTATCTTTCGTTGTCTTGCTTTTCGATTTTTGTTTCTTCTGATTTGGAATTGTCGATCAATAATGTTATAACATTCAACAACTATGATCACAAGAGGAGAGAGTTTTACTTTTTTTTTAAAAGAAAAAGAGCCGTCGGCCTATGTATTTCAACTTTTTGGCAAAATTTATAAATTGAACGAATTATCAAAATCTATAAATGAGAGATTGTTAGGAACCTTTTACTTAATCTATCTGATAAACCTCAACTTCCAATTTTCCAAATCAAGAACGAATTCGTGAGTCAAAGTTTTGATCTCAAAAAGTCAAACGTTTGTTCATAAGGAAATTCGAGTTGTATTTGATGTTTTGAGTTAAATTGACAGTTCCAATAGATTGTAGGATTGATTTGAAAAACAATTCGTGTTATGAGCTTTGTCCAAAACGTACTCGAAATCAAAGTTAAATATTTTTTTTTAAACTTTCGCGAGCAGCAGCAGCAGACTTTAGTCTGTTTTTTTCATTAAAATTTTAATTAAATACTATCTTTCTTATTTTTAATTGTTTACAAAGTCTTAATTGTGTACATAAATTCGATACTTTGGTTTTTGGGAGTTCCCTGGTCGAACTGAAATAAGGAAGAAGGAACAACAGAAACACGGGTCATATTATATTAGTTCGAGATTTAATCAGAAAAACTGAAAACGGTTCATTGGTTAGGGTGCATGTCGGGTGAGCTAGAGGTCGCGGGTTCGAGCCCGGTTTCTGCTATTTTTTTGGGAGAAAGCCTTTTTAGTTGTTCAAAGGTAGTTTTCTTTTTAATTATTATTTTCTTATTATTATTATTATTATTTTATCATTGTTATTATTATTAATTGTTATTGTTGATATTAATTATAATTATCATTGCAAGTATTATAATAATATTTGTTATTATTGTTATTAAAATAGGTATATCTATAAAAGCTATTATTTATTATCATTAATAGAATATTAGATACTGATATTGCTCTAAACATACATATTATTCAACGCAATATCACTTATATTTCATAGGTTTTTATCATCTACAAAGACATTCAATGCGCATTTCACGAGAAAAACGACAAAAGAGTGAAGTTAGAAGAAACGACGATAAAACGATAGTTTTAACTAGATTTATATCAAGAAACGTTTATCCGAATGAAAGTACAAGATGAAAGAAGAAAAGAGTTCAAATGAGAAGTGCCAAATCAGTACACGTCAACACGGGATCAATAAAGAACAACTGAAGAAGAAAAATGAAGAAAACTGTTATTTGATCTTACACGAATCGTGTATGTCTACACAAAACGTGTAGAATATTTGTTCTCACACGAATCGTGTAGTGATACACGAATCGTGTAATGTTAGGCCGAATTTAATCATTCATCAGATAAGGGGCGGCTACTTTTGGAGTTTTAAAACCTTTCTTTTGGCTAGTGCTTCAGCAAATGGATCTTTTTGACTCACCTACTACTTCTAATACATGTTAAATAGAGAGTACGTTCAGAGACAAAGGAGGATATACAATATTACACACATATTTTCATACAACAATTATTATACGCAAGTTATTATTCTGTAATCAATTACTCTATTAGTTCAAGGTTAAAAATAGTTGTAATATTAAGGGTGTATTGTTCGTGATAAAGGGTGTTATTGTACGCGTGAAAGGGGTGTTATTATTGTAATTTTTCTACCATTTGAAGTTAATGCAAGTGAAGATATTTTAGTAAGTTTACTCTGTTAAAATTAGCGTTGTTATTATGTTTGCATATTTATATTTTTATGTCTACCTTAGTGTAATGGATAGCTAAATTTCCCTAGTGTTTGCTTAAATGTAGAGCCCCTAGTGAAATGGATTGTTACCATATGTAAAAGTTAAAATGTAAATTTAGTATTTTTAATATTGAGCCTAGTTAAAAGAACCATTTTTATGTAATTAGGTATTTAACCCTTGCCACTTAATTTATTAAATTTAAATAACGAAAGTTGTTTTTATTTACATAAATTGAGCTTCAACATTAAAAATGATCTAGACGAATTTATGGATAAGTTATTGACACCAATTTAGAAATAAACTTCGGTGGTTTGGGTAATATCAATAAGTTATATGACAGTGAAATTATAAAAAGGGAAACCGTTATAATTTGGGTATTGGCGAAGGTCAAAACCAGGCTAGGTCTCAATTTAAATACTTAGGGAATAGTAGCTTTCTAAAAAGAATCCAATGAAAATTAGATTTTATTTATTTAAGTTGTAACCTTATATTTATTCGAGAGAAAAATGTAAAGTTTGATACTAGAACATTTTAAATAGGGCGTAAACTTAAAACAATCCATGGACCTAGGGGTGACACAATTAAGTAAACACTCCCATTTATCTTATTTATATTTGTTATAAAAGTATTATTATTATTATTTACGAAGTATTATTTTAAAATATAAAAAAATACATAAAAATAGTTAATTTTCGTAACAGTTCTGTTTGTCACATCTTTTTATTCATACACGAATCGTGTATCATCACACGAATCGTGTAAGGCTCTGACGCGGCTACAGTACAGCTAGGGTTAAAATTAGGGTTTTTAATTATTTAATATTATATATTTAGGTTTTTAGTTATTTTAATTATTATACTTAGGTTATTTATTATATAATTAGTTAAAGTTATTTAAAATACTTAAAATACATGTTTTAATCCTAAAATTAGTATTAATTATTATAAGTTTATAAATTGTAACTAGTTTATAATTAGTAAATTAATTAATTTCCTTTTAACTTGTATTAGTTTTATTAAAAAATGTCATTTAGTTAATTTAATTAAGTTTATATAATAATTGCTTAAAACAAAATTCTAAACATATAGTTTTATTAAAAATTACTATTTTACTAATTACCATCTAGTAATATAATTGTCGCATCATAATTAGTATACTTTCATTTAGTACCTTTTTAAGTTAATTATTGTAATCTTGTAATTTTATTTAGTAAATTAGTTAAGTTATTTTCTTTTACTGTTACCATAAATTGCCTAATCCAAAACCCTCTTTAATTAAGTTTGACATCAAAGACTATTAAAAACCATTAAACACTCCATCTCCCTGTGGAACGAATCGGATTTACCAACAAACTAAACTACACGGATAGGACTAGTTGCCTATATATATGTGTGAAATCAACCTAAAATCAATAAAATACCACATATACAATAAATCAATTCGTGTAACAAAACAACTCAAATCCGTTCATAAATAAAGGTCTCGATCGCACACATCAACTTTTTGGCGCCGCTGCCGGGGACTTGGCAGTTAAATAAATAGATAATTTTTCTGATTCGTAGTAGTAGTTGGATTTGTACGTGGACCGGGTTGTTGGATCACCAATTTTATTGGTCAATAGAAGGATCCTGCCCCTCTGCTGCATCTTTTGGCTATTCAAAACGTGGGCAAAATCAGAAGGAAAATCTGTTGTTTAAGGGTTTTTATCATTGTTTTTATGTTATTCGATCCTCTCAAGGAAATTCATTTCCAAGAAAGTTCAAAGTTTTTGAATAAATCCTTTAATTCTTTGTACAATTTCCCAAATTGTATGATCCGTTCAATCCTAAACTCGTTAAACTTAATCCGGAACCTCAAAGAATTAATAAAGGACAAAAATAACAAAAAGAAATAGGAAGTACTAGTAATTTTAAAACACCGAAAAACACTAAAAAAAGAGAAACAAATAGGTAACCCTAGATAAACCTTTAGTGAAGTGATCTCATAATAGAAATTAATGTATGAACTTACGTTCCTCCAACGCTGAATTAACTCCTTCACATCCTGAACCCGAAAGAAGATTCCACGAACGCTTAAGAACTCAAGAAGTAGAATCTCTTGCTAAAAATTTAGAGTCACTTTTCTTAGAATCCGACTCTGAACCAATAATTCAACCAATCATAGAGCCGATTATTAAAGAAGAAGAAGAAATGGCTGATACAAATCAAACGATGGAAGCATTAATGAAGGCCACAAGAAAAGGTCAAGGCCACGCAATCATCCAACCCACGATGAGTGATGGCTTTGAAATAAAAGGTCAATTTTTACACATGGTAACTAATACATGTCAATTCGGTGGAGCCCCAAATGAGGATGCTAACGAGCATCTTCGTAAGTTTGTAAGCATTTGCAAGCTTTTCAAAATCAAAGATGTCACCGATGAAGTTGCATGTTTAAAAATCTTTCCATGGTCCTTAAAAGATGATGCAAGAGATTGGCTAGACTCATTACCAGAAGGTTATATTGAAAACTGGAATGATATGATGGATAAATTTTTGTCAGAATTCTTTCCTGCTTCAAAAGCAGCAAAATTACAAAGTGACATAAATCACTTTAAACAAAAGCCTAATGAAACTCTTTATGAAGCTTGGACCCGATTCAATAAAATGCTTCGAATATGTCCTCAACACGGGTTGAATACATTCCAAAAGGTCCAAATATTCTATAAAGGAGTCAATGTGGCAACTAGAAAAGATATAGATGTTGCAGCCGGAGGTTCGATCATGAAGAAAACACCTGAAGACGCTCACACAATCATTGCTGATTTAGCTTCCCATTCTCATAATTGGCATCAAGAAATAGAATTTTCTAGATCATCAAATGTTGCTAGTATTGAAAGCAATGATGAAATTGCTTCTTTAAAAGTTCAAATAGCAAATCAAGCAAGACAAATCGAGAAAGTAACCAAGGAAATGCATTCTATCAGAGTAGGATGTGAAATGTGCCAAGGTCCCCATCTTACTAGAGATTGTGATCAAAGTACAATGGAAGAACAAGCAAATTTCTTAGGATACTTACGAAAAGGTGAAATGAACTTCAGTGATTTTCCAGCTATAGAAGCAAACAACCGAAAATATCCTCCTATAAACAGCTATCAAGTAGGAGGACCTTCAGGATCAAATAATAATAACTATCAAAATAATAATAACTATCAAGGAGGAAATCCAGGTTACCAAAATAACCGGAATTTCCCAAATCAAAATCAAAGAAATCCGCCACCAGGTTATAATAACCGAAATCAACCTCAACGAAATTATCAAAATAATTTCCAACACACACAACCACTAGCATTCAATCAACCACAACCATTAGCAATTATGCAACCTCAACCTGAGAGGAAATCTGGTTTAGAAGATCTCTTAAGAGATTTTATGGTTAAGCACGAGCAAAATGCAGAGCTCCAAACTCAGCAAATCCGAAATCAACAAGCCACAATACAAAACTTAGAAAGGGATGTTGGAAGGATATCACAGTTACTATCAGAGAGACCACCAGGTACTCTCCCCTCAAATACTCAAGTGAATCCCAACAACCTCCAAACAAGGAACGAGCATGTAAATGCTATAACTACTAGAAGTGGCTTAACTACTAAACCGGAGACTCTTAAGTCCCCGGAAGTTCCTTTATCTCCTTCTGTTTTACAAATACCGGTTGATGAAAATGAGCAAGTTGATAAAGAACAAGAGAAAGATGATCCACCTGAGGTCATGCCAAAGAAAAGTGAAGAACCACCAGTAAAGGTGCATAAGGAACCTATTCCTTACCCGAAAGCATTAAAGAAAGACAGACTCGCAAGGCGGTATGAGAAATTTGCGGACATGATTAAGCAAATTAGCATTAACATGCCACTCGCGGAGGTTCTTAGGGATATGCCCAATTACGGGAAGTTTTTAAAGGATCTCATATCCTCGAAGGGTAAATACCACGACGTTTCTGCCACATTCCTCCATGAGGAATGTTCGGCCATCTTAAAGAAACAAAATGTACCTCCAAAATTAGGAGACCCTGGTAGTTTTATCATACCATGTATGATGGGTGATTCGGTAGTGTACGATGCACTAGCCGACCTAGGTGCAAGTGTTAACTTAATGCCTTACTCGTTATATTTAAAACTTGACTTAGGAGACTTAAAACCAACCCGAATGGGTATTCGATTAGCAAACCAATCATTTGATACTCCAATAGGTATAGCCGAGGATATACTTGTAAAAGTTGGCTCACTCATCTTTCCCGTCGACTTTGTTATTCTAGAAATGCAAGAGGACACAAAAGTTCCTATCATTTTAGGACGTCCTTTCCTAAATACTGCAGATGCTATCATCAATGTCCAAAAAGAACAATTAAGTCTAGGTGTGGGAAACGAGAGAATAATTTGTCACATTGACAAAGCCATGAAAAGACCCACTTCCACCGATGACTCTTGTTTTCAAATTGATGTTATAGACCTTTGTGTCGAGAATGAATTGAAGGAGCTACTTGAAATTGATATCCCGGGTTTAGCCCCGGTAAGTGAGAATGAATACTTCAATATTGATAAAGATTTTGATGAGTTAATGAAGGTGGTCACGGATGACGAGACCATAATAGAAGAAATTCCCATGGAAGAGGAATCGTTTGAGGAAATCAAAAATGAAGATAGATTTCGTATAAAAAATTCCTTAGAAGAACCACCCGTACTAGAGCTTAAAGAGCTACCCAAATACTTGGAGTATGCTTATCTCGAAGGTACATCTAAATTACCAGTAATTATTGCTTCACATCTTTCAGATAATGAGAAGGATAAGCTAATTTCTGTATTAAAAACCCATAAAAAGGCTATAGCCTGGAAAACAACCGACATTCCGGGAATAAACCCGTCTTATTGTACACATAAAATTCTCCTTGAGAATGATTACAAACCTGTAGTACAAAGACAACGCAGGCTAAATCCCAACATGAAAGAGGTTGTTAAAAAGGAGGTCGTCAAGCTTCTTGACGCCGGGTTAATCTACCCCATCTCCGATAGTCCATGGGTTAGTCCAGTACAAGTAGTACCCAAAAAGGGGGGTACAACCGTTATATTAAATGAAAAGGACGAACTCGTCCCAACTAGAACAGTTACCGGCTGGAGAGTCTGTATTGATTACAGACGTCTAAATGATGCCACTAGAAAGGATCATTTTCCGTTACCTTTTATTGATCAAATGCTTGAACGATTAGCGGGAAAAGAATATTATTGCTTTTTAGACGGTTTCTCCGGTTACTTCCAAATTCCAATTGATCCCAACGACCAAGAAAAGACCACATTCACTTGTCCTTTCGGTACCTTTGCCTATCACCGCATGCCGTTTGGTTTATGCAATGCACCCGGAACCTTTCAAAGGTGCATGATGGCAATCTTTGATGATATGGTAGAGGATTGTATGGAAGTCTTCATGGATGACTTTTCCGTGTTTGGAGACTCCTTTGAATCGTGTCTTTTCAATCTAGAACGTATGCTTATCCGATGTGAGAAAGCAAACTTGGTCCTAAATTGGGAAAAATGCCACTTCATGGTGAAGGAGGGCATTGTACTTGGTCACAAAATATCTCGTGCGGGAATAGAGGTAGATAAAGCTAAAATTGAAGTTATCTCTAAGCTACCTAAACCATCAAATGTTAAAGCAATTAGAAGCTTTCTTGGTCACGTAGGATTCTATAGGCGATTTATCAAAGATTTTTCTAAAATCGCCCGCCCATTGACCAAGCTTCTTGAAAAGGATGCTCCATTTGACTTTGACACTAATTGCGAGAATGCATTCTCGATTCTTAAGTCAAAACTCACACAAGCTCCCATTATGGTATCTCCAGATTGGAGTATGCCATTTGAGCTAATGTGCGACGCAAGCGACTATGCTTTAGGTGCTGTTTTAGGACAACGTCCCGATAATCATTTTCTTCCGATTTATTATGCAAGTAAAACTCTAACAGGAGCCCAAATTAATTATACCACCACGGAAAAAGAACTCCTAGCGGTTGTTTATGCATTTGATAAATTCGGTCATATTTGGTGTTGTCCAAGACCATTGTTTACACGGACCATTCGGCACTTAGGTATTTATTCTCGAAACTAGATGCAAAACATCGTCTCATACGTTGGGTTCTTTTACTTCAAGAATTTGACATTGAGATACGTGACAAGAAAGGAGCTGAGAATCGAGCTGCCGATCATTTATCCCGACTTGAAAACCCCGAATTAGATAAACTTGATGACACAATCATCAAGGACACATTTCCTGACGAATCTCTAATGAGGGTTGAAAAAGAATCTGAAATCCCATGGTTTGCCCATTTTGCAAACTATCTTGCTTCAGCCATTCTACAAAAAGGACTTACTTATCAGCAAAAGAAGAAATTTTTTTTGGAAATTAATCTCTACCTAGACGATAGGAAACAAAGTTTTAAGTTTGAAAATTAGTTGATTTAAGGGTATATAATAAAAATAGAGTGTATTTTACATTATGTAATTTTAATTTTTTATGAACTTGTTCTAAAATTAAAAATGTTAATATTTTTAACACAAAAATAGAGTGTTTTTATTTTATTTTTGAATTTGTTTTCAGAAAAACTATAAAAACTTTAACTATTAATGAATTGAATTTTATAAATTTATTTTTAAGATTTATAAACGGATAAAGAACAGGTGTAAAAACCGAATTTCCGTTACAAATATAAATCTATAAAAGAGATTTTAAATTTAATTAATTATAAGTTATACAAAAAAAAAAAAAAAAAATACAGCTGAAATTAAGCCTTACACGATTCGTGTACCCCTACACGATTCGTGTAAGGTCAAAATTCTGGCCACATCAGACGGGGCAGGGGACTGGTTTGCACACTCTATCCCTCCCCAATTTTTTTTTCTGTGACGAGAGCTCAACACCAAAAACCCCAAAATCGCACAAAATCATTAAATTAACACTCTCAATCTCCTCTAATTCTTCAATCTTTCATCATGCCAAGAGTGGTAAGGATTTTTAACCCATTTTAATTAGTGTTCTTCAAATTTTTCAAAATTTTTCTTTATAGCATTAATCCGAATTATATGCATGTTTTGTTGATTTTTGCTTGATTATTGCTATATCTATGTTGTTAGTAAGGTAATAAACACGATTAGCATAAGAAATTGATGTTTAATTGGTGATTGAAAATTAGGGTTTATACAAAATTGGGGAAAATTAGGAAATTAATACCGAGGTGTGTTAATTTAGTTATAATTAGTTGTTTTTGAGTGTTTTGTTAGTAGATAGAACTTGTGAACATGATTTTGATTGCTTGATTGTGTGATTTTTAATTTTAGTCTAAATTTGTTAAGTTTTGTCATTTCTATGAATCAAGTATGCGTTTTAATGATGTTAAGGATGATTTAGAAGCTGAGATACGCGCAATGTGATTGAATTGAATTAGATATGCTTAGAAAAATTGCGTGTTTTCACTTATGAATTAAACTTTTTATATGAAACTTGATTTTTGAATTATGATTTGTGGTTTGTTTCTGCTTTGTTTTGAATTATAGAACTAAATCTCCCAAGTTTGTTGAATTAAATTGATTAAGGTGGTGTTGAAAACAAGTTGTTTGTTGAAGTTAAAATCTTTGCTAACATTTACACATCCTATTGGGATGATCTCCTTGTTTTTAAAATGTTATGCAGGGACCAATTAGAATGAGGGCAGTTAACCAACAAGAGGAAGTTACGCCCGAAATGGAACAACAACTCTTGCAACTACACCCGATTCTACATTTCCCTATAGAATTAAGCCAAAGGGTACAAAAAGTTAAGGATTTACTTACTTTGGTAAATCGAACAATCAATCAAGTTTGCATTGTTGATTGGACTCCCCTAGGTCCCCCAGTTAATTTAGATACACAGATAAGGGATATTTTAACCCAAAGCTACACGGATGAATTTGGGGTAATTAGGTATTTTAATGACTGGGAGAGATTATTTCGTTTGACTGCTCCTGTATATAGGGAATTGTGTTTAGAATTTTACTCTACTGTTAGGATGAATACCCGCCCCGAAACTGTCCAAGATACTAGTTTCCTACAATTCCGACTGGGTGGGGTTGATAGAGTAATGTCCCTAGGCGACATAACTATGGCCTTAGGGATTTATGAGGGTGATGATATGATTGCTCCAGGTTTTTGGGAATTTATATTTACAGGAGCTAGGTATTCAGGAGATTATGATTCTGTCAGCGTCTGGCGATCTTTTTCCGGAAGAAATTCATATACAGCAGGCCGAGAATCATACCTTAAGATCCAAGATATTCGCTATCGATTAATTCATAAATTTATAGCGAACACGATTAACCAAAGGGCATTCCTTACTACAGATAGGATTAATTATGTCGACCTTTGGTATTTGGATGTTATTAGAGATAGGGAAACTAATATTAGTATACCCTATGGAGTGGCCTACTTTTTGGCCAATGTAGGTAAGGGTGCTCGAGGAGACAGTGACATATCGGGGGGTCACTATATCACGTGTTTGGCATCCTGGTTCGATATCAACCCGAACGACTTCGCACCTCCAATCCAACCGATAAATCAACAGGTTCGCACCTTAGGATTGGATGTGTATAGGACAGCTAAGGCCATACGTGTGAGGGCTGGGGTGATTAGTTTAAGGCCACAGGAAGTTGCGCCTCAGGAACCCATGGAAGAGGATGACGAACCCGAGAGGGAAGCCAGGAGGAGACGACGAGAGACAGATCAGGCTAGCTCGTCTCATACAGGTACTTCTGATTTCGATATGCTCCAAAACTCATTTAACGCATTGAGTTTAGATGTACGTAATTCATATCAAAACTGGGGAGCGAGATCAGAAGATCAGTACACTGCTTTATCTCGGCAATTAGGGGACATTAGGCATACCCAGCTAGATCAATATAATATGTTGTCCAACATCCGATATGATCAGAGGGGAATGGGAAATCAATTAGAGTGGGCGCACCAACAGGCATATCTATACGCGTCTAACCCGCAAGCTTACGCACCCTCAGACTTTCCATCATATCCCCCATGGCAATCACCCGATGACCCTCTACCTCCACCCTATGACCATAACGCCGCAATAGCCGCGAGTCAGGATGCATATAGGCGTTTCTACGAGGAACAACGCCTAAACGAGCAACGGCAGCGACAGCAACAGGAGGAGGGCGAACGAGGAGGACCATTTTGGAGCCCATTTGACTAGTTCTATTGTTTTAATTTTTTTTTTATTTTATTTTTTTTGGTGTGTAATAACATAATTGAATGGTGTGTATTGATATATTTTTTTTTTTTTATACTTCTTATGTTTTATTATATCTTAGTAAGAAATTAGTGTGGGGTAATATTGTTTTGTATGATTGAAGTACAACCCCATGTTTTGTGTACTTTTACATGGTTTTGACAGGTACAGAAGAAAATGCAATTAGACGAAACGAAACATCGAATTACGTTGTGATACAAACGTTGGATAAAATCATAGGTAAAACAATTTGAAAATCCAAATCGGTTAACAAAGGAAGTTCCAAATACTTCACACTATTTGTCCTCTCAAATTTATACATTATTATCTGATTTTTATGTAATGAGGGCATTACATAATCTTAAGTGTGGGGTGGGAATATATAAATTCTCGAGAACTTATAATTTGGTGATTTTTATCAAGATTTATAAAAATTTTAAACAAATGTATCTAATCAATTTTTAAGGTAACTACGAGCAATTAAAGATCAGGTGTAAAAACCGAAATTGTTGTCTCCATACATTAAAAATACATAAGTTTATTTGTTTAAAACTTATAAAAGAAAACCATTTATAACAAGAATTTATAAATCCTTATATTGAGAACCATTTATCACATGTTTCTTTGAAGTTTATTGCAGATATCATTGCTACAGAATGTATAAACCTGAATATTCCATTATCACGAGTAATAGAGGATGAATCGGATCCATCCCGTAAGGAAGTAAAGTCTTCCGAAATGACACACTTGCTAACTTATGTTAGAAGATGTAGTCCAGAACAGCTGTAGGTTGACGAAAAATCTTGAAAAGTCATCTCTATCATCGGCTGGAAATCCACCTAACCTCAGCATCAAACAGGGTTTTTGGTGGTCAGACTTATCCTAACCATGAGATGGATCTGTCTCGTACAATGGGGGGCACATTGCAAATTAGCTTTTAAGACTAATGAATCTAATCCCCAGATGGATGATCTCCGTAAAGATCAACTGCATCTATGTTTGACCGCGGTCAACATACATATGCCATAACAATTTGAGGTGTGCAAACTCATGGTTCACCGATGATATTTGGACACGATATAATTTTGTTCTAAAACTTATGCTATTTTATGAATTATATTTGTGTAAAACCATTTTTTTGGACATTCGGCTTCAAGTTCCATGATACTACAATCATGGGGGCGAATAGCTTGCTAATCGCCGACTGAGACTTCGGTTTTCAGTTACCCTCAACCGGAATTTGAGGTTAAAACCGGAAAACGTGTCTAGTGTAAAAACTAGCCTGACATTTTATAAAATCATAAAACGTTTTCACAAGGTCCAATTTTCCCTAAGGATCCAAATTTTTAAACCCTAATCACGAGTTTCATGTTTGTTTCTGTTGTCAGAATTTCGTTTCGTGTGCGTGTGATCCAATAAATACTGTGTTGTGTAATATATTTCATATAGTGTGTGTTTCATTTCGTGTAGTGTGTGTTGTGTGATCTAAATGTTCGATAAGAAAGATATATAATGTTCTAACTCTGTTAAAAGATGTAATTGCTTGAGGACAAGCAACGTTCTAGTGTGGGGTATTTTGATATTGCTCTAAACATACATATTATTCAACGCAATATCACTTATATTTCATAGGTTTTTATCATCTACAAAGACATTCAATGCGCATTTCACGAGAAAAATGACAAAAGAGTGAAGTTAGAAGAAACGACGATAAAACGATAGTTTTAACTAGATTTATATCAAGAAACGTTTATCCGAATGAAAGTACAAGATGAAAGAAGAAAAGAGTTCAAATGAGAAGTGCCAAATTAGTACACGTCAACACGGGATCAACAAAGAACAACTGAAGAAGAAAAATGAAGAAAACTGTTATTTGATCTTACACGAATCGTGTATGTCTACACGAAACATGTAGAATATTTGTTCTCACACGAATCGTGTAGTGATACACGAATCGTGTAATGTTAGGCCGAATTTAATCATTCATCAGATAAGGGGCGGCTACTTTTGGAGTTTTAAAACCTTTCTTTTGGCTAGTGCTTCAGCAAATGGATCTTTTTGACTCACCTACTACTTCTAATACATGTTAAATAGAGAGTACGTTCAGAGACAAAGGAGGATATACAATATTACACACATATTTTCATACAACAATTATTATACGCAAGTTATTATTCTGTAATCAATTACTCTATTAGTTCAAGGTTAAAAATAGTTGTAATATTAAGGGTGTATTGTTCGTGATAAAGGGTGTTATTGTACGCGTGAAAGGGGTGTTATTATTGTAATTTTTCTACCATTTGAAGTTAATGCAAGTGAAGATATTTTAGTAAGTTTACTCTGTTAAAATTAGCGTTGTTATTATGTTTGCATATTTATATTTTTATGTCTACCTTAGTGTAATGGATAGCTAAATTTCCCTAGTGTTTGCTTAAATGTAGAGCCCCTAGTGAAATGGATTGTTACCATATGTAAAAGTTAAAATGTAACTTTAGTATTTTTAATATTGAGCCTAGTTAAAAGAACCATTTTTATGTAATTAGGTATTTAACCCTTGCCACTTAATTTATTAAATTTAAATAACGAAAGTTGTTTTTATTTACATAAATTGAGCTTCAACATTAAAAATGATCTAGACGAATTTATGGATAAGTTATTGACACCAATTTAGAAATAAACTTCGGTGGTTTGGGTAATATCAATAAGTTATATGACAGTGAAATTATAAAAAGGGAAACCGTTATAATTTGGGTATTGGCGAAGGTCAAAACCAGGCTAGGTCTCAATTTAAATACTTAGGGAATAGTAGCTTTCTAAAAAGAATCCAATGAAAATTAGATTTTATTTAGTTAAGTTGTAACCTTATATTTATTCGAGAGAAAAATGTAAAGTTTGATACTAGAACATTTTAAATAGGGCGTAAACTTAAAACAATCCATGGACCTAGGGGTGACACAATTAAGTAAACACTCCCATTTATCTTATTTATATTTGTTATAAAAGTATTATTATTATTATTTACGAAGTATTATTTTAAAATATAAAAAAATACATAAAAATAGTTAATTTTCGTAACAGTTCTGTTTGTCACATCTTTTTATTCATACACGAATCGTGTATCATCACACGAATCGTGTAAGGCTCTGACGCGGCTACAGTACAGCTAGGGTTAAAATTAGGGTTTTTAATTATTTAATATTATATATTTAGGTTTTTAGTTATTTTAATTATTATACTTAGGTTATTTATTATATAATTAGTTAAAGTTATTTAAAATACTTAAAATACATGTTTTAATCCTAAAATTAGTATTAATTATTATAAGTTTATAAATTGTAACTAGTTTATAATTAGTAAATTAATTAATTTCCTTTTAACTTGTATTAGTTTTATTAAAAAATGTCATTTAGTTAATTTAATTAAGTTTATATAATAATTGCTTAAAACAAAATTCTAAACATATAGTTTTATTAAAAATTACTATTTTACTAATTACCATCTAGTAATATAATTGTCGCATCATAATTAGTATACTTTCATTTAGTACCTTTTTAAGTTAATTTTTGTAATCTTGTAATTTTATTTAGTAAATTAGTTAAGTTATTTTCTTTTACTGTTACCATAAATTGCCTAATCCAAAACCCTCTTTAATTAAGTTTGACATCAAAGACTATTAAAAACCATTAAACACTCCATCTCCCTGTGGAACGAATCGGATTTACCAACAAACTAAACTACACGGATAGGACTAGTTGCCTATATATATGTGTGAAATCAACCTAAAATCAATAAAATACCACATATACAATAAATCAATTCGTGTAACAAAACAACTCAAATCCGTTCATAAATAAAGGTCTCGATCGCACACATCAGATACAATATTGAATGTTATTAGTATTATTATGAAAATAATAAAAGTATTGCTTTTCATTAATATTGATATTAATATCATTTCTTGTAATATAGTAACACATTTAAAATTTGTAATATCATCATTATCATTATCATTGTTATAAGTACTATCTTAACATTATCATTATTATTATTATTATTATTATTATTATTATTATTATATTTATTAACAGTGCTAATATTATTATTAAAACTTATTATCATTAATAATCATTTATTTAAGGTTACCATTTTTAAAACCACAAGAATTATGATTATTAGTAATAACAATATTATTATTAATAGAAGTATTGTGAATTTAAAAATAAAAGTTTTTAAAATATTATTATAAGTATATATTAACTATATTAACAAATTATTTTAGAAATACTCTTATATAACAATTTAGGCATTTTTACTATAACACTAAACAGATATACCTATATATATATATATATATATATATATATATATATATATATATATATATATATATATATATATATATATATATATATATATATATATATATATATATATATATATATATATATATATATATATATAATATTAAACATTTTTAATATATACACAAACTAAATAAGTATAATATATAATCCAAGATATAATATATAAACTTATTCGATTACAAATATGTGTATTAATAATTATATAAATGATATAGGTTCGTGAATCCGAGGCCAACCCTGCATTGTTCTGTTGTTCAGTATAGTCATATGTATTTTTACTACAAAATACATTAGGTGAGTTTCATTTGCCTTTTTACCATTTATATTTTTGGGCTGAGAATACATGCGCAATTTTTATAAATGATTTACAAAATAGACACAGGTACGTGAAACTACATTCTATGGTTGAATTATCGAAATCGAATATGCCCCTTTTTATTAAGTCTGGTAATCTAAGAATTAGGGAACAGACACTCTAATTGACGCGAATCCTAAAGAAAGATCTATTGGGCCTAACAAACCCCATCCAAAGTACCGGATGCTTTAGTACTTCGAAATTTATATCAAGTCCGAAGGAGGATCCCGGAATGATGGGGATATTCTTATATGCATCTTGTTAATGTCGGTTACCAGGTGTTCAATCCATATGAATGATTATTTTTGTCTCTATGCATGGGACGTATATTCAGGAGAAATGAAAATCTTGTGGTCTATTAAAATGATGGAAATGATTATTTATGTTAAACTGATGAACTCACCAACCTTTTGGTTGACACTTTAAAGCATGTTTATTCTCAGGTACGAAAGAAATCTTCCGCTGTGCATTTGCTCATTTTAGGAATATTACTTGGAGTCATTCATGACATATTTCAAAAAGACGTTGCATTCGAGTCATTGAGTTCATCAAGATTAATATTAAGTCAATTATAGTTAGATACATTATGAAATGGTATGCATGCCGTCAACTTTCGATGTAATGAAATATTGTCTTATCAAAAACGAATGCAATGTTTGTAAAATGTATCATATAGAGGTCAAGTACCTCGCGATGTAATCAACTATTGTGAATCGTTTATAATCGATACGGACTTCGTCCAGATGGATTAGGACGGGTCTTTACAGTTGGTATCAGAGCGGTGGTCTTAGAGAACCAGGTCTGCATTAGTGTGTATAACTGATAAGTCGTTAGGATGCATTAGTGAGTCTGGACTTTCAACCGTGTTTGCATGTCAAAAGTTTTGCTTATCATTAGTGTCAAAAATTATTTGCTTATCATCCTTAAAGTCTAGACACGTCTTACTGCCTCTATTGCATAGACAGTGTATAGATAAATTCATATCTTAGCGTATCTGTTATTGTTACCTTTGCCTGACAGTTTCTGTAGATTCCTCCGTAACTTATGGGGATTTTAGTATTATATATGCATATGTAAATTATGTATTGCAGGGTACTAATCTACATCCTATTCTATTCCTTATTGAAAATCCTTCATCTGATTGTACGAGATGAATCCCTCAACCAGTTAAAATTCCTCGGATTCCGACAGCTATTCCGATATGGGGTTTCACCTAAGCTCCGAAAGCAGTGTCACCAGAATGAATCAACCAATCATCCATCCCCAATTTATCTGATGAGTTCGTAGTCGACTTAATCAATGGAGACGCACAGAAGGCGATCCCTTTCACTAACCGAATTCACCTCTTGATGAAGAACCTGAAGCACTTACCGGCGAACCTGTTCGTAACACCATTTCCACCCTCATGTCCCGAATATCTCG
Organism: Rutidosis leptorrhynchoides; assembly: GCF_046630445.1. NCBI lineage: Eukaryota > Viridiplantae > Streptophyta > Magnoliopsida > Asterales > Asteraceae > Rutidosis > Rutidosis leptorrhynchoides. The sequence continues at coordinate 239,071,070 of NC_092333.1, read as the reverse complement.
CCACGACTATATCATAACTCAGATTTTAAACTTTATTCATTCACCCGTTCTTACAGACAATCATCCCGGAGTAATAAGTCAACGGACTACGCGCCCGAGTTGTAGCCAAATATGGTGCAAAATGTACCAGCTTCAACAACACCAACGACACCAACAGTATCACCAACATCAATACTAGTACCACCAACAACCCAAGTTCAACATCTCACACCTCAACATCTCATTATGTACCTCGAGCATAATCATCAATCTGCAAATCGTTCTACATCATTTATCTTCGTTCAATATGGCAATTATGTATTCTTTAATGTTTTAGAGATTATATATTCTTATTCTAACGGTAAATCAAATGAGTTTAATATCAAATTGACTCATTAAATCCATGATTACGTCTGAAGAAAATATATATGTATATATGTTTTCATAAAGATTGTAATTAAAATTTTTATTGTACAAACTGTTAATGGTGAAAATATTTTAACGGGTAGGTAATACCCGAAGAATATTTAGATTTCGCATTAATAAGTTACACTGTACATTCTTCGAATCTGATTCAACAGTCATTTACTATTCTACTTACAACCACAGCTATACGAATTCGTTCACCACAGAATAACCATTTTCATTCAATTTCATACTTGGATTTTGACCTATCAGAATCCAACAAGTGGCATAATGAAGAAAACATTGGACAAAATAAAATTTGTTAGAAACAAACAAATTAACTATGAAAAATCCTGTTAAGAATCCACGCTAACAAAATCCTAGCTAACTGTTCCTAGCTAACTGATTACATTTTATTTATCGCAATTTATTTATAGCAATTTAATTATCACAATTTATTTTATCGCAATTTAATTCTCGCAATTTTATTTATCGTCATTTAATTTCTGTTATTTATTTTACGCACTTTAAATATCGGGATACGTATACAAGGTTTTGACATATCATATCGACGCATCTATGCATATTATTTGGAATAACCATAGACACTCTATATGCAGTAATGTTGGAGTTAGCTATACAGGGTTGAGGTTGATTCTACAATAATATATATAGTTTGAGTTGAGATCGAGTCTGAGACATGTACACGGGTCACGATACGTATTAATTAATTCCAATATTATATAGTAAACTATATATGAATTATTATTTGTACACTGCTAACTGTGGACTATCAACATTGGACAAGTAAAATGAATTAAAATATTGATTATAACCTATGAAACTAAACAATTCTTCAAGTTTGCCACTTGATATCATCCTAAACCTCAATTGTATCTTGACGATTACGATCCGTATTCAACCCTTTCATGATTCTTGAAAACATCTCAATCGAGAGGATGAACCCACCGCACTTCATCCATGGAAGGATAGATTTATGCAAATAGATATACACCTGAAAAACTCTCGGAACCTGAGTAAACGTTTAACACGTATCTGTGCTAGCTTCTTTGGCGTTATTATTACCCAAAATAACTTTGCAGTTCCCTTTCAAAATAGCAAATTTTGTCACAGCTCCAGCAAGTCAACTTCGACTTTTCCTTCGAAACAACCTTATTATCACCTTGATTTATGTGTATGTTTTTTTTATTGTTACCGGGGAACCTTTTTATTTCACCATACTACCATCAGTGTTTAATCATCTAAAAACACAATTCTCCTGAACCCACCTCGGATTGATAACCGATGATTCAGATATCATAGCATTAAATGCAGAGGAAACAAAAAAATTGTAGATGGTCTAAACGGCCAAAAGTTTAATGATAAAGAAAGGAGTGTTAGGAACGCGCGATAGAAAATTTGGTACTGAAAGACAGTTTGAGCAAACTACGAAGGAGTCTATGAACAAATCACAAGGACTAAACTTGTACATTAAGAATCCTGATGATTCTGTTTCTGATGAGATCTTTAGCGAATACCTTGCTTCTGACTCCAAACTCTTGCGGACAAATTTTCTTCACCATCTTTCGATATTAGAAATTCCAAGATATCATCGTATCTCTCATTATAAATATCCTCCATATTTCTAAAGATATTTTCATAACTATTCTTATCAGAATCATTAATCTATTAGTGCTATCAGTGTTACATCATATAGAAACTGTTAGTTTCTATATTTTGTAAACTTTTGAGCTTAAAATATGAATGTTATTGAAGTAATATTGGGAACTGATGCATGAGTTAGTATAATATAATGACACTTGATCAATGTGATTATATTACAGTAAGTCATGCTGAGTTTCTAATGGAATGTGATGATTCACAGATCATAACGTCATTATGTGCCATATTACATAACTCTTTCATTCTGCTTAATTTCTGAACATATCAAGAAAGTATACCCTTGATAGTTCTATTCTCAGTGATTCTGGTAATTTGACAAATCAAATTGTGCTATTACGTTTATTCTTGTTTAGAACATTACGTTCATTTGAAACTCCATACTTACGAATTCTGGACAGTTACTCACTTTACTAAAGATCGAGAAGATAATAAAAATGCAAGGAGCTCCAAGATATAAGAGAAAATATAAAGCCTAATAAAAACACATAAATTACAAACCGTGTGTATCAATGTTGATCGCAACATAAAGACACGGGAGAATTAAAAACACTATAACCCCAAGAGCATAGTAGAAATAACCAGATTCTTCTGGTGAAAGATTAAAAAGAAGGATGATAGAAATGATAATTAAGAAAATATCAAGGAGTAGAACTGGATGAAGCATTTTCCCAATCTTTTAGAAGTAAGAATTAAGAATGAAAGTATAGGAATGATGAAAATAAGGGAACAGAAGAAGTTCATTTATAGTAGAGATACCAGACAAAGCAATCGATACAAATCATCGCATTTAATTATAGAGATCTTAATTTCCTTACTCGTCGAAGAATCAAATCTTTTAGATTTCGAAGATTTTCTTTAAATCCCTTAAATTCTGGAATTCAATCGCGACTACGTCAAAAGTTATGGAGAATCTCCATTTCTTCATCTCGGTCTTTTGTGATAGCTTCATTCATACGCTTCGAATGATCGAATTATTTTATCCACAAAACTCAATGATGATAAAACTCTATTTATCAACACATATTCGTCATGAAAACAATTTTATTGTTAGCCATGACCACCTCACTCAAATTTCGGGACAAAATTTCTTTAACGGGTAGGTACTGTAGTTACCCGAAAATTTCCGACCAAATTTAAACCTAAATCTGTATATGATTTCGACACGATAAGCAAAGTCTGTATTATTGAGTCTCAAAATTTTGAACTATTTTTATGAATTCATTTAACCTTTGACTATTTTCGACGATTCACGGACCTATAGAATTAAATAGAAATGTACATGTAAATCACTCTACTTATAGATAAGTAGATATGGTAAAATAAACATAGTAGAGAACCAATATGTGATTTAATTATTATGAAAGATAGATTAAAATAACTAAAACTTGTTATTTAATGATTTTGAACATAATTTGGCAACGATTAATAAAGTATTAAATGTATAATGTTATACTTTGAGTTTAAATTGTTTTAATGTATATAATTAATGCATCTATCTAAGTAATGAATCTGGATATGAAAAACATAAGAATATATATAGTCATGTGAATATACATAAGATATATATAAACATAATTATTACTATATGTATATTGATAAGATATATAAATATTAAATATATATTATTGTATAAGTATTAAATAATACATAATTAATAATATGTAATATTAATATAATGGCAAGTAAAATATAAATGTTATACTAATATTACTTTCATTATTATCTTTAAATATTAATATTAGTGTCTCTCTTATTCTAGGTTATATATATTATATATTGATATAAAAATTTAACACATGTAAATTGTTATACCTTTATTATTACTAGCATTATTAATAGATATTATTATTATCATTAAGAATCATTATCATTAAAAATTTATTATTGTTATTATTATACAAATTATTATCATTAACATTAATATTATTATTAATATTATTATTATATCTATTATTAATATTATTAGTATCATCTTGATATTTTTATTATTATAATTATTATTATTTCTATTATCAATATTTATTACTAATAATATTATCAATACTATTACTAATATTTTTATTATTAATTATTAATATTAATTAAAAATAATCTAATAATTCATGAAACTAGTAGGAAATTTGTTATCTTTCGTTGTCTTGCTTTTCGATTTTTGTTTCTTCTGATTTGGAATTGTCGATCAATAATGTTATAACATTCAACAACTATGATCACAAGAGGAGAGAGTTTTACTTTTTTTTTTTAAAAGAAAAAGAGCCGTCGGTCTCTGTATTTCAACTTTTTGGCAAAAATTATAAATCGAATGAATTATCAAAATCTATAAATGAGAGATTGTTAGGAACCTTTTACTTAATCTATCTGATAAACCTCAACTTCCAATTTTCCAAATCAAGAACGAATTCGTGAGTCAACGTTTTGATCTCAAAAAGTCAAACGTTTGTTCATAAGGAAATTCGAGTTGTATTTGATGTTTTGAGTTGAATTGATAGTTCCAATAGATTGTAGGATTGATTTGAAAAACAATTCGTGTTATGAGCTTTGTCTAAAATGTATTCGAAATCAAAGTTAAATATTTTTTTTTAAACTTTCGCGAGCAGCAGCAGCAGACTTTAGTCTGTTTTTTTCATTTTTTTTAATTAAATACTATCTTTCTTATTTTTAATTGTTTACAAAGTCTTAATTGTGTACATAAATTCGATACTTTGGTTTTTGGGAGTTCCCTGGTCGAACTGAAATAAGGAAGAAGGAACAACAGAAACACGGGCCATATTATATTAGTTCGAGATTTAATCAGAAAAACTGAAAATGGTTCATTGGTTAGGGTGCATGTCGGGTGAGCTAGAGGTCGCGGGTTCGAGCCCGGTTTCTGCTATTTTTTTGGGAGAAAGCCTTTTTAGTTGTTCAAAGGTAGTTTTCTTTTTAATTATTTTTTTCTTATTATTATTATTATTTTTTTATCATTGTTATTATTATTAATAGTTATTGTTGATATTAATTATAATTATCATTGCAAGTATTATAATAATATTTGTTATTATTGTTATTAAAATAGGTATATCTATAAAAGCTATTATTTATTATCATTAATAGAATATTAGATACAATATTGAATGTTATTAGTATTATTATGAAAATAATAAAAGTATTGATTTTCATTAATATTGATATTAATATCATTTCTTGTAATATAGTGACACATTTAAAATTTGTAATATCATTATTATCATTATCATTGTTATAAGTACTATCTTAACATTATCATTATTAGTATTATTATTATTATATTTATTAACAGTGCTAATATTATTATTAAAACTTATTATCATTAATAATCATTTATTTAAGGTTACCATTTTTAAAACGACAAGAATTATGATTATCAGTAATAACAATATTATTATTAATAGAAGTATTGTGAATTTAAAAATAAAAGTTTTTAAAATATTATTATAAGTATATATTAACTATATTAACAAATTATTTTAGAAATACTCTTATATAACAATTTAGGCATTTTTACTATAACACTAAACAGATATAGCTATATATATATATATATATATATATATATATATATATATATATATATATATATATATATATATATATATATATATATATATATATATATATATATATATATATATATATATATATATATATATATATATATATAAGTATAATAATATTAAACATTTTGAATATATATACAAACTAAATAAGTATAATATATAATCCAAGATATAATATATAAACTTATTCGATTACAAATATGTGTATTAATAATTATATAAATGATATAGGTTCGTTAATCCGAGGCCAACCCTGCATTGTTCTGTTGTTCAGTATAGTCATATGTATTTTTACTACAAAATACATTAGGTGAGTTTCATTTACCTTTCTACCCTTTATATTTTTGGGCTGAGAATACATGCGCAATTTTTATAAATGATTTACAAAATAGACACAAATACGTGAAACTGCATTCTATGGTTTAATTATCGAAATCGAATATGCCCCTTCTTATTAAGTCTGGTAATCTAAGAATTAGGGAACATACACCCTAATTGACGCGAATCCTAAAGATAGATCTATTGGGCCTAACAAACCCCATCCAAAGTACCTGATGCTTTAGTACTTCGAAATTTATATCATGTTTGAAGGAGGATCCCGGAATGATGTGGATATTCTTATATGCATCTTGTTAATGTCGGTTACCAGGTGTTCAATCCATATGAATGATTATTTTTGTCTCTATGCATGGGACGTATATTCAGGTGAAATGAAAATTTTGTGGTCTATTAAAATGATGGAAATGATTATTTATGTTAAACTTATGAACTCACCAACCTTTTGGTTGACACTTTAAAGCATGTTTATTCTCAGGTACGAAAGAAATCTTCCGCTGTGCATTTGCTCATTTTAGGAATATTACTTGGAGTCATTCATGACATATTTCAAAAGACGTTGTATTCGAGTCGTTGAGTTCATCAAGATTAATATTAAGTCAATTATAGTTAGATATATTATGAAATGGTATGCATGCCGTCAACTTTTGATGTAATGAAATATTGTCTTGTCAAAAACGATTGCAATGTTTGTAAAATGTATCATATAGAGGTCAAGTACCTCGCAATGTAATCAACAATTGTGAATCGTTTATAATCGATACGGACTTCGTCCAGATGGATTAGGACGGGTCTTTACAGAATAGTGAGATCTTCTTTAGCAAAACATTTCTTTAAATTCGAGATGTGGAAAGTGTTATGTACAGCCGCGAGTTGTTGAGGTAACTCAAGTCGGTAAGCTACTGGTCCGACACGATCAATAATCTTGAATGGTCCAATATACCTTGGAATTAATTTCCCTCGTTTACCAAATCGAACAACGCCTTTCCAAGGTACAACTTTAAGCATGACCATCTCTCCAATTTCAAATTCTATATCTTTTCTTTTAATGTCAGCGTAGCTCTTTTGTCGACTTTGGGCGGTTTTCAACCGTTGTTGAATTTGGATGATCTTCTCAGTAGTTTTTTGTATTATCTCTGGACCCGTAATCTGTCTATCCCCCACTTCACTCCAACAAATTGGAGACCTGCACTTTCTACCATAAAGTGCTTCAAATGGCGTCATCTCAATTCTTGAATAGTAGCTGTTGTTGTAGGAAAATTCTGCTAACGGAATGTGTCGATCCCAACTGTTTCCGAAATCAATAACACATGCTCGTAGCATGTTTTCAAGCATTTGTATCGTCCTTTCGCTCTGCCCATCAGTTTGTGGATGATAAGCAGTACTCATGTCTAGACGAGTTCCTAATGCTTGCTGTAATGTTTGCCAGAATCTTGAAATAAATCTGTCATCACTATCAGAGATAATAGAGATTGGTATTCCATGTCTGGAGACGACTTCCTTCAAATACAGTCTTGATAACTTCTCCATCTTATCATCTTCTCTTATTGGCAGGAAGTGTGCTGATTTGGTGAGACGATCAACTATTACCCAAATAGTATCAAAACCACTTGCAGTCCTTGGCAATTTAGTGATGAAATCCATGGTAATGTTTTCCCATTTCCATTCCAGGATTTCGGGTTGTTGAAGTAGACCTGATGGTTTCTGATGCTCCGCTTTGTCCTTAGAAACCGTCAAACATTTTCCTAAGTATTTAGCAACATCGGCTTTCATACTCGGTGATGATGTAGCGTGGGGGTACGAAATATACTATATATTTTTATTACAAAATACGTTACGAATTACACAAGTTTTAATTATTTATTTACAGATGGGATATACGTAAACCTTGCTACAACACTATAGGCAGTGTACCTAATCTAGAGTAGTATAGTTTTTAGTAAGTCCGGTTCGTTCCACAGGGAGACGACTTATTTTACACTATATTTTTAAACAATTATATTTGTACAAAATATATTATATATAGTAATAATATATAAAAGGGGGTTTACCATTTAATGACCGGTTTGTCGATTTTAAAACTTAAGCATAAATATAAATGACAATAATTAAAGTGCGTAAAATAAATAACAATATAATAATTATGCTTATTTAAACTTCCGTAACCATGATGTTTGATGTTTTGATTATTTATTACCCTGGGTTAATTGTCCTTTGTCCTGGATGTATTTGAAACCTATCTGGTTTTTGTCCATAATAGTTCATCGGTCATAATTATAAAATGCTCGGCAAATTTAACCTTATACCCGAAGTCAAATATTCCAACTAATTGGGGATTCGAACTGTAACAAGGACTTAATACTTTGTTTAATGAATACACCAGGTTATCGACTGTGTGTAAACCAAGGTTTTAATACTTTGTTAACAATTACACCAATTACCCTTGAATGTAATCCACCCCTGTTTTAATGAGTCCATTGACTATTAATCCATCCCCGTGTCCGGTCAAATGAACAATAATTTGTATTTATAAATATCCCGCCCATCGTATTCGATTAAGCGTATGTGGTTATATATAGATACGTCAAATTGTAACCTTTATATTTAATTAACGAGGTATTGTTAAGTTAATATAAAACCCATTAATAGCCCATAGTCTAATTTCCACAAGTGTCGTTCTTTTGTCCAAACCCCAATTATGGTCCAAAGCCCAATTACCCCATCTTAATATTTAGCCTAACATCACGATTACTTCAGCTCAAATAAGCATAATAATAACTTAAGTACGAGACATTAATTTAAAAAGGAGAACATAACTTACATTGATTATTTATCGCGTAGTGTTACATGGACAGAGCTTCGACTTCAAAACCCGTAAAATAACCTTTACATAACCCAAACTAATTTAATATAAAACTAACCTATACTATATAATATATATATATATATATATATATATATATATATATATATATATATATATATATATATATATATATATATATATATATATTATATTACAGAGGGATTATGATAAAAATTGGGGTGTTTAAACTGGCCAAACTCGTTGCCTTTTATAGATGTGGCCTGATTTCTGAAGCCATGCGATCGCATGGAATTTGCTCTTCCAGGCCATGCGATCGCATGGCTAGCTGGATCCAGCCACATTAATTTGTTTTCTTCTTTGTCGACGTTATTTAATATAATATATAATATATAAATAATTTATATAATTATTTAAATATTATATTATATTCTTGTGCATAGTAGACTTGTAATTTTTGGTCCGTTGAGTCGGGCGTTGATAGTTGGCTCAGGTCCCGGTTCCGGATTTTCGAACGTCCTTTCGTATAATTTAATATCTTGTACTTTGCGTTCCGCAACTTGTACTCTTATCATTTTTAGACGTTTCTCATCATTAATTTGAACCACTTGGATTGTATCTTGTACATTTGAGCTTTTTGGACGTTTGCGTCTTCAAATCTTTGTTTTTGCCTTTTGTCTTCGCACTTATTTATTTAAACGAATATTACTTGAAAATAGAACAATTGCAACTGAAAACTTTTCATATTGGAAGGATATTGCGCCTAAATATATGTTCATTTAGAGCACTATCAAATATCCCCACACTTGAGCGTTGCTTGTCCGCAAGCAATATAGAACTTGAAATAAAGATACTAGAATCACTTCTTTATTCTTCACACTTTGTACATTAGTGATTTTGATATGGCGGTATGAACAATGATAGTAACAATAGAACCATGGTTAAAGGTGGGTGTGCCATCCACAGTTGACTCAGGTTTAGGTCAACGACACTTGCAATCAAATAGCCGATTTACTTTCGATTTCCAAAGCAAAGTGCACATTTGAAAGGCGGTTTAAAGTCCCACGTGACAATGATAATTTAGATCCTTAAGGAAATTGGATCTTTATGAAAATATTTGATCTTTTTAAAATTCATTCTAGCTTTTACCCTAGATAAGTTTTCCAGAATAACCCTTCACCGGTGTTGCAAAATATTTTTGTGGGTTTTGTGGGTTTTGAACTTTAAAATTTTAGCTCAAAACTTTACGGTTTGTGTCACCCACTTGCTAACCTTGTATTAGGAAAGCAACACGTCCAGTTTACTTGTCCCGTATATTACCTTTCGGCAAACTACCGTCCGGTTGTAAAGGAAAGCGATGAACAAGAAACTGTTAAGGCAATGTCATGCATTTGTTCATGGTCTAAAACGTGTCGGATGCTATTACTATCCTTTGTAGGAGCAATAGTAAAGATCATCCTATGATTTTTCGGTCTGGCACAAGGTTCTGTCTTCGACCATGCTATGCAACCACCGTTCTTACGGTTGACACCCGATTTGGTTCAGGTGACCTAATTAATTCTGATGAATTCTTAGGATTTTACGTTCAATGGTAATGAACGCATTGAAAATAGGTTTTCAGAAAACAAATCGGTTTTAATTTGATCAAAATATTTTCTCGTTCAAGCTCGAGTTTAGATATCATCTAATTCCATGAGTTTGTAATTCTCAATCTTTAAGGTCAATCTCAAGGATTGAGTAATATCAGGCTTAAAAGCTGATGTTTAATCTCTAAGGAGATTATCCTTTCTGGGGGTCTGATTCATTAGTCTTATCAAGCTAATTTGCACGGCGCCCTCCCCATTTTACGAGACAGATCCTCTCATGGTTAGGATAAGTCTGACCACTTGGCTACCCTGTTTGATGCTGAGGTCCGTGGATTTCCTGCTGATTTTAGAGATGACTTTCTAGATTTTTCGTCAACCTACAGCTGGTCTGGACGACAACTTCCTGACCTAAATCAAGAAGCGTGTATCTTTTTTGGAAGACTTTACTTCCTTTTAATGATGGAATTGATTCATCGTGTAGATCCATCTATTCTTTTAGATAAACCGGGTAAAGTGGTTAATTTAGTCCAAAACAAAAGCACCTGCAATAACTTTACAGAAACATGTGATAGATAGTTTTTAATTGAATAACTTAGTACATTCTCCCCACACTTAGCTTTTATTTTATCTTTCTTTGCCTTTTTATTCTCTTCTATTCCATTTTAAATGAATTCAAGCGTTTTGGGTTGTTTCTCAATTTATGTCCTTTCCAAAGTAACAATAATTTCGGTATTATCACCTAGTTTTATCGTTCATAAATATGTATAAACATGATTTTGAGTTCATTTAGTTGAAAATTTTTCAAATTTTCACAAAATTTGGCAATTAAACTAAGTGTAAACCTGAGAGAATTTATACCCCTTCCCCACACTTGAGATAATGCAATGCCCTCATTTGCATGAAATCAGACTCTAATTATAAATTCATGAGAGTGATTAGTGTAGAAAAGTAGTTAAAGATACCCAATTTGTAATTACAAAGCTCGTCGAATGATAGATGGTGCACCTCATCGTTCATTCCTTCTTGTTTTATCCCCCATGTTTTTCTTCAAAAACGGTTGCTTTTCTGAACTGTTTGCTAATATTTGAAAATGCATCTTTTACCCTTACTCATCATGCATTTTTATTAACGAGTTATGCACTAACCCGAACCCCTATTTTAACGTTAAGTGGGGTTAGACTTCCCCTCACTTAGCTGACGACATGTGAAGTTGGTAGAATAAGTTCCACGAATTAGAATAGTGAGCCAGTTATTTACATCTTGGATGGTGTATAATATATAAATGGGTTTAAAGTTTAGAACCACCCGATCGTCACTACTTAATTCTTTTTTTAGTGTAGCTTTTAGTAAATGGATATGTCTCTTTTTTGGTTCTTGGTCAAATGGATCGATATACACCAATATACATATTTCTATAGGGTGGACAATTCCTAACATTTCCTTCCGTTTATTCTCTGGATCAAAGTTTTCACCTCTATTACCCAATTGGGTGAAATCCGAGGTGTCATTATCTATTACTGCTCGTAGTTCATCTTCGGTAGATGACTCGTCTATTGAGAATATTGGGTTGGAAGGTTGTGAAATGGTGAATTTCGGGATCGAAGTAGATTCTTTTTCATTAATGGTACTTATCGGTCCCACCACTTTGGTCTCGGGGGTAAAATTTTCAACGTTATCGTTTTCCCAAGAGTACCAATTTGTCACCCTTACTTCTTCTTCATCCATTGATGGATCGATGATTTCGTCGGTAGAGGCTAATGTGTCGATATGTTGTGAAATTGGTAACGCTGAATAAAAAGTATCATTGGGATAGTTGGTGATTTCGGAGCTCTCGAATTCATCAAAATTCGATGATATGAGATTTTCTTGCACAATATTCCTCAGATCAACATGTGTGTAATCTGATAGAGTTTCAGATTGTGTATTTACAAACTCTCTCATTTGTTCATTTTGAGCATCAAGTTCTTCGAGTTTGATTTTCATATAATCTAAAGAATTTTCAGACACATAATTTTCCTCGTCTTCTGGTTGTTGAGTTTGGATATATTCTTGGGAATAATTCCAATTAGAATTGTATTCCTCATAATCATTCCATTCAGGTTCCATGGGTGCATAATTTTCTATAGGAACGTAATAATAACATTCCCATGTTGAGTGATAATCTCCACAGATTTCACAACCAGTTATTGTTTCGTCATTCGTGATCCAAGATTAACCGAACGAATTGTCATCAACACCCGTTTGAGAGTATTGATTAAATTAATTTCGGATGTCATAAAGAGTTTCCAAAATATTCTCGAGATTTTCCATAATGCGCTTATTACCAAATTTTAGCTACAATGTGGTGCATTTACTAATTATCCTATTAGTTAAAAAACTAAAAATTATATAAGTTATCAAATTAATAGACTTTTCTGATTTTGCCCACGTTTCGAATAGCAAATAGATGCAGCAGGTAGCTAGGATCCTTTAAATCGGAAGCCCACAACTCGCCACTAACAAATTCAACTATTACTACGAACCAGAAAATTTGGATGTCTATCAATTTAACCGCTTAAAATAATTTTTCGTTTGGAATTTAAAGAAATTTTAGAGAAGAAATAGAAAATTCTATGTCCTAAAAACTAGAGCAGCGAGAAATAAGAAAGAAAAAGATCGCGTCGGAAAACGTCGAAAAATAAAAGGTCAAAAAATAATAAAAAGAACGTAGCGCGTCGAAACTTAAAAGTCTAAAACTAAAAATTAAAGGTTGCGTATAAAGGTATTAAAGCTTAAAAGAAATTCTATATCCAAAATGGTAATTACTTAAAAAGGTACTAAAATATTAAAACGACGTCGCAAAATTCTAAAGCACCTAAATCTTAGTCTAAAGAAAAAGCACTTAAAGGATTTTACGGCAAAGCCTAAAAATCTAGAAATAAAAATAACTATGGCAAAAACTATGACTTAAAACTAATTACGAGCGAAAAATACAAATATTACGAATAAACGATAAAAATACAAATTGAAATTAAAATGATAAAAATACAAATCTTATAAAAATATTATTTTTATATTATATATTTTATAAAAGTATTAATTTTTTTATAATTATAAAACTAATTAAAACTTAAATTACAAATTAAATTAAAACTAAAACTAAATATTAAAATAAATAACCCTAAATAATAATAATAATAATAATAATAATAATAATAATAATAATAATAATAATAATAATAATAATAATAATAATAATAATAATAATAATAATAATAATAATAATAATAATAAATAATACCCCGTAATAAATGCTGAATAAGGGTTTCTGGCGTGTCAGATCAGGCCATGCGACCGCATGGTTTTAAGGCACCCAGCTCATGCAACCGCATGGGCCTGGGTTTCAGGTTTTTTTTTTTTTTTAATTTTATATTGTTTTTCTAAAAATTATATATAAATATATTTACACAAATATATATTAAAAATATAGCGTTTCGCCGAGTCCCCGGAAGCGGCACCAAAAACTTGATGATGTAGCGTGGGGGTACTAAATATACTATATATTTTTATTACAAAATACGTTACGAATTACACAAGTTTTAATTATTTATTTACAGATGGGATATACCTAAACCTTGCTACAACACTATAGGCAGTGTACCTAATCGTAGAGTAGTATAGTTTTTAGTAAGTACGGTTCGTTTCACAGGGAGACGACTTATTTTACACTATATTTTTAAACAATTATATTTGTACAAAATATATTATATTTAGTAATAATATATAAAAGGGGGTTTACCGTTTAATGACCGGTTTGTCGATTTTAAAACTTAAGCGTAAATATAAATGACAATAATTAAAGTGCGTAAAATAAATAACAATATAATAATTATGCTTATTTAAACTTCCGTAACCATGATGTTTGACGTTTTGATTATTTATTACCCTGGGTTAATTGTCCTTTGTCCTGGATGTATTTGAAACCTATCTGGTTTTTGTCCATAATAGTTCATCGATCATAATTATAAAATGCTCGGCAAATTTAACTTTATACCCGAAGTCAAATATTCCAACTAATTAAGGATTCGAACTGTAACAAGGTCTTAATACTTTGTTTAATGAATACACCAGGTTATCGACTGTGTGTAAACCAAGGTTTTAATACTTTGTTAACAATTACACCAATTACCCTTGAATGTAATCCACCCCTGTTTTAATGAGTCCATTGACTATTAATCCATCCCCGTGTCCGGTCAAATGAACAATAATTTGTATTTATAAATATCCCGCCCATCGTATCCGATTAAGCGTATGTGGTTATATATAGATACGTCAAATTGTAACCTTTATAATAAATTAACGAGGTATCATTAAGTTAATATAAAACCCATTAATAGCCCATAGTCTAATTTCCACAAGTGTCGTTCTTTTGTCCAAACCCCAATTATGGTTCAAAGCCCAATTACCCCATCTTAATATTTAGCCTAACATCACGATTACTTCGGCTCAAATAAGCATAATAATAACTTAAGTACGAGACATTAATTTAAAAAGGAGAACATAGCTTACATTGATTATTTATCGCGTAGTGTTACATGGACAGAGCTTCGACTTCAAAACCCGTAAAATAACCTTTACATAACCCAAACTAATTTAATATAAAACTAACCTATACTATATATATATATATATATATATATATATATATATATATATATATATATATATATATATATATATATATATATATATATATATATATATATTTATTATATTACAGAGGGATTATGATAAAAATTGGGGTGTTTAAACTGGCCAAACTCGTTGCCTTTTATAGATGTGGCCTGATTTCTGAAGCCATGCGATCGCATGGAATTTGCTCTTCCAGGCCATGCGATCGCATGGCCAGCTGGATCCAGCCACATTAATTTGTTTTCTTCTTTGTCGACATTATTTTATATAATATATAATATATAAATAATTTATATAATTATTTAAATATTATATTATATTCTTGTGCATAGTAGACTTGTAATTTTTGGTCCGTTGAGTCGGGCGTTGATAGTTGGCTCAGGTCCCGGTTCCGAATTTTTGAACGTCCTTTCGTATAATTTAATATCTTGTACTTTGCGTTCCGCAACTTGTACTCTTGTCATTTTTAGACGTTTCTCATCAATAATTTGAACCACTTGGATTGTATCTTGTACATTTGAGCTTTTTGGACGTTTGCGTCTTCAAATCTTCGTTTTCGCCTTTTGTCTTCGCACTTATTTATTTAAACGAATATTACTTGAAAATAGAACAATTGCAACTGAAAACTTTTCATATTGGAAGGATATTGCGCCTAAATATATGTTCATTTGGAGCACTATCACCCGGCCACCAAAAATGTTTCTTGAGATCCTTGTACATCTTCCGCGTTCCAGGATGTATTGAGTATCTGGTTTTATGAGCTTCTCTAAGTACCATTTCTCTCATATCTCCAAATTTTGGTACCCAAATCCTTTCAGCCCTATACCGGGTTCCGTCTTCCCGAATATTAAGATGCTTCTCCGATCCTTTGGGTATTTCATCCTTTAAATTTCCCTCTTTTAAAACTCCTTGTTGCGCCTCCTTTATTTGAGTAGTAAGATTAGTGCGAATCATTATATTCATAGCTTTTACTCGAATAGGTTCTCTGTCCTTTCTGCTTAAGGCATTGGCTACCACATTTGCCTTCCACGGGTGGTAACGAATCTCAAAGTTGTAATCATTCAACAATTCAATCCACCTGCACTGCGAATCTCAAGGCGTAGTGATTTTCGGAAGGCTATAAATCCTAAACCGTATATCGGATTTAGGCGAGTCTTAAACGGAAAGTCATCTACTCAAATCGAAATATCTGGAAATCAACTTTTCAGAAGTCCCAGGAGTCTGATCAGACCCTAAAAAACAGAAAACAAGTGCTCCGGTGGGTTTCTTGGTGTTTGATGCTCATCACGGTTCTCATCCTTGATGCGTATAAGTCTCAAGTGTACAACTCTTGATGTTTTAGCATCACTTTAACCAAGGTTTAACCATCAACACACAAAGTCAAGACTAAGAAATGAAATACAACTCATTTGAGAGTTTGAGCAAGATGATGAACCAAAGTTACATCAAGTTCTTAGTTTCGACACAAGTACAAGTTCTATTAAGCTATAAACTTTGATTCAAAGTAAATAAGCAAGACCTTAAGTTATAGAACTTAGATCTTAGCTAAATATTGAAGATCTTAGACTAAAAAGTCTAGATCTTATGTTCTTGGTGAAACCCTACGTTATAGAACTTAGACTTTCAACTTTTACAAAACCTTAAGTTATAAAACTTAGATTTTTGCAAAGTAAAATGAATGTAAGCTTATGAGCTTTTGTTTAAACAAGTTAGATGATCATAAGTTACATAACTTAGATCAAACACAATAATGAAACCTTAAGCTAGAAAGCTTGGATTTCTTAACAATACTTATGAGATTTCAAGCTAGTAAGCTTGTACCTTTGTTTAATGGAAACACAAGTTACAATTTAAAGTACAACAAATTAAAGAAGATCATAAGTTAATAAACTTGATCTTTTAATGAACTTTTTGTAGAAACCTCAAGCTAGAAAGCTTGGATTTCCAATGTTCTTGAAGATCTTTAAAGTAGAAAGTTAGATCTATAAGTTACATGAAGATCATAAACATAAGTTTTGATCTTTTAACATAAATAAAGAGATCTTAAGTTATGAAACTTAGATCTAACAAAGTAATGAAGATTCAAAGCTAAAAAACTTGAATCTTTCATGTTCTTGAAGACTTTCAAATCAAAGTTTAAATCTACAAGATTTATGAAGATTCAAGTTACAAAACTTGAATCTTTGTTCATGATGATGATGAATCACGAATTAAAGAAAGAAAAGAAAGAAAAAGAAGTCAAGAACTTACAAGTTCTTCAAAGTTTTAGTGTGACAAAGTTAGAGAGAAAACTAGAGAAATGTGTGTGTGTGTGTTTTGAGAATGAAATGAGAGTTTAAAAAAAAAAGAAATGGTGGTGATGGGATAAGGTGGCCGACAGTTTGGATGGGGTGGGGGGGACCATTTGCTTTGCATGGGTAGTGGTACATGGTGATGCTAGCATGTTGGGTGGCATTGTATATGGAGTTAAAATGTGTAAGTTGTAGTACATAAGCATGCTTAATCCTTGTCTTAATATTAAATGGGTTTTGTCTTTAATTACATGGGCTAACTAACCCATTAACTAGCCCACTAAAATGAGTCCATTAACTTGAGTAGGGTGAGCCTTTAATAAGCTAAGTCCATTAAGGTGTTAGGCCCACTAATACTAACTAGTGTGCATTAGTAAACACTAAGCTTAATTAAAAAACCCATCAAGCCAAGTAATTGTCTTTAATAAATAACAATTAGTTTTAAGTAGTCATAATACTCCAATTATGACAAAAGGTTAACGTGTACCAAGTATGTAGCGTGTTTTAAACGACAAGTGACACTAACGGTCGTAAAAGCATTCGAGGATCAAGTTAAGTGATTAAGCACTTAATAACACGTTTAAAATATTACCGAAAGTAATTAACATGAATTATGATCCCATAATGTAATCTAACTCAGTACGCACAAATACGCAGTTTCCTGAAAGTATAATATATAATTATAAGTCGAAAAAGTCGGGTCGTTACATTACCCACATGTTAAAGAAAATTTCGTACCGAAATTTTAAGCTGAGGTAGACGGCAGAGTCGTGAAGAGGTGAGGATACTTCTGCATCATTTGATCCTCTCATTCCCAAGTAAACTTAGGTCCTCGTTTAGCATTCCAACGGACTCGGACAATTGGAAACTTATTGTGCTTTAAAGTCTTAACCTTGCGGTCCATGACCTTAACAGGTTCTTCCATGAAGTGGAGTTTGTCATCAATCGTAAGTTCATCGATGGGTATGATAAGTTCTGGTTCTGCAAGACACTTCTTTAGATTCGATAAGTAGAAAGTGGGATGAACTGAGCTCAACTGAGTCGGAAGATCCAAACGGTAAGCAACGCTTCCAACACGCTCCAAGATTTCAAAAGGACCAATATATCGCGGATTTAGCTTCCCAAGCTTTCCGAAATGGATTACACCTTTCCAAGGTGCGAATTTCAACATTACACGGTCACCTACTTGGAATTCGAGATCTTTACATTTAAAGTCGGCATAGCTCTTTTGACGATCACGGGCCGTCTTGAGCCTTGCTTGGATTTGAACGATCTTCTCGGTTGTTTCATGGATGAGTTCGGGTCCGGTGATTTGCTTTTCACCTACTTCTTCCCAACAAATAGGAGAACGACATTTGCGGCCATACAAAGCTTCGAAAGGTGCAGCATTAATACTCGAATGATAACTATTGTTGTAAGAGAATTCGGCTAGAGGCAAATGCTTCTCCCAAGCTTTTCCGAAATTAATAACACAAGCACGCAACATGTCCTCCAAAGTTTGAATCGTGCGTTTGCTTTGTCCGTTGGTTTGCGGGTGGTATGCGGTACTCATGTCTAAACGTGTTCCCAAGGCTTCTTGTAAGGAACGCCAAAATCTTGAAGCGAAACGGGCATCTCTATCGGAAATAATCGATAAGGGTACACCGTGACGAGATATAATTTCCTTTATGTATAGTTGTGCGAGTTTTTCCATGGTATCGGTTTCTTTCATGGCTAGGAAGTGAGCAGATTTGGTAAGACGGTCAATAATAACCCAGATGGTATCATATCCGCTTACCGTCTTTGGTAGTTTCGTGATGAAGTCCATCGTTATTCTTTCTCACTCCATTGCGGGATTTCGGGTTGCTGAAGTAACCCGGATGGCCTTTGATGTTCAGCTTTGACTTTGGAACAAGTTAAACACTTTCCAACATAAGTAGCAACATCCTTTTTAAGGTTTGGCCACCAATATTCTTCCTTGAGATCGTGGTACATCTTACCGGCTCCTGGATGAATCGAATACCTTGACCTGTGGGCTTTATCTAAAATAAGGCTTTGTAAATCCCCATAACTAGGCACCCAAATTCTTCTGGCGAAATATCGGAGTCCTGTCTCTTTAACTTCGAATCGAGAGACGAGAATGTTAAAGCATTCATGAGAAATATTTTCATCCTTGAGAGCCTCATCTTGGGCTACACAGATTTGGCTATTGAGATTTTTGTGAATGGTGATGTTTAAGGCTCGGACACGAAGAGGTACTATTCTTTGCTTTTAGCTCAAGGCATCGGCTACAACATTTACCTTGCCAGGATGGTAACGAAGTTCACAATCGTAATCGTTCAATGTTTCGATCCACCGCCGTTGTCTCATGTTCAGTTGTTTTTGATCAAAAATGTGTTGGAGGCTTTTGTGGTCGGTGAAGATGGTGCTTTTGGTTCCGTAAAGATAGTGTCTCCACGATTTGAAACGGCTCCAAGTTCGAGGTTATGTGTCGTGTTGTTTCGTTCGTGAATTTTCAATTGTCGAGAGGCATAAGTAATAACTTTCTTTCGTTGCATCAATACACACCCAAAACCATGTTTCGAGGCATCGCAATATACAATAAAATCATCATTGCCTTTGGAAAGACATAAGATAGGAGCGGTGGTTAACTTTTTCTTTAAGGTTTGAAATGCCGACTCTTGTTTGGCCGCCCAAACGAATTTCTTTCCCTTGTGAGTTAACGCAGTTAAAGGACGTGCAATCGAAGAGAAACCTTCGATGAATCTATGATAGTAACCGGCGAGGCCTAAAAATTGACGAATATGAGTAGGAGTATTGGGGGTTTCCCACTTGCTAATGGCTTCGATTTTCGCAGGATCGACTTTGATACCTTGATCGCTTACAACATGGCCAAGAAATTGAACTCCCTTTAACCAAAATTCACACTTAGAGAATTTGGCATAGAGTTGTTCTTGTCTCAAGAGTTCAAGCACGAGTCGGAGGTGTTGTTCGTGTTCATTTTCGCTTTTTGAATAGATTAAAATATCATTTATGAATACGGTAACGAATTTGTCTAGGTACGGCTTGCACACGTGGTTCATAAGATTTTGTATTCATGGATCTTACAAGGAACTCATAATGACCATTCTGAGTTCAGAACGCGGTCTTAGACACATCTTCTTCCTTCACCCTCAATTGGTGATAGCCTGACCGTAAATCAATATAAATGCTCGATCCTTGAAGTTGATCAAATAAATCATCAATCCTTGGGAGCGGATATCGATTCTTGATTGACAACTTGTTCAGCTCGCGGTACTCAATACACATACGAAATGATCCGTCCATCTTCTTAACAAACAGAACAGGTGCGCCCCAAGGCGATGAACCCGGTCGAATAAATCCTTGGTCTAATAATTCTTGTAGCTGACTCTGCAACTCTTGTAGTTCGGAAGGTGCGAGTTGATAAGGCGCGTGATCAACTGGAGCAACTAAATCGATCTGAAACTCTACCGGTCGCGGTGGCAGTAGTCCAGGAAACTTTTCCGGAAAAACTTCTGGAAATTTACTAACGATTGGGACTTCATTGAATTTCTGATCGCGGTGAAGGGCGTCCGATTCTCTTTGGTTTCTACTTTCTTCACATGTGCCAATATTACAAAATATCCTTTTCTCATAAACTTTTGAGCCCTCAAACATTTTATGAGATTTAGCTTTGAGTTACACCTCTCTCCGTGTACTATCATTGGCGCACCGTTCTCATGAGGTATGTGAAGAATCTTCTTACTACAAATAACTTTCGCTTTCATCCTTGAAAGCCAGTCCATTCTAACTATTATATCAAAGCTTCCCAAATTGATGGGTGTTAGGTTAATCTTAAGGTCCATTCCAACCAAATCTTATTATACTACCATGAAAAATTCTATCAGTCTTCTCAAATAACATCTGCTTGTGCGTAGGTAACTAATCCTTTCCGATTACTACTTTAAAACTTCCAAGTTTTGTTGACATGTGATCATCTCCAATAACCCACATGTTAATTTTAAGGTACTACCTTAAATTATTCATCTACCTTTGTTATTTTTCCATTGCTTTACTCCATAAAATATACTTAACGTCCATGGGTGTTAAGGGCTTACTAATCAAAACAATAAAGTTCTTAGATCTGGGGTATCAACTGCTCCAGTAGTAAACAACTCTGAAATAATAATATTGTTGAGAAGAAACATAGTCTCCACTATACTCCAAATCCATGTGAGTCTCCTTTGACCTCCTTAGCCATGTGGCCATTCTTCTTCCACTTCTAGTAGTCCGCCTAATAAATACACCACTGTGTCTTCCAAAATTCTCTTTGATCACTTCATGTTCCTCATGTAACAACATCAAAACTTCTGTATGAATTACCGCAATATAATCACATCGTCCAGTCGTCATTATATTAAACTAATTCATACTTCCATTCCGTCATCACTTCACAAGTTCAAGATAACGTGATCAACTTCGGGTTTCTACTCAACTCCATCTAAGTGATGCTCCATCCTTGCTATCCAAACATGAAATATGCATACTTTATTCCACGACTTGTCGGTGTAGGTGCGTAGGTTCCGTAGGGTACGCATTGATGTTTAAATGTGTCGGTGCATGTCTTCAAAACGCTCGGGTTCGTGCAATGCTTCCAGGTTCCTTTAGAGAGCTTCAATCGTGTCCTCATGTCGGACAAGGAATGATATAGGGCGATGTGAGGCGACTCTGATGTCATTGGGTATAGATGAGCATCAACGGAAGATACTCCAACCTGGGGGAGAATTTAAATGCCCTTCTGACATTTTAATGTATAAGAGTGTTAGGGACCTAAGTCCAACTATGTTGTTAGATCTCGGACAGATGGTGTAGGATGAAGGTAAATAGTATACCAGTTTGTGAGATTTGAGCATTATTCTGAGAGTTTGTACATCGTGTGTGGCCCATCACGATGAGCATGGTAAGTGTGACAAGGTGTGGTTGCTCTATCCATTCCACAGAGGGTTCCTCTTTCAAGGGATCTACTTTGTTTATGCATGCACTAGGGGGAATTCTTCTTCAATTGCGCAAGAAATCGCTTCGTTTTCGGGATCGGGTGGATGGTGGTAACTGATGGAACAGGATAAAAGTCCCCAAAGTCGGATGAGTGGGGATGGATTGAGAAAATATCTTATGGTGCAAGAAATTTCAAAGTTTGTTCGGATACATGTGAGTTAACACTCGGCTCGGTTAATTAGAAACGTTAGCACATAGTATATCATAGCGGCACACAATAGTAACCTACAACAGTAGTCTAAGGCAGTATATAACAGGGTAATACTAGTAGTGTCATTGATAATGCTAAAAACGAACATATATTTCATAGCATTATTCCTCAAGAAAGACAAGCTTTTAGTTGCAATTGTTCTATTTACAAGTAATATTCGTTTAAATAATAAAAGGTGAAGACAAAAGACAGATTCGACGAATTGAAGACGCAAACGACCAAAAAGCTCAAAAGTACAAAATACAATCAACGAGGTTCCAATTATTGATAAGAAACGTCTCAAAATTACAAGAGTACAAGATTCAAAACAAAAAGTACAAGATATTAAATTGTACGCAAGGACGTTCGAAAATCCGGAACTGGGACCAGAGTCAACTCTCAACGCTCGACGCAACGGACTAAAAATTACATGTCAACTATGCACATAAATATAATATAATATTTAAATAATTCTAATAATTATTTAATATATTATATTTATTTATAAAACCGTCGGCAGAAGAAAACAACCAAATGTGAGCCTCCCCAGCTGGCCATGCGAACGCATGGCCTTGAAGAGCAAAGCTCATGCGATCGCATGAGCTCCTTTTTCAGTTCACAGGCCTATAAATTCGCAGTTTGGTGAACGTAAAATCCATCTATCTTTCTCTTCTCCATTCATACGTAATATTTATATTTATAATTTATATTTTAATTTTAATTTTAATTATAATTCTAATAATAAGGGTATTTTAGCGAATGTTGTAAGGGTGTAAGTCGAAATTCTGTCCGTGTAACGCTACGCTATTTTTAATCATTGTAAGTTATGTTCAACCTTTTTAATTTAATGTCTCGTAGCTAAGTTATTATTATGCTTATTTAATCCGAAGTAATCATGATGTTGGGCTAATTACTAAAATTGGGTAATTGGGCTTTGTACCATAATTGGGGTTTGGATAAAAGAACGACACTTGTGGAAATTAGACCATGGGCTATTAATGGGCTTTATATTTGTTTAACTAAATGATAGTTTGTTAATGTCAATATAAAGATTTACAATTGGGCGTCCCTATAAATAACCATTTACACTCGATCGGACAGAATGGGCAGGGTATTTATATGTACGAATAATCGTTCATTTAACCGGACACGGGAATGGATTAATAGCCACTAGAATAATTAAAACAGGGGTGAAATTATGTACAAGGACACTTGGTATAATTGATAACAAAATATTAAAACCTTGGGTTACACTCAGTCAACATCCTGGTGTAATTATTAAACAAAGTATTAAAATCTTGTTACAGTTTAAGTCCCCAATTAGTTGGAATATTTAACTTCGGGTATAAGAATAATTTGACGAGGACACTCGCACTTTATATTTATGACTGATGGACTGTTATGGACAAAAACCAGACGGACATATTAAATAATCCAGAACAAAGGACAATTAACCCATGGGCATAAAACTAAAATCAACACGTCAAACATCATGATTACGGAAGTTTAAATAAGCATAATTCTTTTATTTCATATTTAATTTCCTTTATTTTATATTTAATTGCACTTCTAATTATCGCATTTTTATTTATTGCTATTGTATTTAATTGCACTTTTAATTATCGTACTTTTTAATTATCGCAAGTTTATTTTATCGCACTTTTATTATTCGCAATTTCATTATCGTTATTTACTTTACGCTTTAATTTAAGTCTTGTATTTATTTTTAATATTTTACATTTGGTTTTAACTGCGACTAAAGTTTTAAAATCGACAAACCGGTCATTAAACGGTAAAAACCCCTCTTTATAATAATAATATTACTTGTATATATATTTGTATTTTTATAAAAGTAAACTAATATAGCGTTAAGCTTTGTTTAAAGATTTTCCCTGTGGAACGAACCGGACTTACTAAAAACTACACTACTGTACGATTAGGTACACTGCCTATAAGTGTTGTAGCAAGGTTTAAGTATATCCATTCTATAAATAAATAAATATCTTGTGTAAAATTGTATCGTATTTAATAGTATTTCCTTGTAAAATTTAATAGTATTTTATATACACCTCGCGACACATCAAGACATTTTTGGCGTCGCTGCCGGGGAATCAATCTAGCTTAAAAGCCGGAAGCGCAACGCTAATATATATAGAAAAAAAAAGATTTTTATTTTTAGTACGCTTTTGTAAAAACACGTTTTAAATATTCAAAAATATTAAAAGAAAAACAAAAATATAAATATTTTTTTTTAGAGTTTGGTAAATATTTAAGTTTTATAAAGTTTCTTTATTTCTATTTCTTTTAGTTTGTAAAAATATAAGTTTTATTTAATTAATAAATATATTTTATATTTTACAGCAAAAACAGAAAAAAAAAATTAAAACTCGAGTCTGGTACTGTAACAGCCCACTCTGTGGCCCGAAACCCTAGCCCATGCGATCGCATGGCCGGATTGTTTAGGACTCATGCGATCGCATGAGCCCATCTGACACGCCAGACTGCAACTGCATTAATTACGGAGTATATTTTAATTATTATTATTATTAAAACCCTAATTAGGGTTTATTAGTTAATTAATATATTAATTTAGTTTTATTTATTATTTGTATTATTTAGTTTAATTAGTTTAATTAAATTGTAAAATTAATAGTTTTATAAAATAAATAATATAAAAATAATATTTTTATAAAAATTGTAATTTTTACAACTTTTTGTATATTTTTATATTTTGTCCCTTTTTAATCGTTTTAGCGTAATATTTGTATTTTTAGCTCATATTTAGTTTTAAACTTAGTTTTTGCCATAGTTATTTTTACTTCTAGATTTTTAGGCTTTGCCGTAAAATCCCTTAAGTGTTTTTCTTTAGACTAAGATTTAGGTACTTTAGAATTTTGCGACGCCTTTTTAAGTTTTAGTTTCTTTTTAAGTTATTTCCATTTGGGATATAGTTTTTCCTGTAAGCTTTAATATTTTTAGACACCTTTTACCTATGTATCAATTATCATTCCAATTAGTAATCTCAATTTGCGATTATAATTTTAAGTTAGTTGTAGTGATAAGGTTGGGTTAGTCAAGTGTTTTTAAGTTTTATAAGTTTCTTTTATTTTTCCGTCGCCTGTTATCTTTCTTTCTTATTTTTCTTTTTCGATCTTTTTCCGACGAACTCTTTTTCTTTCTTATTTCTCGCTATTCTAGTTTTTAGGACATAGATTTTTATTCTACTTCTTATCTAAATTTCTTAAAATTACGAAAATTTATTTTAAGTGGTTAAATTAATAGACATCAAAATTTTCTAGTTCGTAGTAATAGTTGGATTTGTACGTGGACCGGGTTATTGGAGCCAAACAGTCCTCAATTATATTGAGACCAAACGAATCCTGCCCCTCTGCTGCATCTTTTGGCTATTCGAAACGTGGGCAAAATCAGAAAAGTCTATTGATTGGATAACTTATTATAATTTTTCTTTCCTTTTAAAAACTAATAGGATATTCAGTGAATGCACCGAGCAAGACGTTCACCACCTTTTGTACGTTCACCACCTGTAACTAGATCAAGACATTTAGCAAATATTACTGCCGTTGATTTTTCTTTAGAATCGTCATCCAGTCGACCAAGTACTCCAGTTCAAATTTCCGATAATCCATTTTTTGAACCCGACCTCACAATTGAGAATCCGGAGAATATTCAGGAATGATTCGTAGATCCTGAACCATTAAATTTTCCTCCGAAACCACCAATCATTCAAACAGAGATTGTTGAGGAACGAACCATTAAATCAGAATCCTCTAGTGATTCCGATTCAACAAATTCAATTATGGAGAATCTGGAACCTTTAAGTATGGAAGACCGAATGAGAGCTAAACGCACTGGCCAAGGTCACGCAATTACTCATCCACACATTAATGCGCCAGATTATGAAATCAAAGGACAAATTCTACACATGGTGACTAATCAATGCCAATTTAGTGGTGCGCCGAAGGAGGATCCAAATGAACATTTACGTACCTTTAATAGGATCTGCACACTATTTAAAATCCGAGAAGTGGAGGATGAACAGATATATCTCATGTTATTTCCCTGGACTTTAAAGGGAGAAGCCAAAGATTGGTTGGAATCGTTACCTGAAGGGGCGATTGATACATGGGATGTTTTAGTTGAAAAATTTCTTAAACAATTCTTTCCTGCATCTAAAGCCGTAAGACTTCAAGGAGAAATTGTTATGTTCACACAGAAGCCAAATGAAACTCTATATGAGGCGTGGACAAGATTTGGAAAGTTGTTAAGAGGATGTCCGCAACATGGTTTAGACACCTGTCAAATAGTACAAATATTCTACCAAGGATGCGACATCACTACAAGGAAAGACATAGATATAGCAGCTGGTGGTTCTATTATGAAGAAAACCGAAACTGATGCTTACAAAATTATTGATAACACTGCTTCCCACTCACATGAGTGGCACCAAGAAAAAGATATCGTTAGATCATCTAAAGCAGCTAGAGCCGATTCTAGCCATGACTTAGATTTCATTTCCGCAAAGATAGATGATGTCGAGAGACGAATGGAAAAGATGACTAAAGATATTCACTCAATACGAATTAGTTGTGAGCAGTGTGGAGGACCACATTTGACAAAAGATTGTCTCAGTATTGAATTAACAATGGAACAAAGAGAGAATATTTCATACATAAACCAAAGGCCTGGAAATAATTATCAGAATAATTATCAACTGCCAAGACCGATTTACAATCAAAACCAGAACTATAACCGAAATATTCCATACAACAACCAACAAGGTCCTAGCAATTGAAATGTCCCGTTCTTATTGATTAAAAACGTTCCATATTAATTGATTTCGTTGCGAGGTTTTGACCTCTATATGAGATGTTTTTCAAAGACTGCATTCATTTTAAAACAAACCATAACCTTTATTTCATAAATAAAGGTTTAAAAAGCTTTACATAGATTATCAAATAATGATAATCTAAAATATCCTGTTTACACACGACCATTACATAATGGTTTACAATACAAATATGTTACAACAAAATAAGTTTCTTGAATGCAGTTTTTACACAATATCATACAAGCATGGACTCCAAATCTCATCCTTATTTAAGTATGCGACAGCGGAAGCTCTTAATAATCACCTGAGAATAAACATGCTTAAAACGTCAACAAAAATGTTGGTGAGTTATAGGTTTAACCTATATATATCAAATCGTAACAATAGACCACAAGATTTCATATTTCAATACACATCCCATACATAGAGATAAAAATCATTCATATGGTGAACACCTGGTAACCGACATTAACAAGATGCATATATAAGAATATCCCCATCATTCCGGGACACCCTTCGGATATGATATAAATTTTGAAGTACTAAAGCATCCGGTACTTTGGATGGGGTTTGTTAGGCCCAATAGATCTATCTTTAGGATTCGCGTCAATTAGGGTGTATGTTCCCTAATTCTTAGATTACCAGACTTAATAAAAAGGGGCATATTCGATTTCGATAATTCAACCATAGAATGTAGTTTCACGTACTTGTGTCTATTTTGTAAATCATTTATAAACCTGCATGTATTCTCATCCCAAAAATATTAGATTTTAAAAGTGGGACTATAACTCACTTTCACAGATTTTTACTTCGTCGAGAAGTAAGACTTGGCCACTGTTGATTCACGAACCTATAACAATATATACATGTATATTAAAGTATGTTCAAAATATATTTACAACACTTTTAATATATTTTGATGTTTTAAGTTTATTAAGTCAGCTGTCCTCGTTAGTAACCTACAACTAGTTGTCCACAGTTAGATGTACAGAAATAAATCGATAAATATTATCTTGAATCAATCCACGACCCAGTATTGATCACAACTCAAACTATATATATTTTGGAATCAACCTCAACCCTGTATAGCTAACTCCAACATTCACATATAGAGTGTCTATGGTTGTTCCGAAATATATATAGATGTGTCGACATGATAGGTCGAAACATTGTATACGTGTCTATGGTATCTCAAGATTACATAATATACAATACAAGTTGATTAAGTTATGGTTGGAATAGATTTGTTACCAATTTTCACGTAGCTAAAATGAGAAAAATTATCCAATCTTGTTTTACCCATAACTTCTTCATTTTAAATCCGTTTTGAGTGAATCAAATTGCTATGGTTTCATATTGAACTCTATTTTATGAATCTAAACAGAAAAAGTATAGGTTTATAGTCGGAAAAATAAATTACAAGTCATTTTTGTAAAGGTAGTCATTTCAGTCGAAAGAACGACGTCTAGATGACCATTTTAGAAAACATACTTCCACTTTGAGTTTAACCATAATTTTTGGATATAGTTTCATGTTCATAATAAAAATCATTTTCTCAGAATAACAACTTTTAAATCAAAGTTTATCATAGTTTTTAATTAACTAACCCAAAACAGCCCGCGGTGTTACTACGACGGCGTAAATTCGGTTTTACGGTGTTTTTCGTGTTTCCAGGTTTTAAATCATTAAGTTAGCATATCATATAGATATAAAACATGTGTTTAGTTAATTTTAAAAGTCAAGTTAGAAGGATTAACTTTTATTTGCGAACAAGTTTAGAATTAACTAAACTATGTTCTAGTGATTACGAGTTTAAACCTTCGTATAAGATAGTTTTATATATATGAATCGAATGATGTTATGAACATCATTACTACCTCAAGTTTAGTAGGTAAACCTACTGGAAGTGACAAGAAATGATCTAGCTTCAAAGGATCTTGGATGGCTTGAAAGTTCTTGAAGTAGGATCATGACACAAAAACAAGTTCAAGTAAGATTTTTACTCGAATTAAGATAGTTTATAGTTATAGAAATTGAATCAAAGTTTGAATATGAATATTACCTTGAATAAGAAAGATAACCTACTGTATATAACAAAGGTTTCTTGATCTTAGATGATTACTTGGAATGGATTAGAAAGCTTGGAAGTAAATTAGTAAACTTGAAGGGATTTTTGAAGTGTTCTTGAAGTGTTCTTGAAGTGTCCTTCCTATGATGATTATAACTTGATTCTTGAAGTGATTTTTGATGAAGATGATGATTAACTACTGGAAAAATACGTTCATAATAGTGTGTGTGTGTGTTGAGAGAGAATTAGAAAGAGAATTGGAAGTGAAATGGAGTGAATGATGAGTGGTAATTGGTGAGTGATGAGTGGGGTTAAAAGGTGTTCTAGTTAGTTGACTAGCTCATGGTAGAAGTTAAAATTGATTAGTCATACATGACATAATCAAGAGTGGAATCCCATTCTAGTTCCTATTGGTATATACCCATAGTAAGTACGTTTTGAAGCTGTGTATAATACGGGTAAGAATACGACTAGAATTCTTGATGAAAGAAAAGAATGGGAAAGTAACTGTAACCATTTTCGTTAAGTATGAGTGTTTTGATATATGTCTTGAAGTCTTCCAAAAGTATTTTAATACATCTAAATACACTACATGTATATACATTTTAACTGAGTCGTTAAGTCATCGTTAGTCGTTACATGTAAGTGTTGTTTTGAAACCTTTAAGTTAACGATCTCAATTAATGTTGTTAACCCATTGTTTATTATATCTAATGAGATGTTAAATTATTATATTATCATGATATTAGGATATGTTAATATATCTTAATATGATATATATACATTTAAATGTCGTTACAACGATAATCGTTACATATATGTCTCGTTTCGAAATCCTTAAGTTAGTAGTCTTGTTTATATGTATATAACTCATTGTTAATATACTTATGGAGATACTTACTTATCATAATCTCATGTTAACCATATGTATATCCATATATATATCGTCATGTCATTTTTACAAGTTTTAACGTTCGTGAATCGCCGGTCAACTTGGGTGGTCAATTGTCTATATGAAACATATTTCAATTAATCAAGTCTTAACAAGTTTGATTGCTTAACATGTTGGAAACATTTAATCATGTAAATATCAATCTCAATTAATATATATAAACATGGAAAAGTTCGGGTCACTACAGCAATCAACAAGTATCCAATAATAATTACAATCAGCAAAGACCTAATTTTCAAAACAAACCACCACAACAAACCGATGATAAAAAGCCGAATTTAGAAGACATGATGACGAAGCTAGTTGAAACTCAAACGCAGTTTTTCACATCTCAGAAACAAACCAATGAACAAAATGCTCAAGCATTTAGAAATCAACAAGCTTCTATTCAAAATCTGGAACAAGAAGTAAGTAACCTAGCAAGGTTAATAGGTGAAAGAAAACCGGGAAGTCTACCTAGTGATACAAATGCTAACCCCCGAAATGAAACAGCTAAAGCCATTACCACAAGAAGTGGTACAACACTTAAACCACCTGAAATACCTGTAACTTCTGATAAAGCTATTCCTACTCCACAAGAACCACAACCTAATCAAGATAAGGAAAAAGAACTGGTACTTGAAAAGGTTAATGAAGATAACACAGTTAAGGCTAAACCTTATGTTAAACCATACCAACCACCACTTCCTTACCCGAGTAAAATGAAGAAAGAGAAACTTGAAGCCGAGCAATCCAAATTCTTGGATATGTTTAAACAGATAAATGTAAATCTTCCTTTCATTGATGTGATTTCAGGAATGCCTAGATATGCTAAATTCTTGAAAGATCTAATCTCAAATAGAAAGAAAATGGAAGAACTCTCGGCTGTTACCATGAATGCTAATTATTCAGCAGTACTGTTGAATAAGATACCAGAAAAACTATCTGATCCAGGAAGTTTCACAATTCCATGTTTTCTGGGTAGTCTTAGTTCAATAGAAGCATTGGCAGACTTAGGTGCTAGTATAAATCTAATGCCATATTCACTATACGCTAAACTAGACCTTGGAGAATTGAAACCAACCAGAATAAGCATACAACTAGCCGATAGATCAATAAAATATCCTAGAGGGATAATGGAGAACATGCTAGTTAAAGTTGGTACTTTAGTATTTCCAGTAGATTTTGTTGTTCTGGACATGGAAGAAGATTCTCAAGTTCCTCTCATATTAGGAAGACCATTCTTAAATACGGCTAAAGCAATGATAGACGTGTTCGGTAAGAAACTGACCCTAAGTATAGAGGATGAGAGTGTTACCTTTTCAGTTGATAGAGCAATGCAACAACCACAATCTGCAGATGATACATGTTATTATATTCAAACTATAGATGCACATGCAGAATTATTAGAAGAATTTCCAGAATTACAAGGAACAGGAGAATGTTCTTTAGGTTAAGGTAATGAACCAATTGATGAAGCTGAAATGTTAGCTACACTTATAGCTAATGGATATGAACCAACAACAGAAGAAATTCAAATGCTAAAAGAAGAAGACAGATATCGATATAAATCATCGATAGAAGAACCTCCGAAATTAGAATTAAAGCCACTTCCAAACCATTTGGAATACGCTTATTTACATGGTGAATCTGAATTACCTGTAATAATATCGTCTTCTCTTACTGAAAATGAGAAATCACAACTCATTTCTGTGTTGAAAGCTCATAAACCAGCCATTGCATGGAAGATTCATGATATTAAAGGAATAAATCCTTCGTATTGCACACATAAAATCCTTATGGAAGAAGGTCATAAAACGTATGTGCAACGCCAACGAAGAGTAAATCCTAATATGCAAGATGTAGTTAAGAATGAGATTATTAAACTGCTAGATGCAGGTCTAATTTATCCAATTTCTGATAGTCCATGGGTAAGCCCTGTTCAATGCGTGCCTAAGAAGGGTGGCATGACTGTCATTACAAATGAGAAAAATGAGCTTATTCCTACTAGGACTGTAACAGGATGGCGTGTGTGTATTGATTATAGAAAATTAAATGATGCCACCAGAAAAGATCACTTTCCCTTACCTTTCATTGATCAAATGTTGGAAAGATTAGCCGAAAATAGTTACTATTGTTTTATAGATGGATTTTCCGAATATTTTCAAATTCCAATAGCACCCGAGGACCAAGAGAAAACCACGTTCACGTGCCCTTATGGTACTTTTGCTTACAAACGCATGCCATTTGGACTTTGCAACGCCCCTGCAACCTTTCAAAGGTGCATGATGGCGATTTTTCACGACATGATAGAAGAATGCATGGAAGTTTTCATGGATGACTTTTCGGTCTTCGGTGATACATTTGAAACATGTCTAGCTAATCTTGAACGAATGCTTATTAGATGCAAACAATCAAATCTAGTACTTAATTGGGAGAAATGCCATTTCATGGTTAAAGAAGGCATCGTTCTTGGACATAAAATTTCAAAAGAAGGAATTGAAGTGGATAGAGCTAAAGTAGATGTAATTGCTAAACTTCCACATCCCACCAATGTTAGAGGAGTTAGGAGTTTTCTAGGGCATGCCAGTTTTTACCGACGTTTCATAAAAGATTTTTCTAAAATTGCCACTCCTATGAATAAACTCCTAGAAAAGGATGCTCCATTCATCTTTTCAGATGAGTGTATCAAATCTTTTAATATTCTTAAAGAGAAACTCACTAATGCACCGATTATGATAACACCAAATTGGAATCTACCATTTGAACTAATGTGCGATGCAAGTGATTTTGCAATGGGAGCCGTTTTAGGACAAAGGATTGAAAAACGATTTCAACCTATATATTATGCTAGTAAGACGTTACAAGGAGCACAAACGAACTATACAACTACTGAAAAAGAACTCCTTGCTATTGTCTTTGCTTTTGACAAATTTCGTTCATATCTCGTTCTAGCAAAAACGGTGGTCTATACCGACCATTCTGCTCTTAGATACCTATTTTCAAAACAAGATGCTAAACCAAGATTAATCCGTTGGATCTTACTCTTACAAGAGTTTGATATTGAAATCCGAGATAAAAGAGGAGCAGAAAATCTCGCCGCTGATCATCTTTCTCGTCTTGAAAATCCCGAATTAGAAGTTCTAAATGAATCGGCCATACAAGACAACTTTCCTGATGAATATCTATTGAAGAAAGATTATAATGAAATCCCATGGTTTGCAGACTATGCAAACTACTTAGTTTGTGGATTCCTTGAAAAAGGATTATCGTACCAAAAACGAAAGAAATTCTTCAGTGATATAAAACACTATTTTTGGGAAGATCCACACCTGTTTAAAAGTTGTCCAGATGGAATAATACGCCGATGTGTATTTGGAGATGAAGCTAGTAAAATTTTAAACCATTGTCACACAGGACCAACAGGAGGGCATTATGGGCCTCAATTAACAGCAAGAAAAGTTTATGATGCTGGATTCTATTAGCCTACAATTTACAAAGAAGCACACCTTCTTTGCAAATCCTGTGATGCATGTCAAAGGGCCAGAAAAATAAGTCAACGTGATGAAATGCCACAAAATGTCATCCAAGTATGTGAAGTATTTGACATTTGGGGTATTGACTTTATGGGTCCATTTCCAAAATCTCATAATAATCTCTATATTCTCGTAGCCATTGATTATGTATCTAAATGGGCGGAAGCACAAGCTCTCCCAACTAACGATGCACGAGTTGTAGTCAACTTTTTAAAACGTCTTTTTGCAAGGTTTGGAACACCGAAAGCTTTAATAAGTGATCGGGGTACTCATTTCTGTAATAATCAACTTGAGAAAGTTCTTAAAAGATATGGAGTAACTCATAAAATCTCCACCGCATATCATCCACAAACAAGTGGACAAGTTAAAAATACCAACCGAGCTTTAAAACGTATTTTAGAGAAAACCGTAGGATCAAATCCGAAGGAATGGTCCATTAAATTGGAGGATGCACTCTGGGCTTTTAGAACAGCCTACAAAACTCCAATTGGAACCACACCTTTTAGACTTGTTTATGGAAAAGCATGTCATCTTCCAGTAGAAATTGAACACAAAGCATTTTGGGCTTTTGATAATGCTAAAAACGAACATATATTTCATAGCATTATTCCTCAAGAAAGACAAGCTTTTAGTTGCAATTGTTCTATTTACAAGTGATATTCGTTTAAATAATAAAAGGTGAAGACAAAAGACAGATTCGACGAATTGAAGACGCAAACGACCAAAAAGCTCAAAAGTACAAAAGACAATCGAAAAGGTTCCAATTATTGATAAGAAACGTCTCGAAATCACATGAGTACAAGATTCAAAACGTAAAGTACAAAATATAAAATTGTACGCAAGGACGTTCGAAAATCCGGAACCGGGACCAGAGTCAACTCTTAACGCTCGACGCAACGGACTAAAAATTACAAGTTAACTATGTATATAAATATAATATAATATATAATTAATTATATTAATTATATATATATTATATATATATATTAAAAACCGTCGGCAGCAAGAAACTCCAAGGGTGTGAGCTGTAAATATATCTCCGCGACTCGCGGAGTTTTAAGGGCATTTTGCCGCGAGTCGCGGAGCCCCAATTTTCAACTCTGGCTATAAAGCCAACCGAATTCTGATCAAATTTAATCATCTTTTTCTTCCTCTTCATACGTAAAATTTATATTTATATTTATAATTTATATTTTAATTTTAATTATAATTCTAATAATAAGGGTATGTTAGCGAATGTTGTAAGGGTGTAAGTCGAAATTCTGTCCGTGTAACGCTACGCTATTTTTAATCATTGTAAGTTATGTTCAACCTTTTTATATTAATGTCTCGTAGCTAAGTTATTATTATGCTTATTTAAAACGAAGTAATCATGATGTTGGGTTAATTACTAAAATTGGGTAATTGGGCTTTGTATCATAATTGGGGTTTGGATAAAAGAACGACACTTGTGGAAACTAGACTATGGGCTATTAATGGGCTTTATATTTGTTTAACTAAATGAAAGTTTGTTAATGTTAATATAAAGATTTACAATTGGGCGTCCCTATAAATTACCATATACACTCGATCGGACACGATGGGCGGGGTATTTATATGTACGAATAATCGTTCATTTAACCGGACACGGGAATGGATTAATAGCCACTAGAATAATTAAAACAGGGGTGAAATTACATTCAAGGGTAATTGGTGTAATTGTTAACAAAGTGGTAAAACCTTGGTTTACACGCAGTCGATAACCTGGTGTATTCATTAAACAAAGTATTAAAACCTTGTTACAATTCGAATCCCCAATTAGTTGGAATATTTAACTTCGGGTATAATAATAATTTGATGAGGACACTTGCAATTTATATTTATGACTGATGGACTGTTATGGACAAAAACCAGACGGACATATTAAATAATCCAGGACAAAGGACAATTAACCCATGGGCATAAAACTAAAATCAACACGTCAAACATCATGATTACGGAAGTTTAAATAAGCATAATTCTTTTATTTCATATTTAATTTCCTTTATTTTATATTTAATTGCACTTCTAATTATCGCCCTTTTATTTATTGTTATTTTATTTAATCGCATTTTTAATTATCGTACTTTTTAATTATCGCAATTTTATTTTATCGCATTTTTATTATTCGCAATTTCATTATCGTTATTTACTTTACGCTTTAATTTAAAGTCTTGTATTTATTTTATATTTTACATTAGGTTTTAACTGCGACTAAAGTTTTAAAATCGACAAACCGGTCATTAAACGGTAAAAACCCCCCTTTATAATAATAATATTACTTATATATATATTTGTATTTTTATAAAAGTAAACTAATATAGCGTTGAGCTTTGCTTAAAGATTTCCCTGTGGAACGAACCGGACTTACTAAAAACTACACTACTGAACGATTAGGTACACTGCCTATAAGTGTTGTAGCAAGGTTTAAGTATATCCATTCTATAAATAAATAAATATCTTGTGTAAAATTGTATCGTATTTAATAGTATTTTCTGCTAAAATTTAATACTATTTTATATACACCTCGCATAACATCAAGTATTTTTGGCGCCGCTGCCGGGGAAAAACTCTTAAAAGCCGGAAGCGCAACGCTAATATAAAAAAAAAAAAGATTTTTATCTACTTTTATTAAAAGTCGTTTTTGTAAAAATACGTTTTAAATATTCGAAAATATAAAAAGAAAAACAAAAATATTAGTATTTTTAAGATTTTGTTAAATATTTAAGTTTTATAAGTTTCTTTATTTCTATTTTAGTTTATAAAAATATAAGTTTTATTTTAAAATCTTTTATTTATTTAAAAAAACAGAAAACATAAAATAAAAAAAAAATAAAATAAAGAAAAACGCGTAAAAAGTGAAACCTGTCAACTGAATTCTGGATCCCCGCGACTCGCGGGGTTTTCTTCTTTAATTGCCGCGACTCGCGGAGGCCATCTGACACACGGACAAAAACCCTAATCAAGCATTGATTACGGGTTATTTTTAATTATTATTATTATTAAAACCTATTTATTATTATTATTATTATTAGTTTTAATTTTACTTTTACTTTTTATTTATATATTTTAGTATTAATTAGTTTTTATAAAATTGTAAAATTTGTAGTTTTATTAAATAAATAATATAAAAATAATATTTTTATAAAAATTGTACTTTTTACAACTTTTTGTATATTTTTATATTTTGTACCTTTTTAATCGTTGTAGCGTAATATTTGTATTTTTTTTAGCTCATATTTAATTTTAAACTTAGTTTTTGCTATAGTTATTTTTACTCCTAGATTTTTAGGCTTTGCCGTAGAATTCCTTAAGTGCTTTTTCTTTAGACTAAGATTTAGGTGCTTTAGAATTTTGCGACGCCTTTTTAAGTTTTAGTTTCTTTTTAAGTTATTTCCATTTGGGATTTAGTTTCTCCTGTAAGCTTTAATATTTTTAGACACCTTTTACTATGTATCAATTATCATTCCAATTAGTAATTTCAATTTGCGATTATAATTTTAAGTTAGTTGTAGTAATAAGGTTAGGTTAGTTAAGTATTTTTAAGTTTTGATAAGTTTTTTTTTATTTTTCCGTCACCTTTTATTTTTCAACCATTTTTTCTTTTTCGACCTTTTTCGACGAACTCTTTTTCTTTCTTATTTCTCGCCATTCTAGTTTTTAGGACTTAGATTTTTTTCTACTTCTTATCTAAATTTCTTAAAATTACGAAAATTTATTTTAAGTGGTTAAATTGATAGACATCAAAATTTTCTGGTTCGTAGTAATAGTTGGATTTGTACGTGGACCGGGTTATTGGAGCCAAACAGTCCTCAATTATATTGAGACCAAACGAATCCTGCCCCTCTGCTGCATCTTTTGGCTATTCGAAACGTGGGCAAAATCAGAAAAGTCTATTGATTGGATAACTTATTATAATTTTTCTTTCCTTTTTAAAACTAATAGGATATTCAGTGAATGCACCGAGCAAGACGTTCATCACCTTTTGTACGTTCACCACCTGTAACTCGATCAAGACATCGTTTAACAAATATAACCGCCGTTGATTTTTCTTTAGAATCGTCATCCAGTCGACCAAGTACTTCAGTTCAAATTTCCGATAATCCATTTTTTGAACCCAACCTCACAATTGAGAATCCGGAAAATATTCAGGAACGGTTCATAGATCCTGAACCATTAAACTTTCCTCCGGAACCACCAATCATTCAAACAGAGATTGTTGAGGAACGAACCATTAAAACAGAATCATCTAGTGATACCGATTCAACAAATTCAATTATGGAGAATCTGGAACCTTTAAGTATGGAAGACCGAATGAGAGCTAAACGCACTGGCCAAGGTCACGCAATTACTCATCCAGACATTAATGCGCCAGATTATGAAATCAAAGGACAAATTCTACACATGGTGACTAATCAATGCCAATTTAGTGGTGCGCCGAAGGAAGATCCAAATGAACATCTACGTACCTTTAATAGGATCTGCACACTATTTAAAATCCGAGAAGTGGAGGATGAACAGATATATCTCATGTTATTTCCCTGGACTTTAAAGGGAGAAGCCAAAGATTGGTTGGAATCGTTACCTGAAGGGGCGATCGATACATGGGACGTTTTAATTGATAAATTTCTTAAACAATTCTTTCCTGCATCTAAAGCCGTAAGACTTCAAGCAGAAATTGTTACGTTCACACAGAAACCAAATGAAACTCTATATGAGGCGTGGACAAGATATGGAAAGTTATTAAGAGGATGTCCGCAACATGGTTTAGACACCTGTCAAATAGTACAAATATTCTACCGAGGATGCGACATCACTACAAGAAAAGACATAGATATAGCAGCTGGTGGTTCTATTATGAAGAAAACCGAAACTGATGCTTACAAAATTATTGATAATACTGCTTCCCACTCACATGAGTGGCACCAAGAAAAAGATATCATTAGATCATCTAAAGCAGCTAGAGCCGATTCTAGCTATGACTTAGATTCCATTTCGGCAAAGATAGATGCTTTCGAGAGACGAATGGAAAAGATGACTAAGGATATTCACTCAATACGAATTAGTTGTGAGCAGTGTGGAGGACCACATTTGACAAAAGATTGTCTCAGTATTGAATTAACAATGGAACAAAGAGAGAATATTTCATACATAAACCAAATGCCTGGAAATAATTATCAGAATAATTATCAACCGCCAAGACCGATTTACAATCAAAACCAGAATTATAACCGAAATATTCCATACAATAACCAACAAGGTCCTAGCAATCAACAAGTATCCAATAATACTTATAATCAGCAAAGACCTAATTTTCAAAACAAACCACCACAACAAACCGATGATAAAAAGCCGAATTTAGAAGATATGATGACAAAGCTAGTTGAAACTCAAACGCAGTTTTTCACATCTCAAAAACAAACAAATGAACAAAATGCTCAAGCATTTAGAAATCAACAAGCTTCTATTCAAAATCTGGAACAAGAAGTAAGTAACCTAGCAAGGTTAATAGGTGAAAGAAAACCGGGAAGTCTACCTAGTGATACAAACGCTAACCCCCGGAATGAAACAGCTAAAGCCATTACCACAAGAAGTGGTACAACACTTAAACCACCTGAAATACCTGTAACTTCTGATGAAACTATTCCTACTCCACAAGAACCACAACCTGATCAAGATAAGGAAAAAGAACCGGTAGTTGAAAAGGTTAATGAAAATAACACAGTTAAGGATAAACCTTATGTTAAACCATACCAACCACCACTTCCTTATCCGAGTAAAATGAAGAAAGAAAAACTTGAAGCCGAGCAATCCAAATTCCTGGATATGTTTAAACAGATAAATGTAAATCTTCCTTTCATTGATGTGATTTCAGGAATGCCAAGATATGCTAAATTCTTGAAAGATCTAATCACGAATAGAAAGAAAATGGAAGAACTCTCGGCTGTTACTATGAATGCTAATTGTTCAACAGTGCTGTTGAATAAGATACCAGAAAAACTATCTGATCCAGGAAGTTTCACAATTCCATGTTTTCTGGGTAGTCTTAGTTCAATAGAAGCATTGGCAGACTTAGGTGCTAGTATAAATTTAATGCCGTATTCACTATACGCTAAACTAGACCTTGGAGAATTAAAACCAACCAGAATAAGCATACAACTAGCCGATAGATCAATAAAATATCCTAGAGGGATAATGGAGAACATGCTAGTTAAAGTTGGTACTTTAGTATTTCCAGTAGATTTTGTTGTTTTGGACATGGAAGAAGATTCTCAAGTTCCTCTCATATTAGGAAGACCATTCTTAAACACGGCTAAAGCAATGATAGACGTGTTCGGTAAGAAACTGACCCTAAGTATAGAGGATGAGAGTGTTACCTTTTCAGTTGATAGAGCAATGCAACAACCACAATCTGCAGATGATACATGTTATTAAATTTCAAACTATAGATGCACATGCAGAATTATTAGAAGAATTTCCAGAATTACAAGGAACAGGAGAATGTTCTTTAGGAGAAGGTAATGAACCAATTGATGAAGCTGAAATGTTAGCTACACTTATAGCTAATGGATATGAACCAACAACAGAAGAAATTCAAATGTTAAAAGAAGAAGACAGATATCGATACAAATCATCGATAGAAGAACCTCCGAAATTAGAATTAAAGCCACTTCCAAACCATTTGGAATACGCTTATTTACATGGTGAATCTGAATTACCTGTAATAATATCGTCTTCTCTTACTGAAAATGAAAAATCACAACTCATTTCTGTGTTGAAAGCTCATAAACCAGCCATTGCATGGAAGATTCATGATATTAAAGGAATAAGTCCTTCGTATTGCACACATAAAATCCTTATGGAAGAAGGTCATAAAACGTATGTGCAACGCCAACGAAGACTAAATCCTAATATGCAAGATGTAGTTAAGAAAGAGATTATTAAACTGCTAGATGCAGGTTTGATATATCCAATTTCTGATAGTCCATGGGTAAGCCCAGTTCAATGCGTGCCTAAGAAGGGTGGCATGACTGTCATTACAAATGAGAAAAATGAGCTTATTCCTACTAGGACTGTAACAGGATGGCGTGTATGTATTGATTATAGAAAATTAAATGACGCCACCAGAAAAGATCACTTTCCCTTACCTTTCATAGATCAAATGTTGGAAAGATTAGCCGGAAATAGTTACTATTGTTTTCTAGATGGATTTTCCGGGTATTTTCAAATTCCAATAGCACCCGAAGACCAAGAGAAAACCACATTCACGTGCCCTTATGGTACTTTTGCTTACAAACACATGCCATTTGGACTTTGTAACGCCCCTGCAACCTTTCAAAGGTGTATGATGGCGATTTTTCACGACATGATAGAAGAATGCATGGAAGTATTCATGGATGACTTTTCAGTCTTCGGTGATACATTTAAATCATGTCTAGTTAATCTGGAACGAATGCTAATTAGATGCGAAAAATCAAATCTAGTACTTAATTGGGAGAAATGCCATTTCATGGTTAAAGAAGGCATCGTTCTTGGACATAAAATTTCAAAAGAAGGAATTGAAGTGGATAGAGCTAAAGTAGATGTAATTGCTAAACTTCCACATCCCACAAATGTTAGAGGAGTTAGGAGTTTTCTAGGGCATGCCGGTTTTTACCGACGTTTCATAAAAGATTTTTCTAAAATTGCCACTCCTATGAATAAACTCCTAGAAAAGGATGCTCCATTCATCTTTTCAGATGAGTGTATCAAATCTTTTAATATTCTTAAAGAAAAACTCACTAATGCACCAATCATGATAACACCAAATTGGAATCTACCATTTGAACTAATGTGCGATGCAAGTGATTTTGCAATGGGAGCCGTTTTAGGACAAAGGATTGAAAAACGATTTCAACCTATATATTATGCTAGTAAGACATTACAAGGAGCACAAACGAACTATACAACTACTGAAAAAGAACTCCTTGCTATTGTCTTTGCTTTTGACAAATTTCGATCATATCTCGTTCTAGCAAAAACGGTGGTCTATACCGACCATTCTGCTCTTAGATACCTATTTTCAAAACAAGATGCTAAACCAAGATTAATCCGTTGGATCTTACTCTTACAAGAGTTTGATATTGAAATCCGAGATAAAAGAGGAGCAGAAAATCTCGCCGCTGATCATCTTTCTCGTCTTGAAAATCCCGAATTAGAAGTTCTGAATGAATCGGCCATACAAGACAACTTTCCTGATGAATATCTATTGAAGATAGATTATAAAGAAATCCCATGGTTTGCAGACTATGCAAACTACTTAGTTTGTGGATTCCTTGAAAAAGGATTATCGTACCAAAGACGAAAGAAATTCTTCAGTGATATAAAACACTATTTCTGGGAAGATCCACATCTGTTTAAAAGTTGTCCCGATGGAATAATACGCCGATGTGTATTTGGAGATGAAGCTAGTAAAATTTTAAACCATTGTCACACAGGACCAACAGGAGGGCATTATGGGCCTCAACTAACAGCAAGAAAAGTTTATGAAGCTGGATTCTATTGGCCTACAATTTACAAAGACGCACACCTTCTTTGCAAATCCTGTGATGCATGTCAAAGGGCCGGAAAAATAAGTCAACGTGATGAAATGCCACAAAATGTCATCCAAGTATGTGAAGTATTTGACATTTGGGGTATTGACTTTATGGGTCCATTTCCAAAATCTCATAATAATCTATATATACTCGTAGCCATTGATTATGTATCTAAATGGGCGGAAGCACAAGCTCTCCCAACTAACGATGCACGAGTTGTAGTCAACTTTTTAAAACGTCTTTTTGCAAGGTTTGGAACACCGAAAGCTTTAATAAGTGATCGGGGAACTCATTTTTGTAATAATCAACTTGAGAAAGTTCTTAAAAGATATGGAGTAACTCATAAAATCTCCACCGCATATCATCCACAAACAAGTGGACAAGTTGAAAATACAAACCGAGCTTTAAAACGTATTCTAGAGAAAACCGTAGGATCAAATCCAAAGGAATGGTCCATTAAATTGGAGGATGCACTCTGGGCTTTTAGAACAGCCTACAAAACTCCAATTGGAACCACACCTTTTAGACTTGTTTATGGAAAAGCATGTCATCTTCCAGTAGAAATTGAACACAAAGCATTTTGGGCTTTGAAGACATGTAATCTTGATTTACATGAAGCCGGACGTCTACGATTAAGTCAACTAAACGAATTAGAAGAATTAAGACATGAAGCATACGAAAATTCGTTAATCTATAAAGAAAGAACGAAGAAATGGCATGATAAAAGAATCAGAAATTCAAAAGAATTTAAAGAAGGAGACAGAGTTCTTCTTTTCAATTCACGATTCAAGCTATTTCCTGGAAAATTGAAATCAAGATGGTCTGGACCATTCATAGTCAAAAGAGTTTTCCCATACGGAACGATAGAATTAATAAATTCAAATGGGATGGAATTTAAAGTTAATGGTCACAGAGTTAAACATTACATACATGGTCCGATGGAAGTCGACAATGAAGTTAATCACAATTTCGACACCACAGCTAACTAAGTGTGGGGAGAATCAAGTCTTTAAAGGATAATATGTATTTCTGTTAGAGTTAGATTGTCTGTTTTCGTGTAGTTCTCGAAAATGGAACACGT
This sequence comes from Rutidosis leptorrhynchoides, assembly GCF_046630445.1. Lineage (NCBI taxonomy): Eukaryota > Viridiplantae > Streptophyta > Magnoliopsida > Asterales > Asteraceae > Rutidosis > Rutidosis leptorrhynchoides. The sequence continues at coordinate 239,027,440 of NC_092333.1, read as the reverse complement.
ATGGTCTTTCCCTAGCAGACCCTAAAGAACTAGTCTTCTCCCCCCATTCTGAATTTTTATTTTTTTTAGGTTTTTACGAAATGAAGACTGCCTGTGAATTAAACCATGGTCTAATGCTACACGCTTTGATCACTAAACGTAATAATGACATACTACCGAGTGAATTAGTATCAGTAATCAGAGAAAGAATGGACGGAGTTAGAAAAGGATCCAGATGCGAAGATAATAAGTTACAATTTGGTAAAGGAAAATCAAAATCCGCAGCGAAAAGAAGAGCACGACACCTAGAACGATGTCACAAATGCGGAAAATGGTCACATGGAGGTAAATGTTCAAATAATCAAACCTATTCAAATACCGAATTTGTTACTTTATGCAGAGACGGACCGTTCATATGTTTAGAAGAAAAGACAATGAATGCTCGAGGTTACGCCTATGCAGCCATGGAAAACCAATTAAACCGACTATCTTATGAATATAATAGATCATATAACTAAGAAATCTATTTCACAGGTATGTCTGTACAGTTTTTATTTTTATTTTTATTTTTAACCTTTTGATAATAAACGCTAATTTGTTCGCTAAAAAGTATTAAATTGGTATTGAATAAAATTAGGTTTGGCGACCGAAATTATTGATATCATTCAAAAATTTATTACATCACTGCGAAATTTAACGTTTATTCTTAAGGTATAAATATCTTTAATCAATCAACCCAAAATATTTCAAAAATTCGTCATGAGTTAAATTAGGTCTTGGAACCGAAATTACTTTACCGAAAAGAGGGGCGCATATTTTTGATAATATTTGATTGATTAAAGTGGGATAAAAAGACAAAAAGATTTTTAATTTATTTTTTTTACCATGTTTTTAAAATTAATATTTAAATATTAAATTAATATTGTAAACTTTGTAAAAACAATATTTTTAAAATTGTAAATATTTGAAAAATTAATATAAGTTTGGTATGAATTTATGAATTTTTAAATTAAGTTTGGTGTGAATTTTTAATTTTTAAAATATGAAATTTTAATTTTATGCATTTCAAATTTTAAGTTTGGTGTGAATTTTTAATTTTTAAATTTTTAATTTTGAATTTTATATTTAAGTTGTGTGAATTTAAAAACAAAAATTTACTTTATCTCATTAAGTTAAGAATATGATTTTTAAAATTCGTCGTAAGTTGAAGACTAGGTCTTTGAACCGAAATTGCTTTACCCGAGGGAGGGACGAGAACTTTTATTATCATTATTTTTAATCTTATTGATTTAAAGTATGCCAAAAACATTGAATAAACCCAAAAATCTTAGCTTTTAAAACAATCGCTACAAAAAGACAAATTTTAAAATTTTGTCGAGGGACGGACTAGGACATCGATCCGAAACGACCTCGTCCTAAATAACAAGGGAAACAAAATTTTAAAATTAATTACTTAATTGTTTTAATAAGTTAAAGATTATAAAAAAAAAAAAAAAAAAAATTAATACCAAACTCCGCGACTCGCGGAGTTTGCAGTGCAAAATCTCCGCGACTCGCGGAGGGACCAAAACCCAGAAAAAATAAAAACAGCTGAAACGATCAGTACACTCAACAACACAAAAACAACCCGAAAAATACTGCGATATACTGCCGAAAACCACCGAAAATCACCCCCAAAAATCTCAATTTTTAACCGTTAATCACCAAATTTTTTGCTAAAATCATGTTGAGAAGGATGCTATCTAAGAATTTCTCAAGAAAAACGGTAAATTTCTACACCTAAACACCATTAATTCGAAATTAGGTGTTCTTGAGCTATTTCTCCCCAATTTGATTTTGATGCTTTTTAGTGTAATTAGACTTAAATTGTTTATGTATTATGCTTGTATAACCTAGATTGATGCTGTTTAACATGATTAGAAGCCTTAAACTTCAAATTTTGAATAATCTAGGGTTTGTGTTCTTGAGCAATTTGGGGCTTTTTGATATAAACAGGTTATGGCCGATTTTTGTCATGAATTGTTGCTAAATTGAGTAGTGTAACATGTCTAGGTAGTTAAATGATCCAAACTTTGAGCCTAAACATGATTTTGAGAATTAAAGTGGACTTTTTCAAGTCCAAAATTCATGAACTTGATTTTTGAAAGATAATGCCATTTGAGACTTGTTTATTTGCTAGTAATGATTATTTTGACATGTTATTTGAGTTGAATGCTTATGAACTTGGCGAAAATTTTCGTATATGCTTATTTGAAAAAGTGTAGATTTGATAAAAATGTGGAAATAAGCTTAAGTTTGATATAAATTGATAATGTCATTGTAATTATTTTGATTGATGATTTTGCTGACACTAATGCATATTTGGATGCACAAAATTTGTGTTTGATGTGTTTTGCAGAATGAAAGAGGTGAATCTTCATTCCAAGCCCGCCATGCTCCTGCTGAGAACTTGGAACAACAGGAGGTAGATAACTACTACAAGCAGGATGTACCTCATCCAGTCATGACCTTTTCCGATATGCATTTGGAAGAGTTGCACCCGAACCTGAGATTTGACAGACTTTGGATAGATTATCCAAAATATCAACGGGGTTTGCATACTCTTCATTCCAAGGTTGTTGAGGTACCGAGGGTCATAGAATGGGGACCCTTGGAAGCTGTAGAATTGGCCGGGCCAATTAGGGAATTACTTGTACAGAGGTATGGTAATTCTTCTTTTAATGACTGGATATGTTTATTCACCATACGCAGACCTGTATATAAAGTATGGTGTGAAGAGTTGTTATGTAGTATAGAGTTGAATGATCGGGTAGCTAGTTTAACCGATCGTTCTTTTATTAGATTTTTGTTAGGCGGTTCGATGCGCCACATGTCTTTACTGGACATGGCTCAGGCTTTACGTATATATACGCCTGAGGAGTTAGCGTCTGCCGATTGTAGAGGATTGATACTAAACGGTAGAAAGATAGATGAGAATTTTGATACACACGGTGTGTGGAGTCAAATGACAAGCCATCACCGTTTCAAAGGGGGAAACTACTCTTATTTGGATATAGATAGAGCCGAATTAAGAGTAATACATAGGTTTTTAGCTAATTCGATTACACAAAGGGGTAAAAACAAAGAAAAGGTAAATGAACAAGATTTCTTTTACCATATGTGTATTCGAGACCCACAGAGCGCTGTAAGTATACCATATTGTGTGGGTTATTATTTATCAGCTATGGTTCGGGGGATGCGTCCACATAGCATAATAGGAGGTGGTATTTTTATTACTTTGATTGGTGAATATCTCGGTGTGGATATAAGTCGGGGGGGATTATTACTAGAAGAGCCGGAACCCCGCGACACTATAGGTTTAAATGTATACCATGGTGCGAAAGTTTTGAAGCGGCGAAATAACGCCGCAGTACGATACCATGGTAGACATCCACAGGTGGAGAGAAACCAGGAACAAGGTAATGTAGGAGGGGGGAATGAGATGCAAGAAATGCATAGGTTTATAGCTTCTCAGGAATACGAAAATGCTAGACAGAGAGCATTTGAAGATTGGCAAGTTCATCAGAACCAGATCATAGCGCATTGCCAACATATAGGTAGAAACTATATTCCTACACCGAAACCCGTCTTCCCTCCTTGGTCGATAGAGATGCAGCCACCATATCCTACGTATGACCCTGCCGAAGCATTCTATAGCACTTATGGTTATGCGTGGAACCCCTATTGGTACCAATATCATCCTTAGTTTACTTATTTTTTTTATTATGTAATTTGTAATTATTGATATGTTTAATACTTTTGTTAATATTGTAATCATTTTTATAATTATCTAACTTTTATTCTTAGATTTTAATAATTTTTGAATGTGGGGTAATAAACCAAACTTCAAAAATATGTATATATGTTTGCAGTTTATCTTATGTACACAACAGGGTAAAACAACGCATTTTCAAAGACTGGCATTAAGTTCAGCAAAAGCAACTAATTTTGACGACAAGATGCAAAATATATGTGAAATAACAACAAGACGGAATGAACAAATGATGTGCACCATTTATCATTCAGCAAACAAACGCCAATATATTTGGAAACTTTGGTAAAAATTTAATCATTTTCACACAAATCACCCTCAATAATTTAAATTGTTACTGATTTCTTGCAAATGAGGGCATTGCAAGATCTTAAGTGTGGGAAGGGGTTAAATTCTTTCGGATTTAAAAAATTTTTACTTTATACACTTGGTTACCATTAAAAATACTAGTAAAGCAGTAGTTGTATTAGAATCTAGTGCTCTCTGATAAAAAAGAACAGCCCTAGTCTTATATACTGACTACCCAATTCTAGTAAAATTTTTCAATTAAATGAATTCAAATCATGTTTATACATATTTATGAACGATAAAACTAGGTTTTAACACCGAAATTATTGTTACCTCGGAAAGGACATAAATTGAGAAACAAACTAAAATGTTAAAATTCATTTAAAATGGAATAGAGGACGATAAAAAGGAAAATAAAAGCCAAGTGTGGGAAAATTTACCAAATTATTTTAAACATATGTCACATATATCTGTAACAAATAACTGAAAATACTTTTGCTTTGGACTAAACTAAACTGTTTTACCCAATGAAAGAAAAGAAGAGATGGATCTACACGATGAATCAATTCCATCATTAAAAGGAAGTAAAGTCTTCCGAAAAAGACACGCACTTCTTGATTTAGGTCATGAAGTTGTCGTCCAGACCAGCTGTAGGTTGACGAAAAATCTAGAAAAGTCATCACTAAAATCAGCAGGAAATCCACGGACCTCAGCATTAAACAGGGTCGCCAAGTGGTCAGATTTATCCTAACCATGAGAAGGATTTATCTCGTACAATGGGGGGGCACCGTGCAAATTAGCTGGATAAGACTAATGAATCAGATCCCCAGAAAGGATAATCTCCTTAAAGATTAAAAATCAGCTTTTAAGCCTGATATTACTCAATCCTTGAGATTGACCTTAAAGATTGAGAATTCAAACTCATGGAATTCAATGATATCTAAACTCGAGCTTGAACGAGAAAATATTTTGATCAAAAATACAAACCGATTTGTTTTCTGAAAACCCATTTTCAATGCGTTCATTACCATTGAACGTAAAATCCTAGGAATTCACCTGGAATTCATTAGGTCACCTGAACTAAATCGGGTGTCAACCGTAAGAACGGTGGTTGCATAGCATGGTCAAAGACAGGACCTTGTGCCAGACCGAAAAATTATAAGGGTGAGCTTTACTATTGCTCCTACCAAGGATAGTAATTGCGTCCGACACGTTATAGACCATAATCAAAAGCATGTCACGGGACATTGCCTTAACAGTTGCTTGTTCAACGCTTTCCTTTACAACCGGACGGTAGTTTGCCGAAAGGTAATATACGGAACAAGTAAACTGAACGTGTTGCTTTCCAAATACAAGGTTAGCAAGTGGGTGACACAAAACCGCAAGTTTTGAGCTAAAATTTTCAAATCTGAAACCCACCAAACCCACAAAAATATTTTGCAAACACTGGTAAAGGGTTATTCCGGAAAACTTATCTAGGGTAAAAACTAGATTTTCAAAAGATCAAATGTTTTCATAAAGATCCAATTTCCTTAATGGATCTAAATTTTTATAGTCATGTGGGACTGTAAACCATATCGTTACTACCATTGTTTATACCACCGTATAGAAATCACTGATGTACAAAGTGTGAAGAATAAAGAAGTGATTCTAGTATTTCAAGACAATATTGCTTGAGGACAAGCAACGCTCAAGTGTGGGAATATTTGATAATGCTAAAAACGAACATATATTTCATAGCATTATTCCTCAAGAAAGACAAGCTTTTAGTTGCAATTGTTCTATTTACAAGTGATATTCGTTTAAATAATAAAAGGTGAAGACAAAAGACAGATTCGACGAATTGAAGACGCAAACGACCAAAAAGCTCAAAAGTACAAAAGACAATCGAAAAGGTTCCAATTATTGATAAGAAACGTCTCGAAATCACAAGAGTACAAGATTCAAAACGCAAAGTACAAAATATAAAATTGTACGCAAGGACGTTCGAAAATCCGGAACCGGGACCAGAGTCAACTCTTAACGCTCGACGCAACGGACTAAAAATTACAAGTTAACTATGTATATAAATATAATATAATATATAATTAATTATATTAATTATATATATATTATATATATATATTAAAAACCGTCGGCAGCAAGAAACTCCAAGGGTGTGAGCTGTAAATATATCTCCGCGACTCGCGGAGTTTTAAGGGCATTTTGCCGCGAGTCGCGGAGCCCCAATTTTCAACTCTGGCTATAAAGCCAATCGAATTCTGATCAAATTTAATCATCTTTTTCTTCCTCTTCATACGTAAAATTTATATTTATATTTATAATTTATATTTTAATTTTAATTATAATTCTAATAATAAGGGTATGTTAGCGAATGTTGTAAGGGTGTAAGTCGAAATTCTGTCCGTGTAACGCTACGCTATTTTTAATCATTGTAAGTTATGTTCAACCTTTTTATATTAATGTCTCGTAGCTAAGTTATTATTATGCTTATTTAAAACGAAGTAATCATGATGTTGGGCTAATTACTAAAATTGGGTAATTGGGCTTTGTATCATAATTGGGGTTTGGATAAAAGAACGACACTTGTGGAAACTAGACTATGGGCTATTAATGGGCTTTATATTTGTTTAACTAAATGAAAGTTTGTTAATGTTAATATAAAGATTTACAATTGGGCGTCCCTATAAATTACCATATACACTCGATCGGACACGATGGGCGGGGTATTTATATGTACGAATAATCGTTCATTTAACCGGACACGGGAATGGATTAATAGCCACTATAATAATTAAAACAGGGGTGAAATTACATTCAAGGGTAATTGGTGTAATTGTTAACAAAGTGGTAAAACCTTGGTTTACACGCAGTCGATAACCTGGTGTATTCATTAAACAAAGTATTAAAACCTTGTTACAATTCGAATCCCCAATTAGTTGGAATATTTAACTTCGGGTATAATAATAATTTGATGAGGACACTTGCAATTTATATTTATGACTGATGGACTGTTATGGACAAAAACCAGACGGACATATTAAATAATCCAGGACAAAGGACAATTAACCCATGGGCATAAAACTAAAATCAACACGTCAAACATCATGATTACGGAAGTTTAAATAAGCATAATTCTTTTATTTCATATTTAATTTCCTTTATTTTATATTTAATTGCACTTCTAATTATCGCACTTTTATTTATTGTTATTTTATTTAATCGCATTTTTAATTATCGTACTTTTTAATTATCGCAATTTTATTTTATCGCATTTTTATTATTCGCAATTTCATTATCGTTATTTACTTTACGCTTTAATTTAAAGTCTTGTATTTATTTTATATTTTACATTAGGTTTTAACTGCGACTAAAGTTTTAAAATCGACAAACCGGTCATTAAACGGTAAAAACCCCCCTTTATAATAATAATATTACTTATATATATATTTGTATTTTTATAAAAGTAAACTAATATAGCGTTGAGCTTTGCTTAAAGATTTCCCTGTGGAACGAACCGGACTTACTAAAAACTACACTACTGAACGATTAGGTACACTGCCTATAAGTGTTGTAGCAAGGTTTAAGTATATCCATTCTATAAATAAATAAATATCTTGTGTAAAATTGTATCGTATTTAATAGTATTTTCTGCTAAAATTTAATACTATTTTATATACACCTCGCATAACATCAGCTTTGAAGACATGTAATCTTGATTTACATGAAGCTGGACGTCTACGGTTAAGTCAACTAAACGAATTAGAAGAATTAAGACATGAAGCATACTATAATTCGTTAATCTATAAGGAAAGAACGAAGAAATGGCATGATAAAAGAATCAGAAGTTTAAAAGAATTTAAAGAAGGAGACAGAGTTCTTCTTTTCAATTCACGATTCAAGCTATTTCCTGGAAAATTGAAATCAAGATGGTCTGGACCATTCATAGTTAAAAGAGTTTTCCCATACGGAACGATAGAATTAATAAATTCAAATGGGATTGAATTTAAAGTTAATGGTCACGGAGTTAAACACTACATAGATAGTCCGATGGAAGTCGACAACGAAGTTAATCACAATTTCAACACCACAGCTAACTAAGTGTGGGGAGAATCAAGTCTTTAAAGGATAATATGTATTTCTGTTAGAGTTAGATTGTCTGTTTTCATGTAGTTCTCAAAAATGGAATCCGAATGGTCTTTCCCTAGCAGACCCTAAAGAACTAGTCTTCTCCCCCCATTCTGAATTTTTATTTTTTTTAGGAAATGAAGACTGCCTGTGAACTAAACCATGGTCTAATGCTACACGCTTTGATCACTAAACGTAATAATGACACACTACCGAGTGAAATAGTATCAGTAATCAGAGAAAGATTGGACGGAGTTAGAAAAGAATCCAGATGCGAAGATAATAAGTTACAATTTGGTAAAGGAAAATCAAAATCCGCAGTGAAAAGAAGAGCACGACACCTAGAAAGATGTCACAAATGCGGAAAATGGTCACATGGAGGTAAATGTTCAAATAATCAAACCTATTCAAATACCGAATTTGTTACTTTATGCAGAGACGGACCGTTCATATGTTTAGAAGAAAAAACACTGAATGCTCGAGGTTACGCTTATGTAGCTATGGAAAACCAATTAAACCGACTATCTTATGAATGGGATAGATTATATAACTAAGAATACTATCTCACAGGTAAGTCTGTACAGTTTTTTTTTTTTTTTAACCTTTTGATAATAAACGCTAATTTGTTCGCTATAAAGTATTAAATTGGTATTGAATAAAATTAGGTTTGGCGACCGAAATTATTGATATCATACAAAAATTTATTACATCACTGCGAAATTTAACGTTTATTCTTAAGGTATAAATATCTTTAATCAATCAACACAAAATATTTCAAAAATTCGTCATGAGTTAAATTAGGTTTTTGAACCGAAATTGCTTTACCCGAGGGAGGGACGAGAACTTTTATTATCATTATTTTTAATCTTATTGAATTAAAGTAAGCCAAAAACATTAAAAAACCCAAAAAAAAATCTTTACTTTTAAAAACCGCGCTTTGATTTGACAAATTTTAAAATTTTGTCGAGGGACAGACCAGGACAACGATTCGAAACGCCCTCGCTCCTAAAGGAAAACAAAATTTTTAAAATTTAATTAATTATAAGTTTTATAAAGTATAAGGTTTTATAAATAAATAAAAAAAAAATCAGAAATCACTGTAGCCGGCACCCCATGCGATCGCATGGGGTTTGCACTTGGAACCCATGCGATCGCATGGGGACCAAATGCAGGCCTGATACATACAGCAGTTCGGTTCTGCCTCAACACAAACACACACATACATTCACGAAACTCACCCAAAAATTCACCAATTTTCGCCATTTTTCCACCGTAATTCATCAAATTTCTTGCTCTAATCATGCCTAGATTCTCATTCTTCAGCAAATTGGTAAAAATTACACCCCTAAACTCTATAAATTCCTAGTTTTTGTGATAATTGCCAATTTTTTTACCTAATGCAATTTTGTTAATTTCTAGTGTAATTTGTGTTAAATTGTTAGTATTTTATGCATGTATAACCTAGATTGATGCTATTTAACATGATTTGAAGCCAAAAACTTCAAAATTTTTAGAAATCTAGGGTTTGTGTTCTTGAGCAATTTGGGGCTTTTTGATATAAACAGGTTATGGCCGATTTTTGTCATGAATTATTGCTAAATTGAGTAGTGTAACATGTTTAGATAGTTAAATGATCCAAACAATGATCCTAAACATGATTTTTGGAGATTAAAGTGGACTTTTTAAGTCCAAAATTCATGAACTTGATTAATTTGATGTAATTGCCATTTGAGACTTGTTTAATTATTAGTAATGACTATTTTGACATGTTATTTGAGTTAAATGCTTATGAATTTTGTATACATTTTCATATGTGCTTATTTGAAAAATGTAAAATTGTGAAAAATTGTGAAAATGTGTATAAGTTTAATTTTGATTTAACATGTTATAGTGATTGTTTTAAGTTGTTATTTTGCTAACACTAATGCATATTTGGATGCACAAATTTTGTGTTTAATGTGTTTTGCAAAAAGCCGATACTGGAGGTTCAGGAGCATCATCATCTAGACGACCAGCACCAGCACCAGAACCAGAACCAGAAATGCAACACGAACAAGAACCACAACAGGAACAACAACAACAGCCTGATCAGCACATACCTTATTATGATCCGGTACAGTTTGTTGATGAATTCATAGTATTCCCAATGAGGCCGCCAGTAGAATTCCCAACGATTCTTGAGCACACTCTACATCCTAATCTGAGATTTGATAGAAGATGGAGAGATTACGAGATATATCAAAGGAACAAATTCAAATTGGTAACAAAAAATGTAGAGGTACCAAGGGTAATCGATTGGGCCCCTTTGGAAACGGTCCATCTAGCTGACCGTGTTAGACAGCTTTTAGTTCAAAGGTATGGCAGTTCTTCTTTTACAGATTGGGAACGTCTTTTCACCATTCGTAGACCTGTATATAAGGAATGGTGTGTTGAGTTGATGAGTACTGTATCACTTGATACAAATATAGTTAGAATAGATGATAGAAGATTTCTTAGGTTTATCCTTGGCGGTAGGATGTACAGAATGTCCATGCTGGACATGGCCAGGGCCTTACAGATATATACTCCTGGTGAGTTGCTATTACCTGATTGTACAAACTTGATTCATTATGGTGAACGGGTAGATAGTAACTTTGACGCCGACGCCATTTGGAGGCGTATGTCACATTTTGATGTTTTTACACGAGCAGGAGGACACTCCTATACACATATTGACAGAGCCGAGCTTCGTATTATTCATAGATTTTTGGCTAACTCGATTACACAAAGAGGTTATAATAAAGAAAAAATTACCTTATATGATTTATTCTACCTAAAGTGTATTCGGGATCCTAGAAGCTTTGTCAATATCCCTTACTGTGTTGCTTTTTATTTATCTAAAATGGTAGAGGGAATGCAGGACGGGAGTATAATAGGAGGAGGTATTTTTGTTACTCTCATTGGAGAGTATTTAGGTGTTGATAGGAACCAAGGAGGTTCATTACAGATTTGTAGAGAACAGGTTGAGCCCTTAGGATTGAAAGTTTATGTGGGTGCTAAGGTATTGAAAAGTAGACGTAACCAGGCAGTACCCTATGAGGGATCTCATCCTCAGGTAGAGAGAGGCTCAGACGAGGAAATGGAGGAGGCGGAAGACATTAGGGATGTATTTCTAGATGCTATTCTTGACGTCCACGTTCGTATAGATGAGGAAGCAATGACGAACGCGGCAAGACATAGTATGTATGAGCAGTGGAACTCCGAGTGAGTATACGAGGATTATAGGTGACGCCAACACGATAGCTGGTTAGTTCATTAGCACCAAATCATGAGCCAGCTATCATATCAGGTACCAAATAACTATGTACCTACGCGACCTGCTCAATTTCCGCCACATAGCCCCGATATCCGACCACCCTTTAACCGGTATGACTATAACCAAGCCTATCAAAACACCTATAACCAACAATGGAACTCACCTGACGAGATGAACTGGAACCCATATCCAGACTGATTTAGTTCCATTTGGTTATTTTTATGATTTTTATGTTTTTATCTTTTGACTTTTTCATGTTTAAACTTATGTTATTGGATATATTTGTGTAATTTTTATTATTTTATTATTATTGTGTACTAATATTTCATATTTAGAATTTGAAAGTGGGATATTAAGTCCCATTTCAAATTGCCATGCATGATTATATTTGTATGTATGTATATTGTCGATTGTACAAAACAGGGTAAAACAGCGCATTTTCAAAGACTGGCATTAAGTTCAGCAAAAGCTACTAATTTTGACGACAAGATGACAAATAAATGTGATGTAACAACAGACGAAATGAACAAATGATATGCACCATTTATCATTCAGCAAACAAACGCCAATATGTTTGGAAACTTTGGTAAAATTTAATCATTTCTACGCTAATCACCCTCAATAATTTAAATTGTACTGATTTCTTGCAAATGAGGGCATTGCAAGATCTTAAGTGTGGGAAGGGGTTAAATTCTTTCGGATTTTTAAAATTTTTATCTTTATACACTTGGTTACCATTAAAAATACTAGTAACGTAGTAGTTGTATTAGAATCTAGTGCTCTCTGATAATAAAGAACAGCCCTAGTCTTATATACTAACTACCCAATTCTAGTAAAATTTTTCAAAATTTTCAATTAAATGAACTCAAAATCATGTTTATACATATTTATGAACGATAAAACTAGGTGTTAACACCGAAATTATTGTTACCTCGGAAAGGACATAAATTGAGAAACAAACCAAAATGTTAAAATTCATTTAAAATGGAATAGAGAACAATAAAAAGGAAAATAAAAGCCAAGTGTGGGAAAAATTACCAAGTTATCTTAAACATATGTCACATATTTCTGTAACAAATAACTGAAAATACTTTTGCTTTGGACTAAACTAAACTATTTTACCCGATGAAAGAAAAGAAGAGATGGATCTACACGATGAATCAATTCCATCATTAAAAGGAAGTAAAGTCTTCCGAAAAAGAAACGCGCTTCTTGAGTTAGGTCATGAAGTTGTCGTCCAGACCAGCTGTAGGTTGACGAAAAACCTAGAAAAGTCATCACTAAAATCAGCAGGAAATCCACGGACCTCAGCATTAAACAGGGTCGCCAAGTGGTCAGATTTATCCTAACCATGAGAAGGATTTATCTCGTAAAATGGGGTGGCACCGTGCAAATTAGCTGGATAAGACTAATGAATCAGATCCCCAGAAAGGATAATCTCCTTAAAGATTAAAAATCAGCTTTTAAGCCTGATATTACTCAATCCTAGAGATTGACCTTAAAGATTGAGAATTCAAACTCATGGAATTCAATGATATCTAAACTCGAGCTTGAACGAGAAAATATTTTGATCAAAATTACAAACCGATTTGTTTTCTGAAAACCCTATTTTCAATGCGTTCATTACCATTGAACGTAAAATCCTAAGAATTCACCTGGAATTCATTAGGTCACCTGAACTAAATCGGGTGTCAACCGTAAGAACGGTGGTTGCATAGTGGTCAAAGACAGGACCTTGTGCCAAACCTATAAATTATAAGGGTGAGCTTTACTATTGCTCCTACAAAGGATAGTAATTGCGTCCGACATGTTATAGACCATAATTAAAAGCATGTCAGGGGACATTGCCTTAACAGTTGCTTGTTCAACGCTTTCCTTTACAACCGGACGGTAGTTTACCGAAAGGTAATATACGGGACAAGTAAACTGGACGTGTTGCTTTCCTAATACAAGGTTAGCAAGTGGGTGACACAAAACCATAAGTTTTGAGCTAAAATTTTCAAATTTGAAACCCACCAAGCCCACAAAAATATTTTGCAAACACCGGTGAAGGGTTATTCCGGAAAACTTATCTAGGGTAAAAACTAGATTTAATTTTCAAAAGATCAAATGTTTTCATAAAGATCCAATTTCCTTAATGGATCTAAATTTTTATAGTCATGTGGGACTGTAAACCATATCGTTACTACCATTGTTTATACCGCCGTATAAAAATCACTGATGTACAAAGTGTGAAGAATAAAGAAGTGATTCTAGTATTTCAAGACGATATTGCTTGAGGACAAGTAACGCTCAAGTGTGGGAATATTTGATAATGCTAAAAACGAACATATATTTCATAGCATTATTCCTCAAGAAAGACAAGCTTTTAGTTGCAATTGTTCTATTTACAAGTAATATTCGTTTAAATAATAAAAGGTGAAGACAAAAGACAGATTCGACGAATTGAAGACGCAAATGACCAAAAAGCTCAAAAGTACAAAATACAATCAACGAGGTTCCAATTATTGATAAGAAACGTCTCAAAATTACAAGAGTACAAGATTCAAAACAAAAAGTACAAGATATTAAATTGTACGCAAGGACGTTCGAAAATCCGGAACCGGGACCAGAGTCAACTCTCAACGCTCGACGCAACGGACTAAAAATTACAAGTCAACTATGCACATAAATATAATATAATATTTAAATAATTCTTATAATTATTTAATATATTATATTTATTTATAAAACCTTCGGCAGAAGAAAACAACCAAATGTGAGCCTCCCCAGCTGGCCATGCGATCGCATGGCCTTGAAGAGCAAAGCTCATGCGATCGCATGAGCTCCTTTTTCAGTTCACAGGCCTATAAATTCGCAGTTTGGTGAACGTAAAATCCATCTATCTTTCTCTTCTCCATTCATACGTAATATTTATATTTATAATTTATATTTTAATTTTAATTTTAATTATAATTCTAATAATAAGGGTATTTTAGCGAATGTTATAAGGGTGTAAGTCGAAATTCTATCCGTGTAACGCTACGCTATTTTTAATCATTGTAAGTTATGTTCAACCTTTTTAATTTAATGTCTCGTAGCTAAGTTATTATTATGCTTATTTAATCCGAAGTAATCATGATGTTGGGCTAATTACTAAAATTGGGTAATTGGGCTTTGTACCATAATTGGGGTTTGGATAAAAGAACGACACTTGTGGAAATTAGACCATGGGCTATTAATGGGCTTTATATTTGTTTAACTAAATGATAGTTTGTTAATGTCAATATAAAGATTTACAATTGGGCGTCCCTATAAATAACCATTTACACTCGATCGGACACGATGGGCAGGGTATTTATATGTACGAATAATCGTTCATTTAACCGGACACGGGAATGGATTAATAGCCACTAGAATAATTAAAACAGGGGTGAAATTATGTACAAGGACACTTGGTATAATTGATAACAAAATATTAAAACCTTGGGTTACACTCAGTCGACATCCTGGTGTAATTATTAAACAAAGTATTAAAATCTTGTTACAGTTTAAGTCCCCAATTAGTTGGAATATTTAACTTCGGGTATAAGAATAATTTGACGAGGACACTCGCACTTTATATTTATGACTGATGGACTGTTATAGACAAAAACCAGACGGACATATTAAATAATCCAGGACAAAGGACAATTAACCCATGGGCATAAAACTAAAATCAACACGTCAAACATCATGATTACGGAAGTTTAAATAAGCATAATTCTTTTATTTCATATTTAATTTCCTTTATTTTATATTTAATTGCACTTCTAATTATCGCATTTTTATTTATTGTTATTGTATTTAATTGCACTTTTAATTATCGTACTTTTTAATTATCGCAAGTTTATTTTATCGCACTTTTATTATTCGCAATTTCATTATCGTTATTTACTTTATGCTTTAATTTAAGTCTTGTATTTATTTTTAATATTTTACATTTGGTTTTAACTGCGACTAAAGTTTTAAAATCGACAAACCGGTCATTAAACGGTAAAAACCCCTGATGTTTTAGCAGTGTAGTATATAAAATAGCTTATATTTTTACAGGAAATACTATTAAATACGATACAATTTTACACAAGATATTTATTTATTTAGAGAATGAATATACTTAAACCTTGCTACAACACTTATAGGCAGTGTACCTAATCGTACAGTAGTGTAGTTTTTAGTAAGTCCGGTTCGTTCCACAGGGAATCTTTTTTAAACAAAGCTCAACGCTATATTGGTTTACTTTTATAAAAATACAAATATATATATATAAATAATATTATTATTATAAAGGGGGTTTTTACCGATTAATGACCGGTTTGTCGATTTTAAAACTTTTAGTCGCAGTTAAAACCTAAATGTAAAATGTTAAAAATAAATACAAGGTTTAAATTAAAGCGTAAAGTAAATAACAATAATGAAATTGCGAATAATAAAAGTGCGATAAAATAAACTTGCGATAATTAAAAAGTACGATAATTAAAATTGCAATTAAATACAATAACAATAAAAATGCGATAATTAGAAGTGCAATTAAATATAAAATAAAGGAAATTAAATATGAAATAAAAGAATTATGCTTATTTAAGCTTCCCTAATCATGATGTTTGACGTGTTGATTTTAGTTTTATGCCCATGGGTTAATTGTCCTTTGTCCTGGATTATTTAATATGTCCGTCTGGTTTTTGTCCATAACAGTCCATCAGTCATAAATATAAAGTGCGAGTGTCCTCGTCAAATTATTCTTATACCCGAAGTTAAATATTCCAACTAATTGGGGACTTAAACTGTAACAAGATTTTAATACTTTGTTTAATAATTACACCAGGATGTCGACTGAGTGTAACCCAAGGTTTTAATATTTTGTTATCAATTATACCAAGTGTCCTTGTACATAATTTCACCCCTGTTTTAATTATTCTAGTGGCTATTAATCCATTCCCGTGTCCGGTTAAATGAACGATTATTCGTACATATAAATACCCCGCCCATCGTGTCCGATCGAGTGTAAATGGTTATTTATAGGGACGCCCAATTGTAAATCTTTATATTAACATTAACAAACTATCATTTAGTTAAACAAATATAAAGCCCATTAATAGCCCATAGTCTAATTTCCACAAGTGTCGTTCTTTTGTCCAAACCCCAATTATGGTACAAAGCCCAATTACCCAATTTTAGTAATTAGCCCAACATCATGATTACTTCGGATTAAATAAGCATAATAATAACTTAGCTACGAGACATTAATGTAAAAAGGTTGAACATAACTTACAATGATTAAAAATATCGTAGCGTTACACGGACAGAATTTCGACTTACACCCTTACAACATTCGCTAACATATCCTTATTATTAGAATTATAATTAAAATTAAAATTAAAATTAAAATATAAATATAAATATTTACGTAGTATTATGAGAGAAGAAGAAAAAGATGATTTTTTACGATCAGAATGCGCGAGCTTTATAGGGAGTTTCTGAAATTGGGGTTCCGCGACTCGCGACCATTTTGGCCTTCAAACTCCGCGAGTCGCGGAGTTTACTTTTACAGCTCACACAAGCTTGGCTCTTTGTTTACCGACGGTTTTAAATATAAATATAATATATTAAATAATTATAAGAATTATTTAAATATTATATTATATTTATGTGCATAGTTGACTTGTAATTTTTAGTCCGTTGCGTCGAGCGTTGAGAGTTGACTCTGGTCCCGGTTCTGGATTTTCGAACGTCCTTGCGTACAATTTAATATCTTGTACTTTGCGTTTTGAATCTTGTACTCTTGTAATTTCGAGACGTTTCTTGTCAATAATTGGAACCTTTTTTTATTGTCTTTTGTACTTTTGAGCTTTTTGGTCGTTTGCGTCTTCAATTCGTCGAATCTGTCTTTTGTCTTCACCTTTTATTATTTAAACGAATCTCACTTGTAAATAGAACAATTGCAACTAAAAGTTTGTCTTTCTTGAGGAATAATGCTATGAAATATATGTTCGTTTTTAGCATTATCAAATATTCCCACACTTAAGCGTTGCTTGTCCTCAAGCAATATCGTCTTGAAATACTATAATCACTTCTTTATTCTTCACACTTTGTACATCAGTGATTTTCTATACGGCGGTATAAACAATGGTAGTAACGATATGGTTTACAGTCCCACATGACTATAAAAATTTAGATCCATTAAGGAAATTGTATCTTTATGAAAACATTTGATCTTTTGAAAATTAAATCTAGTTTTTACCCTAGATAAGTTTTCCGGAATAACCCTTTACCGGTGTTTGCAAAATATTTTTGTGGGTTTGGTGGGTTTCAGATTTGAAAATTTTAGCTCAAAACTTATGGTTTTGTGTCACCCACTTGCTAACCTTGTATTTGGAAAGCAACACGTCCAGTTCACTTGTCCCGTATATTATCTTTCGGTAAACTACCGTCCGGTTGTAAAGGAAAGCGTTGAACAAGCAACTGTTAAGGCAATGTCCCCTGACATGCTTTTAATTATGGTCTATAACGTGTCGGACGCAATTACTATCCTTGGTAGGAGCAATAGTAAAGCTCACCCTTATAATTTTTCGGTATGGCACAAGGTCCTGTCTTTGACCACTATGCAACCACCGTTCTTACGGTTGACACCCGATTTGGTTCAGGTGACCTAATGAATTCCAGGTGAATTCCTAGGATTTTACGTTCAATGGTAATGAACGCATTGAAAATAGGGTTTTCAGAAAACAAATCGGTTTGTAATTTTTGATCAAAATATTTTCTCGTTCAAGCTCGAGTTTAGATATCATTGAATTCCATGAGTTTGTAATTCTCAATCTTTATGGTCAATCTCAAGGATTGAGTAATATCAGTCTTAAAAGCTGATTTTTAATCTTTAAGGAGATTATCCTTTCTGGGGATCTGATTTATTAGTCTTATCCAGCTAATTTGCATGGTGCCCCCCCATTGTACAAGATAAATCCTTCTCATGGTTAGGAAAAATCTGACCACTTGGCGACCATGTTTAATGCTGAGGTCCGTGGATTTCCTGCTGATTTTAGTGATGACTTTTCTGGATTTTTCGTCAACCTACAGCTGGTCTGGACGACAACTTCATGACCTAAATCAAGAAGCGCGTGTCTTTTTCGGAAGACTTTACTTCCTTTTAATGATGGAATTGATTCATCGTGTAGATCCATCTTTCTTTTCTTTCATAGGGTAAAACAGTTTAGTTTAGTCCAAAGCAAAAGTATTTTCAGTTATTTGTTACAGATATATGTGACATATGTTTAAGATAACTTGGTAAATTTTCCCACACTTGGCTTTTATTTTCTTTTTTATCGTCCTTTCCGAGGTAACAATAATTTCGGTGTTAAAACCTAGTTTTATCGTTCATAAATATGTATAAACATGATTTTGAGTTCATTTAATTGAAAATTTTGAAAAATTTTACTAGAATTGGGTAGTCAGTATATAAGACTAGGGCTGTTCTTTTTTATCAGAGAGCACTAGATTCTAATACAACTACTGCTTTACTAGTATTTTTAATGGTAACCAAGTGTATAAAGTAAAAAATTTTAAAATCCGAAAGAATTTAACCCCTTCCCACACTTAAGATCTTGCAATGCCCTCATTTACAAGAAATCAGTAATAATTTAAATTATTGAGGGTGATTTGTGTGAAAATGATTAAATTTTTACCAAAGTTTCCAAATATATTGGCGTTTGTTTGCTGAATGATAAATGGTGCACATCATTTGTTCATTCCGTCTTGTTGTTATTTCACATATATTTTGCATCTTGTCGTCAAAATTAGTTGCTTTTGCTGAACTTAATGCCAGTCTTTGAAAATGCGTTGTTTTACCCTGTTGTGTACATAAGATAAACTGCAAACATATATACATATTTTTGAAGTTTGGTATATTACCCCACATTCAAAAATTATTAAAATCTAAGAATAAAAGTTAGACAATTATAAAAACTATTACAATATTAACAAAAGTATTAAACGTATCAATCATTACAAATTACAAAATAAATAAAACTAAGTATACTAGGGATGATACTGGTACCAATAGGGGTTCCAAGCATAACCATAGGTGCTATAGAATGCTTCGGCAGGGTTATACGTAGGATAAGGTGGTTGCATCTCTATAGACCAGGGAGGGAAGATGGGTTTCGGTGTAGGAATATAGTTTCTACCTATATGTTGGCAATGAGCTATGATTTGGTTCTGATGAACTTGCCAATCTTCAAATGCTCTCTGTCTAGCATTTTCGTACTCCTGTGAAGCTATAAACCTTTGCATTTCTTGCATCTCATTTCCCCCTCCTACATTACCTTGCTGTTGGTTTCTCTCAACCTGTGGATGTCTACCATGGTATGGTACTGCGGCGTTATTTCGTCTCTTCAAAACTTTCGCACCATGGTATACATTTAAACCTATAGTATCTCGGAGTTCTGGTTCTTCTACTAATAATCCCCCCTACTTATATCCACACCGAGATATTCACCAATCAAAGTAATAAAAATACCACCTCCTATTATGCTATGCAGTCTCATCCCCCGAACCATAGCTGATAAATAATAACCCACACAATACGGTATACTTACAGCACTTTGTGGGTCTCGAATACACATATGGTAAAACAAATCCTGTTCATTTACCATTTCCTTGTTCTTACCCCTTTGTGTAATCGAATTAGCTAAAAACCTATGAATCACTCTTAATTCGGCTCTATCTATATCCAAATAAGAGTAATTTCCCCCTTTGAAATGGTGATGGCTTGTCATTTGACTCCACACACCGTGTGAATCAAAATTTTCATCTATCTTTCTACCGTTTAGTATCAACCCTCTACAATCGGCAGATGCTAACTCCTCAGGCGTATATATACGTAAAGCCTGAGCCATGTCCAGTAAAGACATGTGGCGCATCGAACCGCCTAACAAAAATCTAATAAAAGATCGATCGGTTAAACTAGTTACCCGATCATTCAACTCTATACTACACAATAATTCTTCACACCATACTTTATATACAGGTCTACGCATGGTGAATAAACGTACACAGTCATTAAAAGTAGAATTACCATACCTCTGTACAAGTAATTCCCTAATTGGCCCGGCCAATTCTACAGCTTCTAAGGGTCCCCATTCTATGACCCTCGGTACCTCAACAACCTTAGAATGAAGAGTATGCAAACCCCTTTGATATTTTGGATAATCTATCCAAAGTCTGTCAAATCTCAGGTTCGGGTGCAACTCTTCCAAGTGCATATCAGAAAAGGTCATGACTGGATGAGGTATATCCTGCTTGTAGTAGTTATCCACCTCCTTTTGTTCCGCATTCTCAGCAGGAGCATTGCGAGCTTGGGATAAAGATTCACCCCTTTCAGTCTGCAAAACACATCAAACACAATTTTTGTGCATCCAAATATGCATTAGTGTCAGCAAAATCATCAATCAAAATAATTACAATGACATGATCAATTTATATCAAACTTAAGCTCATTTTCATATTTTCTTCAAATCTACACTTTTTCAAATAAGCATATACGAAAATGTTCGCCAAGTTCATAAGCATTCAACTCAAATAACATGTCAAAATAATCATTACTAGCAATTAAACAAGTTTCAAATGGCATTATCTCTCAAAAATCAAGTTCATAAATTTTAGACTTGAAAAAGTCCACTTTAATTCTCAAAATCATGTTCAGGCTCAAAGTTTGTATCATTTAACTACCTAGACATGTTACACTACTTAATTTAGCAACAATTCATGAAAAAAATTGGCCATAACCTGTTTATATCAAAAAGCCCCAAATTTGCTCAAGAACACAAACCCTAGATTACTCAAAATTTGAAGTTTAAGGCTTCTAATCATGTTAAACAGCATCAATCTAGGTTATACAAGCATAATACATAAACAATTTAAGCCTAATTACACTAAAAAGCATCAAAATCAAATTGGGGAAAAAATTGCTCAAGAACACTAATTTCGGATTAAATGGTGTTTAGGTGTAGAAATTTACCATTTTTCTTGAGTAATTCCTAGATAGCATCCTTCTCAACATGATTTTAGTAAAAGATTTGATGATTAACGGTTAAAAATTGTGATTTTTGGGGGTGTTTTTCGTGTATTTTCGAGCAGTATTTCGCAGTATGTGTTTTGTGTTGTGGGTTGGACTGATCAGTTCTTGCGTTATATTTTTTTTCTGTAAATTGGTCCTCCCGCGACTCGCGGGGATTAAACCTCCAAACTCCGCGAGTCGCGGAGTTTGCTATTTTTTTTTTTTTATAATCATTAACTTATAAAACAATTAAGTACTTAATTTTAAAATTTTGTTTCCCTTGTTATTTAGGACGAGGTCGTTTCGGATCGATGTCCTAGTCCGTCCCTCGACAAAATTTTAAAATTTGTCTTTTTGTAGTGATTGTTTTAAAATCTAAGATTTTTGGGTTTTTTCAATGTTTTTGGCATATTTTAATTCAATAAG
This sequence comes from Rutidosis leptorrhynchoides, assembly GCF_046630445.1. Classification (NCBI taxonomy): domain Eukaryota; kingdom Viridiplantae; phylum Streptophyta; class Magnoliopsida; order Asterales; family Asteraceae; genus Rutidosis; species Rutidosis leptorrhynchoides. Next base: position 239,005,444 of record NC_092333.1, on the reverse strand, counting down.
ATTAAAAATAATGATAATAAAAGTTCTCGTCCCTCCCTCGGGTAAAGCAATTTCGGTTCAAAGACCTAGTCTTCAACTTACGACGAATTTTAAAAATCATATTTTTAACTTAATGAGATAAAGTAAATTTTTGTTTTTAAATTCACACACCTTAAATATGAAATTTAAAATTAATATTAAAAATTCACACCAAACTTAAAATTTAAAATGCATAAAATTAAAAATTCATATTTTAAAAATTCACACCAAACTTAATTTAAAAATTCATATTATAAATTCACACCAAACTTAATTTAAAAATTCATATTATAAATTCACACCAAACTTATATTATGGTTCAAATATTTACAATTTTAAATATATTGTTTTTATAAAGTTTACAATATTAATTTAAGATTTAAATATTAATTTTAAAAACATGGTAAAAATAAAATTAAAAATCTTTTTGGCTTTTTATCCTACTTTAATCAATCAAATATTATCAAAAATATGCGCCCCTCTTTTCGGTAAAGTAATTTCGGTTCCAAAACCTAATTTAACTCATGACGAATTTTTAAAATATTTTGGGTTGATTGATTAAAGATATTTATACCTTAAGAATAAACGTTAAATTTCGCAGTGATGTAATAAATTTTTGAATGATATCAATAATTTCGGTCGCCAAACCTAATTTTATTCAATACCAATTTAATACTTTTTAGCGAACAAATTAGCGTTTATTATCAAAAGGTTAAAAATAAAAAAAAATAATAAAAACTGTACAGACATACCTGTGAAATAGATTTCTTAGTTATATGATCTATCTCATTCATAAGATAGTCGGTTTAATTGGTTTTCCATAGCTACATAGGCGTAACCTCGAGCATTCAGTGTCTTTTCTTCTAAACATATGAACGGTCCGTCTCTGCATAAAGTAACAAATTCGGTATTTGAATAGGTTTGATTATTTGAACATTTACCTCCATGTGACCATTTTCCGCATTTGTGACATCGTTCTAGGTGTCGTGCTCTTCTTTTTGCTGCGGATTTTGATTTTCCTTTACCAAATTGTAACTTATTATCTTCGCATCTGGATTCTTTTCTAACTCCGTCCATTCTTTCTCTGATTACTGATACTAATTCACTCGGTAGTATGTCATTATTACGTTTAGCGATCAAAGCGTGTAGCATTAGACCATGGTTTAGTTCACAGGCAGTCTTCATTTCTTAAAAACCTAAAAAAAAATAAAAATTCAGAATGGGGGGAGAAGACTAGTTCTTTAGGGTCTGCTAGGGAAAGACCATTCGGGTTCCATTTTCGAGAACTACACGAAAACATACAATCTAACTCTAACAGAAATACATATTATCCTTTAAAGACTTGATTCTCCCCACACTTAGTTAGCTGTGGTGTCGAAATTGTGATTAACTTCGTTGTCGACTTCCATCGGACCATGTATGTAATGTTTAACTCTGTGACCATTAACTTTAAATTCAATCCCATTTGAATTTATTAATTCTATCGTTCCGTATGAAAAAACTCTTTTGACTATGAATGGTCCAGACCATCTTGATTTCAATTTTCCAGGAAATAGCTTGAATCGTGAATTGAAAAGAAGAACTCTGTCTCCTTCTTTAAATTCTTTTGAACTTCTGATTCTTTTATCATGCCATTTCTTCGTTCTTTCTTTATAGATTAATGAATTTTCGTATGCTTCATGTCTTAATTCTTCTAATTCGTTTAGTTGACTTAATCGTAGACGTCCGGCTTCATGTAAATCAAGATTACATGTCTTCAAAGCCCAAAATGCTTTGTGTTCAATTTCTACTGGAAGATGACATGCTTTTCCATAAACAAGTCTAAAAGGTGTGGTTCCAATTGGAGTTTTGTAGGCTGTTCTAAAAGCCCAGAGTGCATCCTCTAATTTAATGGACCATTCCTTCGGATTTGATCCTACGGTTTTCTCTAGAATACGTTTTAAAGCTCGGTTGGTATTTTCAACTTGTCCACTTGTTTGTGGATGATATGCGGTGGAGATTTTATGAGTTACTCCATATCTTTTAAGAACTTTCTCAAGTTGATTATTACAGAAATGAGTACCCCGATCACTTATTAAAGCTTTCAGTGTTCCAAACCTTGCAAAAAGACGTTTTAAAAAGTTGACTACAACTCGTGCTTCGTTAGTTGGGAGAGCTTGTGCTTCCGCCCATTTAGATACATAATCAATGGCTACGAGTATATATAGATTATTATGAGATTTTGGAAATGGACCCATAAAGTCAATACCCCAAATGTCAAATACTTCACATACTTGGATGACATTTTGTGGCATTTCATCATGTTGACTTATTTTTTAGGCCCTTTGACAAGCATCACAGGATTTGCAAAGAAGGTGTGCGTCTTTGTAAATTGTAGGCCAATAGAATCCAGCATCATAAGCTTTTCTTGCTGGTAGTTGAGGCCCATAATGCCCTCTTGTTGGTCCTGTGTGACAATGGTTTAATATTTTACTAGCTTCATCTCCAAATACACATCGGCGTATTATTCCATCGGGACAACTTTTAAACAGATGTGGATCTTCCCAGAAATAGTGTTTTATATCACTGAAGAATTTCTTTCGTCTTTGGTACGATAATCCTTTTTCAAGGAATCCATATACTAAATAGTTTGCATAGTCTGCAAACCATGGAATTTCTTTATAATCTATCTTCAATAGATATTCATCAGGAAAGTTGTCTTGTATGGCCAATTCATTTAGAACTTCTAATTCGGGATTTTCAAGACGAGAAAGATGATCAGCGGCCAGATTTTCTGCTCCTCTTTTATCTCGGATTTCAATATCAAACTCTTGTAAGAGTAAGATCCAACGGATTAATCTTGGTTTGGCATCTTGTTTCGAAAATAGGTATCTAAGAGCAGAATGGTCGGTATAGACCACCGTTTTTGCTAGAACGAGATATGATCGAAATTTGTCAAAAGCAAAGACAATAGCAAGGAGTTCTTTTTCAGTAGTTGTATAGTTTGTTTGTGCTCCTTGTAACATCTTACTAGCATAATATATAGGTTGAAATCGTTTTTCAATCCTTTGTCCTAAAACGGCTCCCATTGCAAAATCACTTGCATCGCACATTAGTTCAAATGGTAGATTCCAATTTGGTGTGATCATGATCGGCGCATTAGTAAGTTTTTCTTTAAGAATATTAAAAGATTTGATACACTCATCTGAAAAGATGAATGGAGCATCCTTTTCTAGGAGTTTATTCATAGGAGTGGCAATTTTTGAAAAATCTTTTATGAAACGTCGGTAAAAACCGGCATGCCCTAGAAAACTCCTAACTCCTCTAACATTGGTGGGATGTGGAAGTTTAGCAATTACATCTACTTTAGCTCTATCCACTTCAATTCCTTCTTTTGAAATTTTATGTCCAAGAACGATGCCTTCTTTAACCATGAAATGGCATTTCTCCTAATTAAGTACTAGATTTGATTGTTCGCATCTAAGAAGCATTCGTTCCAGATTAACTAGACATGATTCAAATGTATCACCGAAGACTGAAAAGTCATCCATGAATACTTCCATGCATTCTTCTATCATGTCGTGAAAAATCGCCATCATACACCTTTGAAAGGTTGCAGGGGCGTTGCAAAGTCCAAATGGCATGCGTTTGTAAGCAAAAGTACCATAAGGGCACGTGAATGTGGTTTTCTCTTGATCTTCTGGTGCTATTGGAATTTGAAAATATTCGGAAAATCCATCTAGAAAACAATAGTAACTATTTCCGGCTAATCTTTCCAACATGGACTATCAGAAATTGGATAAATTAGACCTGCATCTAGCAGTTTAATAATCTCTTTCTTAACTACATCTTGCATATTAGGATTTAGTCTTCGTTGGCGTTGCACATACGTTTTATGACCTTCTTCCATAAGGATTTTATGTGTGCAATACGAAGAACTTATTCCTTTAATATCATGAATCTTCCATGCAATGGCTGGTTTATGAGCTTTCAACACAGAAATGAGTTGTGATTTCTCATTTTCAGTAAGAGAAGATGATATTATTACAGGTAATTCAGATTCACCATGTAAATAAGCGTATTCCAAATGGTTTGGAAGTGGCTTTAATTCTAATTTCGGAGGTTCTTCTATCGATGATTTATATCGATATCTGTCTTCTTCTTTTAGCATTTGAATTTCTTCTGTTGTTGGTTCAGATCCATTAGCTATTAGTGTAGCTAATATTTCAGCTTCATCAATTGGTTCATTACCTTCTCCTAAAGAACATTCTCCTGTTCCTTGTAATTCTGGAAATTCTTTTAATAATTCTGCATGTGCATCTATAGTTTGAATATAATAACATGTATCATCTGCAGATTGTGGTTGTTGCATTGCTCTATCAACTGAAAAGGTAACACTCTCATCCTCTATACTTAGGGTCAATTTCTTACCGAACACGTCTATCATTGCTTTAGCCGTGTTTAAGAATGGTCTTCCTAATATGAGAGGAACTTGAGAATCTTCTTCCATGTCCAGAACAACAAAATCTACTGGAAATACTAAAGTACCAACTTTAACTAGCATGTTCTCCATTATCCCTCTAGGATATTTTATTGATCTATCGGCTAGTTGTATGCTTATTCTGGTTGGTTTCAATTCTCCAAGGTCTAGTTTAGTGTATAGTGAATATGGCATTAGATTTATACTAGCACCTAAGTCTGCCAATGCTTCTATTGAACTAAGACTACCCAGAAAACATGGAATTGTGAAACTTCCTGGATCAGATAGTTTTTCTGGTATCTTATTTAACAGCACTGCTGAACAATTAGCATTCATAGTAACAGCCGAGAGTTCTTCCATTTTCTTTCTATTTGAGATTAGATCTTTCAAGAATTTAGCATATCTAGGCATTCCTGAAATCACATCAATGAAAGGAAGATTTACATTTATCTGTTTAAACATATCCAAGAATTTGGATTGCTCGGCTTCAAGTTTCTGTTTCTTCATTTTACTCGGGTAAGGAAGTGGTGGTTGGTATGGTTTGACATAAGGTTTAGCCTTAACTGTGTTATCTTCATTAACCTTTTCAACTACCGGTTCTTTTTCCTTATCTTGATCAGGTTGTGGTTCTTGTAGAGTAGGAATAGTTTCATCAGAAGTTACAGGTATTTTCGGTGGTTTAAGTGTTGTACCACTTCTTGTGGTAATAGCTTTAGCTGTTTCATTCCGGGGGTTAGCATTTGTATCACTAGGTATACTTCCCGGTTTTCTTTCACCTATTAACCTTGCTAGGTTACTTACTTCTTGTTCTAGATTTTGAATAGAAGCTTGTTGATTTCTAAATGCTTGAGCATTTTGTTCATTGGTTTGTTTCTGAGATGTGAAAAACTGCGTTTGAGTTTCAACTAGCTTCGTCATCATATCTTCTAAATTCGGCTTTTTATCATCGGTTTATTGTGGTGGTTTATTTTGAAAATTAGGTCTTTGCTGGTTGTAAGTATTATTGGATACTTGTTGATTGCTAGGACCTTGTTGGTTGTTGTATGGAATATTTCTGTTATAATTCTGGTTTTGATTGTAAATCGGTCTTGGCGGTTGATAATTATTCTGATAATTATTTCCAGGCCTTTGGTTTATGTATGAAATATTCTCTCTTTGTTCCATTGTTAATTCAATACTGAGACAATCTTTTGTCAAATGTGGTCCTCCACACTGCTCACAACTAATTCGTATTGAGTGAATATCTTTAGTCATCTTTTTCATTCGTCTCTCCACATCATCTATCTTTGCGGAAATGGAATCTAAGTCATGGCTAGAATCGGCTCTAGCTGCTTTAGATGATCAAACGATGTCTTTTTCTTGGTGCCACTCATGTGAGTGGGAAGTAGTGTTATCAATAATTTTGTAAGCATCAGTTTCGGTTTTCTTCATAATAGAACCACCAGCTGCTATATCTATGTCTTTTCTTGTAATGATGTCGCATCCTTGGTAGAATATTTGTACTATTTGACAGGTGTCTAAACCATGTTGCGGACATCCTCTTAACAAATTTCCATATCTTGCCCACGCCTCATATAGAGTTTCATTCGGTTTCTGTGTGAACGTAACAATTTCTGCTTGAAGTCTTACGGCTTTAGATGACGGAAAGAATTGTTTAAGAAATTTGTCAACTAAAACGTCCCAGGTATCGATCGCCCCTTCAGGTAACGATTCCAACCAATCTTTGGCTTCTCCCTTTAAAGTCCAGGGAAATAACATGAGATATATCTGTTCATCCTCCACTTCTCGGATTTTAAATAGTGTGCAGATCCTATTAAAGGTACGTAGATGTTCATTTGGATCTTCCTTCGGCGCACCGCTAAATTGGCATTGATTAGTCACCATGTGTAGAATTTGTCCTTTGATTTCATAATCTGGCGCATTAATGTCTGGATGAGTAATTGCGTGACCTTGGCCAGTGCGTTTAGCTCTCATTCGGTCTTCCATACTTAAAGGTTCCAGATTCTCCATAATTGAATTTGTTGAATCGGAATCACTAGAGGATTTTGATTTAATGGTTCGTTCCTCAACAATCTCTGTTTGAATGATTGGTGGTTCCGGAGGAAAGTTTAATGGTTCAGGATCTACGAACCGTTCCTGAATATTCTCCGGATTCTCAATTGTGAGGTCGGGTTCAAAAAATGGATTATCGGAAATTTGAACTGAAGTACTTGGTCGACTGGATGACGATTCTAAAGAAAAATCAACGGCGGTTATATTTGCTAAATGTCTTGATCTAGTTATAGGTGGTGAACGTACAAAAGGTGGTGATCGTCTTGCTCGGTGCATTCACTGAATATCCTATTAGTTTTTAAAAGGAAAGAAAAATTATAATAAGTTATCCAATTAATAGACTTTTCTGATTTTGCCCACGTTTTGAATAGCCAAAAGATGCAGCAGAGGGGCAGGATTCGTTTGGTCTCAATATAATTGAGGACTGTTTGGCTCCAATAACCCGGTCCACGTACAAATCCAACTATTACTACGAACCAGAAAATTTTGATGTCTATCAATTTAACCACTTAAAATAAATTTTCGTAATTTTAAGAAAATTAGATAAGAAGTAGAATAAAAATCTATGTCCTAAAAACTAGAATAGCGAGAAATAAGAAAGAAAAAGAGTTCGTCGGAAAAGGAAAAATGGTTGAAAAATAAAAGGTGACGGAAAAATTAAAGAAACTTATAAAACTTAAAAGTACTTGACTAACCTAACCTTATTACTACAACTAACTTAAAATTATAATCGCAAATTGAGATTACTAATTGGAATGATAATTGATACATAGGTAAAAGGTGTCTAAAAATATTAAAGCTTACAAGTAAAACTATATCCCAAATGGAAATAACTTAAAAAGAAACTAAAACTTAAAAAGGCGTCACAAAATTCTAAAGCACCTAAATCTTATTCTAAAGAAAAAGCACTTAAGAAATTCTACGGCAAAGCCTAAAAATCTAGAAGTAAAAAATAACTATGGCAAAAACTAAGTTTAAAACTAAATATGAGCTGAATATACAAATATTACGCTAAAACGATTAAAAAGGGACAAAATATAAAAATATACAAAAAGTTGTAAAAAGTACAATTTTTATAAAAATATTATTTTTATATTATTTATTTAATAAAACTACTAATTTTACAATTTAATTAAACTAATTTAACTAAATAAAACAAATTAAATAAAAAGTAAAACTAATTATAATAAAACTAATTATAATAATAATAATTAATTAGGGTTTAAAATAATAATTATTAATAATTACTCGTAATTAATACTGAATTAGGGTTTCTGTCAGCGTGTCAGGTTTACTCCGCGAGTTGCGGTATTCAAAGCATCAAATCCCGCGAGTCGCGGGGTTCAGAAATTCAAACCTGGAACAGTTTAAAACTGACGCGTTTTTTTATTTTTTTTATTTTCTGTTTTTAATTTTTTCTGTTTATATAAAAAAAATATGTGTATAATAAAAACTTATATTTAAAACTTAAATAAAAATAGAATCACTTTATAATTTTATAAATAAAAATCTTAAAACCAGATTTATATATATATTTTTTTATATGTTTTTGAATAAAAACAAAATACTTAAATAAAACTTATATAAAAATAAAGAAACTTTATAAAACTTAAATATTTAACAAAATCTTAAAAATACATAAATTTTTTTTTTTTATTTTTCTTTTTATATTTTCGAATATTTAAAACGTACTTTTATAAAAACGAATTTTAATAAAAGTAAAATAAAAATCTTTTTTTTTATGTAGCGTTGCGCTTCCGGCTTTTAAGAGACTCCCCAGCAGCGGCGCCAAAAATACTTGATGTTTTAGCAGAGTAGTATATAAAATAGCTTATATTTTTACAGGAAATACTATTAAATACGATACAATTTTACACAAGATATTTATTTATTTAGAGAATGGATATACTTAAACCTTGCTACAACACTTATAGGCAGTGTACCTAATCGTACAGTAGTGTAGTTTTTAGTAAGTCCGGTTCGTTCCACAGGGAATCTTTTTTAAACAAAGCTCAACGCTATATTGGTTTACTTTTATAAAAATACAAATATATATATATAAATAATATTATTATTATAAAGGGGGTTTTTACCGATTAATGACCGGTTTGTTGATTTTAAAACTTTTAGTCGCAGTTAAAACCTAAATGTAAAATGTTAAAAATAAATACAAGGTTTAAATTAAAGCGTAAAGTAAATAACAATAATGAAATTGCGAATAATAAAAGTGCGATAAAATAAACTTGCAATAATTAAAAAGTACGATAATTAAAATTGCAATTAAATACAATAACAATAAAAATGCGATAATTAGAAGTGCAATTAAATATAAAATAAAGGAAATTAAATATGAAATAAAAGAATTATGCTTATTTAAGCTTCCGTAATCATGATGTTTGACGTGTTGATTTTAGTTTTATGCCCATGGGTTAATTGTCCTTTGTCCTGGATTATTTAATATGTCCGTCTGGTTTTTGTCCATAACAGTCCATCAGTCATAAATATAAAGTGCGAGTGTCCTCGTCAAATTATTCTTATACCCGAAGTTAAATATTCCAACTAATTGGGGACTTAAACTGTAACAAGATTTTAATACTTTGTTTAATAATTACACCAGGATGTCGACTGAGTGTAACCCAAGGTTTTAATATTTTGTTATCAATTATACCAAGTGTCCTTGTACATAATTTCACCCCTGTTTTAATTATTCTAGTGGCTATTAATCCATTCCCGTGTCCGGTTAAATGAACGATTATTCGTACATATAAATACCCCGCCCATCGTGTCCGATCGAGTGTAAATGGTTATTTATAGGGACGCTCAATTGTAAATCTTTATAGTAACATTAACAAACTATCATTTAGTTAAACAAATATAAAGCCCATTAATAGCCCATAGTCTAATTTCCACAAGTGTCGTTCTTTTGTCCAAACCCCAATTATGGTACAAAGCCCAATTACCCAATTTTAGTAATTAGCCCAACATCATGATTACTTCGGATTAAATAAGCATAATAATAACTTAGCTACGAGACATTAATGTAAAAAGGTTGAACATAACTTACAATGATTAAAAATAGCGTAGCGTTACACGGACAGAATTTCGACTTACACCCTTACAACATTCGCTAACATATCCTTATTATTAGAATTATAATTAAAATTAAAATTAAAATTAAAATATAAATATAAATATTTATGTAGTATTATGAGAGAAGAAGAAAAAGATGATTTTTTACGATCAGAATGCGCGAGCTTTATAGGGAGTTTCTGAAATTGGGGTTCCGCGACTCGCGGCCATTTTGGCCTTCAAACTCCGCGAGTCGCGGAGTTTACTTTTACAGCTCACACAAGCTTGGCTCTTTGTTTACCGACGGTTTTAAATATAAATATAATATATTAAATAATTATAAGAATTATTTAAATATTATATTATATTTATGTGCATAGTTGACTTATAATTTTTAGTCCGTTACGTCGAGCGTTAAGAGTTGACTCTGGTCCCGGTTCTGGATTTTCGAACGTCCTTGCGTACAATTTAATATCTTGTACTTTGCGTTTTGAATCTTGTACTCTTGTAATTTCGAGACGTTTCTTGTCAATAATTGGAACCTTTTTTTATTGTCTTTTGTACTTTTGAGCTTTTTGGTCGTTTGCGTCTTCAATTCGTCGAATCTGTCTTTTGTCTTCACCTTTTATTATTTAAACGAATCTCACTTGTAAATAGAACAATTGCAACTAAAAGTTTGTCTTTCTTGAGGAATAATGCTATGAAATATATGTTCGTTTTTAGCATTATCAACCCCTCTTTATAATAATAATATTACTTGTATATATATTTGTATTTTTATAAAAGTAAACTAATATAGCGTTAAGCTTTGTTTAAAGATTTTCCCTGTGGAACGAACCGGACTTACTAAAAACTACACTACTGTACGATTAGGTACACTGCCTATAAGTGTTGTAGCAAGGTTTAAGTATATCCATTCTATAAATAAATAAATATCTTGTGTAAAATTGTATCGTATTTAATAGTATTTCCTTGTAAAATTTAATAGTATTTTATATACACCTCGCGACACATCAGTCATACAGTAGTGTTATAAAATATTATCATATAATCGATAGTAGATAACAGTAATGCAATGGTTACAAGTAGCAGTAACAGATGATAGTGGCATACAATAGTTACATATAGTGGTAACAAATGACAGTAGTATACCGTTGTTGCCTATAGCAGTCACAGAGGATGGTGGTATTTAGTAGTTGTAGTAAGCAGTAGTATATAGCAGTATTATGCAATCAAAAGCAGATAGTAGTAGCATGCAGTAGTAATAAGCAGTAACATGCAGTGATATATAACAGTAGCATGTAGCAGTAGCATAAAGCAGTAAACAGTTGCAATAAGCAGTTTTCGCAGGATTAGGTAAACGATCAAGTTGTAGATTAGTCCTATTAGTGAATCCTAATCGACTCGGTCAAGACACACTAATGCAGACTCATTCCCTACAACCAATGCTCTGATACCAAATATGATGCCCCGCCCAAAACCTCTATGGTACGGATCATCAACAACAGATCCATTACACGGTTACAGCACTATATGCTAGTTTAAACAAAGCTTTTGCATTCGTTATTGAAATAAGGTTTTACCATAGTAAAAAGTTTAACAAAGTAGCATGCTTCTAAAGATAGAAAGCATCATAAGTAGTACGTGACTCATAAGTCATTACATAATAGTGTATCGAAATACAGTTTCGTTATATTGAATGCAAAAGTAAATTTGAAATAAGTCTGCTACACCAAAGGTAGGCCTTCTAATGACAGCGAAAGTCTAACACAGCAAGTCTATTACAGCAGAAGCAATTTCGTCTAAGTACCTGAGAAATAACATGCTTTAAAAAGTCAACACGAATGTTGGTGAGCTATAGTTTTATTGTGCGCATCAAAGTAATGTAGACCACGAGATTTCAGTGTTCTAGATCAGTATCTCAAATCAGTATGATAAAGTATATGTTTATCCGTGGGCACTCGGTAACTAACTTAACAAAGTAATATATATATCACCCCCTAAAAGTACACTTGGCGAGTGCGTTAAAAACAGACGAAGTATTAAACACCCGTTAAATGCTAGTGCGACTAGCCCAAGTGGGGATGTCAAATCCTATGGATCCATATCTAAGATTCGCGTTCACCGGTTCATAAACCAATGACTAAACGTTACCGAGCTAAGGGAAAAATTGGTGCTGTTATGTCACCCACACATATATAAAGTTTAAGTACTCGTGTCTAGTATGTAAAACATAAAAATCGCATGTATTCTCAGTCTCAAAGATAGTTAAAGTAAAAAGGGAGCTATAACTCACAGTGAATGTGCGGTAAAGTCGATACGAAAAAGTAAGCAAGTAGTAAGTGGGTCCGAAAGGTCCTCAACCTAAGTCAAAGGTTACTAAGTCAGTAAATCATCCCTAAAAGTTTAAAAGTAATTAAGTTAAGTCTTAAGTATCATCATCATCATCATCATCATCATACGTAAAAGATAAAGTAAGTTTTCAACAAGAATAGAGATCGAAACAAAGGGCTGACTTCGGACAGCTGCTACGACCTCTATACAAACTGAAATGACGCGCGGCAAGTGGCCAAGGCTCCGTATGTGAGTCCTTTTACCGTTGTCCAATTTTCAGATCCTAACTCGATGTTGTTTGACCGTGCAAGTGCGAGTAGGTCAGAAATTTCAGCACGTCGTTACGGCGGCGTAGTGATTTTCGGAAGCTATAAATCCTAAACCGTATATCGGATTTAGGCGAGTCTTAAACGAAAAGTCATCTAATCAAATCGAACTATCTGGAAATCAACTTTTCAGAAGTCTCAAGAGTCTGATCAGACTCTGAAAAACAGAAAACAAGTGCTCCGGTGGGTTTCTTGGTGTTTGATGCTCATCACGGTTCTCATCCTTGATGCGTATAAGTCTCAAGTGTACAACTCTTGATGTTTTAGAATCACTTTAACTAAGGTTTAACCATCAACACACAAAGTCAAGACTAAGAAATGAAATACAACTCATTTGAGAGTTTGAGCAAGATGATGAATCAAAGTTACATCAAGTTCTTAGTTTCGACACAAGTACAAGTTCTATTAAGCTATAAACTTTGATTTAAACTAAATAAGCAAGACTTTAAGTTATAGAACTTAGATCTTAGCTAAATATTGAAGACCTTAAACTAAAAAGTCTAAATCTTATATTCTTGGTGAAACCCTAAGTTATAGAACTTAGACTTTCAACTTTTACAGAACCTTAAGTTATAAAACTTAGATTTTTGCAAAGTAAAATTAATGTAAGCTTATGAGCTTTTGTTTAAAAAAGTTAGATGACCATAAGTTACGTAACTTAGATCAAACACAATAATGAAACCTTAAGCTAGAAAGCTTGGATTTCTTAACAATACTTATGAGATTTTAAGCTAGTAAGCTTGTACCTTTGTTTAATGGAAACACAAGTTACAATTTAAAGTACAACAAATTAAAGAAGATCATAAGTTAATAAAATTGATCTTTTAATGAACTTTTTGTAGAAACCTCAAGCTAGAAGGCTTGGATTTCCAATGTTCTTGAAGATCTTTAAAGTAGAAAGTTAGATCTACAAGTTACATGAAGATCATAAACATAAGTTTTGATCTTTTAACATAAATAAAGAGATATTAAGTTATGAAACTTAGATCTAACAAAGTAATGAAGATTCAAAGCTAAAAAGCTTGAATCCTTCATGTTCTTGAAGACTTTCAAATCAAAGTTTGAATCTACAAGATTTATGAAGATTCAAGTTACGAAACTTGAATCTTTGATCATGATGATGATGATGAATCAAGAATTAAAGAAAGAAAAGAAAGAAAAAGAAGCCAAGAACTTACTAGTTCTTCAAAGTTTTAGTGTGAGAAAGTTAGAGAGAAAACTAGAGAAATGTGTGTGTGTGTGTGTGTGTGTGTGTGTGCGCGTGTTTTGAGAATGAAATGAGAGTTTAAAAAAAAATGAAATAGTGGTGATGGGATAAGGTGGCCGACGGTTTGGATGGAATGGGGGGGACCATTTGCTTTGCATGGGTGGTGGTACATGGTGATGCTAGCATGTTGGGTGGCATGGTATATGGAGTTAAAATGTGTAAGTTGTAGTACATAAGCATGCTTAATCCTTGTCTTAATATTAAATGGGTTTTATCTTTAATTACATGGGCTAACTAATCCATTAACTAGCCCACTAAAATGAGTCCATTAACTTGAGTAGGGTGGACCTTTAATAAGCTAAGTCCATTAAGGTGTTAAGCCCACTAATACTAACTAGTGTGCATTAGTAAACACTAAGCGTAATTAAGAAACCATGGTGGTATATATTGACCCTATAGGGAGGTTTTACTGGATTCGTTCACGGACCCCTACCCGGAACCACTGCCCGAATGGATGTGTTCCCGTGTACTGTCGATCGGGTTCAGATTTCTGCCCGAACGTGTGTGTTACGTGCAAATGATGAGGGTCGTTGAAAGAAATGACCTACTAATGCCAAAAAATCGCCGTTCAAAAAAAAAAAGCCAAGTAATTGTCATTAATAAATAACAGTTAGTTTTAAGTAGTCATAATACTCCAATTATGACAAAAGGTTAACGTGTACCAAGTATGTAGCGTGTTTTAAACGACAAGTGACACTAACGGTCGTAAAAGCATTCGAGGATCAAGTTAAGTGATTAAGCACTTAATAACACGTTTAAAATATTAACAAAAGTAATTAACATGAATTATGATCCCAGAATGTAATCTAACTCAGTACGCACAAATATGCAGTTTCGTGAAAGTATTGTAACATCCCGCGTTTTTCTGTTTACTTTCCGATTATTTTATTTAAAGTCCGTTATATAATTATAATATCTTCCGTTAATACGTGTTTTTAAATTATCTCGTTTAGGTAATTCATGCACCCGCTATAAACTTGAGGGACCAATGTTGCCAAATGACCAAAGTTTTGACTAGGCCAAAGTGGTCAACCTCACTCTCATCCATTCATTCACCTCCTTCTCTCTTTCAATACTTCAACTTTTTCTCTCAAACACCAATTCAAAGATTCATCATCTATTCAAGATTTAGCAAGCATCAATTCAAACAAATTACATATTTGGAATCCTTGCATCTTCCTCTTCGAATCCATACTGATTACATCTCATTTGGGTAACTTTCTAAAAACACTAGATTTTGTGTTCTTGATGATTTTGACTTATAAAAGTGTTAATTAGTGTCTATGGCTCAAGTCTAACATGAATATATGATTTATATGCTCGATCTTGTTATTTTAAGTAACTAGCATGAACTTGAAATTTGGTGTGTTTGATTTTGTAATTTGGTTGCTTAAATGTTGTTAGATGTTAAAAGTTCATGTATTAAATGTGTTACTAGTATCACTAGCTTCAATTTGATGTGTAGGTTGACTTGGAAAGACTCCATAAACTTCATTGCTAAATTTGTGATTTTGAGTTAGGGTTTGATAGAAGTAAAATGGATTTTTGATGCATTGAATGCTTTGCAATGTCAATTGTAAGTGTTTAGTTGTATTGTTACCTACAAAACGGCGTATTATATGTGTGCATTTGGTTTCCGAATCATTGGTTGCATTTATGAGCTTGAGTATCGTTAAAGATAAACATTTAATGCGGTTTTGATTGTTGTAAATGCTAGAATTGATTGATTATATGTGTTTAGTTGTATTCCTCACTAAATTACCTTTTCAACGATGTATGGTATGCGTTTTAAGTGTTTACGGTTCATTTGTTGTGTTAAAATGAGTTTTGGCTCGAGACTTGAACACTTACACCAGCCCAGGTACCAGCTCACGTTGAGTGTCGCGGCGCGGCCATCCTTGGTCGCGGCGCAGCATTAGGCGTGTTTAGATTCTGATCAAACTTACACTTTTACAAAAAATGTTTGCTATGCTACGCACCTCCGATTCACATGTAACATGTTCTAACATGCTTATATATGATTAAAAACCTCAGAAAAATAGTTCGGGACCCGACCCGAACATGTTGACTTTTTCGTCGACTTTGACCCGACCAAAGATGACTTTTAATCAAATTTAACCAAATGTTTGTGCAATCGTTCTAACGTGCTTTTATACTTGTATCTTGCATGGAACTTGACAATTTGATTCACATGCTATATAATCGAGTCGTAACGAGCCATAGGACTAATTGAACATCTTTGACCAACCGTGTTTACCGTTATTTATACGACCTACTTGTTTAGGTCAAGACTAGCATTCGTTCTTGCACACGTTATCTTGTGAAGTACTTTATTCACTCGTGCACTCAAGGTGAGATCATAGTCCCACCTTTACTCTTTTAAACTTACATTTGGGATGAGAAAACATAAACGTTTCATTTTACAAAGTAAACACACGTACAAAAATAACATTCTACATACGAGTTAGAAAAAAATCCTCAATTCGATTATCATTAGTTACACTTGCCGGGTGTAAGCGAGAACTTATGTTGTATGGCCATATGGGTTTGACAAACCCTCATTCGGACGGTTCGCTACCATTATTCGGATGAAATATATTTTCGAGAAACAGTGTATGTTCTAACACTATTGTGATGGGGTTCTATGGATGGAAAGTTAAACCTTGATAATTGGGTGCTCGTGATAACAAATTTTAGAATGGTTTACTATTATTCAATGATACAAATCTTGTGGTTCATTTATACTTACTTACTTACTTAAACCTATGATTTCACCAACGTTTTCGTTGACAGATTTCTATGTTTTTCTCAGGTCCTTGAACATTTTGTGATACATGTTTTCGCTCATTATTTTGATACTTGCTTTGGATGTCGAGTATATATGCATACATGGAGCGTCTTTTGGCTACTTTAAATTGTGTCGCATAGGTTTCACTTGTAGTTATAATGTTGTAACGTAACTTATGGTTGAACTAATCTTGTAAACTTTGAAACAATCTTCACATTTGAAATGAATGCGACATATTTTTGGTCAAAGGTTGTTTTAAAGACTTATGACCACGTAACGGGACCTGATGTGCGTAGAGGTGTATACAAAATAGTATTAATTTTTGCTACATGAAATACTATTAAATACGATACAATTTTACACAAGTTATTTATTTATTTATAGAGTGGATATACCTAAACCTTGCTACAACACTTATAGGCAGTGTACCTAATCGTACAGTAGTGTAGTTTTTAGTAAGTCCGGTTCGTTCCACAGGGATCTTAGCCAAGTTTAACGCTATATTTTTAAAAATAAATTTGTATATAAATATATATATATAAGAAGTATTATTATTATTATAAAAGGGGGTTTTTACCGTTTAATGACCGGTTTGTTGATTTTAAAACTTAAGTCGCAGTTAAAACCTAATGTAAAATATTAAAAATAAATATAACTTAATTTAAAACGTAAAGTAAATAACAATAATGAAATTGCGATAAATAAAATGACGATAAATAAAATTGCGATAATTAAAAAGTACGATAATTAAAAGTGCAATTAAATACAATGACAGTAAATAAAAGTGTGATAATTAAAAGTACAATTAAATATGAAATAAAGAAATTATGCTTATTTAAACTTCCGTAATCATGATGTTCGACGTGTTGTTTTTAGTTTAGTACCATGGGTTAATTGTCCTTTGTCCTGGATTATTTGATATGTCCATATGGTTTTGTCCATAATAGTCCATCAGTCATAAATATAAAGTGCGAGAGTCTTCGTCAAATTATCCTTATACCCGAAGTCAAATATTCCAACTAATTGGGGATTCGAATTGTAACAAGGTCTTAATACTTTGTTTAATGAATACACCAGGTTATCGACTGTGTGTAATCCAAGGTTTTATTACTTTGTTAACAATTACACCAATTACCCTTGTATGTAATCACCCCTGTTTCAACAAGTCTATTGATTATTAATCCATCCCCGTGTCCGGTAAAATGAACAATTATTGGTATTTATAGATATCCCGCCCACCGTACCCGATTAAGCGTATGTGGTTATTTATAGATATGTCAAATTATAACCTTTATATTAAATTAACGAGGTATCGTTAAGTTAATATAAAACTCATTAATAGCCCATAGTCTAATTTCCACAAGTGTCGTTCTTTTATCCAAACCCCAATTATGGTCCAAAGGTCAATTATCCCGTCATTAATATTTAGTCTAACATCATGATTACTTCGGCATAAATAAGCATAATAATAACTTAGCTACGAGACATTAATAAAAATAATTTAAACATAACTTACAATGAGTATTAATAGCGTAGTGTTACACGGACAGAGTTTCGACTTATAACCTTAAAACATTCGCTAACATAACCTTATTATTATTAATCTTAAATTAAAATTAAAATTATAAATTATATATATATATATATATATATATATATATATATATATATATCATAAGAGATAGATTGAAAAAAGTGTTTACATTTGACTGAAACTGCGAAATTTATAGCAATGTAGCCTCACTTTTTAGGTCATGCGACCGTATGGAATTCCTTCTTCAAAGCCATGCGGTCGCATGGCCAGCTGGGACAGCTCAACTTTGGTTGTTTTCTTCTTGCCGACGGTTTTATATAATAATATAATATATATATAATTTTAAGAATTAATTATATATTATATTATATTCATGTGCATAGTTGACTTGTAATTTTTAGTCCGTTGCGTTGAGCGTTGAGAGTTGACTCTGGTCCCGGTTCCGGATTTTCGAACGTCCTTTCGTACAATTTAATATCTTGTATTTTGCATTTTGCGGCTTGTACTCTTCTAATTTTGAGACGTTTCTCATCAATAATTTGAACCACTTTGATTGTAATTTGTACTTTTGAGCTTTTTGGTCATTTGCGTCTTCAATTCATCGAATCTGTCTTTTATCTTCACATTTTATTATTTAAACGAATATCACTTGTAAATAGAACAATTGCAACTAAAAGCTTGTCTTTCTTGAGGGATAATGCTATGAAATATATGTTCATTTTTAGCATTATCAAATATTCACACACTTGAGCGTTGCTTGTCCTCAAGCAATATAGTCTTGAAATAAAAACATGCTTGAATCACTTCTTTATTCTTCACACTTTATACATCAGTGATTTCAATACGGCGGTATGAACAATGATAGTAACGATGTGGTTTACAGTCCTACATGACTATGAAAATTTAGATCCTTTAGGAAATTGGATCTTTTATGAAAACATTTGATCTTTTGAAAATTCAATCTAGCTTTTACCCTAGATAAGTTTTCCGGAATAACCCTTCACCGGTGTTTGCAAAATATTTGTGTGGGTTTTGTGGGTTTCAGATTTGAAAATTTTAGCTCAAAACTTATGGTTTTGTGTTACCCACTTGCTAACCTTATATTGGGAAAGCAACACATCCAGTATACTTGCTCCGTATATTACCTTTTGGTAAACTACCGTCCGGTTGTAAAGGAAAGCGTTGAACAAGCAACTGTTAAGGCAATGTCCCGTGACATGCTTTTAATTATGGTCTATATCGTGTCGGATGCAATTACTATCCTTTGTAGGAGCAATAGTAAAGATCACCCTCTAATTTTTCGGTCTGGCACAAGGTCCTGTCTTTGACCATGCTATGCAATCACTGTTCTTACGGTTGACACCCGATTTAGTTCAGGTGACCTAATGAATTCCAGGTGAATTCCTAGGATTTTACGTTCAATGGTAATGAACGCATTGAAAATAGGTTTTCAGAAAACAAATCGGCTTTAATTTTGATCAAAATATTTTCTCGTTCAAGCTCGAGTTTAGATATCATTGAATTCCATTAGTTTATAATTCTCAATCTTTAAGGTCAATCTCAAGGACTGAGTAATATCAGGCTTAAAAGCTGATTTTTAATCATTAAGGAGATTATTCTTTCTGGGGGTCTGATTCATTAGTCTTATCAAGCTAATTTGCACGGCGGCCTCCCCATTTTACGAGACAGATCCTCTCATGGTTAGGATAAGTCTGACCACTTGGCGACCCTGTTTGATGCTGAGGTCCGTGGATTTCCAGCTGATTTTTGAGAAAACTTTTCAAGGTTTTTCGTAGACTCTACAACTGGTCTGGATGACAACTTCCTGACCTAAATCAAGAAGCGCGTGTCTTTTTCGAAAGACTTTACTTCATTTTAATGATGGAATTCATTCATCGTGTAGATCCATCTTTTCTTTCAAATATATTATAAGAAATTGGGTAAAACTGATAAAATTGTTCAAAACAAAAGTATCTTCAGTTATTTGTACAAAAATATGTGATATATGTTTTAAATAACTTGGTAAATTTTTCCCACACTTGACTTTTATTTTCCTTTCTTTGCCTTTTTATTATCCTCTATTCCATTTTAAATGAATTCTAACATTTTGGGTTGTTTCTCAATTTGTCTTTTTCGAGGTAACAATAATTTCGGTGTTAACACCTAGTTTTATCGTTCATAAATATGTATAAACATGAGTTCGTTTAATTGAAAATTTTGAAAAATTTTACTCGAATTGGATAGTCAGTATATAAGACTAGGGCTGTTCTTTATTATCAGAGAGCACTAGATTTTAATACAACTACTGCGTTACTAGTATTTTTAATGGTAACCAAGTGTATAAGTTAAAATTTTAAAAATCCGAAAGAATTTAACCCCTTCCCACACTTAAGATCTTGCAATGCCCTCATTTGTAAGAAATCAGTAACAATTTAAATTATTGAGGGTGATTAGCATAGAAAAATGATTAAATTTTACCAAAGTTTCCAAACATATTGGCGTTTGTTTGTTAAATCATAAATGGTGCATATCATTTGTTCATTCCTGCTGTTGTTATTTCACATATATTTTGCATCTTGTCATCAAGATTAGTTACTTTTGCTGAACTTAATGTCAGTCTTTGAAAATGCGCTATTTTACCCTGTTTTTATTTTTTATTTTTTATTTTTTTATTTTTTTATAAAAAAACTTAACTTATAAAAACAAATAAGTAATTAATTTTAAAATTTTGTTTCTTTTTAGGAATGAGGGCGTTTCGGTACGTTGACCTAGTTCGTCCCTCGACAAAATTTTAAAATTTGTCTTTCTTTAAGCGTTGTTTTAAAAGCAAAGATTTTTGGGTTTTTTTAAATGTTTTTGGCATACTTTAATTTAATAAGATTAAAAATAATGATAATAAAAGTTCTCGCCCCTCTCTTGGGTAAAGCAATTTCGGTTCAACGACCTAGTTTTCAACTCACGACGAATTTTAAAAATCATATTTTTAACTTAATGAAATAAAGTAAATTTTTGTTTTTAAATTCACACCAAACTTAAATTTAAAATGCATAAAATTAAAAATTCATATTATTAAAAATTCACACCAAACTTATATTATATTTTTGTTTTTATACATACAAACTTATATTAAAAAAATATTAATTTTTTTTAAAAATACTTAAAAACTTAAATATATTGATTTAAAAAGATTTACAATATTAATTTAATATTTATATATTAATTTTAAAAACAAGGTAAAAATAAAATTAAAAATCTTTTTTGTCTTTTATCCCACTTTAATCAATCAAATATTATTAAAAATATACGCCCATCTTTTCGGTAAAGTAATTTCGGCTATTTTACCTAGTTTTACTCCTGACAAATTTTTGAAATATTTTGGATTGATTGATTAAAGATATTTATACCTTATGAATAAACGTTAAATTTCGCAGTGATGTAATAAATTTTTGTATGGTATCAATAATTTCGGTTACGCATACCTAATTTTATTGAATACCAATTTAATACTTTATAGCGAACGATTCAGCGTTTATTATCAAAAGGTTAAAAGCAATAAAAATAAATAAAAACGGTACATACTTACCTGTGATAGAATTCTCAGAGACCTGCTTGAAACATCCGCGACTAATCCTCCCGGACGAAGTCTTCAACAGTTGGTCCCATTGCGATGATCGACTCCAAGTAATGTCCTTAATATGAGCAAATGCACAGCGGAAGACTTAATTCGTACCTGAGAATAACATGCTTTAAAATGTCAACATAAAGTTGGTGAGATATATAGGTTTGATGCTAGCAGCGTTATAACAATGGACCACCAGATTTCATATTTATACATAATACACTCCTCGTGTATAGAAAAGATGTTGAGCACTTGGTAACCATACTTAACTAAAAGTCACAGCAGCATACTCTTAAATAAACCCTACACCGCACCAAGTGTAGTAACAAAAATGAAGTACTGTGCAACCGTTAAATGCTGGTCGTCCAGCCCGGTTGGGAATGTCAGCCCGATAGATCTATCAACAGGATTCGCGTTTACGCTCCTCACGTAATTAGCAGTTACCAAGTATAAAGAGATATGCCATGGTACAACTCAACGTAGAATTTATTTTTGATCACTTGTGTCCATAACGTAAATCATTTATAAAAAAAACAGCGCATGTATTCTCAGCCCAAAAATATTTAGAGTTTAAAAGGGATCTATATACTCACCATACTGTATTTTGTAGTAAAAATACATATAACACCATTGATCAATTATAAGGTTGGCCTCGGATTCACGAACCTATATCAATACTATATATATTAACACATAACATTATAATCGAACAAGTTTATGTATTATTAGTGATTTAATTGTTATTATAATTATGTGTTTAATTAATAACCTCATTAATTACATTTATTAATATTTATTATAAAAATATTAATATAGTTATGTTATATGCACTAAGTATATTTTGATAAAACTAATATTTGTTTGTTAAAAGAATTTTAGTAATAACAAGTCATAAAAATAATTTGTGCCTTTTTATGCTAATAATAATAATAATAGTAATAGTAATAATATTAATAATAATAATAATAATAATAATAATAATAATAATAATAATAATTAAAATGAGTAAACTACCTTCAAGAAAAGTCCCAAAAACAAAAGCCTACGCCTAGGCTCGAACCCATGACCTCTTACTTAACCACTCACACCCTTAACCGTCCCTCTGATTCAATCTTTCTGTTTTAGTTCGGGATTAAATTTTATTAAACCCGTTCTTTCTGCTATCTTTTCCTCTTTCTTTGTAAATTCAATTAAATCACAACGACCCAACAAGGCTTATATTATTTCGGCCCAGCAAGCATAAACAAACACGACCCAGATTGCAAAACCCATTTTACTTGTCTGATTATATTTAATAGACCCAACAAATTCGTGGCCCAAGTAATAATTAACAAAATCCAATGTTCAATCAATCTTGTGGTTATCTGATTCTTTTTCGAATAAAAATAGGAACCGAACCAGGAAGTAGAAAACAAATATCACAGCTCAACAAAACTTAACTTGTAATCGTGACCCAGATTCAGTTCGGCCCACACTAGCAAATGGGCAGTCCAATGTTACCATTCTAAAAACTAATCGTTTTTTTTTTCATTGTTCTAGCCGACATAAACCAAAAACATCCTTTATCTTTATTATTAAATTGAGTTGCAACCTACAGCTGGAAAGGTTTTCACCTGTTGCTTTCTTCTTTTTCTTAATTTGGTCATCTAATTAACATGGGTTCCACTTATAGTGCATATCAATCATAGCCATTATCTTTCATGTTATATATTCGATCCTAATAGAAACTGAATCAGATAGATGAAAGTAGCAGTATAATTGTATGCAGTAGCAGCGTAGGGTGATCAAGAAGATGGTGATGTCCGGTGATTGTTTCATGAAAGGAAAATAGCAATTAGTTGGCACAGGAGGTCGATGGTGGTGGAGATGGTGTTCTATGGTTATGTAATTCAAATCAGGAAGCAAACAAAAGAGAGATAATTAGAGGGGTGAAAGAGAGGTAAGTGAGTGATCGAATAGCATTTGAGTCGGATGAACTATTGTATCATAGTAACCTGGCAGTCGACTTTTTATCCGATAGTCTTGTTTGATAATCGAATAGGGATGTGTTGGGTTTTTGTGTTTGATCAAGAAAACAGAAACACAAGGTGTGGTAACAATAAGATGATAAAAGTGGAGATGGCATGGTGATGGTTATCAAACATAGACAGTTGGTTTCATGGTGGTGATGTGGGTTTGGTGATGGTTTGAAAAGGAACAAAAATAGTTACCGGTGGTGAACCTTTGTGGTGGAGGTGTATGGTGGACAACGGTGGTGATCGAGGGTGGTGTTTTACCGAAAGTGTTTGGTTTATAAGGGTTGTAATCGGGTAACTA
Source organism: Rutidosis leptorrhynchoides (assembly GCF_046630445.1). Lineage (NCBI taxonomy): Eukaryota > Viridiplantae > Streptophyta > Magnoliopsida > Asterales > Asteraceae > Rutidosis > Rutidosis leptorrhynchoides. The sequence goes on along the minus strand of NC_092333.1, from coordinate 238,981,662 downwards.
AATGAGTAGCAAGAAACACAATAGCAATTTGAAAGTCGAGTAAACATATGCAGGTTCACAAGGAAGGAAGAGAGAGAAAAAAACGTAGAGAGAGAGAGAGAAAAGAAGAGGGTGGTAGTTCGTGGTGGTGTAAGGTGGTTATAGGAGCCGGAGGTGGTGATTCACGATTAGAAGAGAGATTCAAGGTGATGGTGGTTGTCACAGAAAACACTAAGTTAAAGAGAGAGAACGATGGCGGTTTATGGTGTTCTACGGTGGTGATGAGGGTGTTATGTTTGAGTTAGTGTATGTGTGTGTTGTGAGGATTATACAGAACACAGGAAACTATAGATCATCATTTTAATTCTCTAAAATCTGAAGCAAACGTCTTTTATATATCAGAAAAGAGATAGACAAATACCCTCAGACAAAACTAGACAAAACTAGTACAGAAATAAAAATAAAAAAAATATCAAGTTGATCTTGATTGGTAACCATATTTGTATGTTTATGTAATCGAATCAGTCTGTAAATATGTGTAGGGACAGAAGAATCCCTTTAATTGAATAAAGTTAGTAATCACACAGTTGAAAACAACATATTGGTAAAATTTTAATAAAGGAAACCGAATCATTTATAGATTGAAAGTGATATGAGACTGTGTACGTCCGTATTTGTATATACTTTGTAATTTGCAGTGTTTATATATATTAATCTGTTCTTGTATATAATTAATCCTATTATTAATGTTAGTAACTATAAAAGGTATTATTTTCTAATGGATTTTAAATATAACACTAATAATTAATTTAATAATAATTATAATAATACAAATAATAATACAATCATTTACACACAACGGTTCGTGAATCGTCAGACATGGTCAAAGGGTAATTAATTATCCAGATAGAGATTTCAAACTTTCTAGACTCAACATTAGGGTTTTTGCTTATCGTGTCGGAAACATATGGAGATTAGAGTTTAAATTTGGCCGGAAATTTCCGGGTCGTTACAGTACCCACCCGTTAAAGAAATTTCGTCCTCGAAATTTGGTAGAGGTTGTCATAAATAACATTAGGAATGTTTTCATGACGAATATGAGGTAATAATAAAGTTTTATCATTATTGGAAGATATGGATAAAACGATTCGATCATGTGAAGCGCACGAGTGAAGCTATCATAAAAGAATGAAATGAGTGAATATGGAATTGTTTTAACCGATGACGTGGTTATGATTAATTTCAGGAATTTAAGGGATCTAAAGAAAATCTTACGTAATAAGATTTGGTTCTTCGGCGATCAAGATCTTCTTTGAATTAATGCAGCAAATCGATTTTTATTTCTTTGTCGGATATTTTACTATAAAACTACCCCCTTCGTTTCCTTATTTCCATATCCCACATCTCCTACTTTTCCTCCTCTAATTCATACCTTAAGGTATTCTTTAAAATACTTCATCCCGTTTTGATTTTTTGTTATACTTCTACCTTTCATATCTTTCATTCTTCTTTTTCATCTGCCGCCAGAAGAATCTATTTACTTTTATGATTTCCTTGGAATTATAATGTTTCTAATTCTCCCGTGTCTTTACGTTGCAATACGTATTGATATACACGATTTGTAATTTCTAGGTGATTGTTGGGTTTTATATTTTCCCTTATATTTCGATGTTCCTACTTCCGTCTTCTATAATCATTGTCATCCACAGTTAATGCTTTCTCCCATTTGCTGCGATCTATACCCCAATTTCTACTTCGAAGCTTCTTTCTTTCGTTTCCTCTTCTTGCGTTTAAGCGTCTCTTATAATGGTCCGAAATTCGTAGGTATGAGATTTGAAATGAACATAGTTAATGCTCTAAGAAAGAAAGGGTATTGGCACGATTTTGATTTGTTAAATTACCAGAATACCCTGAAAAGATAGAACTATCAAGACGATATGTTCCTAATACATTTAGAGATTGAATAGAATGTAAGAGCCGTGTAACATGGCACATGATGATGGTACTGTGAATCATCACATTCCATTAGAAACTTAACATGGCTTACTATAATATAATGAAGTTGATCAAGTTTCATTATATTATACTAATTCATGCATCAGTTCCCAACACTGCTTCAGAACATTCCTATTTTAAACTCGAAAGTTTTAGAACTTAGAAACTAACACAGTTTCCTTGGTATTGTAACGCAGAAGTTACGGAAGGATAAATGATCTTCGATAGGAATAGTTGTGAAAATATCTCCAGAAATATGGAGAATATGTATAACGAAAGATATGAAGATATCTTATAATATCTAGGATAAGATGATGATGAAGTATATCATCTGGGAAGGTTTAGAATAAGGAGTAGGGTTCTTACTAACGGTTTCAGCAGGCACTGAATCGTTTGGATTCTTTGAAGTCAGGTTTAGTTTTTATGATTTGCCCACGGCCTCCTTCATACTTTACTCAATCCGTTTTTCAATTCCCAAACCTTCTCTTTTTTTCAGCTTTACCACCATACTATTTTTTTGTCATCAGACTTTTGACTGTTAAAGTCGTTTACAGTTTTTGTTGCTTCATCAGCATTTCAAGAATAACCTGTAGTTCAAGATGTTTTTCAGAACTTCACATTTGGAGTATGAAATTCTTAGGGATAGACGTTATAGGTATAACTAGAGAAGTTCCGTGAGATTTCCAAAATACTGATTACGGAGTTTGCCAAAGAGATGACGAGCTGCTGGTACATCTGCCGATGACGTCGAGGAATATAAAAGGTTCTCCTGGTAACAACGGCGAAAGAATAACGTAGATATATATCGAGGTTATAATAAGAGTAGTCTTACTGAGAAGTCGAAGTGGAGCTGTGACAAAATTAGCTAATTGAAAAGGAATCGTAAGATCGTTTTTGCTAATAAATGATAAAGGATTCAACACAGGCACGTGTTAAATTATGAATTTGGGTTCGAGAGTTTTTCAGGTGCATAAATCTTTTCTTCCATAGATGAAGTGTGGTTGGTTCATCCTTCCGACCGAGGTATTTTCAAGAATTATGAAAGATTTGAACGCGGATTGCAATCGTCAAGATACGAATGAGGTTTAAGATGAAATCAAGTGGCAAACTTGAAGATTAGTTTTAGTTTCATATGTTATAATCAATATTTTATTCATTTTAATTGTCCAAAGTTAGCATTCCAATAGTCCGATTGTCCAATGGTTCAATAAATTCATATATAAATTAAATATATAATATTCGAATTAATTAATACGTATCGTGACCCGTGTACCGGTCTCAGTGTCGATCACAACTCAAACCATATATATATTTTGGAATCAACTCCAACCCTGTATAGCCAACTCCCACCTTCACATATAGAGTGTCTACGGTTGTTCCGAAATATATATATATAGATGGGTCGATATGATAAGTCGAAACCTTGCATACGTGTCCCGTTATTTAAAATGCATAAAATAAATAAATAAATAAATATATATATATATATATATATATATATATATATATATATATATATCATGACCCATTATACAACGTGTTGTCTCAGAATTAATCCGACGTATTGTTGTACATGTGTCCTGACGGTATGTAAAGTGCAGAAATTAAATAACAATAAATAAAATTGCGAGAATGTAAATTGCGATAAATTAAATGTTAGCCAGGAACAGTTAGCTAGGAACAGTTAGCGTGTATTCCTAACAGAATTTTATTTAGTTAAATCGTTTGTTTCTAACAAATTTTATTTTGTCCAATGTTTCTTCATTATGCCACTTGTTGGATTCTGATAAGTCAAAACCCAAATATGATATTAGAACAGAAATGGTTATTTTGTGGTGAACGGATACATATATCGGTGGTTGTAAATAGAATAACAAATGACCGTTGAATCAGATTCGGAGAATGTTCAGTGTAACTTATTAATGTGAAATCAGAAATATTCCTCGGGTACTACCTACCCGTTAAAATATTTTTCATCATTAACAGTTTGTACGAAAGAATTTTAATTACAATCTTTATGAAAATATACTTGCATATATATTTTCTTCGGATGTAATTATGAATTTAATGAGTCAATAGGATATTACACTCATTTGATTTGTTGTTAGTACTTGATTACATGATCTCTAAAACATTAGAGATTACATAATTGCCATGTTGAACAAAGGTAAATGAGGTAGAGTTAATCGATGTAGAACGATATGTAGAACGAAGATCCTACCCGAAATACAGATGGTAATATTGAGGCGTGTGATGTTGATTTCTGAGATTCAGATTGTGGTGTTGAGGTTTACGACACGGTTGTGGTTTAGGGGTGATAAGGATATCGTTGACGTTAATGATGGTGATACGGATTATGCTGCTGGTGCTGCTGCTGGTGTTGCTGCTGGTGTTTGTAATCTTCCCACCAGATTCTCCAAAGCCATTACTCGAGCACGTAGTTCGTTAACTTCTTATTGACGAGCGAATTCGAAATATAGGGTAATATATAATCGTAACGGAGTACTTTAGAGAGGAGAGAGAAAATTCTGTTTCGGACAGGTTCGCCGGTAAGCGCTTTAGTTTTATTGCCAAAAGAGCAATTTTGTGAATGGAAAGAATCTTCGATGTGAAATGATTTTCGAATATAGAATGATATTCTAACTCCATAGAATATCTATATATATGTAGTACTAAGGATTCTATAGACCACGAGGGAATTTACGTCATGTGTCAGGCAATTCTACAGAATAGATACGCTAAGATATGAACTTTGTCTATACACTATCGATGCACTAAATGCAGTAGGACGTGTCTAGATTTGAGAATGATAAGCAGGCAATTTCCTAAGGATGATAAGCAGATGGTTTCCGACTAGATATGATAAGCAAAACTTTTGACACGCAGACACGGTCAAAGTCCAGACTCACTAATGTATCCTAACAACTACCAGTTAGACACACTAATGGGAGACCTGGTTCGCTAAGACCAACGCTCTGATACCAACTGAAACATCCGCGACTAATCCTCCCGGACGAAGTCTTCAACAGTTGGTCCCATTGCGATGATCGACTCCAAGTAATGTCCTTAATATGAGCAAATGAACAGCGGAAGACTTAATTCGTACCTAAGAATAACATGCTTTAAAACGTCAACATAAAGTTGGTGAGATATATAGGTTTGATGCTAGCAGCGTTATAACAATGGACCACCAGATTTCATATTTATACATAATACACTCCTCGTGTATAGAAAAGACGTTGAGCACTTGGTAACCATACTTAACTAAAAGTCACAGCAGCATACTCTTAAATAAACCCTACACCGCACCAAGTGTAGTAACAAAAATGAAGTACTGTGCAACCGTTAAATGCTGGTCGTCCAGCCCGGTTGGGGATGTCAGCCCGATAGATCTATCAACAGGATTCGCATTTACGCTCCTCACGTAATTAGCAGTTACCAAGTATAAAGAGATATGCCATGGTACAACTCAACGTAGAATTTATTTTTGATCACTTGTGTCCATAACGTAAATCATTTATAAAAAAAACAGCGCATGTATTCTCAGCCCAAAAATATTTAGAGTTTAAAAGGGATCTATATACTCACCATACTGTATTTTGTAGTAAAAATACATATAACACCATTGATCAATTATAAGGTTGGCCTCGGATTCACGAACCTATATCAATACTATATATATTAACACATAATATTATAATCGAACAAGTTTATGTATTATTAGTGATTTAATTGTTATTATAATTATGTGTTTAATTAATAACCTCATTAATTACATTTATTAATATTTATTATAAAAATATTAATATAGTTATGTTATATGCACTAAGTATATTTTGATAAAACTAATATTTGTTTGTTAAAAGAATTTTAGTAATAACAAGTCATAAAAATAATTTGTGCCTTTTTATGCTAATAATAATAATAATAGTAATAGTAATAATATTAATAATAATAATAATAATAATAATAATAATAATAATAATAATAATAATAATAATAATAATAATAATAATAATAATAATAATAATAATAATAATAATAATAATAATAATAATAATAATTAAAATGAGTAAACTACCTTCAAGAAAAGTCCCAAAAACAAAAGCCTACGCCTAGGCTCGAACCCATGACCTCTTACTTAACCACTCACACCCTTAACCGTCCCTCTGATTCAATCTTTCTGTTTTAGTTCGGGATTAAATTTTATTAAACCCGTTCTTTCTGCTATCTTTTCCTCTTTTTTTGTAAATTCAATTAAATCACAACGACCCAACAAGGCTTATATTATTTCGGCCCAGCAAGCATAAACAAACACGGCCCAGATTGCAAAACCCATTTTACTTGTCTGATTATATTTAATAGACCCAACAAATTCGTGGCCCAAGTAATAATTAACAGAATCCAATGTTCAATCAATCTTGTGGTTATCTGATTCTTTTTCGAATAAAAATAGGAACCGAACCAGGAAGTAGAAAACAAATATCACAGCTCAACAAAACATAACTTGTAATCGTGACCCAGATTCAGTTCGGCCCACACTAGCAAATGGGCAGTCCAATGTTACCATTCTAAAAACTAATCGTTTTTTTTTCATTGTTCTAGCCGACATAAACCAAAAACATCCTTTATATTTATTATTAAATTGAGTTGCAACCTACAGCTGGAAAGGTTTTCACCTGTTGCTTTCTTCTTTTTCTTAATTTGGTCATCTAATTAACATGGGTTCCACTTATAGTGCATATCAATCATAGCTATTATCTTTCATGTTATATATTCGATCCTAATAGAAACTGAATCAGATAGATGAAAGTAGCAGTATAATTGTATGCAGTAGCAGCGTAGGGTGATCAAGAAGATGGTGATGTCCGGTGATTGTTTCATGAAAGGAAAATAGCAATTAGTTGGCACAGGAGGTCGATGGTGGTGGAGATGGTGTTCTATGGTTATGTAATTCAAATCAGGAAGCAAACAAAAGAGAGATAATTAGAGGGTTGAAAGAGAGGTAAGTGAGTGATCGAATAGCGTTTGAGTCGGATGAACTATTGTATCATAGTAACCTGGCAGTCGACTTTTTATCCGATAGTCTTGTTTGATAATTGAATAGGGATGTGTTGGGTTTTTGTGTTTGATCAAGAAAACAGAAACACAAGGTGTGGTAACAATAAGATGATAAAAGTGGAGATGGCATGGTGATGGTTATCAAACATAGACAGTTGGTTTCATGGTGGTGATGTGGGTTTGGTGATGGTTTGAAAAGGAACAAAAATAGTTACCGGTGGTGAACCTTTGTGGTGGAGGTGTATGGTGGACAATGGTGGTGATCGAGGGTGGTGTTTTACCGAAAGTGTTTGGTTTATAAGGGTTGTAATCGGGTAACTAAACGAGTAGCAAGAAACACAATAGCAATTTGAAAGTCGAGTAAACATATGCAGGTTCACAAGGAAGGAAGAGAGAGAAAAAAACGTAGAGAGAGAGAGAGAAAAGAAGAGGGTGGTAGTTCGTGGTGGTGTAAGGTGGTTATAGGAGCCGGAGGTGGTGATTCACGGTTAGAAGAGAGATTCAAGGTGATGGTGGTTGTCACAGAAAACACTAAGTTAAAGAGAGAGAACGATGGCGGTTTATGGTGTTCTACGGTGGTGATGAGGGTGTTATGTTTGAGTTAGTGTATGTGTGTATTGTGAGGATTATACAGAACACAGGAAACTATAGATCATCGTTTTAATTCTCTAAAATCTGAAGCAAACGTCTTTTATATATCAGAAAAGAGATAGACAAATACCCTCAGTCAAAACTAGACAAAACTAGTACAGAAATAAAAATAAAAAAAATATCAAGTTGATCTTGATTGGTAACCATATTTGTATGTTTATGTAATCGAATCAGTCTGTAAATATGTGTAGGGACAGAAGAATCCCTTTAATTGAATAAAGTTAGTAATCACACAGTTGAAAACAACATATTGGTAAAATTTTAATAAAGGAAACCGAATCATTTATAGATTGAAAGTGATATGAGACTGTGTACGTCCGTATTTGTATATACTTTTTAATTTGCAGTGTTTATATATATTAATCTGTTCTTGTATATAATTAATCCTATTATTAATGTTAGTAACTATAAAAGGTATTATTTTCTAATGGATTTTAAATATAACACTAATAATTAATTTAATAATAATTATAATAATACAAATAATAATACAATCATTTACACACAACGGTTCGTGAATCGTCAGACATGGTCAAAGGGTAATTAATTATCCAGATAGAGATTTCAAACTTTCTAGACTCAACATTAGGGTTTTTGCTTATCGTGTCGGAAACATATGGAGATTAGAGTTTAAATTTGGTCGGAAATTTCCGGGTCGTTACACTGCTTTAGCCGACTCATAGGAGAGTCGTGTGATTTGGTTCTCCATAGCTACATAAGCGTAACCTTGATTCTTCAATATCTTTTCTTCTAAACATATAAACGGTCCTTCTCTGCATAGAGTAACAAATTCGGTGTTTGAATATGTTTGATTATTTGAACATTTACCTTTGTGTAACCATTTTCCGCATTTGTAGCATCTTTCAAGGTGTCGTGCTCTTCTTTTTGTTGCGGATTTTGATTTTCCTTTACTAAAATGTATCTTATGATGATCTTTTCTGAGTTCTTTCCTTATTTCGTCACATCTGCTTCTTATTACTGACACCAGGTCACTCGGGAGTGTGTCATTATTACGTTTAGTAATCAAAGCGTGTAGCATTAGACCATGGTTAAGATCAAAGGAATTCTTCATCTCGTAAAACCTAAAAAAATTAAAAATTCAGAATGGGGGGAGAAAACTAGTTATTTAGGGTCTGCTAGGGAAAGACCATTCGGATTCCATTCTCGAGAACTACACGAAAACAGAATATCTAACTCTAACAGAAATATATATTACCCTAAAAAGATTCGAACCTTCCCACACTTAGTTAGATTTGGTGTCGAAATTGTGATTAACTTCGTTTTCAATTGGACTATCAATAACTTCTATATGTTTGACTTTTACTTCAAGCCAATTGTTGATTTCCTCTATAACTTTCACAAATTCAACTAACATTGCTTTTTCTTTTGGCGATAAATTGGATACTAATCGGTTACATAACTTAAAGTTCCCCTTAATCCTAGCATCGTGAATCCGTTTATAAAGTTTCTTCGTTGAACTGTTAAAAACGGGTTCATCTAATTTCGTATCATCAACGGGGTTCTTTGTTATCTGATAATGCTAAAAACAAACATATATTTCATAGCATTATTCCTCAAGAAAGACAAGCTTTTAGTTGCAATTGTTCTATTTACAAGTGATATTCGTTTAAATAATAAAAGGTGAAGACAAAAGACAGATTCGACGAATTGAAGACGCAAACGACCAAAAAGCTCAAAAGAACAAAAGACAATCAAAGAGGTTCCAATTATTGATAAGAAACGTCTCGAAATTACAAGAGTACAAGATTCAAAACGCAAAGTACAAAATATAAAATTGTACGCAAGGACGTTCGAAAATCCGGAACAGGGACCAGAGTCAACTCTTAACGCTCGACGCAACGGACTAAAAATTACAAGTTAACTATGTATATAAATATAATATAATATATAATTAATTATATTAATTATATATATATTATATATATATTATAAACCGTCGGTAAACAAAGAGCCAAACTCCTCTGAGCTGTAAAAGTAACCTCCGCGACTCGCGGAGTTTGAAGGCAAAATTGGCCGCGAGTCGCGGAGCCCCAAAATGAAAAACTGCCTATAAAGCCAACCGAATTCTGATCGCAAAAATCCATCTTTTTTCTCCTCATTCATACGATATATATATATATATATATATATATATATATATATATATATATATATATATATATATATATATATATATATATATATATATAAAATTTATATTTTAATTTTAATTTTAATTATAATTCTAATAATAAGGGTATGTTAGCGAATATTGTAAGGGTGTAAGTCGAAATTCTGTCCGTGTAACGCTACGCTATTTTTAATCATTGTAAGTTATGTTCAACCTTTTTATATTAATGTCTCGTAGCTAAGTTATTATTATGCTTATTTAAAACGAAGTAATCATGATGTTGGGCTAATTACTAAAATTGGGTAATTGGGCTTTGTACCATAATTGGGGTTTGGACAAAAGAACGACACTTGTGGAAATTAGACTATGGGCTATTAATGGACTTTATATTTGTTTAACTAAATGATAGTTTGTTAATGTTAATATAAAGATTTACAATTGGGCGTCCCTATAAATTACCATATACACTCGATCGGACACGATGGGCGGGGTATTTATATGTACGAATAATCGTTCATTTAACCGGACACGGGAATGGATTAATAGCCACTAGAATAATTAAAACAGGGGTGAAATTACATTCAAGGGTAATTGGTGTAATTGCTAACAAAGTAGTAAAACCTTGGTTTACACGCAGTTGATAACCTGGTGTATTCATTAAACAAAGTATTAAAACCTTGTTACAATTCGAATCCCCAATTAGTTGGAATATTTAACTTCGGGTATAAGAATAATTTGATGAGGACACTCGCACTTTATATTTATGACTGATGGACTGTTATGGACAAAAACCAGACGGACATATTAAATAATCCAGGACAAAGGACAATTAACCCATGGGCATAAAACTAAAATCAACACGTCAAACATCATGATTACGGAAGTTTAAATAAGCATAATTCTTTTATTTCATATTTAATTTCCTTTATTTTATATTTAATTGCACTTCTAATTATCGCATTTTTATTATATTTAATTGCACTTTTAATTATCGTACTTTTTAATTATCGCAAGTTTATTTTATCGCACTTTTATTATTCGCAATTTCATTATCGTTATTTACTTTACGCTTTAAATTAAGTCTTTTATTTATTTAATATTTTACATTAGGTTTTAACTGCGACTAAAGTTTTAAAATCGACAAACCAGTCATTAAACGGTAAAAACCCCCCTTTATAATAATAATATTACTTATATATATCTATTTGTATTTTTATAAAAGTAAACTAATATAGCGTTAAGCTTTGTTTAAAGATTTCCCTGTGGAACGAACCGGACTTACTAAAAACTACACTACTGTACGATTAGGTACACTGCCTATAAGTGTTGTAGCAAGGTTTAAGTATATCCATTCTATAAATAAATAAATATCTTGTGTAAAATTGTATCGTATTTAATAGTTTTTCCTAGTAAAATATAAACTATTTCGTATACCTTAGCTTTGACATCATTATCGGATCATCATTAAGTGTTTCTTCATCTTCCCCACACTTATGTGTTTTTATTGGTTTAACAGTTTTGGTTGGTGGAGATCTAAACTTTCGGTTCACAAAGGTGACCGATTTATCACCATCCCTAAGTGTCATTCTACCTTCTCTTACATCAATGAATGCTTCGGTGGTTGCTAAAAATGGACGACCTAAAATTAGAGGAATATCAAGGTTTTCTCCATATTAATAACTATGAAGTTTGCAACAAAGCTCAAACTTTCCACGTTAACAAGTAAATTATTTGCTATTCCAACCGGGTGTTTAATGGTTAGGTCAAATGATTGAACACCTATTTTGATTGGTTTTAATTTACCCATACCTAATCTTTTGTATAAGGAAAGAGACATAATATTTGCACTTGCTCCTAAATCTGCGAGTCCATTATATATAGCACCATCATTAAGCAAGCAAGAAATGATAAATTCACCCGGGTCTCCTACTTTAGTAAGTCGAGTTGGTTTGTTAACCTTTTTCGGGTGTTCTTTTCTTGGTTCTTTCACTTCTATTTGAACTTCTTTTTCTTCATTTCTTGGAATGGGAAGTTTGTATAGAAATTCTTCTTCATCACTCCAATTTGAATCCTCCCCATTTTTCAATTTTGATTTTTCATATGTTGTTGATAACATATTTATGTTTTCATTTTGAAGGTTTTCTAGGGTGGTGAAATTATGATTGACTTCATTGTCAACTTCCATCAGACCATGTATGTAATGTTTAACTCTGTGACCATTAACTTTAAATTCAATCCCATTTGAATTTATTAATTCTACTGTTCCGTATGGAAAAACTCTTTTGACTATGAATGGTCCAGACCATCTTGATTTCAATTTTCCAGGAAATAGCTTGAATTGTGAATTAAAAAGAAGAACTTTATCTCCTTCCTTAAATTCTTTTGAACTTCTGATTCTTTTATCATGCCATTTCTTCGTTCTTTCCTTATAGGTTAAGGAATTTTCATATGCCTCAAGTCTTAATTCTTCTAATTAGTTTATTTGACTTAATCGTAGACGTCCAGCTTCATGTAAATCAAGATTACACGTCTTCAAAGCCCAAAATGCTTTGTGTTCAATTTCTACTGGAAGATGACATGCTTTTCCATAAACGAGTCTAAAAGGTGTGGTTCCAATTGGAGTTTTGTAGGCTGTTCTAAAAGCCCAGAGTGCATCCTCCAATTTCATGAACTATTCCTTTGAATTTGATCCTACGGTTTTTTCTAGAATAAGTTTTAAAGCTCGGTTGGTATTTTCAACTTGTCTACTTATTTGTGGATGATAAGCGGTTGAGATTTTATGAGTTACTCCATATCTTTTGAGAACTTTCTCAAGTTGATTATTACAGAAATGAGTACCCCGATCACTTATTAAAGCTTTCGGTGTTCCGAACCTTGCAAAAAGATGTTTTAAGAAATTGACTACAACTCGTGCATCGTTACTTGGGAGAGCTTGTGCTTCCACCCATTTAGATACATAATCAATGGCAACGAGAATGTAGAGATTATTATGAGATTTTGGAAATGGACCCATAAAGTCAATACCCCAAACGTCAAATACTTCACATACTTAAATGACATTTTGTGGCATTTCATCACGTTGACTTATTTTTCCGGCCCTTTGACAAGCATCACAGGATTTGCAAAGAAGGTGTGCATCTTTGAAAATTGTAGGCCAATAGAATCCAGCGTCGTAAACTTTTCTTGCTGTAAGTTAAGGCCCATAATGCTCTCCTGTTGGTCCTGTGTGACAATGGTTTAAGATTTGACTAGCTTCATCTCCGAATACACATCGGCGTATTATTCCATCGGGACAACTTTTAAACAAATGTGGATCTTCCTAGAAATAGTGTTTTATATCTGTAACAACCCGACATCGTTTTACCAAAAACACGCCTTAAAAAAAATTTGTAAGACAGCGTATCTGGACGGCGTCCCACGTATTTGGACGGCGTCCAGTATCGAAGACCAGGACGGCGTCCCATGATTCTGGACGGCGTCCAAATGAACTAAAGTGGACTGATCAGTTTTTTATTTACACGCGAGTGGAAAACCCGCTTCCCGACATTTTTAAACGTAACCAATTTCACAATATGTCATATTAAGTAAAACTAAGATATTTCCACCATAAAAACAAGTTTTACAACACCGGGCCCATAATGACCCGTTTTACAAATAATGTAGCGATTTCGACCCATTTATCTCTTTAGACGGATTAGGACTCCACAACCCATCCCTATACCAAGAGCATAATCCCGGGGACTACTAAAACCCCCAATCCGCGTCCAAACATCCAAAAGCTACCCCATCGAGCCCAAGCGCTCCTAAGCATCTAGCTTAACAAACTAGCTAGCTTCAAACCACAATACCTGTAAAAAGGTAAACAACGAGAGGTAGCTTCAAACCACAAAGAATGCCGTTGATGATACGAAATTAGATGAATCCATTTTTAACAGTTCAACGAAGAAACTTTATAAACGGATTCACGATGCTAAGATTAAAGGAAACTTTAAGTTATATAACCGATTAATATCCAATTTATCGTCAAAAGAAAAGGCAATGTTAGTTGAATTTGTGAAAGTTACGGAGGAAATCAACAAATGGATTGAAGTAAAAGTCAAAGATATACAAGTTGTTGATGATTCAATTAAAAATAATGTTAATCACAATTTTGATACCACAGCCAACTAAGTGTGGGGAGAATCAAGGGGTTTATGTATTTCTGTTAGAGTTAGATTGTCTGTTTTCGTGTAGTTCTCGAAAATGGAACCCAAATGGTCTTTCCCTAGCAGACCCTAAAGAACTAGTCTTCTCCCCCCATTCTGAATTTTTATTTTTTTTAGGTTTTTACAAAATGAAGACTGCCTGTGAACTAAACCATGGTCTAATGCTACACGCTTTGATCACTAAACGTAATAATGACATACTCCCGAGTGAATTAGTATCAGTAATCAGAGAAAGAATGAACGGAGTTAGAAAAGAATCCAGATGCGAAGATAATAAGTTACAATTTGGTAAAGGAAAATCAAAATCCGCAGCAAAAAGAAGAGCACGACACCTAGAACGATGTCACAAATGCGGAAAATGGTCACATGGAGGTAAATGTTCAAATAATCAAACCTATTCAAATACCGAATTTGTTACTTTATGCAGAGACGGACCGTTCATATGTTTAGAAGAATTACGCCTATGTAGCTATGGAAAACCAATTAAACCGACTATCTTATGAATGGGATAGATCATATAACTAAGAAATCTATTTCACAGGTATGTCTGTACAGTTTTTATTTTTATTTTTATTTTTAACCTTTTGATAATAAACGCTAATTTGTTCGCTAAAAAGTATTAAATTGGTATTGAATAAAATTAGATTTGGCGACCGAAATTATTGATATCATTCAAAAATTTATTACATCACTGCGAAATTTAACGTTTATTCTTAAGGTATAAATATCTTTAAACAATCAACCCAAAATATTTCAAAAATTCGTCATGAGTTAAATTAGGTCTTGGAACCGAAATTACTTTACCGAAAAGAGGGGCGCATATTTTTGATAATATTTGATTGATTAAAGTGGGATAAAAAGCCAAAAAGATTTTTAATTTTATTTTTACCATGTTTTTAAAATTAATATTTAAATCTTAAATTAATATTGTAAACTTTGTAAAAACAATATATTTAAAATTGTAAATATTTGAAAAATTAATATAAGTTTGGTGTGAATTTATAATATGAATTTTTAAATTAAGTTTGGTGTGAATTTTTAATTTTTAAAATATGAATTTTTAATTTTATGCATTTCAAATTTTAAGTTTGGTGTGAATTTTTAATATTAATTTTGAATTTTATATTTAAATTGTGTGAATTTAAAAACAAAAATTTACTTTATCTCATTAAGTTAAAAATATGATTTTTAAAATTCGTCGTAAGTTGAAGACTAGGTCTTTGAACCGAAATTGCTTTACCCGAGGGAGGGACGAGAACTTTTATTATCATTATTTTTAATCTTATTGAATTAAAGTATGCCAAAAACATTAAAAAAACAAAAAAATCTTAGCTTTTAAAACAATCGCTACAAAAAGACAAATTTTAAAATTTTGTCGAAGGACGGACTAGGACATCGATCCGAAACGACCTCGTCCTAAATAACAAGGGAAACAAAATTTTAAAATTAATTACTTAATTGTTTTATAAGTTAAAGATTATAAAAAAAAAAAAAAAAAACCAAACTCCGCGACTCGCGGAGTTTGAAGTGTCCAAACACCGCGAGTCGCGGAGGGACCAATTTACAGAAAAAAATATAAAACGTAAAAAAACAGATCAGTGCACTCCACAACTCAAACAAACTGCAAAATAACAGCGAAAATACCCGAAAAATACACCCCAAAATCACAATTTTTAACCGTTAATCACCAAATCTTTTACTAAAATCATGTTGAGAAGGATGCTATCTAGGAATTACTCAAGAAAAACGGTAAATTTCTACACCTAAACACCATTTAATCCGAAATTAGTGTTCTTGAGCAATTTTTTCCCCAATTTGATCTTGATGCTTTTTAGTGTAATTATGCTTAAATTGTTTTTGTATTATGCTTGTATAACCTAGATTGATGCTATTTAACATGATTAGAAGCCTTAAACTTCAAATTTTGAGTAATCTAGGGTTTGTGTTCTTGAGCAAATTTGGGGCTTTTTGATATAAACAGGTTATGGCCGATTTTTGTCATGAATTGTTGCTAAATTAAGTAGTGTAACATGTTTAGGTAGTTAAATGATCCAAACTTTGAGCCTAAACATGATTTTGAGAATTAAAGTGGACTTTTTCAAAGTCTAAAATTCATGAACTTGATTTTTGAGAGATAATGCCATTTGAGACTTGTTTAATTGCTAGTAATAATTATTTTGACATGTTATTTGAGTTGAATGCTTATGAACTTGGCGAACATTTTCGTATATGCTTATTTGAAAAAGTGTAGATTTGATGAAAATATGAAAATGAGCTTAAGTTTGATATAAATTGATCATGTCATTGTAATTATTTTGATTGATGATTTTGCTGACACTAATTTATATTTGGATGCACAAAAATTGTGTTTGATGTGTTTTGCAGACTGAAAGGGGTGAATCTTCATCCCAAGCTCGCAATGCTCCTGCTGAGAATGCGGAACAACAGGAGGTGGATAACTACTACAAGCAGGATATACCTCATCCAGTCATGACCTTTTCTGATATGCACTTGGAAGAGTTGCACCCGAACCTGAGATTTGACAGACTTTGGATAGATTATCCAAAATACCAAAGGGGTTTGCATACTCTTCATTCTAAGGTTGTTGAGGTACCGAGGGTCATAGAATGGGGACCCTTAGAAGCTGTAGAATTGGCCGGGCCAATTAGGGAATTACTTGTACAGAGGTATGGTAATTCTACTTTTAATGACTGGGTACGTTTATTCACCATGCGTAGACCTGTATATAAAGTATGGTGTGAAGAATTGTTATGTAGTATAGATTTGAATGATCGGGTAGCTAGTTTAACCGATCGTTCTTTTATTAGATTTTTGTTAGGCGGTTCGATGCACCACATGTCTTTACTAGACATGGCTCAGGCTTTACGTATATATACGCCTGAGGAGTTAGCATCTGCTGATTGTAGAGGGTTGATACTAAACGGTAGAAAGATAGATGAAAATTTTGATACACACGGTGTGTGGAGTCAAATGACAAGCCATCACCGTTTCAAAGGGGGAAATTACTCTTATTTGGACATAGATAGAGCTGAATTAAGAGTAATTCATAGGTTTTTAGCTAATTCGATTACACAAAGGGGTAAGAACAAGGAAAAAGTAAATGAACAGGATTTGTTTTACCATATGTGTATTCGAGACCCACAAAGCGCTGTAAGTATACCGTATTGTGTGGGTTATTATTTATCAGCTATGGTTAGGGGGATGAGACCGCATAGCATAATAGGAGGTGGTATTTTTATTACTTTGATTGGTGAATATCTCGGTGTGGATATAAGTCGGGGGGGATTATTAGTAGAAGAACCAGAACCCCGCAATACTATAGGTTTAAATGTATACCATGGTGTGAAAGTTTTGAAAAGGCGAAATAACGCCGCAGTACCATACCATGGTAGACATCCACAGGTTGAGAGAAACCAACAGCAAGGTAATGTAGGAGGGGGGAATGAGATGTAAGAAATGCAAAGGTTTATAGCTTCTCAGGAGTATGAAAATGCTAGACAGAGAGCATTTGAAGATTGGCAAGTTCATCAGAACCAAATCATAGCTCATTGCCAACATATAGGTAGAAACTATATTCCTACACCGAAACCCATCTTCCCTCCCTGGTCTATAGAGATGCAACCACCGTATCCTACGTATAACCCTGCCGAAGCATTCTATAGCACCTATGGTTATGCCTGGAACCCCTATTGGTACCAGTATCATCCCTAGTATACTTAGTTTTATTTATTTTGTAATTTGTAATGATTGATACGTTTAATACTTTTGTTAATATTGTAATAGTTTTTATAATTGTCTAACTTTTATTCTTAGATTTTAATAATTTTTGAATGTGGGGTAATATACCAAACTTCAAAAATATGTATATATGTTTGCAGTTTATCTTATGTACACAACAGGGTAAAACAACGCATTTTCAAAGACTGGCATTAAGTTCAGCAAAAGCAACTAATTTTGACGACAAGATGCAAAATATATGTGAAATAACAACAAGACGGAATGAACAAATGATGTGCACCATTTATCATTCAGCAAACAAACGCCAATATATTTGGAAACTTTGGTAAAAAATTAATCATTTTCACACAAATCACCCTCAATAATTTAAATTATTAATGATTTCTTGCAAATGAGGGCATTGCAAGATCTTAAGTGTGGGAAGGGGTTAAATTCTTTCGGATTTTAAAATTTTTTTTACTTTATACACTTGGTTACCATTAAAAATACTAGTAAAGCAGTAGTTGTATTAGAATCTAGTGCTCTCTGATAATAAAGAACAGCCCTAGTCTTATATACTGACTACCCAATTCTAGTAAAATTTTTCAAAATTTTCAATTAAATGAACTCAAAATCATGTTTATACATATTTATGAACGATAAAACTAGGTTTTAACACCGAAATTATTGTTACCTCGGAAAGGACATAAATTGAGAAACAAACCAAAATGTTAAAATTCATTTAAAATGGAATAGAGGACGATAAAAAGGAAAATAAAAGCCAAGTGTGGGAAAATTTACCAAGTTATCTTAAACATATGTCACATATATCTGTAACAAATAACTGAAAATACTTTTGCTTTGGACTAAACTAAACTGTTTTACCTGATTTACTGTAAGAAAGATGGATCTACATGATGAATCAATTCCATCATTAAAAGGAAGTGAAGTCTTCCGAAAAAGAAACGCGCTTCTTGATTTAGGTCATGAAGTTGTCGTCCAGGCCAGCTGTAGGTTGACGAAAAATCCAGAAAAGTCATCACTAAAATCAGCAGGAAATCCACGGACCTCAGCATTAAACAGGGTCGCCAAGTGGTCAGATTTATCCTAACCATGAGAAGGATTTATCTTGTACAATGGGGGGGCACCATGCAAATTAGCTGGATAAGACTAATGAATCAGATCCCCAGAAAGGATAATCTCCTTAAAGATTAAAAATCAGCTTTTAAGACTGATATTACTCAATCCTAGAGATTGACCTTAAAGATTGAGAATTACAAACTCATGGAATTCAATGATATCTAAACTCGAGCTTGAACGAGAAAATATTTTGATCAAAAATTACAAACCGATTTGTTTTCTGAAAACCCTATTTTCAATGCGTTCATTACCATTGAACGTAAAATTCTAGGAATTCACCTGGAATTCATTAGGTCACCTGAACCAAATCGGGTTTCAACCGTAAGAACGGTGGTTGCATAGTGGTCAAAGACAGGACCTTGTGCCATACCGAAAAATTATAAGGGTGAGCTTTACTATTGCTCCTACCAAGGATAGTAATTGCGTCCGACACGTTATAGACCATAATTAAAAGCATGTCAGGGGACATTGCCTTAACAGTTGCTTGTTCAACGCTTTCCTTTACAACCGGACGGTAGTTTACCGAAAGGTAATATACGGGACAAGTAAACTGGACGTGTTGCTTTCCAAATACAAGGTTAGCAAGTGGGTGACACAAAACCGCAAGTTTTGAGCTAAAATTTTCAAATCTGAAACCCACACAACCCATAAAAATATTTTGCAAACACCGGTGAAGGGTTATTCCGGAAAACTTATCTAGGGTAAAAACTAGATTTAATTTTCAAAAGATCAAATGTTTTCATAAAGATCCAATTTCCTTAATGGATCTAAATTTTATATTCATGTGGGACTGTAAACCATATCGTTACTACCATTGTTTATATCACCGTATAGAAATCACTGATGTACAAAGTGTGAAGAATAAAGAAGTGATTCTAGTATTTCAAGACGATATTGCTTGAGGACAAGCAACGCTTAAGTGTGGGAATATTTGATAATGCTAAAAACAAACATATATTTCATAGCATTATTCCTCAAGAAAGACAAGCTTTTAGTTGAAATTGTTCTATTTACAAGTGATATTCGTTTAAATAATAAAAGGTGAAGACAAAAGACAGATTCGACGAATTGAAGACGCAAACGACCAAAAAGCTCAAAAGTACAAAAGACAATCAAAGAGGTTCCAATTATTGACAAGAAACGTCTCGAAATTACAAGAGTACAAGATTCAAAACGCAAAGTACAAGATATAAAATTGTACGCAAGGACGTTCGAAAATCCGGAACCGGGACCAGAGTCAACTCTCAACGCTCGACGCAACGGACTAAAAATTACAAGTCAACTATGCGCATAAATATAATATAATATTTAAATAATTCTTATAATTATTTAATATATTATATTTATTTAAAACCGTCGGTAAACAAGGAGCCAAACTTCTCTGAGCTGTAATTTCAAACTCCGCGACTCGCGGAGTTTGAAGGCCAAAAGGGCCGCGAGTCACGGAGCCCCAATCTCAGAAACTCCCTATAAAGCTCGCGCATTCTGATCATAAAATATCTATCTTTTTCTTCTCCTCATTCATACGTAAAATATATATATATATATATTTATAATTTATATTTTAATTTTAATTATAATTCTAATAATAAGGGTATGTTAGCGAATGTTGTAAGGGTGTAAGTCAAAATTCTGTCCGTGTAATGCTACGCTATTTTTAATCATTGTAAGTTATGTTCAACCTTTTTATATTAATGTCTCGTAGCTAATTTATTATTATGCTTATTTAATCCGAAGTAATCATGATGTTGGGCTAATTACTAAAATTGGGTAATTGGGCTTTGTACCATAATTGGGGTTTGGACAAAAGAACGACACTTGTGGAAATTAGACTATGGGCTATTAATGGGTTTTATATTAACTAAACAATACCTTGTTAATTTAATATACAAACTTATAATTTGACGTATTTATATATAACCACATACGCTTGACTGGGTACGGTGGGCGGGATATCTATAAATACCAATAATTATTCATTTTACTGGATACGGAACTGGATTAATAGTTAATAGACTTGTTGAAACAGGGGTGAATTACATTCAAGGGTAATTGGTGTAATTGTTAACAAAGTAGTAAAACCTTGGTTTACACGCAGTCGATAACCTGGTGTATTCATTAAACAAAGTATTAAAACCTTGTTACAATTCGAATCCCCAATTAGTTGGAATATTTGACTTCGGGAATAAGAATAATTTGACGAAGGCTTTCGCTCTTTATATTTATGACTGATGGACTATTATGGACAGATCCGTATGGACATATTAAATAATCCAGGACAAAGGACAATTAACCCATGGGCATAAAACTAAAATCAACACGTCAAACATCATGATTACAGAAGTTTAAATAAGCATAATTCTTTTATTTCATATTTAATTTCCTTTATTTTATATTTAATTGCACTTCTAATTATCGCATTTTTATTGTTATTGTATTTAATTGCATTTTTAATTATCGTACTTTTTAATTATCGCAAGTTTATTTTATCGCACTTTTATTATTCGCAATTTCATTATTGTTATTTACTTTACGCTTTAATTTAAGTCTTGTATTTATTTTTAATATTTTACATTTGGTTTCAACTGCGACTAAAGTTTTAAAATCGACAAACCGGTCATTAAACGGTAAAAACCCCCTTTTATAATAATAATATTACTTATATATATATTTGTATTTTTATAAAAGTAAACTAATATAGCGTTAAGCTTTGTTTAAAAAGATTCCCTGTGGAACGAACCGGACTTACTAAAAACTACACTGCTGTACGATTAGGTACACTGCCTATAAGTGTTGTAGCAAGGTTTAAGTATATCCATTCTATAAATAAATAAATATCTTGTGTAAAAATGTATCGTATTTAATAGTATTTCCTGTAAAAATATAAGCTATTTTATATACACCTCGCGAAACATCAAGTATTTTTGGCGCCGCTGCCGGGGAATCTCTTAAAAGCCGGAAGCGCAACGCTAATATAAAAAAAAAATTATGTATTTTTAAGATTTTGTTAAATAATTAAGTTTTATAAAGTTTCTTTATTTTTATTTTATAAAAACATAAGTTTTATTTAAGTATTTTGTTTTTATTTAAAAACATAAAAAAATATATATAAATCTAGTTTTAAGCATTTTATTTATTAAAATTATAAAGTAATTCTATTTTTATTTAAGTTTTAAATATAAGTTTTTATTATACACATATTTTTTTTTTTAAACAGAAAAATTAAAAACAGAAAATAAAAAAATAATAATAAAAAAAAACGCGTAAAATTTCAAACTGCTCCAGAGTTGAATTTTGGAACCCCGCGACTCGCGGGGTTTGATGCATTAATTACCGCAACTCGCGGAGTGACTCTGACATGCGACAGAACCCTAATTCAGCATTAATTACGGGGTATTTAATAATTATTATTATTATTAACCCTAATTATTATTATTATTATAATTAGTTTTATTTTAATTTAAGTTTTATTTAATTTATATTTTAGTTAAATTAGTTTAATTAAATTGTAAAATTAATAGTTTAATAAAATAAATAATATAAAAATAATATTTTTATAAAAATTGTAATTTTTACAACTTTTTGTATATTTTTATATTTTGTCCCTTTTTAATCGTTTTAGAAAACTTTTATATTTTTAGCTCATATTTAGTTTTAAACTTAGTTTTTGCCATAGTTATTTTTACTTCTAGATTTTTAGGCTTTGCCGTAGAATTCCTTAAGTGCTTTTTCTTTAGACTAAGATTTAGGTGCTTTAGAATTTTGCGACGCCTTTTTAAGTTTTAGTTTCTTTTTAAGTTATTTCCATTTGGGATTTAGTTTTTCCTGCAAGCTTTAATATTTTTAGACACCTTTTACTATGTATCAATTATCATTCCAATTAGTTATCTCAATTTGCGATTATAATTTTAAGTTAGTTGTAGTAATAAGGTTAGGTTAGTCAAGTATTTTTAAGTTTTTATAAGTTTCTTTAATTTTTTTTCGTCACCTTTTATTTTTCAACCATTTTTCTTTTTCGACCTTTTTCGACGAACTATTTTTCTTTCTTATTTCTCGCTATTCTAGTTTTAGGACATAGATTTTTATTCTACTTCTTATCTAAATTTCTTAAAATTACGAAAATTTATTTTAAGTGATTAAATTGATAGACATCAAAATTTTCTAGTTCGTAGTAATAGTTGGATTTGTACGTGGACCGGGTTATTGGAGCCAAACAGTCCTCAATTATATTGAGACCAAACGAATCCTGCCCCTCTGCTGCATCTTTTGGCTATTCGAAACGTGGGCAAAATCAGAAAAGTCTATTGATTGGATAACTTATTATAATTTTTCTTTCCTTTTAAAAACTAATAGGATATTCAGTGAATGCACCGAGCAAGACGTTCACCACCTTTTGTACGTTCACCACCTGTAACTAGATCAAGACATTTAGCAAATATTACCACCGTTGATTTTTCTTTAGAATCGTCATCCAGTCGACCAAGTACTTCAGTTCAAATTTCCGATAATCCATTTTTTGAACCCGACCTCACAATTGAGAATTCGGAGAATATTCAGGAACGATTCGTAGATCCTGAACCACTAAACTTTTCTCCGGAACCACCAATCATTCAAACAGAGATTGTTGAGGAACGAACCATTAAATCAGAATCCTCTAGTGATTCCGATTCAACAAATTCAATTATGGAGAATCTGGAACCTTTAAGTATGGAAGACCGAATGAGAGCTAAACGCAATGGCCAAGGTCACGCAATTACTCATCCAGACATTAATGCGCCAGATTATGAAATCAAAGGACAAATTCTACACATGGTGACTAATCAATGCCAATTTAGTGGTGCGCCGAAGGAAGATCCAAATGAACATCTACGTACCTTTAATAGGATCTGCACACTATTTAAAATCCGAGAAGTGGAGGATGAACAGATATATCTCATGTTATTTCCCTGGACTTTAAAGGGAGAAGCCAAAGATTGGTTGGAATCGTTACCTGAAGGGGCGATCGATACATGGGATGTTTTAGTTGACAAATTTCTTAAACAATTCTTTCCTGCATCTAAAGCCGTAAGACTTCAAGCAGAAATTGTTACGTTTACACAGAAACCAAATGAAACTCTATATGAGGCATGGACTAGATATGAAAAGTTGTTAAGAGGATGTCCGCAACATGGTTTAGACACCTGTCAAATAGTACAAATATTCTACCAAGGATGCGACATCACTACAAGGAAAGACATAGATATAGCAGCTGGTGGTTCTATTATGAAGAAAACCGAAACTGATGCTTACAAAATTATTGATAACACTGCTTCCCACTCACATGAGTGGCACCAAGAAAAAGACATCGTTAGATCATCTAAAGCAGCTAGAGCCGATTCTAGCCATGACCTAGATTCCATTTCCGCAAAGATAGATGCTGTGGAAAGACGAATGGAAAAGATGACTAAAGATATTCACTCAATACGAATTAGTTGTGAGCAGTGTGGAGGACCACATTTGACAAAAGATTGTCTCAGTATTGAATTAACAATGGAACAAAGAGAGAATATTTCATACATAAACCAAAGGCCTGGAAATAATTATCAGAATAATTATCAACCGCCAAGACCGATTTACAATCAAAACCAGAATTATAACAGAAATATTCCATACAAAAACCAACAAGGTCCTAGCAATCAACAAGTATCCAATAATACTTACAATCAGCAAAGACCTAATTTTCAAAACAAACCACCACAACAAACCGATGATAAAAAGCCGAATTTAGAAGATATGATGACAAAGCTAGTTGAAACTCAAACACAGTTTTTCACATCTCAAAAACAAACCAATGAACAAAATGCTCAAGCATTTAGAAATCAACAAGCTTCTATTCAAAATTTGGAACAAGAAGTAAGTAACCTAGCAAGGTTAATAGGTGAAAGAAAACCGGGAAGTCTACCTAGTGATACAAATGCTAACCCCCGGAATGAAACAGCTAAAGCTATTACCACAAGAAGTTGTACAACACTTAAACCACCGGAAATACCTGTAACTTCTGATGAAGCTATTCCTACTCCACAAGAACCACAACCTGATCAAGATAAGGAAAAAGAACCGGTAGTTGAAAAGGTTAATAAAGATAACACAGTTAAGGCTAAACCTTATGTTAAACCATACCAACCACCACTTCCTTACCCGAGTAAAATGAAGAAAGAGAAACTTGAAGCCGAGCAATCCAAATTCTTGGATATGTTTAAACAGATAAATGTAAATCTTCCTTTCATTGATGTGATTTCAGGAATGCCTAGATATGCTAAATTCTTGAAAGATCTAATCTCAAATAGAAAGAAAATGGAAGAACTCTCGGCTGTTACTATGAATGCTAATTGTTCAGCAGTGCTGTTGAATAAGATACCAGAAAAACTATCTGATCCAGGAAGTTTCACAATTCCATGTTTTCTGGGTAGTCTTAGTTCAATAGAAGCATTAGCAGACTTAGGTGCTAGTATAAATTTAATGCCGTATTCACTATACACTAAACTAGACCTTGGAGAATTGAAACCAACCAGAATAAGCATACAACTAGCCGATAGATCAATAAAATATCCTAGAGGAATAATGGAGAACATGCTAGTTAAAGTTGGTACTTTAGTATTTCCAGTAGATTTTGTTGTTCTGGACATGGAAGAAGATTCTCAAGTTCCTCTCATATTAGGAAGACCATTCTTAAACACGGCTAAAGCAATGATAGACGTGTTCGGTAAGAAATTGACCCTAAGTATAGAGGATGAGAGTGTTACCTTTTCAGTTGATAGAGCAATGCAACAACCACAATCTGCAGATGATACATGTTATTATATTCAAACTATAGATGCACATGCAGAATTATTAGAAGAATTTCCAGAATTACAAGGAACAGGAGAATGTTCTTTAGGAGAAGGTAATGAACCAATTGATGAAGCTGAAATGTTAGCTACACTAATAGCTAATGGATATGAACCAACAACAGAAGAAATTTAAATGCTAAAAGAAGAAGACAGATATCGATATAAATCATCGATAGAAGAACCTCCGAAATTAGAGTTAAAGCCACTTTCAAACCATTTGGAATACGCTTATTTACATGGTGAATCTGAATTACCTGTAATAATATCGTCTTCTCTTACTGAAAATGAGAAATCACAACTCATTTCTGTGTTGAAAGCTCATAAACCAGCCATTGCATGGAAGATTCATGATATTAAAGGAATAAGTCCTTCGTATTGCACACATAAAATCCTTATGGAAGAAGGTCATAAAACGTATGTGCAACGCCAACGAAGACTAAATCCTAATATGCAAGATGTAGTTAAGAAAGAGATTATTAAACTGCTAGATGCAGGTCTAATTTATCCAATTTCTGATAGTCCATGGGTAAGCCCAGTTCAATGCGTGCCTAAGAAGGGTGGCATGACTGTCATTACAAATGAGAAAAATGAGCTTATTCCTACTAGGACTGTAACAGGATGGCGTGTATGTATTGATTATAGAAAATTAAATGACGCCACCAGAAAAGATCACTTTCCCTTACCTTTCATAGATCAATTGTTGGAAAGATTAGCAGGAAATAGTTACTATTGTTTTCTAGATGGATTTTCCGGATATTTTCAAATTCCAATAGCACCCGAAGATCAAGAGAAAACCACATTCACGTGCCCTTATGGTACTTTTGCTTACAAACGCATGCCATTTGGACTTTGTAACGCTCCTGCAACCTTTCAAAGGTGTATGATGGCGATTTTTCATGACATGATAGAAGAATGCATGGAAGTATTCATGGATGACTTTTCAGTCTTCGGTGATACATTTGAATCATGTCTAGTTAATCTTGAACGAATGCTAATTAGATGCGAAAAATCAAATCTAGTACTTAATTGGGAGAAATGCCATTTCATGGTTAAAGAAGGCATCGTTCTTGGTCATAAAATTTCAAAAGAAGGAATTGAAGTGGATAGAGCTAAAGTAGATGTAATTGCTAAACTTCCACATCCCACCAATGTTAGAGGAGTTAGGAGTTTTCTAGGGCATGCCGGTTTTTACCGACGTTTCATAAAAGATTTTTCTAAAATTGCCACTCCTATGAATAAACTCCTAGAAAAGGATGCTCCATTCATCTTTTCAGATGAGTGTATCAAATCTTTTAATATTCTTAAAGAAAAACTCACTAATGCGCCGATCATGATAACACCAAATTGGAATCTACCATTTGAACTAATGTGCGATGCAAGTGATTTTGCAATGGGAGCCGTTTTAGGACAAAGGATTGAAAAACGATTTCAACCTATATATTATGCTAGTAAGACGTTACAAGGAGCACAAATGAACTATACAACTACTGAGAAAGAACTCCTTGCTATTGTCTTTACTTTTGACAAATTTCGATCATATCTCGTTCTAGCAAAAACGGTGGTCTATACCGACCATTCTGCTCTTAGATACCTATTTTCGAAACAAGATGCTAAACCAAGATTAATCCGTTGGATCTTACTCTTACAAGAGTTTGATATTGAAATCCGAGATAAAAGAGGAGCAGAAAATCTCGCCGCTGATCATCTTTCTCGTCTTGAAAATCCCGAATTAGAAGTTCTAAATGAATCGGCCATACAAGACAACTTTCCGGATGAATATCTATTGAAGATAGATTATAAAGAAATCCCATGGTTTGCAGACTATGCAAACTACTTAGTTTGTAGATTCCTTGAAAAAGGATTATCGTACCAAAGACGAAAGAAATTCTTCAGTGATATAAAACACTATTTCTGGGAAGATCCACATCTGTTTAAAAGTTGTCCCGATGGAATAATACGCCGATGTGTATTTGGAGATGAAGCTAGTAAAATATTAAACCATTGTCACACAGGACCAACAGGGGGGCATTATGGGCCTCAACTAACAGCAAGAAAAGTTTATGATGCTGGATTCTATTGGCCTACAATTTACAAAGACGCACACCTTCTTTGCAAATCCTGCGATGCTTGTCAAAGGGCCGAAAAAATAAGTCAACGTGATGAAATGCCACAAAATGTCATCCAAGTATGTGAAGTATTTGACATTTGGGGTATTGACTTTATGGGTCCATTTCCAAAATCTCATAATAATCTATATATACTCGTAGCCATTGATTATGTATCTAAATGGGCGGAAGCACAAGCTCTCCCAACTAACGATGCACGAGTTGTAGTCAACTTTTTAAAACGTCTTTTTTGCAAGGTTTGGAACACCGAAAGCTTTAATAAGTGATCGGGGTACTCATTTCTGTAATAATCAACTTGAGAAAGTTCTTAAAAGATATGGAGTAACTCATAAAATCTCCACCGCATATCATCCACAAACAAGTGGACAAGTTGAAAATACCAACCGAGCTTTAAAACGTATTCTAGAGAAAACCGTAGGATCAAATCCGAAGGAATGGTCCATTAAATTGGAGGATGCACTCTGGGCTTTTAGAACAGCCTACAAAACTCCAATTGGAACCACACCTTTTAGACTTGTTTATGGAAAAGCATGTCATCTTCCAGTAGAAATTGAACACAAAGCATTTTGGGCTTTGAAGACATGTAATCTTGATTTACATGAAGCCGGACGTCTACGATTAAGTCAACTAAACGAATTAGAAGAATTAAGACATGAAGCATACGAAAATTCGTTAATCTATAAAGAAAGAACGAAGAAATGGCATGATAAAAGAATCAGAAGTTCAAAAGAATTTAAAGAAGGAGACAGAGTTCTTCTTTTCAATTCACGATTCAAGCTATTTCCTGGAAAATTGAAATCAAGATGGTGATGTGCAGCGGGGTAGTATATAAAATAGCTTAAATTTTTGCAGGAAATACTATTAAATACGATACAATTTTACACAAGATATTTATTTATTTATAGAATGGATATACTTAAACCTTGCTACAACACTTATAGGCAGTGTACCTAATCGTACAGTAGTGTAGTTTTTAGTAAGTCCGGTTCGTTCCACAGGGAAATCTTTAAACAAAGCTTAACGCTATATTAGTTTACTTTTATAAAAATACAAATACATATATATAAGTAATATTATTATTATAAAGGGGGGTTTTTACCGTTTAATGACCGGTTTGTCGATTTTAAAACTTTAGTCGTAGTTAAAACCAAATGTAAAATAATAAATAAATACAAGACTTAATTTTAAGCGTAAAGTAAATAACGATAATGAAATTGCGAATAATAAAAGTGCGATAAAATAAACTTGCGATAATTAAAAAGTACGATAATTAAAAGTGCAATTAAATACAATAACAATAAAAATGCGATAATTAGAAGTGCAATTAAATATAAAATAAAGGAAATTAAATATGAAATAAAAGAATTATGCTTATTTAAACTTCCGTAATCATGATGTTTGACGTGTTGATTTTAGTTTTATGCCCATGGGTTAATTGTCCTTTGTCCTGGATTATTTAATATGTCCGTCTGGTTTTGTCCATAACAGTCCATCAGTCATAAATATAAAGTGCGAGTGTCCTCATCAAATTATTCTTATACCCGAAGTTAAATATTCCAACTAATTGGGGATTCGAATTGTAACAAGGTTTTAATACTTTGTTTAATGAATACACCAGGTTATCAACTGCGTGTAAACCAAGGTTTTACTACTTTGTTAGCAATTACACCAATTACCCTTGAATATAATTTCACCCCTGTTTTAATTATTCTAGTGGCTATTAATCCATTCCCGTGTCCGGTTAAATGAACGATTATTCGTACATATAAATACCCCGCCCATCGTGTCCGATCGAGTGTATATGGTAATTTATAAGGACGCCCAATTGTAAATCTTTATATTAACATTAACAAACTATCATTTAGTTAAACAAATATAAAGCCCATTAATAGCCCATAGCCTAATTTCCACAAGTGTCGTTCTTTTATCCAAACCCCAATTATGGTACAAAGCCCAATTACCCAATTTTAGTAATTAGCCCAACATCATGATTACTTCGTTTTAAATAAGCATAATAATAACTTAGCTACGAGACATTAATGTAAAAAGGTTGAACATAACTTACAATGATTAAAAATAGCGTAGCGTTACACGGACAGAATTTCGACTTACACCCTTACAACATTCGCTAACATACCCTTATTATTAGAATTATAATTAAAATTAAAATTAAAATATAAATTATAAATATATATTTTACGTATATATGAGAGAAGAAGAAAAAGATTCTTTTTACGATCAGAATTCGGTTGGCTTTATAGGCAGAATTTCATTTTGGGGCTCCGCGACTCGTGGCATTTTTGCCTTCAAACTCCGCGAGTCGCGGAGTTTCAAATTACAGCTCAAAACTTTTGGAGTCTTTCTTGCCGACGGATTTTATATATAAATATAAAATATAAATAATTAATATAATTATTTATATATTATATTATATTCTTGTGCATAGTAGACTTGTAATTTTTAGTTCGTTGCGTCGAGCGTTGAGAGGTGACTCATGTCCCGGTTCCGGATTTTTGAACATCCTTGCGTACAATTTTATATTTTGTACTTTGCGTTTTGAATCTTGTACTCTTGTAATTTCGAGACGTTTCTTATCAATAATTAGAACCTCTTTGATTGTCTTTTGTACTTTTGAGCTTTTTGGTCGTTTGCATCTTCAATTCGTCGAATCTGTCTTTTGTCTTCACCTTTTATTATTTAAACGAATATCACTTGTAAATAGAACAGTTGCAATTAAAAGCTTGTCTTTCTTGAGGAATAATGCTATGAAATATATGTTCGTTTTTAGCATTATCAAATATTCCCACACTTGAGCGTTGCTTGTCCTCAAGCAATATCGTCTTGAAATACAAGAATCACTTCTTTATTCTTCACACTTTGTACATCAGTGATTTCTATACGGTGATATAAACAATGGTAGTAACGATATGATTTACAGTCCCACATGACTATAAAAATTTAGATCCATTAAGGAAATTGGATCTTTATGAAAACATTTGATCTTTTGAAAATTAAATCTAGTTTTTACCCTAGATAAGTTTTCCGGAATAACCCTTTACCGGTGTTTGCAAAATATTTTTGTGGGTTTGGTGGGTTTCAGATTTGAAAATTTTAGCTCAAAACTTATGGTTTTGTGTCACCCACTTGCTAACCTTGTATTTGGAAAGCAACACGTCCAGTTTACTTGTCCCGTATATTACCTTTCGGTAAACTACCGTCCGGTTGTAAAGGAAAGCGTTGAACAAGCAACTGTTAAGGCAATGTCCCCTGACATGCTTTTAGTTATGGTCTATAACGTGTCGGACGCAATTACTATCCTTGGTAGGAGCAATAGTAAAGCTCACCCTTATAATTTTTTGGTATGGCACAAGGTCCTGTCTTTGACCACTATGCAACCACCGTTCTTACGGTTGACACCCGATTTAGGTCAGGTGACCTAATGAATTCCAGGTGAATTCCTAGGTTTTTACGTTCAATGGTAATGAACGCATTGAAAATAGGGTTTTCAGAAAACAAATCGGTTTGTAATTTTGATCAAAATATTTTCTCGTTCAAGCTCGAGTTTAGATATCATTGAATTCCATGAGTTTGAATTCTCAATCTTTAAGGTCAATCTCTAGGATTAAGTAATATCAGTCTTAAAAGCTGATTTTTAATCTTTAAGGAGATTATCCTTTCTGGGGATCTGATTCATTAGTCTTGTCCAGCTAATTTGCATGGTGCCCCCCCATTGTACGAGATAAATCCTTCTCATGGTTAGGATAAATCTGACCACTTGGCGACCGTGTTTAATGCTGAGGTCCGTGGATTTCCTGCTGATTTTAGTGATGACTTTTCTAGATTTTTCGTCAACCTACAACTGGTCTGGACGACAACTTCATGACCTAAATCAAGAAGCGCGTTTCTTTTTCGGAAGACTTTACTTCCTTTTAATGATGGAATTGATTCATCGTGTAGATCCATCTCTTCTTTTCTTTCATCGGGTAAAAACAGTTTAGTTTAGCCCAAAGCAAAAGTATTTTCAGTTATTTGTTACAGAAATATGTGACATATGTTTAAGATAACTTGGTAAATTTTCCCACACTTGGCTTTTATTTTTCTTTTTATCGTCCTCTATTCCATTTTAAATGAATTTTAACATTTTGGTTTGTTTCTCAATTTATGTCCTTTCCGAGGTAACAATAATTTCGGTGTTAAAACCTAGTTTTATCGTTCATAAATATGTATAAACATGATTTCGAGTTCATTTAATTGAAAATTTTGAAAAATTTTACTAGAATTGGGTAGTTAGTATATAAGACTAGGGCTGTTCTTTTTTTATCAGAGAGCACTAGATTCTAATACAACTACTGCTTTACTAGTATTTTTAATGGTAACCAAGTGTTTAAGATAAAAATTTTAAAATCCGAAAGAATTTAACCCCTTCCCACACTTAAGATCTTGCAATGCCCTCATTTGCAAGAAATCAGTAACAATTTAAATTATTGAGGGTGATTAGTGTGAAAATGATTAAATTTTTACCAAAGTTTCCAAATATATTGGCGTTTGTTTGCTGAATGATAAATGGTGCACATCATTTGTTCATTCCGTCTTGTTGTTATTTCATATATATTTTGCATCTTGTCGTCAAAATTAGTTGCTTTTGCTGAACTTAATGCCAGTCTTTGAAAATGCGTTGTTTTACTCTGTTATGTACATAAGATAAACTGCAAACATATATACATATTTTTGAAGTTTGGTATATTACCCCACATTCAAAAATTATTAAAATCTAAGAATAAAAGTTAGATAATTATAAAAATGATTACAATATTAACAAAAGTATTAAACGTAACAATAATTACAAATTACAAAATAAATAAAACTAAGTATACTAGGGATGATACTGGTACCAATAGGGGTTCCAGGCATAACCATAGGTGCTATAGAATGCTTCGGCAGGGTTATACGTAGGATATGGTGGCTGCATCTCTATAGACCAGGGAGGGAAGATGGGTTTCGGTGTAGGAATATAGTTTCTACCTATATGTTGGCAATGAGCTATGATTTGGTTCTGATGAACTTGCCAATCTTCAAATGCTCTCTGTCTAGCATTTTCGTATTCCTGAGAAGCTATAAACCTTTGCATTTCTTGCATCTCATTCCCCCCTCCTACATTACCTTGTTGTTGGTTTCTCTCCACCTGTGGATGTCTACCATGGTATCGTACTGCGGCATTATTTCGCCTCTTCAAAACTTTCGCACCATGGTATACATTTAAACCTATAGTATCGCGGGGTTCTGGTTCTTCTACTAATAATCCCCCCCGACTTATATCCACACCGAGATATTCACCAATCAAAGTAATAAAAATACCACCTCCTATTATGCTATGCGGTCGCATCCCCCGAACCATAGCTGATAAATAATAACCCACACAATACGGTATACTTACAGCGCTTTGTGGGTCTCGAATACACATATGGTAAAACAAATCCTGTTCATTTACTTTTTCCTTGTTCTTACCCCTTTGTGTAATCGAATTAGCTAAAAACCTATGTATCACTCTTAATTCGGCTCTATCTATATCCAAATAAGAGTAATTTCCCCCTTTGAAACGGTGATGGCTTGTCATTTGACTCCACACACCGTGTGTATCAAAATTTTCATCTATCTTTCTACCGTTTAGTATCAATCCTCTACAATCGGCAGACGCTAACTCCTCAGGCGTATATATACGTAAAGCCTGAGCCATGTCCAGTAAAGACATGTGGCGCATCGAACCGCCTAACAAAAATCTAATAAAAGAACGATCGGTTAAACTAGCTACCCGATCATTCAACTCTATACTACATAACAATTCTTCACACCATACTTTATATACAGGTCTACGCATGGTGAATAAACGTACCCAGTCATTAAAAGAAGAATTACCATACCTCTGTACAAGTAATCCCTAATTGGCCCGGCCAATTCTACAGCTTCTAAGGGTCCCCATTCTATGACCCTCGGTACCTCAACAACCTTAGAATGAAGAGTATGCAAACCCCTTTGATATTTTGGATAATCTATCCAAAGTCTGTCAAATCTCAGGTTCGGGTGCAACTCTTCCAAGTGCATATCAGAAAAGGTCATGACTGGATGAGGTATATCCTGCTTGTAGTAGTTATCCACCTCCTGTTGTTCCAAATTCTCAGCAGGAGCATTGCGGGCTTGGGATGAAGATTCACCCCTTTCATTCTGCAAAACACATCAAACACAATTTTTTGTGCATCCAAATATGCATTAGTGTCAGCAAAATCATCAATCAAAATAATTACAATGACATTATCAATTTATATCAAACTTAAGCTCATTTTCACATTTTTATCAAATCTACACTTTTTCAAATAAGCATATACGAAAATGTTCGCCAAGTTCATAAGCATTCAACTCAAATAACATGTCAAAATAATCATTACTAGCAATTAAACAAGTCTCAAATGGCATTATCTTTCAAAAATCAAGTTCATGAATTTTAGACTTGAAAAAGTCCACTTTAATTCTCAAAATCATATTTAGGCTCAAAGTTTGGATCATTTAACTACCTAGACATGTTACACTACTTATTTTAGCAACAATTCATGACAAAAATCGACCATAACCTGTTTATATCAAAAAGCCCCAAATTTGCTCAAGAACACAAACCCTAGATTATTCAAAATTTGAAGTTTAAGGCTTCTAATCATGTTAAACAGCATCAATCTAGGTTATACAAGCATAATACATAAACAATTTAAGCATAATTACACTAAAAAGCATCAAAATCAAATTGGGAAAAAAAATTGCTCAAGAACACCAAATTTCGGATTAAATGGTGTTTAGGTGTAGAAATTTACCGTTTTTCTTGAGTAATTCTTAGATAGCATCCTTCTCAACATGATTTTAGCAAAAGATTTGGTGATTAACGGTTAAAAATTGTGATTTTGGGGTGTATTTTTCGGGTTTTTCACGTGCAGTTTTTCGCAGGTTTTTATTGTTTTGGGGTTGGGACTGATCTGTTCCAGCTCTTTATTTTTTTTTCTGATTTTTCATCTCTCCGCGACTCGCGGTGAATAACCCTTCAAACTCCGCGAGTCGCGGAGTTTGATATTTTTTTTTTTTTTTTTTTATAATCAATAACTTATAAAACAATTAAGTACTTAATTTTAAAATTTTGTTTCCCTTGTTATTTAGGACGAGGTCGTTTCGGATCGATGTCCTAGTCCGTCCCTCGACAAAATTTTAAAATTTGTCTTTTTGTAGCGATTGTTTTAAAAGCTAAGATTTTTGGGGTTTTTTAATGTTTTTGGCATACTTTAATTCAATGAGATTAAAAATAATGATAATAAAAGTTCTCGTCCCTCTCTCGGGTAAAGCAATTTCGGTTCAAAGACCTAGTCTTCAACTTACGACGAATTTTAAAAATCATATTCTTAACTTAATGAGATAAAGTAAATTTTTGTTTTTTAAATTCACACAACTTAAATATAAAATTCAAAATTATTATTAAAAATTCACACCAAACTTAAAATTTGAAATGCATAAAATTAAAAATTCATATTTTAAAAATTAAAAGTTCACACCAATCTTAATTTAAAAATTCATATTATAAATTAACACCAAACTTATATTAATTTTTCAAATATTTACAATTTTAAATATATTGTTTTTACAAAGTTTACAATATTAATTTAAGATTTAAATATTAATTTTAAAAACATGGTAAAAATAAAATTAAAAATCTTTTTGTCTTTTTATCCCACTTTAATCAATCAAATATTATCAAAAATATGCGCCCCTCTTTTCGGTAAAGTAATTTCGGTTCCAAGACCTAATTTAACTCTTGACGAATTTTTGAAATATTTTGGGTTGATTGATTAAAGATATTTATACCTTAAGAATAAACGTTAAATTTCGCAGTGATGTAATAAATTTTTGAATGATATCAATAATTTCGGTCGCCAAACCTAATTTTATTCAATACCAATTTAATACTTTTTAGCGAACAAATTAGCGTTTATTATCAAAAGGTTAAAAATAAAAATAAAAATAAAAACTGTACAGACATACCTGTGAAATAGATTTCTTAGTTATATGATCTATCCCATTCATAAGATAGTTTAATTGGTTTTCCATGGCTACATAGGCGTAACCTCGAGCATTCAGTGTCTTTTCTTCTAAACATATGAGCGGTCCGTCTCTGCATAAAGTAACAAATTCGGTATTTGAATAGGTTTGATTATTTGAACATTTACCTCCATGTGACCATTTTCCGCATTTGTGACATCTTTCTAGGTGTCGTGCTCTTCTTTTCGCTGCGGATTTTGATTTTCCTTTACCAAATTGTAATTTATTATCTTCGCATCTGGATTCTTTTCTAACTCCGTCCATTCTTTCTCTGATTACTGATACTAATTCGCTCGGTAGTATGTCATTATTACGTTTAGTGATCAAAGCGTGTAGCATTAGACCATGGTTTAGTTCACAGGCAGCCTTCATTTCGTAAAAACCTAAAAAAAATAAAAATTCAGAATGGGGGGAGAAGACTAGTTCTTTAGGGTCTGCTAGGGAAAGACCATTCGGGTTCCATTTTCGAGATTTACACGAAAACAGACAATCTAACTCTAACAGAAATACATATTATCCTTTAAAGACTTGATTCTCCCCACACTTAGTTAGCTGTGGTGTCGAAATTGTGATTAACTTCGTTGTCGACTTCCATCGGACCATGTATGTAATGTTTAACTCTGTGACCATTAACTTTAAATTCAATCCCATTTGAATTTATTAATTCTATCGTTCCGTATGGGAAAACTCTTTTGACTATGAATGGTCCAGACCATCTTGATTTCAATTTTCCAGGAAATAGCTTGAATCGTGAATTGAAAAGAACTCTGTCTCCTTCTTTAAATTCTTTTGAACTTCTGATTCTTTTATCATGCCATTTCTTCATTCTTTCTTTATAGATTAACGAATTTTCGTATGCTTCATGTCTTAATTCTTCTAATTCGTTTAGTTGACTTAATCGTAGACGTCCGGCTTCATGTAAATCAAGATTACATGTCTTCAAAGCCCAAAATGCTTTGTGTTCAATTTCTACTGGAAGATGACATGCTTTTCCATAAACAAGTCTAAAAGGTGTGGTTCCAATTGGAGTTTTGTAGGCTGTTCTAAAAGCCCAGAGTGCATCCTCCAATTTAATGGACCATTCCTTCGGATTTGATCCTACGGTTTTCTCTAGAATACGTTTTAAAGCTCGGTTGGTATTTTCAACTTGTCCACTTGTTTGTGGATGATATGCGGTGGAGATTTTATGAGTTACTCCATATCTTTTAAGAACTTTCTCAAGTTGATTATTACAGAAATGAGTACCCCGATCACTTATTAAAGCTTTCGGTGTTTCAAACCTTGCAAAAAGACGTTTTAAAAAGTTGACTACAACTGGTGCATCGTTAGTTGGGAGAGCTTGTGCTTCCGCCCATTTAGATACATAATTAATGGCTACGAGTATATATAGATTATTATGAGATTTTGGAAATGGACCCATAAAGTCAATACCCCAAATGTAAAATATTTCACATACTTGGATGACATTTTGTGGCATTTCATCACGTTGACTTATTTTTCCGGCCCTTTGACAAGCATCACAGGATTTACAAAGAAGGTGTGCGTCTTTGTAAATTGTAGGCCAATAGAATCCAGCTTCATAAACTTTTCTTGCTGTTAGTTGAGGCCCATAATGCCCTCCTGTTGGTCCTGTGTGACAATGGTTTAATATTTTACTAGCTTCATCTCCAAATACACATCGGCGTATTATTCCATCGGGACAACTTTTAAACAGATGTGGATCTTCCCAGAAATAGTGTTTTATATCACTGAAGAATTTCTTTCGTCTTTGGTACGATAATCCTTTTTCAAGGAATCCACAAACTAAGTAGTTTGCATAGTCTGCAAACCATGGGATTTCTTTATAATCTATCTTCAATAGATATTCATCAGGAAAGTTGTCTTGTATGGCTGATTCATTTAGAACTTCTAATTCGGATTTTCAAGACGAGAAAGATGATCAGCGGCAAGATTTTCTGCTCCTCTTTTATCTCGGATTTCAAT
Source organism: Rutidosis leptorrhynchoides (assembly GCF_046630445.1). Lineage (NCBI taxonomy): Eukaryota > Viridiplantae > Streptophyta > Magnoliopsida > Asterales > Asteraceae > Rutidosis > Rutidosis leptorrhynchoides. The sequence continues at coordinate 238,943,657 of NC_092333.1, read as the reverse complement.
ATCAAACTCTTGTAAGAGTAAGATCCAACGGATTAATCTTGGTTTAGCATCTTGTTTTGAAAATAGGTATCTAAGAGCAGAATGGTCGGTATAGACCACCGTTTTTGCTAGAACGAGATATGATCGAAATTTGTCAAAAGCAAAGACAATAGCAAGGAGTTCTTTTTCAGTAGTTGTATAGTTCGTTTGTGCTCCTTGTAATGTCTTACTAGCATAATATATAGGTTGAAATCGTTTTTCAATCCTTTGTCCTAAAACGGCTCCCATTGCAAAATCACTTGCATCGCACATTAGTTCAAATGGTAGATTCCAATTTGGTGTTATCATGATCGGCGCATTAGTGAGTTTCTCTTTAAGAATATTAAAAGATTTGATACACTCATCTGAAAAGATGAATGGAGCATCCTTTTCTAGGAGTTTATTCATAGGAGTGGCAATTTTAGAAAAATCTTTTATGAAACGTCGGTAAAAACCGGCATGCCCTAGAAAACTCCTAACTCCTCTAACATTGGTGGGATGTGGAAGTTTAGCAATTACATCTACTTTAGCTCTATCCACTTCAATTCCTTCTTTGGAAATTTTATGTCCAAGAACGATGCCTTCTTTAACCATGAAATGGCATTTCTCCCAATTAAGTACTAGATTTGATTTTTCGCATCTAATTAGCATTCGTTCCAGATTAACTAGACATGATTTAAATGTATCACCGAAGACTGAAAAGTCATCCATGAATACTTCCATGCATTCTTCTATCATGTCGTGAAAAATCTCCATCATACACCTTTGAAAGGTTGCAGGGGCGTTACAAAGTCCAAATGGCATGCGTTTGTAAGAAAAAGTACCATAAGGGCACGTGAATGTGGTTTTCTCTTGGTCCTCGGGTGCTATTGGAATTTGAAAATATCCGGAAAATCCATCTAGAAAACAATAGTAGCTATTTCCGGCTAATCTTTCCAATATTTGATCTATGAAAGGTAAGGGAAAGTGATCTTTTCTGGTGGCGTCATTTAATTTTCTATAATCAATACATACACGCCATCCTGTTACAGTCCTAGTAGGAATAAGCTCATTTTTCTCATTTGTGATGACAGTCATGCCACCCTTCTTAGGCACGCATTGAACTGGGCTTACCCATGGACTATCAGAGATTGGATAAATTAAACCTGCATCTCGCAGTTTAATAATCTCTTTCTTAACTACATCTTGCATATTAGGATTTAGTCTTCGTTGGCGTTGCACATACGTTTTATGACCTTCTTCCATAAGGATTTTATGTGTGCAATACGAAGGACTTATTCCTTTAATATCATGAATCTTCCATGCAATGGCTGGTTTATGAGCTTTTAACACAGAAATGAGTTGTGATTTCTCATTTTCAGTAAGAGAAGACGATATTATTACAGGTAATTCAGATTCACCATGTAAATAAGCGTATTCCAAATGGTTTGGAAGTGGCTTTAACTCTAATTTCGGAGATTCACCATGTAAATAAGCGTATATCGATATCTGTCTTCTTCTTTTAGCATTTGAATTTCTTCGGTTATTGGTTCATATCCATTAGCTATAAGTGTAGCTAACATTTCAGCTTCATCAATTGGTTCATTACCTTCTCCTAAAGAACATTCTCCTGTTCCTTGTAATTCTGGAAATTCTTCTAATAATTCTGCATGTGCATCTATAGTTTGAATATAATAACATGTATCATCTGCAGATTGTGGTTGTTGCATTGCTCTATCAACTGAAAAGGTAACACTCTCATCCTCTATACTTAGGGTCAGTTTCTTACCGAAAACGTCTATCATTGCTTTAGCCGTGTTTAAGAATGGTCTTTCTAATATTAGAGGAACTTGAGAATCTTCTTCCATGTCCAAAACAACAAAATCTACTGGAAATACTAAAGTACCAACTTTAACTAGCATGTTCTCCATTATCCCTCTAGGATATTTTATTGATCTATCGGCTAGTTGTATGCTTATTCTGGTTGGTTTCAATTCTCCAAGGTCTAGTTTAGTGTATAGTGAATACGGCATTAGATTTATACTAGCACCTAAGTCTGCCAATGCTTCTATTGAACTAAGACTACCCAGAAAACATGGAATTGTGAAACTTCCTGGATCAGATAGTTTTTCTGGTATCTTATTCAACAGCACTGCTGAACAATTAGCATTCATAGTAACAGCCGAGAGTTCTTCCATTTTCTTTCTATTTGAGATTAGATCTTTCAAGAATTTAGCATATCTTGGCATTCCTGAAATCACATCAATGAAAGGAAGATTTACATTTATCTGTTTAAACATATCCAAGAATTTGGATTGCTCGGCTTCAAGTTTCTCTTTCTTCATTTTACTCGGGTAAGGAAGTGGTGGTTGATATGGTTTAACATAAGGTTTATCCTTAACTGTGTTATCTTCATTAACCTTTTCAACTACCGGTTCTTTTTCCTTATCTTGATCAGGTTGTGGTTCTTGTGGAGTAGGAATGGCTTCATCAGAAGTTACAGGTAATTCAGGTGGTTTAAGTGTTGTACCACTTCTTGTGGTAATGGCTTTAGCTATTTCATTTCGGGGGTTAGCATTTGTATCACTAGGTAGACTTCCCGGTTTTCTTTCACCTATTAACCTTGCTAGGTTACTTACTTCTTGTTCCAGATTTTGAATAGAAGCTTGTTGATTTCTAAATGATTGAGCATTTTGTTCATTGGTTTGTTTCTGAGATGTGAAAAACTGCGTTTGAGTTTCAACTAGCTTCGTCATCATATCTTCTAAATTCGGCTTTTTATCATCGGTTTGTTGTGGTGGTTTGTTTTGAAAATTAGGTCTTTGCTGATTATAAGTATTATTGGATACTTGTTGATTGCTAGGACCTTGTTGGTTGTTGTATGGAATATTTCGGTTATAATTCTGGTTTTGATTGTAAATCGGTCTTGGCGGTTGATAATTATTCTGATAATTATTTCCAGGCCTTTGGTTTATGTATGAAATATTCTCTCTTTGTTTCATTGTTAATTCAATACTGAGACAATCTTTTGTCAAATGTGGTCCTCCACACTGCTCACAACTAATTCGTATTGAGTGAATATCTTTAGTCATCTTTTCCATTCGTCTCTCCACAGCATCTATCTTTGCAGAAATGGAATCTAAGTCATGGCTAGAATCGGCTCTAGCTGCTTTAGATGATCTAACGATATCTTTTTCTTGGTGCCACTCATGTGAGTGGGAAGCAGTGTTATCAATAATTTTGTAAGCATCAGTTTCGGTTTTCTTCATAATAGAACCACCAGCTGCTATATCTATGTCTTTCCTTGTAGTGATGTCGCATCCTTGGTAGAATATTTGTACTATTTGACATGTGTCTAAACCATGTTGCGGACATCCTCTTAATAACTTTCCATATCTTGTCCACGCCTCATATAGAGTTTCATTTGGCTTCTGTGTAAACGTAACAATTTCTGCTTGAAGTCTTACGGCTTTAGATGCAGGAAAGAATTGTTTAAGAAATTTGTCAACTAAAACGTCCCATGTATCAATCGCCCCTTCAGGTAACGATTCCAACCAATCTTTGGCTTCTCCCTTTAAAGTCCAGGGAAATAACATGAGATATATCTGTTCATCCTCCACTTCTCGGATTTTAAATAGTGTGCAGATCCTATTAAAGGTACGTAGATGTTCATTTGGATCTTCCTTTGGCGCACCACTAAATTGGCATTGATTAGTCACCATGTGTAGAATTTGTCCTTTGATTTCATAATCTGGCGCATTAATGTCTGGATGAGTAATTGCGTGACCTTGGCCAGTGCGTTTAGCTCTCATTCGGTCTTCCATACTTAAAGGTTCCAGATTCTCCATAATTGAATTTGTTGAATCGGTATCACTAGATGATTCTGATTTAATGGTTCGTTCCTCAACAATCTCTGTTTGAATGATTGGTGGCTCCGGAGGAAAGTTTAATGGTTCAGGATCTACGAACCATTCCTGAATATTTTCCGGATTCTCAATTGTGAGGTCGGGTTCAAAAAATGGATTATCAGAAATTTGAACTGAAGTACTTGGTCGACTGGATGACGATTCTAAAGAAAAATCAACGGCGGTTATATTTGCTAAATGTCTTGATCGAGTTACAGGTGGTGAACGTACAAAAGGTGGTGAACGTCTTGCTCGGTGCATTCACTGAATATCCTATTAGTTTTAAAGAGGAAAGAAAAATTATAATAAGTTATCCAACCAATAGACTTTTCTGATTTTGCCCACGTTTCGAATAGCCAAAAGATGCAGCAGAGGGGCAGGATTCGTTTGGTCTCAATATAATTGAGGACTGTTTGGCTCCAATAACCCGGTCCACGTACAAATCCAACTATTACTACGAACCAGAAAATTTTGATGTCTATCAATTTAACCACTTAAAATAAATTTTCGTAATTTTAAAAAAATTTAGATAAGAAGTAGAAAAAATTCTAAGTTCTAAAAACTAGAATGGCGAGAAATAAGAGAGAAAAAGAGTTCGTCGCAAAAGGTCGAAAAAGAAAAATGGTTGAAAAATAAAAGGTGACGAAAAAAAATAAAAATAAAAGAAACTTATAAAACTTAAAAATACTTGACTAACCTAATCTTATTACTACAACTAACTTAAAATTATAATCGCAAATTGAAATTACTAATTGGAATGATAATTGATACATAGTAAAAGGTGTCTAAAAATATTAAAGCTTACAGGAAAAACTAAATCCCAAATGGAAATAACTTAAAAAGAAACTAAAACTTAAAAAGGCGTCGCAAAATTCTAAAGCACCTAAATCTTAGTCTAAAGAAAAAGCACTTAAGGAATTCTACGGCAAAGCCTAAAAATCTAGGGGTAAAAATAACTATAGCAAAAACTAAGTTTAAAATTAAATATGAGCTAAAAATACAAAAGTTATGCTACAACGATTAAAAAGGGACAAAATATAAAAATATACAAAAAGTTGTAAAAAGTACAATTTTTATAAAAAATATTATTTTTATATTATTTATTTTATTAAACTATTAATTTTACAATTTAATTAAACTAATTTAACTAAAATATAAATTAAATAAAACTTAAATTAAAAATAAACTTAATTATAATAATAATAATAATTAGGGTTAATAATAATAATAATTAATAATAATCCGTAATAAATGCAGGATTAGGGTTTTGTCGCCTGTCAGAAAGTCTCCGCGAGTCGCGGTATTTATTGCATCAAACCCCGCGAGTCGCGGGGTTCAGAAATTCAACTCTGGAGCTGTTTTAATTTACGCATTTTTTTTTTATGTTTTCTAATTTTCTGTTTTAATATAAATAAAAGATATTTAAATAAAACTTATATTTTTACAAACTAAAATAAAAATAAAGAAACTTATAAAACTTTTTAACAAACTCTTAAAAATATATAAATTTTTGTTTTTCTTTTTATATTTTCGAATATTCAAAACGTATTTTTACAAAAGCGAATTTTAATAAAAGTAAATAAAAAATCTTTTTTTTTTATATTAGCGTTGCGCTTCCGGCTTTTAAGATAGTTCCCCGGCAGCGGCGCCAAAAATACTTGATGTGCAGCGGGGTAGTATATAAAATAGCTTAAATTTTTGCAGGAAATACTATTAAATACGATACAATTTTACACAAGATATTTATTTATTTATAGAATGGATATACTTAAACCTTGCTACAACACTTATAGGCAGTGTACCTAATCGTACAGTAGTGTAGTTTTTAGTAAGTCCGGTTCGTTCCACAGGGAAATCTTTAAACAAAGCTTAACGCTATATTAGTTTACTTTTATAAAAATACAAATACATATATATAAGTAATATTATTATTATAAAGGGGGGTTTTTACCGTTTAATGACCGGTTTGTCGATTTTAAAACTTTAGTCGCAGTTAAAACCAAATGTAAAATAATAAATAAATACAAGACTTAATTTTAAGCGTAAAGTAAATAACGATAATGAAATTGCGAATACTAAAAGTGCGATAAAATAAACTTGCGATAATTAAAAAGTACGATAATTAAAAGTGCAATTAAATACAATAACAATAAAAATGCGATAATTAGAAGTGCAATTAAATATAAAATAAAGGAAATTAAATATGAAATAAAAGAATTATGCTTATTTAAACTTCCGTAATCATGATGTTTGACGTGTTGATTTTAGTTTTATGCCCATGGGTTAATTGTCCTTTGTCCTGGATTATTTAATATGTCCGTCTGGTTTTTGTCCATAACAGTCCATCAGTCATAAATATAAAGTGCGAGTGTCCTCATCAAATTATTCTTATACCCGAAGTTAAATATTCCAACTAATTGGGGATTCGAATTGTAACAAGGTTTTAATACTTTGTTTAATGAATACACCAGGTTATCAACTGCGTGTAAACCAAGGTTTTACTACTTTGTTAGCAATTACACCAATTACCCTTGAATATAATTTCACCCCTGTTTTAATTATTCTAGTGGCTATTAATCCATTCCCGTGTCCGGTTAAATGAACGATTATTCGTACATATAAATACCCCGCCCATCGTGTCCGATCGAGTGTATATGGTAATTTATAAGGACGCCCAATTGTAAATCTTTATATTAACATTAACAAACTATCATTTAGTTAAACAAATATAAAGCCCATTAATAGCCCATAGCCTAATTTCCACAAGTGTCGTTCTTTTGTCCAAACCCCAATTATGGTACAAAGCCCAATTACCCAATTTTAGTAATTAGCCCAACATCATGATTACTTCGTTTTAAATAAGCATAATAATAACTTAGCTACGAGACATTAATGTAAAAAGGTTGAACATAACTTACAATGATTAAAAATAGCGTAGCGTTACACGGACAGAATTTCGACTTACACCCTTACAACATTCGCTAACATACCCTTATTATTAGAATTATAATTAAAATTAAAATTAAAATATAAATTATAAATATATATTTTACGTATATATGAGAGAAGAAGAAAAAGATTCTTTTTACGATCAGAATTCGGTTGGCTTTATAGGCAGAATTTCATTTTGGGGCTCCGCGACTCGCGGCATTTTTGCCTTCAAACTCCGCGAGTCGCGGAGTTTCAAATTACAGCTCAAAACTTTTGGAGTCTTTCTTGCCGACGGATTTTATATATAAATATAAAATATAAATAATTAATATAATTATTTATATATTATATTATATTCTTGTGCATAGTAGACTTGTAATTTTTAGTTCGTTGCATCGAGCGTTGAGAGGTGAATCATGTCCCGGTTCCGGATTTTTGAACATCCTTGCGTACAATTTTATATTTTGTACTTTGCGTTTTGAATCTTGTACTCTTGTAATTTCGAGACGTTTCTTATCAATAATTAGAACCTCTTTGATTGTCTTTTGTACTTTTGAGCTTTTTGGTCGTTTGCGTCTTCAATTCGTCGAATCTGTCTTTTGTCTTCACCTTTTATTATTTAAACGAATATCACTTGTAAATAGAACAGTTGCAATTAAAAGCTTGTCTTTCTTGAGGAATAATGCTATGAAATATATGTTCGTTTTTAGCATTATCAGATGGTCTGGACCATTCATAGTCAAAAGAGTTTTCCCATACGGAACGATAGAATTGATAAATTCAAATGGGATTGAATTTAAAGTTAATGGTCACAGAGTTAAACATTACATACATGATCCGATGGAAGTTGACAATGAAGTTAATCATAATTTCACCACCCAAGAAAACCTTCAAAATGAAAACATAAATATGTTATCAACAACATATGAAAAATGAAAACTGGAATATAGGGAGGATTCAAATTTGAGTGATGAAGAAGAATTCCTATACAAACCTCCTATTCCAAGAAACGAAGAAAAATGTGAACAAGAAATTCAACTAGAAATAAAAGAACCAAGGAAAGAACACCCGAAAAAGGTTTACAAACCAACTCGACTTACTAAAGCAGGAGACCCGGGTGAATTTATCATTTCTTGCTTACTTAATGATGGTGCTGTATATAATGGACTCGCAGATTTAGGAGCAAGTGCAAATATTATGCCTCTTTCCTTATACAAAAGATTAGGCATGGGTAAATTAAAACCAACCAAAATAGGTGTTCAATCATTTGACCAAACCATTAAGCACCCGGTTGGAATAGCAAATAATTTACTTGTTAACGTAGGAAGTCTGACCTTTGTTGCAAACTTCATAGTGATTAATATGGAGGAAAACCTTGATATTCCTCTAATTCTAGGTCGCCCATTTTTAGCAACCACCGAGGCATTCATTGATGTAAGAGAAGGTAGAATAACACTTAGGAATGGTGATACATCGATCACCTTTGTGAACCGAAAGTTTAGATCTCCACAAACCAAAACTGTTAGACCAATAAAAATGCATAAGTGTGGGGAAGATGAAGAAACACTTAATGATGATCGAATCACAAAGAATGCCGTTGATGATACGAAATTAGATGAATCCATTTTTAACAGTTCAACGAAGAAACTTTATAAACGGATTCACGATGCTAAGATTAAAGGAAACTTTAAGTTATATAACCGATTAATATCCAATTTATCGTCAAAAGAAAAGGCAATGTTAGTTGAATTTGTGAAAGTTACGGAGGAAATCAACAAATGGATTGAAGTAAAAGTCAAAGATATACAAGTTGTTGATGATTCAATTGAAAATAATGTTAATCACAATTTCGATACCACAGCCAACTAAGTGTGGGGAGAATCAAGGGGTTTATGTATTTCTGTTAGAGTTAGATTGTCTGTTTTCGTGTAGTTCTCGAAAATGGAACCCAAATGGTCTTTTCCTAGCAGACCCTAAAGAACTAGTCTTCTCCCCCCATTCTGAATTTTTATTTTTTTTAGGTTTTTACAAAATGAAGACTGCCTGTGAACTAAACCATGGTCTAATGCTACACGCTTTGATCACTAAACGTAATAATGACATACTCCCGAGTGAATTAGTATCAGTAATCAGAGAAAGAATGAACGGAGTTAGAAAAGAATCCAGATGCGAAGATAATAAGTTACAATTTGGTAAAGGAAAATCAAAATCCGCAGCAAAAAGAAGAGCACGACACCTAGAACGATGTCACAAATGCGGAAAATGGTCACATGGAGGTAAATGTTCAAATAATCAAACCTATTCAAATACCGAATTTGTTACTTTATGCAGAGACGGACCGTTCATATGTTTAGAAGAAAAGACACTAAATGCTCGAGGTTACGCCTATGTAGCTATGGAAAACCAATTAAACCGACTATCTTATGAATGGGATAGATCATATAACTAAGAAATCTATTTCACAGATATGTCTGTACAGTTTTTATTTTTATTTTTATTTTTAACCTTTTGATAATAAACGCTAATTTGTTCGCTAAAAAGTATTAAATTGGTATTGAATAAAATTAGGTTTGGCGACCGAAATTATTGATATCATTCAAAAATTTATTACATCACTGCGAAATTTAACGTTTATTCTTAAGGTATAAATATCTTTAAACAATCAACCCAAAATATTTCAAAAATTCGTCATGAGTTAAATTAGGTCTTGGAACCGAAATTACTTTACCGAAAAGAGGGGCGCATATTTTTGATAATATTTGATTGATTAAAGTGGGATAAAAAGCCAAAAAGATTTTTAATTTTATTTTTACCATGTTTTTAAAATTAATATTTAAATCTTAAATTAATATTGTAAACTTTGTAAAAACAATATATTTAAAATTGTAAATATTTGAAAAATTAATATAAGTTTGGTGTGAATTTATAATATGAATTTTTAAATTAAGTTTGGTGTGAATTTTTAATTTTTAAAATATGAATTTTTAATTTTATGCATTTCAAATTTTAAGTTTGGTGTGAATTTTTAATATTAATTTTGAATTTTATATTTAAATTGTGTGAATTTAAAAACAAAAATTTACTTTATCTCATTAAGTTAAAAATAAGATTTTTAAAATTCGTCGTAAGTTGAAGACTAGGTCTTTGAACCGAAATTGCTTTACCCGAGGGAGGGACGAGAACTTTTATTATCATTATTTTTAATCTTATTGAATTAAAGTATGCCAAAAACATTAAAAAAAAAAAACTCTTAGCTTTTAAAACAATCGCTACAAAAAGACAAATTTTAAAATTTTGTCGAAGGACGGACTAGGACATCGATCCGAAACGACCTCGTCCTAAATAACAAGGGAAACAAAATTTTAAAATTAATTACTTAATTGTTTTATAAGTTAAAGATTATAAAAAAAAAAAAACAAACTCCGCGACTCGCGGAGTTTGAAGTGTCCAAACACCGCGAGTCGCGGAGGGACCAATTTACAGAAAAAAAATATAAAACGTAAAAAAACAGATCAGTACACTCCACAACTCAAACAAACTGCGAAATAACAGCGAAAATACCCGAAAAATACACCCCAAAATCACAATTTTTAACCGTTAATCACCAAATCTTTTACTAAAATCATGTTGAGAAGGATGCTATCTAGGAATTACTCAAGAAAAACAGTAAATTTCTACACCTAAACACCATTTAATCCGAAATTAGTGTTCTTGAGCAATTTTTTCCCCAATTTGATTTTGATGCTTTTTAGTGTAATTATGCTTAAATTGTTTATGTATTATGCTTGTATAACCTAGATTGATGCTATTTAACATGATTAGAAGCCTTAAACTTCAAATTTTGAGTAATCTAGGGTTTGTGTTCTTGAGCAAATTTGGGGCTTTTTGATATAAACAGGTTATGGCCGATTTTTGTCATGAATTGTTGCTAAATTAAGTAGTGTAACATGTTTAGGTAGTTAAATGATCCAAACTTTGAGCCTAAACATGATTTTGAGAATTAAAGTGGACTTTTTCAAAGTCTAAAATTCATGAACTTGATTTTTGAGAGATAATGCCATTTGAGACTTGTTTAATTGCTAGTAATAATTATTTTGACATGTTATTTGAGTTGAATGCTTATGAACTTGGCGAACATTTTCGTATATGCTTATTTGAAAAAGTGTAGATTTGATGAAAATATGAAAATGAGCTTAAGTTTGATATAAATTGATCATGTCATTGTAATTATTTTGATTGATGATTTTGCTGACACTAATGCATATTTGGATGCACAAAAATTGTGTTTGATGTGTTTTGCAGACTGAAAGGGGTGAATCTTCACCCCAAGCTCGCAATGCTCCTGCTGAGAATGCGGAACAACAGGAGGTGGATAACTACTACAAGCAGGATATACCTCATCCAGTCATGACCTTTTCTGATATGCACTTGGAAGAGTTGCACCCGAACCTGAGATTTGACAGACTTTGGATAGATTATCCAAAATACCAAAGGGGTTTGCATACTCTTCATTCTAAGGTTGTTGAGGTACCGAGGGTCATAGAATGGGGACCCTTAGAAGCTGTAGAATTGGCCGGGCCAATTAGGGAATTACTTGTACAGAGGTATAGTAATTCTACTTTTAATGACTGGGTACGTTTATTCACCATGCGTAGACCTGTATATAAAGTATGGTGTGAAGAATTGTTATGTAGTATAGAGTTGAATGATCGGGTAGCTAGTTTAACCGATCGTTCTTTTATTAGATTTTTGTTAGGCGGTTCGATGCGCCACATGTCTTTACTAGACATGGCTCAGGCTTTACGTATATATACGCCTGAGGAGTTAGCATCTGCTGATTGTAGAGGGTTGATACTAAACGGTAGAAAGATAGATGAAAATTTTGATACACACGGTGTGTGGAGTCAAATGACAAGCCATCACCGTTTCAAAGGGGGAAATTACTCTTATTTGGACATAGATAGAGCTGAATTAAGAGTAATTCATAGGTTTTTAGCTAATTCGATTACACAAAGGGGTAAGAACAAGGAAAAAGTAAATGAACAGGATTTGTTTTACCATATGTGTATTCGAGACCCACAAAGCGCTGTAAGTATACCGTATTGTGTGGGTTATTATTTATCAGCTATGGTTAGGGGGATGAGACCGCATAGCATAATAGGAGGTGGTATTTTTATTACTTTGATTGGTGAATATCTCGGTGTGGATATAAGTCGGGGGGGATTATTAGTAGAAGAACCAGAACCCCGCGATACTATAGGTTTAAATGTATACCATGGTGCGAAAGTTTTGAAAAGGCGAAATAACGCCGCAGTACCATACCATGGTAGACATCCACAGGTTGAGAGAAACCAACAGCAAGGTAATGTAGGAGGGGGGAATGAGATGTAAGAAATGCAAAGGTTTATAGCTTCTCAGGAGTATGAAAATGCTAGACAGAGAGCATTTGAAGATTGGCAAGTTCATCAGAACCAAATCATAGCTCATTGCCAACATATAGGTAGAAACTATATTCCTACACCGAAACCCATCTTCCCTCCCTGGTCTATAGAGATGCAACCACCGTATCCTACGTATAACCCTGCCGAAGCATTCTATAGCACCTATGGTTATGCCTGGAACCCCTATTGGTACCAGTATCATCCCTAGTATACTTAGTTTTATTTATTTTGTAATTTGTAATGATTGATACGTTTAATACTTTTGTTAATATTGTAATAGTTTTTATAATTGTCTAACTTTTATTCTTAGATTTTAATAATTTTTGAATGTGGGGTAATATACCAAACTTCAAAAATATGTATATATGTTTGCAGTTTATCTTATGTACACAACAGGGTAAAACAACGCATTTTCAAAGACTGGCATTAAGTTCAGCAAAAGCAACTAATTTTGACGACAAGATGCAAAATATATGTGAAATAACAACAAGACAGAATGAAAAAATGATGTGCACCATTTATCATTCAGCAAACAAACGCCAATATATTTGGAAACTTTGGTAAAAATTTAATCATTTTCACACAAATCACCCTCAATAATTTAAATTATTACTGATTTCTTGCAAATGAGGGCATTGCAAGATCTTAAGTGTGGGAAGGGGTTAAATTCTTTCGGATTTTAAAATTTTTTTTACTTTATACACTTGGTTACCATTAAAAATACTAGTAAAACAGTAGTTGTATTAGAATCTAGTACTCTCTGATAATAAAGAACAGCCCTAGTCTTATATACTGACTACCCAATTCTAGTAAAATTTTTCAAAATTTTCAATTAAATGAACTCAAAATCATGTTTATACATATTTATGAACGATAAAACTAGGTTTTAACACCGAAATTATTGTTACCTCGGAAAGGACATAAATTGAGAAACAAACCAAAATGTTAAAATTCATTTAAAATGGGATAGAGGACGATAAAAAGGAAAATAAAAGCCAAGTGTGGGAAAATTTACCAAGTTATCTTAAACATATGTCACATATATCTGTAACAAATAACTGAAAATACTTTTACTTTGGACTAAACTAAACTGTTTTACCTGATTTACTGTAAGAAAGATGGATGATGATGTAGCGTGAGGGTACGAAATAGTATTATTTTTACTAGGAAATACTACAAAATATGACACAAGTTTTATTAATTTACGGATGGGATATACCTAAACCTTGCTACAACACTATAGGCAGTGTACCTAATCGTAGAGTAGTGTAGTTTTTAGTAAGTCCGGTTCATTCCACAGGGAGCTAGTGATTACGTACTATATTTTTATAAAACTATATTTTTATAAATATATATATATATATAAGTAGTAATATTATTATAAAATGGGGGTTTTTACCGTTTAATGACCGGTTTGTCGATTCTATATTTTAAGCGCAAAGATAAATGACGATAATTAAAGTGCGTAAAATAATGACAATAAATAAAATGACAGTAAATAAAATTGCGAGTAATAAAATGACAGTAAATAAAGATACGATGAGAAATACAATAAAAGAATTATGCTTATTTAAACTTCCGTAATCATGATGTTTGACGTGTTGATTTTAATTTATTACCATGGGTTAATTGTCCTTTGTCCTGGTTTATTTGATACGTCTATCTGGTTTTTGTCCATAATAGTCCATCGGTCATAAATATAAAGTGCGAGTATCCTCGTCAAATTACCCTTATACCCGAAGTCAAATATTCCAACTGATTAAGGATTTAAACTGTGACGCAGTTATCACTTCTGTCAACAATTACACCAGTTATCACTGTATGTAATCCACCCCTGTTTTAATTAGTTTATGAATATTAATTCATCCACTTGATCAGAATGAATAATCAATTACCCAACCCAATTGATTAATTAAATGATTATAACAGATTCCATATGAACGTCACTAAATAGGACAACCATAATCATTATTAATTATTAGGTTAATTAATTTGAATATAGGTTCGACAGACTCCAATGAGTTGTCACTCAATTAGACAATACCCCCCATCTATTAATAGTCAATAGTCTAATTTTCACAAGTGTCGGTCTTTTGCCCAAACCTTAATTATGGTACAAAATCCAATAGTCCCGTCTTAATATAGTCCAACATCACGATTACTTCGGCTCAAATAAGCATAATAATAACTTAGTTACGAGACATTAAATTAAAAAGGAAGAACATAGCTTACAGTGGTGATTAATCGCGTAGCGTTGCACGGGCAGAGTTCTGACTTAAAACCCGTAATTAATTTGTACCATAACTTAACTAAATCATAATTAAAATTATTATTAAAATTAAAATTAATATTATAAATATATATATATTTATGTTACATATAAACGAGAGAGAGAGATTGAATTTTTGGGATAAAAAGGGGTGCCTTATTTCATCGAGTAAATTGGCTTTTTATAGGCAAAATATAGATTTGAATTTTCATTTATGACCCCTGAACTATGCTCAATTAACAACTTTTTATTATTTAATATTATTCTTATTATGAATTATTTAAATATTATATTTTATTCTTGTGCATAGTTGACTCGTAATTTTTACACCGTTGCGTCGAGCGTTGAGAGTTGGCTCATGTCCCGGTTCCGGATTTTCGAACGTCCTTTCGTACAATTTTATATCGTGTACTTTACGTTTTGTAACTTGTACTCTTGTCATTTTTAGACGTTCTTCACCAATAAATTGAACCTTTTGAATTGTATCTTGTACATTTGAGCTTTTTGGACGTTTTGGTCTTTCAAATCTTCGTTTTTGTCTTTAAATCTTCATTTTCGAGCGATTTGCGTCTTTCGTCTTCGCACTTATTTATTTAACTATTACAACTAAAAATAAGGAAATTACATTTAAAAACTTTACATATTGGAACGATATTACTACTAAATATATGTTCATTTGGAACACTATCAAATATCCCCACACTTGAGCGTTGCTTGTCCTCAAGCAATACAGAACTTGAAATAAAAACATACATGAATCACTTTTTTATTCATCACATTTTGTACATCGGTGATTTTTATATAGCGGTATAAACAATGACAGTAATGATGGTTAAAGGTGGGTGTGTCATCCACAGTTGCCTTGGGTTTAGGTCAACGACACTTGCAATCAAATAGCCGATTTACTTTTGGTTTCCAAAGCAAAGTGCACATTTGAAAGGCGGTTTATAGTCCCACATGACTATAAAAATTTAGATCCTTTAGGAAATAGGATCTTTATGAAAACATTTGATCTTTTAAAAATTCAATCTAGCTTTTACCCTAGATAAGTTTTCTGATTTGATCCACCATTGGTGTTGCAAAATATATTTGTGGATCAATATTTTGGCTAAAAACATTTAGGTTCGTGTAATCCACTGCTATCCCAGTATCGGAAAGCACACATCCAGTTTACTTGTTCCGTATATTACCTTTCGGCAAACTACCGTCCGGTTGTAAAGGAAAGCGATGAACAAGAAACTGTTAAGGCAATGTCTAATGACATGCTTTTGGTTATGGTCTTTTAACGTGTCGGATGCTAGTACTATCCTTGGTAGGAGCAATAGTAAAGATCATCCTATGATTTTTCGGTCTGGCACAAGGTCCTGTCTCCGACCATGCTATGCAACCACCGTTCTTACGGTTGACACCCGATTTGGTTCAGGTGACCTAATGAATTCTGATGAATTCTCAGGATTTTACGTTCAATGGTAATGAACGCATTGAAAATGGGTTTTCAGAAAACAAATCGGTTTTAATTTTGATCAAAATATTTTCTCGTTCAAGCTCGAGTTTAGATATCATTGAATTCCATGAGTTTGAATTCTCAATCTTTAAGGTCAATCTCTAGGATTGAGTAATATCAGTCTTAAAAGCTGATTTTTAATCTTTAAGGAGATTATCCTTTCTGGGGATCTGATTCATTAGTCTTATCAAGCTAATTTGCACGGTGCCCCCCCATTGTACGAGATAAATCCTTCTCATGGTTAGGATAAATCTGACCACATGGCGACCCTGTTTGATGCTGAGGTCCGTGGATTTCTAGCCGATTTTAGTGATGACTTTTCTAGATTTTTTGTCAACCTACAGCTGGTCTGGACGACAACTTCTTGACCTAAATCAAGAAGCGTGTGTCTTTTTCGGAAGACTTTACTTCCTTCAAATGATGGAATTGATTCATCGTGTAGATCCATCTTTCTTTCAAAAGTATTATAGTAAATCGGGTAAAACTGATTAGTATTATCCAAAACAAAGGTACCTGCAATAATCTTGTACAAAAATATGTGATAGATAGTTTTTAATTGAATAACTTGGTACATTCTCCCCACACTTAGTTTCTTTCTTTGCCTTTTTATTCTCCTTTATTCCATTTTAAATGAATTCAAGCGTTTTAAGTTGTTTCTCAATTTATGTCCTTTTCGAGGTAACGATAATTTCGGTATTATCACCTAGTTTTCACCGTTCATAAATATGTATAAACATGATTTTGACTTCATTTAATTGAAAATTTTTCAAATTTTCACAAAATTTGGCAAATAAACCAAGTATAAACCTGAGAGAATTTATAACCCTTCCCCACACTTAAGATCATGCAATGCCCTCATTTGCATGAAATCAGACTATAATTTAAATTCATGAGGGTGATTAGCGTAGAAAAGTGATTAAAAATACCGAGTTTGTAATTACAAAGCTCGTCGAATGATAGATGGCGCCTCATCGTTCATTCCTTCATTTGTTATATCATATTTGTTGTTTTGCGTCTTGTCGTCAAAATTAGTACCTTTTGCTAAACTTTAATGACAGTCTTTGAAAGTGCGTTGTTTTACCCTGTTTTGTACATAAGATAAAATACAAACATATATATATATATATATATATATATATATATATATATATATATATATATATATATATATATATATATATATATATATATATATATATATATATATATATATATATATATTTTGAAGTTTGGTTTATAACCCCACTTTTCAAAAATTTATAAAGTATAATATTTTTGGCATACTTTAAATCAATAAAATTAAAAATAATGATAACAAAATTTGTCGCCCCGCCCTCGGGTAAAGTAATTTCGGCTTAATGACCTAATCTTCAACTCACGACGAATTTTAAAAATCATTTTTTCAACTTAATGAATTAAAGTAAATTTTGTTTTTAAAAACTTAAATTAAAATGCATATTAATTTCATAAAAAACCTACAAAACAAAAATTCAGAATGGAGGGAGAAAACTAGTTCTTTAGTGTCTGCTAGCGGAAAAGACCAATCGGATTCCATTCTCGGAACTACACGAGAACAGAACAAATAACTTTAGACAGCATTATCTTTTTAGAACATTCGAATCTCCCCACACTTAGGTAGCTGTGGTGTTGAAATTGTGATTAACTTCATTGTCAATTTCTCTTGGTCCATAATCAACTTGCCTATCTGT
The DNA here is from genome assembly GCF_046630445.1 of Rutidosis leptorrhynchoides. Classification (NCBI taxonomy): domain Eukaryota; kingdom Viridiplantae; phylum Streptophyta; class Magnoliopsida; order Asterales; family Asteraceae; genus Rutidosis; species Rutidosis leptorrhynchoides. The sequence continues at coordinate 238,925,901 of NC_092333.1, read as the reverse complement.
GACTTTTTCTTTAAGCCAGTGCCCGGCTTCTTCCGTAATATCCCATAATTCAACTAGCTTCGCCTTTTCTTTAGGCGACAGATTGGATACTAACCGGTTACATAACTTAAAGTTCCCCTTACTTCTAGCATCAATAGCCCGTTTAAAAAGTTTCTTCATTGAACTGTTAATAACGGGGTCATCTAATTTCGTATCAATAACGAGGTCCTTTGTTATTGGGTTATCATTAGGTGTTACTTCATTTTTCCCACACTTAGGCGTTTTATAATTGCTAAGCACTGCCGTTGGAGTTGGTAAAACAACATGGTTATTACCAATCGTTTTTATTGGTTCAACGGTTTTGGTTGGTGGAGGTTTAGATTTTCGAATCATAAAGGTGATCAATTTGTCACCACTTTTAAGTGTCATTCTTCCATTTCCTACATCAAATAACGCCCCGGTGGACGCAAAGAATGGTCGACCTAAAATTAGAGGAATGTTTGGGTCCTCTTCTATGTCAATGACAATGAATTCGACTAGAAAGGTTAAATTACCTACTTGAATGGGTAGGTTGTCAGCAATTCCAACTGGGTGCTTAATGGTTTGATCAAAGAGTCGAACACTCATATCTGTTGGAGTTAACTTACCTACTCCTAATCTCTTATATAAGGAAAGAGGCATAACACTCACACTTGCACCTAAATCTGCTAGTGCATCATACATAACACAATCACTAAGTAGACAAGGAACAATAAATTCACCCGGATCACCTACTCTAGGTGGAGGTTTTGGTGGAACTGTCTTCACCGGGTTTACTTCTACGGCTTTTGTTTCTTGTACTTTCTTATTCTTTTTCTTCTTCTTCTTTCCAGAAGTATCACAATCTTTATTACTTATTACTTGCTCATACTCAACTCCTTTTCTTGGAAACGGGATGGGTGGTTTGTATGGTGTCACCACTGGCTTTACATACTCGGGTGGTGGTGGTGGTGTAACTTCTTCATTGTTACTCACATCTAAAACCTTCCCATCTTCTGGAGCTGGTTTTTCAGAATTTGTTGACACCATATTAACATTCTCTTTCCGAGGATTTACTTCAGTATTACTCGGTAGCTTTCCTTGTTCCCTCTCACTCATCATGCTAGCAAGAGTACCTACGTGTTTTTCTAGATTCAAAATGGAAGCTTGTTGAGTTCTTAATGACTGATCAAACCTCTCATTTGTTTGGGTTTGAGTTTCAATAAATTGTGTTTGAGATTCAACTAGCTTGAATACCACGTCTTCCATATTTGACTTTTTCTCTTCGGTTTGTTGTTGTGGTTTATATAAGCCAGGTCTTTATTGATTGAAAGTGTTGTTTTGAGTTGGTTGGTTATTCGGACCTTGTTGGTTATACCAGTTATTTTCGGGTCCTTTTGGATTGTAAAGAATGTTTTGATTTCGATTGAAGTTTAGCTTTGGCGGTTGATAATTATTTTGATAATTATTTACCGGCCTTTGGTTCATATAGAAAACATTCTCTCGTTGTTCCATGGTTGGTTCAATGTGACAATCTTTCAATAAGTGTGGTCCACCGCATAGCTCACAACTGATTCGTATTGCGTGAATATCTTTATTCATCTTTTCCATTCGTCTTTCAAAAGCATCTATTTTTGCGGAAACGGAATCAAAGTCATGGCTAGAATCAGCTCTAGCTGCTTTAGATGATCGAAAGATATCTTTTTCTTGGTGCCACTCATGTGAGTGGGATGCTGTGTTATCAATAATTTTGTAAGCTTCAGTTGCGGTTTTCTTCATAATGGAACCACCGGCTGTTATGTCGATGTCTTTTCGTGTAGCAACGTTGACACCTTGGTAGAATATTTGTACTATTTGGTAAGTGTCTAAACCATGTTGAGGACATCCTCTCAACATCCTTCCGAATCTTGTTCACGCCTCATATAATGTTTCATTTGGCTTTTGCGCGAACGTAACAATTTCTCCTTGAAGTCTCACGGCTTTGGATGCCGGAAAGAATCGTTTAAGAAATTTTTCAACTAAAACATCCCATGTGTCAATCGCCCCTTCAGATAACGATTCTAACCAATCTTTGGCTTCTCCCTTTAAAGTCCAGGGAAACAACATGAGATAGATCTGCTCATCTTCCACTTCTCGGATTTTGAATAGTGTACAAATTCTTTTAAACGTACGAAGGTGTTCGTTAGGATCTTCATTCAGTGCACCACTGAATTGGCATTGGTTAGTTACCATTGTAGAATTTGTCCTTTGATTTCATAATCTGGCGCATTAACTTCTGGCTTAATAATGGCGTGACCTTGGCCCGTGCGTGTGGCTCTCATTCGATCTTCCATACTTAGAGGTTCCGTTACTTCCATAATTGAATTTGTTGAATATGAATCACTAGAGGATTCTGATTTAATGGTTTGTGGCTCAGGAGGAATAATTAGTGGTTCAGGATCTTGGAATTGTCCTTGAATATGCTCCGGGTTCTTAATTGTGAAGTCGGGTTCAAAAGATGGATTATCGGAAATTTGAGTTGGAGTTCTTGTTCGACTAGATGACGATTCTAAAGAAAAATCAACGGCGACAATATTTGCTAGATGTCTTGATCGAGTTACAGGTGGTGAACGTATGAAAGGTGGTGAACGTTTTGCTCGGTGCATTCACTGAATATCCTATTAGTTATAAAAATAGAAAAACTTATATAAGTTGTCCAATTAATAGACTTTTCTGATTTTGCCCACGTTTCGAATAGCCAAAAGATGCAGCAGGAAGCCAGGACCCTTTAAATCGGAAGCCCACAACTTGCCACTAACAAATCCAACTATTACTACGAACCAGAAAAATGTCAACGTCTATCAATTTAACCACTTAAATAATTTTTCTTTCCGTTTGAAGAATTAGATAAGAAGTAAAGAAAATTCTATATCCTATAACTAGAGCGTCGAGAAATAAGAAATAAAAAGATTGCGCGTCGAAAAGTGTCGAAAAAAAAATTGAAAAATAGGCGTCGAAAAATAAAAATAAGAAAGTAGCGCGAAAAATGGCGTCGCAAAATTCTAAAGCACCTAAATCTAAGTCTAAGGAATAAGCACTTAAGGGATTTTACGGCAAACCTAAAAATTCTAGAAATAAAAATAACTATGGCAAAACTAAACTTAATACTAAAAATTGTAACTATAGTCTAAAAATCTAAAGGTAATAAAACTTAAAAAAAAAATTATAATTTATTATATTTTTTTTAAATTTTTTTTTTTTTTAAATTTTTTTTTAAATTTTTTTTTTTTTTTTTAAAACCAATTTTTTTTTTCTTAAAAAAAAATGTTTTTTTTTTTTTACAATTTTTTTTTAAAAAAATTTTTTTTTTTTTTTTTACAAATTAATAATTTTTTTTTTACAATTATTATTTTTTTTTTCAAAACTTTTTTTTTTAATTCATTTACTATTTATGAATAGTAAATGAAAAGAAATTAATTAATTTACTATTCACATGAAAGCGATATTATAGAAATTATTAATTATAAGTTACATAATATACCCCTGAAGTATTTAATAAATACGACTTTTTAAAACTTTTACTTAATAGATTCTAAAATATTATTATATTATTATATTCTATTTCAATATTATTATATTATTATATTTTATTTCAATATTATTATAATTAAAAATATAGCGTTTTAGCACTCCCCGGCAGCGGCGCCAAAAACTTGATGATGTAGCGTGAGGGTACGAAATAGTATTATTTTTACTAGGAAATACTACAAAATATGACACAAGTTTTATTAATTTACGGATGGGATATACCTAAACCTTGCTACAACACTATAGGCAGTGTACCTAATCGTAGAGTAGTGTAGTTTTTAGTAAGTCCGGTTCGTTCCACAGGGAGCTAGTGATTACGTACTATATTTTTATAAAACTATATTTTTATAAATATATATATATATATATAAGTAGTAATATTATTATAAAATGGGATTTTTTACCGTTTAATGACCGGTTTGTCGATTCTATATTTTAAGCGCAAAGATAAATGACGATAATTAAAGTGCGTAAAATAATGACAATAAATAAAATGACAGTAAATAAAATTGCGAGTAATAAAATGACAGTAAATAAAGATACGATGAGAAATACAATAAAAGAATTATGCTTATTTAAACTTCCGTAATCATGATGTTTGACGTGTTGATTTTAATTTATTACCATGGGTTAATTGTCCTTTGTCCTGGTTTATTTGATACGTCTATCTGGTTTTTGTCCATAATAGTCCATCGGTCATAAATATAAAGTGCGAGTATCCTCGTCAAATTACCCTTATACCCGAAGTCAAATATTCCAACTGATTAAGGATTTAAACTGTGACGCAGTTATAACTTCTGTCAACAATTACACCAGTTATCACTGTATGTAATCCACCCCTGTTTTAATTAGTTTATGAATATTAATTCATCCACTTGATCAGAATGAATAATCAATTACCCAACCCAATTGATTAATTAAATGATTATAACAGATTCTATATGAACGTCACTAAATAGGACAACCATAATCATTATTAATTATTAGGTTAATTAATTTGAAGATAGGTTCGACAGACTCCAATGAGTTGTCACTCAATTAGACAATACCCCCCATCTATTAATAGTCAATAGTCTAATTTTCACAAGTGTCGGTCTTTTGCCCAAACCTTAATTATGGTACAAAATCCAATAGTCCCGTCTTAATATAGTCCAACATCACGATTACTTCGGCTCAAATAAGCATAATAATAACTTAGTTACGAGACATTAAATTAAAAAGGAAGAACATAGCTTACAGTGGTGATTAATCGCGTAGCGTTGCACGGGCAGAGTTCTGACTTAAAACCCGTAATTAATTTGTACCATAACTTAACTAAATCATAATTAAAATTATTATTAAAATTAAAATTAATATTATAAATATATATATATTTATGTTACATATAAACGAGAGAGAGAGATTGAATTTTTGGGATAAAAAGGGGTGCCTTATTTCATCGAGTAAATTGCCTTTTTATAGGCAAAATATAGATTTGAATTTTCATTTATGACCCCTGAACTATGCTCAATTAACAACTTTTTATTATTTAATATTATTCTTATTATGAATTATTTAAATATTATATTTTATTCTTGTGCATAGTTGACTCGTAATTTTTACACCGTTGCGTCGAGCGTTGAGAGTTGGCTCATGTCCCGGTTCCGGATTTTCGAACGTCCTTTCGTACAATTTTATATCGTGTACTTTACGTTTTGTAACTTGTACTCTTATCATTTTTAGACGTTCTTCATCAATAAATTGAACCGTTTGAATTGTATCTTGTACATTTGAGCTTTTTGGACGTTTTGGTCTTTCAAATCTTCGTTTTTGTCTTTAAATCTTCATTTTCGAGCGATTTGCGTCTTTCGTCTTCGCACTTATTTATTTAACTATTACAACTAAAAATAAGGAAATTACATTTAAAAACTTTACATATTGGAACGATATTGCTACTAAATATATGTTCATTTGGAACACTATCAAATATCCCCACACTTGAGCGTTGCTTGTCCTCAAGCAATACAGAACTTGAAATAAAAACATACATGAATCACTTTTTTATTCATCACATTTTGTACATCAGTGATTTTGATATAGCGGTATAAACAATGACAGTAATGATGGTTAAAGGTGGGTGTGTCATCCACAGTTGCCTTGGGTTTAGGTCAACGACACTTGCAATCAAATAGCCGATTTACTTTTGGTTTCCAAAGCAAAGTGCACATTTGAAAGGCGGTTTACAGTCCCACATGACTATAAAAATTTAGATCCTTTAGGAAATAGGATCTTTATGAAAACATTTGATCTTTTGAAAATTCAATCTAGCTTTTACCCTAGATAAGTTTTCTGATTTGATCCACCATTGGTGTTGCAAAATATATTTGTGGATCAATATTTTGGCTAAAAACATTTAGGTTCGTGTAATCCACTGCTATCCCGGTATCGGAAAGCACACATCCAGTTTACTTGTTCCGTATATTACCTTTCGGCAAACTACCGTCCGGTTGTAAAGGAAAGCGATGAACAAGAAACTGTTAAGGCAATGTCTAATGACATGCTTTTGGTTATGGTCTTTTAACGTGTCGGATGCTAGTACTATCCTTGGTAGGAGAAATAGTAAAGATCATCCTATGATTTTTTCGGTCTGGCACAAGGTCCTGTCTCCGACCATGCTATGCAACCACCGTTCTTACGGTTGACACCCGATTTGGTTCAGGTGACCTAATGAATTCTGATGAATTCTCAGGATTTTACGTTCAATGGTAATGAACGCATTGAAAATGGGTTTTTAGAAAACAAATCGGTTTTAATTTTGATCAAAATATTTTCTCGTTCAAGCTCGAGTTTAGATATCATTGAATTCCATGAGTTTGAATTCTCAATCTTTAAGGTCAATCTCTAGGATTGAGTAATATCAGTCTTAAAAGCTGATTTTTAATCTTTAAGGAGATTATCCTTTCTGGGGATCTGATTCATTAGTCTTATCAAGCTAATTTGCACGGTGCCCCCCATTGTACGAGATAAATCCTTCTCATGGTTAGGATAAATCTGACCACATGGCGACCCTGTTTGATGCTGAGGTCCGTGGATTTCCAGTCGATTTTAGTGATGACTTTTCTAGATTTTTCGTCAACCTACAGCTGGTCTGGACGACAACTTCTTGACCTAAATCAAGAAGCGTGTGTCTTTTTCGGAAGACTTTACTTCCTTCAAATGATGGAATTGATTCATCGTGTAGATCCATCTTTCTTTCAAAAGTATTATAGTAAATCGGGTAAAACTGATTAGTATTATCCAAAACAAAAGTACCTGCAATAATCTTGTACAAAAATATGTGATAGATAGTTTTTAATTGAATAACTTGGTACATTCTCCCCACACTTAGTTTCTTTCTTTGCCTTTTTATTCTCCTTTATTCCATTTTAAATGAATTCAAGCGTTTTAAGTTGTTTCTCAATTTATGTCCTTTTCGAGGTAACGATAATTTCGGTATTATCACCTAGTTTTCACCGTTCATAAATATGTATAAACATGATTTTGACTTCATTTAATTGAAAATTTTTCAAATTTTCACAAAATTTGGCAAATAAACCAAGTATAAACCTGAGAGAATTTATAACCCTTCCCCACACTTAAGATCATGCAATGCCCTCATTTGCATGAAATCAGACTATAATTTAAATTCATGAGGGTGATTAGCGTAGAAAAGTGATTAAAAATACCGAGTTTGTAATTACAAAGCTCGTCGAATGATAGATGGCGCCTCATCGTTCATTCCTTCATTTGTTATATCATATTTGTTGTTTTGCGTCTTGTCGTCAAAATTAGTACCTTTTGCTGAACTTTAATGACAGTCTTTGAAAGTGCGTTGTTTTACCCTGTTTTGTACATAAGATAAAATACAAACATATATATATATATATATATATATATATATATATATATATATATATATATATATATATATATATATATATATATATATATATATATATATATATATATTTTTGAAGTTTGGTTTATAACCCCACTTTTCAAAAATTTATAAAGTATAATATTTTTGGCATACTTTAAATCAATAAAATTAAAAATAATGATAACAAAATTTGTCGCCCCGCCCTCGGGTAAAGTAATTTCGGCTTAATGACCTAATCTTCAACTCACGACGAATTTTAGAAATCATTTTTTCAACTTAATGAATTAAAGTAAATTTTGTTTTTAAAAACTTAAATTAAAATGCATATTAATTTCATAAAAAACCTACAAAACAAAAATTCAGAATGGAGGGAGAAAACTAGTTCTTTAGTGTCTGCTAGCGGAAAAGACCAATCGGATTCCATTCTCGGAACTACACGAGAACAGAACAAATAACTTTAGACAGCATTATCTTTTTAGAACATTCGAATCTCCCCACACTTAGGTAGCTGTGGTGTTGAAATTGTGATTAACTTCATTGTCAATTTCTCTTGGTCCATAATCAACTTGCCTATCTGTGACTTTTTCTTTAAGCCAGTGCCCGGCTTCTTCCGTAATATCCCATAATTCAACTAGCTTCGCCTTTTCTTTAGGCGACAGATTGGATACTAACCGGTTACATAACTTAAAGTTCCCCTTACTTCTAGCATCAATAGCCCGTTTAAAAAGTTTCTTCATTGAACTGTTAATAACGGGGTCATCTAATTTCGTATCAACAACGAGGTCCTTTGTTATTGGGTTATCATTAGGTGTTACTTCATTTTTCCCACACTTAGGCGTTTCATTATTGCTAAGCACTGCCGTTGGAGTTGGTAAAACAACATGGTTATTACCAATCGTTTTTATTGGTTCAACGGTTTTGGTTGGTGGAGGTTTAGATTTTCGAATCATAAAGGTGATCGATTTGTCACCACTTTTAAGTGTCATTCTTCCATTTCCTACATCAAATAACGCCCCGGTGGACGCAAAGAATGGTCGACCTAAAATTAGAGGAATGTTTGGGTCCTCTTCTATGTCAATGACAATGAATTCGACTAGAAAGGTTAAATTACCTACTTGAATGGGTAGGTTGTCAGCAATTCCAACTGGGTGCTTAATGGTTTGATCAAAGAGTTGAACACTCATATCTGTTGGAGTTAACTTACCTACTCCTAATCTCTTATATAAGGAAAGAGGCATAACACTCACACTTGCACCTAAATCTGCTAGTGCATCATACATAACACAATCACTAAGTAGACAAGGAACAATAAATTCACCCGGATCACCTACTCTAGGTGGAGGTTTTGGTGGAACTGTCTTCACCGGGTTTACTTCTACGGCTTTTGTTTCTTGTACTTTCTTATTCTTTTTCTTCTTCTTCTTTCCAGAAGTATCACAATCTTTATTACTTATTACTTGCTCATACTCAACTCCTTTTCTTGGAAACGGGATGGGTGGTTTGTATGGTGTCACCACTGGCTTTACATACTCGGGTGGTGGTGGTGGTGGTGTAACTTCTTCATTGTTACTCACATCTAAAACCTTCCCATCTTCTGGAGCTGGTTTTTCAGAATTTGTTGACACCATATTAACATTCTCTTTCCGAGGATTTACTTCAGTATTACTCGGTAGCTTTCCTTGTTCCCTCTCACTCATCATGCTAGCAAGAGTACCTACGTGTTTTTCTAGATTCAAAATGGAAGCTTGTTGAGTTCTTAATGACTGATCAAACCTCTCATTTGTTTGGGTTTGAGTTTCAATAAATTGTGTTTGAGATTCAACTAGCTTGAATACCACGTCTTCCATATTTGACTTTTTCTCTTCGGTTTGTTGTTGTGGTTTATATAAGCCAGGTCTTTGTTGATTGAAAGTGTTGTTTTGAGTTGGTTGGTTATTCAGACCTTGTTGGTTATACCAGTTATTTTTGGGTCCTTTTGGATTGTAAAGAATGTTTTGATTTCGATTGAAGTTTAGCTTTGGCGGTTGATAATTATTTTGATAATTATTTCCCGGCCTTTGGTTCATATAGAAAACATTCTCTCGTTGTTCCATGGTTGGTTCAATGTGACAATCTTTCAATAAGTGTGGTCCACCGCATAGCTCACAACTGATTCGTATTGCGTGAATATCTTTATTCATCTTTTCCATTCGTCTTTCGAAAGCATCTATTTTTGCGAAAACGGAATCAAAGTCATGGCTAGAATCAGCTCTAGCCGCTTTAGATGATCGAAAAATATCTTTTTCTTGGTGCCACTCATGTGAGTGGGATGCTGTGTTATCAATAATTTTGTAAGCTTCAGTTGCGGTTTTCTTCATAATGGAACCACCGGCTGTTATGTCGATGTCTTTTCGTGTAACAACGTTGACACCTTGGTAGAATATTTGTACTATTTGGTAAGTGTCTAAACCGTGTTGAGGACATCCTCTCAACATCCTTCCGAATCTTGTCCACGCCTCATATAATGTTTCATTTGGCTTTTGCGCGAACGTAACAATTTCTCCTTGAAGTCTCACGGCTTTGGATGCCGGAAAGAATCGTTTAAGAAATTTTTCAACTAAAACATCCCATGTGTCAATCGCCCCTTCAGGTAACGATTCTAACCAATCTTTGGCTTCTCCCTTTAAAGTCCAGGGAAACAACATGAGATAGATCTGCTCATCTTCCACTTCTCGGATTTTGAATAGTGTACAAATTCTTTTAAACGTACGAAGGTGTTCGTTAGGATCTTCATTCGGTGCACCACTGAATTGGCATTGGTTAGTTACCATGTGTAGAATTTGTCCTTTGATTTCATAATCTGGAGCATTAACTTCTGGCTTAATAATGGCGTGACCTTGGCCCGTGCGTGTGGCTCTCATTCGATCTTCCATACTTAGAGGTTCCGTTACTTCCATAATTGAATTTGTTGAATACAAATCACTAGAGGATTCTGATTTAATGGTTTGTGGCTCAGGAGGAATAATTAGTGGTTCAGGATCTTGGAATTGTCCTTGAATATGCTCCGGGTTCTTAATTGTGAAGTCGGGTTCAAAAGATGGATTATCGGAAATTTGAGTTGGAGTTCTTGTTCGACTAGATGACGATTCTAAAGAAAAATCAACGGCGACAATATTTGCTAGATGTCTTGATCGAGTTACAGGTGGTGAACGTATGAAAGGTGGTGAACGTTTTGCTCGGTGCATTCACTGAATATCCTATTAGTTATAAAAATAGAAAAACTTATATAAGTTGTCCAATTAATAGACTTTTCTGATTTTGCCCACGTTTCGAATAGCCAAAAGATGCAGCAGGAATCCAGGACCCTTTAAATCGGAAGCCCACAACTTGCCACTAACAAATCCAACTATTACTACGAACCAGAAAAATGTCAACGTCTATCAATTTAACCACTTAAATAATTTTTCTTTCCGTTTGAAGAATTAGATAAGAAGTAAAGAAAATTCTATATCCTATAACTAGAGCGTCGAGAAATAAGAAAGAAAAAGATTGCGCGTCGAAAAGTGTCGAAAAAAAAATTGAAAAATAGGCGTCGAAAAATAAAAATAAGAAAGTAGCGCGAAAAATGGCGTCGCAAAATTCTAAAGCACCTAAATCTAAGTCTAAGGAATAAGCACTTAAGGGATTTTACGGCAAACCTAAAAATTCTAGAAATAAAAATAACTATGGCAAAACTAAACTTAATACTAAAAATTGTAACTATAGTCTAAAAATCTAAAGGTAATAAAACTTAAAAAAAAAAATTATAATTTATTATATTTTTTTAAAATTTTTTTTTTTAAAATTTTTTTTTTAAAATTTTTTTTTTTTTTTAATACCAATTTTTTTTTCTTAAAAAAAAAACGTTTTTTTTTACAATTTTTTTTTTAAAAAAATTTTTTTTTTTTTTTTACAAATTAATAAATTTTTTTTTATAATTATTATTTTTTTTTCAAAACTTTTTTTTAATTCATTTACTATTTATGAATAGTAAATGAAAAAAAATTAATTAATTTACTATTCACATGAAAGCGACATTATAGAAATTATTAATTATAAGTTACATAATATACCCCTGAAGTATTTAATAAATACGACATTTTAAAACTTTTACGATTATTAATAGATTCTAAAATATTATTATATTATTATATTCTATTTCAATATTATTATATTATTATATTTTATTTCAATATTATTATAATTAAAAATATAGCGTTTTAGCACTCCCCGACAGCGGCGCCAAAAACTTGATGATGTAGCGTGAGTTTACGAAATAGTATTATTTTTACTAGGAAATACTACAAAATATGACACAAGTTTTATTAATTTACGGATGGGATATACCTAAACCTTGCTACAACACTATAGGCAGTGTACCTAATCGTAGAGTAGTGTAGTTTTTAGTAAGTCCGGTTCGTTCCACAGGGAGCTAGTGATTACGTACTATATTTTTATAAAACTATATTTTTATAAATATATATATATATATATATATATATATATATATATATATATATATATATATATATATATATATATATATATATATATATATATATATATATATATATATATATATATATATATATAAGTAGTAATATTATTATAAAATGGGGGTTTTTACCGTTTAATGACCGGTTTGTCGATTCTATATTTTAAGCGCAAAGATAAATGACGATAATTAAAGTGCGTAAAATAATGACAATAAATAAAATGACAGTAAATAAAATTGCGAGTAATAAAATGACAGTAAATAAAGATACGATGAGAAATACAATAAAAGAATTATGCTTATTTAAACTTCCGTAATCATGATGTTTGACGTGTTGATTTTAATTTATTACCATGGGTTAATTGTCCTTTGTCCTGGTTTATTTGATACGTCTATCTGGTTTTTGTCCATAATAGTCCATCGGTCATAAATATAAAGTGCGAGTATCCTCGTCAAATTACCCTTATACCCGAAGTCAAATATTCCAACTGATTAAAGATTTAAACTGTGACGCAGTTATCACTTCTGTCAACAATTACACCAGTTATCACTGTATGTAATCCACCCCTGTTTTAATTAGTTTATGAATATTAATTCATCCACTTGATCAGAATGAATAATCAATTACCCAACCCAATTGATTAATTAAATGATTATAACAGATTCCATATGAACGTCACTAAATAGGACGACCATAATCATTATTAATTATTAGGTTAATTAATTTGAAGATAGGTTCGACAGACTCCAATGAGTTATCACTCAATTAGACAATACCCCCCATCTATTAATAGTCAATAGTCTAATTTCCACAAGTGTCGGTCTTTTGCCCAAACCTTAATTATGGTACAAAATCCAATAGTCCCGTCTTAATATAGTCCAACATCACGATTACTTCGGCTCAAATAAGCATAATAATAACTTAGTTACGAGACATTAAATTAAAAAGGAAGAACATAGCTTACAGTGGTGATTAATCGCGTAGCGTTGCACGGGCAGAGTTCTGACTTAAAACCCGTAATTAATTTGTACCATAACTTAACTAAATCATAATTAAAATTATTATTAAAATTAAAATTAATATTATAAATATATATATATTTATGTTACATATAAACGAGAGAGAGAGATTGAATTTTTGGGATAAAAAGGGGTGCCTTATTTCATCGGGTAAATTGCCTTTTTATAGGCAAAATATAGATTTGAATTTTCATTTATGACCCCTGAACTATGCTCAATTAACAACTTTTTATTATTTAATATTATTCTTATTATGAATTATTTAAATATTATATTTTATTCTTGTGCATAGTTGACTCGTAATTTTTACACCGTTGCGTCGAGCGTTGAGAGTTGGCTCATGTCCCGGTTCCGGATTTTCGAACGTCCTTTCGTACAATTTTATATCGTGTACTTTACGTTTTGTAACTTGTACTCTTGTCATTTTTAGACGTTCTTCATCAATAAATTGAACCTTTTGAATTGTATCTTGTACATTTGAGCTTTTTGGACGTTTTGGTCTTTCAAATCTTCGTTTTTGTCTTTAAATCTTCATTTTCGAGCGATTTGCGTCTTTCGTCTTCGCACTTATTTATTTAACTATTACAACTAAAAATAAGGAAATTACATTTAAAAACTTTACATATTGGAACGATATTGCTACTAAATATATGTTCATTTGGAACACTATCAATGGATCTACACGATGAATCAATTCCATCATTAAAAGGAAGTGAAGTCTTCCGAAAAAGAAACGCGCTTCTTGATTTAGGTCATGAAGTTGTCGTCCAGGCCAGCTGTAGGTTGACAAAAAATCCAGAAAAGTCATCACTAAAATCAGTAGGAAATCCACGGACCTCAGCATTAAACAGGGTCGCCAAGTGGTCAGATTTATCCTAACCATGAGAAGGATTTATCTTGTACAATGGGGGGCACCATGCAAATTAGCTGGATAAGACTAATGAATCAGATCCCCGGAAAGGATAATCTCCTTAAAGATTAAAAATCAGCTTTAAGACTGATATTACTCAATCCTAGAGATTGACCTTAAAGATTGAGAATTACAAACTCATGGAATTCAATGATATCTAAACTCGAGCTTGAACGAGAAAATATTTTGATCAAAAATTACAAACCGATTTGTTTTCTGAAAACCCTATTTTCAATGCGTTCATTATCATTGAACGTAAAATTCTAGGAATTCACCTGGAATTCATTAGGTCACCTGAACCAAATCGGGTGTCAACCGTAAGAACGGTGGTTGCATAGTGGTCAAAGACAGGACCTTGTGCCATACCGAAAAATTATAAGGGTGAGCTTTACTATTGCTCCTACCAAGGATAGTAATTGCGTCTGACACGTTATAGACCATAATTAAAAGCATGTCAGGGGACATTGCCTTAACAGTTGCTTGTTCAACGCTTTCCTTTACAACCGGACGGTAGTTTACCGAAAGATAATATACGGGACAAGTAAACTGGACGTGTTGCTTTCCAAATACAAGGTTAGCAAGTGGGTGACACAAAACCGCAAGTTTTGAGCTAAAATTTTCAAATCTGAAACCCACACAACCCACAAAAATATTTTGCAAACACCGGTGAAGGGTTATTCCGGAAAACTTATCTAGGGTAAAAACTAGATTTAATTTTCAAAAGATCAAATGTTTTCATAAAGATCCAATTTCCTTAATGAATCTAAATTTTATAGTCATGTGGGACTGTAAACCATATCGTTACTACCATTGTTTATATCACCGTATAGAAATCACTGATGTACAAAGTGTGAAGAATAAAGAAGTGATTCTAGTATTTCAAGACGATATTGCTTGAGGACAAGCAACGCTTAAGTGTGGGAATATTTGATAATGCTAAAAACGAACATATATTTCTTAGCATTATTCCTCAAGAAAGACAAGCTTTTAGTTGAAATTGTTCTATTTACAAGTGATATTCGTTTAAATAATAAAAGGTGAAGACAAAAGACAGATTCGACGAATTGAAGAAGCAAACGACCAAAAAGCTCAAAAGTACAAAAGACAATCAAAGAGGTTCCAATTATTGACAAGAAACGTCTCGAAATTACAAGAGTACAAGATTCAAAACGCAAAGTACAAGATATAAAATTGTACGCAAGGACGTTCGAAAATCCGGAACCGGGACCAGAGTCAACTCTCAACGCTCGACGCAACGGACTAAAAATTACAAGTCAACTATGCACATAAATATAATATAATATTTAAATAATTCTTATAATTATTTAATATATTATATTTATTTAAAACCTTCGGTAAACAAGGAGCCAAACTTCTCTGAGCTGTAATTTCAAACTCCGCGACTCGCGGAGTTTGAAGGCCAAAAGGGCCGCGAGTCACGGAGCCCCAATCTCAGAAACTCCCTATAAAGCTCGCGCATTCTGATCGTAAAATATCTATCTTTTTCTTCTCCTCATTCATACGTAAAATATATATATATATTTATAATTTATATTTTAATTTTAATTATAATTCTAATAATAAGGGTATGTTAGCGAATGTTGTAAGGGTGTAAGTCGAAATTCTGTCCGTGTAACGCTACGCTATTTTTAATCATTGTAAGTTATGTTCAACCTTTTTATATTAATGTCTCGTAGCTAATTTATTATTATGCTTATTTAATCCGAAGTAATCATGATGTTGGGCTAATTACTAAAATTGGGTAATTGGGCTTTGTACCATAATTGGGGTTTGGACAAAAGAACGACACTTGTGGAAATTAGACTATGGGCTATTAATGGGTTTTATATTAACTAAACAATACCTTGTTAATTTAATATACAAACTTATAATTCGACGTATTTATATATAACCACATACGCTTGACTGGGTACGGTGGGCGGGATATCTATAAATACCAATAATTATTCATTTTACCGGATACGGAACTGGATTAATAGTTAATAGACTTTTTGAAACAGGGGTGAATTACATTCAAGGGTAATTGGTGTAATTGTTAACAAAGTAGTAAAACCTTGGTTTACACGCAGTCGATAACCTGGTGTATTCATTAAACAAAGTATTAAAACCTTGTTACAATTCGAATCCCCAATTAGTTGGAATATTTGACTTCGGGAATAAGAATAATTTGACGAAGGCTTTCGCTCTTTATATTTATGACTGATGGACTATTATGGACAAATCCGTATGGACATATTAAATAATCCAGGACAAAGGACAATTAACCCATGGGCATAAAACTAAAATCAACACGTCAAACATCATGATTACGGAAGTTTAAATAAGCATAATTCTTTTATTTCATATTTAATTTCCTTTATTTTATATTTAATTGCACTTCTAATTATCGCATTTTTATTGTTATTGTATTTAATTGCATTTTTAATTATCGTACTTTTTAATTATCGCAAGTTTATTTTATCGCACTTTTATTATTCGCAATTTCATTATTGTTATTTACTTTACGCTTTAATTTAAGTCTTGTATTTATTTTTAATATTTTACATTTGGTTTCAACTGCGACTAAAGTTTTAAAATCGACAAACCGGTCATTAAACGGTAAAAACCCCCTTTTATAATAATAATATTACTTATATATATATTTGTATTTTTATAAAAGTAAACTAATATAGCGTTAAGCTTTGTTTAAAAAAATTCCCTGTGGAACGAACTGGACTTACTAAAAACTACACTACTGTACGATTAGGTACACTGCCTATAAGTGTTGTAGTAAGGTTTAAGTATATCCATTCTATAAATAAATAAATATCTTGTGTAAAAATGTATCGTATTTAATAGTATTTCCTGTAAAAATATAAGCTATTTTATATACACCTCGCGAAACATCAGAAACACAACCAAGCCCGACATCCATACATCTTCTGCGAATTCGAAGATCTCATCACACGCTAATAATCACTAGCGTGCACTACCACAACAAGCAATATCTCATACACTCGAAGTCCAGAATTCCCGCTTAGGAAAATACGAAAAACACCACATGTCTCTAGACCAAGAACCCAAACTTCCTCCGGCTCCATATCCGGGTCATCCTTCAACGAAGAAATTTTAGTAACCACAAAATAAATACTTTAGAAGTAACACTTCCCATCGATCGATCCGCACATGACTATCCGTCACTAGATTAATCCAGGACGACAATAATACACAACGAGTTAGACGAAACATCAACATATCGTCATAGGGTTTCTCCTCTGAACCATACCATATGGCTTCCAAGTACTAGCATAGAAGCTACTTGTATACAAAAATCCAGTCAACGGCGAATCATGATCACAAAATTTCTGCGATTCGCCACACGACTCACAAAAATATTCACCACGCCGGGTGAACTTTCCTACCTAGACCGTCCGTTAAGGATGGTCTCGACATTTCAATGCAACTAACAGTCGCATCACTAGGGAACACACTCTCGCAAACGAAAAACATCTGCGTGTCTCGATGTGAGACAATCTGAATCAACACTCTCCGCCTCACATTCGTCCATAAAGTGGAATAATCCACTGACAATTTCCACGATCACGTTTCCCGATAGGGAAAAATACAGTATTCACCACGATATCAAACTCGTACTCCCTCAACAGTACTATCCGAGTTTTACACAAACCCAAATTTATATCACGAGAGCACTTGCAACGACATCTTCATTCTCTCACTCCGAGATCTCAAACTTCACATTTGGTCTCACACCGCACAATCGTACTACACGACCACCTTTCATAAGAAGAATTTCACTTCCTTCGATCCCATCATCACAATCTTCACGCATAACATTCCGGAATTGTAACTCACAACCGTAATGAACGATCTCGAGTCGACATCAACAACTCGTCACTCTTCCTCGTTAGGAACTCCGAATACCTATTAAGGCTTAGCACGGTACACTCCGACACTTCGCTATATATAATACCACCGGAGCTTCCTCGGGCGGCAGTAAAAACTCCCCCACTTAGAATTTGGCTCCACATTCTTACCGCAATGATGATAACATCCTACGGAATTATCATTCCATGAAACACAATGAACATTCTCATCGTTGTTCATATATTCCAAGTCACCACGAATTCACTTTAGGCTCTCAGAGCCGACATACACCTTCACTTGAGACGTCGTACATGCGACAACATCGCACCCTCATACCACAATTACAAATATCAGTCCTTCACCATTCGCAAAGCGAACTCCACCAAGGTCTTACACGCACCTCTACGACTAGGCATATGCCACACCGCTTAATCAGTCGCGCATCTCAGTCGAAATCACCCGACCTTCCACTCAACGAACCTTTATCAACAATTGCTCACTCTCATGGAGAAGAATGACCAATCCGACACAATAATTATATCGGCTGCAATATCAACACTTCATCATAACCTTTCGGACCAACCAACCATTAAGTCCGTCACCGGTCCACCGGTAATCTTCACCCGTCTATCACTTAAGAGTAATAAGATGCGCTCATCCGTCACTTCATAAGAAGTATTTACCGCAATGCTCTTAAACTTCGACTTTCACAACCGTCGAATTACTATCACCCGTCGATCACTATTATAATCTCCGCTGCTTCCAAGGGTATCTCACCGGCACCCTAAGCACAAAGTGAACACACCATCATCGGAGTTGAACATCACACTAGCAGGTATAAGAAGGCACCTGACGCAGCGTCATGCAGACTCCCGCCACAACCTACTGAATTTTAGAACTCGATCCTTAGGTTCCACACACTCGATGTCACCCACTCCACAATAATGACCCGAAGTCATAACTACCAGACAAACCTTACGGCCTATTGTCTTATCGAAAGTCCCAAGCGATCACACACTACCCGCAATTTCCACAAGGCCAAAACGATATAGCCTAACGAAACCCTTCATCTAACACTAAGGAGATGCTTGAGAACACCAAGTCTTACACCCTTCTACATCTGGATAAAACCGCTACTACAAGGGATATTCCATTAGGAATGTTACCTTATAAACCACAACACACTAACACAGTCATCGTTATACGGGTCTCACTCCCATGAGTTTAACGACCCGAAGATTCCTCGATTCGCCAATTTCCAAGGCGACTCACAACTAGAATCCTAACACGATTCTTTAACCACACACTCAACCGAGTGTAACTCAAAATTAAAATCATTAGACTTGTCGCATTCCATTACGGAATTCAAGTCCTCGTCGCACACACGCAAACGTAAATCGATCTTCCTTGTTACGATGGGTAACTAAAACCAATAACAATCCCAACAGTACACCCACTACTTAGGGTGACTAAGCACGCACCAAACTTGTGAGTTGGCACACTCACTTAACTACCCAAACCACCGTAACACTTCAAGTCTCGCAATGAACCCGATGTGACTACAAGCACATCACCCGAGACAACCATATCCTTGGAACCAAATAAAAGATTCCTTATTTATCCCGAATATACCCCAACCATGCCACGTTTTCTCCGCTCGGTACTCGTCATGTCATGCTTGATGTCAAGATACACTTTCGTAATAATGGTGATCGGTCACTATTACAAATGCGTACCTTACCATTTTTACATGGTCACGCAAAGTACTTTATCCAGACTGACGCAACATTCACACAAAATAACACGCGATATTTCCTAGTACCCGAATGACCAAAGCCCTTACCGCGAACTTGATCACTCAAACCGCCAAGTATTCGAATCTCTCCAATAGATTCATCCCTAGGGCACCGCACGAAATAGATACTTGTATTTATATACCTATATACAATATAAATACTAAATGTACACAAGTACACCGCAACAACAAGTCAACCTACAACCTAGGTGACTATCACTAAAACAACGTCCAAGTTCGCCTACTTACATTAGGCACTAGCAATCTAAGGCACTAATTTACTCACGAAATAAGGCCTCACATAATCCCACATTGGACAAGCACTAGTCCTAGTTAGTCACCTACTCTAAGGTACTAACAAATCTCAACCCGACCCGTATTCCTACAAGTCCCGTAAATAACGCACTACGACCAATAAGTCTAAGACTAGCCACCTATTCCAAGTTCACCTAATTCCCTTAGACTATGCTCTGATACCACTTGTAACAACCCGACATCGTTTTACCAAAAACACGCCTTAAAAAAATTGTCAGACAGCGTATCTTGACGGCGTCCCACGTATTTAGACGGCGTCCAGTATTGAAGACCAGGACGGCGTCCCATGATTCTGGACGGCGTCCAAATGAACTAAAGTGGACTGATCAGTTTTTTATTTACACGCGAGTGGAAAACCCGCTTCCCGACACTTTTAAACGTAACCAATTTCACAATATGTCATATTAAGTAAAACTAAGATATTTCCACCATAAAAACAAGTTTTACAACACCGGGCCCATAATGACCCGTTTTACAAATAATGTAGCGATTTCGACCCATTTATATCTTTAGACGAATTAGGACTCCACAACCCAACCCTATACCAAGAGCATAATCCCGGGGACTACCAAAACCCCCAATCCGCGTCCAAACATCCAAAAGCTACCCCATCGAGCCCAAGCGCTCCTAAGCATCTAGCTTAACAAACTAGCTAGCTTCAAACCACAATACCTGTAAAAAGGTAAACAACAAGAGGGGTAAGCCTAGGCTTAGTGAATGCAATAATTATACATATACATATATAATATACCTACTTGCAAACACTTACTCAATTACCGCATACACGCTAGCATATATATATAGCACACCAATGCAAAGTATAACGCTAAGTCTTCAAGACCACGAGCTAGCACAACAATAGCATATATAACTCGAATAATATAATATGCTACACTACAACACACAACCATGGTTAACCAATAGTACACGGGAATGGTACTTCGAATTTCTCATCGGTGTTCCCAACAACCGTTAGTGCATAACAAATTATAACACTAATCCCGGAATGGTATCGATCGCCCGAACTTTAAACCCACCCGTCACGTGTAATGTGGTATCGAACGCCCGAACTTTAAACCCACGCTACACGCCCACACACATACATGACATGGCATCGAATGCCCGAACTTAAATCCATATCATATATTGACCAGATGTGGTATCGACCGCCCGAACTTAAACCCACATTGAATCTAGTACAAGTAAATACATTATATACACACATGTATAATCATTCCACTCACCTCGAGATGCCCGCACAAGTCATAAAGTAAGTCGTCTCCAAACTCAACCGAGCAAGCTTCTACCTATAATACGCATATAGATATACACACAATCAACACACATTCTCTACAAGAGAATTCGACGCCAATACCCTTAACCGAGGGTTTATGCTTACTACCATAATCCGCCCATTTAGACACCTAAGTGGACTCACCAATTACCACTACGGGTGGTAATTCCGACCCATTCAAACAAGTACAATTTAACCTAAAAACGTTGCTCACGATTACTTTCATTAACAATGTCATTTAACGCTTGACACAATTGTTTAAACATCCATTTGATCCAAAATAGTGTCATTACCAATTTTGACCCATCTAAGTCAACCCATTTTGACAAAAGTCCCAAAAACATCTTTAATCACTAACGCCTAGTGATTAACTTTCCAAAACATCATTTAACACTTACAATTTCAATTCACATGGCCAAACCCTAGATCATAGCTATTAGGGTTTTCCTTAACTCACCATAACCCAAATTCACCCATTTTACCCCCAAACGGGTCTTACAAGTTCCAACACTCCTAAAATTACTAATACTAGTGATTATACCCCACTTACAAACCTTAAACATGCTTAAATCATTAACCAACCCAAAACCCACAAAATATCAAAATAGCTAGTCACAATAAACCCACTTTGTCATCTAAACGGGTTTCACAACTTAAACAAACTCAAACCCTAACTTGATTATCAAATTAACACAATGAAATTCGGATTTGAGACATACCAATACTACCAAAATGTAGCCGTGAACGAGGCGAACAACATTAACTCCCGCGACTTGACCCGATTCACCCTTCTTCTTCCTCAAATGGAGCTCTCTCTCTCTAAGCTCCTTACTCTCTCTCTAAATGGAAATGGGTGGAAGAGGTGAAATAAGGATAGAGATAAGCATTGGGTTAGTTTTAGAGGCTCAAAACCGACCCCCGAGTGAAAAGACTCAAATACCCTTCATTAAAACATTGAAATTCCAACAGTTAGCCCGTCAGGCCATTTGGACGGCGTCCAAAATGGCTGGATGGCTTCCAACCTTTCACTGGTGGACGGCATCCTAAAATCTGGACGGAGTCCCACTGAACTGAGTCTGAAACTGAATTTGTTTTGGTCGTAACTTTCAAACCGTAACTCCGTTTTCGACGAATCAAATATCGTTGGAAACGTAATGAGATTTACTATCCAATGGTAAGGTTTTAGAACCTTAACTCCAAATTTATTTAGAACTCAAATATACGCTTACATGTCTCGTATTTCGAATGTCGTTCGAAATAACACGTAACTGAAAAACGGGGTGTTACAATATCACTAAAGAATTTCTTTCGTTTTTGGTACGATAATCCTTTTTCAAGGAATCCACATACTAAGTAGTTTGCATAGTCTGCAAACTATGGAATTTTATTATAATCTATCTTCAATAGATATTCATCAGGAAAGTTGTCTTGTATGGCCGATTCATTTAGAACTTCAAATTCAGGATTTTCAAGACGAGAAAGATGATCAGCGGTGAGATTTTTTTGCTCCCTTTTTATCTCGGATTTCAATATCGAACTCTTGTGAGAGTAAGATCCAACGGATTAATCTTGGTTTGGCATCTTGTTTCAAAAATAGGTATCTAAGAGCAGAATGGTCGGTATAGACCACCGTTTTAGCTAGAACGAGATATGAACGAAATTTGTCAAAAGCAAAGATAATAGCAAGGAGTTCTTTTTCAGTAGTTGTGTAATTCATTTGTGCTCCTTGTAACGTCTTACTAGCATAATAAATAGGTTGAAATCGTTTTTCAATCCTTTGTCCTAAAACGGCTCCCATTGTAAAATCACTTGCATCGCACATAAGTTCAAATGGTAGATTCCAATTTGGAGTTATCATGATCAGCGCATTAGTGAGTTTTTCTTTAAGAATATTAAAAGATTTAATGCATTCATCTGAAAAGATGAATGGTGCATCTTTTTCTAGGAGTTTATTTATAGGAGTGGCAATTTTAGAAAAATCTTTTATGAAACGTAGGTAAAAACCGACATGCCCTAGAAAACTCCTAACTCCTCTAACATTGGTGGGATGTGGAAGTTTAGCAATTACAACTACTTTAGCTCTATCCACTTCAATTCCTTCCTTTGAAATTTTATGACCAAGAACGATGCCTTCTTTAACCATGAAATGGCATTTCTCCCAATTAAGTACTAGATTTGATTGTTTGCATCTAATAAGCATTCGTTCAAGATTAACTAGACATGTTTCAAAAGTATCACCGAAGACTGAAAAGTCATCCATGAAAACTTCCATGCATTCTTCTATCATGTCGTGAAAAATCGCCATCATGCACTTTTGAAGGGTTGCAGGGGCGTTGCAAAATCCAAATGGCATGCGTTTGTAAGCAAAAGTACCATAAGGGCACGTGAACGTGGTTTTCTCTTGATCTTCGGGTGCTATTGGAATTTGAAAATATTCGGAAAAACCGTCAAGAAAACAATAGTAACTATTCTCGGCTAATCTTTCCAACATTGGATTAATGAAAGGTAAGGGAAAGTGATCTTTTCTGGTGGCGTCATTTAATTTTCTATAATCAATACAAACACGCCATCCTGTTACAGTCCTAGTACGAATAAGCTCATTTTTTTCATTTGTGATGACAGTCATGCCACCCTTCTTAGGTACGTATTGAACTGGGCTTACCCATGGACTATCAGAGATTGGATAAATTAAACCTGCATCAAGCAGTTTAATAATTTCTTTCTTAACAACATCTTTCATATTAGGATTTAGTCTTCGTTGGCGTTGCACATACGTTTTATGACCTTCTTCCATAAGGATTTTATGTGTGCAATACGAAGGACTTATTCCTTTAATGTCATGAATCTTCCATGCAATAGCTGGTTTATAAGCTTTTAACACAGAAATGAGTTGAGATTTTTCATTTTCAGTAAGAGAAGACGATATTATTACAGGTAATTCAGATTCACCATGTAAATAAGCGTATTCTAAATGGTTTGGATGTGGCTTTAACTCTAATGTCGGTGGTTCTTCTATCGATGATTTATATCGATATCTGTCTTCTTCTTTTAGCATTTGAATTTCTTCTTTTGTTGGTTCATATCCATTAGCCATAAGTGTAGCTAACATTTCAGTTTCATCAATTGGTTCAGTTCCTTCTCCTAAAGAACATTCTCCTGTTCCTTGTAATTCTGGAAATTCTTCTAACAATTCTGCATGTGAATCTATAGTTTGAATATAATAACATGTATCATCTACAGATTGTGGTTGTTGCATGGCTCTATCAACAGAAAAGGTAACACTCTCGTCCTCTATACTTAGGGTCAGTTTCTTACCGAACACGTCTATTATTGCTTTAGCTGTGTTTAAGAATGGTCTTCCTAATATGAGAGGAACTCGAGAATCTTCTTCCATGTCCAGAATAACAAAATCTACTGGAAATACTAAAGTACCAACTTTAACTAGAATGTTTTCCATTATCCCTCTAGGATATTTTACTGATCGATCAGCTAGTTGTATACTTATTCGTGTTGGTTTCAATTCTCCAAGGTCTAGTTTAGCGTATAGTGAATACGGCATTAAATTTATACTAGCACCTAAGTCTGCCAATGCTTCTATTGAACTAAGACTACCTAGAAAATATGGAATTGTGAAACTTCCTGGATCTGATAATTTTTCTGGTATCTTATTCAACAGCACTGCAGAACAATTAGCATTCATAGTAACAGCCGAGAGTTCTTCCATTTTCTTTCTATTTGTGATTAGATCTTTCAAAAATTTAGCATATCTAGGCATTCCTGAAATCACATCAATGAAAGGAAGATTGACATTTATTTGTTTAAACATATCCAAGAATTTGGATTGCTCGGCTTCAAGTTTCTCTTTTCTCATTTTACTTGGGTAAGGAAGTGGTGGTTGGTATGGTTTAACATAAGGTTTAGCCTTAACTGTGTTATCTTCATTAGCCTTTTCAACTACCGGTTCTGTTTCCTTATCTTGCTCAGGTTGTGGTTCTTGTAGAGTAGGAATAGCGTCATCAGAGATTACAGGCATTTCAGGTGGTTTAAGTGTAATACCACTTCTTGTGGTAATGGCTTTAGCTGTTTCATTCTGGGGGTTAGCATTTGTATCACTAGGTAGACTTCCCGGTTTTCTTTCACCTATTAATCTTGCTAGGTTGCTTACTTCTTGTTCCAAATTTTGAATAGAAGCTTGTTGATTTCTAAATGCTTGAGCATTTTGTTCATTGGTTTGTTTCTGGGATATGAAAAATTGCGTTTGAGATTCAACTAGCTTCGACATCATATCTTCTAAATTTGGCTTTTTATCATCGGTTTGTGGTGGTTTGTTTTGAAAAATAGGTCTTTGCTGATTGTAAGTATTGTTAGATACTTGTTGATTGCCAGGACCTTGTTGATTGTTGTATGAAACATTTCGGTTATAATTCTGATTTTGATTGTAAATTGGTCTTGGCGGTTGATAATTATTCTGATAATTATTTCCAGGCCTTTGGTTAATGTATGAAACATTCTCTCTTTGTTCCATTGTTGGTTCAATACTGAGACAATCTTTTGTCAAATGTGGTCCTCCACACTGCTCACAACTAATTCTTATTGAGTGAATATCTTTAGTCATCTTTTCCATTCGTCTCTCAACAGCATCTATCTTTGCAGAAATGGAATCTAAGTCATGGCTAGAATCGGCTCTAGCCGCTTTAGATGATCTAACGATATCTTTTTCTTGATGCCACTCATGTGAGTGGAAAGCAGTGTTATCAATAATTTTGTAAGCGTCAGTTGCGGTTTTCTTCATAATGGAACCACCAGCTACTATATCTATATCTTTTCTTGTAGTGATGTCACATCCTTGGTAGAATATTTGTACTATTTGACAACCATGTTGTGGACATCCTCTCAATAACTTTCCAAATCTTGTCCACGCCTCATACAGAGTTTCGTTTTGCTTTTGTGTGAACGTAACAATTTCTTCTTGAAGTCTTACGGCTTTAGATGCCGGAAAGAATTGTTTAAGAAATTTTTCAACAAAAACATCACATGTATTAATCGCCCCTTCAGGTAACGATTCTAACCAATCTTTGGCTTATCCCTTTAAAGTCCAGGGAAATAACATGAGATATATCTGTTCATCCTCAACTTCTCTTATTTTAAATAGTGTACAGATCCTATTAAAAGTACGAAGACGTTCGTTTGGATCTTCCTTCGGCGCACCACTAAATTGGCATTGATTAGTTGCCATATGTAGGATTTGTCCTTTGATTTCATAATCTGGCGCATTAATGTCTGGTTGAGTAATTGTGTGATCTTGGCCAGTGTGTTTAGCTCTCATTCGGTCTTCCATACTTAGAGGTTCCAAATTCTCCATGATTGAATTTGTTGAATCTGAATCACTAGAGGATTCTGATTTAATGGGTTGTTCCTCGACATTATCTGTTTGAATAATTGGTGGTTTCAGAGGAAAGATTAATGGTTCAGGATCTCTGAATTGTCCCTGAATATCCTCCGGATTCTCAATTGTGAGGTCGGGTTCAAAAAATGGATTATCGGAAATTTGAATTGGAGTACTTGGTCGACTGGATGGCGATTCTAAAGAAAAATCAACGGTTACAATATTAGCTAGATGTCTTGATCGAGTTACAGGTGGTGAACGTATAAAAGGTAGTGAACGTTTTGCTCGGTGCATTCACTGAATATCCTAAAAAAATTATATAAGTTATCAAATTAATAGACTTTTCTGATTTTGCCCACGTTTCGAATAGCCAATAGATGTAGCAGGGAGCCAGAACCCTTTAAATTGGAAGCTCACAACTCAGCCACTAACAAATTCAACTATTACTACGAACCAGAAAATTTTGATGTCTATCAATTTAACCGCTTAAAATAATTTTTCGTTGAAAATTAAAGAAATTTTAGAGAAGAAATAGAAAATTCTATGTCCTAAAAACTAGAGCGGCGAAAAATAAGAAAGAAAAAGAGTGCGTCGGAAAACGTCGAAAAATAAAAGGTCGAAAAATAAAAGGTCGAAAAAAAAATAAGAAAGTAGCTCGTCGAAACTTAAAAGTCCAAAAACTAAAAATTAAAAGTTACGTCTAAAAGTATTAAAGCATAAAAAGAATTCTATATCCAAAACGGCAATAACTTAAAAAGTACTAAAATTTATAAAACGGCGTCGCGAAATTCTAAAGCACCTAAATCTTAGTCTAAAGAAAAAGTACTTAAGAGATTTTATGGCAAAGCTTAAAAATCTAGAAATAAAAATAACTATGGCAAAAACTATGACTTAAAACTAAATACGAACGAAAAATACAAATATTACGCTAAAACAAATAAAAAGATACAAAGTATAAAAATAAACTTAAAGTTGTAAAAAGTACAATTTTTATGAAAATATTATTTATTTATTATTTATTTATAAAAGTATTAATTTTTATATATTAATAAAACTAATTAAACTTAAAATACAAATAATAAATAAACTAAACTAATTAATATAAAATATATAACCCTAATTAGGGTTTATAATAATAATAATAAATAATACTCCGTACTCTGTAATTATTGCAGAAATCAGTCATATGTGGCGTGTCTGTAATGACCCGGACTTTTTCGATCAATTTATACTTATAAGATTAATATTTACATAAATTAAACCTTACCAACATGATAAGCAATTCAAATTGTTGAGATTTATGTTTTTGAAATGAGTTTTACACAACGTTTGACCGTCTAGTTTGACCGATGATATCACGAACTATATAACATATGATAATTATACGTTTGTGTATATATATGTATATATACATATTTAACATGATCTAAGGATGTTTTAATATCTCATTTTGTATTAATAACAATAAGTTATAAGTATATTTTGAAACTACTAACTTAAGTTTTCAAAATGATAACCATACGTAACGTTATTTGACATAAATACTTATGACCTATAGTGTTTATACATATATCGTATAAGTAATGTATTTAATCACTTTATAAGGACTTAAATACATAAAACAATATAAGTGTATTCACAAAAGATAGCTATATTTGAATCCTCGTTCCGTTTTCACAAGATTTCTATACGTATATCTAGAGTATATGTACTCTTATCATACCTAGCTTCTATACGTATTTACTATTGGTATATACACATCAAATCACCACCAACTAGCCCTTGTTCATGCCTTATGTATAAGGTAATTACTTTTGTAAGATAGTATGACTAATTACACAAAATAACAACCTAAAAATTTTGTCTTGGTTCCCTTGGTTCACGTTTTTAAGAGGCTAGGGGGGATCATCATTTTGATTCATTTTTACTTCAATTCTCTAGCTAAATACACACACACTTATAAGCCTTAAACCCTTAATCAATTCAGCAAAGTTACCATGAAGATCTAGCTTCAAAAACATCACTTAATCACCATAAGAAAACCCTTACAAAAAACACTTCAAGAATCCTTCCAAGAACACAAGTTTACTTCCAATCTTTCATCCAATTCCATCACTCTTTTGGTTCTAGGTTTTTACTCCTCTTTTACAGCAATCTTGTCCAAGTAACTTGAGGTAGTAACTTTGTTCATAACCTTATTCGATTCATATATATATAGCTATCATATTTTATGGTATACAATTTTAACAACAAGAACATAGTTTGAATGATTTCAAACTTGTTTGCAAACTAAATAGATCCTTCTAACTTAACTTTTAAAATACTTCAAGACCTGTAATATATCATAAGGATATGCTAACTTAACAAGGTAAAACTTGGTTTTTCAAAGAACACCTTAAAAACTGAATTTACGTCGTCGGAGTACAACCGGGGGCTGTTTTGGGTTGGATAATTAAAAACCATCTTGAACTTTGAATTGGAGGCTTATTTTCTGGAAAATTGATATTTACTATGAATATGTTAACACATAAAAATTTCATGATTTAACTCAAAGTATATGTATTTTTAGAAAAATAATCATTTAAGGTTGTTTACATGATGGAAAATGATCAACTTCATAAGTTTCACCAAAGTTTGACCTATGACCTGTGATTTCGAATACAAACTAAGGTATTTACAGTTCATATTCTTAAATAAGGACTCGATCCAAGGAAGTGGCAAGTTGAACCAACGAAAACAGAGTTGTAACGAAGAAACTATGACCAAAACAAGATCGGATATCCAAAACTAGTTTAGCCACGAAAATAATTGGAGAAAAATTAAATGAATCACATCTTTCTAAAATAACATGATATTTTATATATATGTACTCATAATTTAATTTTATATAATTCAGGACCACCCGTAAACAATACGAGAAGATTAATCATAAGATCCCATGATTGTACGCAACACGTCATTTGACAACACCGGTACTTTATGTACGCAACACGTCATTTGACAACACCGGTACCGTGGGTCAAGATTAATCCCGACCAATACAAATACGATGGGGTTTTATTTATTTCGATGGGGGTTTTATTTATTAAACACCTAAATATGAACCATTAAAATTGAATTACTAACATTGGACTGCTAACTACGGACTAAGAAATTATTAAAACTATTAAAAGTATAATAAGTATATATATGTGACGATTGTTTAAAATGGAAATATATTGATAAACTATATATGGATAGGTTCGTGATATCAACCGGAGACCAAGTCAAAATATATATATCTTCAAGGCAAAAGTGAGTATATAGTCCCACTTTTAAACTCTAAATATTTCGGGATAAGAATACATGTATTTTATGTTTTACGATATGGACACAAGTAACTGAAAAATATATTCTACGTTGAGTTGTACCACTGGCATACTTCCCTGTAGCTTGGTAACTATTATTTACAGCAGTATTGTAAACGCGAATCCTGTTGATAGATCTATCGGGCCTGACAACCCCAACCGGACTGGACGACCAGTATTCAACGGTTGCACAGTACTTCATTTCGTGACTACACTTGGTACGGTGTAGTAAGATTTCATAATAAAGGGAATATGCGACGTGATTAAATGTTAAGTATGATTACCAAGTGCTCAACCACTTAGAATATTCTTATTAAAATGTTTACATATGAAATCTTGTGGTCTATATTTATATCGCTGCCGGCATTAAACCTATATCTCACCAACTTTATGTTGACGTTTTAAACATGTCTATTCTCAGGTGATAACTAAAAGCTTCCGCTGCAACATGTTGAATTTAAGCAAGATCTTGAGTATGCATATTTGTGTCAAAAATAAAACTGCATATCCGAGGAATTGTAATGTAAAATATGCTAGAAATCGTATTGTTATCATCACATGTAAAGTTTGTAAGTCTAAGATTATCGCTAAACGATAATCATCTTTATATTGTCTAAAGCTTGTATTAACATAAGAGTTATGGTTTGTAATGTAAAATAAATGCAGTTGTTCTTTTAAAAATGTCGCATATAGAGGTCAATACCTCGCAATGAAATCATACGTTATCTAACTCGTTCTTATGGTTAAGGACGGGTTATGACATGTGGTATCAGAGCGGTGGTCTTAGCGAACCAGGTTTGCATTAGTGTGTCTAACTGATAAGTCGTTAGGATACATTAGTAAGTCTGGACTTTGACCGGGTCTGATTTAAAAACCATTGCTTATCATTGTTGGTTAAAATTTATATGTAAATATTATGTAGTACTAATGGGTTAGTTGTTGTGTGATAGATGTCGGGCTCAAAACTTGTTATCACATTCAGCGACTCCGAATCAGAATCTTCAGATGGTGTTCCAGTCATTAACCTATCCGATGACGAAAATGATATCTTTGGGGAAGACTCACAAATTCCGGATGAACCAACTATAAAGAACTCGGAAAGTGAACCTGAGGAGGAAAGTGAACCCGAGGAGGAAAGTGAACCCGAGGAAGAAATACAGGAAATTACAAAAGACAAGTTCGAACTAGGAAAGAAACGAAAGGCTAATGAATTAGAAAATTCAAATCTCGAGTTTAGTGAGGATGATGTGGCACCAACTCCACTAGACACTACCACCCCTATTCCCGCTATCCCTATTCGTTCTATCCCGGCATCTAGTTCTTCAGCCCCACCGCCAAAATATAGGCAGACAGCTAGGATAAGCGTTAGGCCATTCCTTGAACCTAAACGTCCTAGAAAATAGACCAAACGATGCACTGCCGTATTAAACCATGGGATCATATAATGTTTTGTATAATATTACAAGTGTGGTTTGCTTAATATTCGATGTAAGATAAGCATATGTAAAATAGTGAAGTATGAAATGCAATAATTTTCCATGGTTAAGTATTATTTAGATGGTAGTAATTGGTTCTGTACTAAGCTATTAAGTATGGACATTAACGGGTAGGTACTACCCTAGATATAATTATAAAATGCTAATAAGAAGAAAAGGCTTTTATAATAATACCTGGTTCATATTATTAACAAGCTATAATGTACTATAAATACACACTACATCTATAATAATCCATGTGAATAATTATTTTCTTTCATTAGGAAATGGCGCGATTGAATCGAATGACGGAACAAGAAGTCGAGGAATTCATCAACCAACGAGTGAACGACAGAATGTTATGGGTCGAGGCTGCAAGAGCTGCTGCAGTTAACCCAAATCCTCGTGTAGGATGCACCTACAAAACTTTTCAAGCTTGCAAGCCCTCATCATTCAGTGGAACAGAAGGACCGATCGGTTTAACCCGGTGGATAGAAAAGATGGAGACTGTGTTTAAAATCAGTGGTTGTGTTGAAAAGGACATGACCAAGTATGCATCGTGCACTTTACAAGATAGTGCACTCACGTGGTGGAAAAATTTTGTGAAGGCTGTAGGAGGAGATGTAGCTTATGATACTCCATGGGAAGAATTCAAAACAATGTTAATCAACGAGTATTGTCCAAGGAACGAGGTTAGGAAGTTGGAAGATGAATTACGAAGCCTGAAGGTTGTTGGTACTGAAATCACCAACTACAATCAGCGATTCATGGAATTAGTTTTGCTATGTCCTGAATTGGTTCCAACCGAAGAACGGAAGATTGAAATGTACAAAGATGGTTTGCCCACAAAGGTCAAGGCAAACGTTACAGCATCGAAACCTAAGACAATTCATGAAGCTATAACCATGGCAAACGAGCTAATGGATCAGGTCATCTTGGATAAGAAAGCATCCAATACTGATGTGAAGGTATCAGGTAACAAAAGAAAGTGGAATGGAAGTTATGATCGAGGTAATCAACAACAATCTTTTAAGAAACAAGAAACCACGCAAGGTGCGGGTAGTGGTTCAGGCTTTGGTTATAAAGGACAAAATCCTTTATGTAACCGATGCCACAAACATCACTCTGGCTACTGTAATGTGGTATGCAACAAATGTAATCGAAAGGGTCATCTTGCTGAAGATTGTAGGGCTCTCGTTACAAATACAAATGGTATCAAGACTCCTGCCACCAATGCAAATAGAACTGCTTTGGCTACCATTACTTGTTATGGGTGTGGAAAACAGGGTCATTATAAGAGCCAGTGTCCGAATCCAGAGAAGAATAATGGATCTGCACGAGGAAGAGCATTTGTTATTAATGCTAGAGAGGCGTGTGAAGACCCAGAGCTTGTTACGGGTACGTTTACCATTAATAACTTATCCGCATCTATTATATTTGATACTGGTGCTGATAGAAGTTACGTGTGTAGAGACTTTCACGCTAAATTGAATTGTTCATCATTACCTCTAGATGCTAAGTACATGATTGAGTTAGCTAATGGTAAACTAATTAAAGCCGATAAAATTTGTCGTGATTGTAAAATAAATTTAGCCGGTGAAACGTTTAAAATTGACTTGATACCCATAGAATTAGGAAGTTTTGATGTAATAGTCGGCATGGACTGGATGTCCAAAGTAGGAGCTGAAGTTGTGTGTGCCAAGAAGGCAATTCGCATTCCTTGTAAGGATAAAATGCCGGTGATGATTTATGGAGAGAAGGGTAACTCAAAGCTAAAACTCATTAGCTGTTTGAAAGCCAAGAAGTGTTTAGAAAAGGGATGTTATGCTATTCTAGCACATGTTAATAAAGTCGAAAAGAAAGAAAAAGAGAAGTGCATCAACGACGTGCCTGTGACAAGAGATTTTCCTGAAGTTTTTCCGGAAGAGTTGCCGGGATTACCTCCATTTAGATCTGTAGAATTTCAAATAGATTTAGTACCAGGAGCTGCACCAGTTGCCCGTGCTCCATATAGACTTGCACCGTCCGAGTTAAAAGAACTTCAGAGTCAGTTAAAAGAATTACTGGATCGTGGATTCATACGACCAAGTACTTCACCGTGGGGAGCTCCGATTTTATTTGTTAAAAAGAAAGATGGATCTTTTAGGATGTGTATAGATTATCGTGAATTAAATAAGTTAACTATCAAAAATCGGTATCCTCTACCGAGAATTGACGACTTATTTGATCAACTCCAAGGATCATGTGTGTACTCAAAAATTGACCTAAGGTCGGGCTATCATCAATTACGTGTCAAAGAAGAGGACATTCCTAAAACTGCTTTTCGGACACGTTATGGTCATTACGAATTTTTGGTCATGCCGTTTGGATTGACGAATGCGCCAGCTGTATTCATGGACCTCATGAATCGAGTTTGTAGTCCATATTTAGATAAGTTTGTTATCGTTTTCATTGATGATATTCTTATCTATTCCAAGAGTGAGCAAGAGCATGAGCAGCATTTAAGGTTGATATTAGAGTTGTTGAGAAAAGAACAGCTATATGCTAAATTTTCTAAATGTGCTTTCTGGTTGAAAGAAGTGCAATTTCTTGGCCACGTTGTTAGTAGCAAAGGAATTCAGGTTGATCCAGCAAAAATTGAAGCCATTGAAAAATGGGAGACTCCTAAGACACCAACACAGATACGCCAATTTTTGGGTTTAGCCGGTTATTATAGAAGGTTTATTCAAGATTTTTCCCGAATAGCTAAGCCGTTGACAGCGTTAACGCAAAAAGGGAAGAAATATGAATGGACCTCTGAGCAGGAGAGTGCATTTCAATTACTAAAGAAGAAGTTAACTACGGCGCCTATTTTATCGTTACCAGAAGGGAACGATGATTTTGAAATATATTGTGACGCTTCGCGACAAGGTTTTGGTTGCGTTCTTATGCAACGGAAGAAAGTTATTGCATACGCATCCCGACAATTGAAGATTCATGAGCGGAATTATACGACGCATGATCTAGAACTGGGAGCAGTCGTATTTGCATTGAAGATATGGAGACACTACTTGTATGGGGTTAAATGCACTGTGTTTACTGATCATAAAAGCCTTCAACATATTTTTGATCAGAAACAGCTGAACATGAGGCAACGTAGGTGGGTCGAGTTAATAAAAGACTATGATTGTGAAATTCGTTATCATCCCGGGAAAGCGAATGTGGTGGCTGACGCTTTAAGCAGAAAGGAACGAGAACCAATTCGAGTACGAGCAATGAACATAAAAATTCGCATGAATCTCAACTCACAAATCAAAGAGGCTCAACGAGAAGCTCTTACTAAAGAAAACATAGGAAATGAAATAATGAAGAAGTATGGGAAACAACTCATTATGCGGGAAGATGGAATTCGATATTTTGCAAACCGTATTTGGGTACCAAAGTTGGGTGGATTAAGGAAGTTAATATTGAATGAGGCACATAAGACAAGATACTCGATACATCCTGGAGTTGGAAAGATGTATCAAGATCTTAAGACGCATTATTGGTGGCCTAATTTGAAGATAGACGTTGCAACATATGTTGGGGAATGTTTAACTTGTTCCAAAGTCAAAGCAGAACACCAGAAGCCGTCAGGATTACTTCAACAACCAGAAATCCCAGAATGGAAATGGGACGGTATTACCATGGATTTCATCACGAAGTTACCAAAGACTGCTTGGGGATACGACACCATTTGGGTAATTGTTGATCGTCTTACCAAATATGCACATTTCTTGCCTATAAAGGAAACGGATAGAATGGAGAAATTATTACGATTATATATAAAGGAAATAGTTTCAAGGCATGGAATACCTATTTCCATTATATCTGATAGTGATAGTAGATTTACCTCAAAGTTCTGGCAATCACTACAGGAGGCACTAGGAACTCGTTTGGATATGAGTACCGCATATCATCCGCAAACCGACGGGCAGAGTGAAAGAACAATTCAGACTCTTGAAGACATGCTCAGGGCATGTGTGATCGATTTTGGAAACGGATGGGATAAATATCTACCATTAGCAGAATTCTCGTATAATAATAGTTATCATGCGAGCATTAAAGCTGCGCCATTCGAAGCATTGTACGGAAGGAAGTGTAGATCTCCTATTTGTTGGAATGAAGTAGGAGATCGACAATTAACTGGTCCCGAGATCATACACGAAATGACTGAGAAGATAGTACAAATCAAGGAGAGATTGAAAACAGCCCGTAGTCGCCAAAAGAGCTACGCCGATGTCCGAAGGAAACCATTAGAGTTTCAGATCGGTGACATGGTTATGCTAAAGGTGTCACCTTGGAAAGGTGTAATACGTTTCGGTAAAAGAGGTAAACTGAACCCAATATATGTAGGCCCGTTCAAGATCATCGAACGCATTGGACCGGTAGCTTATCGACTCGAGTTACCGCAACAACTCGCCGGAGTACATAATACATTTCACGTCTCGAACCTTAAAAAGTGTCTTGCAAAGGAAGACCTCACCATTCCTTTTGAAGAAATTCAAGTTGACGAGAAACTACAATTCATAGAAGAACCAATCGAGATCATGGACCGTGAAGTTAAACGGCTCAAGCAGAGCAACATACCGATCGTTAAAGTTCGTTGGAATGCACGAAGAGGTCCCGAGTTTACTTGGGAGCGAGAGGATCAAATGAAACAAAAATACCCGCATTTGTTTCCCGATGACGCAAAATAGGTACGATTTTAAAATTTCGGGACGAAATTTATTTAACGGGTAGGTAATGTAATGACCCGGACTTTTTCGATCAATTTATACTTATAAGATTAATATTTACATAAATTAAACCTTACCAACATGATAAGCAATCCAAATTGTTGAGATTTATGTTTTTGAAATGAGTTTTACACAACGTTTGACCGTCTAGTTTGACCGATGATATCACGAACTATATAACATATGATAATTATACGTTTGTGTATATATATGTATATATACATATTTAACATGATCTAAGGATGTTTTAATATCTCATTTTGTATTAATAACAATAAGTTATAAGTATATTTTGAAACTACTAACTTAAGTTTTCAAAATGATAACCATACGTAACGTTATTTGACATAAATACTTATGACCTATAGTGTTTATACATATATCGTATAAGTAATGTATTTAATCACTTTATAAGGACTTAAATACATAAAACAATATAAGTGTATTCACAAAAGATAGCTATATTTGAATCCTCGTTCCGTTTTCACAAGATTTCTATACGTATATCTAGAGTATATGTACTCTTATCATACCTAGCTTCTATACGTATTTACTATTGGTATATACACATCAAATCACCACCAACCAGCCCTTGTTCATGCCTTATGTATAAGGTAATTACTTTTGTAAGATAGTATGACTAATTACACAAAATAACAACCTAAAAATTTTGTCTTGGTTCCCTTGGTTCACGTTTTTAAGAGGCTAGGGGGGATCATCATTTTGATTCATTTTTACTTCAATTCTCTAGCTAAATACACACACACTTATAAGCCTTAAACCCTTAATCAATTCAGCAAAGTTACCATGAAGATCTAGCTTCAAAAACATCACTTAATCACCATAAGAAAACCCTTACAAAAAACACTTCAAGAATCCTTCCAAGAACACAAGTTTACTTCCAATCTTTCATCCAATTCCATCACTCTTTTGGTTCTAGGTTTTTACTCCTCTTTTACAGCAATCTTGTCCAAGTAACTTGAGGTAGTAACTTTGTTCATAACCTTATTCGATTCA
The DNA here is from genome assembly GCF_046630445.1 of Rutidosis leptorrhynchoides. Classification (NCBI taxonomy): domain Eukaryota; kingdom Viridiplantae; phylum Streptophyta; class Magnoliopsida; order Asterales; family Asteraceae; genus Rutidosis; species Rutidosis leptorrhynchoides. The sequence continues at coordinate 238,888,725 of NC_092333.1, read as the reverse complement.
TATATATATAGCTATCATATTTTATGGTATACAATTTTAACAACAAGAACATAGTTTGAATGATTTCAAACTTGTTTGCAAACTAAATAGATCCTTCTAACTTAACTTTTAAAATACTTCAAGACCTGTAATATATCATAAGGATATGCTAACTTAACAAGGTAAAACTTGGTTTTTCAAAGAACACCTTAAAAACTGAATTTACGTCGTCGGAGTACAACCGGGGGCTGTTTTGGGTTGGATAATTAAAAACCATCTTGAACTTTGAATTGGAGGCTTATTTTCTGGAAAATTGATATTTACTATGAATATGTTAACACATAAAAATTTCATGATTTAACTCAAAGTATAAGTATTTTTAGAAAAATAATCATTTAAGGTTGTTTACATGATGGAAAATGATCAACTTCATAAGTTTCACCAAAGTTTGACCTATGACCTGTGATTTCGAATACAAACTAAGGTATTTACAGTTCATATTCTTAAAGAAGGACTCGATCCAAGGAAGTGGCAAGTTGAACCAACGAAAACGGAGTTGTAACGAAGAAACTATGACCAAAACAAGATCGGATATCCAAAACTAGTTTAGCCACGAAAATAATTGGAGAAAAATTAAATGAATCACATCTTTCTAAAATAACATGATATTTTATATATATGTACTCATAATTTAATTTTATATATTTCAGGACCACCCGTAAACAATACGAGAAGATTAATCATAAGATCACATGATTGTACGCAACACGTCATTTGACAACACCGGTACTTTATGTACGCAACACGTCATTTGACAACACCGGTACCGTGGGTCAAGATTAATCCCGACCAATACAAATACGATGGGGTTTTATTTATTTCGATGGGGGTTTTATTTATTAAACACCTAAATATGAACCATTAAAATTGAATTACTAACATCGGACTGCTAACTACGGACTAAGAAATTATTAAAAATATTAAAAGTATAATAAGTATATATATGTGACGATTGTTCAAAATGGAAATATATTGATAAACTATATATGGATAGGTTCGTGATATCAACCGGAGACCAAGTCAAAATATATATATCTTCAAGGCAAAAGTGAGTATATAGTCCCACTTTTAAACTCTAAATATTTCGGGATGAGAATACATGTATTTTATGTTTTACGATATGGACACAAGTAACTGAAAAATATATTCTACGTTGAGTTGTACCACTGGCATACTTCCCTGTAGCTTGGTAACTATTATTTACAGCGGTATTGTAAACGCGAATCCTGTTGATAGATCTATCGGGCCTGACAACCCCAACCGGACTGGACGACCAGTATTCAACGGTTGCACAGTACTTCGTTTCGTGACTACACTTGGTACGGTGTAGTAAGATTTCATAATAAATGGAATATGCGACGTGATTAAATGTTAAGTATGATTACCAAGTGCTCAACCACTTAGAATATTCTTATTAAAATGTTTACATATGAAATCTTGTGGTCTATATTTATATCGCTGCCGGCATTAAACCTATATCTCACCAACTTTATGTTGACGTTTTAAACATGTCTATTCTCAGGTGATAACTAAAAGCTTCCGCTGCAACATGTTGAATTTAAGCAAGATCTTGAGTATGCATATTTGTGTCAAAAATAAAACTGCATATCCGAGGAATTGTAATGTAAAATATGCTAGAAATCGTATTGTTATCATCACATGTAAAGTTTGTAAGTCTAAGATTATCGCTAAACGATAATCATCTTTATATTGTCTAAAGCTTGTATTAACATAAGAGTTATGGTTTGTAATGTAAAATAAATGCAGTTGTTCTTTTAAAAATGTCGCATATAGAGGTCAATACCTCGCAATGAAATCATACGTTATCTAACTCGTTCTTATGGTTAAGGACGGGTTATGACAGTGTCAGATCAGGCCATGCGATCGCGTGGTCTGTGTGTTATAAATCCATGCGGTCGCATGGAGTAGGGTTTCGGGCCAGACTTTGGGCTGCTACAGTACTAGGCCTATAACTTTTATATTTTTTTTTTTGTTTTATATTTATACAAAATATATATATAAATTAAATAAAAACTTAATTTTTAAATAAAAATAAAAAAAAACTTTATAATTTTATATATTTTAACCAAACTCTTAAAAATATATATATTTTGTTTTTCTTTTTATATTTTTGTATTAAAACGTATTTTTACAAAAGCGTATTTTTACAAAAGTAAACTAAGAATTTTTTTTTTTATATAGCGTTTCGCTTCCGGCATTTAAGCAAGTCCCCGGCAGCGGTGCCAAAAATACTTGATGTGCGTAGAGGTGTATACAAAATAGTATTAATTTTTGCTACATAAAATACTATTAAATACGATACAATTTTACACAAGTTATTTATTTATTTATAGAGTGGATATACCTAAACCTTGCTACAACACTTATAGGCAGTGTACCTAATCGTACAGTAGTGTAGTTTTTAGTAAGTCCGGTTCGTTCCACAGGGATCTTAGCCAAGTTTAAAGCTATATTTTTAAAACTAAATTTGTATATAAATATATATATAAGAAGTATTATTATTATTATTATAAAAGGGGGGTTTTTACCGTTTAATGACCGATTTGTCGATTTTAAAACTTAAGTCGCAGTTAAAACCTAATGTAAAATATTAAAAATAAATATAACTTAATTTAAAGCGTAAAGTAAATAACAATAATGAAATTGCGATAAATAAAATGACGATAAATAAAATTGCGATAATTAAAAAGTACGATAATTAAAAGTGCAATTAAATACAATGACAGTAAATAAAAGTGCGATAATTAAAAGTGCAATTAAATATGAAATAAAGAAATTATGCTTATTTAAACTTCCGTAATCATGATGTTCGACATGTTGTTTTTAGTTTAGTACCATGGGTTAATTGTCCTTTGTCCTGGATTATTTGATATGTCCATATGGTTTTGTCCATAATAGTCCATCAGTCATAAATATAAAGTGCGAGAGTCTTCGTCAAATTACCCTTATACCCGAAGTCAAATATTCCAACTAATTGGGGATTCGAATTGTAACAAGGTCTTAATACTTTGTTTAATGAATACACCAGGTTATCGACTGTGTGTAATCCAAGGTTTTATTACTTTGTTAACAATTACACCAATTACCCTTGTATGTAATTCACCCCTATTTCAACAAGTCTATTGATTATTAATCCATCCCCGTATCCGGTAAAATGAACAATTATTGGTATTTATAGATATCCCGCTCACCGTACCCGATTAAGTGTATGTGGTTATTTATAAATATGTCAAATTATAACCTTTATATTAAATTAACTAGGTATCGTTAAGTTAATATAAAACCCATTAATAGCCCATAGTCTAATTTCCACAAGTGTCGTTCTTTTATCCAAACCCCAATTATGGTCCAAAGGTCAATTATCCCGTCATTAATATTTAGTCTAACATTACGATTACTTCGGCTTAAATAAGCATAAGAATAACTTAGCTACGAGACATTAATAAAAATAATTTAAACATAACTTACAATGAGTATTAATAGCGTAGTGTTACACGGACAGAGTTTCGACTTATAACCTTAAAACATTCGCTAACATAACCTTATTATTATTAATCTTAAATTAAAATTAAAATTAAAATTATATATATATATATATATATATATATATATATATATATATATATATATATATCGTAAGAGATAGATTGAAAAAAGTGTTTACATTCGACTGAAACTGCGAAATTTATAGCAATGTGGCCTCACTTTTTGGGTCATGCGACCGCATGGAATTCTTTCTTCAAAGCCATACGATCGCATGGCCAGCTGGGACAGCTCAACTTTGGTTGTTTTCTTCTTGCCGACGGTTTTATATAATAATATAATATATATATAATTTTAAGAATTAATTATATATCATATTATATTCATGTGAATAGTTGACTTGTAATTTTTAGTCCGTTGCGTCGAGCATTGAGAGTTAACACTGGTCCCGGTTCCGGATTTTCGAACGTCCTTTTGTACAATTTAATATCTTGTATTTTGCGTTTTGCGGCTTGTACTCTTCTAATTTTGAGACGTTTCTCATCAATAATTTGAACCACTTTGATTGTACTTTGTACTTTTGAGCTTTTTGGTCGTTTGCATCTTCAATTCGTCGAATCTGTCTTTTGTCTTCACCTTTTATTATTTAAACGAATATCACTTGTAAATAGAACAATTGCAACTAAAAGCTTGTCTTTCTTGAGAGATAATGCTATGAAATATATGTTCGTTTTTAGCATTATCAGGACCTAAGTAGACGGTGCCGTCAATGACAATTTTGTCGAGTCGCTACAGATGGTATCAGAGCATTGGTTGTAGGGATTTAGAGTTCATTGGTGTCAACCCCGAGTCATAGGGTACATTAGTGAGTCTAGACTACAACTGGCATATAGACTTGAAGTAGGAATTACTTGACTACTTGTGCATTTATACTCGAACGTTTCTACTCATATCTACTCTTATTTCATCTTAACCTCACGTTGTTTAATTTGATTGACACGCCACCTTGACTATATGAAATAATGTCGAATGCACATATGAATCAGGGTAATATAATTTTCGGGATTATATTACGGTGACTCATATGAACATTACGACATTATGACATAAAGAATTTAAGGCGAGTCAAGGAAAATTTTCTCTCTATCCTTATTCCATATCATGATTAGTATTATTGAAAATACTAATCAACGGTATTCTTGTGTTTTGAAGGAACAATGCCTCCTCGCCGTGTACCACGCCATGAAACACCCGAACAAGCTCTATAACGAATGATAGCCACCGCTGTAGATGCGGCCATGGCCGGTCACTCATCCAATAACAACAACAATAACAACAACCACAATAACAACAACAACAACAACAACAACAATGGAGCTGGTAATTCAAATGAGGGATGCTCCTATAAAGCTTTCATGGGGTGCAAACCTCACACTTTCGATGGAACCGGAGGACCAGTTGTGCTCACCCGATGGTTTGAGCAAACGGAAGCCGTCTTTAGCATAAGCGGTTGTCGGGGCTAAAACAAGGTCAAGTACTCCACTCACACATTCGCCGGCGTCGATCTCACTTGGTGGAACACCTATGTGCAATCGATGGGTACCGATGAAGCTCACGCCCTCTCTTGGGCCGATTTAAGGGAAAATATGATCATCGAATATTTTCCTCGTGAAGAAACCCGAAGGCTCGAACAAGAGCTAAGAACTTTAAAAGCGGTCGGGAATGATCTCAAGGCCTATAATCAACGATTTTCCGAACTAGCCTTGATGTGCCCAAACCTTGCGAACTTCGAATCTTTAAGGGTTGAACTTTACATGGATGGTCTTCCAAAGAGCATCAAACACGGAGTAATGTCATCCAAACCCACTAATCATCAAGAAGCTTTGAACATGGCCCGCAAATTGATAGAAACGGTGGACAAAATTGTAGTGCCGGCACCTAAAGTCGAGGATAAGTCGGGTAACAACAAAAGAAACTGGGAAGCCCCCCAATCAAGCAACAACAACTTTGCCAAGAAGCCTTTCACCTTCGACGGCAAGAAGGGTTATGTCAGAAACCTACCTCTTTGCAACAAATGCAACAAGCATCACTTTGGTGAATGTGGCAAGCTAATTTGCCATCGGTGCCAAGGAACTGGTCATAAGGCCAACGAATGTAAAAGTGCCGCCCCCGTCACTCGAAAGGGGCCCAATGCACCAAAGACGGTCACTTGTTACGAATGTGGCCAAACGGGTCATTATAGAAATGCATGCCCAAAGAAGAAAGATAACCCCAATATGCGCGGCCGAGCTTTCAACATTAACACCGATGAAGACCGAGATGACAATGAACTAGTCACGGGTACGTTTCTTCTCAACAATTCTTATGTCTTTTGCTTATTCGATTCGGGTGCCGATAAGAGTTTTGTATCCAAGACTTTGACTCATTCTTTTAACACTCCACCACTCCCACTAGATACTACTTATACCATTGAAGTGGCCAACGGGAAACTATTGAGTGCTGACAAATTCTATCGGGGGTTCACATTAAACTTAATGGGTAAAGATTTTGAAATTGACTTGATACCTATAGAACTAGGGAGCTTTAATGTAATCATTGGTATGGATTGGCTAGCTAAAACGAAATCTCACATTCTTTGCGATCTTAAAGCGATTCAAATTCCTATCGAGAATGGTGAACCCTTGATTGTCTATGGCGATAAGAGTTGCACCGGACTCAATCTTGTCTCGTGCCTTAAAGTTGAAAAATACCTTCGTAAAGGTTGTTTTGCGATTCTAGCTCATGTAAAGAAAGTCGAGATCGACGAGAAGCATATCGATGATGTGCCAATTGTTAGTGACTTTTCTGATGTATTTCCCGATGAATTGCCGGGTCTTCCACCTCATCGACTGGTAGAATTCTAAATCGATCTTATTCCAGGAGCCGCACCCGTAGCACGTGCACCATATAGACTTGCTCTATCTGAAATGCAAGAATTGTAAAGTCAAATCCAAGAACTACTTGACCGTGGTTTTATCCAACCTATCCATTCACCATGGGGCGCTCCAATTTTGTTCGTTAAGAAGAAAGGTGGATCCCTAAGAATGTGCATTGATTATCGTGAACTAAATAAATTGACGGTTAAGAACCGATATCCTCTTCCTCGCATCGATGACCTCTTTGATCAACTACAAGGATCTCGTGTATATTCAAAAATCGATCTCCGCTCGGGTTATCATCAATTAAGGGTTAAGGGGGAAGATGTCTCCAAAACCGCTTTTTGGACTCGTTATGGTAGTTATGAATTTCTGGTAATGCCATTTGGTCTCACTAACGCACCGGCGGTGTTCATGGATCTTATGAACCGCGTGTACAAATCATACCTTGACAAATTCGTTATCGTGTTCATCGATGATATTTTGGTCTATTCTAAAAGCGAAGAAGAGCATGAACAGCATCTCCGACTTGTGCTTGAACTCTTAAGACAAGAACGACTCTATGCCAAATTCTCCAAGTGTGAATTTTGGTTGAAGGAAGTTCAATTTCTTGGTCATGTTGTAAGTGACCAAGGTATTAAAGTCGATCCCGCAAAAATTGAAGCCATTAGTAAATGGGAGACTCTTACTACTCCTACTCACATTCGTCAATTCTTGGGTCTCACCGGGTACTATTGTAGATTCATTGAAAACTTCTCTTTGGTTGCACGTCCTCTAACCGCGTTAACTCACAAGGGAAAGAAATTCATTTGGGCGACCGAGCAAGAATCCGCGTTTCAAATCTTGAAGACAAAGCTAACCACCGCTCCTATCTTGTCACTTCCCGAAGGCAATGATGATTTTGTTGTATATTGCGATGCCTCGAAACATGGTTTTGGGTGTGTATTGATGCAACAAAAGAAAGTCATTGCTTATGCCTCTCGACAATTGAAAATTCATGAACGGAACTATACGACACATGATCTCAAACTCGGGGCCGTTGTCTTTGCACTCAAAATGTGGAGACACTATCTTTATGGAACCAAAAGTACCATCTTCACCGATCACAAAAGCCTTCAACACATCTTCGACCAAAAGCAACTAAACATGAGACAACGACGGTGGATTGAAACCTTAAACGATTACGATTGCGAGCTTCGATACCATCCCGGGAAGGCAAATGTAGTAACCGATGCCTTAAGTTGAAAAGAAAGAGTGGTGCCTCTTCGTGTCCGAGCTTTAAACATCACCATTCATACTAATCTCAATAGTCAAATTCGTGTAGCCCAAGACGAGGCTCTCGAGGATGAAAACATCTCTCTTGAAAACTTGAACTTCCTCACCTCTCGATTCGAAGGTAAGGAGACCGGACTCCGATATTTCACCGGAAGAATTTGGGAGCCTAGTTATGGGGACTTGCGAAGCCTTATTTCAGGATCGGTTAACTGTCTATCCTCTAATTCATCCCAACATAAAGGTGATCTACATTTCGCCCATATAATGCTTCAAAAGGAACAGCCTTAATACTTGAATGATAGCTGTTGTTGCAAGAAAACTCGACTAAAGGTAGATGTTTATCCCAACCTTTGCCGAAATCAATAACGCACGCACAAAGCATATCTTCCAACGTTTGAATGGTTCGTTCACTTTGACCATCGATTTGCGGACGATAAGCAGTACTCATGTCAAGTTGAGTTCCAAGAGCAGTTTGTAAGAATTTCCAGAATCTGGAAGTGAATCTATTGTCGCGATTGGATATGATTGAAATAGGAACACCATGACGAGAGACAATTGCCTTAATATAAAGTTGTGACAATCTCTCCATTTTGTCAGTTTCCTTGATCGGTAAGAAATGAGCTGATTTAGTAAGGCTATCAACTATGACCCAAATAGTATCATTGCCACTAGAAGTCTTGGGCAATTTAGTAAAGAAGTCCATAGTGATACCTTCCCATTTCCACTGTGGGATTTCTGATTGTTGAAGTAAGCCAGATGGTTTCTGATGTTTAGCTTTAACCTTCAAACAAGTTAGACACTTGCTCACATATTCAGCAACGTCTGATTTCAGATGAGGCCACCAATAAAATTCTTTCACATCGTGATACATTTTACTAGAGCCTGGGTGAATAGAATACCTAGTCTTATGTGCTTCAACCAAGACTAGTTTACGTAGATTTTCGAAGTATGGAACCCAGATTCGATTATTGAAATACCGCATTCCATTTTTCTTAGTTTCCAATTGTCGTACGAGACCTCCAAGTCCCTCAAGTTTGACATCTTCTTCTTTCAATGTCTCAAGTTGCGCATCGCGGATTCGAGGTGTAAGATTTGTCTTAATGACCATATTTAAAGCTCGGACTCGAATAGGTTTCTCACGTTCTTTCCTACTAAGAGCATCGGCAACTACGTTTACCTTATCAGGATGATACTGCAGTCGTAGTCATTTAATAACTCGACCCATCGTCTTTGTCTCATGTTTAATTGTTTTTGATCAAAGATATGTTGAAGACTTTTATGATCGGTGAATACCGTGAATTTAATCCCATAGAGATAATGTCTCCACATCTTCAATGCGAATACCACAGCTCCTAACTCCAAGTCATGTGTGGTATAATTCTTCTCGTGTTTCTTCAATTGTCTAGATATGTATGCAATAACCTTTTGATGTTGCATCAATACACAACCGAACCCTTGATTCGAGGCATCACAATAAATTATAAAATGCTCGTTTCCTTCAGGCAATGATAGAATCGGGGCTGTGATCAATTTCTCCTTTAGAACCTTAAATGCAGATTCTTATTCTTCAGACCATTCAAACTTCTTCCCCTTGTGGGTTAATTTAGTGAGAGGTTTAGCAAGAATGGAAAATCCTTCAATGAACCTTCGATAATAACCAGCAAGTCCCAAGAATTGGCGAATTTGTTTCGCACTCTTAGGCGCTTCCCAGTTTTGAATAGCAGTGATTTTTGCTGGATCGACATGTATTCCTTCGCTATTAACTACATGTCTGAGAAATTGAACTGTTCTTAACCAGAATTCACACTTGGAGAACTTGGCTTACAGTTGCTCATTCTTTACCAATTCTAAGATCAAACGTAAATGTCGTTCATGTTCTTGCTCGTTCTTGGAATAGATTAAGATGTCATCTATGAAAACAATCACAAACTTGTCAAGATAGGGTTTGCATACACGGTTCATAAGATCCATGAATACAGCAGGTGCGTTGGTTAAACCAAAAGGCATGACAAGAAATTCATAGTGTCCATAACTAGTTCGAAAAGCACTCTTAGAAACATCAGCTTCTTTGACACTCAATTGATGATAACCTGACCATGATCAATTTTTGAATAAATACTTGACCCTTGTAACTGGTTAAATAGGTCATCAATACGTGGAAGTGGATAACGGTTCTTGATGGTTAACTTGTTGAGTTCCCGGTAATCAATACACATCATCAACATGCCATCTTTCTTTTTGACAAAAAGAATGGGTGCTCCCCATGGAGATGAGCTAGGACGAATGAATCCTTTCTCTAAGAGTTCTTGTAGCTGAATGGATAATTCCTTCATTTCAGTTAGTGCAACTCTTATCACCATAGACAATCAAAGGTTCACCATTCTCGATAGGAATTTGAATTGCTTTAAGATCACAAAGGATGTGAGATTTTGTTTTGGCTAACCAATCCATACCAATTATTACATCGAAGCTCCCTAGTTCTATAGGTATCAAGTCAATTTCAAACTCCTTACCCAATAAGTTTAACGTACACCCCCGATAAAATTTGTCGGCACTTAATAGTTTCCCGTTGGCCACTTCAATGGTATAAGTAGTATCTAGTGGGAGTGGTGGAGTACAAAAAGAATGAGTCAAGGTCTTGGATACAAAAATCTTATCGGCACCCGAATCGAATAAGCAAGAGACATAAGAGTTGTTGAGAAGAAACGTACCCGTGACTAATTCATTATCATCTCGGGCCTCCTTGGTGTTAACATTGAAAGCTCGGCCGCGTGCATTGGGGTTAGCTTTCTTCTTTGGGCATGCATTCTTATAATGACCCGGTTGGCCACATTCGTAACAAACACCCGTTTTTAGTGCATTGGGCCCCTTTTGAGCGACGGGAGCGGTATTTCTACAATCTTTGGCCACATGGCCACTTCTTTGACAATTGTTGCAAAATGGCTTGCCATTGTGGCGGTTGTTGCAAAAAGGTTGATTTCCGGCATAACCTTTCTTGTCGTCGGAAGTGAAAGGCTTCTTGGTGAAGTTGTTGTTGTTGTTGTAGTTGCTTGATTGAGGAGCTTCCCACTTTCTTTTGTTGTCACCCGATTTATCCTCGGCCTTTGGTGCCGGCAATTCAATTTCATCCACCGTTTCTATCAATTGACGGGCCATCTTTAAAGCCTCTTGTAGGTTAGCGGGTTTGGATGACATTACCCCGTGTTTAATGCTCTTAGGGAGGCCATCCATGTAAAGTTTAGCCTTTAGGGACTCGGGAGTTACGAGGTATGGACACATTAGGGCTAGCTCGGTAAATCGTTGATTATAAGCTTTAAGGTCATTTCGGACTGCTTTTAAACTTCTTAGCTCGTTTTCGAGCCTTCGAGTCTCTTCAAGCATGAAGTATTCGGTGATCATCTTTTCTCTTAAATCGGCCCAAGAGAGTGCGTGGGCTTCATCGGTACCCACCGATTGCACATACGTGTTCCACCATGTGAGAGAGATACCGGCGAATGTGTGGGTGGAGTACTTGACCTTGTCTTGGTCCCGGCAACTGCTTATGCTAAAAACGGCTTCTGTTTTCTCAAACCACCGGGTGAGGGCAACCGGTCCCCCGGTTCCATCGAAAGTGTGAGGTTTGCACCCCATGAAATTCTTGTAGGAGCATCCCTCATTTGAATTACCGGCTCCATGGTTGTTGTTGTTGTTGTTGTGGTTGTTGTTATTGTTGTTGGAGGAGTGACTGGCCATGGTCGCATCTACGTCGGTGGCTATCATTCGTTGAAGAGCTTGTTCGGGAGTTTCGGGAGGAGTATTGCGTTGAACTCGGTGAGCCATTGTTCCTTCAAGACACAAGAATATTATTGATTAGTATTCTCAATAATACTAATCGTGATATGGAATAAAGATAGAGAGAAAATTTTCCTTGACCCGCCCTAAATTCTTTATGTCATATTGTTGGAATGTCCACACGAGTCACCGTAATATAATCCCGAAAATTATATTACCCTAATTCACATGTGCATTCGACATTACCTCATAAGGTCAAGATGGCGTGTCAATCAAATTAAACAACGTAAGATTAAGATGAAATAGGAGTTAGATACGAATAGAAGAGTTCAAGTATAAATGTACAAGTAGTCAAGCAAGTCCTACTTCAAGTCTATATGTCAGTTGTAGTCTAGACTCACTAATGCACCCTATGACTCTGGGTTGACACCAATGAACTCTAAATCCCTACAACCAACGCTCTGATACCACATGTGACGACCCGACAAAAATCGTCAGTGACGGCGTCGTTAACTTAGGTCCTGTTACGTGGTCATAAGTCTTTAATACAAAGTTTGACCAAAATATGTCGCATTCATTTCAAATGTAAAGATGTTTCAAAGTTTACAAAAGTAGTTTAACAACATGATACGTCACAACGTTTAATGTAATAACCCGCCTTTTTCCAACGCCTGTCTTTTTTTATATAATACCTTTCGTATCTTGATTCGTACCTTCCATTATTTAGCATTTCTAATATTCATGTTATTTAATTATAACATCTCCCGTTTACTCGTGCGTATTTAAAATAATTCGTTTGGTAAATTCACGCACTCGCTTTTAAACTCGAGGGACTAAAGTTGCCAAGGGACCAAACTAGTTGACTAGGTCAACTAGTCAAGCCCCAACTCCTCCACTCATTTCATTTCACCTCCCACTTCCATTTTTGATACTTCCATTTTTACTCTCAATCCACTCAACAAAGAATCATCATCTAAATTCAATCTAGGAAGCTCATCACAAAACGAACTACATATTTGTGATCCTTGCATCATCCTCTTAAATTTAGTACCAATTTCATAGCTTGGGGTAAGCTTTTCAAAATCTCTAATTTTCATAAATTAGACCTTTAAACTTAAAAGTATGTTAATTAGTGTCTATGGCTCGAGTCTAGCATGAATATGTGATTTGTTTGCTCGATCTTGTTATTTTGCATAAACTAGTATGAACTCGAAAAAGGGTTTGTTTAATCTTGAGTTTTGGGTGATTTAATATTATTGTTATGTTAAAGTTTATGTATTAAATGTGTTACTAGCATCATTAGCTACATTTTGGTATGTAGGTTGACTTGGAAAAACTTCATTAACATGATTAATGATTTTGTGATTTTTGGTTAGGGTTTGATAAACTTAATTATGAACTTTTGATGCATTGAATGCTTTGCAATATTGTTGGTAAGTGTTTAGTTACAATGTATATTTAATTACCTTCAAAACGGCATATCGTATGTGTAAGTTGGATTCCCGAATTATGAAATGCATTTTATGAACTTGAAACTTTAATGATGAACTTTTAACGATCATTTGACGAGGATTTGGTTATTGTAAATGATGGATTTGATTGATAATATGTGTTTAGTTGTATTCCTCGTTAAATTACCTTTCCAACGATATAAAATACGTGTTTTGAATGTTTGCGGTTCATTAATTATGAATTGGTGAATTTTGGTTCGAGACTTGAACACTTGAAATAGCCCAAGAATCAGCCCAAGTACTTTACCGCGGCGCGGTCAACCTTGGTGTGGCGCGGCGTTTGCCTGGAAAGTGGGATGTTCAATTTCTCGCTTTCACGTTTAATTCTAACTATGCTACGCACCTCTGATTAACATGTAACTTGTTCTAACATGCTCATATATGATTATATAACTCAGAAAAATTGTCCGAGACCTGACCCGAACGTGTTGACTTTTTCGTTGACTTTGACTTGACCAAAGTTGACTTTTATTCAAACTTAACCAATACTTTAGTTAATCGTTATAACCTTTCATTTATACTTATATCTTGCATGAAACTTCACAACGTGATTCACATGCTATATATAATCGAGTCGTAACGAGCCATAGGACTAATTGAACACATTTCGCTCGACCTTGTGTCTTAACCGGTAATTGATACAACTTATTTGCTTAGGTCAAGGCTAAGCAACTTTCATTTGCACAATGTTTAATTACAAGTACGTTGGCATGCAACTACGGTGAGATCATAGTCCCATCTTTTCAACAACTTTTACTCTTTTAAATCGTGAGATGAGAAACATATACAGTTTATAATTTTATACTTTGAACACAAGTACGAAAACAAACATTCCACGTACGAGTTAAAACAAAAATCCTCAAGTCCAATTATCATCAGTTACACTTGCAGGGTGTAAGTGTAAGCGTGAACTTATGTTGTGTGGCCATACGGGTTTGACGAACCCTCATTCGGATGGTTCGCTACCGTCGACGGATGAAATATATTTTCGGATATAGTGTAGGTTCTAACACTACGATTCAGAGGTACCATTCAGTTAAGCGTTGAAAATTGGGTGCTCGACAAACAAACAACATCTTTGGAATGCAAACGATTTGAATAATCAACTTCATACTGAATCTTGTGGTTCAAAAACTACGTTTACAAATACACCTATGATTTCACCAACGTTTTTCGTTGATAGTTTTCTATATGTTTCTCAGGTTCATACTTGGCTACTTGATACATGCTCCCGCATACTTTGATTACTTACTTGGGGTCAAGCACACATGCATACGCTAGTGATAGCACCTTTGGATTCAAACTTAATGTTTACATGCATACGCTATTGATAGCATTCGTGATTTTCAACTTATATTATGTCGCAAGTTATTTCATTTATGCTTTACAACTTCTGTAAACTTAAACTTGTTGTCGAACCATTTGGTAACTTAAAAATTTGCAAGTCATACACGTTTCAAATGAATGCGACATAATTTTAGTCAAACGCGTCTCATTTAGGGACTATGACCACGTAACGGGACCTAAGTTGACGGCGCCGTCAATGGCTATTTTTTCGGGTCGTCACATTTAAGGTACAAATGAAACCTATACGACACAATTTAAAGTAAAGTCAAAAGACGCTCCATGTATGCATGTATACTCGACATCCAAGCAAGTATCAAAATAGTGTGCGGAAGCATGTAACACATAGCATTCAAGGACCTGAGAAAACATAGAAAAATCTATCAACGAAAACGTTGGTGAAATCATAGGTTTAGTAAGTATGTTGTATTGAACCACAAGATTTGATATAAAGTTGATTATCCAAATCGTTTGCATTCCAAAGTTATTGTACGTTCGCGAGCACCCAATTATCAAGGCTTAACTATTTTACGAACCCCGTTATCATAGTGTTAGAACCTACACTATACCCGAAAATATATTTCATCCGCTAACGGTAGCGAACCGTCCGAATGAGGGCGCGTCAAGCCCGTATGGATCCACACAACATAAGTTCTCGCTTACACCCTACAAGTGTAACTAATGATAATCGAATTGAGGATTTTTGTTCTAACTCGCATGTGGAATGTTTTTTTCCGTACTTGTGTTCAAAGTATTAAAGTATAAAACGTATATGTTTCTCATCCCATGATTTAAAGAATAAAAGTTGTTGAAAAGATGGGACTATGATCTCATCTCGAGTGCACGAGTATATAGGCACTTCACAAAGTAAACGTGTGCAAGAACGAATGCTAGTCTTGACCTACACAATAGGTCGTATCAAAATTGGTAAAGTATGAAGTCGGTCAAAGTTATTCAATTAGTTCTATGGCTCGTTATGACTCGATTATATAGCATGTGAGTCAAGTTGTCAAGTTTCATGCAAGATATAAGTATAAAAGCATGTTAGAACAATTGCATAAGTATTTGGTTAAGTTTGACTAAAAGTCAAACTTTGGTCAAGTCAAAGTCAACGAAAAAGTCAACATGTTTGGGTCGGGTCTCGGACAATCTTTCTGAGTTATATAATCACATATGAGCATGTTAGAACATGTTAATCGGAGGTGCGTAGCATAGTTAGAGTTAAACGAAAAATGACCAAGTTGGACAGCCCTTTGCAGTTCATCTGGACGGCGTCCAAAATGACTGGACGGCGTCCAGCAATGAAGGCTTGGACGGTGTCCAAGGTTTGGAACGGCGTCCAAACACCTGGGCTACTGGATTTGCTGAAATTTCACAGTGCACGAACCAAACTTCAAACCAACACAAATCATGAACCGTAAACATTCAAAATGCATACCATACGTCGTTGGAAAGGTAATTTAATGAGGAATATAACTAAACACATTTCATCAACTAAATCTAACATTTATGATAACCGAATTCTCGTCGAATGATCATTTAATGCTCACCATTTAATGTTTCAAGCTCATAAATGCAATTAATGATTCTGAAACTTAACACACACATATAACACGCTGTTTTGTAGGTAATTATGCATACAATACTACTAAACACTTACAAACAATATTGCAAAGCATTTAATGCATCAAAATTCACATTTAAAGTTACCAAACCCTAACCAAAAATCATAAACTCATCAATCATGTTATTGGAGTCTTTCCAAGTCAACCTACATATCAAATTGAAGCTAGTGATGCTAGTAACACATTTAATACATGCACTTTAACATCTATCAACATTTAATAAATCAAATCTCAAGATTAAACAAGTCATTTTTCAAGTTTAAGCTAGTTACGCCAAAATGACAAGAACGAGCAAACAATTCATATATTCATATTAGACTTGAGCCATAGACACTAATTAACACTTTTATAAGTCAAGAACACTAAGAACAAGAAATCTAGATTTTTCGAAAAGCTCACCCCAAGTAATGAAATTGGTATCAAGTTGTAGAGGATGAAGAGAGGATTCCAAATATGTAATTTGTTTTGATGTTAGCTTGCTAGATTTGAAATGGATAATGATTCTTTGTTATGTGAGTATTAGAGTAAAAGTGGAAGTAGTAAGAAAATGAGGAGGTGAATGAGTGGAGGAAGATGGAGGTTGACCATTTGACCTAGTCAAGACTTTGGTCACTTGGCAACATTGCTCCCTCGAGTTTAAAAGCGGGTGCGCGAATTTACCAAACTAATTACCTTAAATACGCTAGAGTAAACAAGAGATGTTATAATTAATAACGGATTTTAAAATAATTAAATGAAAAGTAAACTGAAAAAGACGGGTCATTACAGGTTCTCGAGCAGTAGAGCACTACAGGTTTTCGAGCACTGTTTCTCGGGCACAACTTTTCGAGCATCATTGTATCACCATCAGCTTCGCTGATTTGGTGATTTTATGCCCAAAAGCTCGATTTCAAGTTTCTTGGTCCAAATCAAAGCACAAGGAAATACACCAAACATATATATATACACATATTCCTTACTCAAAATCACTAAGATCTAACACTTATCCACAATATTTAGGATCAAAGTATCAAAATCCCCAAATGATACAAACATGAACCCTAAAACTTAAATCACCATTTATACAAATTTAACACAAATCAATCATAGCCGAATCATAGTTATATCATAACCAAGTTATAATCACTATCAATTTAAGCATATAAACAACAAATAACTAAATTTGATCACTACCCTATTAATTATTATAACTAATAAAAACTATTAAATATGAATATGAATCATATATATACAAATACCTGTTGATTAAGGATTGCAGGAAGAAGAATCATCATAATAATTTACTTATTAAAACTTAAGAATCAAGATCATAATAGCTAAGGGTGTGTTAGTATTCTACGATGCATGTATATGTATGTGTTATTATAATTGAAAAATAGCACAAAAGAGGATAAAAGTACACACAGGGGCCAGCACATGAATACTTCATCTCATGGTAACCCACGTGTACATCACAATTAAATTAGTCATCTTACACAATAACTACATATATTATATCCGTGATCTGAAACATAACGTACCTCGTTAAGCAGTCCTAACGAGGTCCAAATTACACAAACAAATATTTTTCGTGACCATCGTCACAAGCGCATTCACAAGTTCACCTAATAAATTATCAACACATAATTTATTATTTCACTCCTTATAATTAAATTATAAAAATTACTCATAATTTAAATATCGTATTTAAATTATAATAATAAAATAAATAATATACTTATTTCATTTAGGCCCATAATCAGGGTGTTACACATTGCTCGGTCCGACTCGAATATGCGGTATAAGTCAATACATAGTCAACGAAACTCATGCACGTCAAAAAAAGTCAAACTTGGTCAAGATGGTCAAACTAGGTCAAACACGTCAGTGGGTTATGCTATCTTGGTCAATAAGGTGTCAGATTTTTGTCCTATAGCCTGCTGTAACATTTTGTACAAAAGGATAAACAAAATTATCACTGAAAGAATCAAAAATAGGTTGGGAAAGTTGGAATGTCTAAATCAGAGTGCTTTTTGTTGAGTCCCCAAATGTAATTAAGGATTTAATTATGATAAAATAGCAGATATGTACACTAGAATGTTATATACAGCCAGCACAGGTTTGTTTATGTATAGATAGCAAATATTGTTGTGTCGAGTGTTTAGTTTGCTGTCTAGTCTACCAGCACAAGGTAGACAGTATTCTTCAATTAGCACAGGATGTGTACCCATCAATTCAATAATATCAAGTGACTCAGCATAGAAGAATCAGCATGGCTGGAAAGCAACTTATTACACAAGACAGCTATGCTCCATTACAAGCATAGTGGTTTTCTGAGTGGTCTACATCAATTGTACTATTCAACAGTAGTCGAAGACAAAGTTGAACAGAAAAGGACACGCGTCGGCGGCTGACAAGTGACCTTACAAGACCACGTGGGAATGCAGAAGTTTAACGCATGTGCAGACATGTATTATTCTTTGTCAACGCCTAGGGAACACAACATTCTATTTGTTTAATCAAATAGTGGTGCCAAACCAAATTGGAGTGTTTCTGCAAATAGTTACCAAAGAGGAAAGAAGAGAGCACGCTCTCTGATGCAGTTGTCCCCACAAGTACAGACATCCTATGTACCAGTGGACAATAGAACAATTACTCGATTAATAAGACTACTATAAATTGATGTATCCACTATTGTAACAACTAGTGGTGTGGGTTTTATTTTTAAGAGTCTAAATGTGTAATAGCTTTAGATAACCTCAATAGCTATAACTTAGGTGAATCTGTATCAATCAAGTATCATTCCGCCAAGGATAGTTGTGATTCTTTGTGATTTATATCAATAAAGAATAATCGTTGAAAATTACCTTTGACTCTTATCTAATTTACTTGCATGAATACTAATTTGCTTAAACTGTTAAGATAATCAAAAGAATTGTATTCACCCCCCTCTACAATACTCCTGTTGTTAATCAAGGGACCAACACTTTTATTCCTGGTAGGTCAATTTAAGACAATATCTTACTTACACAGGAGCTTCTAAGGGGTTATGGTAGAAAGAGTGGTCCAAAGAGATGTGTTATGAAGATAGACATCCAAAAAGCTTATGATACAGTTTGCTGGAGCTTCCTGAGAAACATTCTGATTAAATTTGGTTTTCATGAAAGAATGGTGTCATGGATTATGACTTTTGTTTCAACTGCTACATTCTCTAAATGTGTTAATGGTGAAATACATGGTTTCTTTAAGGGTGGTATAGGTTTAAGGTAAGGTGACCCTTTATCTCCTTACTTATTCACTTTGATAATGGAAGTTCTCAACCTTATAATGAAAAAACATATAAATGGGTCCAGTCAATTCAGCTATCATTATGGATGTAAATAGATTAAGATATCTCATATTTGCTTTGCTGATGATCTTTTGATGCTTTGTAAAGGGGATGTCAAGTCGGTTTCTGTTATGAAGAAGGGCCTTGAAGAATTCAATGCTATTTCAAGGTTGTTTCCAAATCTACAAAAGTGTACAATTTTCTTTGGCAGTGCTCATCATAATGTAAAGACTGAAATCCTTAAATTACTTCCTTTTAGTGTTGAAAAGTTACCAATGAGATATTTAGGTGTTCCTTACTAGTTAAAAGGCTTGGGATTGGAGATTGTAAACATTTGGTAGATAAAGTTGGAGAAAAAATAAGCTGCTGGATGAATAAATGTCTTTCTTATGCTGGCAGATTACAATTGATCACTTCTCTATTGAGTTCTATACAAGTATATTGGGCATCAGTTTATATTCTTCCTCAATCCATTATCAAAGATATTGAAAGAATGATGAAGGATTTTTTATGGGCCAAGGGTTAGAACAATAAGGAGCTGCTAAGGTAGCTTGGAAACTAATTTGCAGGCCTAAAACATAAGGTGGGCTGGTTTTTATACCACTTAAAGAATGGAACAAAGTTCTGCTTATGAAACAAGTTTGGAGAATTCTGTGTCAAAAAGAATATATTTGGTGGCATTGGATTAATATTGTGAAGTTAAAAGACAAGAGTTATTGGGACATTAGGCATCAGTCAAATGATAGTTGAGGTTGGACACAAATGTTAAGGCTAAAAGATATCATGGAACCTCATATATTTACTTTAGTGATGCTAGAGGTGAATTGTGGTGGGTCACAAATGATAATAAATTTAAGCCATATGCAACAAATCAAGTTTGGAAGGACTTAAGGTGTAATGACCCTAGAGCTGACTGGTATCATGTTGTTTGGCATTCTCAAATTACCCCTAAACATGCAATTATAACATGGTTAACAGTGTAGGGCAAACTGTCTACACAAGATAGGCTAAAGAAGTGGTTTCCTAATGAACTATTTGTATGCAGCTTCTGTGGCAAAGTGGATGATTCACATGGGCATCTTTAAATGTGAATTTACTAGTCAAATTGGGAAACGATCGGAAGAATGCTAGTGTATAAGGGGCTGAATAATGATTTAATGTGTATAATTGAGGATATGGCCATATACCCTGCAGTCAAAGATATCAGGAATATTATCAATAGAGTGGCTATTAGAGCAGTGGTGTATTATATTTGGATTGAGAGAAATCACATGTAATTTAGGAAAGTTATGAGATGTGTGGATAAAGTATGTAATGATGTTATGGAATTTATTCGGGTTAAGTTGACTAGTCTAAAAGTCAAAGTTACCAAAAATGTGCAAAGGGTTGCTGCTCTTTGTAATTTGAAGCTAGTGAAGATAAGTTGCAATTTGATTAAGGGATGAAGTTGTGTTGGTGTTGTATAGATGATATGGTGATTGATTTTGTATTGTATCATGTTGATATTTGGGTTGAATGTTGTATTCTTGTTTTAGGTTAGAATATACTCTGCAGATGTTTTGTAAATTGTTGTCTTGATTAATATATTCTTACCTTTGAAAACAAAAAATTATTTTTATTTATATAATTATATTATATTACTAATATTAATATCAATACAATTGTTTTAAATATTAAATACAATTCATAATTAATGTGGTATAGACACGTGTATTTTACACTTGTCAGAGTATATTATGCTGCTAGTGACATGTCAGTTGTTTATCTTTTTTTTTATAAATAATATATAGATATGTATGTATGTATTTTGCTAAAAATATATATATACTCGTAGTATTTTAACACTAATTCATACATGATCAATTTTTAAAATTTTATATGTAAATAATCTATTTTTTCTTATCTGAATATCGTAAGACTTGTTTATAATACTCATTCCGTTTCAAATAAGTGTCTCGTATTGACTTTTTAAGTGCTACTTGTTATACTTTGACTTTAAATTTTATGTTTGTATTACATTACATAATAATTGATGAAAATTATATTTAAAAAGATATCATTTGAAATTAATTCATTCATAAAAATTTTAGCAAATATAATGTAATATCACAATCATTATTGATGTTCCAGTTTTGCTAAAACTGAAATAGATTTTCCATACTAAAAATTTACTCCGTATCATCAAATGACAAATACGTACAAAACTATTAACCAAACATTATAAGCAATGAACTAGGTTTATGTATTTTAGTTGGCTAAGAATTGAACAAATATAGCAATGATTGTGGGATCCATTAGCTATTGTAACGGTATTATTGTTTTGAAATTCCACATGCGTATACATTAACATCACGTGTAGCTAACTACGGAGTACTTTTGTTTATGAAAATATTATCACAGATAACTCGTATATCAAATGTTTGACCAAGTAAAAAGATTATCAATATGCTTGCCAACGTATTTCTTACTTATCTATATGCACCATTTTAGCAAAATCAATCTCCTAAACAAACGTACGATCTATAAAATTTGAACAAAAACATATGTGCAAATATCGTGCCCTTCTATCCAAAGTTAGATATAAATATCATATGTAAAGTGTGTTCTAGTATAACAACTTTATACTTATCTTTTAGATATTAGACATACTAGTGAAATGACCTGTGGAACCACGGGTTTGTTTAAACGAAACAGTTTAATGATAGGTATTAAGTGAACGTAAATGCTAAAGTTATTTAGTTTAATGACCCGTAGAACCACATAGTCCGACTAAGAAACTTGTCAGCTGAACATTTCATCAAACACCTAAAATGCATATTTAACAATCCACATACAATCATAAGAGATAATATTGGTTGTTATTATATTTTAAAAGTGTAAATTAAAATATAAATGTAGAATTTGTTCCTTTTGCCTAACTTTTATACCTTCTCGTACTCAATTCAAAATAATTAATTAAAATTATTTAAAATTATTTAATTTTAATAACTAAAATAATTATTAATAAGATTTAATAATAATAATTAATTAATAAAATTTAATTTTAATTCAAAATTATTTAGATTAAGACATCACCCACTATGTTTAGATTTTTTCTTTTTCTTTTTGATTTTTTCTTAACAAATGAATTAGCCTAATAATGACATCATCATTTTAGCAATATAATAGAAACTATAGATTAGATTAAATATGACTCAATAAATACTCGTTCCATCCCATATTTAATGTTAAGTATTTTTAAAAAAATGGTACAAATGTGAAGTAGATAAATAATACACGGAGTAGTTTAATAATGACATTCTTAAAACCGTGTGTTCTTTTTTTTTTATATAAATTTAGACCGATGGAATGAATAACTTATTATTAAGCGATAATTGAAATATTTGAATAATTTTGGTATGAAATATGGATATCTTGTAATTAAAGTAAGTAGATCATTAACCAATATTAAAACAAGACAAGAGTATTGTTATTGTTTTAGGGTATATATAATGAACCTTTTGTCTATATGTTCTGTTGTAGCAGCCACCCTCTAACATCAACCCCAAGACTTTATACCAAAACCTTCCCCTCATTCTTCTCAGTAACCCACTCTCCCATTCCCTCTTACTTTTCTTCCCCAAATCTTCTTCATTTTAACCACTTTTTTTTTCTTCTGTTAAACTTCAGACAACCATGGATGTTCAAGATCACACCATCCCCTCAGGTTTGTTTATTTCTTGGTTATTTTTTATGGATTGTTTATGTAATTGTTGTAAAATCCCACTTTTTAACTGGGTTCTCTCAGATTATAATAACCATGATAGATTTGACACATTAATGGCAGTTTTTGACTTCGTTGACTTTTTTCTTGATGGGTTTTAGAATTTCACTAGTTGGATTTCTTGATTTGGTGATTTTTGTCTTTTTTTTTTTTTAACTAAAACCCCATTTTTTACATGGGTTTTTTCTCATAGTGTAATCACCATTATAGATATACACTTAATAAGTATTGACAGTTCTTGACTTAAATTTGACTTCTTTTTATGTAAGAATGTAAATTAGTATTGGGTTTTCTTGATTTAGTGTCTTTTCATACTAAAAATCACATTTTTAACATGTGTCTGTATTTGGATTCTAATGAACATTGTAGATTTAACACATTAAAGGTTGTTTCTGGCTTAAATTTGACTTTTTTCTTTGTGGGTTTTCAATTAAAAAAATGGGTTTATTTTTATTTTCTTTGTTTTTGATGATTTTGTTGGTTTCTTGACATTTGCAGGACATGATAGTCATCATGGGGTTCATTTATGTCATAGATGTGGGTGGCCTTTTCCAAACCCACACCCAAGTGCTAAACAAAGAAGATCCCACAAAAAGGTCTGTGGAAAACTTGAAGGTTACACTACTCTGATTGGTTCACCAGTTGTTTCAGATGATGAACATAATCCAGATGATGATAAAGAAAAGAGCCCAAGTGAGATTTCATAATTGTTATAACAAGTCTGTTAATGGGGTTTTGTTAATTTAGTCAAATCTGTAATCTTTTATGAGTTTTAGTTAATTTTTTGTTGAAATTTCTCCCTTTTAAGGTCCTAAAATTGAGAAGACAAGTATTGATGGTGGTGGGATCAGGGGAAGTTTTAGTAGATCTGAGGAAGATCTATTTGCAGATGCAGTCACTGAATTTACAGATGATGGATCTGCAAAGAAAAGTTTGGATAGAGATTTGTATTATTCCTTTACAGATGCTGATAATGTTGGTGAGTATTAATATTCAATTCAATTCGATTAAATATAATAATAATTGTTATAAAGGTTTAGTTTTTAATGAAGGTTGATGTATTGTTAGATCATATCAATACAATAGTCCTAGTTCTGAAGTCACTAAATGCTATCGGTTGCAAACGCTGTAGGGTCTTGTAAACCTGATTCTGATAATACGACTATGTAGGGGTCGATAATAAGGCAAATACTTATTAATAACCAACTAACCAGTTTATGCTTTATTTCGTATGTTCTAATAAAACCTCAACAATTAGTTAGTTAAATATCTCAACTTCGTACAACCGAAGTATATCGAAACACCATCTCCTCATCACAATTTGTTAATCACTAGCGAAATATTATGTCGATGCGTAACGCACTTTCATAGTCTTATCGGAAAATTCACACAAGTATATACAATTCAATTAACATGTTGTAGGCAGAAATAATTTGTTGGAGGGAAATATTAGAGGTGATCAAAAGTTCTTTTCTAAAGTAGTACAAATTATTTAGTTTATGTTCTTATACTAATCGCATCACAATGCATTTCAAGTTCTCTGATTCTTGTTTTGGTTTATAAATCTGTAGATACTACTGACGTAGTAAAAGCTCCAGTAGAGATCAACAAAGTGGATGTTGTTCTAGAAGCTTCCGAGAAACATGATACCCATGTAGACAAAAGTGGAGAAACTGAGATGACAACGGTATCTGATTTTTCTGAGTCAAAGCTCGAGTTGACCGATGGAGTTGTGGGGCCCACAACCTGCCCAAGTTATGTAGCCGAATCTGTTGAAGTCTTGGATTCAGCAGAGGGAAAAAGTCAAATTTATGTAACTTCTACTGAAGAAGCTAAAGATTCGGATATTAGCAAAACGACCCCTGAAGTTTCTGAAACTGTTGGTGAATATGAGGATGATGTTAAGGAGGAAAACTTGGAGAAGTGGGAATCAGCAAAAGCGGATTTAATCGATGAAGTGATTAAGCAGGAGGTTGAAGGTGTTTATGAAAATGCATCAGAAGTTACCAAAGAATCTGAAAAGTTTGATGGTGCCGAGAGAATCGGTGAAGAAGTTAATCTTGAAAAGGTTAAATCTGATCTTGAACATGTTACAGAAGTTGCTAACGAACTCGAAATCGATCAAAACGTTGCAGGTTTGACCGAAATGGAACAGATTCAGGAAGTTGTTGAGGTGTCTGATGTGGGTTTGACCGAAAAACATGATCTTTGTGCAGTTGAAGTGGAAAAATGCTCAAACCAACAGATACAAGAAGTGGTCGAGGACATCAGTACAGTTTCAACTCCAAAAAATGATCTTGAAGAACCCATTTTGAAAAAAGGGTCAACTGAACAAACCAACCAAGTAGTTGAAAAACTTGATTCAATTTTGGCTGAAATGGAAAATTTTGATGCACCTGAATTGGAAGAATGTTCAAAAGAACAGATTCAAGTAGCTGTGAAGGATCCCAAAACAGTTTTGATTGAAAAGGAAGATCTTGGGGAATTTAATTTGGAAAAACTATCAAACAAACAGACCCATGAAGAAGTTGTTGAAAGACCCGATTCGATTTTGACTGAAAAATCGGATCTTGGTAGACCAATCTTAGAAAAAAGCTCAGATGAAAGTCAACCCGATTCAAGTTTGGTTGAAAAGGTGGATGATGGGGCACCCAAATCAGATTCAGATGAGTGCTCAAAAGAAAACGCTCAAGAAGTTATACAGCTCAAAGTTGATGATGTCAACAATGATGCAGATGAGGTCAGTTGTGAAACGGTTACCCCTAAAGATTCATCCAACATTTCTGTTGACAATGGCAAGAATGTTTCTGTTATTGTTCCTGAAGCTATTGTAGAACAAGGTAATGAAAAACTCTTGAACAATCAAGAAACTTCTGTGGCCTTTTCGGTAGATTCGAGTAGCCGCAACAGTTTGGAGGGAAATTGGGGATCAGTTTCAGGTACATATCCACCCAAACGTAAAGTTTATTCAATATTTTAAATAATTTATTTAATATTCTTCATAAGATGAATTTTAACACTCGGTTGAAGTGTTGACCCATTATGACCCTTAAAAGGTAACTATAACCCGGATCAACAAATTATCCATTTTGACCCTTGAAAGGTAACTGTAATCTGCGTCAACAAATTACCCATTTTGACCCTTAAAAGGTAAGTATAACATAGATTAACAAGTTACCCATTTTGACCCTTAAAAGATAACTATAACCCAGATCAACAAGTTACCGATTTTGACCCTTAAAAGGTAACTACAACCCGGATCAACAAATTACCCATTCTGAACCTTAACAGGTAACTAGAACCCGGATCAACAAATTACCCATTTGACCCTCAAAAGGAAACTATAACCTGGATCAACAAAGTACCCATTCTGACCCTCAAAAGGAAACTATAACCCGGATCAACAAAATACCCATTTTCACCCTTAAAAGGTAACTATAAACCGGATTAACAAATTACCCATTTTGACCCTTTATTTGTAAATGTTGCTATAGTGCTGTCTACTACTTCTCATGATGCTGAAACCTTACACATTGTTGACAAGTCAAAGTTCAACTCTGAGAAGTCAAGTGCAGGAACACTAGTGGAACCTGAAGGCACAGATCAAAAATCTTGTTCATCTGAGTTGCAAGATTCAAAACCGCAGCCAAATTCTGAAACTTTGACCAAAGTCAACAACGAGTCAAAGACGGAGGAGGATGTGATTGCAAAAGTTACTAACTGGAGCACTGGGAAACCGTCTACGCCTTTAAAGAACCTTTTGGGTGAAGCAAAATCACCAAGTGTTGAACAACCTGAGCCCGTGGTGGTTCAGAAAGATGAAAACGAGAAAGCAGGTTTGACCGTGGTCAACCATGATATATCGTCACCACCAAAACTAATTGATGACGGTAAGAAAGGAAGGAAGAAAGTAAGAAGTTGGGTCCCCTTTGTGTGCTGTTCGTCGGTAAATGTTGCTAACTAGATGATGAGGTCGGGGCAGCAACACTTTGGGGTGTTTTGCAAGATCAGTTTTTTAATGGGTCTAAAGTTTGGTTGTTGAAACTGCTGCTAGTTTTCGTATTTGTATATCTTTTATATAGTAGATGGATCGAAATTGTTTCTTCAATTGATACAAAATATGGTTTGTTTGTACTTGGTGTTTGTATTGAATAGTGAATGTTAAATTTATATCAGCGTGTGACTCATTTTGTTACATTAGTACCCCCATATGAGAAACCTTGTTTGTTCGTCTCCTTTGCACGTGTACTTGGTTTAAGTTGAGTATCTTTAGGTGCGTTTGATAAAACTGAATGATTCGGCGTTGAATGGTTCATAATCTGAATGATTTAAAAGTTCTGAATGAAGTTGTTTTTAAACGACAATAATATAATCATTTTGAATGTAAAATGTGAATGATGTAAAATTTCTTTATTTACTTTTAATATTAATAAAAACTACAATGTAATTGTTTAATACAGTATGTGTTATTGGTATAATTTAAAGATAATATTATATAAGATTTATGTGCTTAATAATAGTTAAGAGAGAAATTCACTTCTGAATAGTTCAAGGTTGAATACTGAACCATTTAGCATCAACTGTCATCCAGAGGTCAGAAATAAGTGCGCTGAATGTTGAACGGTTCAGCGTTCAGCGCTGAACCATTCAATTAAAAGGTAAGCAAACGCACCCTTAGAATTTAAAGCTTTAGCCCTAGCCCGAATGGCCGAATGTAGCCCGAATAGTATGCTGATTGTTTGAACTCCACTAACCACTTAAGCTCAGGATGATCTTATATAAGCCATGCTCGACATTCTTTTTTAGCTTAACTTTAAGTTCGCCTAATCTGAAAACTCATTTTTTAGCTCGAGTTTTAAGTTCGCATAATCTGAAAACTCACTTTTTAGCTCGGGTTTAAGTTCGCATAATCCGTTAACTTTATGTCATGGGATATGGGCTTCACCCAACTCGCTAACTTTAAATGATTCGAGCCAAACTAATTAAACATGTCTTCAAGCAAACCAAAACGTATCTTTAGGGTTGAAATAATGATATCAAAATTGTTAACACCCCGAAGTTGGGTTATTATATAACTTAAAGTTACAAGATTTACCTGTTCGTGTTATCTGAAAGAACGAGTACTTTTAACTTTGATGAACATGACCTATCTGAAACAGTAACCGTTTTCTAAATCTTCCTTGACCACCCCATATAAGTGTGCTTCTTCTAAATAAGCTAATTATGTTTGCCACTAATCAACCTTTCTGATGATTGAATCTTATGAAAGTGAAGTTTTGCTAAATCAAGTTACATTAGATTACTGGTTACTTGTTATAAATATAATTATATAATTGTAAGTATATATTAAAATTAAAATTAAAAATTCCATTGGCAAATAAACCTTATTAAAATAATAGTAACAATTAACATTAACAGTTAACAATAATAATACAATTATTAAAAATAGTGGTCTTCTTGTGTAAGAAAACGTTAATTGGTCTTCTTGTGTAAGAAAACGTTAATTGAATAAAGTTTTTCTTTATCTTTTTATGTTGTTATTTGGGAAGTAATAATAAATTAACTCGGATATATGTGGTGTACAGTATTATCCGGTGACTGTTTTCGACCTTTCACCCGGACATCCCAAAAGAGCAAGCTTTACTCATACGTACGCAATCTAATTAGATTATCCGATGATCCTCTAAACGCTAAATGAATAAAGATTTTTCTATTCAAATTATTCGAAAAATAATGCTCCGTATATTTTTAGTGTTATGTACGTAGTTTAACTGAACTATTTGGTGGTGATTGTTTATAACCTTTTACTTGAATCTAGTGAAGTTTTTACTTAAGAGCTCTTACGACAACAACATATTTCAACAAAATAAGCTATCTTGATGATTTGATATATGAATTTTCTTTAACATAAGAATCTAATCTAATCTGATATATAAATAAATAAACAAATAAATAAATACTAAATAAAATATAAATAAATATAAATATAAATAAAATAGAAAATTATATAATTGTTGTTTCACACGTTCATCAAGCTAACACTAAAACCAAAGAAACAGTGTTATAACAGTTATTAGATCCACATCTCATTTGACTCCAATTCTCCCCTGTTTCTTCTTCATCATCAAATCAATCAATCAATCATGGCTACTGAAATCGATCCAGAAGGCATCGATGGTGTTAGGATGACGTGGAACGCTTGGCCTCACACCAAAGTTGAAGCTAGCAAATGCGTTATTCCGTTAGCCGCTACTATTTCTCCAATTCGACCTCACCCTCATATCCCTTCAAATCCTTACCCTCCTCTTCGTTGTAAAACTTGTTCTTCAATTCTTAACCCTTTCTCTCGTGTTGATTTCTCTGCCCTAATTTGGATCTGCCCCTTTTGCTTCCAACGTAACCACTTTCCTCATCACTTTTCAGGTACATATAATAATCAAATACATGTTTTTTTTTTAACATATAGATATAGTGTAATCAGTTTATCTGTATGTATATGTGCTTTATGTTTGTTGCTGTAACTAACTGAACTGAATTTTATTGAAAATATTTAACAATTGGATACAAATTACTTAATTAGGTCACACAGAGTACAATTCATAATGTAATTCACTTCCTGTGTATGTATACGTGCTAATGTTTTTTCAGGTAATTTCGAAGCTAAATGATACGTGATTGAATACTCGTTTCTTATAATGTATACCTACTGCTTGTGCTTATTGTTTTCATGTGAATTCGAAACTAACTGAATTATTGTATCGGCAGTATATCACAATCGAATACAAGGTTTCTAATTTTTCACACATAATGTAACTAGTATGCTTGATTGCATGTGTATGCATTTGTGCTTATTGTATATCACATAATTTTGAAACTAACTGAATTATCTTTATCTGCAATATAATGTGATCTATCTTAACTCTGACACACATCATTATATATAATTTATAATTTAATTTCACTGTCTGTGTATTTATACCTGCTTCTTATTTTGAAACTAACCCCATTGTCTGTGTATGTATATGTGCTTACTTTCAGGTATTTCGGAAACTAATGTTCCGGCAGAATTATATCCGCAATACACCACAATCGAATACACGTTTCCTAACAACGACACCCAACGTGTGATTCCACCACCTGTGTATGTATTTGTACTTGATACGTGTATAATTGAGGAGGAGTTAGGGTTTGCGCGATCTGCTTTACAACAAGCGCTTGAGTTTTTGCCGGAGAATGCGTTGGTAGGGTTTGTGTCGTTTGGGACACAAGTGCAGGTGCATGAGTTAGGATATGCGGATATGTCGAAAGTTTACGTGTTTCGTGGATCGAAAGATATCACTAAGGATCAGGTTTTGGATCAATTAGGTTTAGGTAGTAGTGGTGGTAGGAGATTCGGTGGTGGGCCAGGCCCGGGGCAAGGTTTTGGACAAGGTGGAGGGTTTTTGAATTCGGGAGTTTCGAGGTTTTTATTGCCGGTATCTGAAGGTGCATACATTATTCATTCGGTGAGTTAAAATGCTTTAAGGACATATTACACTAGAATGTATGCAAATTTCCCTTCTTTCTATTAAAAATGTTATGTGTAGCTAACAACGCATAATCTTACGTGCTGTTGTAAAAGCCCCGATTAGTCCGATCACTCCCCGATTACTCCCCGATTACTCCTTTTTAAGAACAGATCGATCCGATTTCCCAAAGTCCGTTTAATTAATCCTATAACGTTAGTTA
This sequence comes from Rutidosis leptorrhynchoides, assembly GCF_046630445.1. NCBI lineage: Eukaryota > Viridiplantae > Streptophyta > Magnoliopsida > Asterales > Asteraceae > Rutidosis > Rutidosis leptorrhynchoides. Next base: position 238,857,943 of record NC_092333.1, on the reverse strand, counting down.
ATGAGTCAAAAACATATTTGTTGGTCAAAGTCGAAATTAGTCAACATTTTAACATGAATTTAAAACTAGAGTTTTAGAGTTTTTGAATTAATAAACAATTATGTTTATTTTTTTGAAAATTATATTAATGTTTATGTTCCTGTTTATTGTTTTCTTCTATATTTTAACCTAATATCTTAATTTTCTTATTTAAATGTATAAAAAATCCAATCCGGTTAATCCCTGATTAATCCTTGAATTTCTAATTACTCCCTCCAAAGTAAGTCCCGACTGAGCACTCCTCGAGTAGCGAGTTTTGCAACTTTGAACATTCGTGCTATTAACTTGAATACAATTCTATGTAATCTGCTCATACATTGTATCGTGATTTTAATCTGACGACGCGAATAATTTAGTTGATATCTGTCTTACTAATTGAAGTGTTGGAATGTAGCTTTTGGAAGAATTAGGAACGGATCAATGGCCAGTTCCGCCTGGTAATCGGTCCCTAAGATGTACAGGGGTTGCATTAAAAGTTGCTGCTAGTTTGGTTTTGGCTTGTATGCCCGGGACTGGAGCTCGTATTGTTGCATTGGTTGGTGGTCCATGCACCGAAGGCCCTGGTTCGGTAAGCTCTTTGAACTCTATTATATACATGTATACATGTAATGTATTTGGACTGCAAGTTGCTTGTATTCAAGCAGTTACATGTATTTGGACTTCATATTTTGAGGATTAAGAAGTTATTTTTTTCATCATGAAAATAGATATGAATCTAAGCTAGTGTTAGTTTCTCGTTCCTTGCAGATTGTATCAAAAGATCTGTCAGATCCAGTACGTTCACATAAAGATCTGGATAAAGATGCAGCACCATATTTTAGGAAAGCTGTTCAATATTACGAGGAACTTTCAGAGCAGATGGTCAGCCAGGGTCATGTGTTGGACCTTTTTGCTTCTGCACTTGACCAGGTAGAAAACTCGTTAGTTATCTTGATTGCAATTTTCTCATTTGTGGTTTTGCTATTTTATCTGATTGTAGTTAGATTTTTATGCAAATAGATGGTAAAGCTAACTATAATGACACTGCTAATGTTTATTCCTATTTAAAGCTAAAGCTACTATTAGTTCTAAGCTTCTATCTGCGTTGCCAGAATAAAAAAGTTCTAAGTTGCTTATGATAAGAGATAGCTTTAATATGGGCTATATAATACTATTTTTGTACTCTTTGATAGTCTTAGAATAGCAAAAATAAATTTTATTTCTTGACAATTAGTTGAAGATTTCTAATGTTTTTTTAATGCCTTGTTGTCCTATCAATTTCCTTTGCATGTTCAACTTTTGTTCAATACCAGGTATTAAGCAATCATTTGAAAAACTTAAACGAAAAGCTGTTTGGTTGCAAATTTGAAACACATTAAGTTAGCCATATGAACCCCTTTACTCAAAATCCTTTCTTTTGGGGAAATAGGTGTTAATTATATATATTTCATGCAAGAAAGGATGATAATGATAATAATGTACTCGCTTTTCAAACATCACATTTGGTATCTTTTCTAGATATTTATAACTGACTTAATGCTTTGTAAATTCAATGTTGTTTATTTTGTTAGGTTGGGGTAGCTGAAATGAAAGTTGTTATTGAAAAAACCGGTGGCCTTGTTGTTCTTTCTGAAAGTTTTGGGCATTCGGTTTTTAAGGACTCGTTTAGACGTGTTTTCGAGAAGGGGGAAGAATCACTTGGTCTCGCTCATAAGTGAGTTTTTTATTCTTCACTATCTCGATCTGTTTTTCTATTTCTTGAAATTAATTTTGATTGATACAAACTAGGTCAATCCCCAAAAACAGGTATGACTTGACACATGGTTCAATAAACACTTTACTATCAAACAGATGTGAAAAATAATGAAATGCACCAAAAAGTATTTGCGAATCAACGCAACCTGTTTCAGTCCTTAATGAAGAAAGGCTTGTTCTGACTGACCCACTAGCCAACATGCCCATTTTGTCACCTTTATTTTTAATAATGGTATTGTTGATATATCTTAAATTTTCATTTCTGGAAAATATTCATTAGTTTATTGTTACTTTCAGTGGCACCCTTGAGATTAATTGTTCAAAGGACATTAAAATTCAAGGGATCATTGGACCTTGCACATCGTTGGAGAAGGTTCTTTACTGACTCTGCCAATAATCTGTTTTTTTATAATCTTACATATTAAATTAATATTAATATTAATATCTTAATTAGTTATATTAATATCAGTTAATGTTTTGGTTGGTTTACTAACTACTGCTCGCCTTGCAGAAGGGACCCGCTGTTGCTAGCACAGTGATTGGGCAGGGGAATACAACAGCCTGGAAATTGTGTGGACTAGACAAAAATACTTGTTTGACGGTTTTCTTTGATATATCATCAAGTGATAAATCAGATTCTTCAGGAAATGTAAATCCACAGCTGTATATACAGACAGTTACTAGGTTAAGTTCAAATTATTATCGTCTCACAAGTCGTGAAATTTTTTGCACTTTAATTTAAATTTTAGTATGTTTTAATTGAATTTGTAAGTATAATAAAATATGATGCAGTTACCAGAGTAATGATGGAGAATCAAAGATGCGAGTTACTACTATTACTAGAAGATGGTTAGAAAGCTCTGCTGTCTCAGAGGTAAAATAGTGTACCTTTTACATACTATTCTTGTAAACCATTTAGTTATTATTTAACAGTTATTAAATATGTGGTTTTGGGTCCTATTTACACTACGACATTGAGTTACAACCACAACATTACTCAATCCAATCGGGGCGAGGTATGAGGAGGTGAGATGTAGACAGCCTCACCGGAATGGACCTCTGGTCGTCACAAATGCATAAAAAAATAAAAAAAAAATAGGATAAAAAATATGGAAGTAGAGAGTATATATATAGTTGCAGACTTGCAGTAGTAATAATAATAAATTAAAGTAATCTGTAGTATTTATTTAGGTATTTATTATCTCTTGCATGTTTAGGCCACTTGCTATGTATCGCCACCCAGCTCCGCCAACCACCGCCACCGTATCACCACCATCACCAGCATTCCGCCACTGGCTCCACCAGTGGCTGCTGCAACGGGAGTAACGGGTGAGTTTGTGGGGCCCACTTCAATTCAATTTTGAATTTTGATCCGTTGGCTTTTTTTTTTCCAACCCATTTTATATATATATATATATATATATATATATATATATATATATATATACATACATACCTCATTACTTAACCCATTTCACAACCAAAACATACACCATCTCAACCAAAACTCACACTTTTAAACTTCCAAAAAAACTTCCAAAAATGTTGACGTTACCTCCGATGCTTGTTTCTTTCGACGTTTTTTACGGTGGTTCATTTGATCTCTGATTACAAAGTATACGATAACACACGTGGTACCAAAGTTTCGTTCGAAAATGTTGACGTCCGCGACCTCAGTGTTGAAGCCTTCCGCGACTTTTTAAACAAAATGTTGCGTTCGAGTGGTCGGACATAATGTTTTTTGAAGATGAGTCCGATCCCACTTTGGCGGCTACGTATCTTACTACCGACGATCGTTGGTACGGGATAAAAGATGCCGTCGAGGAAGATGTCAAACGGATTTCGCTATATCTAATTTATGAAGACGCGGAATCGTTGGGTTGACGCTACATGGAAGAACTCAACCAAGGGTGCGATGAAATGGGCCGTTACATACCCTCGGGACCTGTTTACGACACCGATGGTCGTTTTTTTTGGGATTCGGATTCCGATTATTAAAAACGTACATGTGTTTGTGTGCCGAATAAATTAGTTTATTTTAATTTAATCGTAGTTTTTTATGTACTCGTAGTTTAATTTTAATTTTATTGTAATCGTATTTTTATTATTTAATGTAATCGTCTTTTTTATTAATTTTATTTGTATTTTTTTGTTTATAAATGTTATTTATATTTATATTTTAAGTTTTAAATAATAATAAAAAATGGGTAAAGTGGGGTGGTGAAGTTTATGATAGTGAGTGTTTAGTGAAAGGAATGTGAATGGAATGTTAAAGGGTTTGTGCTGATGTGGCAGGGAAAATGATAGTGAAAGAGTATAACCATAGCAAGTGGCCTTAGTAGTTGGAAGAAAAATGAAAAGCTATTATACTGTATCTATTACTTTTCATATTTCTGATAGAAATTATGAAGGGAAACATAGGTAACAACTATACAAAATAGCATATTCAATAAGTTAATTACTTATTTATCTATTGTGTGCATCAGTGCTTGCATATGTATAAATATAATTATTGTACTTATTATTTGGTAGATTGTCTACATATTTAGACTGCTTTTAGTACATATATAACTTTGTTCTTTAAGTTTCGATATCTTTTTTTTCTAAATCTTCAACATCCCCTATATATATTGCAAAATGGAATTAAGCAAAATGGAATTAAGCAAAATAAAATGTCTTTTTACAGGAACTGATACAAGGTTTTGATCAAGAGACAGCTGCTGTAGTAATGGCTAGATTAACTTCTTATAAAATGGAGATGGAGGTACTAAAACAATACAAATCATTTTACTTAACTACACAATGTTATATTTCTTTCGTTTTGATGAATTAGTTAATAATAATGACAGGAAACATTTGATGCAACGAGGTGGCTAGATCGAAACCTCATTCATCTCTGTTCAAAGTTTGGTGACTATCGAAAAGACGATCCTTCTTCCTTCGCCTTAAACCCTAGTTTTTCATTGTTCCCTCAATTTATGTTCAATCTTCGAAGATCACAATTTGTGCAGGTAAACGTTGTCTCACTTAGTTACTAGTAGAGGTAGTTAATGGCGCGTGTTGGTTGTCCATCATAATTCATAATAGGTTGAGGAATTAAATATTTAATTTTCGTACGGATTGGGTACCTTTAAAACCTTTTAGCCATATATTTCTAAATATTCTTTGCACATAATTAATGGGTCAAACATTATTAAGTATGTTGTTTTAGTAATACTATAATTTTTTTACATGAAATGATTTACGAGGTTTTATGGGCCAAAAGTACACTTCAGGCGACTTTCAATCCATTTGACCTGTTACCCACTTACTCTTAGGTGGTGTTTATTTTTTCAGTCTGCAGATCTTATAATGTCTTATGTTTGCGCGCTCGCAGACGTTTTTACCGCAGACAGTTTGCTTTGCTGAAGACATAAGATAAAATAATGTCTTATTATTATGTCTGCAGCTTCGCAGATTTAGAATTGTGCTTCTAAGCGTTGCAGACAGAATTAAATTATTTTGCAGACATAAAAACAAACAGTTTTCACTATTCAGCATACAGACCTTTAGGAGACATTTAGGTCACATTTTCTTTACAGACATGGTCCGTTGATCTTCAGACAAAAAGATCTTAAAAAAGAAACAACACCTTACCCTCTTAAGTTGTTTTTAGATGTTTCATTCGTTAGTGATAGAGGATAACCTAATCGACCTTTTTATTGATTAGTGAGTCAAGATTTCCACATTTACTTCATATTGTATCTTGATCATATCCGTTTTTTTTCTTTCTATTTTTATTGTTTTTCATATATCCTTGTATTTTAATTTTAATGACAGGTGTTCAATAATAGTCCAGATGAGACAGCTTATTTTCGCACGATGCTTAACCGGGAGAGTGTAACAAATGCGGCTGTCATGATTCAACCTTCATTAATATCATATTCTTTTAATTCACTACCTTCACCTGCATTACTGGACGTGGCTTCCATTTCAGCTGATAGAATCCTTTTATTAGATTCGTATTTTAGCCTAGTTATTTTCCATGGAATAACAGTTGCTCAGTGGAGGAATATGGGTTACCAGAATCAACCAGAACACCAGGTATGCTATTCATTTCATTCCTCATTATTTCTTTTAATATCATATAAATAAATATAATGTATTAATATATAATATTCTGTTTCTTTCATGCTTTTTAATGCAATGTAATATGGCGTGTCATTTTTCACAGGCGTTTGCACAGTTGTTACAAGCACCACATGATGATGCTGAGATTATAATACATGAGCGATTTCCTGTCCCTAGATTGGTGGTGTGTGATCAGCATGGTTCTCAGGTTCTTTATTGAATCTTAATCTCGTTTGCTTCTAAATATATTTTTAATTTCTATACATATTTTTATTGATGGAGTGTGTAGGTTGCAAAATTTATAACTGGTTGTGTGGGCGTAATCTTGTGTTTTCAAATAAAACTAGTGCACGCCCACTACTTCACGAAATTAATAATTAATAGTTATAGTTATAGTTATAGTTATAATAATGAAGTCAATTGAGTGTGTTTTGTTATTCATATTTTTTACAAATCAATGGTTGAAATCATATTTGTTAATATTTGCTTTTCATAGTTATAAGTCACAGTTACCATGAATAAATATTCCTACCAAATTTAACTAAGGAAAGTTAATATTAAAAAACGAATATTTATACTTTGTCATTGATTCAAGTGAGTTTATGAATTTAAATATGGTAAGCTTAAACGTAGCCATAAGGACTATGTTTAGCATTGTGCAGTAAGTAACCCGTTTTCTTTTAATCTTAGTTATTATTATTATTACTCCCTATTAAATATTAATATTAATTAATGTTATCCCTTTACTTGATTACATTAGGCTCGTTTCTTGCTGGCCAAATTGAACCCATCAGCAACATACAACAACGAAGGGTCAGGTAGCATGGATGTTATATTCACAGATGATGTGAACCTTCAAGTATTTTTCGAGCATCTACAGAAGCTTGCAGTTACATCTTCTTGATACTAATTTAATTTTATAAAACTAAAACTATATACACTCTCAAAAGTCATAGTCGATCACTATTTCCAGCCAAAACATTAGGGTTTTTATGTCTCCCCCTCCTCCTGCTTTATATGATGATTTAAGGTGTTGTGAGATATGACTTATCATTTTATACATTGAAAAAGAATAAGGATCATATAGGGTCGTGTTAAATTTTAGTGTTGAGAAAGGAGGTTAAACAGTAAGTTAGGCATTTTACATTTTATGGTTTGGTAAGTTGATAGGGATTGATGGATTATGTCTATTGTGTATTGAATTTATGAGGTTATATGATGACTTTATGCCTTTGGGGAGCTGGAAAATGCAGAAAAATCTGGTTTTCGACTTTTGGTCTTGTTTTCGCATCTGATTATGCAATTGTTTTTATACATGAGATGTACACTTGAACTTGGTTTTCAAATCTAAGTTGTGCTTTGAATTCCCCTTTGATTTAAAGTGGGATTTTGTTTGAGATCCTGGTGGTGTTTGCAGAAACTGTCTAAACGTGGTTTAGCTCCCCTCTAATATTTTGTAAATTGTCGCTACTGCACTAATCGAAAACATATCATATAGTCTTTCTTAATTCAACCTTGTTTGCTAACTTGATAAATAATTGTAAGGTAATTAAATGATTGTTTTCTTCTTGTTTTAGTTTTACATTAACCAACTTCGTAGAATTATAGCAACTTTTGTAGATACGTTCGTGTACTACTCAATATGCTCCTATTTATACGCTGAAATAGCCAACCACATCTGAAGGGTAGTCTTTAAAACTATACAAGCATTTGATGCATCAATCTTTTTTCTTAACTATATGAAAAAATTCTCACTTGATTACAACTGATAGTAAACACTCATAACAGAATGAATTGAATCATTAGCTTATGATATAGCCAACCATAATGATCTAGTTTGATCAAGTATATAACTTAAACATGAAATATATAAATGCAACATCTGGTCATCTATTTGCAGAAATTGAAAGATGTATCAACCTTAAAATGTCAAAAGAAGAAAAGACAGTGCATATTTTCTTTTTAATTTATAACCACTTTGTTTAAAAGGACGCACAACGAACACCTCATTCCTACCTCACGGCAGAAACACTAATCTCCAATCAGATTTATGACCTATTGGTTATCAACACATTTAAAGGCCAACCATAAAAAGACAGATACCAAATAACAAATATTGTATAGCAATCAATTGCGAGACAGACAACCATTTGTATAAACTTATAGAAGAAATATATGTGTAAACCATAAACATAAACTTCAACATAAGTGTTTAAAAATATAAACATAATCGTTTAATTGTCAAAAATTCTTGTTTAAATTCATACTAAAATGTTGATCAATTTTGACTTTGACCGACTTTAACCAATAAATCCGACCCATTAACCGACGTTGACCAAGTGTGATAATCATGCATACTAAATAATACTCACCCATCTGCTCTGAGAAGAAATGCATGCATACAACCTACCAAAACTGAACTGTTCTTCAACATGTGGATCAAGTTTACACTCTTCCTGACGTTTCTCGATCTTTCTCTAGACATGGTTGTTCTTTTTCTCTTCTTCTGTTGCTCCTTCCCCTTCCTGTACCATAACATGAGAGATTAACATTAAAATAAACATATTATTTAAAGAGAACTCCTTAAGTGTCCTACAAGTGGTTCGAAGGTTGGAGGGAAGCTGAAGAAGTGAAGCTGAGACTTTGTCATCATCGCAGCTACACGGTGGCACATCTGGCGGTTCTGGAATAGCGTATTGTTTCATTCACCTCTTATGAAGAAATGTTTGCTTTTCGATTCTATTTATATATTCTCGTTGAATTGGTTAAATAGTAGAAGCAAATGTAATGCAAGTTGAAACTCATGGCTTTTGAAGCCTTTTTAATTCTTTCCTAGTGCCTCGCTAGGGAAGGCTAATTATTAATGAATTTTGATGTTAAAAAAAAAACAACTCTTACTCTAATTCTAATATACATATATAAGAAATATGTATATTCTCAAGAAGCAAACTCTTTATCTTACAGTAGAGCATTTTTCAGTTTATAAGGCTGCTTTCAGTGCAGCGTCAAATCGAACCCGTCAGATAAGGTGGCACCGGTTGAAGAATTGTGACGGCAATAGTGCAAGCGTCGAAATTTGATGCAACCCGGCGTTAGTCGGAAAATTGACGGAAGAGTGACGGAGCGTGAAGAGAGAAGGAACCAATCAGCGTGAGGGAGCGTATATATTTGTGTTATTATTTATTTTCTCCACACAATTTTCAATCAAATTTTACCACATCACTCTACAAATATTTGACACAAAAATTCAACATTTTGAGTTAACAAGCGTCAAATACAATCACAGTCAAAAAATCATTTTTTTTTCACTGATAAGTGGATGCACATACACCATTAGGAAGAGTGAGAGTTGAGGAATACGACTGGTTACCCTATGTTATAATAATGTCTATCTCCATTTTACCTCTATCATACACCTCATACCCTATATTATAATAATGTGTATCTCAATTTTACCTCTCTCATACGGTAATACCCCTCGAACGGAAGTTTAAGATGATTGTTAACAACTTGTCGAATACTAAGACTACTAATGTGTTTCTCAATATTATCCATAATTCATCTACACTTATTTCTCTTGATTAATGTGTTTGTCTCTCTTCATTAACGTGTTCATTTGATGTGATCTACACAATGTGTTCATGTATATTCATAATTTATAATCTACAATTGACTAATTGTAAATTTTTAACCTGCACACGAGTAAAGGTTTGTTCCTTGTCTAAGTTATGAGTTTTTTTTCTTTTACCTAGTATCCAATATTTTTTAACTGACTAATCACAGGGCGACTACCCGCTTTGTAAGCAGCCCGGAGTCATTGCAGGCGAACCTCCGTAGCCATGAGGGAGAATAACTTTGTGGATGCAAGAAATCGAACCCTTAACCTACACATTGAAAGGTCAGGGTCTTACCATATCACCACTACGCTCATGGTTGTCAAGTTATGAGTTTCAAATCAGGCTTTGTTACATACTTAAGTGCCATATATTGGTTTGTAATCCCAAGACCCAACTAACATTCAAGTACATCCCCAAAAGAAATATTTCATGTGCAAAATGGAGTACATACGGAGTACATTATTATCTCCATCAAAGGCACTATTAATGTAATCTTAACCGACATATTACAGATCCGTACATTTTATTCATAAACTCGTAGCAGTACAAAGTCACAAACAGATAACTACTCATTAGATCTCTTACACCAACACACTTACCCACACTGATTACTGCTTACTAATTATTCGGTGATGGTTTAAACCCTAGCAACTGCTTCGAATGAACCCACGGTTTAACCACAACTTCCGCATCAAACACCTTCCGTGCACCAGACTTCGAAACCGCTTCAATTTTCAAATAATATTTAGTTCCGGAAACCACCTGCGACTCCGCCGCCACCACCTGAGAAAACTTCAAACGTCCGTCACCGCCTTTTTGTAACCGATTGTATTCATCAACTGAATACCTTCCGAGTTCCTGAATTTCCTCATTCGATTTCACATCCGAGATTTTCGTACGGCCGCCTGGAATCGCGTTCGCAATGAAAATTGAAACGAATAAAACGGAAATTAGGATTGTGAGATACGAAATCGTGGTTCTGTTCATTGTGAATTGAAGATTGATAGGTTTAATTTTGAGAATTTATGTTGGATTTGAAGAAATTAAAGTGATGTGTGTCTGTGTGTGTATAACCGTATAGGTACGTTTATATGCAGCGGAGTAACGCGTTTGGGGAAAACAACAGGCACCGAGTTTGTTTGTTTCTTAGTTTGGATAAGAGGACACAGGTTTTTGCGGGTCGGATTGTGAGGGCTGTATGGGTATAATAACCAATAAATTAATTAATACATACTCCCTCCTTAATAATATTTCAAACACTAAAAACGCACCGTTTAAAAAAATATTATATTATTTATTTTTCAGTTTTATCCTTACTTTTTAATATTATAATTTGTTTATTTTTGAGTTTTATCCTTACTTTTTCTTTTTATTTTTTAATATTATCCACATACATTAAGGGTATAATAGAATTTAACCTGATTATTCTTATCTATATATGAAAATAAATTCATATAACAACTCAAAATAAAATACTGGACTATCAATATGAAATGAAGAGAGTAATAAATACGAAATATTAAATATAAATAATTAAAAACTTCGTAATAAAGAATTAACTTAATGAATAAATAATAAAATTAAATAATAATAGTACTAAAAGAATAATACTAATAAACTATTTTCCTTTGGCAACACTCGACAAAGGAAAAATGACTTGAAGATGTTGGGGTTGCTTATAATGCGTATTCGATTGAGTAGGTTGATCAAAAGCTTAAGGGTGTAAGTCCGGGTCCTTTATCAAAAAAAAAAGAAAAAAAAAAAAAAAGACAATTTGTGGAAGTTTTGTCACCGGTTGCAGGTGATAAAGCTAATTGTGAACTTTTTGATAATTTGGCCAAAGTTGCTACCGGTAATAGTGTAGTTCTAAAATATTGTATTTTTGCGGATAAGAATTGCAAAGGGCATTGTAGGGGTTGACACGTATGCTAATAAATTTAAATTTTACACGGGAAAGAAGAGTGATACCAAGGGTACGGGTAAGAGGAAAGGTAGAGAAAAGAAAAATAATGTAAAGGACGGGCGTTTTGTTTGCATGATTTGAGTGACGGGGACGAGATCAAGGGGGCGGCTAAAGGGATTTCAAAAGTTGACAAAACTTTTAAAAGTGTTAAAGGGAAGCGTATTGGAGCGGAGGCGGGAGATGTGTTAGTTGGTGTTGGCTTCTTTAACGAATTTAGAAATGGAGATTTGAACTCGGATAGGATTGGGATAGAGTCTACTTTTTCGTTTAAGGCGACCGCGGAAGACGACTTCAACAATACAAACAGTGGTACTTGATTAGGTCTTTATTTAGTGTTTGTTGTTTGGTTTGTTTTTGCTTTGATGTATGTGTTTGTTTTCTTGTGTGTTGTCTATTACACGTTAAGGCTCAGTTTTAGTTAGCTTTTCGGATTTGTCTTGGTTAGAGCTGTTTACTGTCTTCGAGCCTCAATTTGTGGTGGTCCTTTGTATCTCTGTTTTCCGGTCTCCTTTTGGAGATTAGATATTTATATGGAGTATAGTTTTTGTTTCTTTACCAAAAAAAAATACTAATAAATCACCGGGTTTAATTCTCCTCGGGGTTTTCTCTTCCTGATTTTCGGATGGGATTCCTCCGTAGCGTGCGTAATAAATAATAACTGATAATACTTAATAAATATGAATAAGACCATCTTTATCCCTGAAGCTCATGATGGGCGTGTTGCTGGGTGGGGTGAGGTGCTTGATGAGCGTGCTGTCAAACTGCTGAGTAATGGGTGGCGTGCTGAGTGGCGTGTTGGGGTATTTTTTAATTTTTTTTTTCATTTTTCTTGCATTTAATTTATTTTGTTTAATTAGTTTATATTATCATTTTGTAATTATAATAACAAATTAATTTAATAAAATACACTAAAATTAATATTAAAAAAACGATTACAATCCTAAAAATAGAAAATTACAATAAATAAAAAGACGACCTAAAGTTACTTCATTTTTTTTTAAAAAGTTCTAAAAATTTAAACTACTACTCGTCGTCTTCATCCGACAACTGAATCAAGTCGCCGTACTCTTGGAGTGTAACATCCCGTTTTCTCCCTACATGTCTTAAGGTATATACTTAACCGTTAGTACGTCTATATTTCGTTGTTATGTGATTAATAAATTTAAATGGTAATTTGATGTGTATGCGTTATGTATATATATAAATATAGGTAACGCATGAGAACGTATATGTGCATGAGTATATACGCGGTTAGGAGTGTAGTAAGTCTTGTAAGACTATTTGGTGAAGGGTAGGGAATATAGGAAGCGGGAATGGAATGTACAAGTCGAATAAATCGGTGATGGAGTTTAAATTTTCGAAATGACCAGGCGCAGGCCTTTGCCGCGCCGCGGAAGTCCATGTCGCGCCGCGACGTTGGACACAAAACAAAGTCAGGAGGCTCGATATTCAGATCAAAAATCACTTGCAATGTCGCGCCGCGGTAAAGGGAGTCGCGCCGTGACACTAGGCGCAAACCAATGTCAGGAGGAGATCAAAACAGCTCGAGAATTACGTGAAACGCCGGGCCGCGGCAAAACAGGGTCGCGCCGCGACCATCTGTGCAGTCTGGTTCCGAATTTAGTTTTAAAAGGTGTAGTTCGAGGGTAACTTTGTCTTTTCGTGTGTAGATCTGATTGGAGCATTTAATCTCCACCACTTATCCATATTATTCATTTCTTTTCCATTTTTCTTCTCCATTTACTCTCAAAACATAAAACCCACTTAGATTCAAAGTGAGATTTGAGAGTGAAGAATTTAGAGTTGATCTTTGGAGCAAGAATTAAAGTTGTTCTCCTCGTTCTTAGCTACGAGTGAATAGTGTTGGTAAGTCTTAACTTCGTATTTTGAGTTTTAGTTAATTTATGGCTAGGGTTTGGCCATTTGGGACTTGTAAGACCCATTTGGGGATATAATGGGTGGATTTAGGTTAATTTGATGTAAGAAAACCCAAATAGTGTTAACCTAGGGTTTGTTCATATAATTGGGGTTTTGTAAGTGTTAAATTGATTTGCTAGTCACTAATACACTTGTAAATGATGAAAGCATGTTAAGGGGTTAAGTTTGACCAAGTTTGTGGGTATAAGTGTTAAAATGGGTCAAATGAGTCATGGTTGACCTAATTGGGTGAAATGGGTATGAAATACCCTAAGTTTGTGTTAATTGGTGATAGTAGGCTCTAATCACTAGCTTTTAGTGATTTATGACGAGTCATAGCCATTAATGGGTGGTTTGGTGGGTGTGAGTCATTTAATGCGGTTAGGACATTAAATGCTCAAGAGTGAGTAAGGTGGTTAATTCCACTTGTTGTGTATTGAATGTGTACTTATGTATTAGGTACCTTGCTTGAAGCATTCGGGAGTAATTAATCACCACCGACGTGATAAGGTGAGTGGAATAATTATATGCTTGCATATATGATGTATTTATTTGTGTGGTATGAGTCGTGAAGTGTCGACGTGTTAAGACACCACTTCTCACGTGGCGAGTGAAGTGTTGACGTGTTAAGACACCACTCGGGAGTGAAGCATCGACGTGTTAAGATGCCACTCCGAGAGATGTAACGAGTGAAGTGTCGATGTGTTAAGACACCACTCGGGGTGAAGTGTCGACGTGTTAAGGCACCACCCGGGGTGAAGTATCGACGTGTTAAGATGCCACCCGTGGAGTTAGTGTACGACGTGTTAAGTGCGCTAATGGTTGTTATGAACTCCGACGGTCTTTTAACTACCGTTACCTCGTTCGATTGGTTAACCATGGTTGTGCGTCGTATTGTAGCATATTACATTGCTCGAGTTATATGCTAACGTTATGCTAGCTTGTGTAGTTGGAAGTTTAGTTATTATACTTGTGATGGTATGATTATTTATATTGCTAGCATGTATGCGGTAAATGCATAAGTGATTGCAAGTAAGTAGGTTGTATATGTATTCGTATAATTGTTGCACTCACTAAGCATTAGCTTACCCCTCTCGTTGTTTATCTTTATAGATGCAGGTGCGGATAGGGAAAAAGGGGTTGTTGGGCACTAGGTGTCCCTTGGTGATACTTGTTGAAGCTTTTGAAGTTGGCCTAGTGTTTTGGGTAGTTTAGCCCCAAACCATGCTCTAAGTGTTGTTTGGATTAAAACTATCATTTTTGAATGGGTCAAACTTGTAATACATTTATTAAGGGCCTTCGTGTCGTTTGTAAACATTTAACTTGTGGTATGGTTTATTGGGTTATATGTAACCGTTTAAATGGAGCATAAATGTGTATTACTTTAAAAAAAAAATTATCGTATGGAATAAGGGTTGGGTTTGTTTCAAGTGGTATCAGAGCATGGTCTAAGGGATTTAGGCGACTTGAGATAGGTGCCTAGACTTAGACTTTAATGTGTATGCGTTTAATGCGGGACTTGTAGGAGACGGGTCGGACCGGGAGTTGATTAGTGCTTAGGTTTATGTGAACTAACCTTGCGCTAATTGTTTTGTATTGTGTTAGCAATCATCAAGCGAGATAGACGTTGTACTAGCAAGTTAATGCGACGTGCTCACGTAACAATGATTAGCTACTATTGTTACGGGTTCAAATCGTGTCAAACAAGCGATGTACGACGATTGTTGAGCAAGATGGGGTAGTGTGGTGTATATGTATATACATATGTGTTAAGTCCTTTCGTTTCGTTGTTTAATCTTTTCTGTTTTATAGAATGAAGACGAGAAATGGACCCGAAAATGATAATGGAGGTACGAGCGAGGACTCCGAGTTTACGGTCAAAGTTGAGGCCATCTTTAAACGTCAAAAGGCGGAGTTTCTCGAAGATGTTAAGAAGATGTTCCTAGATACTATTCACTAGCAACTAGTCAATGTGGTAAAGGAGCAAGTTAAGGCCGTTCTTCACGAAGATAATGTGGGAAGACGGGACTTTTTCTATAAGAATTTCAAGGATTCTCAACCTCCCACCTTTGAAGGTGAACGAGACCCTCTTAAGAGTACAGTTGGATCTCCGATATGGAGGGGGCCTTCCGTACTTGTGAATGTCCTCTCGATAAGAAGACAAGGTACGTGTGTAGTATGTTGAGGGGCGATGCTAAGTTGTGGTGGGACGCAAAGATCCAAGTTTATGGTGAAGAACAATGCATGGAATTCACTTGGGATGAATTCAAGGCGGAATTTTTCGATGAGTATCGAATTTTGGCCGATCTTACAAGGCTTAAGGACGAGTTGCATTCCTTGAGGCAAGGGTCGATGGATTTGAACACTCTCAAATTCGTGCTTTTGTCCAAGACTCAATTTTGCCCGGAGTATGTCGGTAATGATAAAATGTTGAAGGAAGACTTCTATCGAATCTTAAATGATAGTTATCAAGAGAAGATAAGTGTGAATGTGGTGAAAAGTTTTGATGAGTTGTTCAATATGGCCAAAGGTTTTGAGGCGCTCGTGTTGAGGAAGAGTGGCTTTACTTTTGGCAAAAGAAAGATAGAAGGTTCGAGCCATTCGAACTTTTCAAACAAAAAGAACAAGAAGGGTTCCGAGAGTGTTGGTAGTGTGAAAAAAGGTGCTTCCGGAGATTTTTCTTATGCGTGCTACAATTGTGGACAAAAGGGCCATATGGCACGTGAATGTTCGAAACAATCATCTACAACCAAGCTTACTTGTTTTAATTGTGGTAAAGAAGGGCACAAGTAAAATGTCCCGTTCTTATTGATTAAAAACGTTCCATATTAATTGATTTCTTTGCGAGGTTTTGACCTCTATATGAGACGTTTTTTCAAAGACTGCATTCATTTTTAAAACAAACCATAACCTTTATTTCATAAATAAAGGTTTAAAAAGCTTTACGTAGATTATCAAATAATGATAATCTAAAATATCCTGTTTACACACGACCATTACATAATGGTTTACAATACAAATATGTTACATCGAAATCAGTTTCTTGAATGCAGTTTTTACACAATATCATACAAACATGGACTCCAAATCTTGTCCTTATTTTAGTATGCAACAGCGGAAGCTATTAGTATTCACCTGAGAATAAACATGCTTTAAACGTCAACAAAAATGTTGGTGAGTTATAGGTTTAACCTATATATATCAAATAGTAACAATAGACCACAAGATTTCATATTTCAATACACATCCCATACATAGAGATAAAAATCATTCATATGGTGAACACCTGGTAACCGACATTAACAAGATGCATATATAATAATATCCCCATCATTCCGGGACACCCTTTGGATATGATATAAATTTCGAAGTACTAAAGCATCCGGTACTTTGGATGGGGTTTGTTAGGCCCAATAGATCTATCTTTAGGATTCGCGTCAATTAGGGTGTCTGTTCCCTAATTCTTAGATTACCAGACTTAATAAAAAGGGGCATATTCGATTTCGATAATTCAACCATAGAATGTAGTTTCACGTACTTGTGTCTATTTTGTAAATCATTTATAAAACCTGCATGTATTCTCATCCCAAAAATATTAGATTTTAAAAGTGGGACTATAACTCACTTTCACAGATTTTTACTTCATCGGGAAGTAAGACTTGGCCACTGGTTGATTCACGAACCTATAAAAATATATACATATATATCAAAGTATGTTCAAAATATATTTACAATACTTTTAATACATTTTGATGTTTTAAGTTTATTAAGTCAGCTGTCCTCGTTAGTAACCTACAACTAGTTGTCCACAGTTAGATGTACAGAAATAAATCGATAAATATTATCTTGAATCAATCCACGACCCAGTGTATACGTATCTCAGTATTGATCACAACTCAAACTATATATATATTTTGGAATCAACCTCAACCCTGTATAGCTAACTCCAACATTCACATATAGAGTGTCTATGGTTGTTCCGCAATATATATATAGATGGGTCGACATGATAGGTCAAAACATTGTATACGTGTCTATGGTATCTCAAGATTACATAATATACAATATAAGTTGATTAGGTTATGATTGGAATAGATTTATTACTAACTTTCACGTAGGTAAAATGAGTAGTTTTTATCAATCTTGTTTTACTCGCCATTTCTTCGTTTCTAATCCGTTTTGAGTGATTCCAGTGGCCACGGTTTCGTATTGAACTAAAATTTATGAATCTAAATAGAAAAAGTATAAGTTTATAGTCGGAAATACAAGTTACAAGTCGTTTTTGAAAGAGGTAGTCATTTCCGTCGAAAGAACGACATCTTGATGACCATTTTGAAAAACATACTTTCACTTTGAGTTTAACCATGATTTTTGGATATAGTTTCATGTTCATAAGAAAAATCATTTTTCCAGAAGTATAGCTTTTAAATCAAAGTTCTTCTTAGCTTTTAATTATGCCAACCAAAACAGCCCCCGGTTTTACTACGACGGCGTATATCCAGTTTTATGGTGTTTATCGTGTTTTCGGGTTTTAAATCATTAAGTTAGCATATCATATAGATATAGAACATGTGTTTAGTTGATTTTAAAAGTCTAGTTAGAAGGATTAACTTTATTTGCGAACAAGTTTAGAATTAACTAAACTATGTTCTAGTGATTACAAGTTTATAACGTTGAATAAGACAGCTTTTTATGTATGAATTGAATGATGTTATGAACATCATTACTACCTCAAGTTCCTTGGATAAACCTACTGGAAATTAGAAAAATGGATCTAGCTTCAAAGGATCCTTGGATGGCTTGAAAGTTCTTGAAACAGAATCATGACACGGAAACAATTTCAAGTAAGATTTCTACTCGAAATAAGATTGTTATAGTTATAGAAATTGAATTAAAGTTTGAATATGATTATTACCTTGTATTAGAAAGATAACCTACTGTAAGTAACAAAGATTTCTTGATCTTGGATGATTACTTGGAATGGATTTAGAAAACTTGGAAGTAAACTTGCAATCTTGGAAGTATTCTTGATTTTATGAAACTAGAACTTTTGGAATTTATGAGGAACACTTAGAAATTGAAGATAGAACTTGAGAGAGATCAATTAGATGAAGAAAATTGAAGAATTAAAGTGTTTGTAGGTGTTTTTGGTCGTTGGTGTATGGATTAGATATAAAGGATATGTAATTTTGTTTTCATGTAAATAAGTCATGAATGATTACTCATATTTTTGTAATTTTATGAGATATTTCATGCTAGTTGCCAAATGATGGTTCCCAAATGTGTTAGGTGACTCACATGGGCTGCTAAAAGCTGATCATTGGAGTGTATATACCAATAGTACATACATCTAAAAGCTGTGTATTGTACGAGTATGAATACGGGTGCATACGAGTAGATTTGTTGATGAAACTGAACGAGGATGTAATTGTAAGCATTTTTATTAAGTAGAAGTATTTTGATAAGTGTCTTGAATTCTTTAAAAAGTGTATGAATACATATTAAAACACTACATGTATATACATTTTAACTGAGTCGTTAAGTCATCGTTAGTCGTTACATGTAAATGTTGTTTTGAAACCTTTAGGTTAACGATCTTGTTAAATGTTGTTAACCCAATGTTTATAATATCAAATGAGATTTTAAATTATTATATTATCATGATATTATGATGTACGAATATCTCTTAATATGATCTATATACATTAAATGTCGTTACAACGATAATCGTTACATATATGTCTCGTTTCAAAATCATTAAGTTAGTAGTCTTATTTTTACATATGTAGTTCATTGTTAATACACTTAATGATATATTTACTTATCATTTAACATAATTAACCAAGTGTATCAATATCTTAATATGATTCATATGTACCTAGTAAGACGTTATAACGATAATCGTTATATATATCGTTTTCGAGTTTCTTAATTTAATAGTCTCATTTTTATGTATATAACTCATTGTTAAAATACATAATGAGATACATACTTATAATAAAATCATGTTAACTATATATATAACTATATATATGTCATCGTATAGTTTTTACAAGTTTTAACGTTCGTGAATCACCGGTCAACTTGGGTGGTCATTTGTCTATATGAAAACTATTCCAATTAATCAAGTCTTAATAAGTTTGATTGCTTAACATGTTGAAAACACTTAATCATGTAAATATCAATTTCATTTAATATATATAAACATCGAAAAGTTCGGGTCACTACAACAAGAGGCCGGAGTGTCCCGATTTGCGCAACGATAATGTTAAGCGGCTAGAGAAGGCGGCGGGTACGGCTAGGGGTCACAATTATTTGATGACCAATGATGAAGCCAAGCAATCTAACGAAGTTGTCTCAGGTACTTTCATGGTTAATTCTAATCCGGCAAGGATACTTTTTGATAGTGGTGCTAACTTGTCTTTTGTGTCACCAAAATTTGTGCCTAAACTTAATAAACCGTTAGCTAAGTTAAGTCGTCCGGTAGAAGTCGAAATAGCGGATGACAAGACGGTGCTAGTGGTTGATGTGTGTAAAAATTGTGATGTTGTGTTTGGTACCGAAACTTTTAAAATTGATCTCAATCCGATGACTTTGGGTGATTTTGATATTGTTGTTGGTATGGATTGGCTCGATCATAATAGACCCGATATTGCATGCCATGATAAATTTATTCGTGTGAAGACTCCAAGTGGGGGAGAGTTAATTATTCATGGCGATAAGCGAAGGAGACTTGTGCCGATATGCACTTACGCACGGGCACATCGTTTCCTTGTTAGTGGCAGCATGGCTTTTCTTGCCCATGTTGTTAATACTCGTGATGAGCCACCATCCATTCGTGAAATTCTGGTGGTTAATGAATTTGAAGAAATTTTTCCGGATGAGTTACCGGGTGTTCTGGCAGAAAGACAAGTTGAATTTCGCATTGAGTTGGTTCCGGGGGCTACCCCCATTGCTAAAACTCCTTATCGTTTAGCACCGACAAAAATGCAAGAGTTGTTAAATCAAACCCAAGAGTTGCTTGAAAAGGGTTTTATTTGACCGAAGTCCTCGCCATGGGGTGCTTCGGTTTTATTTGTGAAGAAGAAGGATGGTAGTATGCGGATGTGCATCGACTATCGGGAGTTGAACAAAGTGATGATCAAAAATCGTTATCCATTGCCTCGGATTGACGATTTGTTTGACCAACTGATAATGCTAAAAACGAACATATATTTCATAGCATTATCCCTCAAGAAAGACAAGCTTTTAGTTGCAATTGTCCTATTTACAAGTGATATTCGTTTAAATAATAAAAGGTGAAGACAAAAGACAGATTCGACGAATTGAAGACGCAAACGACTAAAAAGTACAAAATACAATCAAAGAGGTTCCAATTATTGATAAGAAACGTCTCGAAATTACAAGAGTACAAGATGCAAAACGCAAAGTACAAGATATTAAATTGTACGCAAGGATGTTCGAAAATCCGGAACCGGGACCAGAGTCAACTCTCAACGCTCGACGCAACGGACTAAAAATTACAAGTCAACTATGCACATAAATATAATATAATATTTAAATAATTCTTATAATTATTTATATATTATATTTATTTAATTAAAACGTCGACAAACAAGAAAACAAGAATTTTGAGCTGTCACCTACCACCATGCGATCGCATGGCCTGGAGGCACAAAAGCCATGCGATCGCATGGCCAACTTTTTCAGTTCACAGGCCTATAAATTTCGAGCTTTGGTGCACCATATATCAATATCTTTCTCTCTATCTCGTAAACATATATATATATATATATATATATATATATATATATATATATATATATATATTATAATTTTAATTCTAATAATAAGGGTATGTTAGCGAATGTTGTAAGGGTGTAAGTCGAAATTCTGTCCGTGTAACGCTACGCTATTTTTAATCATTGTAAGTTATGTTCAACCTTTTTACATTAATGTCTCGTAGCTAAGTTATTATTATGCTTATTTAAGCTGAAGTAATCATGATGTTGGGCTAATTATTAAAATTGGGTAATTGGGCTTTGTACCATAATTGGGGTTTGAACAAAAGAACGACACTTGTGAAAATTAGACTATGGGCTATTAATGGGCTTTATATTTGTTTAACTAAATGATAGTGTGTTAATTTTAATATAAAGATTTACAATTGGACGTCCCTATAAATAACCATATACACTCAATCGGACACGATGGGCGGGGTATTTATATGTACGAATAATCGTTCATTTAACCGGACACGGGAATGGATTAATAGTCACTAGAATTATTAAAACAGGGGTGAAATTATGTACAAGGACACTTGGCATAATTGGTAACAAAGTATTAAAACCTTGGGTTACACGCAGTCGATAACCTGGTGTAATTATTAAACAAAGTATTAAAATCTTGTTACAGTTTAAGTCCCTAATTAGTTGGAATATTTAACTTCGGGTATAAGGATAATTTGACGAGGATACTCGCACTTTATATTTATGACTGATGGACTGTTATGGACAAAAACCAGACGGACATATTAAATAATCCAGGACAAAGGACAATTAACCCATGGGCATAAAACTAAAATCAACACGTCAAACATCATGATTACGGAAGTTTAAATAAGCATAATTCTTTTATTTCATATTTAATTTCCTTTATTTTATATTTAATTGCACTTCTAATTATCGCACTTTTATTTATTGTTATTGTATTTAATTGCACTTTTAATTATCGTACTTTTTAATTATCGCAATTTTATTTTATCGCACTTTTATTTATCGCAATTTCATTATCGTTATTTACTTTACGCTTTAAATTAAGTCTTGTATTTATTTTTAATATTTTACATTTGGTTTTAACTGCGACTTAAGTTTTAAAATCGACAAACCGGTCATTAAACGGTAAAAACCCCCCCTTTATAATAATAATATTACTTATATATATTTGTATTTTTATAAAATAAAACTAATATAGCGTTAAGCTTTGTTTAAAGATTTTTCCCTGTGGAACGAACCGGACTTACTAAAAACTACACTACTGTACGATTAGGTACACTGTCTATAATTGTTGTAGCAAGATTTAAGTATATCCATTCTCTAAATAAATAAATATCTTGTGTAAAATTGTATCGTATTTAATAAGTTTTTCATAGTAAAATATAAGCTATTTCATATACACCTCGCATAACATCAAGTATTTTTGGCGCCGCTGCCGGAGAACTTAAAATCTAGCTTAAAAGCCGGAAGCGCAACGCTAAATAAATAAAAATTTAATTTTTAGTTACTTTTATAAAAAAAATACGCTTTTGTAAAAATACGTTTTAAATATTAAAAAAAATATAAAAACAAAAACAAAAATATAAATATTTTTTAGAGTTTGGTAAATATTTAAGTTCTATAAAAGTTTCTTTATCTTTATTTTACAAAAATATAAGTTTTATTTAATTTATATAAATATATTATATAAATATTTAAAACAGAAAAAAATAAATACAGCAAAAACAAAACTGAATTTTTTTTTTCTATTCGGCCCGTGCTGTAGCAGCCCACTCTGTGGCCCGAAACTCTAGCCCATGCGATCGCATAGCCGGGTAACTTAGAACTCATGCGATCGCATGAGCTCTGCAGACACGCCAGAATTGACTGAAAACTGCAATCATTACGGTTTTATTATTAATTATTTATATAAACCCTAATTAGGTTATTCTTAATTTATTAATTAGTTATTAGTTTTTATTTAATTTGTATTATTTAGTTAAATTAGTTTAATTAAAATATAAATTTAATACTTTTATAAAATAAATAATATAAAAATAATATTTTTATAAAAAAATTGTACTTTTTACAACTTTTAGTATATTTTTATATTTTGTCCCTTTTTAATTGTTTTAGCATAATTTTTGTATTTTTCGCTCTTATTTAGTTTTAAAAATAATTTTTGCCATAGTTATTTTTATATCTAGAATTTTAGGCTTTGCCGTAAAATCCCTTCAGTGCTTTTTCTTTAGATTAAGATCTAAGTGCTTTAGAATTTTGCGACGCCTTTTTAAGTTTTAGTACCTTTTTAAGATATTGCCATTTGGGATATAGTTTTACTTTTAAGCTTTAATATTTTTAGACGCAACTTTTAGTTTTTAGTTTTTAGTTCCTTTTTAAATTTCAACGCGCTACTTTCTTATTTTTATTTTTCGACGCCTTTTACCTATGTATCAATTATCACTCCAATTAGTAATCTCAATTTGCAATTTTAATTTTAAGTTAGTGATAGTAATAAGGTTGGGTTAGTCGAGTGTTTTTAAAATTTTATAAGTTGCTCTTTTTCTTTTCTTTTTCGACCTTTTTTGACGCGCTCTTTTTCTTTCTTATTTATCGCTATTCTAGTTTTAGGACATAGATTTTTATTCTACTTCTTATCTAAATTTCTTAAAATTACGAAAATTTATTTTAAGTGGTTAAATTGATAGACATCAAAATTTTCTGGTTCGTAGTAATAGTTGGATTTGTACGTGGACCGGGTTATTGGAGCCAAACAGTACTCAATTATATTGAGACCAAACGAATCCTGCCTCTCTGCTGCATCTTTTGGCTATTCGAAACGTGGGCAAAATCAGAAAAGTTTATTAATTGGATAACTTATATAATTTTTCTTTCCTTTTAAAAACTAATAGGATATTCAGTGAATGCACCGAGCAAGACGTTCACCACCTTTTGTACGTTCACCACCTGTAACTCGATCAATACATTTAGCAAATATTACCGCCGTTGATTTTTCTTTAGAATCATCATCCAGTCGACCAAGTACTCCAATTCAAATTTCCGATAATCCATTTTTTGAATCCGACCTCACAATTGAGAATCCGGAGAATATTCAGGGACGATTCGTAGATCCTGAACCATTAATTTTTCCTCCGGAACCACCAATCATTCAAACAGAGATTGTTGAGGAACGAACCATTAAATCAGAATCTTCTAGTGATTCAGATTCAACAAATTCAATTATGGAAAATCTGGAACCTTTAAGTATGGAAGACCGAATGAGAGCTAAACGCACTGGCCAAGGTCACGCAATTACTCATCCTGACATTAATGCGCCAGATTATGAAATCAAAGGACAAATTCTACACATGGTGACTAATCAATGCCAATTTAGTGGTGCGCCGAAGGAAGATCCAAACGAACATCTTCGTACCTTTAATAGGATCTGCACACTATTTAAAATAAGAGAAGTGGAGGATGAACAGATATATCTCATGTTATTTCCCTGGACTTTAAAGGGAGAAGCCAAAGATTAGTTGGAATCGTTACCTGAAGGGGCGATTGATACATGGGACGTTTTAGTTGAAAAATTTCTTAAACAATTCTTTCCGGCATCTAAAGCCGTAAGACTTCAAGGAGAAATTGTTACGTTCACACAGAAACCAAATGAAACTCTATATGAGGCGTGGACAAGATTTGGAAAGTTATTAAGAGGATGTCCGCAATATGGTTTAGACACCTGTCAAATAGTACAAATATTCTACCAAAGATGCGACATCACTACAAGGAAAGACATCGATATAGCAGCTGGTGGTTCCATTATGAAGAAAACAGAAACTGATGCTTACAAAATTATTGATAACACTGCTTCCCACTCACATGAGTGGCACCAAGAAAAAGATATCGTTAGATCAGCTAAAGCAGCTAGAGCCGATTCTAGCCATGACTTAGATTCCATTTCCGCAAAGATAGATGTTGTCGAGAGACGAATGGAAAAGATGACTAAAGATATCCACTCAATACGAATTAGTTGTGAGCAGTGTGGAGGACCACATTTGACAAAAGATTGTCTTAGTATTGAGCTAACGATGGAACAAAGAGAGAATATTTCATACATAAACCAAAGGCCTGGAAATAATTATCAGAATAATTATCAACCGCCAAGACCGATTTACAATCAAAACCAGAATTATAACCGAAATATTCCATACAACAACCAACAAGGTCCTAGTAATCAACAAGTATCCAATAATACTTACAATCAGCAAAGACCTAATTTTCAAAACAAACCACCACAAACCGATGATAAAAAGCCGAATTTAGAAGATATGATGACAAAGCTAGTTGAAACTCAAACACAGTTTTTCACATCTCAGAAACAAACTAATGAACAAAATGCTCAAGCATTTTGAAATCAACAAGCTTCTATTCAAAACTTGGAACAAGAAGTAAGTAACCTAGCAAGGTTAATAGGTGAAAGAAAACCGGGAAGTTTACCTAGTGATACAAATGCTAACCCCCGGAATGAAACAGCTAAAGCCATTACCACAAGAAGTGGTACAACACTTAAACCACCTGAAATACCTGGAACTTCTGATGAAACTATTCCTAATCCACAAGAACCACAACCTGATCAAGATAAGGAAAAAGAACCGGTAGTTGAAAAGGTTAATGAAGATAACATAGTTAAGGCTAAACCTTATGTTAAACCATACCAACCACCACTTCCTTACCCGAGTAAAATGAAAAAAGAGAAACTTGAAGCCGAGCAATCCAAATTCTTGGATATGTTTAAACAAATAAATGTCAATCTTCCTTTCATTGATGTGATTTCAGGAATGCCTAGATATGCTAAATTCTTGAAAGATCTAATCTCAAATAGAAAGAAAATGGAAGAACTCTCGGCTGTTACTATGAATGCTAATTGTTCTGCAGTACTGTTGAATAAGATACCAGAAAAATTATCTGATCCAGGAAGTTTCACAATTCCATTTTTCTGGGTAGTCTTAGTTCAATAGAAGCATTGGCAGACTTAGGTGCTAGTATAAATCTAATGCCGTATTCAATATACACTAAACTAGACCTTGGAGAATTGAAACCAACAAGAATAAGTATACAACTAGCCGATCGATCAATAAAATATCCTAGAGGGATAATGGAGAACATGCTAGTTAAAGTTGGTACTTTAGTATTTCCAGTAGATTTTGTTGTTCTGGACATGGAAGAAGATTCTCAAGTTCCTCTCATATTAGGAAGACCATTCTTAAACACGGCTAAAGCAATGATAGACGTGTTTGGTAAGAAATTGATCCTAAGTATAGAGGACGAGAGTGTTACCTTTTCAGTTGATAGAGCAATGCAACAATCGCAATCTGCAGATGATACATGTTATTATATTCAAACTATAGATTCACATGCAGAATTATTAGAAGAATTTTCAGAATTACAAGGAACAGGAGAATGTTCTTTAGGAGAAGGTAATGAACAAATTGATGAAGCTGAAATGTTAGCTACACTAATGGCTAATGGATATGAACCAACAACAGAAGAAATTTAAATGCTAAAAGAAGAAGACAGATATCGATACAAATCATCGATAGAAGGACCTCCGACATTAGAGTTAAAGCCACTTCCAAACCATTTGGAATACGCTTATTTACATGGTGAATCTGAATTACCTGTAATAATATCGTCTTCTCTTACTGAAAATGAAAAATCTCAACCCATTTCTGTGTTGAAAGCTCATAAACCAGCCATTGCATGGAAGATTCATGATATTAAAGGAATAAGTCCTTCGTATTGCACACATAAAATCCTTATGGAAGAAGGTCATAAAACGTATGTGCAATGCCAACGAAGACTAAATCCTAATATGCAAGATGTTGTTAAAAAAGAAATAATTAAACTACTAGATGCAGGTTTAATTTATCCAATTTCTGATAGTCCATGGGTAAGCCCAGTTCAATGCGTACCTAAGAAGGGTGGCATGACTGTCATTAAAAATGTGAAAAATGAACTTATTCCTACTAGGACTGTAACAGGATGGCGTGTATGTATTGATTATAGAAAATTAAATGACGCTACCAGAAAAGATCACTTTCCCTTACCTTTTATTGATCAAATGTTGGAAAGATTAGCCGGAAATAGTTACTATTGTTTTCTTGATGGATTTTCCGGATATTTTCAAATTCCAATAGCACCCGAGGACCAAGAGAAAACCACATTCACGTGCCCTTATGGTACTTTTGCTTACAAACGCATGCTATTTGGACTTTGCAACGCCCCTGCAACCTTTCAAAGGTGCATGATGGCGATTTTTCACGACATGATAGAAGAATGCATGGAAGTTTTCATGGATGACTTTTCAGTCTTCGGTGATACTTTTGAATCATGTCTAGTTAATCTGGAACGAATGCTTATTAGATGCGAACAATCAAATCTAGTTCTTAATTGGGAGAAATGCCATTTCATGGTTAAAGAAGGCATCGTTCTTGGACATAAAATTTCAAAGGAAGTAATTGAAGTGGATAGAGCTAAATTAGATGTAATTGCTAAACTTCCACATCCCACCAATGTTAGAGGAGTTAGGAGTTTTCTAGGGCATGCCGGTTTTTATCGACGTTTCATAAAAGATTTTTCTAAAATTGCCACTCCTATGAATAAACTCCTAGAAAAGGATGCTCCATTCATCTTTTCAGAGGAATGTATCAAATCTTTTAATATTCTTAAAGAGAAACTCACTAATGCGCCGATCATGATAACACTAAATTGGAATCTACCGTTTGAACTAATGTGCGATGCAAGTGATTTTGCAATGGGAGCCGTTTTAGGACAAAGGATTGAAAAACGATTTCAACCTATATATTATGCTAGTAAGACGTTACATGGAGCACAAACAAATTACACAACTACTGAAAAATAACTCCTTGCTATTGTCTTTGCTTTTGACAAATTTCGTTCATATCTCGTTCTAGCAAAAACGGTGGTCTATACCGACCATTCTGCTCTTAGATACCTATTTTCAAAACAAGATGCCAAACCAAGATTAATCCGTTGGATCTTACTCTTACAAGAGTTCGATATTGAAATCCGAGATAAAAGAGGAGCAGAAAATCTCGCCGCTGATCATCTTTCTCGTCTTGAAAATCCCGGATTAGAAGTTCTAAATGAATCGGCCATACAAGACAACTTTCCTGATGAATATCTATTGAAGATAGATTATAATAAAATTCCATGGTTTGCAGACGATGCAAACTACTTAGTATGTGGATTCCTTGAAAAAGGATTATCGTACCAAAAACGAAAGAAATTCTTCAGTGATATAAAACACTATTTCTGGGAAGACCCACATTTGTTTAAAAGTTGTCCAGTTGGAATAATACGACGATGCGTATTCGGAGATGAAGCCAATCAAATTTTAAGCCATTGTCACACAGGACCAACAGGAGGGCATTATGGGCCTCAACTAACCGCAAGAAAAGTTTATGATGCTGGATTCTATTGGCCTACAATTTACAAAGATGCACACCTTCTTTGCAAATCCTGTGATGCTTGTCAAAGGGCCGGAAAAATAAGTCAACGTGATGAAATGCCACAAAATGTCATTCAAGTATGTGAAGTATTTGACATTTGGGGTATTGACTTTATGGGTCCATTTCCAAAATCTCATAATAATCTCTATATTCTCGTAGCCATTGATTATGTATCTAAATGGGCGGAAGCACAAGCTCTCCCAACTAACGATGCACGAGTTGTAGTCAACTTTTTAAAACATCTTTTTGCAAGGTTTGGAAAACCGAAAGCTTTAATAAGTGATCGGGGAACTCATTTCTGTAATAATCAACTTGAGAAAGTTCTTAAAAGATATGGAGTAACTCATAAAATCTCCACCGCATATCATCCACAAACAAGTAGACAAGTTGAAAACACCAACCGAGCTTTAAAACGTATTCTAGAGAAAACCGTAGGATCAAATCCGAAGGAATGGTCCATTAAATTGGAGGATGCACTCTGGGCTTTTAGAACAGCCTACAAAACTCCAATTGGAACCACACCTTTTAAACTCGTTTATGGAAAAGCATGTCATCTTCCAGTAGAAATTGAACACAAAGCATTTTAGGCTTTGAAGACATGTAATCTTGATTTACATGAAGCTGGACGTCTACGGTTAAGTCAACTAAACGAATTAGAAGAATTAAGACATGAAGCATACGAAAATTCGTTAATCTATAAAGAAAGAGCAAAGAAATGGCATGATAAAAGAATCAGAAGTTTAAAAGAATTTAAAGAAGAAGACAGAGTTCTTCTTTTCAATTCACGATTCAAGCTATTTCCTGGAAAATTGAAATCAAGATGGTCTGGACCATTCATAGTCAAAAGAGTTTTCCCATACGGAATGATAGAATTAATAAATTCAAATGGAATTGAATTTAAAGTTAATGGTCACAGAGTTAAACATTACATAGATAGTTCGATGGAAGTCGACAACGAAGTTAATCACAATTTCGATACCACAACTAACTAAGTGTGGGGAGAATCAAGTCTTTAAAGGATAATATGTATTTCTGTTAGAGTTAGATTTTCTGTTTTCGTGTAGTTCTCGAAAATGGAACCCGAATGGTCTTTCCCTAGCAGACCCTAAAGAACTAGTCTTCTCCCCCCATTCTGAATTTTTATTTTTTTAGGTTTTTACGAAATGAAGACTTCCTGTGAACTAAACCATGGTCTAATGCTACACACTTTGATCACTAAGCGTAATAATGACACACTTCCAAGTGAACTAGTATCAGTAATCAGAGAAAGATTGGACGGAGTAAGAAAAGAATCCAGATGCAAAGATAATAAGTTACAATTTGGTAAAGAAAAATCAAAATCCGCAGCGAAAAAAAGAGCACGACACCTTGAAAAATGTCACAAATGCGGAAAATGGTCACATGGAGGTAAATGTTCAAATAATCAAACCTATTCAAACACCGAATTTGTTACTTTATGCAGAGACGGACCGTTCATATGTTTAGAAGAAAAAACACTGAATGCTCGAGGTTACGCCTATGTAGCTATGGAAAACCAATTAAACCGACTATCTTATGAGTGGGATAGATCGTATCACTAAGAATACTATCTCAAGGTAAGTCTGTACAGTTTTTATTTTTTTATTTTTATTTTTAACCTTTTGATAATAAACGCTAATTTGTTCGCTATAAAGTAATAAATTGGTATTGAATAAAATTAGGTTTGGCGACCGAAATTATTGATATCGTTCAAAAATTTATTACATCACTGCGAAATTTAACGTTTATTCTTAAGGTATAAATATCTTTAATCAATCAACCCAAAATATTTCAAAAAATCGTCATGAGTTAAATTAGGTCATGGAACCGAAATTACTTTACCGAAAAGAGGGGCGCATATTTTTGATAATATTTGATTGATTAAAGTGGGATAAAAGCCAAAAAGATTTTTAATTTTATTTTTACCATGTTTTTAAAATTAATAAATTAGTATAAAAAAAATTATTGTAAACTTTTTAAATCAATATATTTAAAATTGTAAATATTTGAAAAAATGAATCTTTTTAATATAAGTTTGTATGTATAAAAACAAAAATATAATATAAGTATGGTATGAATTTTTAATTAAGTTTGGTGTGAATTTTTAATTTTATACATTTTAAATTTAAGTTTGGTGTGAATTTAAAAACAAAAATTTACTTTATTTTGCTAAGTTAAAAATATGATTTTTAAAATTCGTCGTAAGTTGAAGACTAGGTCTTTGAACCGAAATTGCTTTACCCGAGGGAGGGACGAGAACTTTTATTATCATTATTTTTAATCTTATTGAACTAAAGTATGCCAAAAACATTAAAAAACCCAAAAATCTTTACTTTTAAAACCGCACTTTGATTTGACAAATTTTAAAATTTTGTCGAGGGACAGACTAGGACGACGATCCGAAACGCCCTCGCTCCTAAAGGAAATCAAATTTTTAAAATTTTATTAATTTTATGTTTTATAAAGTATAAGGATAAAAAAAAAGCCAAATCACTGTAGCCGGATACCCATGCGATCGCATGGGATTTAAACTCCAACTCCATGCGATCGCATGGAGCTGGATTTCAGGCCTGATACAAACAGACCAGTGGGTCTGTCTTCTCCACACAACACACACACAAACACGAAACTCTCTCAAATCTTCACCAAATTTCGCCAATTTTCCACCGTAATTCGTCATTTTCTTGCTCTAATCATGCCTAGATTCTCATTCTTCAGCAAAATGGTAAAAATTACACCCCTAAACTCTATAAATTCCTAGTTTTTGTGATAATTACCAATTTTTTATCTAATGCGATTTTGTTAATTTCTAGTGTAATTAGTGTTAAATTGTTAGTATTTTATGCATGTATAACCTAGATTGATGCTATTTAATATGATTTGAAGCCAAAAACTTCAAAAATTTTAGAAATCTAGGGTTTGTGTTCTTGAGCAATTTGGGGCTTTTTGATATAAACAGGTTATGGCCGATTTTTGTCATGAATTATTGCTAAATTGAGTAGTGTAACATGTTTAGATAGTTAAATGATCCAAACATTGATCCTAAACATGATTTTTAGAGATTAAAGTGGACTTTTTAAGTCAAAAATTCATGAACTTGATTAATTTGATATATTTGCCATTTGAGACTTGTTTAATTACTAGTAATGACTATTTTGACATGTTATTTGAGTTAAATGCTTATGAACTTTGTATACATTTTCATATGTGCTTATTTGAAAAGTGTAGAATTGTGAAAAATTGTGAAAATGTGTATAAGTTTAATTTTGATTTAACATGTTATAGTGATTGTTTTAAGTTGTTATTTTGATAACACTAATGCATATTTGGATGCACAAATTTTGTGTTTAATGTGTTTTGCAGAAAGCCGATACTGGAGGTTCAGGAGCATCATCATCTAGACGACCAGCACCAGCACCAGAACCAGAAATGCAACATGAACAAGAACCACAACAAGAACCACAACAACAGCCTGATTAGCACATACCTTATTATGATCTGGTACAGTTTGTTGATGAATTCATAGTATTCCCAATGAGACCGCAAGTAGAATTCCCAACGATTCCTGAGCACACTCTGCATCCTAATCTGAGATTTGATAGGAGATGAAGAGATTACGAGACATATCAAAGGAACAAATTCAAATTGGTAACAAAAAATGTAGAGGTGCCAAGGGTAATCGATTGGGTTCCTTTGGAAATGGTCCATCTAGCTGACCGTGTTAGACAGCTTTTAGTTCAAAGGTATGGCAGTTCTTCTTTTACAGATTGGGAACCTCTTTTCACCATTCGTAGACCTGTATATAAGGAATGGTGTGTTGAGTTGATGAGTACTGTATCACTTGATACAAATATAGTTAGAATAGATGATAGAAGATTTCTTAGGTTTATCCTTGGCGATAGGATGTACAGAATGTCCATGCTGGATATGGCCAGGACTTTACAGATATATACTCCTGGTGAGTTGCTACTACCCGATTGAGAATACATGCACTTTATTTTAAACGCAAAGGACATAAGTACATACTAAATTCTACACTGAGTTTGAACCGAAAATCCCTTAGCTTTGGTAACTAGTAACTGCCGGTTATAAGAACTGGTGGGCGCGAGTAGTTATATATGGATCCATAGGGCTTGATATCCCCGTCCGAGCTAGAGCGCTAGCCTTTTAACGGATGTATGCTATTTGAGAAGCGTACACGTTGGTTTGCGTGTATTATTAAGATGATTATACAAAGGGTATAAAATATATATACGTTAAGTTTAGTTACCATGGTGCTCAATTTCGTAGAATATTTTGATAAACATTTCTGGATGAAACAACTAAAAACTTGGGATTCACCTTTACATACAGATTATACGAAACAATAAAACTATGAACTCACCAACCTTTGTGTTGACACTTGTTAGCATGTTTATTCTCAGGTTTACTAGAAGTCTTCCGCTGTTGCTTATATGTTAGACAAGCTATGTGCATGGAGTCTTACATGACATACTTTTCAAGGAAACGTTGCATTCACCAAATCATCACCATGTATCTTATTTTGACTGCATTGTCAACGGAAGTACTATTGTAAACTATTATTTAAGGTGATTGTCTATATGTAGAAATCATCAGATGTCGAAAACCTTTGATTTAAATATTCATTTATGGTGTGCCTTTTCAAAAGAATGCAATGTTTACAAAGTGTATCATATAGAGGTCGAATACCTCGCAATGAAATCAATGAATGACGTATTGTCCATATGGATTTGAAGCGATCGTCACAGTTGGTATCAGAGCGTTGGTCCTAGCGAACCAGGTCTTGCATGAATCTGTCTAACTGATAGTTGTTAAGATGCATTAGTAAGTCTGGACTTCGACCGTGTCTGCATGTTAAAAGTTTTGCTTATCATTTCTTGTCGGAAATTACATGCTTATCATTCTTAAGTCTAGACACGTTTTCCTGCATTTATTGCATAAATAGTGTATAGACAAAAATTCATATCTTAGCGTATCTGTTACTGTAAACTTTTCCTGATATCTTCCGAAAATTTCTTCGTGATTTATGGAATTTGGTATTATATATACATATGTAAATTATGTATTGAAGAATACCAAACTAAATTCTATAATCTAATTCATATCAAAAATCATCTCCCTAATTATACAAGATGGATCCCGTATCTAGTTCAAACTCTGACAGCTATTCCGATATGGATATTCACCTGAATTCCGAAGACAGTGTAACCGGAATGGATCAACCAATTAGCCATCATCTATTCTGGATGAATTGGGGATGGGTTCGTAGCTTACTTAATTACTGGAGACAAGAAGAAGGCGATCCCTTCCATCCACCACATTGCCCTCTTGGCGAAGAACCTGAAGCACTTACCGGTGAACCTGTTCGAGACACCATTTTCTCTCTCATTTCCAGAGTATCTCGTCACGATAATATACTATCTCAAATTCTGGATCTTATTCATCCGCTCGTCTGAACCGCAAATTATCTCGGTGTAGTAGAAGAAGTCAACGAGCTTCGCGCTCGGGTAGTGGCTTTAGAGAATATGGTGCAAAGGTTACAAGCACCAGCAGCATCACCGGCATCAACAGTACCACCAACAACAACACCAACAGTACCATTACCACCACCAATAACATCCGCATCGCAAACCTCAACTTCACAATCTGTCCCACGAGCATCAACGTCATACGCACCGTAGTTACCAAGAAATACCAGCAACAATAACCGATGAAGTATTAACTCATTTCCCCTGAAGAAATTTTATGTATATTTAATATATATGAATTTTGAAATCAAAATAAATCTTTTCGTACTAAGCTATTACGTGTGAATCTTAACTGGTAGGTACTACTCGGTTAGTTCATATTACTAATATGCAATGATGTACATCCTTCCTTAACAACTTAACCATTGTTAACTACAATCTCTGTTTCAACTTAATGAATTCCATTTCATAATAAACCAAGTGTATTAATCAATTACATAATTGATTTTACATTTCCAATTTCGATATACTCGAAACTTTCCAGAAAACATCATCTGTGCCTTGTAAGGTTCACAAAAAAAAAAAAAATTCCACGAACACCAACATCCTTCACTGAGAAATATCAATAAGAATAAATAATGAAGTGTTGATTTCATTAGTGAAAAACTCCGCAAAGATTATGTAATCTTTAATGTTTTAGAGATTAATCATTTCTAAGTCAAGCCGAAAATCAAATGAGCTTAATATGATATTAACTCATTAAATCCGTATTACATCTGAAGAAATATACATACATATATTTTCATAAAGACTGTAATGAAAATTCTTTTGTACAAAATATTACTTGTGAAATCTTTAACGGGTAGGTAATTCTCGAGAAATATATAAGTTCACAATTAATATGTTATACTGTACATTCTTCAACTTTGATTCAAAAAAATTATTAACCATGCTCACAGCGATATACAATCGTTTCCATACAAATTCAATTACATATTCTGATATTGACGGATCAGAATCCAAGTCATAACTCTGAACCGGTGACATTATTCTTAGATCTCTACATCTTTCAAATCTATACTTTGACTTCAAAACTGTGCAAGATCCTTTAGCGTTGTTTTTACCGAAAATAACCTTGCAATTTCTTTTCAAAGTATCCAGTTTTACCCCACTTCCAACCAGCCAATTTCGACTTTTCAGATTAGTTTTATTATAACCTTGACATATTACATTTTTGTTACCGGGGAACCTTTTATGTTCCACCACATTAGCAGTAAATTTACCAAAAACTTCATTGATCCTTAACATTCCGAAAAATCCTTTTACTCATTGAAACCCTATCATGTACTCATCCACATCTCATAACGGTAATTGCCATACCAACTACCGGGAATTAGCAATCAGTATTTTGAATCTGCTGCATTTTCTACGACAACAGTTATATATAGATAACATCTATCTTCTAGACTTACATACTTCGAAGGTGAAGTTTCTGAAAAACATCCCAAACTATGAAATAGTTCTTTGAAATTGGAACAATGCTGATGAAGCAGCAAAAACTGTAAACGACTTTAACAGTCAAAAGTTTGATGATAAAGAATGGTATGGTGGCAAAGCTCAGAAAAAGAGAAGGTTTGGAACTGGAAAATGGATTGAGCAAAGTATGAAGGAGGCTGTGGATAAATCACAAAGACTGAACCTGCCTTCAAAGAATCCAAATGATTCAGTGTCTGCTGAAATCCTTAGTAAATACCTTGCTCCTTACTCTAAAACCTTTGCGGACGATATTCTTCATCATCATCATTATCTTAAATATTCTAAGATATTATCATATCTTTCATTATAAATATCCTCGATATTTCTGAAGATATTTTCATAACCATTCTTATTTGAAATCATTCATCTCTTTGCGCTATCTGTGTTATAACATAAAAGAAACTATTTTAGTTTCTAAAATTCTGAAAAATTCGAAAAATGGATGTTTGAAGTAATGTTGGGAATTGAAGCATGAGTTAGTATAATATAATGACACTTGATCAACGTGATTATGTTACAGTAAGTCATGCTGAGTTTCTAATGGAACGTGATAAAGATTCACAGATCATACCCTCATCATGAACCATGTTACATAACTCTTTCATTCTATATAATCTCTAAAAATATCAACAAAATATTTTCTTAATGATTCGGTTTTTTTCGAGGTATTCTGGTAATTTGACAAGTCAGATTGTGCTATTACCATTTCTTTCTTAGAACATTAGTTATGTTCATCTGAAACTTCATACCTACGAATTCTAGACCATTATCCGCTTGACTTAAGGTCGGGAAGAGAAAACGAAAGCATGAAGCTCCGAAATATAATGGAGAACATAAAGCCCGATAACAACCCCGAAATTACAAACCGTATATATCAATGCGTATAGCAATATAAAGACACGGGAGAAGAAAAACACTATAACCCCAAGGTAATAGTAGAAGAAAATAACTTCCTCTGGTGGCAGATGAAAAAGAAGAATGAAGGATATGATAGCCAGGAAAATATCAAGAATCAGAACTGGATTAAGCATTTTCACAATCTATTGGGATGTATGAAATAAGAAAGAAGATTATATGAGTGGTAAAAATAAATGAAACAGAAGAGGTCAATTTATAGCGAAATATCTGACATAACAATCAAGGTGGGTTACGCATTTAATCAAATAAAATCCTAATTTCCGTAAATTCTGAAGAATCAAATCTTATTTATATTATGAAGATTTTCTATTCCTTAAATTCCGGAAATCAATCGTAACTACGTCAAAAGCTAAGACGAATCTCTATTCTTTCATTTCACTTTATTACGATAACTTCCCTCATACGCTTCGAGTAATTGGATTGTTTTATCCATATTATTTAACAGTGATAAAACTCTATTTATCAACACATATACGGCATGAAAACATTTTTATTGTTAGTCATGACGACCTCACTCAAATTTCGGGACGAAATTTCTTTAACGGGTAGGTACTGTGATGACCCGGAAATTTCTGACCAAATTTAAACTTTAATCTTTATATTATTCCGACACGATAAGCAAAGTTTGTTAAGTTGAATCTCAATAATTTTAAACTATGTTCATACATTCATTTAACCTCGACCAAATTCCAATGATTCACGAACCATTATATGAACGGACATGATTATATATGTATATGTGTATATATTATAACTTGAAAACGTTAACAAAGTATTAGACGTATAATACTTTACACGAACGTATTTGTTTCGATACAGGTTTAATATAATTATCAATGGAATTAAAAGATAATATCAAATGATTGATTTATCAGATACATTGTATGATCATGAGTCTCTATTGAGAGGTCCACTTTGATTTAGGAAACCTATCCTTTTTAACGATATTCGGAATAAATGGTAAAGTGACCTACAAGTAAGAACAAATATTTCAATTAACGATTACTGGACAAAGGTTAGTAGAGATTAACTTTCAACACAATGATTGTCTCGTGTCTCTTGATAAAGTTAATTATTTAGTTTTCTTAATATTGAAAACGTTTTACGACATAGATGAAACCTTTTAAAGAATGAATTTGAATATAACTAATTCTGGAAAACTAAATTATATTTATTCGATTTAGTTCAAATATATGAAAGCATTCTTCGAAATAATAGATTTTTAATTATTATAGCGTTTCGATAAAAAGATGTGAATGTAATTAGTTTTAGAGAACTATAGTTATTCGATTTAGTATGGACACGTTTTTCGATATAATAGAATTTGATTGTTAAAATGTTTTTATGGATTTTCAATGATATGAAAATGAAAATAAAGATAAAATAAAGGTTTCTAATGAGCACTAACAGACTACAACATTTTAACTCAAGATTTCAAGTTAAAATGATGGAAATCACTAAACCTGCACTTGCACGAGAAAAATCATAACTAAATCATACTAACTCGAAAAAGGGTGATTCTGGTGTCCAGACGTCCGTAACTCAAAAATATACAACTTTCATGAAGACACCATACGCGGACCGCGTACCTATCTACGCGAAACGCGTAATGTTTGTCGACATAAAAAGTTTGTCGACATAAAAAGTGATGGCGGCTTTACTATTTATGCACGTTTCCTATTTTTTTTATTTAATATATTATTATTATTACTTTATTATATTATATTTATATTATTATATTATTATAATATTCATATATATATATATATATATATATATATATATATATATATATATATATATATATATATATATATATATATATATATGATCATATGTCGATAATTTACAAAAACACATGCATGATACATTTCTCGGGAGTATATGATCCCTTCTCACTTCCTCTTTTATCAAACGCAAATATCCATCTATCTATCTACTTTGTATATTATTATTTATGTTATTATTATTAATATTAAGGTTATTAATATTACTATTAGTAATCTTATTATAATTAGTAGTATTATTATTACTACATATATACATAAAATACTACGACGGGAATATGCTCGGGTGATTTCAAAATAAGTTTTCAAATGGGTTTTAGCTACAGAAATTATGGGTTATAGTTATGGAGGTTATGGGTATTGTTCAAGGGTATTGCTCGTGAGTCAAACTAATGTTTATCATCTCCGTTGCGTCTACGTCCTTTCCTACAATATTGAATCACAATATTGATACGTTGAGATCTACGATTATTTTGCATTTCGAGTTTCGGTCACATTTCGGTGAACAACTTTATGTGCTGCTAAGGTGAGTTTCATGTGATCCCTTTTACTCAATATATTTTTGGGCTGAGAATACATGCGACTGTTTATAAATACTGAAAATACTAGATTTATATGCGTGAGTTTCATTTGCTCCCTTTTTAAATGCTTTTGCAATATATATTTTTGGGCTGAGAATACATGCACTTTATTTTAAACGCAAAGGACATAAGTACATACTAAATTCTACACTGAGTTTGAACCGAAAATCCCTTAGCTTTGGTAACTAGTAACTGCCGGTTATAAGAACTGGTGGGCGCGAGTAGTTATATATGGATCCATAGGGCTTGATATCCCCGTCCGAGCTAGAGCGCTAGCCTTTTAACGGATGTATGCTATTTGAGAAGCGTACACGTTGGTTTGCGTGTATTATTAAGATGATTATACAAAGGGTATAAAATATATATACGTTAAGTTTAGTTACCATGGTGCTCAATTTCTCGTAGAATATTTTGATAAACATTTCTGGATGAAACAACTGAAAACTTGTGATTCACCTTTACATACAGATTATACGAAACAATAAAACTATGAACTCACCAACCTTTGTGTTGACACTTGTTAGCATGTTTATTCTCAGGTTTACTAGAAGTCTTCCGCTGTTGCTTATATGTTAGACAAGCTATGTGCATGGAGTCTTACATGACATACTTTTCAAGGAAACGTTGCATTCACCAAATCATCACCATGTATCTTATTTTGACTGCATTGTCAACGGAAGTACTATTGTAAACTATTATTTACGGTGATTGTCTATATGTAGAAATCATCAGATGTCGAAAACCTTTGATTTAAATATTCATTTATGGTGTGCCTTTTCAAAAGAATTCAATGTTTACAAAGTGTATCATATAGAGGTCGAATACCTCGCAATGAAATCAATGAATGACGTATTGTCCATATGGATTTGGAGCGATCGTCACACCTAGTCTTATATACTGACTACCAAATTCTAGTAAAATTTTTCAAAATTTTCACTTAAATGAACTCAACATCATGTTTATACATATTTATGAACGATAAAACTAGGTGTTAACACCGAAATTATTGTTACCTCGGAAAGGACATAAATTGAAAAACAAACCAAAATGTTAAAATTCATTTAAAATGGAATAGAGGACAATAAAAAGGAAAATAAAAGCCAAGTGTGGGAAAATTTACCAAGTTATTTTAAACATATGTCACATATTTCTGTAACAAATAATTAAAGATACTTTTGTTTTGGACTAAACTAAACAGTTTTACCCGATTTACTGTAAGAAAGATGGATCTACACGATGAATCAATTCCATCATTAAAAGGAAGTAAAGTCTTCCGAAAAAGAAACGCGCTTCTTGATTTAGGTCATGAAGTTGTCGTCCAGACCAGCTGTAGGTTGATGAAAAATCTAGAAAAGTCATCTCTAAAATCAGCAGGAAATCCACGGACCTCAGCATAAAACAGGGTCGCCATGTGGTCAGACTTATCCTAATCATGAGAGGATCTGTCTCGTAAAATGGGGAGGGCGCCGTGCAAATTAGCTTGATAAGACTAATAAATCAGATCCACATAAAGGATAATCTCCTTTAAAGATCAAAAATCAGCTTTTAAGCCTGATATTACTCAATCCTTGAGATTGACTTTAAAGATTGAGAATTACAAACTCATGGAATTCGATGATATCTAAACTCGAGCTTGAACGAGAAAATATTTTGATCAAAATTAAAACCGATTTGTTTTCTGAAAACCTATTTTCAATGCGTTCATTACCATTGAACGTAAAATCCTAGGAATTCACCTGGAATTGATTAGGTCACCTGAACCAAATCGGGTGTCAACCGTAAGAACGGTGGTTGCATAGCATGGTCAAAGACAGGACCTTGTGCCAGACCAGAAAATTATAAGGGTAAGTTTTACTATTGCTCCTACAAAGGATAGTAATTGCGTCCGACACGTTATAGACCATAATTAAAAGCATGTCAGGGGACATTGCCTTAACAGTTGCTTGTTCAACGCTTTCCTTTAAAACCGGACGATAGTTTATCGAAATGTAATATTCGGAGCAAGTATACTGGACGTGTTGCTTTCCTAATACAAGGTTAGCAAGTGGGTGACACAAAATCGCAAGTTTTGAGCTAAAATTTTCAAATCTGAAACCCACCAAACCCACAAAAATATTTTGCAAACACCGGTGAAGGGTTATTCCGGAAAACTTATCTAGGGTAAAAGCTAGATTTAATTTTCAAAAAGATCAAATGTTTTCATAAAGATCCAATTTCCTTAATGGATCTAAATTTTATAGTCATGTGGGACTGTAAACCACATCGTTACTACCATTGTTTATACCGCCGTAAAGAAATCACTGATGTACAAAGTGTGAAGAATAAAGAAGTGATTCTAGTATTTCAAGACTATATTGCTTGAGGACAAGCAACGCTCAAGTGTGGGAATATTTGATAATGCTAAAAACGAACATATATTTCATAGCATTATCCCTCAAGAAAGACAAGCTTTTAGTTGCAATTGTCCTATTTACAAGTGATATTCGTTTAAATAATAAAAGGTGAAGACAAAAGACAGATTCGACGAATTGAAGACGCAAACGACCAAAAAGCTCAAAAGTACAAAATACAATCAAAGAGGTTCCAATTATTGATAAGAAACGTCTCGAAATTACAAGAGTACAAGATTCAAAACGCAAAGTACAAGATATTAAATTGTACGCAAGGACGTTCGAAAATCCGGAACCGGGACCAGAGTCAACTCTCAACGCTCGACGCAACGGACTAAAAATTACAAGTCAACTATGCACATAAATATAATATAATATTTAAATAATTCTTATAATTATTTATATATTATATTTATTTAATTAAAACGTCGACAAACAAGAAAACAAGAATTTTGAGCTGTCACCTACCACCATGCGATCGCATGGCCTGGAGGCACAAAAGCCATGCGATCGCATGGCCAACTTTTTCAGTTTACAGGCCTATAAATTTCGAGCTTTAGTGCACCATATATCAATATCTTTCTCTCTATCTCGTAAACATATATATATATATATATATATATATATATATATATATATATATATATATATATATATATATATATATTAATTTTAATTTTAATTTTAATTTTAATTCTAATAATAAGGGTATGTTAGCGAATGTTGTAAGGGTGTAAGTCGAAATTCTGTCCGTGTAACGCTACGCTATTTATAATCATTGTAAGTTATGTTCAACCTTTTTACATTAATGTCTCGTAGCTAAGTTATTATTATGCTTATTTAAGCCGAAGTAATCATGATGTTGGGCTAATTATTAAAATTGAGTAATTGGGCTTTGTACCATAATTGGGGTTTGAACAAAAGAACGACACTTGTGGAAATTAGACTATGGGCTATTAATGGGCTTTATATTTGTTTAACTAAATGATAGTTTGTTAATTTTAATATAAAGATTTACAATTTGACGTCCCTATAAATAACCATATACACTCAATCGGACACGATGGGCGGGGTATTTATATGTACGAATAATCTTTCATTTAACCGGACACGGGAATGGATTAATAGTCACTAGAATTATTAAAACAAGGGTGAAATTATGTACAAGGACACTTGGCATAATTGGTAACAAAGTATTAAAACCTTAGGTTACACGCAGTCGATAACCTGGTGTAATTATTAAACAAAGTATTAAAATCTTGTTACAGTTTAAGTCCCCAATTAGTTGGAATATTTAACTTCGGGTATAAGGATAATTTGACGAGGATACTCGCACTTTATATTTATGACTGATGGACTGTTATGGACAAAAACCAGACGGACATATTAAATAATCCAGGACAAAGGACAATTAACCCATGGGCATAAAACTAAAATCAACACGTCAAACATCATGATTACGGAAGTTTAAATAAGCATAATTCTTTTATTTCATATTTAATTTCCTTTATTTTATATTTAATTGCACTTCTAATTATCACACTTTTATTTATTGTTATTGTATTTAATTGCACTTTTAATTATTGTACTTTTTAATTATCGCAATTTTATTTTATCGCACTTTTATTTATCGCAATTTCATTATCGTTATTTACTTTACGCTTTAAATTAAGTCTTGTATTTATTTTTAATATTTTACATTTGGTTTTAACTGCGACTTAAGTTTTAAAATCGACAAACCGGTCATTAAACGGTAAAAACCCCCCTTTATAATAATAATATTACTTATATATATATATTTGTATTTTTATAAAATAAAACTAATATAGCGTTAAGCTTTGTTTAAAGATTTTTCCCTGTGGAACGAACCGGACTTACTAAAAACTACACTACTATATGATTAGGTACACTGCCTATAATTGTTGTAGCAAGGTTTAAGTATATCCATTCTCTAAATAAATAAATATCTTGTGTAAAATTGTATCGTATTTAATAAGTTTTTCATAGTAAAATATAAGCTATTTCATATACACCTCGCATAACATCACCAACTCCAAGGTGCAACGTATTTTTCTAAGATTGACTTACGGTCCGGCTATCACCAAGTGTGGGTCCGTGAGGAGGACATAGAGAAAATGGCTTTCCGAACTCGTTACGGACATTTTGAGTTTGTAGTTATGCATTTTAGTCTCACGATTGCACCGGCGGCATTCATGGATATAATGAACCGAGTGTGCCAACCTATGTTGGATAAGTCGGTAATCGTGTTCATTGACGACATACTTGTTTATTCTAAGAGTATGAAGGAACATGAACACCATTTGCGTGAAGTGTTGAAGACGTTGCGGAAGGAGAAGTTGTATGCAAAATTCTCCAAATGTGAATTTTGGCTAAGGAAAGTTCAATTCCTTGGCCATATTGTGAACAAAGATGGTATTCAAGTAGATTCGGGGAAGATAGAGACGGTGAAGAGTTGGGGACGATCGACTACGCCTACGGAAATCCGAAGTTTTCTCGGATTGGCCGGTTATTATCGTCGGTTTATCCAAGACTTTTCTAAGATTGCTTCCCCATTGATGAAGTTGACAAGAAAGAACACGAGATTTAATTGGGAGAACGAGTAAGAAATTGCTTTTCAATTGTTAAAAGAAAAGTTGTGTCGAGCTCCGGTGTTAGTATTGCCGGAAGGGGTGGAAGACATGACGGTTTATTGTGATGCTTCTTTAAATGGGCTCGGGTGTGTTCTAATGCAAAGGGGTAAAGTCATCGCTTATACCTCTCGACAATTAAAGGAACACAAAACGAGATATCCGACTCATGATCTTGAGTTGGCGGCGGTTGTGCATGCGTTGAAAATTTGGCGCCATTACTTGTATGGTGTCAAGTGTACGATTTATTCGGATCACAAGAGTTTGAAACACCTTTTCGATCAACGAGATTTGAATTATCGTCAACGTAGATGGATGGAT
Source organism: Rutidosis leptorrhynchoides (assembly GCF_046630445.1). Classification (NCBI taxonomy): domain Eukaryota; kingdom Viridiplantae; phylum Streptophyta; class Magnoliopsida; order Asterales; family Asteraceae; genus Rutidosis; species Rutidosis leptorrhynchoides. The sequence continues at coordinate 238,813,589 of NC_092333.1, read as the reverse complement.
GTGGTGAAAGACTATGATTGTGAAATACTTTATCATCCGGGTAAGGCGAATGTGGTCGTGGATGCGTTAAGTCAAAAGAGTCAACATCCGATGATACGAGTAGGATCGTTACGCATGATTATGATTAACAATTTTCTTGTAAAGCTTGGCGAGACTCAAATTGAAGCTTTTGTTAACAATAAGCATGAGGAATGAATCGTGGGACAAATGGAGTTTATTACCTTAGGTCCGCATGGTTTGTTATCTTTTCAAGGAAGAGTGTGGGTGCCTAAAATGGGTGATCATCGACGAGTGCTACTTGATGAAGCACATAAGTCAAAGTATTCCATTCATCCGGGTGCGACGAAAATGTACCTTGATTTGAAGAGGGAGTATTGGTGGCCCGATATGAAACGTGATATTGTTAAGTATGTTGAACAATGCGTCATGTGTTTGCAAGTCAAAGCCGAACACCAAAAGCCGTACCGTAAGTTACAACCATTGGAAGTCCCGAAATGGAAATGGGAGCACATTACCATGGACTTCATTACCAAGTTACCAAAGACGGCGAGAACCCAATATGATACGATTTGGGTGAAAGTTGATAGATTGACGAAGAGTGCTTTGTTTCTTCCCATTTGGGAAACGATATCGTCGGAGACTTTGTCCAAGTTGTTTATCAAGGAGGTGATATCGAGACATGGGGTTCCTATATCTATTGTTTCGGATCGAGATACTCGTTTCACGTCTCAGTTTTGGAATAAGTTTCATGAAGATATGGGTACTCAATTGAAAATGTGTTGGAATTCAATATAACAACATGTTCTTAATGTTAACATAATCACTAAACCAATTTAGTAAGATTTATAGCAAGCGGAATAAAGATTTATTAAGAAAACAAGTGTATATATTTGACCAATTTATTTGAATTCCAATTAGACATCAAGTCATGAAATATGCTTGCAAAATAGAAGTAGTTTAGAGGTTATACCTTCTCCAAGTTAGAAGGTATATGAGTGATGATGAAGATGATGAACAAGTGTGTAAAACTCAATCCTTTGATGCACCAACACCACCCTTTAAGTTAGTTAAGATTTAGACACTTAACTAGCTAATTAACCAAGCTCAAAACCCTTTTATTTGCACCTAATTTTCTGGACATCAGCAACTAGAAAGATGATGAGAATGCAAGCCTCAAAAAAGCATGAAACCTCAAGAGATTATACCCCAAACTTGATACCAACACCTAGCACTTTTGTTAGGATTAATTGACACTTGAAAAACTAGCTTGCAAAGAAGAAAAATGATCCTCTTTTTGACCCCCAAAGGCCACGGCAACAGCAACAGCAGAATGCTGTTTTTGGACAGTTTTTTCAAGCTTAAAATTTGTAGTTATCACTTGAAAGAATAAGTCAAACCTTGGTGTAAGTGTTAGGCATGCTTATGAGGAGTTGTGTAGTATTAAAAGTAACAAAGCAAACATGTGTGCCCTTCCTTGGAGTCCAAAATTCTGCCACACATAATGTTTTAATAATAATACTTGTAAGTTTATAAAAGTTTATAAACTTGTTATAAACTTATGTATTATTTTGTTACTTATATATTTTATAAAACCTTTTATAAAATATAACACAATATAATCATTTAAACCCATAAACAATTATATATAAATTATCCAAATAATTTATCTCAAGTGATAATATTTTAGAAACCCGATTTTCTAAAATCCAAGTGTCGCGTATTTGTTTAATGATCCAATTGTTAAGATCAAATACGTATAAGGTGTCGGTAAGTTTGTTATTGGGTATGACCCGACTTGGATCATAACATATTAGCCACATTAATTTAATATGTCTCTCGGGCATACGAAATACCTTCAATCTCCCACTTGCACGAGAAACATAAGAAATTAATGCAAGTGACGGATACCACCTAACGACCGTCCATCACCCCCAATATGTTATGACTTTATGCCATTCAATAACATCATCCCTTTCGAGTTCCCATCACGAATATGAATAGGTGAATCTTTTCATTTTATCCTTTTATCCTAGATGTCATGTTAAATCCAAGAGATACAGAGTGATCACTCTCTTCTAGATTTAACTTTATCAGGCCTTAGACATCTGACTCTCAACGAATAAGAGGGACAAATTCCATCTTGACTACATACGTCCTAAATATGTACCTTGCATTATGCCCGAGCTCTTCCTTGTGAACTACCATATTTCAGAATAGCGAAGGAAAGAATCAAGGCACAATACTTGGTAAATATCCGAACCCAATATGTATCTCAGGTCAGAGGATACAATGATATTCGCCTTTACTCAAGACTACATGTGATAAACCACAAAGGCTCCATTTAGTAAATCTTGAGGGCGGGTCTTCCAATATTTGTATCCCACAAATATCTATGAACCTTGGCTGCAACCTTGCCCCACATTCATCCCGTGAATGTATACCAATCCAAGTTCATAACAGTCTAAACCTCACACTTGTTCCCACAAACGTGATCGACTACGGAATTTAGAATAATTACTTATTCATGGATAAAATATGCAAAATAGGAACATAACTCAAGATTAATAAATTAATACCATAATTATATTAATGGGTTTGAACTACTTCATTCCGTTACAATACATAAAACAGATCATGACCAATCACTAGAATATCGAAGCCCTAATGCACAAACATGTCCAGTATGTTTCGCTCCATGTAAGAGCTTCGTGAGAGGATCTGCTATATTAAGATCTGTGTGAACTTTGCGAATACATATCTTTCCCTTTTCAACTTCATCCCTTATGTAGTTGAATCTCCGCTCAATGTGACGGGTCTTTTGATGAGCACGAGGTTCTTTGATTTGAGCAATCGCACCCTCGTTGTCACAAAGGATCTCAAGAGGTTCCTGAATGGAAGGGACTACTCCTAAGTCGTCGATGAATTTCTTCATCCATGCAGCTTCCTAAGCTGCCAATGAGGCGGCGATGTACTCCGACTCTGTAGTGGATAAAGCAACAACATCCTGTTTTGAACTCTTCCAAGAGACCGCACCTCCATTTAACGTGAAGACATAACCGGACTGTGATCGAGAATCATCTCGATCAGTTTGGAAACTCGCGTCCATGTAACCTTTTACAGCTAGTTCCTCCTCACCAAACCCATATATCAGAAACATATGCTTAGTCCTGCTAAGGTATTTCAATATACTTTTGACAGCAATCCAATGACTGTTTCCTGGGTTATTCTGGTATCTACTTGTCAGGCTAAGAGCGCATGACACGTCCGGTCTAGTGCATATCATTACATACATGATTGACCCAATAGCAGATGCGTACGGGACTTTCTTCATTCTCTCTTGTTCATCTTTGGTGGTAGGACACTGAGATGAACTGAGAAGCGTTCCCTTTTGAATAGGTACCAAACCTTTCTTAGAGTTGTCCATCTTGAACGTTTTCAAGATCTTTTCAATGTATGCACTTTGATTCAAACCTATCAGTTTCTTGGATCTATCCCTGTAGATCCCAATCCCCAAAACGTATTGTGCTTCTCCAAGATCCTTAATGGAGAAGCATTTACTTAGCCAAGTTTTAACACCTTCCATTGCCGGAATATCATTTCCAAATAACAATATATCATCCACATATAGTACAAGGAACATGATAGTGCTCCCACTAGCTTCTTGTATACACAAGCTTCATCACCATTTTTAATGAAGCCAAATTTCTTGGCCTCCTCATTAAAACGATGATTCCACATTCTAGATGCTTGTTTTAATCCGTAGATTGACTTCTTTAACTTGCATACCTTTTTGGGATATTTTGGATCAACAAAACCTTCAGGCTGAACCATATAGACATCTTCCTCAAGATGTCCATTTAGGAAAGCGGTCTTGACATCCATTTGCCATATTTCATAATCATAATGAGCAGCAATGGCAAGTAATATCCTAATAGACTTTAGCATTGCCACAGGCGAAAAAGTTTCATCATAGTCAACCCCTTGAGTTTGAGTGAAACCTTTTGCTACAAGTCTTACTTTATATGTATCCAAGTTTCCATGTATGTCGGTTTTCATTTTGAAAAGCCATTTACAATCAACTAGCCTTGAGCCAGTAGGTTGTTCAACAAGTTCCCAAACTTGGTTGTCATACATGGATTGCATCTCAACGTTCATGGCTTCCTGCCATTTATCCTTATCAATCCTTGATAAGGCATCATGGTAGTTTGTTGGTTCATCCAAATCAACCACATAGCAACCATCCATGAGAAACCCATATCTCTCAGGAGGATTACTAATCCTACCAGATCTGCGAACGTCTTGTGTATTTTGATCATCCATTTGATCACTCTCAACATTTTCATGTTGAGTGCTAGTGTCAACCAATTGTGTATCATCTACTTGATCTTGAACCTCTTCAAGATCTATCTTCCTTTCACTATTTCCTTCCATTAGGAACTTAGTTTCAAGGAATTCAGCCTTCCGAGCAACAAATACATTTTTCTCGGATGGATCATAGAAATAGTATCCCATATCATCCTTGGGATACCCTATGAAGATACACTTTGTGGATCGAGCATTCAACTTATTAGGGACGTACCACTTAGGATAAGCTTCACATCCCCATACCTTTAAGTATGATAGAGATGGAGGTTTTCCAAACTACATCTCATGAGGAGTTCGTTCCACTTTCTTGGTTGGGGCCATATTTAAAATACGAGCCACGGAGCATACACAATAACCCCAAAATGATAGAGGCAACGAGCTTCTAGCCATCATAGATCGAACCATATCCATTAGGGTTCGGTTCCTCCTTTCGGAAACTCCATTAAGTTGGGGTGTTCCAGGAGGAGTGAGCTGCGAGATAATCCCACAACTTCTAAGATGATCTTGGAAAGCTTCGCTTAGGTATTCACCTCCTCTATCAGTACGAAGTACCTTGATTGTCTTATTGAGTTGATTTTGTACTTCGTTTTGATACTCTTTGAATGCTTCAAAAGTTTCGTCCTTATGTCTTAACAAGTAGACATATCCGAAACGACTGAAGTCATCAATGAAAGTAACGAAGTATCTTTCACCATTCCTAGCTATGGGCTTAAAGGGTCCACATACATCCGAATGTATTAATCCCAATAAGTCTTTAGCCCTTTCATAGGTCCCTTTGAAATGTGCTTTAGTCATTTTGCCTTGTAAACAAGATTCACATACATCAAACGAGTCTAGTTCATTTGATTTCAAAAGTTCATTCTTTTGAAGTGTATGCATTCGATTCTTGTTTATGTGACCAAGGCGGCAATGCCATAAGTAGGAATCACTCAAATCCCTTTTGATTTTCTTGGTGTTTGCATGGAACATTGAGCTATTGTATGATGTGTCATCATGAACCAATTCATAAATACCATTCGAAGGCGAGGCCTTGAAATAGAACACATTATCTAAAGAAACATGGATATCATCATTAATGAAATTAAGGTTAAAACCATATTGTTTCAAACGGGATACAGAAATAATGTTTCGTGATAAATCGGGTGCATACAAAATATTTTTCAAAATAAGCTCCAAACCACTTGGAAGCTTTAAAACAAAGTCTCCATGAGCTTTCACTTGCACCCTTGCTCCATTTCCCATGGATAGACTTGTTGTTCCCGCATCTTGATTACTTCTTTTGAACCCCTGCAAAGAATTGCAAATATGAGTTCCACATCCTGTGTCTAATACCCATGTATTAGAAGAAGTAATACTAAGCTCAATGTATACCATATATACATTACCTGAGGTTTGCCCTGCATCCCTCTTTTCCTTCAACTCCTTAAGGTAGACCGGGCAGTTGCGTTTCCAGTGACCCATTTCACCGCAACCAAAGCACGGGTCTTCCTTGGGGTTAGCCTTTCCGGCAACCTTTTACTTCTTGTTGTTGTGGGTTGGGGTAACCATCTTCCCCTTTCCCTTACCCTTACCTTGGTAGGTGGGTCCTTTCCTATTAGCCGCCTTCGGCTTAGAAGTGTTATTATTTTTGGACCCGCCTTCATTGATCGTAAACACGGGTGAAGCCCTTTTACCCATGCTTGCTTCTGCTGTCTTAAGCATGGCATGTAATTCGCCAATGCTCTTATCCCATCCATTCATGTTGTAGTTCATTACAAATGTGTCAAACCTCTTTGACAAGGAATTAAGGATAAGGTCTGTGGCTAATTCATTAGACACGTTGCAGTTTAGACGGTTTGCTCGATCAATTAGGCTTTTCATCTTAAGGACATAAGATGAAACGGATTTGGAGTCGTCCATCCAACATGCATGAAGTGCTCGAACTGTTTCAAAGCGCTCGACACGAGCTTGTTGAAGGAACATCTCCTTCAACTATGTGATCATGTCATATGCACTATGATGCTCAAAATCCTTTTGGAGTTCGGGTATCGTAGTCCCAAGCATGAGGCAAGAAACTTGCAATGAATCGGTGCAATATTTCTCCCAATAAGCCATGCCTTTCGTATCATCCTCGTCCGGTTGATCGGGAATGGGGTCTTCCAACACATACGCCCTGTCCTCTAGTTTGAGGACAATTCTTAGATTGCGGAACCAATCCATGAAGTTCGTATGGTTGGGTTTTTCCTTTTCGAGGATTGACCTCAACGATAGGTTGTTAAAGTTTATTGGTGCGTTGGGAATGTTGTTGTTATTGGCGGCCATATACAAAATTTAACAAAGTTGTTTAAGTATCAATTTTAATTTAACAATCAATACCCTTTAAATCCAATTGATATTTATTAAATTTTAGAATCCAACGGTAAACCAAATTTCGGTTAGGTGACATTTATCCCGTCATTTGATTTAGCTAGGTAGTCATTGTCATAACCCGTCCTTAACCATAAGAACGTGTTAGATAACGTATGATTTCATTGCGAGGTATTGACCTCTATATGCGATTTTTTTTAAAAAGGAAAACTGCATATATTATACATTACAAACCAAACCATTATTTTTGTACAAGCTTTAGATAATAAAAAGATGATTATCGTTTAACGATAATCTTCGACTTACAAACTTTACAAATGATAATAACAACACGATTTCTAGCATATTTTACAACACACGTCCTCGGATATGCAGTTTTATTTTTGACACAAATATGAGTACGCATGATCCTGCTTAGATTCAACATAATGCAGCGGAAGCTTTAATTATCACCTGAGAATAAACATGTTTAAAAACGTCAACATAAAGTTGGTGAGATATAGGTTTAGTGCGCAGCAATATATATATATAGACCACAAGATTTCGTATATAAACATTTCAATAAAAATATTCTAAGTGGTTGAGCACTTGGTAACCATACTTAACATTTTCACGTCGCATATTCCCTTTAATATGAAATCTTACTACACCGTACCAAGTGTAGTCACAAAACGAAGTACTGTGCAACCGTTGAATACTGGTCGTCCAGTCCGATTGGGGTTGTCAGGCCCGATAGATCTATCAACAGGATTCGCGTTTACATTACCGCTGTAAATATTAGTTACCAAGCTACAGGGAAGTATGCCAGTGGTACAACTCAACGTAGAATATATTTTTCAGTTACTTGTGTCCATAATGTAAAACATAAAATACATGTATTCTCATCCCGAAATATTTAGAGTTTAAAAGTGGGACTATATACTCACTCTTGTCTTGATGATATATATATTTTGACTCGGTCTTCCGGTTGATATCACGAACCTATCCATATATAATATATCAATATGTTTTCATTTTAAAACAAACGTTATATATATATATACTTGTTATACTTTTAATATTTTGAATATTTCCTTAGTCCGTAGTTAGCATTCCGATGTTAGTAATTCAATTTTTAATGGTTCATTTTTAGATGTTTAATATACCCGCAATAAACAAAACCCCCAACGAAATAAATAAAACCCCATCGTATATGTATTGGTCGAGATTAATCTTGACCCATGGTACCGGTGTTGTCAAATGACGTGTTGCGTACATAAAGTACCGGTGTTGTCAAATGACGTGTTGCGTACAATCATGGGATCTTATGATTAATCTTCTCGTGTTGTTTACGGGTGATCCTGAACCATATAAAATTGAATTATAAGTACATATATATAAAATATCATGTTATCTTAGAAATATGTGATTTATATCATTTTTTTCCAATTGATCCCGTAGTTGAAATGATCTAGGATAACCAATTTTGTTTCGGTCATAGTTTCTTCGTTACAAATCCGTTTTCGTTGATTCAAATTGCCATCTTCTTGGATCGAGTTCTTCTTTAAGACTATGAACTGTAAATACCTTGGTTTGTATTCAAAATCATACGGCATAAGTGAAACATTAGTGAAACATATGAAGTTAAACATTTTTGTTACAACAAAATCATTTAATGACCATTTTTCTAAAAATACTTATACTTTGAAAAACCAAGTTTTTACCTTGTTAAATTAGCATATACATAAGTTATATTACAGGTCTTGAAGTATTTTAAAAGTTAAGTTAGAAGGATCTATTTAGTTTGCAAACAAGTTTGAAAACATTCAAACTATGTTCTTGTTGTTAAACTTTTGTACCACAAAATAAGATAGCTATATATATATGAATCGAATAAGGTTATGAACATAGATTCTACCTCAGGTTCCTTGGATAAAGTTGCTGTAAAAGAGAAGTAAGAAGCTAGAATAAAAAGGGTGATGGAAGTGGATGAAAGATTGGAAGTAAGTTGGTGTTCTTGGAAGGTTTTCTTGAAGTGTTTTTGTATGGTTTTCTTATGGTGTTTTAGTATGGTTTTTGAAGCTAGATCTTCATGGAACTTTGCTGGATTGTTGAAGGTGTTTAAGGCTTCAAAGTTTGTGTGTGTTTTGGCTAAAAAGTTGAAGTAAAAATGAACCAAAATGATCATGTATAAATACTACAAAAAAACGTGGCATAAGGAGTATATGGACAAAATTTTCAAGTAATCATTTTATGTATCTAGTCCTAATTGTTTCCAAATACAATTACCTAGCCCTAAGGGCATGAACATGGCTGGTTAGGTGGTGATTTTGATGTGTATTTACTATTAGTAAATACGTATAGAAGCTAGGTATGATACGAGTACAAATACTCTAAATATACGTATAGAAATTTTGTGAAAAATGGAATGAGGATTCAAATATAGCTATCTTTTGTGAATACACTTATATGATTTTATGTATTTAAGTTCTTAAAAGTGATTAAATACATTACTTATACAATATATGTATAAACATTATAGTCTTAAGTATTTAAGTCAAATAACGTTACGTATTGTTATCGTTTTGAAAACTTAAGTTAGTAGTTTCAAAATACACATATAACTTGTTGTTATTAATACAAAATGAGATATTAAAACATTCATTAATCATGTTAAATATGTATATATACATATATATACACAAACGTATAATTATCATATATTGTATAGTTCGTGATATCATCGGTCAAACTAGACGGTCAAACGTTGTGTAAAACTCTTTTCGGAAATATAAGTCTCGACAATTTGGATTGCTTATCATGTTGGCAAGGTTTAATTTATGTAAATATTAATCTTATAAGTATAGTATGATTGAAAAAAATGCGGGTCGTTACATTACCTCCCCGTTAAATAAATTTCGTCCCGAAATTTTAAAATTGTACCTATTTTGCGTCATCGAGAAACAAGTGTGGATACTTTTGCTTCATCTGATCCTCTCGTTCCCAAGTAAACTCGGGACCTCTTCTAGCATTCCAACGAACCTTAACAATCGGTATATTACTCTGTTTGAGCTGTTTAACTTCACGGTCCATGATTTCGATTGGTTCTTCGACGAATTGTAGTTTCTCGTCGACATGAATTTCTTCAAGAGGAATGGTAAGGTCTTCCTTTGCAAGACACTTCTTAAGGTTTGAGACGTGAAAGGTATTATGTACTCCGGCGAGTTGTTGTGGTAACTCGAGTCGATAAGCTACCGGTCCAATGCGTTCGATGATCTTAAACGGGCCTACGTATCTTGGGTTCAGTTTACCCCTTTTGCCGAAACGTATTACACCTTTCCAAGGTGACACCTTTAGCATAACCATGTCCCCGACCTGAAACTCTAATGGTTTCCTTCGAACATCGGCGTAGCTCTTTTGGCGACTACGGGCTGTTTTCAATCTCTCCTTGATTTGCACTATCTTCTCAGTCGTTTCATGTATGATCTCGGGACCAGTTAAATGTCGATCTCCTACTTCATTCCAACAGATAGGAGATCTACACTTCCTTCCGTACAATGCTTCGAATGGCGCAGCTCCAATGCTCGCATGATAACTATTATTATACGAGAATTCTGCTAACGGTAGATATTTATCCCATCCGTTTCCAAAATCGATCACACATGCCCTGAGCATGTCTTCGAGAGTCTGAATCGTTCTTTCACTCTGTCCATCGGTTTGTGGATGATATGCGGTACTCATATCCAACCGAGTTCCTAGTGCCTCCTGTAGTGATTGCCAGAATTTTGAGGTAAATCTACTATCACGATCGGATATAATGGAAATAGGTATTCCATGCCTTGAAACAACTTCCTTTATATACAATCGTAATAGTTTCTCCATTCTATCCGTTTCCTTTATAGGCAAGAAATGTGCAGACTTGGTGAGACGATCAACAATCACCCAAATGGTGTCGTATCCCCAGGCAGTCTTTGGTAACTTCGTGATGAAATCCATGGTAATACCGTCCCATTTCCATTCTGGAATTTCTGGTTGTTGAAGTAACCCTGACGGCTTCTGGTGTTCTGCTTTAACCTTGGAACAAGTTAAACACTCCCCAACATATGTTGCAACGTCTGTTTTTAAATTAGGCCACCAATAATGCGTCTTAAGATCTTGGTACATCTTTCCAACTCCAGGATGTATCGAATATCTTGTCTTATGTGCCTCGTTCAATATCAACTTCCTTAATCCACCCAACTTCGGTACCCAAATACGATTTGCAAAATATCGAATTCCATCTTCCCGCATAACGAGTTGCTTCTCATACTTCTTCATTATTTCATTTCCTATATTTTCTTTAGTAAGTGCTTCTCGTTGAACTTCTTTGATTTGTGAGTTGAGATTCATGCGAATTTTTATGTTCATCGCTCGTACTCGAATTGGTTCTCGTTCCTTTCTGCTTAGAGCGTCGGCCACCACGTTCGCTTTCCCGGGATGATAACGAATTTCACAATCATAGTCATTTATTAACTCAACCCACCTACGTTGCCTCATGTTCAGCTGTTTTTGATCGAAAATATGTTGAAGGCTTTTATGATCAGTAAACACAGTGAATTTAACCCCATACAAGTAATGTCTCCACATCTTCAATGCAAACACGACTGCTCCCAGTTCTAGATCATGCGTCGTATAATTCCGCTCGTGAATCTTCAATTGTCGGGATGCAAATGCAATTACTTTCTTTCGTTGCATAAGAACACAACCAAAACCTTGTCGCGAAGCGTCACAATATATTTCAAAATCATCGTTCCCTTCAGGTAACGATAAAATAGGCGCCGTAGTTAACTTCTTCTTCAATAATTGAAATGCGTTCTCCTGCTCCGAGGTCCATTCGTATTTCTTCCCTTTTTGCGTTAATGCTGTCAACGGCTTAGCTATTCGAGAAAAATCTTGAATAAACCTTCTATAATAACCGGCTAAACCCAAAAATTGGCGTATCTGCATTGGTGTCTTAGGAGTCTCCCATTTTTCAATGGCTTCAATTTTTGCTGGATCAACCTGAATTCCTTTGCTACTAACAACGTGGCCAAGAAATTGTACTTCTTTCAACCAGAAAGCACACTTAGAAAATTTAGCATAAAGTTGTTCTTTTCTCAACAACTCCAGTATCAACCTTAAATGCTCTTCATGCTCTTGCTCACTCTTGGAATAGATAAGAATATCATCAATGAAAACGATAACAAACTTATCTAAATACGGACTACAAACTCGATTCATGAGGTCCATGAATACAGCTGGCGCATTCGTCAATCCAAACGGCATAACCAAAAATTCGTAATGACCATAACGTGTCCGAAAAGCAGTTTTCGGAATGTCCTCTTCTTTGACGCGTAGTTGATGATAGCCCGATCTTAAGTCGATTTTCGAATAAACACATGATCCTTGCAATTGATCAAATAAGTCATCAATTCTTGGTAGTGGATACCGATTCTTGATAGTTAACTTATTTAATTCACGATAGTCTATACACATCCTAAAAGATCCATCTTTCTTCTTAACAAACAAAATTGGAGCTCCCCACGGTGAAGTACTCGGTCGTATGAATCCACGGTCCAGTAATTCTTTTAACTGACTTTGAAGTTCTTTTAACTCGGACGGTGCAAGTCTATATGGAGCACGAGCCACTGGTGCAGCTCCTGGTACTAAATCTATTTGAAATTCTACCGATCTAAATGGAGGTAATCCCGGCAATTCTTCCGGAAAAACTTCGGGAAAATCTCTTGCCACAGGCACGTCATTGATGCACTTCTCTTCCTTTTCGACTTTATTAACATGTGCTAAAATAGCGTAACATCCCTTTTCTAAACACTTTTTGGCTTTCAAACAGCTAATGAGTTTTAGCTTTGAATCACCCTTCTCTCCGTAAATCATCACCGGCATTTTATCCTTACCAGGAATACGAATTGCCTTCTTGGCACAAACAACTTCCGCTCCTACTTTGGACATCCAGTCCATGCCGACTATTACATCAAAACTTCCTAATTCTACGGGTATCAAATCAATCTTAAATGTTTCTCCGGCTAAATTTATCTTACAATCACGACAAATTTTATCGGCTTTAATTAGTTTACCATTAGCTAACTCAATCATGTACTTAGCATCTAGAGGTAATGATGAACAATTCAATTTAGTGTAAAAATTTATACACACGTAACTTCTATCGGCGCCAGTATCAAATAAAATAGATGCTGATAAGTTATTAATGGTAAACGTACCCGTAACAAGCTCCGGGTCTTCTCGTGCCTCTCTAGCATTAATAACAAACGCTCTTCCACGTGCAGGTCCGCCATTCTGATTCGGGCACTGACTCTTATAGTGACCTTGTTTTCCACAACCAAAACAAGTAATGGTAGCCAAAGCAGTTCTATTTGCGTTGGTGGCAGGAGTCTTGTTGCCATTTGTAACGAGAGCCTTACAATCTTCCGCAAGATGACCTTGTCGATTACACTTGGTGCATAACACACTACAGTAACCAAAGTGATGTTTGTGGCAACGGTTGCATAAAGGATTTTGTCCTTTATAACCAAAGCTTAAACCACTACCCGCACCTTGCGTGTTTTCTTGTTTCTTAAAAGATTGTTGTTGGTTACCTCGATCATAATTTCCATTCCACTTTCTTTTGTTACCTGATACCTTCACATCAGTATTGGATACTTTCTTATCCATGATGACCTGATCCATTAGCTCGTTTGCCATGGTTATAGCTTCATGAATTGTCTTAGGTTTCGATGCTGTAGTATTTGCCTTGACCTTTTTGGGCAAACCAGCTTTGTACATTTCAATCTTCCGTTCTTCGGTTGGAACCAATTCAGGACATAGCAAAACTAATTCCATGAATCGCTGGTTGTAGTTGGTGATTTCAGTACCAACCACCTTCAAACTTCGTAACTCATCTTCTAACTTAATAACCTCATTCCTTGGACAATACTCGGTGATTATCATTGCTTTGAATTCTTCCCATGGAGTATCATAAGCTACATCTCCTCCTACCGCCTTCACATAATTCTTCCACCATGTGAGTGCACTATCTTGTAAAGTGCACGATGCAAACTTGGTCATGTCTTTTTCATCACAACCGCTGATTTTGAACACCGTCTCCATCTTTTCTATCCATCGGGTTAAACCGATAGGTCCTTCTGTTCCACTGAATGATGATGGCTTGCAAGCTTGGAACGTCTTGTAGGAGCATCCTACACGAGGATTTGGATTAACTGCAGCAGCTCTTGCAGCCTCAACCCATAACATTCTGTCGTTCACTCGCTGGTTGATGAGTTCCTCGAGTTCTTGTTCCGTCATTCGATTCAATCGCGCCATTTCCTAATGAAAGAAAATAATTATTCACATGGATTATTATAGATGTAGTGTGTATTTATAGTACATTATAGCTTATTAATAATATGAACTAGGTATTATTATAAAAGCCTTTTCTTCTTATTAGCGTTTTATAATTATATCTTGGGTAGTACCTACCCGTTAATGTTCATACTTAATAGCTTAGTACAGAATCAATTACTACAATCTAAATAATACTTAACCATGGAAAATTATTGCATTTCATACTTCAATATTTTACATATGCTTATCTTACATCGAACATTAAGCAAACCACACTATTAATATTATACAAAACATTATTCGGTTCCATGGTTTGACACAGCAGCGCATCGTTTGATCTATTTTCTAGGACGTTTAGACACAAAGATTTGCTTAACGCTTATCCTAACTGTCTGCCTATATTTTGGCTGTGGGACTGAAGAACTGGATGCCGGGACAGAACGAATAGGAATAGCGGGGATAGGGGTGGTAGTGTTGAGTGGAATTGGTGCCACATCATTCTCATTAAACTCGGGATTTGGATTTTCTAATTCATTAGCCTTTCGTTTCTTTCCTAGTTCGAACTCGTCTTTTGTAATTTCCTGTATTTCTTCCTCGGGTTCACTTTCCTCCTCGGGTTCACTTTCCTCCTCGGGTTCACTTTCCTCCTCGGGTTCACTTTCCTCCTCGGGTTCACTTTCCGGGTTCTCTATAGTTGGTTCATCCGGAATTTGTGAGTCTTCCCCAAGGATATCATTTTCGTCATCGGACAGGTTAATGACTGGAACGCCATCTGAAGATTCTGATTCGGAGTCGTTGATTGTGATAACAATTTTTGAGCTCGACATCTATCACACAACAACTAACCCATTAGTACTTATATAATATTTACATATAAATTTTAACCAACAGTGATAAGCAATGGTTTTTTTTTTTTTTTTTAAATCAGACCCGGTCAAAGTCCAGACTTACTAATGTATCCTAACGGCTTCTCGGTTAGACACACTAATGCAGACCTGGTTCGCTAAGACCAACGCTCTGATACCACATGTCATAACCCGTCCTTAACCATAAGAACGTGTTAGATAACGTATGATTTCATTGCGAGGTATTGACCTCTATATGCGATTTTTTTTAAAAAGGAAAACTGCATATATTATACATTACAAACCAAACCATTATTTTTGTACAAGCTTTAGACATTAAAAAGATGATTATCGTTTAACGATAATCTTCGACTTACAAACTTTACAAATGATAATAACAACACGATTTCTAGCATATTTTACAACACACGTCCTCGGATATGCAGTTTTATTTTTGACACAAATATGAGTACGCATGATCCTGCTTAGATTCAACATAATGCAGCGGAAGCTTTAATTATCACCTGAGAATAAACATGTTTAAAAACGTCAACATAAAGTTGGTGAGATATAGGTTTAGTGCGCAGCAATATATATATATAGACCACAAGATTTCGTATATAAACATTTCAATAAAAATATTCTAAGTGGTTGAGCACTTGGTAACCATACTTAACATTTTCACGTCGCATATTCCCTTTAATATGAAATCTTACTACACCGTACCAAGTGTAGTCACAAAACGAAGTACTGTGCAACCGTTGAATACTGGTCGTCCAGTCCGATTGGGGTTGTCAGGCCCGATAGATCTATCAACAGGATTCGCGTTTACATTACCGCTGTAAATATTAGTTACCAAGCTACAGGGAAGTATGCCAGTGGTACAACTCAACGTAGAATATATTTTTCAGTTACTTGTGTCCATAATGTAAAACATAAAATACATGTATTCTCATCCCGAAATATTTAGAGTTTAAAAGTGGGACTATATACTCACTCTTGTCTTGATGATATATATATTTTGACTCGGTCTTCCGGTTGATATCACGAACCTATCCATATATAATATATCAATATGTTTTCATTTTAAAACAAACGTTATATATATATATACTTGTTATACTTTTAATATTTTGAATATTTCCTTAGTCCGTAGTTAGCATTCAGATGTTAGTAATTCAATTTTTAATGGTTCATTTTTAGATGTTTAATATACCCGCAATAAACAAAACCCCCAACGAAATAAATAAAACCCCATCGTATATGTATTGGTCGAGATTAATCTTGACCCATGGTACCGGTGTTGTCAAATGACGTGTTGCGTACATAAAGTACCGGTGTTGTCAAATGACGTGTTGCGTACAATCATGGGATCTTATGATTAATCTTCTCGTGTTGTTTACGGGTGATCCTGAACCATATAAAATTGAATTATAAGTACATATATATAAAATATCATGTTATCTTAGAAATATGTGATTTATATCATTTTTTCCCAATTGATCCCGTAGTAGAAATGATCTAGGATAACCAATTTTGTTTCGGTCATAGTTTCTTCGTTACAAATCCGTTTTCGTTGATTCAAATTGCCATCTTCTTGGATCGAGTTCTTCTTTAAGACTATGAACTGTAAATACCTTGGTTTGTATTCAAAATCATACGGCATAAGTGAAACATTAGTGAAACATATGAAGTTAAACATTTTTGTTACAACAAAATCATTTAATGACCATTTTTCTAAAAATACTTATACTTTGAAAAACCAAGTTTTTACCTTGTTAAATTAGCATATACATAAGTTATATTACAGGTCTTGAAGTATTTTAAAAGTTAAGTTAGAAGGATCTATTTAGTTTGCAAACAAGTTTGAAAACATTCAAACTATGTTCTTGTTGTTAAACTTTTGTACCACAAAATAAGATAGCTATATATATATGAATCGAATAAGGTTATGAACATAGATTCTACCTCAGGTTCCTTGGATAAAGTTGCTGTAAAAGAGAAGTAAGAAGCTAGAATAAAAAGGGTGATGGAAGTGGATGAAAGATTGGAAGTAAGTTGGTGTTCTTGGAAGGTTTTCTTGAAGTGTTTTTGTATGGTTTTCTTATGGTGTTTTAGTATGGTTTTTGAAGCTAGATCTTCATGGAACTTTGCTGGATTGTTGAAGGTGTTTAAGGCTTCAAAGTTTGTGTGTGTTTTGGCTAAAAAGTTGAAGTAAAAATGAACCAAAATGATCATGTATAAATACTACAAAAAAACGTGGCATAAGGAGTATATGGACAAAATTTTCAAGTAATCATTTTATGTATCTAGTCCTAATTGTTTCCAAATACAATTACCTAGCCCTAAGGGCATGAACATGGCTGGTTAGGTGGTGATTTTGATGTGTATTTACTATTAGTAAATACGTATAGAAGCTAGGTATGATACGAGTACAAATACTCTAAATATACGTATAGAAATTTTGTGAAAAATGGAATGAGGATTCAAATATAGCTATCTTTTGTGAATACACTTATATGATTTTATGTATTTAAGTTCTTAAAAGTGATTAAATACATTACTTATACAATATATGTATAAACATTATAGTCTTAAGTATTTAAGTCAAATAACGTTACGTATTGTTATCGTTTTGAAAACTTAAGTTAGTAGTTTCAAAATACACATATAACTTGTTGTTATTAATACAAAATGAGATATTAAAACATTCATTAATCATGTTAAATATGTATATATACATATATATACACAAACGTATAATTATCATATATTGTATAGTTCGTGATATCATCGGTCAAACTAGATGGTCAAACGTTGTGTAAAACTCTTTTCGGAAATATAAGTCTCGACAATTTGGATTGCTTATCATGTTGGCAAGGTTTAATTTATGTAAATATTAATCTTATAAGTATAGTATGATTGAAAAAAATGCGGGTCGTTACAGTCATTATATGACAATTGCAATCCTTTTGCAATTTCTAAGTTATGGGATCATGCAATCCTTTTGCATGGCATATTTATCCCATCAACGCCTATTTGTTCCTCATGCTTCGGTGACCCTAAGTTCATGATTCCCAAATCAAGTCGTCCTACTTGTGCTAACGTGTAAATTCAACACACAAGTGGTTAGGTGACCTTTATCCCACAAGTGTGCGAGATTCACCTCAATCATATTAGTTTGCTCATAACGGTTAGGTGACCTTTATCCCATTATGAGTTCCCTAATATTTTTAAGTGTTGCACAAAAGGATGGCGTTTAACTTGTTTACCTTGTTAATTAAGGGATTTTAAGTTTTCTTTAATTCTAGTTTGAGAAAACATTTATGCCATACACCAACATGCATTTAGTGTATGGTTTATTTGAAAATCCATTTTTCATGTTGTGTAATATAAACCATTTTATATATGTGATTCAATAACGATTTATTATAATCCTTTTCTTGTTCTTAATAACCATTTATTAACGTCTTTTGCCATTTCTATTTAACCAATTAAATTGTAGTTTGGTAAATTTCACGTTGTTAATAAATTAACTAATTAAATTGTAATTTTGCTTGTTGTTAACTTGTGTGATAACTTGTTGTAGTAACATACACAATCCACAATCATACAAGAAATTAAACAACCACGCATGGAAAACAAATGTGTTCACAATCAAGCCAATTTGGTAGACATTTGTTTAGCCGAAAACAAATGTCACCGGTTAAGGGTTATAACATAAAGTAAGAGATTTCAAATCTCCCACTTAATCTTGCATTTTCCTTGTCTTCATCTTGCATCTTCATTTTTACAAAAAATATATCCTAATACATTTTTCTAGAAAATGAAAATACAACCTAATCTATTTTACATACCAAATATAAAATAAATTACATAACCAAATGAATGAATATTACAACCAAATGAATGAATTAATTATTACATACCAAATGAATAATACAAATCATTCAACCATTCAACCATTCAAACACAAGGTCAAGGCTTGATTGTGAACAACAACATATGAACAAAATATGAACCAAATGGCAATCCAAAACCCTATTTTGGAACCCTCAAAATTCGGCCAAAACATAACCCACCCAAAACCAATGAATTTTTTGCATTCTATATTCATGCATGTACATAAAATGCAAAGTCATGGTGAGTTTAATAACCATATAAGAAGCATAATCCATAGACTTCGGCTCTGATAGCATTGTTGGAATTCAATATAACAACATGTTCTTAATGTTAACATAATCACTAAACCAATTTAGTAAGATTTATAGCAAGCGGAAGCAAGATGAATTCTGCGCTTTCGGACGAAGACTGGTGGCTCCATACGGTATCAAAAGCCTATTTAGGAGAAGATTTATTAAGAAAACAAGTGTATATATTTGACCAATTTATTTGAATTCCAATTAGACATCAAGTCATGAAATATGCTTGCAAAATAGAAGTAGTTTAGAGGTTATACCTTCTCCAAGTTAGGAGGTATATGAGTGATGATGAAGATGATGAACAAGTGTGTAAAACTCAATCCTTTGATGCACCAACACCACCCTTTAAGTTAGTTAAGATTTAGACACTTAACTAGCTAATTAACCAAGCTCAAAACCCTTTTATTTGCACCTAATTTTCTGGACATCAGCAACTAGAAAGATGATGAGAATGCAAGCCTCAAAAAAGCATGAAACCTCAAGAGATTATACCCCAAACTTGATACCAACACCTAGCACTTTTGTTAGGATTAATTGACACTTGAAAAACTAGCTTGCAAAGAAGAAAAATGATCCTCTTTTTGACCCCCAAAGGCCACGGCAACAGCAACAGCAGAATGCTGTTTTTGGACAGTTTTTTCAAGCTTAAAATTTGTAGTTATCACTTGAAAGAATAAGTCAAACCTTGGTGTAAGTGTTAGGCATGCTTATGAGGAGTTGTGTAGTATTAAAAGTAACAAAGCAAACATGTGTGCCCTTCCTTGGAGTCCAAAATTCTGCCACACATAATGTTTTAATAATAATACTTGTAAGTTTATAAAAGTTTATAAACTTGTTATAAACTTATGTATTATTTTGTTACTTATATATTTTATAAAACCTTTTATAAAATATAACACAATATAATCATTTAAACCCATAAACAATTATATATAAATTATCCAAATAATTTATCTCAAGTGATAATATTTTAGAAACCCGATTTTCTAAAATCCAAGTGTCGCGTATTTGTTTAATGATCCAATTGTTAAGATCAAATACGTATAAGGTGTCGGTAAGTTTGTTATTGGGTATGACCCGACTTGGATCATAACATATTAGCCACATTAATTTAATATGTCTCTCGGGCATACGAAATACCTTCAAAATGAGCACCGCGTATCATCCTCAAACGGATGGTCAAACCTAGCGTACGAACCAAACGTTGGAGGATATGTTAAGGGCGTGTGTTATTGATTTCGGCGGTAGTTGGGATGAGCACTTACCATTGGTGGAATTCTCGTACAATAATAGTTATCACACTAGTATTGGAATGCCACCTTATGAGATGCTTTATGGGCGTAGGTGTCGAACTCCTATTTGTTGAGGTGAAGTGGGGCAACGAGAAATCGGGAGTATCGATTTGGTCCTAGAGACGAATAGTAAGATTGAGATGATTCGGGATCGACTTAAGGCGGCGCAAGATAGACAAAAATCTTATGCCGATAAAGGTAGATGAATGATTGAATTTCAAGAAGGTGACATGGTGATGCTTAAGGTTTCGCCATGGAAGGGTGTTATTCGGTTTCGAAAGCGAGGAAAGTTAGCTCCTCGGTTTATTGTTCCTTTCAAGGTTTTGGCACGTGTTGGTGAGGTTGCTTATAGACTAGAGTTACCCAAAGAGCTTGCGGGGATTCATAATACATTTCATGTTTTCCATCTCCGTAAGTGTCTTGCGGATGACTCGACTTGGGTGCCGTTAGATGAGATTACCTTGAACAACAAGCTAGAGTATGTTAAAGAACCGATAGCCATTCTTGATGAGAAGGTTAAAATGTTACAGAACAAAGAAGTTAGAACTTTCAAAGTGCAATGGCGTCATCGAAAAGGTTTCGAGTTTACGTAGGAATCCGAAGAGTTTGTTTTGGTTTATCTTCCAGCTTATCATGCGGCTTGGATCGCGAGGACGCGCTCCGATTCAAGTGGGGGAGAGTTGTAACATCTCGTTTTCTCCCTACATGTCTTAAGGTATATACTTAACCGTTAGTACGTCTATATTTCGTTGTTATGTGATTAATAAATTTAAATGGTAATTTGATGTGTATGCGTTATGTATATATATAAATATACGTAACGCATGAGAACGTATAAGTGCATGAGTATATACGCGGTTAGGAGTGTAGTAAGTCTTGTAAGACTATTTGGTGAAGGCTAGGGAATATAGGAAGCGGGAATGGAATGTACAAGTCGAATAAATCAGTGATGGAGTTTAAGTTGTCGAAATGACCAGGCGCAGGCCTTTGCCGCGCCGCGAAAGTCCATGTCGCGCCGCGACGTTGGACATAAAACAAAGTTAGGAGGCTCGATATTCAGATCAAAAATCACTTGCAATGTCGTGCCGTGGTAAAGGGAGTCGCGCCGTGACACTAGGCGCAAACCAATGTCAGGAGGAGATCAAAACAGCTCGAGAATTACGTGAAACACTGCGCCGCGGCAAAAAAGGGTCGCGCCGCGACTATCTGTGCAGTCTGGTTCCGAATTTAGTTTTAAAAGGTGTAGTTCGAGGGTAATTTGGTCTTTTCGCATGTAGATCTGATTGGAGCATTTAATCTCCACCACTTATCCATATTATTCATTTCTTTTCCATTTTTCTTCTCCATTTACTCTCAAAACATAAAACCCACTTAGATTCAAAGTGAGATTTGAGAGTGAAGAATTTAGAGTTGATCTTTGGAGCAAGAATTAAAGTTGTTCTCCTCGTTCTTAGCTACGAGTGGATAGTGTTGGTAAGTCTTAACTCCGTATTTTGAGTTTTAGTTAATTTATGGCTAGAGTTTGGCCATTTGGGACTTGTAAGACCCATTTGGGGATTTAATGGGTGGATTTGGGTTAATTTGATGTATGAAAACCCAAATGGTGTTAACCTAGGGTTTGTTCATATAATTGGGGTTTTGTAATTGTTAAATTGAGTTGCTAGTCACTAACACACTTGTAAATGATGAAAGTATGTTAAGGGGTTAAGTTTGACCAAGTTTGTGGGTATAAGTGTTAAAATGGGTCAAATGAGTCATGGTTGACCTAATTGGGTGAAATGGGTATGAAATACCCAAAGTTTGTGTTAATTGGTGATAGTAGGCTCTAATCACTAGCTTTTAGTGATTTATGACGAGTCATGGCCATTAATGGGCGGTTTGGTGGGTGTGAGTCATTTAATGCGGTTAGGACATTAAATGCTCAAGAGTGAGTAATGTGGTTAATTCCACTTGTTGTGTATTGAATGTGTACTTATTTATTAGGTACCTTGCTTGAAGCATTCAGGAGTAATTAATCACCACCGACGTGATAAGGTGAGTGGAATAATTATATGCCTGCATATATGATGTATTTATTTATGTAGTATGAGTCGTGAAGTGTCGACGTGTTAAGACACCACTTCTCACGTGGCGAGTGAAGTGTCGATGTGTTAAGACACCACTCGGGAGTGAAGCATCGACGTGTTAAGATGCCACTCCGAGAGATGTAACGAGTGAAGTGTCGATGTGTTAAGGCACCACTCGGGGTGAAGTGTCGACGTGTTAAGGCACCACCCAGGGTGAAGTATCGACGTGTTAAGATGCAACCTGTGGGTTAGTTACGACGTGTTAAGTGCGCTAATTTTTGTTATGAACTCCGACGGTCTTTTAACTACCGTTCCCTCGTTCGATTGGTTAACCATGGTTGTGCGTCGTATTGTAGCATATTACATTGCTCGAGTTATATGCTAACGTTATGCTAGCTTGTGTGGTTGGAAGTTTAGTTATTATACTTGTGATGGTATGATTATTTATATTGCTAGCATGTATGCGGTAAATGCGTAAGTGATTGCAAGTAAGTAGGTTGTATATGTATTAGTATAATTATTGCACTCACTAAGCATTAGCTTACCCCTCTCGTTGTTTATCTTTTTAGATGCAGGTGCGGATAGGGGAAAAGGGGTTGTTGGGCACTAGGTGTCCCTTGGTGATACTTGTTGAAGCTTTTGAAGTTGACCTAGTGTTTTGGGTAGTTTAGCCCCAAACCATGCTCGAAGTGTTGTTTGGATTAAAACTATCATTTTTGAATGGGTCAAACTTGTAATACATTTATTAAGGGCCTTCGTGCCGTTTGTAAACATTTAAGTTGTGGTATGGTTTATTGGGTTATATGTAACCGTTTAAATGGCGCATAAATATGTATTACTTTAAAAAAAAAAATTATCGTATGGAATACGGGTTAGGTTGTTTCATGGAGCAACTTCTTCTTCATCTTCATGCAACGCTTTCTCTCTTTCGGATTCGCGATGTTATTAATGTCCAAGTTCGACAGAAATTTTGTGGCTTTGAGTGCGGCTTTCATACGTTCCGCTTTGGTGATTGCGTCCATTTGTTGAAGCTTTTTCTGTGCAACTTCGGACCTATACTCGTTAACTTTGTCACATAACTCATCAAACTTTGAAGATTTTGTTGAACGAGATCTTTGCATTGCGTTGGAAGATGCGGAAGTCCTAGCCACCTTCTTTGCTCGATTCCTTCCCATCGGCATTTCAACCGGATCATCACCTAAAAGCACGTTCACGTTATCATCCGTGATATCAATCGTTTGTACCACGTTATCGTCATCCTCATCATGCAAACCTCCATAAACCGTTCCACCAACCGCAGCAGGCACAAGCCACTTTGGTTTGTCCTTTAAAAATTCCCAAGCTTCTTTAAACGCCCACGTCTTCTGTTCGTTTGCACCATACGCCTTTACCGCACCCTCGTAAAAGAACTGTTCGGTTTTCCCACTACGCCTTTGATTGCGTTTTTCCGCCTCATAATAACCTTGAAAAGCTTTACACCCCTGTCCACATAACGCCATTTCCCCGATAACGTATCTTCATTTCGATGCCATCCGTGCTCGTTATTGTTGAATTTTTTCATTACAGTTTGCCACAAAGATTGATATTTTTGAGAGTTTCCGACGATCGGATTTTCGGACGCATCAAGCCAACATTCGCCAACCAAACCTCTTCAGCCGATGTCCAAACTCTTTTTTGGATTGGTTCACGTGCATTTTCTTTTACTTTTCGTTGGTGTTTTCTTCTCTTCACGCCACCAGGTTGTTCGGCCTCATCTTCGGGTTGAGTTTGTGGTTGAGTTTCACCTTGAAGTTGTGACTTTTGTTGCGGGCTAAGAACGAGCTCTCTTTGAATCTCTTGTAATTTTTGGATTTGCTGTAATCTTTGGATGTGTTGCTCAAGTTGTTGTTCGCTCATATTAAACGAGCTAGTAGTATAGTTGGCAAAACCAAGAGATGAAGGTCGGGATGAAGATGATGAGCCCGGAGTATTCGGTTCACCGGTGCTCGTCATAATGTTGTTATACAACGATCAATCACTCGGATGAGACATTTTTGTTTTGTTTGATTTTGATTTTGGTATGTGTACAAAGAGATATAAAAGTGTTTGATTTTGTTGTGTTTGATATATGCGTTTGAAGTTATATATAGTTGAGAAATAAAAAAAATAAAAAACAAAATAAAAAAAAAACACAAACAACCGTTGCATTTTCTTGCGGCTGGGAGGAGTCCACGTCGAATCCTTTTGGCAACACGCGTACCCGATCCCGGTTGAAACTTGAAGCACGCCGGCGAATTTTGTGGCAACACGCCACCACTACACGGCGTGTTGGCCGGTGTTGGACGCAACACGCCACCGCTAAAGGTGGTCTAAAGGCTCCACAATATTTATAAAATGCGATTTTAAGATATAGAGACAAAAAAGTTATGGAATATTTGTCATTTAACTACGTTTTAATTTTTTTTATCACTTATGTTGGATTTGACTTTGTTTCTCGTAGTGATGATATATCGACCATTCAAATTTATGAATTCAATATACTTGTACATTAAATAGCTGTCAATATAAATAATTAATCCTCAACGATAGTAAATGTAACATCCTAAATTCGGGCCTAAGTGAAATTTACCTTTTTGTCCTTTTTATGTTTTAAAGTGCATATTAATGTATTGATTAATCATTAATTGTTTATATAATTTTATTAGTCTTTTAGGTTCGTTTTGTGACCAGGGTCCCGAAACAAGTTTTATTATTTATTTATGACATCGTTTGGGGTTTTCGAATAGAACACGAAAAATATCTGAAAACTGTTAAATACCCGTGTATTATCGGGTATGATTTTAATACCCATTAAAATTTAAATGACCAAAGTGCAGCCCCTTGTCTTATTTTATTTATGTTTATGCTTTCCCTTTTCTCTCCCATCGATCCACGACCCAAACACCAACCATAAACCCTAACTTTAAATTGTTGAAGATTTTGATAAATTGCAAGCTCTAAATTCGTGATTGAGCATCTATAACCAATTCCTAACAAGGTTAGTCTTTTTAATTTCATGTTTAATTCTTAATATTTAGGGTTCTTGGAAAATTTGGGGAAAATGCTTTTTTAGAGCTTGAATCTTAATAAAGTGATGGATTTGTTGAAAATAAACAAGATTAATTATGTATAACATGCTAGTGATTGTTTATAAGCTTGAATTGTGAAAAAGAACTAGGGTTCATGTTAAAAAATATTAAAGATGCATTTTGTGACTTGAAATCTTGTTGTTATGTTAAAATACTTGCTAAATGCTTAATTTATACTAGATTTTTGTTAGTGTATTGTTTGTATTTGGTTGTGGGTTTGATTTAGGTGCAAGAAAGCTAGCAAGAACCAAAGTTGCACCACCATGGAATTGGACAACAGCCAAGGCTGCTGCAGCTGCTGTTTCTGACCACGGCCACCACGCTGCCGGCTGCAGCAGGTGGCTGGTGGTGGTGGGTGGTGATGGTGGCTCCTCCGTGGGCTGCCGCAGCTGTTTTTCCTCTGTTTCTGACCAAAAAGCAGTAGCTAAAAGCTGCTGCTGCTGCTATTGTGTTTGCTGCTGCTGCTGTTTTCTGGGCTGCTGCCGCCGCTGCCGGCTGCAGCTGGTGGCCAGCGTGGTGGGTGGCGGCCGGTGACGGTGTTTGTTGTTTTTGGTACACGCGAGGGTTCGGTTTGCTCGTTCGGACCCCAACCCGTTCATGTTAATTTATGAGTGATAAGGTTTCGCCCATTTTAACCTTGATTCGATAGTTAGATTTATGTGAATATGTAAGCATGCATATGTATATGTATATGTATATATATATATATATATTTGGGTGCATAAATACGTTGTGAATTGTTTGCCCATTTTGCCATGACCCGTTTATTGGTATTGAATATATGTATATATATGTGTATGAGAATATATATATATATATATATATATATATATATATATATATATATATATATATATATATATATATATATATATATATATGTGTGTGTATGAGAATATATATATATATATATATATATATATATATATATATATATATATATATATAAGTGTGTATGCATGCATATTATGTATATATGTATATCTATATAAATGCATGGATACATATATATGTATGTGTATATATATATATATATATATATATATATATATGAGTGTGTGTATGTGTGTGTGTGTGTGTATAGATATAGATATATATATATATATATATATATATATATATATATATATATATATAGTGTCTATATATGTGTGTATATATATATTATATATGGATATAAATATAGATGGATATACGCGATCACCCGTTTTAACCATTGACCCATTCTTTATTATATTTAGTTCATCGTTATGGTTTGAACATACATATGAGATTATGTACATAATTATTATATGATAGTGTATGAATTTATATGTAGACAGGTGTGGTATGTGTAATATATACATATAGGCATTAGTATGCGAATTATTATGTACGAATATATATACGTGTATGTAATATATATATGTACGTGTACATATATGTGTGTTTACATATACGTGTGTAATATATATATGTATATATATGCGAGTGTGTTTATATATATATATATATATATATATATATATATATATATATATATATATATAAGATAACATGTATTGCATGTATTGTGTAAAGTGATTTTGATATTATTGTAAAGTTAGTAAGTGAAATACGATTTACTAACTTGTGCGTATTATTTTTAGGTGACAAAGTGGAAGTGAAGACTCAGTAACATTAGATCACTGAGTTGTGCTGGTATCGGTGAGTGGGATTATCTTTATGGATGTGATTATACAGTGACAAGTATAGTGACCCGTGCCATGCTTATAATTAGACTGTATAATGAGTCTGTGACCAGTATTGTGTCTATATGTGATTATGTGCGCACCCAGTATTAACGTCGAGGGTGAATTCCGGCGTCACGTCGATGGTGTTCCCAACGTAAAAGGTCGATTGTGTTTACCTCATTCGTGGTAATAGAATTGGGTCCAAGCGTTACTGATTAGTGGTATAGTATGAATGACGAGTGCGTCACGTCTGGAAGACTATATCAGTGATTCAGTAATGGGGGCTATCGGTATATTCCAGCTTGATCCGCTACGGGTTACCGGTCCTCTTGTTTATGGCCTTTAGTGATCTAATGACCAGTGCCTTTAAGCTGTGCTTGATGCTTTTAGTGATTTCCACCTAGATATTGCCATTCACTTAGCGTTATGCTAACTCCCCCATAGTGTTTTGCCCTGCAGGTGTGTATTAGCGGCTTTTAGTGGGTATCGCAGGGCGACTGAAGATGTTTAACACAGTGTGACTCTGATGTTTTATGTATACGATTTTTATAATATGGTCTGTAATTAAGTAACACCAGTAATTTTGTGTAATATGACTTTATATGTGATTAATATATGTAATAACGTCCGCTGTGTATTTAAAAAAAAAATTGAGGGTGTTAAAACTTGGTATCAGAGCATAGGTTTGGCAGCATGTACACGTGAGTGGCATGTTCCCAAACCCCGAGTTGTGTCAAACATACAAGTGGGGGAAAGGGATAAGTGAATGTAGGTGCCATGTGATTTGATAATTATGGTTAGTGATAGGTACTAACGGATTATCAACTAAGCTTTTGTGAGATGGTTTGATAAGACAGGTATGGTTGATCAATCAAACTCCGGTGAAACCCCTTTGACCCCGAGAGATGTTGGAACCATGCATAATGATTTTGTTGGGGTGTCTAATCAACTCGGAGCATCGTATCCAACTACTGCACAAGATAAGGATTAGTATATTAGGCAATTACAGGATGAAGTTCAAGAGTTACGAGGCAAAATGATTGATATGGAACAACAGCAAGTGTCATTTGTTCCAGTTGCATTGGGAGCCAATAACCATGATACATCTTCAGGTCCAGTGCTACCTTATATGTCTGTACCTTGGGGATTTGTACCATAATTACCTCTGGATCCATTTCTCTACCCAAACCAACCCTCCATGGCCTGTCCATATTCAGTTCCAAATACTCTAGTGACAAGTGAACCATCTTATACTCAACAGTTTTTAAGTATGTTACCTCCGGGACACGGAACTATGGTTAGAGGTACGATTTGTTCGTTCCAGACTCCAGTGATAAATGAAACCGATAAAAGTGATGAAAAATTTGAAAGTAGCAACCAGAAAAAGAATAAAGGTAAACTGAAGGTAACAGCTAACAAAAACAAGAATAGTAATAAAGAAAAGAAAAAGGGACAATCCTTCCAAGGTGAATCTAGTGTAGGAGCTAAACCGAAAAAGTGGCGTAGACAGTGTAAAATTTCTCATGTTGGACAATGTTCGGTAGTGACACGACGGTGTCTTCGTTGTGGGATAATAGGGCATGATTCTCAAGTTTGTTCGTATACAAATGGTGTCTGTTGGAATTTTCAGTTAGGAGGTCATCAATCGAGGCAATGTCCGTATGCGAAAAGATCTAGTGTTAAGGTGGGGTCAGGGGCAGGGGCAGGTGTGGGATCAATTGGGAGATCTTCTACATCATCTGCTGAGCAAAAGAGAAAAGGGTTCTACTTTCGAAGGTACGTTTTGATTAATTGTTACATTAAAAATATACTGTTTGATTTTGAACAACTACTTTGTGCTTGTAGTCAGTAGGGATTCACTGAGATTAATTATGACATGTTTGCTATGCTCCAGTGATTTGTTTGTTACATTGTATGTGGCATGTCTGTTGTGATATATATAGATTGCTTATTGCTTTAAGGTAAAAGTAACCAGTGACTTGACGGCTCCAGTTCTCACGATTGTGTTTGGAGCTACCATTGACATTATTGGGATTTTATTCCCTTTGGCGAATCGCAGTGTGTCTTGTTGCCTGCCATGTTATTGTAATTTTGTTAGATGTAAGGCATGTGATATGTTTGCCATGATTACTGCGATTATTTAGTTATGTATTGCATAAGACTTGTGGCTATGTCTCATGTGAGGTAATTGCCCTGCTCTTATTGACTTTTTTGTCACGTTAGTCTTAATGTAGGGTTAGGTATAACCGGATAAGACTGCATAGGATTTATGTGATTAGCGAATCCTTTAATTTGGTTAATGAGACACCCGTAGAGGCCCGTAAGGATTGGAATTGGGTAGTAGTCCAAGTGTTTATTAATTAAGGACTTGAGCCCTTTATGTTGTTGCCATGTGTATATGATGTACATGTAATGTATGATGATGGCCTTACCATGTTAAATGACTCGACTTGTCGATTAGGACCCATAGAGTTGTCCTAAGAAACTCTCTTCCTTATTTAGCTTGACATGACCTTTCGTGTGAACCTTAGGACATAAGTATAAGTGGGTTCCTTGCATTGTTCTCTTGGAAAATAGAGACCGACTTTGACCGTAAGACCAGGACGAGTGTAAGGCTGAAATGATATCGTTTGACAATGTCCCGTTTTGAGATGTGACATCCCCACCTGACAATTATAGCTTAGAGGGTTTAAATTGTAATGACGGGAATTACAAGTGTGTTTTCAAAGGAAATTTTGGATCGAACAAGGATAGTAATTGTGAATAATGCGTGACATACTGGAAGAGTTATAATTGGGTGTGAAGTGTGGATTGTAAATTTTGTGTTTGGAGATTTATGCATTATTAATTGATTATAAATAAGGGTAATCAGGGTAGGTAAAACCTCAATAGATTAATAAACACGGTAAGGATCTCGCTTCAAATTACTCGAAATGAAAGTATGATTTGGGATGATGTATTTACGTCTGGCCAATGGAAATATATCGTGGTAAATCATGTAGTAGTTTCAGGAGTCGGAGGAGATGTACCAAGTAATAAACTAGACGTGATTGACCATTTATTATGAGTTTCAGAAGATTTTGACTGAGAATTGATGTTTCTGAGGTGACTTTAGCAGTATCAGATATAATTTAAGAGATGAATTATCATATAAGCATTAACATAGTTGAGTAAATTGATGAAAGTTTTAAATATCAAGTTTAAACTAGGTATTTATTTGCAGGATTCGGGTTACATTGTGGTGATTAGTGTTGACCTAGCGTTATAATATTTAAAGAATTGGCTAAATTCCTTGTGTATAGAGGTTAGTGTTAGCTTTTGACCTGTGACCCGGACAAATTAATTTTTAAGTTTGATGGAATTGAATTAGGAATAACCCTAAAATGAGATTTATTGATACAAGTGTCGTATCTCTAAGGTGAATTCCTTAGGGTTTATGAACAAAATAGTGTGCAACTACTGTTATCGATCGGTGATTTGGTGATTTTTTCAGACTGTATTAACTTTTGACCCGTGTATACAGTGGGACTTATATGTTATTATGTATTGTGACTTTTAATATGTATTATGATATGTGGATATTAAGAAATGGTAAACCGGACTTTGTAACCGTATGAGATATTAAGACTTAGGTCATGACGTGACACGGTGTAGTAATGATAAATACCCAGAACCCGTGTGGACCGTGGTTGATTAGATTCCGAGGACGAAATCTCTTTAAGGGGGGTAGATTTGTAACGTCCTAAATTCGGGCCTAGGTGAAATTTACCTTTTTGTCCTTTTTATGTTTTAAAGTGCATATTAATGTATTGATTAATCATTAATTGTTTATATAATTTTATTAGTCTTTTAGGTTCTTTTTGTGACCAGGGTCCCGAAACAAGTTTTATTATTTATTTATGACATCGTTTGGGGTTTTCGAATAGAACACGAAAAATATTTGAAAACTGTTAAATACCCGTATATTATCGGGTATGAGTTTAATACCCATTTAAATGACCAAAGTGCAGCCCCTTGTCTTATTTTATTTATGTTTCTGCTTTCCCTTTTCTCTCCCATCGATCCACGACCCAAACACCAACCATAAACCCTAACTTTAAATTGTTGAAGATTTTGATAAATTGCAAGCTCTAAATTCGTGATTGAGCATCTATAACCAATTCCTAACAAGGTTAGTCTTTTTAATTTCATGTTTGATTCTTAATATTTAGGGTTCTTGGAAAATTTGGGGAAAATGCATTTTTTAGAGCTTGAATCTTAATAAAGTGATGGATTTGTTGAAAATAAACTAGATTAATTATGTATAACATGCTAGTGATTGTTTATAAGCTTGAATTGTGAAAAAGAACTAGGGTTCATGTTAAAAAATATTAAAGATGCATTTTGTGACTTGAAATCTTGTTGTTATGTTAAAATACTTGCTAAATGCTTAATTTATACTAGATTTTTGTTAGTGTATTGTTTGTATTTGGTTGTGGGTTTGATTTAGGTGCAAGAAAGCTAGCAAGAACCAAAGTTGCACCACCATGGAATTGGACAACAGCCAAGGCTGCTGCCGCTGCTGTTTCTGACCACGGCCACCACGCTGCTGGTGGCAGCAGGTGGCTGGCTGGTGGTGGGTGGCGGTGGTGGCTCCTCCGTGGGCTGCCGATGCTGTTTTTCCTCTGTTTCTGACCAAAAAGCATCAGCTAAAAGCTGCTGCTGCTGCTATTGTGTTTGCTGCTGCTGCTGTTTTCTGGGCTGCTGCCGCTGCTGCCGGCTGCAGCTGGTGGTCAGTGGTGGTGGGTGGCGGCCGGTGACGGTGTTTGTTGTTTTTAGTACACGCGAGGGTTCGGTTTGCTCGTTCGGACCCCGACCCGTTCATGTTAATTTATGAGTGATAAGGTTTCGCCCATTTTAACCCTGATTCGATAGTTAGATTTATGTGAATATGTAAGCATGTATATATATATATATATATATATATATATATATATATATATATATATATATATATATATATATATATATATATATATATATTTAGGTGCATAAATGCGTTGTGAATTGTTTGCCCATTTTGCCATGACCCGTTTATTGGTATTGAATATTGAATATATGTATATATATGTGTATGAGAATATATATATATATATATATATATATATATATATATATATATATATATATATATATATATATATAAAAGTGTGTATGTATGCATATTATGTATATATGTATATCTATATAAATGCATGGATATATATATATATATATATATATATATATATAGTGTGTGTGTGTATATATGTATATCTATATGTATATAAATGTATGCATATTATGTATATTATGTATATATGTATAAATGTATGCATATTATGTATATATTATGTATATATGTATTATGTATATCTATATAAATGCATGGATATATATATATATATATATATATATATATAGTGTGTGTGTGTGTGTGTATATAGATGGATATATGCGATCACCCGTTTTAACCATTGACCCATTCTTTATTATATTTAGTTCATCGTTATGATTTGAACATACATATGAGATTATGTACATAATTATTATATGATAGTGTATGAATTTATATGTAGACAAGTGTGGCATGTGTAATATATACATATAGGCATTAGTATACGAATTATTATGTACGAATATATATACGTGTATGTAATATATATATGTACGTGTACATATATGTGTGTTTACATATACGTGTATAATATATATATATATATATATATATATATATATATATATATATATATATATATATATATATATATATATATATATGCGAGTGTGTTTATATATATATGTGTATGTATACACTATCATAATTATTATATGATAGTGTATGAATTTATATGTAGACAAGTGTGGCATGTGTAATATATACATATAGGCATTAGTATACGAATTATTATGTACGAATATATATACGTGTATGTAATATATATATGTACGTCAGTACGTGTACATATATGTGTGTTTACATATACGTGTATAATATATATATATATATATATATATATATATATATATATATATATATATATATATATATATATATATATATATATATATATATATATATATATACTCCGTATGATGTTGTGTATAAGATAACATGTATTGCATGTATTGTGTAAAGTGATTTTGATATTATTGTAAAGTTAGTAAGTGAAATACGATTTACTAACTTGTGCGTATTGTTTTTAGGTGACAAAGTGGAAGTGAAGACTCAGTAACATTAGATCACTGAGTTGTACTGGTATTGGTGAGTGAGATTATCTTTATGGATGTGATTATACAGTGACAAGTATAGTGACCCGTGCCATGCTTATATTTAGACTGTATAATGAGTCTGTGACCAGTATTGTGTCTATATGTGATTATGTGCGCACCCAGTATTAACGTCGAGGGTGAATTTCGGCGTCACGTCGATGGTGTTCCCGACGTAAGAGGTCGATTGTGTTTACCTCATTCGGGGTAATAGAATTGGGTCCAAGCGTTACTGATTAGTGGTATAGTATGAATGACGAGTGCGTCACGTCTGGAAGACTATACCCGTGATTCAGTAATGGGGGCTATTGGTATATTCCAGCTTGATCAGCTACGGGTTGCTGGTCCTCTTGTTTATGGCCTTTAGTGATCTAATGACCAGTGCCTTTAAGCTGTGTTTGATGCTTGTAGTGATGTCCACCTAGATATTGCCATTCACTTAGCGTTATGCTAACTCCCCACAGTGTTTTGCCCTGCAGGTGTGTATTAGCGGCTTTTGGTGGGTATCGCAGGGCGACTGAAGATGTTTGACACAGTGTGACTCTGATGTTTTATGTATACGATTTTTATAATATGGTCTGTAATTAAGTAACACCAGTAATTTTGTGTAATATGACTTTATATGTGATTAATATATGTAATAACGTCCGCTGTGTATTTAAAAAAAAAAAAAATCGAGGGTGTTAAAGTAAACTTATCAGTTTTAATGTTAGAACTTATCAAATCATCGTAACAATCATCATCTTAATCCTAACAATCTCCCTATCAAGAGGCTTTATAAATTCGCATACACAAATAGTCGTACAGTACAAATATTTAATGCTCAAGTATAATAAATTTATCAATTTGATGTTAAATTTATCAAATTATCCTAACAATCATTATAATCATGCAAGATTTTGAAATACATTTAATTATTATCCCCCTCTCAAAATTAAGTACGATGAAAAAAATGATAAAAATGAGTAGGATGACATATTATTTACTCTTAACAATATCATATTATATATCATTAATCTTAACAATGTTATCTGAATATTAGAATTAATTTTTTTTTAAAAAATTTACATTTTGTCTTATGAAATTATCAGGGCCGTCTCGCTAATTTCGGAGGCCCTGTTCGAAACTTAAAAATGACTTCTATAAATGTTAATTTTTTCAATACGTATAATACATAATACTATGATAGCGTAATCAATAGAATTAAAAATTTTCAAAACAACCATTGCAAATTGTTATTCTCAAATAGTTGTCAACTCGTTATAGTTACAATTTTGTTTATATAAAACCGTAATCCTAACATTTTTTGTAACGAAGTAATTGGACGACTCTTTATAGTCAATACTAATACCTATAAACGACAATCTATTAAGTTTTTCTTGTTAGATGATAGACCGCAAGTAAGACATACCGTTACGATGTACGAATAAATGAATTATTACATAGGTTTTTAAAAATTTGGGGCCCCTAAAAATTTGGGGCCCTGTGCGGCTGCACACTTCGCACATGCACCGAAGACGCCCCTGGAAATTATGGATAGTACCGTTTGGTTGTGGGCGTAGATATCACTTTGCATGTGATTATAAAGGCTATATTCTACATGAATTTACGGATTTATATTGGCGAGTTTTTTTTTTAAAAACTCGCGTTCGTAACCCGGGATATTTGCAAGTCACGGACACTACAAGAAAAATGATCATTATTGACCACTTATTATATGGTCACTAATATTACTATTTAATTACCACTAATAAAATGGTCACTAAATCTTGGTCACTATACAATATTAATGACCAAAAAATAGTTGTCACTAAAATATGTAGATTGAGACCAAAAAATGGTCACTAATTTGGTATAATATATAATAAAAAATAGTTGTCTAAATTTTTTTTGACATAACCATTGAATCTCTGTAATAATGTGCGGAGTAGTATATAAAACTAGGAAGTGGTCAGTTGGCCCACTTCGTTGGGCCGGAAAATTTGAATCGAAAAAACTAAGTTGTGTTAAAAAAAAAAAGTACTGTAGCAGGGTACTATTCATAGCTGGTGGCTAATATACTTATTGTAAATGTAAATGTAAATGTAAATGTATGATATATACAGTATAGATTTGGAACACGTACAAAAAAGATTTTATTGAATTGTCTAATGGTTCTTACTTCTTAGCTTAAAATACCATTCACAGAATAAATTCTGTAATTAAAGACTAACAACGTACGGAGTAACTAAAAAGAAGGATTAAATCAGTAGTTTTTATAAAACCATAAGGACCAATGGAGAATTTAAATAAAAATAGAAAATCGTTTCCGGAACAAACGATGGAGCTCTCTTCTACTATACTCCGTATATCTTTGAGTTGAAAACACGTTTTCACTTTCTATCTTTCATCTTGTAACCGTTTCTGGAACCGTTTATATAACAACCTTCTTTTTTCCATCCTAAATTTACTGTAACAACCCAAAACTCTTTAAAAGAAAACACGCTTCCTTTTTTTTTTTTTTTTTTAAACGACATTATTTTAGCCAGGCAAAATGCGCGGTGCGCGTCTGGGTTGCGCGGCGCGCACTATAACACAAAACAGGGACATAACTCGACCACATACATGACCACCAGCATATGGCCAAGTGCGCGGCCGCGCAAGGCCACGCGCGGCGCGCGTTACAGCTGGAAAGTGACTGCAGCCCAAATTTTAAGCATGACACCATTTTCGCCCAACCCGAGTCCCGTTTAACTCCAAAACCAATCCCAACACTTTTCAAACATTAATTATTCGGGTTTTTAATCGACAAAAGCATATTACAACCTTTAGGACTCCAACGACCCATAATACATGAAAGTGACAATTTCGACCTGTTTTAGTTTAACACGAAACAAAGACCGAGCATGGTGATTGGGGATATGCTACCCAATCATAATCAATCCAAAAGCACATCTTCTAAAGCAATCTACGCAAATCCACTAGTTCCCACGATTACCCGAGCCACCACTTCCACGCGAATCTATAAAAATGTAAACAACGAGAGGGTAAGCTATGAAAGCTTAGTGAGTATAAACATACTATATACATACATATGCATAAAATGAATACTTACAACCAACACATATAGCAAACACATACCGCATACCAAGTACAACTAAGCAGAGCTATACATAACGTACCACCAAGCCAATTCCGCAAGATTAGCTACAACGCACAACAAGTATATACGCAAACGCAATATAACCAAAACACCAAGGTTAACCCCTTAACCTTATACATATGAAGGTCGGTAAATTCGCACTACCCGAGATTCACTTCCTTCACCGCTTCAACAACTGAGGTTGGCCGAACTTTCCGTACCTTAGTGAATTCGCACTACCCGAGATTCACCACCTCATAAATAAGATGACCGAACTACCCGAGTCATCATGAATCCGCACTACCCGAGATTCATCTCTGTAACATCCCGCATTTTTCCGTTAAATTATTTTTAACGCCGTCTTTTATTTTTATTTTTATTTTATTTTAATAATATTCTTCGTATCTAGATTCGTAACCTCCGTTAGCAAACATTCATAATATTTTCGTTATTGGATTATAACGTCTCCCGTACTCTCGTGTAATTCAAAATAATTCGTTTGGTTAATTCCCGCACCCGCTTTGAAACTTGAGGGACCGAGGTTGTCAAGTGGGCAAACTAGTTGACTAGGTCAACTAGTCAACCCACCTTATCCACCACTCATTTCTACCTCCACCTCCTCTTTCTCTCTTTCTCTCTTCTTACTTCCATTTTTGAACCATAATACCCAAACACACAAATTCATCATCTAATTTAGGATTTGGAGGCTAACATCAAAACAAATTACATATTTGGAATCCTCTCTTCATCCTCTACAATTTGATACCAATTTCACCTCATTTGGGTAACTTTCTAAAATCACTGGATTTTGTGTTCTTGATGTTTTTGAATTATAAAGTTGTTAATTAGTGTTTATGGCTCAAGTCTAACATGAATATATGACTTGTATGCTCGATTTGTTGTTTTGGAGTAACTAGCATGAACTTGAAAATGGGTTTGCTTAATCTTTGATTTTGGAAGATTAAATGTTGTTAAATTGTTAAAGTTCATGTTTTAATTGTGTTACTAGCAAGGTTGCAAAATACGTGAGACGGGGTCGAGACGGTCGGGTTCTAAAAAGGTCGAGACGTTCGAGACGGGGTCGAGACGGGGGTCGAGACGGACGTTGACCAAAATTGACTTTTAAATATATAAGTATATAAATGTATATATGTGTACATATTTTAAAGTCAAAAACTTTAATTGACTAATTTGTACTCATAATTGCTATCACCGTTAATATAATACAGAAAATTCAAACTAAAATACGACAAATTTGACCGATTTTACCGACTTTCTGGCTTTTCCAAATTTTGAGAGACTTTGACCTGATTTTTTTTTAACTTTGACCCGAATTTTGACCGTTGATTGTCATATTAGACGGTTTTCTTCAAGACGGGACGGGCTAGTCACCAAAACATCGCAACGGGCGTCGAGACGGCTCGAGACGGGGTGTTTTGCAACAGAGGTTACTAGTATCACTAGCTTCATTTTGATGTGTAGGTTGATTTGTAAAACTTCAAATACATGATTAGTGATTTTGTGAATTTTGATTAGAGTTTGATGAACTTGAAATGAACTTTTGATACTTTGAATGCCATGAAATGTTGTTAGTAAGTATTTAGTTGTATTGCATGAGTAATTATCTTCGAAACGGCATATCACATGTGTGGATTGGATTCCCGAATCATGTAATGCATTTCAAGAACTTGAAACTTTGAAAACGGACTTTAAATGATCACTTGACGAGAAATCGGTAATTGGAAATGATGTTTTTTGTTTGTTTGATAAAACGTGTTTAGTTGTGTTCCTTGTCAAAAGAGCTTTCCAACGATATAAGGTGCGAGTTCTAAGTGTTTACAGTTTGTGTTTTGTGCATGAAAAGATTTTGGTTTGGACTTAGAAAAACTGAAACTGGCCAGGTACCAGCTCCCGTGTATTGTCGCGGCGCGACAATTGTGGGCCACGACGCGGCATAAGCCGTGTCCAGGTTCTGACCTCCTTGGTCAAAATAAGAAAAATGTTTGGCACGCTATGGACCTCCGATTCACATGAGACTTGTTCTAACATGCTTATATATGAATAAAAACCTCAGAAAAATAGTTCGGGACCCGACCCGAACGTGTTGACTTTTTCGTTGACTTTGACCTACCAAATTTTGACTTTTTGTCAAACTTGACCGAATGATTATGCAATCTTTCTAACATGATTCTTTACTTGTATCTTGCATGAAACTTGACAATTTGATTCACATGCTTCATAATCGAGTCGTAACGAGCCATAGGACTAATTGAACATCTTTGACCTATCGTGTTTACCGTTATTGATACAACCTATATGTTTAGGTCAAGACTAGCTTTGTCTTTGCACGCGTTTACTTGTTGAAGTACTTTATTACTCTTGCACTCAAGGTGAGATCATAGTCCCACTTTTACTCTTTTGAACTTACATTTGGGATGAGAAAACATAAACATTTCTTTTTAACTAAGTGAACACAAGTAGAGGAAAACAAACATTCTACATACGAGTTTAGAACAAAATCCTCAATTCGATTATCATTAGTTATTCTTGCAGTGTGTAAGTGTAGGCGTGAACTTATGTTGTATGGCCATATGGGTTTGACAAACCCTCATCTCGGACGGTTCGCTACCGTCTACGGATGAAATATATTTTCGAGAAACAGTGTTGTTCTAGCACTATTAATGGGGTTCAACGGACGGAATGTTAAGCCTTGATAATTGGGTGCTCGTGAATATTAACTTTTAGAATGTATTACTATTTTATCAATGTTGCAAATCTTGTGGTTCGACTTACTTTTACTCACTTACTTACTTAAACCTATGATTTCACCAACGTTTTCGTTGACAGATTTCTATGTTTTTCTCAGGTCTTTGAACGATATGTGAAAAATGCTTCCGCTCATTATTTTGATACTTGCATTGGATGTCGAGTATATGTGCATACATGGAGCGTCTATTGACTTTATTTAAAACTGTGTCGCCCAGGTTTCATTTGTACTTATAACTTTATAACGAAACTTTTGGTTGAACAATTCTTGTAAACTTGGGAACAATCTTTATTTAACAAATGAAGGCGACATTTTTTGGTCAAACGCCATTTTAAAGACTTACGACCACGCAATGGGACCTAAGTAGTCGGCGCCGTCAATGACGATTTGGTCGGGTCACTACAAGTGGTATCAGAGCATTGGTTGTAGGGATTTAGAGTTCATTGGTGTCAACCCCGAGTCATAGGGTACATTAGTGAATCTAGACTACAACCGGCATAAAGACTTGAAGTAGGAATTACTTGACTAATTGTTCATTTATACTCGAACGTTTCTACTCATATCTATTCTTATTCTACCTTAATCTCACGTTGACTAATTTGATTGACACGCCACCTTGACTATATGAAGTAATGTCGAATGCACATATGAATTAGGGTAATATAATTTCCGGGATTATATTACGGTGACTCACATGGACGTTCCGACATTATGACATAAAGAATTTAAGGCAAGTCAAGGAAAAATTCTCTCTCTATCCTTATTCCATGCCACGGTTAGTATTGTTGAGAATACTAATCAACGATGATCTTGTGTCATGAAGGAACAATGGCTCACCAAGGTCAACACAATACTCCTCTCGAAACTCTAGAACAAGCTATTCAACGAATGATAACCACCGCCGTGGGTGCGGCCGTGGCCGATCACTTTTCCAACAACAACAATCGTGGGGCCGGTAATTCAAACGAAGGTTGCTCCTACAAAAACTTCATGAAGTACAATCCTCCCACTTTCAATGGAACCGGGGGACCGGTTGCTCTCACCCGATGGTTTGATCAAACGGAATCCGTTTTTATCATAAGCGGTTGTCGAGACCGAGATAAGGTAAAATTCTCCACCCTCACTTTCACCGGTGTTGCTCTCTCATGGTGGAACACGCATGTACAATCGGTGGGTATCGATGAAGCCCACACACTCTCTTGGACCGAATTAAGAGAAAGAATGATCACCGAATACTTCCCGCGCGACGAAACTCAAAGGCTCGAACAGGGGCTAAGGAATTTAAAAACGGTCGGGAATGATCTCGAAGCTTATAATCAACGGTTTGTTGAACTAGCCTTAAGTTGCCCGAACCTCATGACTCCTGAATCCCTAAGAGTTGAACTTTAAATGGAAGGCCTCCCAAAGAGCATTCACCACGAGGTAGTAGCATCCAAACCCGCCAACCTACAAGAGGCTTTAACGATGGCCCACCAATCTATAAAAACGGTGAATGAAATTAAAGCGCCGACACCAACGGTCGAGGACCAACCGGGTAACAACAAAAGAAAATGGGAAGCCTCTCCATCGAGCAACTACAACAACAACTTCACCAAGAAGTCCTTCACCTCCGACGACAAGAAAGGGTATGCCGGAAACCTGCCCTACTGTAACGAATGTCGCATCATTTGGGTGAATGTGGCAAACCATTTTGCATCAGGTGTCAAAGAAGTGGCCATGTGGCCCATATTTGTAAAAGTACCATTACCGTCGCTCAAAAGACGCCCAATGCGCCAAGGGCGGTTATTTGTTTCGAATGTGGCCAACCGGGTCATTATAGGATGCGTGCCCAAAGAAGAAAGCCAACCCCAACGCACGCCGTTGAACTTTCAACATCGACACCTAGGATGCCCGAGACGACGATGGACTAGTCACGGGTACGTTTCTTCACAACAACCCGCATATTTCATACTTATTCGATTCGGTTACCGTTAGACGTTTTATAACCAAGGCTTTGACTCGTACTCTTTGCACTCCACTTTTTTTCCCCTTTAAATACTACTTAGGCAATTTAAGTGACCAACGGAAAAATATTGTGTACCTATAAATTTTATCGTAGGATATACGTTAAACTTGTTGGGTGGATAATTTGAATTGTGACTTGACACCTATAGAACTAAGGAGCTCAAAACCTATTCGTTAAGGAGAAATATTTTCCCTACAATTATGTATAGATCATTGGAACTAAGTAACTTCCGGTTGAAAACCGATACCCTTTTCCTCGTATCCATGACCTCATGATTATTTACATGAATCTCGCTTATATTCCAAACCAACCTCTGTTCCGATTATCATCAATTGAGAGATCAGGGAGAAGATGTCTCCTAACCCACTTTTAGAACTCGCTACGATAGTTGTAAATTTCTTTTAGTACCGTTTGATTATCTAGGCCTCCGCCCGTATTCATAGGCCTCCTGAACCGCGTTTGTAAACTTATCTAGATGAATCCGTTATCGTATTTATAGATGATGTCTAAACCTATTCAAGTAAAGAAGAAAATGAACGACATCTCCGTCTTACGCTCGAACTCTTGAGAAAAGAGCAACTCTATGCCGCATTCTCCAAGTGAGAATTTTGGTTAAAAGAAGTCCAATTTTTAGACCATGTTGTTAGTGGTCAAAGTATTTCAATACATCTCACAATCGGAACCACACGTAATCGAGAAACCCTCACGACTCAGACTTGTATTCGTAAAATCTTAGATCTCGCCGGTTATTACTGAAGATTCATTTCCGACTTTTCTCGTGTTGCACGACCTTTAGACTCGTTAACTCACTGAGGAAAAAATTTAAACCTCTCCGTGTCCGAACTTTGAACATGATCTTTCACACAAACCTTACTAGCTAAATTCGTTTAGCACACTGGAACTCAAATATGGAAATATTTCTACTTGAAAGCCCTAAAGGCATACTCTCTCGACTCGAAATCAAGGAAACTGAAATTCGTTAATTTGCTCGAAAAATTTGAATATTTAATCATGGACCCGATCAACTTTCTCGTCAACACGTACTACGTTACATAGCTCTGTTATTTCACCATTTTCCACCTGATATTACTGGAACTTATGATAACACCCAATCCAAGGATACTTCACTCTTCTTTGACTTATCATACAACTACGTGTACTATCTCGTTATCCCACCAAGCCTCAACATTCGACCACTAAGTGCGCGACATGGTTACCTCAAGGTGTGAACTCATCCCATTCTAAGTTCTCATTTCACTCCTGTCTTATCGCTTGCACTTTCGTGTAAGGAAACTTTTTATAAAACTTCTCAATGGAGAGAGAAACTCTTCACATTATATTAGTATTCACCACGAGGGTGAATAGTCCTAACGACCATTTTCGGGAACCGATGGATCCTCCGTGGTGCGGACCTCTTGAGAAACGAAACCTGTTCAAACGTGTTTTAAAGAAAATTCTAGCTCGGCACGGCGTACCATCTCCATTAAAATTTCAGATCGGGATACTCATCTCACTTCTAAATTCGGGATGCCTTACAAGGAACCTCGGGGACCCGTCCAAACATGAGTGCCGTGTATTAACATCTTGGAAAGACATGTTACAAGCTGGTATTGTTACCTTTAGTAGTTCCTCTTACAACGACAGTTACCATTCGTGTATTAACGCCGCACTTCCGAAACCCTATATGACCGCAAATGTCATACCCCTATTCGTTGGACCAAAGCATGTGGCAAGCAAATCACCGAATTCGAACTCATTCAAGAAATAACAGTTGAGATCGTTCAAGTCCGAGAAGGACTCAAGACGACCCGTAGTCGCCAAAAGGGCTATACCGATATTCGACGTAAACCTCTCGAATCCCAAGTCAGTAACCGTGTAATATTAAGAACCCGCACCTTGGGAAGGTGTAATCTGTTTCGGGAATCAGGGAAAGTTAAAACCGCGATATATTAATCCTTTTGAAATCTTGGGGCGTATTGGAACCGCCTCCTACCGTTTAGATCTCCTGA
Organism: Rutidosis leptorrhynchoides; assembly: GCF_046630445.1. Taxonomy (NCBI): domain Eukaryota; kingdom Viridiplantae; phylum Streptophyta; class Magnoliopsida; order Asterales; family Asteraceae; genus Rutidosis; species Rutidosis leptorrhynchoides. The sequence continues at coordinate 238,770,108 of NC_092333.1, read as the reverse complement.
CTCAATTAAAGTTTCCTTTTACCTTACATTTCGTGTAACAAACTTAGAGACGTGTCCTGCAGAACAGGAACATGCTATCCTTCTAGATAAACCTACTATTGATGACAAACTCCCCTCCATGGGAAAAACCGGTTGAAATGGTGGATCGTAAACCAAGCCTTAATACAACGTGAAACCCCGACTATCCAAATTCGTGGAAATGCCCAAGGACATATCTTTACTTATCCATAGCATTGACAACGTAAGGTCTCGAGTAAGAAACAACGACTATTGCTTCCAACTAATTTTTGAGACGAAATTTCTTTTAAGGTGTGGGTAATGTAACATCCCGCATTTTTCCTTTAAATTATTTTTAACGCCGTCTTTTTATTTTATTTTATTTTATTTTATTTTAATAATATTCTTCGTATCTAGATTCGTAACCTCCGTTAGCAAACATTCATAATATTTTCGTTATTGGATTATAACGTCTCCCGTACTCTCGTGTAATTCAAAATAATTCGTTTGGTTAATTCCCGCACCCGCTTTGAAACTTGAGGGACCGAGGTTGCCAAGTGGGCAAACTAGTTGACTAGGTCAACTAGTCAACCCACCTTATCCACCACTCATTTCCACCTCCACCTCCACCTCCTCTTTCTCTCTTCTTACTTCCATTTTTGAACCATAACACCCAAACATACAAATTCATCATCTAATTTTGGATTTGGAGGCTAACATCAAAACAAATTACATATTTGGAATCCTCTCTTCATCCTCTACAATTTGATACCAATTTCACCTCATTTGGGTAACTTTCTAAAATCACTAGATTTTGTGTTCTTGATGTTTTTGAATTATAAAGTTGTTAATTAGTGTCTATGGCTCAAGTCTAACATGAATATATGACTTGTATGCTCGATTTGTTGTTTTGGAGTAACTAGCATGAACTTGAAAATGGGTTTGCTTAATCTTTGATTTTGGAAGATTAAATGTTGTTAAATTGTTAAAGTTCATGTTTAATTGTGTTACTAGTATCACTAGCTTCATTTTGATGTGTAGGTTGATTTGTAAAACTTCAAATACATGATTAGTGATTTTGTGAATTTTGATTAGGGTTTGATGAACTTGAAATGAACTTTTGATACTTTGAATGCCATGAAATGTTGTTAGTAAGTGTTTAGTTGTATTGCATGAGTAATTACCTTCGAAACGGCATATCACATGTGTGGATTGGATTCCCAAATCATGTAATGCATTTCAAGAACTTGAAACTTTGAAAACGGACTTTAAATGATCACTTGACGAGAAATCGGTTATTGGAAATGATGTTTTTTTTGTTTGATGAAACGTGTTTAGTTGTGTTCCTTGTCAAAAGAGCTTTCCAACGATATAAGGTGCGAGTTCTAAGTGTTTGCGGTTTGTGTTTTGTGCATGAAAAGATTTTGGTTTGGACTTAGAAAAACTAAAACTGGCCAGGTACCAGCTGAAATGACCCGTCCTAAACCATCTGGATGAAGTCACCAACAACTGGTTCCATTGCGATGATCGACTCCAAATACTGTCTTTAAAATGAGCAATTGCACAGCGGAACGTTTCTTTCATACCTGAGAATAAACATGCTTTCAAATGTCAACCAAAAGGTTGGTGAGTTCATTAGTTTATCATAAATAATTATTTCATAATTTTAATAGACCACAAGATTTCATATTTCCATTTCTCATAAACATACGTCCCATGCATAGAGACAAAAATATCATTCATATGGATTGAACACCTGGTAACCGACATTAACTAGATACATATAAGAATATCCCCATCATTCCGGGATCCTCCTTCGGACATGATTTAAATTTCGAAGTACTAAAGCATCCGGTACTTTGGATGGGGCTTGTTGGGCCCGATAGATCTATCTTTAGGGTTCGCGTCAATTAGGGTGTCTGTTCCCTAATTCTTAGATTACCAGACTTAATAAAAGGGGCATATTCAGTTCGATCATTCAACCATATAATGTAGTTTTGAGTACTTGTGTCTATTTCGTAAAAACATTTATAAAAATTGCGCATGTATTCTCAGCCCAAAAATATAAAGGGTAAAAAAGGTAAATGAAACTCACGCATATAAATATTGTAAAACAGTTAATAAAGCATCTGCATGTATTCGCAGTTCAAAATGTATTTCTAAAGCATTTAATAAAGCAGTTGTAAAAGTAGCGCATGTATTCTCAGTCCCAAAAATGTAAGGAGTAAAAGGGAGCAAATGAAACTCACACATATAAATATTGTAAAACAGTTAATAAAGCATCTGCATGTATTCGCAGTTTAAAATGTATTTCTAAAGCATTTAATAAAGCAGTTGTAAAAGTAGCGCATGTATTCTCAGTCCCAAAAATGTAAGGAGTAAAAGGGAGCAAATGAAACTCACGCATATAAATATTGTAAAACATTTAATAAAGCATTTGCATGTATTCTCAGCCCAAAAGTGTAAAGAGTAAAAAGGGAGTAAATGAAACTCACCTAATGTATTTTGTAGTAAAAATACATATGACAAAACTGAATAATGCAGGGTTGGCCTTGGATTCACGAACCTATATCATTTATATATATTAACACATATATTTGTAATCGAACAAATTTATTATATCTTAAATTTATATATTATATGTATTTAATTTGTATGTATCTTTAAAAATGACTAATGTTGTATAATTATATTAATATTTATATATGTTTAATATTATATTAAAAATACATCATTTGTTATATATGAATATTTATATATAAAAAAAAATATAAGTTTATAATATGTAATGTTATTATAAGTATAATTTTATATACACAATTATTTATTTGTTGTAAAAATAATAATGATGATAATACTAGTAACAAAAATAATGATAATAATTGGTAAAAATAATAATACTTATGTTCATAAAAATAATAATAATAATAATAATGATAATAATAATAATAATAATGATAATAATAATAATAATAATAATAATAATAATAATAATAATAATAATAATAATAATAATAATAATAATAACAAAAATATTAAAAGTGCTACCTTATTGAATCAAGCTTTAAAAATATAAACGCCCCAGCCCGGGCTCGAACTTGAGACCTCTCACTAACCCAACAACCCACCAAACCATTCCACTGTCGATTACTTTTCTGATTTGATACCCGAAATAAAACATATAAGCTACATATCTAACTGTTTCATCTTCTTTTTCATTAATCAATTGAGCATCATAATCATCCTAATCATTATAATCATCTACGTTTACATCGCCATCATCAACGATCTCGGTTTCATTTCATTTCATAAACCTTCAGTTGGGCTAACCTTGAAAGCCCAAGTAAGATTATATATCCATGCAGCCCATTAGTAAATGAAGTCCAATTTGTAAGTCCATTTGATAAATAAAAGAAACCCCAACTTAAGTCTATTAATATTAAGATGGAGTCTAATCTAATAGCCCACTTGTGTGTTAACTAAATCCTTTAAACAGTCCGTTATATTGATTAACCAAAAGGTTCGATCAGTAGCAGTTTTATGAATTGGCAATCTAATGAAAGTATGGTAGGGTTTCATTGAACGAAATAGGAAAATAAATGTAATATCAGCCATCGTTCACTTCATCATCATAACATTATTTCATCACCAAGATCATGAGTATCACTTTTTCTTTATTGCATGATTAATCCCTTTGTAACCCACTAGCAATATAAAATGGTGAGTGGGGTAGTTTGCATTTTGAACCGGGACCAGTTTCACAATCATCATCGATTTTTTTTTATGATAGATAGGGTTATTTGCTTTAATGACTTGTCAGTTATAAGAAAAAAACAATAAAACGTGCAATGGCAAGTGATAAAAAAATCATAAAGGGGAATTGGGCTGATCGATTATTACAGGAAGCAAAAGAAAAGATCACCAAATATGGGTCCACAAATGTTTTAGAAACATAAAATATGTCGATAGCTTATGATACATGGTGTAGTGGGAGACTAAAATATCACCATGTTGTTTAGTGGGTTACCTCTTTAATTATGTCGATCAAAAGAAAAAGAAGAAAAGGCACGCACTAGTTGTTAAATTTATCCCATTCGCAGTTTAAATCAACACGTAAGTGGAAGAATTCGAGCAGTAGTTGTAGTTTATTTGCAGCTGAAACAGAAGCGAAACCGATGGATAACAATAGTAAAACACGCTGATGATGGCGAAGAAAGAAGAGAAGGTGATAACCGTGGTGGTTGTCATTTTGGTTCTTGTTCACAAGAGAAACAATTAACAAGATAATGATGGTAGTTCGAGGTTGTTCAGGAAATTAAAAGAACACATGTAGTGGTGATTCTAGGCGTTAGGGTAGAGGAAGGTGGTGGTTTCAAATGATGGTTTGGTTTGATCATAGAAAAGAGGTTATATGTTTTCAGCTTCTTCTCTTTTCGGTTTTTAATTTGAGTTGTTGTAATGGATGGTTATTATTGATAAAGTAATGGATAGGTTCAATGATTTTCCTAATAGTTTTGAGAATTCATTTGTTGTATAACCACACTGGCATCGACAGATTGATTCTCGAGGACAGAAATTGAAATAAAATAAAAATAAAAATTTGCTTTTCACTGTAGCTGATTTGTACAATTATCATTTATGTATAATTGATTTTGTTTGCTTCTTCTGATTGGGTTCGATTGATGACCAGATTAGAGATAAGAATTATTCGATAGTACAAGAAAAAATATAAAGAATAAAGTCTGATTTAATATGGCTAACTGATTTTGGATGTTTATGTGATTGAATTTCCACTTTACAACCAAATCAAAGATAAGAATCAGATTTAAATACAGTTAGATAATGATAGACAACTTACTCCCTTAAATAACTCGTTAGTTTTAGTTTCAATAAATATATGTAAATAAAAATTCTATTACTATTAATAATAATAATTGATAATAATAATTATTACTAATAATATTAATCATGATATTAATAATATTAAAGATAACTAATATAGGATATCACCAATAAAGAAAATAAAAAAAATAAAAAAAATAGTTTAAATAATAATAATGATAATAACTAATATAAAAAAATAAATAAAAAATATTAATATTGTTAATAATAATGAAAGTAATAATCATAATATCAGTATTAATACAACAATCATAGATTAACTTGTAATTAATATTACATAATATTAATTATTTATTACATTGTAACTATATAATATATATAATAACATATCTGAATATTTTTACATTTTATTATAAGTATATATATTATTATTTAATACATATTTTTGTATATTAATTGTATTATATTTATGTGAATGTGTATGAGAATGTAAATGTTTTACATACGTAAGTAATATATATTTATTTAAAATATTATGTTCTGTCAAGATATAATATGTATAACTTTTATATATAATCCAATATACCTATAATACTAATTATATATATAATTCATATATATCTATATATATATATACACACACATTTATATTCGTTTATTTATTTACATCCAAATGTTCGTGAATCGTTGGAGATAGTTAAGGGGTAATAGGATACATGAACACAGTTCAAAATTTTGAGACTCAATATTACAGACTTTACTTATCATGTTGAATCATATAAAGATCAAGTTTAAATTTGGTCGGAAATTTCCAGGTCGTCACACCAGCTCCCGTGTATTGTCGCGGCGCGACAATTGTGGGCTGCGACGCTGCATAAGCCGTGTCCAGGTTCTGACCTCCTTGGTCAAAATAAGAAAAATGTTTGGCACGCTATGGACCTCCTATTCACATGAGACTTGTTCTAACATGCTTATATATGAATAAAAACCTCAGAAAAATAGTTCGGGACCCGACCCGAACGTGTTGACTTTTTCGTTGACTTTGACCGACCAAAGTTTGACTTTTTGTCAAACTTGACCAAATGATTATGCAATCTTTCTAACATGATTCTTTACTTGTATCTTGCATGAAACTTGACAATTTGATTCACATGCTTCATAATCGAGTCGTAACGAGCCATAGGACTAATTGAACATCTTTGACCTATCGTGTTTACTGTTATTGATACAACCTATATGTTTAGGTCAAGACTAGCTTTGTCTTTGCACGCGTTTACATGTTGAAGTACTTTATTACTCTTGCACTCAAGGTGAGATCATAGTCCCACTTTTACTCTTTTGAACTTACATTTGGGATGAGAAAACATAAACATTTCTTTTTAACTAAGTCAACACAAGTAGAGGAAAACAAACATTCTACATACGAGTTTAGAACAAAATCCTCAATTCAATTATCATTAGTTACTCTTGCAGTGTGTAAGTGTAGGCGTGAACTTATGTTGTATGGCCATATGGGTTTGACAAACCCTCATCTCGGACGGTTCGCTACCGTCTACGGATGAAATATATTTTCGATAAACAGTGTTGTTCTAGCACTATTAATGGGGTTCAACGGACGGAATGTTAAGCCTTGTTAATTGGGTGCTCGTGAATATTAACTTTTAGAATGTATTACTATTTTATCAATGTTGCAAATCTTGTGGTTCGACTTACTTTTACTCACTTACTTACTTAAACCTATGATTTCACCAACGTTTTCGTTGACAGATTTCTATGTTTTTCTCAGGTCTTTGAACGATATGTGAAACATGCTTCTGCTCATTATTTTGATACTTGCATTGGATGTCGAGTTTATGTGCATACATGGAGCATCTATTGAGTTTATTTAAAACTGTGTCGCCTAGGTTTCATTTGTACTTATAACTTTGTAACGAAACTTTTGGTTGAACAATTCTTGTAAACTTGGGAACAATCTTTATTTAAGAAATGAAGGCGACATTTTTTGGTCAAACGCCATTTTAAAGACTTACGACCACGCAATGGGACCTAAGTAGTCAGCGCCGTCAATGACGATTTGGTCGGGTCGCTACAAGTGGTATCAGAGCATTGGTTGTAGGGATTTAGAGTTCATTGGTGTCAACCCCGAGTCATAGGGTACATTAGTGAATCTAGACTACAACCGGCATATAGACTTGAAGTAGGAATTACTTGACTAATTGTGCATTTATACTCGAACGTTTCTACTCATATCTATTCTTATTCTACCTTAATCTCACGTTGACTAATTTGATTGACACGCCACCTTGACTATATGAAGTAATGTCGAATGCACATATGAATTAGGGTAATATAATTTCCGGGATTATATTACGGTGACTCACATGGACGTTCCGACATTATGACATAAAGAATTTAAGGCAAGTCAAGGAAAAATTCTCTCTCTATCCTTATTCCATGCCACAGTTAGTATTGTTGAGAATACTAATCAACGATGATCTTGTGTCATGAAGGAACAATGGCTCACCAAGGTCAACACAATACTCCTCTCGAAACTCTAGAACAAGTTCTTCAACAAATGATAACCACCGCCGTGGGTGCGGCCATGGCCGATCACTTTTCCAACAACAACAATCGTGGGGCTGGTAATTCAAACGAAGGTTGCTCCTACAAAAACTTCATGAAGTACAATCCTCCCACTTTCGATGGAACCGGGGGACCGGTTGCTCTCACCCGATGGTTTGATCAAACGGAATCCATTTTTAGCATAAGCGGTTGTCGAGACCGAGATAAGGTCAAATTCTCCACCCTCACTTTCACCGGTGTTGCTCTCTCATGGTGGAACACGCATGTACAATCGGTGGGTATCGATGAAGCCCACACACTCTCTTGGACCGAATTAAGAGAAAGAATGATCACCGAATACTTCCCGCGCGACGAAACTCAAAGGCTCGAACAGGGGCTAAGGAATTTAAAAACGGTCGGGAATGACCTCGAAGCTTATAATCAACGATTTGTCGAACTAGCCTTAAGTTGCCCGAACCTCATGACTCCTGAATCCCTAAGAGTTGAACTTTACATGGAAGGCCTCCCAAAGAGCATTCACCACGAGGTAGTAGCATCCAAACCCGCCAACCTACAAGAGGCTTTAATGATGGCTCGCCAATCTATAAAAACGGTGAATGAAATTGAAGCGCCGACACCAACGGCCGAGGACCAACCGGGTAACAACAAAAGAAAATGGGAAGCCTCTCCATCGAGCAACTACAACAACAACTTCACCAAGAAGTCCTTCACCTCCGACGTCAAGAAAGGGTATGCCGAAAACCTGCCCTACTGTAACGAATGTCACAAACATCATTTGGGTGAATGTGGCAAACCATTTTGCATCAGGTGTCAAAGAAGTGGCCATGTGGCCCATATTTGTAAAAGTACCGTTACCGTCGCTCAAAAGACGCCCAATGTGCCAAGGGCGGTTGTTTGTTTCGAATGTGGCCAACCGGGTCATTATAGGATGCGTGCCCAAAGAAGAAAGCCAACCCCAACACATGCCGTTGAACTTTCAACATCGACACCTAGGATGCCCGAGACGACGATGGACTAGTCACGGGTACGTTTCTTCACAACAACCCGCATATTTCATACTTATTCGATTCGGTTACTGTTAGACGTTTTATAACCAAGGCTTTGACTCGTACTCTTTGCACTCCACTTTTTTTCCCCTTTAAATACTACTTAGGCAATTTAAGTGACCAACGGAAAAATATTGTGTACCTATAAATTTTATCGTAGGATATACGTTAAACTTGTTGGGTGGATAATTTGAATTGTGACTTGACACCTATAGAACTAAGGAGCTCAAAACCTATTCGTTAAGGAGAAATATTTTCCCTACAATTATGTATAGATCATTGGAACTAAGTAACTTCCGGTTGAAAACCGATACCCTTTTCCTCGTATCCATGACCTCATGATTATTTACATGAATCTCGCTTATATTCCAAACCAACCTCTGTTCCGATTATCATCAATTGAGAGATCAGGGAGAAGATGTCTCCTAACCCACTTTTAGAACTCGCTACAATAGTTGTAAATTTCTTTTAGTACCGTTTGATTATCTAGGCCTCCGCCCGTATTCATAGGCCTCCTGAACCGCGTTTGTAAACTTATCTAGATGAATCCGTTATCGTATTTATAGATGATGTCTAAACCTATTCAAGTAAAGAAGAAAATGAACGACATCTCCGTCTTACGCTCGAACTCTTGAGAAAAGAGCAACTCTATGCCGCATTCTCCAAGTGAGAATTTTGGTTAAAAGAAGTCCAATTTTTAGACCATGTTGTTAGTGGTCAAAGTATTTCAATACATCTCGCAATCGGAACCACACGTAATCGAGAAACCCTCACGACTCAGACTTGTATTCGTAAAATCTTAGATCTCGCCGGTTATTACTGAAGATTCATTTCCGACTTTTCTCGTGTTGCACGACCTTCAGACTCGTTAACTCACTGAGGAAAAAATTTAAACCTCTCCGTGTCCGAACTTTGAACATGATCTTTCACACAAACCTTACTAGCTAAATTCGTTTAGCACACTGGAACTCAAATATGGAAATATTTCTACTTGAAAGCCCTAAAGGCATACTCTCTCGACTCGAAATCAAGGAAACTGAAATTTGTTAATTTGCTCAAAAAATTTAAATATTTAATCATGGACCCGATCAACTTTCTCGTCAACACGTGCCACGTTACATAGCTCTGTTATTTCACCATTTTCCACCTGATATTACTGGAACTTAAGATAACACCCAATCCAAGGATACTTCACTCTTCTTTGACTTATCATACAACTACGTGTACTATCTCGTTATCCCACCAAGCCTCAACATTCGACCACTAAGTGCACGACATGGTTACCTCAAGGTGTGAACTCATCCTATTCTATGTTCTCATTTCACTCCTGTCTTATCGCTCGCACTTTCGTGTAAGTAAACTTTTTATAAAACTTCTCAATGGAGAGAGAAACTCTTCACATTATATTAGTATTTGCCACGAGGGTGAATAGTCCTAACGACCATTTTCGGGAACCGATGGATCCTTCGCGGTGTGGACCTCTTGAGAAACGAAACCTGTTCAAATTTTTTTTAAAAAAAATTCTAGCTCGGCACGGCGTACCATCTTCATTAAAATTTCAGATCGGGATACTCGTCTCACTTCTAAATTCGGGATGCCTTACAAGGAACCTCGGGGACCCGTCCAAACATGAGTGCCGTGTATCATCCACAACCAACGGACCAAACAAACTTACGTTTCACATCTTGGAAAGACATGTTACAAGCTGGTATTGTTACCTTTAGTAGTTCCTCTTACAACGACAGTTACCATTCGTGTATTAACGCCGCACTTCCGAAACCCTATATGACCGCAAATGTCATACCCCTATTCGTTGGACCAAAGCATGTGGCAAGCAAATCACCGAATCCGAACTCATTCAAGAAATAACAGTTGAGATCGTTCAAGTTCGAGAAGTACTCAAGACGACCCGTAGTTTCCAAAAGGGCTATATCGATATTCGACGTAAACCTCTCGAATCCCAAGTCAGTAATCGTGTAATATTGAGAACCCGCACCTTGGGAAGGTGTAATCCATTTCGGGAATCAGGGAAAGTTAAAACTGCGATATATTAATCCTTTTGAAATCTTGGGGCGTATTGGAACCGCCTCTTACCGTTTAGATCTCCTGACTCAATTAAAGTTTCCGTTTACCTAACATTTCGTGTAACAAACTTAGAGACGTGTCCTGCGGAACAGGAACGTGCTATCCTTCTAGATAAACCTACTATTGATGACAAACTCCCCTCCATGGGAAAAACCGATTGAAATGGTGGATCGTAAACCAAGCCTTAATACAACGTGAAACCCCGACCATCCAAATTCGTGGAAATGCCCAAGGACATATCTTCACTTATCCATAGCATTGACAACGTAAGGTCTCGAGTAAGAAACAACGACTATTGCTTCCAACTAAATTTCGGGACGAAATTTCTTTTAAGGTGTGGGTAATGTAACATCCCGCATTTTTCCTTTAAATTATTTTTAACGCCATCTTTTTATTTTATTTTATTTTAATAATATTCTTCGTATCTAGATTCGTAACCTCCGTTAGCAAACATTCATAATATTTTCATTATTGGATTATAACGTCTCCCGTACTCTCGTGTAATTCAAAATAATTCGTTTGGTTAATTCCCGCACCCGCTTTGAAACTTGAGGGACCGAGGTTGCCAAGTGGGAAAACTAGTTGACTAGGTCAACTAGTCAACCCACCTTATCCACCACTCATTTCCACCTCCACCTCCTCTTTCTCTCTTTCTCTCTTCTTACTTCCATTTTTGAACCATAACACCCAAACATACAAATTCATCATCTAATTTCGGATTTAGAGGCTAACATCAAAACAAATTACATATTTAGAATCCTCTCTTCATCCTCTACAATTTGATACCAATTTCACCTCATTTGGGTAACTTTCTAAAATCACTAGATTTTGTGTTCTTGATGTTTTTGAATTATAAAGTTGTTAATTAGTGTCTATGGCTCAAGTCTAACATGAATATATGACTTGTATGCTCGATTTGTTGTTTTGGAGTAACTAGCATGAACTTGAAAATGGGTTTGCTTAATCTTTGATTTTGGAAGATTAAATATTGTTAAATTGTTAAAGTTCATGTTTTAATTGTGTTACTAGTATCACTAGCTTCATTTTGATGTGTAGGTTGATTTGTAAAACTTCAAATACATGATTAGTGATTTTGTGAATTTTGATTAGGGTTTGATGAACTTGAAATGAACTTTTGATACTTTGAATGCCATGAAATGTTGTTAGTAAGTATTTAGTTGTATTGCATGAGTAATTACCTTCGAAACGGCATATCACATGTGTGGATTGGATTCCCGAATCATGTAATGCATTTCAAGAACTTGAAACTTTGAAAACGGACTTTAAATGATCATTTGACGAGAAATTGGTTATTGGAAATGATGTTTTTTTTGTTTGATGAAACGTGTTTAGTTGTGTTCCTTGTCAAAAGAGCTTTCCAACGATATAAGGTGCGAGTTCTAAGTGTTTGCGGTTTGTGTTTTGTGCATGAAAAGATTTTGGTTTGGACTTAGAAAAACTGAAACTGGCCAGGTACCAGCTCCCGTGTATTATCGCGGCGCGACAATTGTGGGCCGCGGCGCGGCATAAGCCGTGTCCAGGTTCTGACCTCCTTGGTCAAAATAAAAAAAATGTTTGGCACGCTATGGACATCCGATTCACATGAGACTTGTTCTAACATGCTTATATATGAATAAAAACCTCAGAAAAATAGTTCGGGACCCGACCCGAACGTGTTGACTTTTTCGTTGACTTTGACCGACCAAAGTTTGACTTTTTGTCAAACTTGACCAAATGATTATGCAATCTTTCTAACATGATTCTTTACTTGTATCTTGCATGAAACTTGACAATTTGATTCACATGCTTCATAATCGAGTCGTAACGAGCCATAGGACTAATTGAACATCTTTGACCTATCGTGTTTACCGTTATTGATACAACCTATATGTTTAGGTTAAGACTAGCTTTGTCTTTCTACGCGTTTACTTGTTGAAGTACTTTATTACTCTTGCACTCTAGGTGAGATCATAGTCCCACTTTTACTCTTTTGAACTTACATTTGGGATGAGAAAACATAAATATTTATCTTTAACTAAGTGAACACAAGTAGAGGAAAACAAACATTCTACATACGAGTTTAGAACAAAATCCTCAATTCGATTATCATTAGTTACTCTTGCAGTGTGTAAGTGTAGGCGTGAACTTATGTTGTATGGCCATATGGGTTTGAAAAACCCTCATCTCGGACGGTTCGCTACCGTCTACGGATGAAATATATTTTCGAGAAACAGTGTTGTTCTAGCACTATTAATGGGGTTCAACGGACGGAATGTTAAGCCTTGATAATTGGGTACTCGTGAATATTAACTTTTAGAATGTATTACTATTTATCAATGTTGCAAATCTAGTGGTTCGACTTACTTTTACTCACTTACTTACTTAAACCTATGATTTCACCAACGTATTCGTTGACAGATTTCTATGTTTTTCTCAGGTCTTTGAACGATATGTGAAACATGCTTCCGCTCATTATTTTGATACTTGCATTGGATGTCGAGTATATGTGCATACATGGAGCGTCTATTGACTTTATTTAAAACTGTGTCGCCTAGGTTTCATTTGTACTTATAACTTTGTAACGAAACTTTTGGTTGAACAATTCTTGTAAACTTGGGAACAATCTTTATTTAAGAAATGAAGGCGACATTTTTTGGTCAAACGCCATTTTAAAGACTTACGACCACGCAATGGGACCTAAGTAGTCGGCGCCGTCAATGACGATTTGGTCGGGTCGCTACAATCTCCTCAACATCATCAACATCGACGGGGTTGGCCCAACACGCCAACGTGAAACCGTATACTCCAAAGATTCACTACCCCAAGGGTGGTAACCCAAAACGCATAAGCGTACAACATGGACTCAAAACTCCAAGAATCCATCATCCCATCACATGTAGAGTGAATCCGAGCAAGGATCACTCTACCGAATCGCACTCATCCTATTCATACATACGCATATAATATATTTACACTCACCTTAGTGCCTTGATGAATGCAACCAAAATCCGCAATCGCCAATGGAAAATACATATTCCATTTAACACATAACAAACAACACAATTAGGGTGAATTACAAACCAAACCATATTGACACCTAGTGCACTTCCGACCCAAAAGCACTTCCAAGCACAAACCAAGCCCAAACTCACCAATAATCACTAACTAGAGTGATAATGGTTCCAATAACACCAATCACACCCAATCATAAGTGTTAGACACTTATCTTACCCAATTGACACATAAACTCTAATTTTGACGCATTTCAAAATTAGTCAACCAAATACACCCAAATGGGTTCTATCACTTCCATAATCACTAACACTAGTGATTATACCCAATTTACAAGCCCTAAACATGGCCAAGTCGGTTTCCAACCCAAAACCCACCAACAACAACAATAAACCCGATTACTAGCATCAATAAACTCACTTCAAGGTTTTAAATGGGTTTCTCAACAAATCAAGTTCAAACCCTAACTTTGAATATCAACTCAAACAATGAAATTCGGAGTTAGAATTTACCACCACAACCAAAACGTAGCCATGAACGAGATGAACAACTTTAATACTCGAGCTTTGACCCGATTCACTTGTAGCGACCCCGAAAAATCGTCAAGTGACGGCGTCGGCTACGTGGGTCCCATTACCTGATTATAAGTCTTTAAGATAACGTTTGACCAAAATATGTCGCCTTCATTTCAAAATAAGGATTGTTTCAAAGTTTACAAGAATTGTTCAACCAAAAGTTAAGTTACAACGTTATAGATACGATTGAAATCTAGGCGACACGGTTTAAAGTAAAGTCAAAAGACGCTCCATGAAATGCATGTATACTCGACATCGGATGCAAGTATCAAATAGTAAGCGGAAGCATGTTTCACATATCGTGCAAGACCTGAGAAAAACATAGAAATCTGTCAACGAAAACGTTGGTGAAATCATAGGTTTAAGTAAGTAAGTACAAGTGAACCACAAGATTTGCATCAATGAAATAATAGTAATACATTCCAAAAGTTTGTTTCACGAGCACCCAATTATCAAAGCTTAACATTCCTTCCATTGTATACCCCATCACTTAGTGCTAGAACAAACACTGATTCTCGAAAATATATTTCATCCGTAGACGGTAGCGAACCGTCAAGGATGAGGGTTGTCAACCCATATGGCCATATAACATAAGTTCTCGCTTACACCCGGCAAGTGTAACTAATGATAATCGAATTGAGGATTTTTGTTCTAAACTCGTATGTAGAATGTTTGTTTTCCCGTTCTTGTGTTCACTTAGTTCAAAAGAATCGTTTATGTTTTCTCATCCCAAATATAAGTTCAAAAAGAGTAAAAGTGGGACTATGATCTCACCTTTGATTGCACGAGTATAAATGTACTTCACAAAGTAAACGTGTGCATGAATGTTGCTTAGCCTTGACCTAAACAAATAAGTTGTATCAATTAACCGGTTACGACACAAGGTCGGGTGAAATGTGTTCAATTTGTCCTATGGCTCAATACGACTTGAATAGTATAACATGTGAATCACGTTGTCAAGTTTCATGCAAGAATCACGTACAAAAGCATGTTAGAACGATTGTATAAAAGTTTGGTTAAGTTTGACTAAAAGTCAACCTTGGTCAAAGTCAACGAAAAAGTCAACGCGTTCGGGTCGGGTCCCGGACTATTTTTCTATGCTAAATATTCATATACAAGTATATTAAAACAAGTTTCATGTGAATCGGAGGTCGGTAGCTAGTCAAACATTTCGCGTGAAATGTGACAAAGTGAGCAGAATCTGGCCAGGCGATTCTGCGCGCCGCGCGGGGATGTGGCGCGCCGCGCCACTACCTGGGCAGAGAATTCTGGTCAGTTTTTCCAAGTGTGCACGAACCAAAACCTTTTCCAACCCAATTCTTGACCCGCAAACACTTATAATGCCTATCATATATCGTCGAAAAGGTATTTTGACGAGGAATACAACTAACCACATCTCATCAATCAAAAACATCATTTACAATAACCGAAAACTCGTCAATTGATCAAGAAAGGTTTATTTTCAAAGTTTCAAGTTCGTAAAACGTATTTTATGATTCGGGAATCCAATTTACACATACGATATGCCGTTTCGAAGGTAATTAAGCATACATTACAACTAATCACTAACAATTAACATTCCATGGCATTCAAGCATCAAAAGTTCATGTCAAGAACTATCAAACCCTAGTCAAACATCACAAAATCAATATTCATGTTTTTGAAGTTTTCTTAATCAACCTACGCATCAAAACGAAGCTAGTGATACTAGTAACACAATTAAAACATGCACTTTAACAATCTAACAACATTAACTCATCCAAAATCAAGGATTAAGCACACCCATTTCAAGTTCATGCTAGTTACTCCAAAAACAACAAATCGAGCAAACCAAACATATATTCATGTTAGACTCGAGCCATAGACACTAACTAACACCATTTCAAATCAAAAACACGAATTTAGAGAAATCTAGAGTTTTAGAAATGTTACCCAAACGAGATGAAATTGGTATCAAATTGTAGAGGATGAAGAGAGGATTCCAAATATGTAATCGGATTTGTTGTGAGCTTCCAAGATTGAATTTAGATGATGAATGAATGGAATGGGTTTGTGTGTGTGTTCTTGAGATGGAGAGAAAAGGGATGAGGGAGATGATGGAATGGATGAAATGGGTTGACTAGTTGACCTAGTCAACTAGTTTGCCCATTTGGCAACTCCGGTCCCTCGAGTTTCAAAGCGGGTGCGGGATTTAACCGATCGAATATTTTTAAAACGCAAGTTAACGAGAGATGTTATAATTAAATGACGGAATTATTATGAACGTTAGTCAACGGAAACTACGAATTTAAATAACGAAAGGTATTATTTAAAAGAAAAAGACGGTGTTAAAAATAAATTTAACGGAAAAACGCGGGATGTTACATTATCCACAACTCAAAAGAAATTTCGTCCCGAAATTTAGTCGGAAGTAGTAGTCGATATCTCTTACTCGAGACTTTACGTTGTCAATGCTATGAATAAGTGAAAGTACGTTCTTGAGGGTTCTCATGAATTTGGATAGTCAGGGTTTTACGTTGCATTAAGGTTAGGTTTTTACGATCCCCAGTTTCAACTGGTTTTCCTATGAAGAGAAGTTTGTCATCGATAGTTGATGTATCCAGCAGGATTGCACGTTCCTGTTCCGCAGGACACGTTTCTAAGTTTGTTACACGAAATGTAGGGTAAACGGAAACTTAATTGAGTCGGAAGTTCTAAACGGTAGGGAGCGGTTCCAATACGCCCCAAGGTTTCAAAAGGGTTAACATGTCGCGGGTTTAACTTTCCCTGATTCCCGAAACGGATTACACCCTTCCAAGGTGCGGGTTCTCAATATTACGCGGTTACACACTGGGATTTGCGAGGTTCTCCTCTAAGTTTGGTATAACTCTTCTGGCGACAATGGGTTGTCTCGAGCCCTTCTCGGACTTGAACGATCTCAATTGTTGTTTCTTGATGGAGTTCAGATTTCGGTGGTTGATGCTTTGGTTAAATGAACAGGGGTATGACATTAGCGGTCATATAAGGTTTCGAAAAGTGCGCGTGAACACACGAGTGGTAACTACTGTTGTAAGAGTGATCTACTAAAGGTGACAATACGAGTTTGTGAGATGTCTTTCCAAGACGTAAATCGTTCGTTTGCTCGGTTCGTCAGTTTGTGGGTGGTACGCGGTACTCATGTCTAAGCGGGTTCCCAAGGTTTCTTGTAAAACTAGAAGTGAAACGAGTATTTCGATACAGAATAATTGACAAAGATACACCGTGTTGGAAAAGAATCTCTTAAGATACGTTTGAACAAGTTAGTTAGGGTTCGAAAAATGTTCGTTAGGACTATTCACCCTCGTGGCGAATACTTATGTAATATGAGGAGTTTCTCTATCCATGGAGAAATGTTACAAGGAGTTTCTTTAAACGGAAATGCGAACGGTAAAGATAGTAGTGAAATGAGGACTTAGAATAGGATGAGTTTACATCTCGAGGTTGCTATAACGTGCCTCTAGTTGTCAAAAGTTGAAGTCTGAAAGAGAAACGAGGTAGTACACGTAGTTGTATAGTTCGGGGTTGAATAATAGTTGACCGATTATCAGAAACACAAGGGCGTTAAGTCAAAGAAGAGTGAAGTATCGTTGGATTGTGTGTTATCTTAATTTCCAGTAATATCAGACGGTAACGGTGAAATAACAGAGGTATGTAGTGTGGTACGTGATGACAAGAATATTGATCGGATCCACAATTTAGTATTCGAATTCTTCGTGCAAAATAACGAATTTCCGTCCCGTTGATTTCGAGTCGAGGGAGTATGCCTTTCGGCGTCCAAGTAGAAATATTTCCATATTTGAGTCCCATCTGGTGTTGTACGAATTTAGCTAGAAATGTTGGTGTGAAGAATCACGCTCAAGGTTCGATCGCGGAGAGATTAAAGTCGTGTAATACGAGAAAAGTCAGAAATGAATCTTCGGTAACAACCGGTGAGATCTAAGATTTTTACGAATACAAGTCTGAGTTGGGAGAGTTTCCTGATTACATGTGGCTTGATTTCGAGATTGATTGTAATTCCTTGACCATTAACTTCATGGTCTAGAAAATTGGACTTCGTTCAACAGAAATTCTCACTCGGAGAATTTGGTATAAAGTTGCTCTTTTCTCAAAAGTTCGAGCTTAAGATGGTGATGTTGTTCGTTTTCCTTCTTTACTTAAATAAGTTAAGATGTCATCTATAAATACGATAACAGATTAGTCTATATGAATTTGCATACGCGGTTCAAGAGGTTTATGGATACGGGCGAGCCCTAAATAAATCAAGCGGTACTAAGAGAGATTTACAACTAACGTTGCGAGTTCGGAAAGTGGCTTAGGAGACATCGTCTCACTTAACCCCCAATTGATGATAACCGGAACGGAGGTCGATTTGGAACATACGGGATTCGTGCAAATAATCATGAGGTCATGGATGCGAGGGAGAGGGTATCGGTTTCCAACCGAAAATTACTCAGTTCACAATAATCTATACAAGATGATGGGGAAACATTTTTTTTTTTTTTTTTTTTTTTTTTTTTTTTTACGAATAGGTTCCGAGCTCCCTAGTTCTATAGGTGTCAAGTCAAAAGTCTTAACGTATTTCCTCCAATAACATTTATAGGCACACAATATTTTTCCGTTGGTCGCTTAA
This sequence comes from Rutidosis leptorrhynchoides, assembly GCF_046630445.1. Classification (NCBI taxonomy): domain Eukaryota; kingdom Viridiplantae; phylum Streptophyta; class Magnoliopsida; order Asterales; family Asteraceae; genus Rutidosis; species Rutidosis leptorrhynchoides. The sequence goes on along the minus strand of NC_092333.1, from coordinate 238,751,320 downwards.
ATTGCCTAAGTAGTGTCTAGGGAAAAAAAAAAGTAGAGTGCAAAGAGCACGAGTCAAAGACTTGGTTATAAAACGTCTAACGGTAATGAAATCGAATAAGTATGAAGTATACGGTTTGTTGTGAAGAAACGTACCCGTTACTAGCCCATCGTCGTTCCGGGCATCCTTGGTGTCGATGTTGAAGGTTCAACGGCGTGCGTTGGGGTTGATTTTCTTATTTGGGCACACATTCCTAAAATGACCCAGTTGGCCACATTCGAAGCAAGCACCCGTTCTGTGTGCGTTGGGCATCTTTCGAGCGACGGGTCCTTGGCGCCGGTGGCGAAACCTGCCACATCCTTCAAAGTGATGCTTGTGGCATTCGTCACAAAAAGGCAGCTTTCCGGCATAGCCTTTCTTGTCGTTGGAGGTAAAAGGCTTCTTGGCGGGGTTGTTGTTATTGTTGTGGTTGCTTGATTGAGAGGCTTCCCATGTTCTTTTGTTGTTACTCGGGTGGTTCTCGACCATTGGTGCCGGTGCTTCCATTTCATTCACCGTTTCTAAGGCTTGGCGGGCCATTGTTAAAGCCTCTTGTAGGTTAGTGGGTTGAGATGTCATTACCTTGTGTTGAATGCTCTTAGGGAGGCCATCCATGTAAAGTTCGACTCTTAGGGATTCGGGAGTCATGAGAATTGGACACATCGAGACTAGTTCGGTAAACCGTTGATTATAAGCCTTGAGGTCATTTCCGGCCGTTTTTAAATTCCTTAGACCCTGTTCGAGCCTTCGAGTCTCGTCGCGCGGGAAGTATTCGGTGATCATTCTTTCTCTTAATTCGGTCCAAGAGAGTGTGTGGGCTTCATCGCTTCCCACTAATTGTACATACGTGTTCCACCATGAGAGAGCAATACCGGTGAAAGTGAGGGTGGAAAACTTGACCTTATCTTGGTCTCGACAACCGCTTGTGTTAAAAACGGTCTCCATTTGTTCAAACCATCGGGTGAGAGTAACCGGTCCCCCGGTTCCATCGAAAGTGGGAGGATTGTACTTCATGAAGTTCTTGTAGGAGCAACCTTCGATTGAATTACCGGCTCCATGATTGTTGTTGTTAGAAAAGTGATCGGCCACGGCCGTACCCACGGCGGTGGTTATCATTCGTTGAAGAGCTTGTTCTAGAGTTTCGAGAGGAGTATTGTGTTGACCTTGGTGAGCCATTGTTCCTTCATGAGACAAGAATATCGTTGGTTAGTATTTTCAACAATACTAACCGTGGCATGGAATAAGGATAGAGAGAAAATTTTTTTCTCGACTCGCCTTAAATTCTCTATGTCATAATGTCGGAACGTCCATGTGAATCACCGTAATATAATCCCGGAAATTATATTACCCTGATTCTCATGTGCATTTAACATTACTTCATAAAGTCAAGGTGGCGCACCAACAAAATTTATCAACGTAAGATCAAGATCGAATACGAGTTAGATATGATAGAAGAGTTCGAGTATAAATGCACAATTAGTCAAATAATTCCTACTTCAGTCTATATGCCGGTTGTAGTCTAGATTCACCTATGTACCCTATGACTCGGGGTGAACACAAATGAACTCTAAATCCCTACAACCAAGGCTCTGATACCACCTGTAGCGACCCCGACAAATCGTCAAGTGACGGCGTCGGCTACGTGGGTCCCATTACCTGATTATAAGTCTTTAAGATAACGTTTGACCAAAATATGTCGCCTTCATTTCAAAATAAGGATTGTTTCAAAGTTTACAAGAATTGTTCAACCAAAAGTTAAGTTACAACGTTATAGATACGATTGAAATCTAGGCGACACAGTTTAAAGTAAAGTCAAAAGACGCTCCATGAAATGCATGTATACTCGACATCGGATGCAAGTATCAAATAGTAAGCGGAAGCATGTTTCACATATCGTGCAAGACCTGAGAAAAACATAGAAATCTGTCAACGAAAACGTTGGTGAAATCATAGGTTTAAGTAAGTAAGTACAAGTGAACCACAAGATTTGCATCAATGAAATAATAGTAATACATTCCAAAAGTTTGTTTCACGAGCACCCAATTATCAAAGCTTAACATTCCTTCCATTGTATACCCCATCACTTAGTGCTAGAACAAACACTGATTCTCGAAAATATATTTCATCCGTAGACGGTAGCGAACCGTCAAGGATGAGGGTTGTCAACCCATATGGCCATATAACATAAGTTCTCGCTTACACCCGGCAAGTGTAACTAATGATAATCGAATTGAGGATTTTTGTTCTAAACTCGTATGTAGAATGTTTGTTTTCCCGTTCTTGTGTTCACTTAGTTCAAAAGAATCGTTTATGTTTTCTCATCCCAAATATAAGTTCAAAAAGAGTAAAAGTGGGACTATGATCTCACCTTTGATTGCACGAGTATAAATGTACTTCACAAAGTAAACGTGTGCATGAATGTTGCTTAGCCTTGACCTAAACAAATAAGTTGTATCAATTAACCGGTTACGACACAAGGTCGGGTGAAATGTGTTCAATTTGTCCTATGGCTCAATACGACTTGAATAGTATAACATGTGAATCACGTTGTCAAGTTTCATGCAAGAATCACGTACAAAAGCATGTTAGAACGATTGTATAAAAGTTTGGTTAAGTTTGACTAAAAGTCAAACTTGGTCAAAGTCAACGAAAAAGTCAACGCGTTCGGGTCGGGTCCCGGACTATTTTTCTATGCTAAATATTCATATACAAGTATATTAAAACAAGTTTCATGTGAATCGGAGGTCGGTAGCTAGTCAAACATTTCGCGTGAAATGTGACAAAGTGAGCAGAATCTGGCCAGGCGATTCTGCGCGCCGCGCGGGGATGTGGCGCGCCGCGCCACTACCTGGGCAGAGAATTCTGGTCAGTTTTTCCAAGTGTGCACGAACCAAAACCTTTTCCAACCCAATTCTTGACCCGCAAACACTTATAATGCCTATCATATATCGTCGAAAAGGTATTTTGACGAGGAATACAACTAACCACATCTCATCAATCAAAAACATCATTTACAATAACCGAAAACTCGTCAATTGATCAAGAAAGGTTTATTTTCAAAGTTTCAAGTTCGTAAAACGTATTTTATGATTCGGGAATCCAATTTACACATACGATATGCCGTTTCGAAGGTAATTAAGCATACATTACAACTAATCACTAACAATTAACATTCCATGGCATTCAAGCATCAAAAGTTCATGTCAAGAACTATCAAACCCTAGTCAAACATCACAAAATCAATATTCATGTTTTTGAAGTTTTCTTAATCAACCTACGCATCAAAACGAAGCTAGTGATACTAGTAACACAATTAAAACATGCACTTTAACAATCTAACAACATTAACTCATCCAAAATCAAGGATTAAGCACACCCATTTCAAGTTCATGCTAGTTACTCCAAAAACAACAAATCGAGCAAACCAAACATATATTCATGTTAGACTCGAGCCATAGACACTAACTAACACCATTTCAAATCAAAAACACGAATTTAGAGAAATCTAGAGTTTTAGAAATGTTACCCAAACGAGATGAAATTGGTATCAAATTGTAGAGGATGAAGAGAGGATTCCAAATATGTAATCGGATTTGTTGTGAGCTTCCAAGATTGAATTTAGATGATGAATGAATGGAATGGGTTTGTGTGTGTGTTCTTGAGATGGAGAGAAAAGGGATGAGGGAGATGATGGAATGGATGAAATGGGTTGACTAGTTGACCTAGTCAACTAGTTTGCCCATTTGGCAACTCCGGTCCCTCGAGTTTCAAAGCGGGTGCGGGATTTAACCGATCGAATATTTTTAAAACGCAAGTTAACGAGAGATGTTATAATTAAATGACGGAATTATTATGAACGTTAGTCAACGGAAACTACGAATTTAAATAACGAAAGGTATTATTTAAAAGAAAAAGACGGTGTTAAAAATAAATTTAACAGAAAAACGCGGGATGTTACAAACCCGATTACTAGCATCAATAAACTCACTTCAAGGTTTTAAATGGGTTTCTCAACAAATCAAGTTCAAACCCTAACTTTGAATATCAACTCAAACAATGAAATTCGGAGTTAGAATTTACCACCACAACCAAAACGTAGCCATGAACGAGATGAACAACTTTAATACTCGAGCTTTGACCCGATTCACTCTTCTTCCTCTCCAAATGGAGCTCTCTCTCTCTCTCTCTCTAACTGTTTCTCTCTCTCTACATGAAGGTGTGTGAGTGGAAAGAGGTGAAATGAGGATAAGATAGGCAATGGATCAGTTTTGTGGCTCAAAAACCGGCCCACATGTGAATTGACCAAAAAGCCCCTTTTAAAACATTAAAATAACGAACCAGTTCTGCCAGCTGGTTTTGCGCGGCGTGCGTCCCTTTGCGCGGTGCGTTTCTGCTGAAACGAAATCCGGGTCTTACAACTCTCCCCCACTTAAATTGGATCACGTCCCCATGATCTCCGCCATTTATCAGACCGGACCCACCCTCAATGGTCCTCAAACATACCTTCTGTTCCGACTTTCACCGCATTTATCATTAATCTCGAAGATTACTCCAATTACTAAATACACACTTGCATGCATTCTGAGTCATGCAATGCATATAACATTCGAAGTCTACTTCGATCACTTAGCATAGATGGAAACATCATGTGTTCCTCCAACTTCTCTAGACAATTCTTCTCAATGAACACCTTTAACAATTAAATCGTCACCCGCGATTTATCAAATCAACAAATCTGAGCACCAAAACCTGCTCAATCCCTCCCACCGAGAAGAAATTAACTAATCTCGTACCGAGATATCAACCCTTTAGCGTACGCTTACCAAGTATAATGCTAATAGTAACCACTTCCCAAAATAAGGTTAACAACCAAACCGATGAAGATCGAATAAAAGCGATTCCTTAAGGATAACATTTACCACTTAACATCCCTTGTAGTGCGCAAAAACGGCTATACGCAACTACCGTAAAATCGTAAGCAACGGCTAAATCCGCTAGTGCCCAAAACGGCTATGGCAACGCTAATCCCGAGGTGTACAAAAACGGCTATTGTCACACCCTCAATAACATGTGTGTGAAACATGGCTATCGCATCACTAATCACACAAAATATGGCCGAAACAACCCGAGCCTAAAACATATATGGAGGATGGTCAAAACAACCCGAACCTTTGTGAATTCGCAACAACCCGAAATTCACCAAACCAATCCATATTTCTAACAAATGGGATGACTGCAACAACCCGAGTCATTGTGAATACGCGCAACCCGATATTCACTTCCTGTAACATCCCGCATTTTTCCGTTAAATTATTTTAACGCCCGTCTTTTTCTTTTTAAATAATACCCTTCGTATCTAAATTCGTATCCTTTGTTATGTAACATTTTAAATATTTTTGTTATCGGATTTTAATATCTCCCGTACCCCCGTGTAACTTAAAATAATTCGTTCGGTTATTTTCCGCACCCGATTCAAAGTTGAGGGACCAAACTTGCCAAAGTATCAAACTTTTGACTAGGTCAAAGAGTCAACCTCCTTCATCCCTTTCATTCATCCTCCCTTTTCCATTTTTGATACTTTCAAACTCTCTCATTTCTCAAACATAAAATCATCATCCAAATCTCACCAAGGAAGTAAACATAAAAACAAACTACATATTCTTGATCCTCTCATCATCCTCTTCGATTTGATGCTAACTACTTCAATTTTGGGTAACATTTCTAAAACACTAGATTTCTTTAAATTCGTGTTCTTGACTTATAAAGTAGTTAATTAGTGTCTATGGCTCATTGTGATGTCGTGTATGTAATTTGTATGCTCGATTTGTTGTTTTTGGTGTAACTAGTTCATTATGAAAATTGCTTGCTAAATCTTTGATTTTGGATGATTAAAAGTTGTTTAATTGTTAAAGTTCATGTATTAAATGTGTTACTAGCGTCATTAGCTTCAATTTGATGTGTAGGTTGATTAAGAAAACTTCAAAAACATGATTATTGATTTTGAGATGTTTGACTAGGGTTTGATAGTTCTTGACATGAATTTTTGGATGCTTGAATGCCATGAAATGTTAATTGTTAGTGTTTAGTAGTAATGTATGCTTCATTACCTTCAAAACGGCATATCACATGTGTGAATTGGATTCCCGAAACTTAAAATGCATTTGATGAACTTGAAACTTTGAAAATGGATTCTTAATGATCACTTGACGGAAAATCGGTTATTGAAATTGATGTTTTTGTTTGATGAAACGTGTTTAGTTGTTTTCCTTGTCAAATTACCTTTCCAACGATATATAGTATGCATTTTGGATGTTTTCGGTTCATAAAATATGTTAATTTGAGTTTTGGTTCGTGACTTGGTCTATTTTTCTGCAAACAGCAAAAATTCCAGGTATGCGCGCCGTGCAACCTCAGCGCGCCGCGCAAAACAGAAATCCCAGATATTTGCCCCCTTTAGTTGAGTTCTGACCTGGATTTACACTAGGGTGCGCGCCGCGCAACCCATAGCGCGCCGCGCATATGCCCAGCTCATTTTTGTTTTTATTTTTCCTTTCACAAAATGTTTCCCGCTTAACCGTAACTCCGATTAACATGAAACTTGGCCATTCTGCTCATAAATGACTTCTCATCATGAGAAAATTGTCGGACACCCGACCCGACCTCGTTGACTTTGACCAAGTTTGACTTTTAGTCAAACTTAACCAAACAATTATACGATCGTTCTAACATGCTTAATTACTTGTATCGTGCATGAAACTTGACTAATTGATTCACATGCTACATAATCGAGTTGTAACGAGCCATAGGACTAATTGAACATCTTTGACCGTTTGTGTTTACCGTTATTGATATAACCTATATGTTTAGGTCAAGACTAGCTTTGTCTTTGCACGCGTTTACTTGTTGAAGTACTTTATTAACTCTTGCACGCAAGGTGAGATCATAGTCCCACTTTTACTCTTTTTGAACTTATATTTGGGATGAGAAAACATAAACGATTCTTTTGAACTAAGTGAACACAAGAACGGGAAAACAAACATTCTACATACGAGTTTAGAACAAAAATCCTCAATTCGATTATCATTAGTTACACTTGACGGGTGTAAGCGAGAACTTATGTTATATGGCCATATGGGTTGACAACCCTCATCTTTGACGGTTCGCTACCGTCTACAGATGAAATATATTTTCGAGAATCAGTGTTTGTTCTAGCACTATGGATGGGGTATACAATGGATGGAATGTTAAGCTTTGATAATTGGGTGCTCGTGAATATTAACTTTTAGAATGTATTACTATTATTTCAACTTTTCAAACCTTGTGGTTCGACTTACTTACTTTTACTCACTTACTTACTTAAACCTATGATTTCACCAACGTTTTCGTTGACAGATTTCTATGTTTTTCTCAGGGCTTGCACGATATGTGAAACATGCTTCCGCTTACTATTTGATACTTGCATTGGATGTCGAGTATACATGCATTTCATGGAACGTCTTTTAACTTTACTTTAAACCGTGTCGTCTAGATTTCATTTGTACTTATAACCTTGTAACTTAACTTTTGGTTGAACAATTCTTGTAAACTTTGGAAACAATCTTTATTTTGAAATGAAGGCGACATATTTTGGTCAAACGTTGTCATAAAGACTTATGACCAGGTGATGGGACCCATGTAGACGACGCCGTCACTTGACGATTTGTCGGGGTCGCTACAAGTGGTATCAGAGCCTTGGTTGTAGGGATTTAGAGTTCATTTGTGTCCACCCCGAGTCATAGGGTACATAGGTGAATCTAGACTACAACCGGCATATAGACTGAAGTAGGAATTATTTGATTAATTGTGCATTTATACTCGAACTCTTCTATCATATCTAACTCGTATTCGATCTTGATCTTACGTTGATAAATTTTGTTGATGCGCCACCTTGACTTTATGAAGTAATGTTAAATGCACATGAGAATCAGGGTAATATAATTTCCGGGATTATATTACGGTGATTCACATGGACGTTCCGACATTATGACATAGAGAATTTAAGGCGAGTCAAGGAAAATTTTCTCTCTATCCTTATTCCATGCCACGGTTAGTATTGTTGAAAATACTAACCAACGATATTCTTGTCTCATGAAGGAACAATGGCTCACCAAGGTCAACACAATACTCCTCTCGAAACCCTAGAACAAGCTCTTCAACGAATGATAACCACCGCCGTGGGTACGGCCGTGGCCGATCACTTTTCTAACAACAACAATCATGGAACCGGTAATTCAATCGAAGGTTGCTCCTACAAGAACTTCATGAAGTACAATCCTTCCACTTTCGATGGAACCGGAGGACCGGTTACTCTCACCCGATGGTTTGAACAAATGGAGACCGTTTTTAACACAAGCGGTTGTCGAGACCAAGATAAGGTCAAGTTTTCCACCCTCACTTTCACCGGCATTGCTCTCTCGTGGTGGAACACGTATGTACAATTGGTGGGAAGCGATGAAGCCCACACACTCTTTTGGACCGAATTAAGAGAAAGAATGATCACCGAATACTACCCGCGCGATGAGACTCGAAGGCACGAGCAGGGTCTAAGGAATTTAAAAACGGTCGGGAACGACCTCGAAGCTTATAATCAACGGTTTACCGAACTAGTCACAATGTGTCCAAATATCATGACTCCCGAATCCCTAAGAGTCGAACTTTACATGGATGGCCTCCCTAAGAGCATTCAACACAGGGTAATGACACCTCGACCCACTAACCTACAAGAGGCTTTAACAATGGCCCGCCATACTTTAGACACGGCGAATGAAATGGAAACGCCGGCACCAATGGTCGAGAACCAATCGAGCGGCAATAAAAGAACATGGGAAGCCTCTCAATCAAGCAACCACAACCACAACAACCTCTCCAAGAAGCCTTTCGCCTCCAATGACAAGAAAGGCTATACCGGAAAACTACCTTTTTGTAACGAATGCCGCAAGCATCACTTTGAAGGATGTGGCAGGTTCCGCCACCGGCGCCAAGGAAGTGGTCACATCGCCAAACATTGTGGAAGTGCCACCCCCATCACTCAAAAGGGACCCAACCCACGAAAGTTGGTCACTTGCTACGCATGTGGTCAAACGGGTCATTTTAGGAATGAATGCCCAAATAAGAAAATCAACCCCAACGCGCGCCGTTGAACTTTCAACATCAACGCCTAGGATGCCCGAGACGACGATGGACTAGTCACGGGTACGTTTCTTCACAACAAACCGTATGTTTCATACTTATTCGATTCAATTACCGCTAGACGTTTTACAACCAAGACTTTGACTTGTACTCATTACATTCCACCTTTTTCCCTTAGATACTACTTAGGCAATTTAAGCGACCAACGGAAAGATATTGTGTGTCTATAAATTCTATCGGAGGATATACGTTAAGAATATTTACTTGACACCTATAGAACTAGGGAGCTCAGAACCTATTCGTTAAGGAGAAATTGTTTCCCTACAACTAGGTATAGATTATTGTGAACTAAATAATTTTTGGTTGAAAACCGATACCCTCTTCCTCGTATCCATGACCACCTGATTACTTGCATGAATCCCGTGTGCATTCCAAAACGACCTCCGTTCCGGTTATCATCAATTGGGGGTTAAGGGAGACGATGTCTCCTAAGCCATTTCCGAACTCGCAACGTTAGTTGTAAATCTCTCTTAGTACCGTTTGATTTATTTAGGACTCCGTCCGTATTCATGAACCTCCTAAACCACGTATGCAACTTATCTAGACAAATCTGTTATCGTATTTATAGATGACATCTTAACTTATTTAAGTAAAGAAGGAAAACGAACAACATCACCATCTTACGCTCGAACTTTTGAGAAAAGAGCAACTTTATACCAAATTCTCCGAGTGAGAATTTCTGTTGAACGAAGTCCAATTTTCTAGACCATGATGTTAATGGTCAAGGCATTACAATCAATCTCGAAATCAAGCCACATGTAATCAGGAAACTCTCCCAACTCAGACTTGTATTTGTAAAATCTTAGATCTCGTCTATTTTTACCGAAGATTCATTTCTGACTTTTCTCGTGTTACACAACTTTAAACCTCTTCATGTCTGAGCCTTGAACGTGATTCTTCACACCAACCTTCCTAGCTAAATTCATATAGCACTAGATGGAACTCAAACATGGAAATATTTCTACTTGAACGCCGAAAGGCATACTCTCTCGTCTCAAAAATCAACATAACTAAAATTCGTTATTTTGCGCGAAGAATTCGAATACTAAATTGTGGATCCGATCAATTTTCTCGTCATCCCGTACCACACTACCTACCTCTGTTATTTCACCGTCACCGTCTAATATTACTGGAATTTAAGATAACACACAATCCAACGATACTTCACTCTTCTTTGACTTAACGCCCTTGTGTTTCTAATAATCGTTCAACTATTATTCAACCCCGAACTATACAACTACGTGTACTACCTCGTTTCTCTTTCAGACTTCAACTTTTGACAACTAGAGGCACGTTATGGCAACCCCGAGATGTAAGCTCATCCTATTCTAAGTCCTCATTTCACTCCTATCTTTATCGCTCGCATTTTCGTTTAAGGAAACTCCTTGTAACATTTCTCCATGGATAGAGAAACTCTTCATATTACAATAGTATTCGCCACGAGGGTGAATAGTTCTAACGAACATTTTCGAACCCTAACTAACTTGTTCAAACGTATATTAAGAGATTCTATTCCAACACGGTGCACCTTTGTCAATTATCACGTATCGAAATACTCGTTTCACTTCTAGTTTTGCAAGAAACCTTGGAGACCCGCTTAGACATGAGTACCGCGTACCACCCACAAACCGACGAACCGAGCAAACGAACGATTTACGTCTTGGAAAGACATGTCACAAACTCGTATTGTCACCTTTAGTAGATCACTCTTACAACAGTAGATACCACTCGTGTGTTCACACGCACTTTCCGAAACCCTATATGACCGCTAATGTCATACCCCTGTTCATTTAACCAAAGCATCAACCACCGAAATCTGAACTCCATCAAGAAACAACAATTGAGATCGTTCAAGTCCGAGAAGGGCTCGAGACAACCCATTGTCGCCAGAAGAGTTATACCAAACTTAGATGAAAACCTCACCAAACCCAGTGTGTAACCGCGTAATATTGAGAAACCGCACCTTGGAAGGGTGTAATCCATTTTGGGAAATCGAGAAAGGCTATATCCGCAATATTGAACCTTTTGAAACCTTGGGGCGTATTGGAACCGCTTCCTACCGTTTAGAACTTCCGACTCAATTAAGTTTCCGTTTACCCTACATATCGTGTAACAAACTTAGAAACGTGTCCTGCGGAACAGGAACGTGCAATCCTGCTAGATACATCAACTATCGATGACAAACTACTCTTCATAGGAAAACCAGTTGAAACCAGGGATCGTAAAAACCAAACCTTAATACAACGTAAAACCCTGACTATCCAAATTCATGAGAACACTCAAGGACGTACTTTCACTTATTCATAGCATTGACAACGTAAAGTCTCGAGTAGGAGATATCGACTACTACTTTCAACTAAATTTCGGGACGAAATTTCTTTTGAGGTGTGGATAATGTAACATCCCGCATTTTTCCGTTAAATTATTTTAACGCCCGTCTTTTTCTTTTTAAATAATACCCTTCGTATCTAAATTCGTATCCTTTGTTATGTAACATTTTAAATATTTTCGTTATCGGATTTTAATATCTCCCGTACCCCCGTGTAACTTAAAATAATTCGTTCGGTTATTTTCCGCACCCGATTCAAAGTTGAGGGACCAAACTTGCCAAAGTATCAAACTTTTGACTAGGTCAAAGAGTCAACCTCCTTCATCCCTTTCATTCATCCTCCCTTTTCCATTTTTGATACTTTCAAACTCTCTCATTTCTCAAACATAAAATCATCATCCAAATCTCACCAAGGAAGTAAACATCAAAACAAACTACATATTCTTGATCCTCTCATCATCCTCTTCGATTTGATGCTAACTGCTTCAATTTTGGGTAACATTTCTAAAACACTAGATTTCTTTAAATTCGTGTTCTTGACTTATAAAGTAGTTAATTAGTGTCTATGGCTCATTGTGATGTCGTGTATGTAATTTGTATGCTCGATTTGTTGTTTTTGGTGTAACTAGTTCATTATGAAAATTGCTTGCTAAATCTTTGATTTTGGATGATTAAAAGTTGTTTAATTGTTAAAGTTTATGTATTAAATGTGTTACTAGCATCATTAGCTTCAATTTGATGTGTAGGTTGATTAAGAAAACTTCAAAAACATGATTATTGATTTTGAGATGTTTGACTAGGGTTTGATAGTTCTTGACATGAATTTTTGGATGCTTGAATGCCATGAAATGTTAATTGTTAGTGTTTAGTAGTAATGTATGCTTCATTACCTTCAAAACGGCATATCACATGTGTGAATTGGATTCCCGAAACTTAAAATGCATTTGATGAACTTGAAACTTTGAAAATGGATTCTTAATGATCACTTGACGGAAAATCGGTTATTGAAATTGATGTTTTTGTTTGATGAAACGTGTTTAGTTGTTTTCCTTGTCAAATTACCTTTCCAACGATATATAGTATGCATTTTGGATGTTTTCGGTTCATAAAATATGTTAATTTGAGTTTTGGTTCGTGACTTGGTCTATTTTTCTGCAAACAGCAAAAATTCTAGGTATGCGCGCCGTGCAACCTCAGCGCGCCACGCAAAATAGAAATCCCAGATATTTGCCCCCTTTAGTTGAGTTCTGACCCGGATTTACACTAGGGTGCGCGCCGCGCAACCCATAGCGCGCCGCGCATATGCCCAGCTCATTTTTGTTTTTATTTTTCCTTTCACAAAATGTTTCCCGCTTAACCGTAACTCCGATTAACATGAAACTTGGCCATTCTGCTCATAAATGACTTCTCATCATGAGAAAATTGTCGAACACCCGACCCGACCTCGTTGACTTTGACTTTGACCAAGTTTGACTTTTAGTCAAACTTAACCAAACAATTATACGATCGTTCTAACATGCTTAATTACTTGTATCGTGCATGAAACTTGACTAATTGATTCACATGCTACATAATCGAGTTGTAACGAGCCATAGGACTAATTGAACATCTTTGACCGTTTGTGTTTACCGTTATTGATATAACCTATATGTTTAGGTCAAGACTAGCTTTGTCTTTGCACGCGTTTACTTGTTGAAGTACTTTATTAACTCTTGCACGCAAGGTGAGATCATAGTCCCACTTTTACTCTTTTTGAACTTATATTTGGGATGAGAAAACATAAACGATTCTTTTGAACTAAGTGAACACAAGAACGGGAAAACAAACATTCTACATACGAGTTTAGAACAAAAATCCTCAATTCGATTATCATTAGTTACACTTGACGGGTGTAAGCGAGAACTTATGTTATATGGCCATATGGGTTGACAACCCTCATCTTTGACGGTTCGCTACCGTCTACAGATGAAATATATTTTCGAGAATCAGTGTTTGTTCTAGCACTATGGATGGGGTATACAATGGATGGAATGTTAAGCTTTGATAATTGGGTGCTCGTGAATATTAACTTTTAGAATGTATTACTATTATTTCAACTTTTCAAACCTTGTGGTTCGACTTACTTACTTTTACTCACTTACTTACTTAAACCTATGATTTCACCAACGTTTTCGTTGACAGATTTCTATGTTTTTCTCAGGGCTTGCACGATATGTGAAACATGCTTCCGCTTACTATTTGATACTTGCATTGGATGTCGAGTATGCATGCATTTCATGGAGCGTCTTTTGACTTTACTTTAAACTGTGTCGTCTAGATTTCATTTGTACTTATAACCTTGTAACTTAACTTTTGGTTGAACAATTCTTGTAAACTTTGGAAACAATCTTTATTTTGAAATGAAGGCGACATATTTTGGTCAAACGTTGTCATAAAGACTTATGACCAGGTGATGGGACCCATGTAGACGACGCCGTCACTTGACGATTTGTCGGGGTCGCTACACTTCCCAACCCACAAAGCAAGGAATGGTACTCTCATTTCCTACCGGTACTCTCATTTCCCGATAATGTTATACCTTACCAATATAACACTACTCCTGTAACATCCCAGGTAACACGTTCCCCGTAGCATGATATTGTCCACTTTGCCCGTAGGCGCACGGATTTTTCTTGGCAACCACACATGACGAGCACTTTCCCAGGAGGTCACCCATCCTGGTAGTGCCCTCACATGAGCACGCTTAACTGCAGAGTTCTCATGGGATCTACTGCGCTTGTGATCCCAAAACGCGTCATGCTAGGAAAGGTCTCCACACCCTTATAAGGCATGCTTCGTTCCCCTCTCCAACCGATGTGGGACGGATGTAACACGGGTGTTACAATCCTCCCCCCTAATGGGACACAGCGTCCTCGCTGTGCACGTTTGGTCCAGGGCCTGGCACTGATACCAATCTGTAACATCACAGGTAACACGTTCCCCGTAGCATGATATTGTCCGCTTTGCCCGTAGGCACACGGATTTTTCTTGGCAACCACACATGACGAGCACTTTCCCAGGAGGTCACCCATCCTGGTAGTGCCCTCACATGAGCACGCTTAACTGCAGAGTTCTCATGGGATCTGCTGCGCTTGTGGTCCCTAATGGGACTCAGCGACCCTGGATTTTCCAACGTTTATTTATTAATAATTATTATTATTAATACGTGTGATTAAACGAATGTACGTTATTACATTTACATGTTGCCATGATTGCACGTACTTGACTTTAAATGCCCGAAACGTCTTTGTGACACACGAAACTTTCACGAATAATATTTTTAGAGTATTATTTACATTCATGATTGATTTTATTAATCATTTTAATTAACTATGGTTATTAGTTAGTTACTTGGGCTTTAATTGGACTTATTTGTTAATTAATTGAACTTGGGCTTTGATTAATGTTATGGACTCTTGAACATGGGCTTATAAGCCCACCCTACCCATTTATATGGATTAACTAGCCCACTAAAACATGTAAGTATTACTTGTAAGTGTAACTAGTTAGTTAAGTCACCTTGGAATCTAGTTTACACATAATCCCCATGCATGCACCCATTTTAACCAACTTTTGTACCATAATCATACAAGTATCTAGTGGTTTCTTGCCTCCCCCTTTGATTGAGCTGCAGGAAGTGGCCTTAGTAGGCCTTGGAGGAGTTTTATTTCATTTTTTTTGTATTACTTCTACTTGCATCCTCATTTCTTAAAACACACACTTCTTACATTTCATTCTCTCTCACTTTTCTCTCTTTCTTGTAAGTATTTTGAACATCTTTTTCTCTCTTCTTTTCTTTGTAAAAACCGAATATATACACCCTTAATCATCATCATTTGTTGTTTGTTACTTGTACTTAGTTGTTGTTACTTTGTTACTAGTTGTTGTTTGTTACTTACTAGTTTCAAGAATCAACTCTTTAGTTTGATTCTTCATAATATCTTGTATTTTCAAGAACACAAGAACATAAACTTACTAGTTTATGATTCTACATTTATTGTTTCAAAAGATTTAAGGTTCATGTGTTGTAAATCATACTTGTAATTCATGTTAGTAAACTTTAAGGTTTACTTTCTTAAAGATCAAACTTTGGTTTGAATCTTTAAAGTATGAATAATCCATGAACTAGTTACTAGTTACTTGCTTACTTAGCTTATTTACTTCATTTACTTGCACTTTAATTTCATGATTTATGTTCTTGTTGGTCAAGTGTTACTAGTTAACATTGATCTCATTAATCTTGAACTAAAAGTTAACTTTAATAGTTCAAGAACATGTAAGTAAGATTTCTTTAACTATAACTTTGTACACTTATGTTAGATCTAGACTTTTGAGTCTTGGATCTTCAAGATCAAACTAAGAACTATGTTCTACATCTTAAGATCTTGATTTCATAAGTTCACTTTCAAGTTTGTAACTTATTATTAGTTTTAAAGTTCATGTATGTGTTAGATCTAAGACTTTGATGTAACTTTGGTTCATCAAAACACTTGTAACACTTAAGTGAGTTGTGCTTCATGTCTTAGACTTACACTTAGGTTGTGATGGTCAAACCTTGGTAAAAATGATGCAAACACATCAACGAGTTGTACACTTGAAGCTATAGGCATCAAGGATGAGAACCATGATAAGCATCGAGCACCAAGAACCACCGGAACCTACTGACCCTACTGTTTTACTATTTCTGTGTCTTACCCGTATGACCTGGTCTACTGTAACCTTGATTTACAGTTAGCTCTGTTCGAGTAGATAACTTTTCATGTAGGACTCGTCTTAATCCGAGTTACGGTGTAGGATTTATGGCCCTCCGATCGTCACTATGTCCATTTAACGTTGTGCTGAAAATTCTGACCTACTCGCACTTAGACCGTCGCCACGGTCAAACGAAGATGAGTTTGCTTCTGTAATTTTTACCACACTTAAAGGACTCATATACGGAGCTATGGCCACTGGTATCACCTTATTTCAGTAGGTGTGGATTCCGTGGTGACTGACCGAACTCAGCCTTTGTTTTAAACTACTTTCATGAACGAAACTTACTTTACACCTTTTGTTTGATGATGAATGATGATGACCCTTAAGACCTTATTTACATAGTTTTAAACCTATTCGGACGATTTACTGACTTAGTACTATTTGACTTAGGTTGAGGACCCGTTTGGACAACCTTCATTACTTGCTTACTTTCCGAGTCATACTTTACCGCCACTTTATCATTGTGAGTTATAGCATTCCCTTTTTACTTTAACTGTTTTGGGAACTGAGAATACATGCGCATTTTATGTTTTACATACTAGGTACGAGTACTTAAACTTATATATGTGTGGGTTATACAACGGCATAAACATTCCCTTTAGCTCGGTAACGTTTAATCATTGGTTTTTGAACCGTGAACGCGAATCTTAGATATGGATCCATAGGGTTTGACATCCCCACTAGGGCTAGTAGCGCTAGCATTTAACGAGTGTTTAATACTTCGTAAACATACGCACTTGCCAAGTGTATTTTCAGGGGGTATAAACGTTAAGTTAGTTACCAAGTGCCCACAGTTAACATATACTTTATCATACTGTTTTGAAACGCTCTTTGTAGCACTGAAATCTCGTGGCCTACCTTACATACTGTTATACTTAAACTATAGCTCACCAACCTTTGTGTTGACATTTTTAAGCATGTTTTTCTTAGGTGCTTAAGGTTATTTGCTTCCGCCGTCGTGCTAGTCTTGCCGTAGACACCCGCTGCTCTAGTGTTATCACCGCATGAACTGTTTATCTTGCATTCAAACTTTAATACATTTGAAACTATGTTTTTTAACGACCTAAGGGTCACATACATTTATTCATGCTTGCTATTCGTAGAAGCATACTGTTGGTGTAAAACATTTGATGTCGGTTATGACGTCACCTTTTTATCGTGAATGCAACTTCTTTTACTACAGCATATAGTACTTAACCTTGTAATGATCCTGTTGTTGATGGTTTGTACACGATGGTTTTATACAGGGCAACACATTTGGTATCAGAGCATTATTTTTAGGGAATTAGGTTGCATTAGTGAGTCTAAGACCGACCCGAGTAGGATTCACAAATAAGACTAATCTACAACTTGCTAGTTTACGTGTTTTTGCTGAACTTACTACATGCTGCTGCTTACTTTTACTGCTATATGCCGTATGCTACTACATGATTTCACTACTGTATGATATTACTTTCTTTCGATTGCATGCTACTTCTGTACGATTCGTTATTATTGCCATGCTACTTATTGTTATACATGATTTAAATTGTTGGCCTAATACGTGCTTGCTTTATGACTTACTGACATGGAAAAATTTATTTTTCCTTGTTCAGATGTCGGATACTCCACCTGCTATCATTTTGGGTAGTTCAGACTCGTCAGCCACCCCAGCTGCTGCTGCTGTTGACACACCGATCCCGCTACCCACGAGTGACTCTGGCGCTTCATCTTCCGGGACTAGCAGCCAGGCGCCTACCCCAGTGGTTACTTCTAGCGGAGCCCAGGACCCTTAGGAGATTCCAGCTCCATCTGCCCCCGGACCTTCAGGATCACAGCCCCGCTCCGACGAGATTGTGATTCCCGCGGAGTTCGGGGAAGGTCCATTCCGTAACCGATATCGCCATTGGTGCCGACGCGCCCCTGATGGTCGTCTCATTCCGATCGGACCCGCTAGGTACAGACAGATGATGGCCGCTCAAGGACAACCAGTTCAGCCACTCGTACAGCCACCACATGATTCGGACGACCCGCCATCCACTGATGCTTCATCCGATGACACCTCCTCAGACGACTCTAGTGATGATGAGGACCCTGCTGATGTACCTATACAGGCACCCTCTACCCCGCCGAAGAAGCGGTACCGTTTTGATGGCACCATCATTCCAGGGGTGAATGGAGGTCGTGCTTTCACTAACGCATTTGGTCGGCATCGTAGGGTTACTGCTCGTAAGCGGCTTGTGCCGTACCCTGCTGACCCACAAGTGCGTAAGGCACCCCGTTACGTACTGACTATTTCTGGAGCCGGAACATCTGCACCCTGTTATGTAATGTCTGCACCACCGGCACCACCCGCACCGCCAGCACCGCCAGCACCGCCTGCCCCACCATCTCCCATTGTCGAGGAATTGACAAGGGAGGTGGAGATCCTCCGAGCTCGAGTTGCTGAGCTAGAGGACCAGATGGCCCATGTTATGGACATCCTTCACCCACCTTCACCGTAGGGTTTTTGTATTTTAGATTTCATTATGTAATCTAGTTGCAGTTTTATGTTTCACTTATGTATTGTACGGACTTATTCAGATGTATAAAACTTATTATTATTAATGGAACTTTGCGTTATTAAATTCTTGCACGATGTTCTATTTACATTACTGTACGATGATTCTGTGGTATTTGTACCTAGATGCGTTGTTTAATAACATGTGATGTTTTGATTCCATGTTGGTTACTATATACTGTATTATTACTATTTGAATACTGGATTTTGACTTGAGTCAAAATTTTTGTTTAGAACATCATGGCTAACGGTCGATCCACACCTACTACTGCTCAAATTGAAGAGATGATCCAAGAACGTGTAGCCGCAGCCATTGCGGAAATGCAACCCCAAGCTCCACCGCCACCGCCACCACCACCGGTTATTCAACCCATTCGTAATGGGTGTACTTACAAGGAATTCCAGAGTTGTAAACCACATAACTTCAGCGGCACTGAGGGACCGGTTGGTCTCACCAGATGGTTCGAGAAACTTGAATCAGTATTTCGAGTTAGCAACTGTTCGGAGGGCAACAAAACCAAATTTGCTTCTTGCACGCTTTCTGACGGCGCGCTCACGTGGTGGAACACAATGGCACAGGCACAAGGCATTGATGAGGCGTATGCTATGCCATGGGAAGAATTTAAGTGTGCCATGATTGAGGAGTATTGTCCGAGAACCGAAATCCAAAAGATGGAAATGGAATTCATGCAGTTAAAGGCCGTTGGGAACGACCTTGATGGTTACAACAGGAGATTTTTGGAACTAGCCCTGATGTGTCCGACAATGGTCACCCCAGAATTCAAGCGAATGGAAAGGTACTTCTGGGGACTCCCTAAGAGCATTAAGGGAAATGTACCTCGTCCAAGCCATCAAATGTTCCCGAAGCGATGCGCATGTCGCATACTTTGATGAATCAAATAACCATCGATGAACCGGAGAAAACTAAGACTGAAGCGGGTACTAGTGAGAAGCGCAAATGGGATAATCACAACAACAACAACAGGGGAAGAAACTATGAACAGAACCCGGCAAAATGACATGAGGGTTTCAGAGGAAACAACAACGGTGGAAACCCCAACCCCAACAACAACACCAACTCCAACCCGAACTACAAAGGAACCTTACCACAATGCAAGAGGTGTTACAAACACCACACTGGGTATTGCAATGTTGTCTGCGAGAAGTGCCAATGGTCTGGGCATGTTGGAAAAGACTGCAAGGTCACCACTTTAAATGGGAAGCCGAACCCCACAGGGCCGAGGAAGTGTTACGAATGCGGGCAGACATGCCATTTTAGAAATAAGTGTCCAAATAAGCGAAAAGATGGCGGACCACCGCGCGCTAGAGCTTTCAATGTTAATGCAAGGGACGCACGCGAAAACCCCGACTTGGTGACAGGTATATTCAAAATCAACAATATTTTAGCTTCTGTTTTGTTTGATACTGGTGCGGATAGAAGTTATGTATGTAGACATTTTTGCGATAAGATTAATTGGTCATTAGTCCCGTTAAAAGAAAGTATGCTTGTCGAGGTCACCAATGGAAAACTTGAAAAAGTTGACCATATTAGTCGAGGAGCTATCATCAACATAGCTGGTGCAGATTTCGAAATCGATTTGATACCTATCAAATTGGGAAGTTTTGAGGTGATCGTTGGTATGGATTGGTTGAGCAAGATAAGAGCCGATATTATCTGTAGAGATAAAGCTCTTCGTATACCACAAGGAGATGGCGAGCCTCTGGTTATCTATGGAGAGAGATGTACCTTAAAGTTGAACCTCATTAGTTGCGTGAAAGCGCAAAAGATTATGAAGAAGGGACGTCTTGCTGTCCTAGCGCATGTGAAAGCGGTAGAAACTGAGGTGAAGAGCGTGAACGATGTTCGAATTGTGAACGAATTTTCCGATGTCTTCCCTGAAGAATTGCCTGGATTACCATCGCCAAGAGCAGTAGAGTTTCAAATTGATTTAGTACCAGGAGCTGCACCTGTAGCTCGCGCACCTTATAGACTCGCACCTTTCGAGATGCAAGAATTACAGAGCCAACTACAAGAACTACTTGACCGAGGGTTTATCCAACCAAGTTTCTCGCCTTGGGGCGCACCTGTGTTGTTTGTGAAGAAGAAGGATGGATCCTTCCGTATGTGTATCGACTACCGTGAACGCAACAAGATTTCAATCGTCCGAGTGCGATGGAATGCCAAACGAGGACCTGAGTTTACTTGGGGGCGAGAGGATCAAATGATGCGGAAGTATTCTCACCTTTTCCCGACTCCTCCATCTACCTCAGCTTAAAATTTCGGGATGAAATTCTCTTTAACAGGTGGGTAATGTAACGACCCTGGATTTTCCAACGTTTATTTATTAATAATTATTATTATTAATACGTGTGATTAAACGAATGTACGTTATTACATTTACATGTTTCCATGATTGCCCGTACTTGACTTTAAATGCCCGAAACGTCTTTGTGACACACGAAACTTTCACGAATAATATTTTTAGAGTATTATTTACATTCATGATTGATTTTATTAATCATTTTAATTAACTATGGTTATTAGTTAGTTACTTGGGCTTTAATTGGACTTATTTGTTAATTAATTAAACTTGGGCTTTGATTAATGTTATGGACTCTTGAACATGGGCTTATAAGCCCACCCTACCCATTTATATGGATTAACTAGCCCACTAAGACATGTAAGTATTACTTGTAAGTGTAACTAGTTAGTTAAGTCACCTTGGAATCTAGTTTACACATAATCCCCATGCATGCACCCATTTTAACCAACTTTTGTACCATAATCATACAAGTATCTAGTGGTTTCTTGCCTCCCCCTTTGATTGAGCTGCATGCCATGGCCTTAGTAGGCCTTGGAGGAGTTTTATTTCATTTTTTTTATTACTTCTACTTGCATCCTCATTTCTCAAAACACACACTTCTTACATTTCATTCTCTCTCACTTTTCTCTCTTTCTTGTAAGTACTTTGAACATCTTTTTCTCTCTTCTTTTCTTTGTAAAAAACGAATATATACACCCTTAATCATCATCATTTGTTGTTTGTTACTTGTACTTAGTTGTTGTTACTTTGTTACTAGTTGTTGTTTGTTACTTACTAGTTTCAAGAATCAACTCTTTAGTTTGATTCTTCATAATATCTTGTATTTTCAAGAACACAAGAACATAAACTTACTAGTTTATGATTCTACATTTATTGTTTCAAAAGATTTAAGGTTCATGTGTTGTAAATCATACTTGTAATTCATGTTAGTAAACTTTAAGGTTTACTTTCTTAAAGATCAAACTTTGGTTTGAATCTTTAAAGTATGAATAACCCATGAACTAGTTACTAGTTACTTGCTTACTTAGCTTATTTACTTCATTTACTTGCACTTTAATTTCATGATTTATGTTCTTATTGGTCAAGTGTTACTAGTTAACATTGATCTCATTAATCTTGAACTAAAAGTTAACTTTAATAGTTCAAGAACATGTAAGTAAGATTTCTTTAACTATAACTTTGTACACTTATGTTAGATCTAGACTTTTGAATCTTGGATCTTCAAGATCAAACTAAGAACTATGTTCTACATCTTAAGACCTTGATTTCATAAGTTCACTTTCAAGTTTGTAACTTATTATTAGTTTTAAAGTTCATGTATGTGTTAGATCTAAGACTTTGATGTAACTTTGGTTCATCAAAACACTTGTAACACTTAAGTGAGTTGTGCTTCATGTCTTAGACTTACACTTAGGTTGTGATGGTCAAACCTTGGTGAAAATGATGCAAACACATCAACGAGTTGTACACTTGAAGCTATATGCATCAAGGATGAGAACCATGATAAGCATCGAGCACCAAGAACCACCGGAACCTACTGTTTTACTATTTCTGTGTCTTACCCGTATGACCTAGGCTGCTGTAACCATGATTTACAGTTAGCTCTGTTCGAGTAGATAACTTTTCATGTAGGACTCGTCTTAATCCGAGTTACGGTTTAGGATTTATGGCCCTCCGATCGTCACTATGTCCATTTAACGTTGTGCTGAAAATTCTGACCTACTCGCACTTAGACCGTCGCCACGGTCAAACGAAGACGAGTTTGCTTCTGTAATTTTTACCACACTTAAAGGACTCATAGACGGAGCCATGGCCACTGGTATCACCTTATTTCAGTAGGTGTAGAGGCGGTGGTGACTAACCGAACTCAGCCTTTGTTTTAAACTACTTTCATGAACGAAACTTACTTTACACCTTTTGTTTGATGATGAATGATGATGACCCTTAAGACCTTATTTACATAGTTTTAAACCTATTCGGACAATTTACTGACTTAGTACTATTTGACTTAGGTTGAGGACCCGTTTGGACAACCTTCATTACTTGCTTACTTTCCGAGTCATACTTTACCGCCACTTTATCATTGTGAGTTATAGCATTCCCTTTTTACTTTAACTGTTTTGGGAACTGAGAATACATGCGCATTTTATGTTTTACATACTAGGTACGAGTACTTAAACTTATATATGTGTGGGTTATACAACGGCATAAACATTCCCTTTAGCTCGGTAACGTTTAATCATTGGTTTTTGAACCGTGAACGCGAATCTTAGATATGGATCCATAGGGTTTGACATCCCCACTAGGGCTAGTAGCGCTAGCATTTAACGAGTGTTTAATACTTCGTAAACATACGCACTTGCCAAGTGTATTTTCAGGGGGTATAAACGTTAAGTTAGTTACCAAGTGCCCACGGTTAACATATACTTTATCATACTGTTTTGAAACGCTCTTTGTAGCACTGAAATCTCGTGGCCTACCTTACATACTGTTATACTTAAACTATAGCTCACCAACCTTTGTGTTGACGTTTTTAAGCATGTTTTTCTCAGGTGCTTAAGGTTATTTGCTTCCGCTGTCGTGCTAGTCTTGCCGTAGACACCCGCTGCTCTAGTGTTATCACCGCATGAACTGTTTATCTTGCATTCAAACTTTAATACATTTGAAACTATGTTTTGTAACGATCTAAGGGTCACATACATTTATTCATGCTTGCTATTCGTAGAAGCATACTGTTGGTGTAAAACATTTGATGTCGGTTATGACGTCACCTTTTTATCGTGAATGCAACTTCTTTTACTACAGCATATGGTACTTAACCTTGTAATGATCCTGTTAATGGTTCGTACACGATGGTTTTGTACGGGGCATCACAACTTCCAACACAACACCAGGAATGGTACTCTCATTTCCCACCGGTACTCTCATTTCCCGATAATGTTATACCTTACCGATATAACACTACTCCCAACACAACACAAGGAATGATACTCTCATTTCCCACCGATGTTCTCATTTCCCGATAATGTTATACCTTACCGATATAACACAACTCCCAACACAACACAAGGAATGGTACTCTCATTTCCCACCGGTACTCTCATTTCCCGGTAATGTTATACCATGCCGATATAACACTACTCCCAAGATGAAGTTAGCGGACCGAGTCAACGACCGTAACTCACCAATCTCGCACACGCTCTTTTGGCCTCAATCGATGAGTGGTGTAGCATTGCACACTGCACATACCATAGTGAATCCTAACGGAATACACTAACCATCCACCCCAAGCAACAAGTATATACACATACTTAGAAACATTCCACTCACTTGGAATCTTTGCACATGCATCATACGTAAGCGTGCACAACGCTATCACAATCGAGCAAGAACCACCTATATCGCACATAGGCACAAAACAACAATTCTCTAGAAGAGAATCCGACACGCACATCCTTTAACCAGGGATCCCACCTTGCTCGTCGAACACATCCATTATCTCTCAAGATATTCACCGTATTACCACCTCGGCGATAATTTAACTCCAATTTAATAGGTACAATTTAATCCAAATCGTACTCTTACCACAATCGACCAACATAGATGTCAACACTAGCTCCGCATCTCTACGGGCTTCGTCCAACATCAGCTCACTAAAACCCCTTCATGCGGGAGTACAAAGTCCCCCACTTAGAACTCCGTTCCATAACTACATCATTGAGATAATAGTATCCCATGATATACATATCACAATACCTTGCCCTATCCTTGAGCACACGAAGGGTTTCGGATTATCCTTTGCTACTTCAACCGAAGTACTTACCAAACAGTACAAGTATCACTCTAGCAATCATCGAGTTGCTATCACTTGTAACTTCCACACCGTCACTCGAACACCTAAGGGTTTCTTTCCGGTACCCTAAGTTCAATGTAACCGCAACACCATCGGAGTTGAATACCACGCTTGTAGGTATGAGAGAGGCACCTAACATTGGGTCCCGTAGACTCCATTACCAACATTCATCAAAATCAAAACATTTGATCGCAAGGGTCCCATCCACCTGACGAACCTCATGGTTCATCAAATCTAACACGAAGGCGAACACGCGCTAACATTCGAACACCAAAGCCCGTTTCAATGGCTTGGTAGAAACATTTTCCCAAACATTAAGGAATGCTTGGTTGCACCAAGTTTTACGCCCTTCGTCCGTTAATCGAAACGTCACCATAGGGTAATTCCATTAGGAATGTCACCCACGACAATAACACGCACGACACAATGCATTCAACACACCCGAACTCATCGGACACAATAAATAATCAAGAACATATTCATTAAAAACAAAAAGTACCTTAATGTCTCCTTGCGGCATTCGCCGCCACCAACTCGGGACAATCCGGCTTGCGTTGTCCCTCTTTATGACAATAGTAGCACATTCCGTCGTCACTTCTCGGCATTGTGCACTCCCATAACTTGTGGCCCCTAACACCACAGTTGAAACATCTAGGTGCACGAGAACTCGTAGTGCCTTTCCCCACATTACCTATACTCGCACTTGCGCCCTTAGTTTTCTTACTTGGAGCACCATACGAATCAACCCTTCTCTTACTTGAAGGTTCACTAACCATCGATCGTGAATGCGATTCGAAACCCCTAGCCACAGCGAATAACTCGGTAAATGAATTCACTTAACCTCTGCTAATTTTGTTCCGCATGTCATCATTCAAAGTTCGATAGAAATCTCCCATCAACATACAATCATACCTGATATACTCCGGGCAAAAACGAGCCTTTGCCATAAAGGTCGTCTTGAGAGTATTCAAGTCCATAGATCCCTATCGCAAATTTCGCAACTCATCACGCAAATTCGACAAATCGGCTTGTATCCGAAACTCCTCAAAAAATTCCTTCTTAAAATCGTCCCACGATAACCCCATAAATGATTCACCACCAACAATATCAATTTTACCATCCAACCAATCATTCGCCCTACCCCGCAACAAGCTAGCAGCGAGTCTTGTCCTCTTCTCGGGAGGGCATTCAATAGTGCGAAAACACCCTTCGACATCCAAGATCCATGTTATGCTTATCAAAGGATCCGGTTTCCCATCATACATCGGAGGTTTAGTCCTCATGAAGATTTTATGACAATGCTCCATTTCACCACTACTTCGAAATTTGGAATACTTCTTATCCATTTCTTCTCAAAACACACCCATTTGCTCCGCAACGGCGGCCGCAACTCTAACATTAAACTCATCGTTGTCGCTTCGATTAGCCCTTGAAGTCCCGTTCCTCGTATTCATTCTCTAGAATGCAAATGATTAAACAACGAACGCGTAAAACCACACACGCAACATCACCCCATCTTGCTCAACAATCGTCTTACATCACTTGTTAGACACGATTTGCACTCGTAACAATGGTAGCTAGTCATTATTACGTGCACACGCCTTCTCAACTCGTTAGTACAACGACTATCTTGCTCGATGATATTCACAAACGCAAACATGAACACAAACACAACGCGATATAAACATGCATAAAACGATATCACGATACAAGCTACAATCCTTGTTAGTTCACCTACACATTAAGGCACTAACCAAATCCCTGTTCCGACTCGTATTCCTACAAGTCCCGCAACAAACAAGCATACACAAAAGTCTAAGTCTAGGCACCTATCTCAAGTCACCTAAATCCCTTAGACCATGCTCTGATACCACTTGTAACGACCCAAAACTCTTTACGAGAAAACACGCTTCCTCTTTTTTTTAAACAACGACATTATTTTAGCCAGGAAAAATGCTGGGTGCGCGTCTGGGTTGCGCGGCGCGCGCTATATCACAAAATAGGGACATAACTCAACCACAAACATGACCACCAGCATATGGCTAATCGTGCGGCGCGCAAGGCCATGCGTGGTACGTGTTACAGCTGGAAAGTGACTACAGCACAAATTTTAAGCATGACACCATTTTTGCCCAACCCGAGTCCCGTTTAACTCCAAAACCAATCCCAACACTTTTCAAACATTAATTATTCGGGTTTTTAATCGACAAAAGCATATTACAACCTTTGGGACTCTAACGACCCATAATACGTGAAAGTGACAATTTTGACCCGTTTTAGTTTAACACAAAACAAAGACCGAGCATGGTGATTGGCGATACGCTACCCAATCCTAATCAATCCAAAAGCACATCTTCTAAAGCAACCTACGCAAGTCCACTAGTTCTCACGCTTACCCGAGCCACCACCTCCACTTGAATCTATAAAAATCTAAACAATGAGAGGGTAAGCTATGAAAGCTTAGTGAGTATAAACATACTATATACGTACATATGCATAAAATGAATACGTACAACCAACACATATAGTAAATACATACCGCATACCAAGTACAACTAAGCAGAGCTATACATAACGTACCACCAAGCTAATTCTGCAAGATTAGCTACAACGCACAATAAGTATATACGCAAACACAATATAACCAAAACACCAAGGTTAACCCCTTAACCTTATACATATGAAGGTCGGCCAAACAACCTGAGCCTTAGTGAATTCACACTACCTGAGATTCACTTCCTTTACCGCTTCAACAACCGAGATTAGCCGGACTACCCGTGCCTTAGTGAATTCGCACTACCCGAGATTCACCACCTTATAAATAAGATGACCGAACTACCCTAGTCATCATGAATCCGCACTACCCGAAATTCATCTCCTCAACATCATCAACATTGACCGAGTTGGCCCAACACACCAACGTGAAACTGTATACTCCAAAGATTCACTACCCAAAGGGTGGTAACCTAAAACGCATAAGAGTACAACATGGACTCGAAACTCCAAGAATCCATCATGCCATCACATGTAGAGTGAATCCAAGCAAGGATCACTCTACCGAACTGTAACGACCCGTCAAAATCACTATTGACGCGGTACATTATTCATTGATTCCATAGTGAGGTTTTGACCTCTACATGATACATTTTAATAAAAATATTGCATTCATTAAAATAAGTAACTTTCTAAACATAAAAAGTTATAAACATGTGGGTGATTACTTAAGTATAAGTAAATCCCCGGAAATACATAAGTCTTTATCTTACAGGTTGACATTATAGTCAAATTATTTATTACACAACGTAGTTTTGTTTCGAATGCAATAAACTTTATACAAAGCATGAGAGACTCCATGCAGGCAACAAGCACGTCATAGCAGAATGTTGGTGAGTTATAAGTTTAATTGCTCGAGTCATAAGTATATAAAAATGGACCACAAGATTTCATCAAAAGTTTATCAATAGAATCTACATAATAGAGCACCCTGGTAACTAAACTTAACGTTATAATAATAATTACCCTATGAATCCATACCAACGTGTCGTAAAATCAAATAACATACGTCCGTTAAAAGGCTAGCGCTACTAGCTCAGACGAGGATGTCAAGCTCTATGAATCCATATACAATTATTCGCGCCCACCAGTCCACATCCTATGTACTGGCAGCTACTAGTTACCAAAGCTAAGGAATTTTCGGTTTAACTCAGTGTAGAATTAAGTATGTAAATACTTATTTCCATTGCGTATAAAATAAAGTGCATGTATTCTCAGCCCAAAAATATTTAAAGCATTTAAAAAAGGGAGACTATAAACTCACGGTTCAATATTGAGATTCAATATTGGAGGCAAATTGCATAGACGTGATAATGGTAGACGACTGTACGGTTCGCCTTGAATTCATGAACAATACCCAATAAAAAATGGTTTGAAACCCGAATTAAAACACCCGTTTACTTGTTGTAATATATTATTATTTGTATTTTGATAATAATAATAATAACAATACTACGAAGTAATATATAGATATATGAAGGTGTATTATATTTGAATGATTATGGTGGTTGTTGGAGGTAGTCACGGTGGTAGGGTTTAAGGTGGTGTGGAGCTTGATATATGAAGATATAAACAAGTGGTGTCTTTTCTAATATATGTATATGTATATTATATATAGAGTCAGAGATGGATATATAGATGGAAGTTATGGTGAAACATGATAATGATGATGGTTTGTGATAATGTTCGTATAATAGCAAAAACAAGAGGCGAATAGTAATTGGTGTTGTGGGTTTGGTGGTTCAAAAGATGTGGTTTTCATATAATGTATATGTAAGTTATATATATAGCATTAGATTATATTTAGATTTATATATAATATATCAGATAAACATTATACTTTAACAATGATTTGTCATGATTTGGAAATATATGTCATGTGGCCAACAATGACAAAGAAAACAAATGGCCAAGTTGAAATCAAGGACAACATTAACGACAACTTTATATAATAATATAATTAAAATATTAAATAAAAATAATAAACGTGAGTTAAGACTCTAAGTAAATAGGATAGAATCAATTGGAATCAATGAATTGTGTTTATCGTGCATGAAGGTGAATAAATGGTAAAAGTAGCAAAAAGGTAGTCCCACTCATCATACCTTCTTTATTTTATTTTGCAAAAACAATAATACAAACATAAAGGGATTCGATATTTTATTTCTCTTTTGGAGTTACTAGGACCCGTGATCCTATAGTTTAAATGTCTTACTCACATCATTATTGTGATGTGATAGTGGAGTTTTATATTTGATAAAGGGAATATTGTGATGTTAGATAATATGTAGAGAAACACGGAGTAATATATCACTACGAGTTTAATTGTAATAATCACGGAGAAATGAACCAGCAATTTACGACATTGACAAAAATGAGTTTGAGCCATCTCAATTATTAAAGTCACATCCTTCTAAAAAAAATCACTAAAGATTATTCTTTACTATTATTATTTACCACTCATATTAATATTAATATAAATTTTACAAATGATTTAATTAGTTATATATATATATATATATATATATATATATATATATATATATATATATATATATATATAGTTCGTGAATCGTAGGAATAGTCAAAGCGTAATTGAGTACATGAACACATTTCACAATTTTTGAGATTCAACTTAACAGACTTTGATTATCGTGTCGTAAACATTAAACATTTAAAGATTCAAGTTAAGAATAAGTCGAACTTTTCTGGGTCATCATAGTACCTCCCCGTTAAAGAAAATTTCGTCCCTAAATTTTGAGTAGTACCTGTTTTATGAGCAATATCAGTGAACAAATGTGGATACTTTTGCTTCATTTGATCTTCACGTTCCCAAGTAAACTCGGATCCTCGTCTAGCATTCCAACGAACTCTAACTATCGGTATTTTGCTTTGTTTTAATTATTTGACCTCAAGGTCCATGATTTTGATAGGTTCTTCGATAAAATGGAGTTTATCATTGATTCGGAATTTCGTCAAGAGGAATTATGACATCCTCTTCAGCTAAACATTTCTTCAAATTTGACACGTGAAATGTGTCGTGAACAGCACTAAGTTCTTGCAGTAGCTTTAATCGATAAGCAACTGTTCCAATTCTTTCGGTGATTTCAAAGGGTCCTACGTACCTAAGACTTAGCTTTCCTCATTTACCAAATCGTACAACTGTGATAGCTCGTCCTAATCCACCTGGACGAAGTCATCAACATTTTGTCCCATTGCGAGGTACTGTCCTAAATATGCCATGAACGACTCCATGTAATATACTTAAAATGAGCAAATGCACAGCGGAAGATTTCTTTCATACCTGATAATAAACATGCTTTAGAGTGTCAACCAAAAGGTTGGTGAGTTCATAGGTTTATCATAAACAATCATTTCCATAATTTTAATAGACCACAAGATTTCAATTCCATTTCTCATAAACATCATCTCATATCAGGCATTTCGCACTGCATAGAGATAAAAATCATTCATATGGTGAACACCTGGTAACCGACCTTAACAAGATGCATAAGAATATCCCCATCATTCCGGGACAACCTTCGGACATGATAATTTTGAAGTACTAAAGCATCCGGTACTTTGGATGGGGCTTGTTGGGCCCGATAGATTAATATTTAGGATTCGCGTCAATTAGGGTGTCTATTCCCTAATTCTTAGATTACCAGACTAAAAAGGGGCATATTCGATTCGATAATCCAACCATAGAATGTATTTTCGATTACTTGTGTCTATTTCGTAAAAATTTTATAAAAACAGCGCATGTATTCTCAGTCCCAAAAATATATTGCAAAAACATTTAAAAAGGGAGCAAATGAAACTCACAATACGATATTTTGTAGTAAAAATATGCATACGCCGGAACTGAACAATGCAGGGTTGGGCTCGGATTCACGAACTTATATCAAGTATATATATTAACACATATAATTGTAGTCGATCAAATTTATATATATACTTATTAGTGATATAAACGTTATATTAATAACTTATATGTTTCCTTAATAAATTAACTATATTCATTTTATATAAAAACATTAATATTGTTTAAGTTATATGTATTACGTATAGTTTTATATATCTAATAATTACTTGATAAAATAATATTAAAAATATTAAATAAAAAGTTGGATTATAATAATAATAATAATAATAATACTTATAACAATAATAATATTTTATTTAGATCATGGCTTATTTATAGTTTTACTTATATATATATATATATATATATATATATATATATATATATATATATATATATATATATATATATATATATATATAATTTTAATCTTTATAATATTTTATCATAATACAATTATTATCATTAAAGTTTACAACTCTTAACAAATTCCTATTTATCTAATATAACTTTTAACCATCTTAATAATATTAACCTTCATGTATAAGTATGTTTTAAAATTCTTAAACAATTTGTATACATTCTTGTTTTCATACTAACTTCATAATTAAATCGTAATCTTATTAATTATCCCGTTTATTACTTTAAGTTCTAAGATCATATAAATGTTTATTTTATCATCATATTTACTTGGATGTTATTAACTTTAATATGTTTATAACCATAATAATAATAATAATAATAATAATAATAATAATAATAATAATAATAATAATAATAATAATAATGATGATGATGATGATGATGATGATGATAACAATAAAAATGATATAATAACTACCTCAAAGGCGAAAAAAAAAATATTTGCCCCAACCCGGGCTCGAACCCATGACCTCTTGGTTAAACCCAATACACATAACCAGTCGATCTGTTTCAATTTTTCTGTTTTATATCACGATCCAAATTTTATAAATCCTTGTCTGTTTATCATTGGGCCGCATGCAGTCTTCTTCAAAACCGCCCATATGTCCTGTTCTAATACTTGATAGGCCCAAGGTTGTTAATTAATAAAAGAAATCGGCACACAATAAAAATCTTGACCCACAACAAAAGGAGGGATTTTGGATCTTTTTCTTTCTTTATTTTTTTAACCGACAGCAGGAAAATAATACGCAATCATCATCCTTTTATTAATTTTAACATCTATCCTTATCAAGCTATTAACGATCCACTATTCATCGTCTTCTACGAGTCATCACTACTACCTGCTGTAACAGTAATGAAATAACAGTAGTGACAAGTAACAAGTGGGTTTGTTTAGGGTGGCAAAGGGGCTGTACTTCTGCAGTAATTATTTCGGTGGTGGTGATGGTTGTTTTGAGATTGTAACCGACAAGAAAACAGAAACATAGTAACGGCTGAAGTAGAAAACAGGAATAAGTGGTTTGGTGATGGTTAGCATTAATAGATGGAGGTGATTGAAACAGGAACACGAAATAGCAGCTGTAGATACGAGTAACAATAGTACCAAATTTGAAGGTTAGTGGTGTTGGTTTACGGTAGTTAAAATAGAAAAACAAATGCAATAGTAGGTGCTGTTGCTTGATCAGCCGTAAAGAAACAGAAAGATATATCATAGCAGGAGGGTTTTTGGCCTTTGTTAGATCGAACTAGAAACAGAAAATACACGGTAGTAAACTGTAGTGGTGGAGGTGATTGTTTGTGATGGAGGTTCTTAGTGGTGAAAGAAGAAAGGGAGAGAGAGATGTCGAAGTGGTGGTGTTATGTTGTTGATGGAGGACGCCTTAAATGCAGGTGGTGGTACAAGTTTGGGTTGAAGTGAGTGATTGTGCTCGGTGGTGGTAGTATACGATGGTGAGGTTTAAGGTGATGGAGTTGATAGGGTGGTGAAAGTCCCGGTGATTTAAGGTGGTTGTTTTAAGGTTATTATAGTTCATAAAGTTTAATGATGGCGGGTTTAGAAGGTGTTTGGTTGCCGAAGTAGATTACTAGGGTGATGGAAGGTGGTGATGGATTGTTTCACGATGGTGATGGTGGCGGTTATGGAGATTTAAGGTGATGGTTGTTCACTATGGCGGCAGTGAGGTGGTCCGAAGGTGGTGGTTTGTGTTTGTTGGTCGATGGTAATTGAGTTCAAGCTAAGGTGGTGAATGGTTATCTTGGCTCAAAGTGAAATAACGGCTCGACAAGGTGGTGGGTTTGGTAGTGATGATGGGTTGTGAGTTTTCAACTAAAACAGGAAAATGAACATGATGACGGTGCTATGGTAGTTCCATGGTGCAGTGGTCTCGGTTGGGTGGTGATATGGTGTCGGGGAATGAGAGTGGAAGGTGGTGATTAATTGTTGGGTTAGTTCCCAGAAACAATAAGAAAGAAGAAGTAGTAGTGCACTAGAAACTAAATGGTACTAGTTGTCTGTGAGTAGTTCAAGTTGTAATATTTATATAAGTGCAAACTTTTGACCATACACATATTTTAAACAATTGATTATATGGAATCAAACGATACAGTAATCTTAATGCATGATTAAAAGTATTTTGATTTCAATCACAAAAGGAAGTTGTAGTACTTATATTAATTAAATATAATATTAATAATAAATATTACATTCATTTAAGAAACGTGTAGGTAATTTCTACCGACAGTTTTCACGGACCAAAATATCGTACTCCATTGTTAAATCAGTGGCGGATAAAAAGTACTCAGATAAATTCCAAATTTTTAATTTAAATATATTTATTTATTTTATTCATTAAGGTAAAAAAAATTTGGTCATTAACTATTTACGATTATTAAATAAAAATTAAATTAATTATTAGCTCTTAACCCTAAGTAAAAATACTAAATGTTAAAACTAATCAAATAGATTCTAATTATATTTTTAACAAAGCTATAATTCATATAACTTATTTTCAGATCACCGTTTATATTGAAATTACATAAGTTCAAATTGAATTTGTTTAATATTCATCAAATGGAAATTGAGCGCTACTGTCGTTTACTAAATAGATTCGAAATCACAAATATATATTTAACATACTTTATTTATATATATAGATATGTTTTAAATAATAATTATCATAATATCATATTTTTATTTTATTTTACATAATTAATTTTAATAAGAACAACATATAATATTAAATATTATATTTCCAATTATTATATATATATATATATATATATATATATATATATATATATATATATATATATATATATATATATATATATATATACACACACAAACACACATATCTATTTACAATTAATTGTTCGTGAATCGTCGGGAATAGTCGAAGGGTAATTGCATATATGAAATAGTTCAAAGTTTTTGAGACTCAACCTAACCGACTTTGCTTATCATGTCGAAATAATATAAAGATTAAGTTTAAATTTGGTCGGAAATTTTCGGGTCGTCACAGTACCTACCCGTTAAAGAAATTTTGTCCCGAAATTTGATTGTAATGGTCATGGCTAACAATAAGTATGTTTTCATGACACATATGAGCTAGGAATTAAAGTTTTTATCATCAATGAGTAATATGGATAAACAATTCATTTATGTGAAGAGTACGAGTGAAGCTATTACAAAAGAGTGAAAAGAGTAAATGCAGGTTTGTCTTAACCGGTGACGTAGTCACGGTTGATTTCCGAAAATCAAGGAATTTAGAGGAAATCTTCGTAATATGATCTGATCCTTCGGTAATTAAGGAAGTTAGGATCTTCTTTGGTTAAATGCGATAATCTAATTCGATTGCTCTGTCGGATATTTTACTATAAATTCACCCTCTTCATTTCCTTTATATTATGGAGTTCTATACTTTTGTTTCTCTTCCCGTCTTTAAGTCAAGTGAATAATGATCCAGAATTCGTAGGTATGGAGTTTCGAATGAACATGACTAACGTTCTAAGAGAGAAATTGTTGAAATGTCCCGTTCATATTGATTTTAAACGTTCCATATTAATTGATTTCGTCGCGAGGTTTTGACCTCTATATGAGACGTTTTTCAAAGACTGCATTCATTTTTAAAACAACCATAACCTTTATTTTATCAATAAAGATTTAAAAAGCATTACTTAGATTATCAAATTATGATAATCTAAAATATACTGTTTACACACGACCATTACATAATGGTTTACAATAAGAATATATTACATCAAAAATAAGTTTCTTGAATGCAGTTTTTACATAATATCATACAAGCATGGACTCCAAATCTGTCCTTATTTTAGTATGCAACAGCGGAAGATCTTAATAATCACCTGAGAATAAACATGCTTTAAACGTCAACAAAAATGTTGGTGAGTTATAGGTTTAACCTATATATTTATCAATAGAAATAATAGACCACAAGATTTCATATTTCAATACATCCCATACATAGAGATAAAAATCATTCATAAGGTGAACACTTGGTAACCGACATTAACAAGATTCATATAGAATATCCCCATCATTCTGGGACACCCATCGGACATGATAATTTCGAAGTACTAAAGCATTCCAAATTCCAGAATGGGGCTTGTTGGGCCCGATAGATCTATCTTTAAGATTCGCGTCAATTTAGGGGTCTGTTCCCAAATTCTTAGGCTACCAAGCTAAAAAGGGGCATATTCGGCTTCGATCATTCACCCATATAAAGTAGTTTCATTTACTTGTGTCTATTTCGTAAAATATTTATAAAATTTCATGTATTCTCATCCTAAAATATTAGACTTTAAAAGTGGGACTATAACTCACTTTCACAGATTTTTACTTCGTCGGAAAGTAAGACTTGGCCACTGGTCGATTCACGAACCTATAACAAATATGTACATATATATCAAAGTATGTTCAAAATATATTTACAACATTTTTAATACGTTTTAATGTTTTAAGTTTATTAAGTCAGCTGTCCTTGTTAGTAACCTACAACTAGTTGTCCATAGTTAGATGTACAGAAAATAAATTGATATATATTATCTTGACCCAATCCACGACCCAGTGTATACACGTCTCAGGCTAGATGACAACTCAAAGTATATATATTTTTGGAATCAACCTCAAACCTCTATAGCTAACTTCAACATTACTGCATATAGAGTGTCTATGGTTGTTCCAAATAATATATATAGATGGGTCGATATGATATGTCAAAACATTTGCATATGTGTCTATGGTATCCCAAGATTACATAATATATTAGAATACATGTATAATACAATACAAGTTAGCTAGGATATGATTTGCATAGAATTGTTACAATATTTTCCTTAGCTACAACAATCAAAAAATATCCAATCTTGTTTTACCCATAACTTCTTCGTTTTAAATCCGTTTTGAGTGAATCTAATTGCTATGGTTTCATATTGAAATTAAGTTTATGAATATATACAGAAAAAGTATAAGTTTATATTCAGAAATACAGGTTACAAGTCGTTTTGGTAAAGGTAGTCATTTTAGTCGAAAGAACGACGTCTAGATGACCATTTTGGAAAACATACTTCCACTTTGAGTTTAACCATGATTTTTGGATATAGTTTCATGTTCATAAGAAAAATAATTTTCCCAGAAGAACAACTTTTAAATCAAATTTTATCATAGTTTTTAATTAACTAACCCAAAACAGCCCGCGGTGTTACTAAGACGGCGTATATCCAGTTTTACGGTGTTTTTTGTGTTTTTAGGTTTTAAATCATTAAGTTAGCATATCATATAGATATAGAACATGTGTCTAGTAGATTTTAAAAGTCAAGTTAGAAGGATTAACTTTTGTTTGCGAACAAGTTTAGATTTAACTAAACTATGTTCTAGTGATTACAAGTTTAAACCTTCGAATAAGGTAGTTTTATATATATGAATCGAATGATGTTATGAACATTATTACTACCTCAGGTTTTGTGGATAAACCTACTGGAAATGAGAAAAATAGATCTAGCTTCAAAGGATCCTTGGATGGCTTGATAGTTCTTGAAGCAGAATCATGATACGAAAACAAGTTCAAGTAAGATTTCCACTCGAAATAAGATTGTTATAGTTATAGAAATTGAATCAAAGTTTGAATATGAGTATTACCTTATATTAGAAAGATATCTTAATGTAAATAAGAAAGATTTCTTGAGGTTGGGTGATCAATTTACAAGATTGGAAGTAAGCTAGCAAACTTGGAAGTATTCTTGATTTTATGAAACTAGAACTTATAGAATTTATGAAGAACACTTAGAACTTGAAGATAGAACTTGAGAGAGATCAATTAGATGAAGAAAATTGAAGAATGAAAGTGTTTATAGGTGTTTTTGGTCGTTGGTATATGGATTAGATATAAAGGATGTGTAATTTTGTTTACATGTAAATAAGTCATGAATGATTACTAATATTTTTGTAATTTTAGGAGATATTTCATGCTAGTTACCAAATGATGGTTACCACATGTGTTAGGTGACTCACATGGGCTGCTAAGAGCTAATCATCGGAGTGTATATACCAATAGTACATACATCTAAAAGCTGTGTATTGTATGAGTACGAATACGGGTGCATACGAGTAGAATTGTTGATGAAACTGAATGAGGATGTAATTGTAAGCATTTTTGTTAAGTAGAAGTATTTTGATAAGTGTCTTGAAGTCTTTCAAAAGTGTATGAATACATATTAAAACACTACATGTATATACATTTTAACTGAGTCGTTAAGTCATCGTTAGTCGTTACATGTAAGTGTTGTTTTGAAACCTTTAGGTTAACGATCTTGTTAAGTGTTGTTAACCCATTATTTATTATATCAAATGAGATGTTAAATTATTATATTATCATGATATTATGATGTATTAATATATCTTAATATGATATATATACAATTAAATGTCGTTACAACGATAATCGTTACATATATGCCTCATTTCGAAATCATTCAGTTAGTAGTCTTGTTTTTACATATGTAGTTCATTATTAATATACATAATGATATGTTTACTTATAATAATACCATGTTAACTATATATATATATATATATATATATATATATATATATATATATATATATATATATGACATCATATAGTTTTTACAAGTTTTAACGTTCGTGAATCACCGGTTAACTTGGGGGGTCAATTGTCTATATAAAACCTATTTCAATTAATCAAGTCTTAACAAGTTTGATCGCTTAACATGTTAGAAACACTTAATCATATAAATATCAATTTCATTTAATATATATAAACATGGAAAAGTTCGGGTCACTACAGTACCTACCCGTTAAATAAATTTCGTCCCGAAATTTAAGCAGTTGGAGGTGTTGACGTATCTTCTGGAAATAAGTGCGGGTATTTCTTTTTCATCTGATCTTATCGTTCTAGGTTAACTCGGGTCCTTTACAAGCATTCCATTGAACCTTAACAATTGGTATCTTGTTTTGCTTAAGTCTTTTAACCTCACGATCCATTATTTCGACGGGTTCTTTGATGAATTGAAGTTTTTCGTTGATTTAGATTTCGTCTAATGGAATAGTGAGATCTTCTTTAGAAAAATATTTCTTCAAATTCGAGACGTGGAAAGTGTTATGTACAGCCGCAAGTTGTTGAGGTAACTCAAGTCGGTAAGCTACTGGTCTAACACGATCAATAACCTTGAATGGTCCAATATACCTTGGATTTAATTTCCCTCGTTTACCAAATCGAATAACGCCTTTCCAAGGTGCAACTTTAAGCATAACCATTTATCTAATTTCAAATTCTATATCTTTTCTTTTAATGTCAGTGTAGCTCTTTTGTCGACTTTGGGCGGTTTTCAACCGTTGTTGAATTTGGATGATCTTCTCGGTTGTTTCTTGTATTATCTTCGGACCCGTAATCTGTCTATCCCCCACTTCACTCCAACAAATCGGAGACCTGCACTTTCTACCATAAAGTGCTTCAAATGGCACCATCTCAATGCTTAAATGGTAGCTGTTGTTGTAGAAAATTTTTGCTAACGGTAGATGTCGATCCCAACTGTTTACGAAATCAATAACACATGCTCGTAGCATGTCTTCAAGCGTTTGTATCGTGCTTTCACTCTATCCATCAGTTTGTGGATCATAAGCAGTACTCATATCTAGACAAGTTTCTAATGCCTGCCGTAATATCTGCCAGAATCTTGAAATGAATCTGTCATCCCTATCAGAGATAATAGAGAGTGGTATTCCATGTCTGGAGACGACTTCCTTCAAATACAGTCGTGATAACTTCTCCATCTTGTCATCTTCTCTTATTGGCAGGAAATGTGCTGATTTGGTGAGACGCTCAACTATTACCCAAATAGTATCAAAGCCACTTGCAGTCCTTGGCAATTTAGTGATGAAATCCATGGTAATATTTTCCCATTTCCATTCCGATATTTTGGGTTGTTGAAGTAGACCTGATGGTTTCTGATGCTCCGCTTTGACCATAGAACACGTCAAACATTCTCCTACGTATTTAGCAATATCGGCTTTCATACCTGGCCACCAAAAATGTTTCTTGAGATCCTTGTACATCTTCCCCGTTCCTGGATGTATTGAGTATCTGGTTTTATGAGCTTCTCTAAGTACCATTTCTCTCATATCTCCAAATTTTGGTACCCAAATTCTTTCAGCCCTATACCGGGTTCCGTCTTCCTGAATATTAAGATGCTTCTCCGATCCTTTGGGTATTTCATCCCTTAAGTTTCCCTCTTTTAAAACTTCTTGTTGCGCCTCCTTTATTTGAGTAGTAAGGTTAGTGTGAATCATTATATTC
This sequence comes from Rutidosis leptorrhynchoides, assembly GCF_046630445.1. Lineage (NCBI taxonomy): Eukaryota > Viridiplantae > Streptophyta > Magnoliopsida > Asterales > Asteraceae > Rutidosis > Rutidosis leptorrhynchoides. The sequence continues at coordinate 238,711,058 of NC_092333.1, read as the reverse complement.
ATAGCTTTTACTCGAATAGGTTCCCTGTCCTTTCTGCTCAAAGCGTCGGCTACCACATTTGCCTTCCCCGGGTGGTAACGAATCTCAAAGTCATAATCATTCAACAATTCAATCCATCTGCGCTGCCTCATGTTCAGTTGTTTCTGATTAAATATGTGTTGAAGACTTTTGTGGTCGGTATATATAATACTTTTGACCCCATATAAGTAGTGCCTCCAAGTCTTTAATGCAAAAATAATCGCGCCTAATTCTAAATCATGCGTCGTATAATTCTGCTCGTGAATCTTCAATTGTCTAGACGCATAAGTAATTACCTTCGTTCGTTGCATTAATACACAACCGAGACCTTGCTTTGAGGCGTCACAATATATCACAAAATCATCATTCCCTTCAGGTAATGACAATATAGGTGCCGTAGTTAACTTTTTCTTCAACAATTGAAATGCTTTCTCTTGTTCATCCTTCCATTGAAATTTCTTCCCTTTATGCGTTAATGCAGTCAAGGGTTTTGCTATTTTGGAAAAATCTTGGATGAATCTCCTGTAATAACCAGCTAGTCCTAAAAATTGGCGTATGTGTTTTGGAGTTTTCGGGGTTTCCCACTTTTCAACGGTTTCAATCTTTGCTGGATCCACCTGAATACCTTCTTTGTTCACTATATGACCGAGGAATTGAACTTCTCCCAACCAAAATGCACACTTTGAAAATTTAGCGTACAGTTTTTCTTTCCTTAACAACTCTAGCACTTTTCTCAAATGTTCTTCGTGCTCTTGGTCATTCTTTGAGTAAATAAGTATGTCATAGATGAAAACAATAACAAACTTGTCAATGTATGGTCCACACACTCGGTTCATGAGGTCCATGAACACAGCTGGTGTGTTAGTCAACCCAAACGGCATAACCATAAACTCGTAATGAACGTAATGTGTCCTAAAAGCAGTCTTTGGAATATCATCCTCCTTTACCCGCATTTGATGATACCCAGAACGTAAATCAATCTTCGAATAAACTGACGAGCCTTGTAGTTGATCAAATAAGTTGTCGATTCTCAATAGTAGGAAGCGGTTCTTGATGGTAAGTTTGTTCAACTCTCGGTAGTCGATATATAACCTGAATGTACCATCTTTCTTCTTGACAAACAGAACAGGAGCTCCCCATGGTGATGTACTTGGTCGAATGAAACCACGCTCTAAAAGTTCCTGTAATTGACTTTGTAATTCTTTCATTTCACTGAGTGCGAGTCTGTATGGAGCACGAGCTATTGGTGCAGCTCCTGGTACAAGGTCTGTTTGAAATTCAATGAATCGATGTGGGGGTAATCCCGGTAATTCTTTCGGAAATACATCGGGAAATTCTTTTGCGACGGGAACATCACTGATGTTCTTTTCTTCAGGTTTAACTTCCTTGATGTGTGCTAGAATGACGTAACAACCTTTTCTTATTAGTTTTTGTGCCTTCAAACTACTAATAAGATTTAATTTCGCGTTGTTCTTTTCTCCGTACACCATTAAAGGTTTTTCCTTTTCACGCATAATGCGAATCGAATTTTTGTAACAAACGACCTCTGCTCTCACCTTTTTCAACCAGTCCATGCCAATTATTACATCAAAACTCCCTAAATCGACTGGTATTAAATCAATTTTAAACGTTTCATCGCCTAGTTTAATTTCTCTATCCCGACATATATTATCTGCTGAAATTAATTTACCGTTTGCTAATTCGAGTAAAAATTTACTATCCAAAGGCGTCAATGGGCAATTTAACTTAGCACAAAAATATCTACTCATATAGCTTCTATCCGCACCCGAATCAAATAAAACATAAGCAGATTTATTATCAATAAGAAACGTACCCGTAACAAGCTCTGGGTCTTCCTGCGCTTCTGCCGTTTTAATATTGAAAACTCTTCCGCGGCCCTACCCATTAGTATTCCCCTGATTCGGGTAATTACTTCTAATGCGGCCCATTTTTCCACATCCATAACAAACAAAGGCGGCATTACTTATTTTGCCACTATTTGTTCCTTTAGTTCTATTAAACTTTGGTCCGTAGACCTCACACTTTTTCGCACCATGGCCAGTTATTTTACACTTGGTGCAAAATGTCGTGCAGAACCCATTCTGGTGGTACTCTTCACACCTTTGGCATTTTTGGTTTTTGTTGTCATTGTTGTTATTGAGGTTGTTGTTGAGATTGTTATTGTTGTTGGAACGGTTGTTGTAGTTGTTGTTGTTGTTGGGATGTTTGTTGTAGTTATTATTAGGATTACGGTTATTGTTGCGATTGTTGTTGCGGTTGTTGGGATAGTTGTTGCGATTGTGGTTGTAATTGTTGTTGTTGTTGTTGTTCTGGTGACTCTTGTCACCGTTTTCCTCCAACTTCCTCTCGAGTTGTTTCGTGTTGGCTTCTTCAGCCGCCTGCTCTTTAATTCTTCCCTCAATCTGATTTATGAGTTTATGAGCCATTCGACTTGCCTTCTGTATAGAAGCGGGCTCGTGTGAACTCACATCTTCTTGAATCCTTACTGGTAACCCTTTTACAAATGCGTCGATCTTCTCTTCTTCATCTTCGAACGCTCCCGGACACAATAGGCACAACTCTGTGAATTGTCGTTCATATGTGGTAATTTCGAACCCTTGTGTTCGTAACTCTCTAAGTTCTGCCTTGAGCTTATTGACTTCGTTTCTAGGATGGTACTGCTCGTTCATCAATTGCTTGAATGCAGACCACGGTAGTGCGTAAGTAGCATTTTTTCCTACCTGTTCAAGATAGGTGTTCCACTACGTTAACGCAATACCTGTGAAGGTATGCGTAGCGTACTTAACTTTGTCCTCTTCAGTACACTTACTTATGGAAAACACCGATTCGACTTTCTCAGTCCACCGTTTCAATCCAATTGGTCCCTCGGTTCCATCAAATTCCAAAGGTTTGCAGGCAGTGAATTCTTTGTAGGAGCATCCTACACGATTTCTTGTGGAATTAGTTCCACTGCTAGATCCAGAGTTATTGTTATTTTGCATCGCAGCCTGTACTGCGGCTATGTTTGCTGCATGGAAAACATGGAAGTCTTCCTCGCTCATGTTCAAATTCTGACGAGTCGCCAGTGCCATTTCCTTCAAAATAGCCAACTGAATCGAGTTAATCATACAGAATATTAAGAGTATTCAATAGTATTTTGTAGCATAATATGAACTCATTTATAAAAGCATTTTCTTCATATTAGCGTTTTATAAGTTTAAATTCGGGTACTACCTACCCGTTAAGTTCATACTTAGTAGCTAATATACAATTCAACTACTACAATTCCATATGAAAAACTGATTATAATAATATATCACATACAAATATTCTTCAAACTTACAACTTCGCTATACAACATATAACATGAAATATAGTACACTTTGATACAGAACAGTTTTGAATAAAAATCTAGTTAATACGCAAGTTGTTCAGCAAAGGAAATAAAGACACGTAATTCATAAGTCCAAAAACAAGTCATGCATTCTGGTTTTACTAAGACGACTTCCCATCCTTGGTCTTGTGGAAAATAACCATTATGACCATTGGCTAGGAAGCATGTTGTAATGTCGTTAAAAGGACGAGGGTTTCGTAATGTCCAACAGCCCCGTAATAATCTAAAAACCTTGTTTCTCACCCCAACTACTGAATCCGTCACTTATGGGAAGGTTTTATTTAAAAGTTGCAATCCGATGTTCTTTTTCTCACTTTGGTAAGAAGTGAACATCACTAACCCGTAAGCATAACATACTTCTTTATGTTACATGTTAGAAGCTCTTTCTAAAGAATGGAGTCCTATGTTGGGATATGTTGAGTCAAAATAGGTACGTAACCCGTAGCGTAAAATTGCATCTAGGTTTCTCGCACTAAATGCCTTAAAGAAAACTTGGCATAACTTAAAGTGTCCCCAATGTGATATACCCCATCTTTCAAAGGAAAGCCTTTTATATACTAAGGCATGCCTGGAATGTCTTTCAAACGTTTGACAAACTAATTTTGCCGTAACTAATTATGCTGATGAATTCTGCCCGACTCTAGACAAGATTTCATCAACCATATCTCCTGGTAGGTCTTCTAAAATTTTTGGTTGTCTATCCTTAACATCTATTTTGTATTTTGATACTGTAAAATACACAAGGATTAGATTCGTAAAAGATAATTAACAAACAATACAAGCAATTTTTACATAGAACATAAAAGTACAAGCACACTACAATACATATAATACACAACATGATTACAGCCCTCTAATGTGAATCACTGGTTTCTTCTTCTTCGGACTTGGTTCGTTTTCCTAATTTTTTAGGGATATATGATGTTCCTCTAATACGAGCCGTCATTTTCTTCAATGGTTTAGAAAAACCTGGTGGTTTAGAGGTTTCCGGGTTATTGTTACAATTTAGGAAATACGGACGTTGCCGATACATATAAAGTTCATCGGGGTTGGAATCAGGTTTTTCTATTTTTATACCTTTTCCCTTATTATTTTCTTTTTCCATATTAAATTGGGTCGAGGTAATTTCTATAACATCATCGGAATCCTCATCGGGATTTGACACATCGGAAAATTGGCAATCTTCCCAATATTTTGTTTCCTCGGCGGAAACACCATTAACCATTTTTAACTTTGGTCCATTGGTTGATGATTTTCTTTTATTTAATCGATTTACTGTAAGTATCAAAATTTCATCCTCCGGAACCTCTTCTTCTTCCGGTTCCTCCTCTTCTGGTTCCTCCTCTTCTGATTCCTCTTCTTTCGGTTCCTCTTCTTCCGGTTCCTTTTCGGGAATTTGTGAATCTTCTCAAATTATATTCGACTCTTCATTATTATTAGGTGAGTCGATGGGATTTGTACTAGTGGTAGACATCTATCACACAATATCAAACACATTAAGAGGTTAATATATCACATAATATTTACATGTTAATAATATATAGTTTCCAACAAAAGTGTTAAGCAATCGTTTTTAAAGAAAACACGGTTGAAGTCCAGACTCACTAATGTATCCTAACAAACTCGATAAGACACACTAATGCAAATTTCTGGTTCTCTGAGACCAACGCTCGGATACCAACTGAAATGTCCCGTTCATATTGATTATAAACGTTCCATATTAATTGATTTCGTCACGAGGTTTTGACCTCTATATGAGACATTTTTCAAAGACTGCATTCATTTTTAAAACAACGATAACCTTTATTTTATCGATAAAGGTTTAAAAAGCATTACGTAGATTATCAAATAATGATAATCTAAAATATACCATTTACACAAGACCATTACATAATGGTTTACAATAAGAATATATTACATCAAAAATAAGTTTCTTGAATGCAGTTTTTACATAATATCATACAAGCATGGACTCCAAATCTTGTCCTTATTTTAGTATGCAACAGCGGAAGCTCTTAATAATCACCTGAGAATAAACATGCTTTAAACGTCAACAAAAATGTTGGTGGGTTATAGGTTTAACCTATATATTTATCAATCGAAATAATAGACCACAAGATTTCATATTTCAATACATCCCATACATAGAGATAAAAATCATTCATACGGTGAACACCTGGTAACCGACATTAACAAGATGCATATAGAATATCCCCATCATTCCGGAACACCCATCGGACATGATAATTTCAAAGTACTAAAGCATTCTAAATTCCAGAATGGGGCTTGTTGGGCCCGATAGATCTATCTTTAGGATTCGCGTCAATTTGGGAGTCTGTTCCCAACTTCTAAGGCTACCATGCTAAAAAGGGGCATATTCGGCTTCGATCATTCACCCATATAAAGCAGTTTCATTTACTTGTGTCTATTTCGTAAAATATTTATAAAATTTCATGTATTCTCATCCCAAAATATTAGATTTTAAAAGTGGGACTATAACTCACTTTCACAGATTTTTACTTCATCAGAAAGTAAGACTTGGCCACTGGTCGATTCACGAACCTATAACAAATATGTACATATATATCAAAGTATGTTCAAAATATATTTACAACATTTTTAATACATTTTAATGTTTTAAGTTTATTAAGTCAGCTGTCCTCGTTAGTAACCTACAACTAGTTGTCCATATTTAGATGTACAAAAAATAAATTGATATATATTATCTTGACCCAATCCACAACCCATTGTAAACACGTCTCAGGCTAGATCACAAATCAAAGTATATATATTTTTGGAATCAACCTCAACCCTGTATAGCTAACTCCAACATTACTGCATATAGAGTGTCTATGGTTGTTCCAAATAATATATATAGATGGGTCGATATGATATGTCAAAACATTTGCATACGTGTCTATGGTATCCCAAGATTACATAATATATTAGAATACATGTATAATACAAAGTTAGCAAGGATATGATTTGCATAGAATTGTTACAATATTTCCCGTAGCTACAACAATAAAAAAATATCCAATCTTGTTTTACCCATAACTTCTTCGTTTTAAAAACATTTTGAGTGAATCCAATTGCTATGGTTTCATATTGAACTTAAGTTTATGAATCTATACAGAAAAAGTATAAGTTTATAGTCAAAAATACAGGTTACAAGTCATTTTTGTAAAGGTAGTCATTTCAGTCGAAAGAACGACGTCTAGATGACCATTTTGGAAAACATACTTCCACTTTGAGTTTAACCATGATTTTTGGATATAATTTCATGTTCATAAGAAAAATCATTGTCCCAGAAGAACAACTTTTAAATCAAATTTTATCGTAGTTTTTAATTAACTAACCCAAAACAGCCCGTGGTGTTACTACGACGGCGTATATCCAGTTTTACGATGTTTTTGTGTTTTCGGGTTTTAAATCATTAAGTTAGCATATCATATAGATATATAAAATGTGTCTAGTTAATTTTAAAAGTCAAGTTAGAAGGATTAACTTTTGTTTGCGAACAAGTTTAGATTTAACTAAACTATGTTCTAGTGATTACAAGTTTAAACCTTCGAATAAGGTAGTTTTATATATATGAATCGAATGATGATATGAACATCATTACAATATCAGGTTTTGTGGATAAACCTACTGGAAATGAGAAAAATAGATCTAGCTTCAAAGGATCCTTGGATGGCTTGAAAGTTCTTGAAGCAGAATCATGACACGAAAACAAGTTCAAGTAAGATTTCCACTCGAAATAAGATTGTTACAGTTATAGAAATTGAATCAAAGTTTGAATATGAGTATTACCTTGTATTAGAAAGATATATTACTGTAAATAAGAAAGATTTCTTGAGGTTGGATGATCACTTTACAAGATTGGAAGTAAGCTAGCAAACTTGGAAGTATTCTTGATTTTATGAAACTAGAACTTATAGAATTTATGAAGAACACTTAGAACTTGAAGATAGAACTTGAGAGAGATCAATTAGATGAAGAAAATTGAAGAATGAAAGTTTTTGTAGGTGTTTTTGGTCGTTGGTATATGGATTAGAAATAAAGGATGTGTAATTTTGTTTACATGTAAATAAGTCATGAATGATTACTAATATATTTGTAATTTTATGAGATATTTCATGCTAGTTGCCAAATGATGGTTCCCACATGTGTTAGGTGACTCACATGGGCTGCTAAGAGCTGATCATTGGAGTGTATATACCAATAGTACATACATCTAAAAGCTGTGTATTGTACGAGTACGAATACGGGTGCATACGAGTAGAATTGTTGATGAAACTGAACGAGGATGTAATTGTAAGCATTTTTATTAAGTAGAAGTATTTTGATAAGTGTCTTGAAGTCTTTCAAAAGTGTATGAATACATATTAAAACACTACATGTATATACATTTTAACTGAGTCGTTAAGTCATCGTTAGTCGTTACATGTAAGTGTTGTTTTGAAACCGTTAGGTTAACGATCTTGTTAAGTGTTGTTAACCCATTGTTTATTATATCAAATGAGATGTTAAATTATTACATTATCATGATATTATGATGTATTAATATATCTTAATATGATATATATACAATTAAATGTCGTTACAACGATAATCGTTACATATATGCCTCGTTTCGAAATCATTAAGTTAGTAGTCTTGTTTTTACATATGTAGTTCATTGTTAATATACTTAATGATATGTTTACTTATCATAATACCATGTTAACTATATATATATATATATATATATATATATATATATATATATATATATATATATATATATATATATATATATATATATATATATATATATATATATCCATATATATGACATCATATAGTTTTTACAAGTTTTAACGTTCGTGAATCACCGGTCAACTTGGGTGGTCAATTGTCTATATAAAACCTATTTCAATTAATCAAGTCTTAACAAGTTTGATTGCTTAACATGTTGGAAACACTTAATCATATAAATATCAATTTCATTTAATATATATAAACATAGAAAAGTTCGGGTCACTACAATTGTAATATCACGATCTTGATTGGTTAAATTACTCGAATTCCAGAGAAATATAGAACTATCAAGAAATTATGTTCTTGATATGTTTATATATTAGATAGAATGTAAGAGTCGTGTAACATGGCACATGATGACGTTATGATCTGTGAATCATCACGTTCCATTAGAAACTCAGCATGACTTACTGTAATATAATCACGTTGATCAAGTGTCATTATATTATACTAACTCATGCTTCAATTCCTAACGTTTCTTCAAAAACATTCATATTTTAAATTCGAATTTTTCAGAATTTAGAAACTAAAACAGTTTCTTTTATGATGTAACGCAGATAGCGCCAAGAGATAAATTATTTCAGATAAGAATAGTTATGAAAATATCTTCAGAAATATCGAGGATATTTATAATGAAAGATATGATGATATCCTAGAATTTCTAATATCGGTTGATGATGATGAAGATTTGTTCGTAAAAGTGTAGAGTCAGGAGTAAGGTATTTGTTAATGACTTCAGCAGATACTGAATCATTTGGATTCTTTGAAGGCAGGTTTAGTCTCTGTGATTTGTCCACAGCCTCCTTCATGATTTGCTCAATCCATTTTCCAGTTCCAACTTTTCTGAGCTTTGCCAACATATTATTCTTTATCATTAAACTTTTGGCTGTTAACGTCGTTTACAGTTTTTGCTGCTTCATCAGCATTTTCAGAACTCGAAGATCTGATTTCGAAAGCTAGAGTGCTTTTTAGGAATTCAGAGATTCTGAATTGAAATTCATCAGTCCAAAAGATATACGTTATATATAGATATATAATTGTTGACGTAGGAACGCTGCGAAATTCGAGAATTAATGTTTAATACCTCCCAGTAACAATAACAATGGCAAACATATATATCAAAGTTATCATAAGGTTGATAATAACGCTAAAAGAGTTAGCATAGATACGTGTTAAACGTTTACTAAGGTTTCGAGTGTTTTCAGGTTCATAACTATATGCATCAATCTTTTCTTCCGTAGATGAAGTGCGGTTGGTTCATACTCTCGATTGAGGTGTTTTCAAGAATCATGAAAGGTTTGAACGCAGATTGTAATTGTCAAGATACAAATGAGGTTTAAGATGAAATCAAGTGGCAAACTTGAAAAAATGTTTAGTTTCATATGTTATAATCAATATTTTAATTCATTTTAATAGTCCAATGTTAGTAGTCCACAGTTAGTAATTCATAGTTAGTAGTTCAATAATTCATATATAGTTTAATATATAATATTTGAATTAATTAATACGTATCGTGACCCATTGTATACATGTCTCAGACTCGATCACAACTCAAGGTATATATATTATTTTAGAATCAACCTCAACCCTGTATAGCTAACTCGAGCATTACCGCATATAGAGTGTCTATGGTTATTCCAAATAATATATAAAGATGACGTCGATATGATATGTCAAAACATTGTATACGTGTCCCGATATTTAAAGTGCGTAAAATAAATAACAGAAATTAAATGACGATAAATAAAATTGCGAGAATTAAAATTGCGATAATTAATTTGCGATAAATAAATTGCAATAAATAAAATGTAATAAGGAATTAACAGTTAGCTAGGATTTTGTTAGCGTGGATTCTTAACAAAATTTCTCATAGTTAATTTGTTTGTTTCTAACAAATTTTATTTTTGTCCAATGTTTTCTTCATTATGCCACTTGTTGGATTCTGATAAGTCAAAATCCAAATATGAAATTGAATGAAATGGTTATTCTGTGGTGAACGAATTTGTATATCTGTGGATGTAAGTAGGATAGTAAATAACCGTTGAATCAGATTCGAAGAATGTACAGTGTAACTTATTAATGTGAAATCTAAATATTCCTCGGGTATTACCTACCCGTTAAAATATTTTCACCATTAACAGTTTGTACAAAAGAATTTTTAATTACAATCTTTATGAAAACATATATACATATATATTTTCTTTAGATGTAATCATGGATTTAATGAGTAGATATAATATTAAACTCATTTGATTTACCGTTAGAACTAGAATATATAATCTCTAAAACATTAGAGATTACATAATCGTCATGTCGAACGAAGATAATCGATGTAGAACGTCATGTAGAACGATGATTATACTTGAGGTACAGAATGAGATGTTGTGGCATGGATTGTTGATGGTACTGGTGTGGATGTTGGTGGTGCTGTTGGTCCTGGTGATGTTGCTGAAGCTGGAAAATTTTGCACCATATTCTCAAAATTGATTACTCGAGCGCGAAGTTCGTTGACTTCTTCTATTATTTCGAGATGATTGGCAGTTTGAACAAGGGGATGAATAAAGTTTAGAATGGTAGATATTACGTAATCATTGCGAACTATCCAGGAAATGAGGGTGAAAATGGTGTTTCGGACTGGTTCGCCGGTAAGTGCTTCAGGTTCTTCGCCAAAAGGTGAATTCGGTTGGTGGAAAGGATCGCCTTCTTCAGTCTCCATTGGTTAATTCGACTATGAACCCATCCCCATTTCATCCAAAATAGGTGATGGCTAAGTGGTTGATCCATTTCGGTTACACTGCTTTCGGAGTTCGAGTGGAAATCCATATCGGAATAGCTGTCAGAATCTGAGGAACTGGAACTAGTTGCGAGTTTCATCTTGCACGGTCAGATAAAGTATTTTCGATAGGAAATAGATTATAGGATTTAGTTTGGTATGCTTCAATACATAATTTACATATGTATATACAATACCAAAATCCCATAAATCACGGAGGAATCTTCGGAAGCTGTCAAACAAAGTTTATAGTAATAGATATGCTAAGATATGAATTTATCTATACACTATCTACGCAATAAGTGCAGGAAGACGTGTCTAGACTTAGGAATGATAAGTAGGAAATTTTCCACTAGGAATGATAATCAAAACTTATAATATGTAGTTATGGTCGAAGTCCAGACTTGCTAATGCATTCAAACGACTATCAATCAGACTCACTAATGCAAGACCTAGTTCACTAAGACCACCGCTCTGATACCAACTGTGATAGCCCGTCCTAATCCACCTAGACGAAGTCATCAATATTTGGTCCCATTGTGAGGTATTGTCCTAAATATGCCATGAACGACTCCATGTAATATCCTTAAAATGAGCAAATGCACAGCGGAAGATTTCTTTCATACCTGAGAATAAACATGCTTTAAAGTGTCAACCAAAAGGTTGATGGGTTCATAGGTTTATCATAAACAATCATTTCCATAATTTTAATAGACCACAAGATTTCAATTCCATTTCTCATAAACATCATCTCATATCAGGCATTTCACACTGCATAGAGATAAAAATCATTCATATGGTGAACACCTGGTAACAAACCTTAACAAGATGCATATAGAATATCCCCATCATTCCGAGACAACCTTCGGACATGATAATTTCGAAGTACTAAAGCATCCGGTACTTTGGATGGGGCTTGTTGGGCCCGATAGATCTCTCTTTAGGATTCGCGTCAATTAGGGTGTCTGTTCCCTAATTCTTAGATTACCAGACTAAAAAGGGGCATATTCGATTCGATAATCCAACCATAGAATGTAGTTTCGATTACTTGTGTCTATTTCGTAAAACATTTATAAAAACAGCGCATGTATTCTCAGTCCCAAAAATATATTGCAAAAGCATTTAAAAAGGGATCAAATGAAACTCACAATGCGATATTTTGTAGTAAAAATATACATACGACAGAACTGAATAATGCAGGGTTGGCCTCGGATTCACGAACCTATATCAAGTATATATATTAAAACATATAATTGTAGTCGATCAAATTTATATATATACTTATTAGTGATATAAACGTTATATTAATAACTTATATGTTTCCTTAATAAATTAACTATATTCATTTTATATAAAAACATTAATATTGTTTAAGTTATATGTATTACGTATAGTTTTATATATCTAATAGTTACTTGATAAAATAATATTAAAAATATTAAATAAAAAGTTGGATTATTCTAATAATAATAATAATAATAATAATAATAATAATAGTAAATGCAATTAATAATAATAATAATAATAATAATAATAATAATAATCTTAAAATCATGTTAATACTAATAATAATAATAATAATACTTATAACAACAATAATAATAATATTTTATTTAGATCATGGCTTATTTATAGTTTTACTTATTTTCATGTATATATATATATATATATATATATATATATATATATATATATATATATATATATATATATATATATATATATATATATATATATATAATTTTAATCTTTACAATATTTTATCATAATACAATTATTATCATTAAAGTTTACAACTCTTAAAAAATTCCTATTTATCTAATATAACTTTTAACCATCTTAATAATATTAACCTTCATGTATAAGTATGTTTTAAAATCCTTAAACAATTTGTATACATTCTTGTTTTCATACTAACATCATAATAAAATCGTAATCTTATTAATTATCCCGTTTATTACTTTAAGTTCTAAGATCATATAAATGTTTATTTTATCATCATATTTACTTGAATGTTATTAACTTTAATATGTTTATAAACATAATAATAATAATAATAATAATAATAATAATAATAATAATAATAATAATAATAATAATAATGATAAGAATAAAAATGATATAATAACTACCTCAAAGGCGAAATAGAAAATATTTGCCCCAACCCGGGCTCGAACTCATGACCTCTTGGTTAAACCCAACACACACAACCAGTCGATCTGTTTCAATTTTTCTGTTTTATATCACGATCCAAATTTTATAAACCCTCGTCTGTTTATCATTGGGCCACATGCAGTCTTTTTCAGAACAGCCCATATGTCCTAGTCCAATACTTGATAGGCCCAAGGTTGTTAATTAATAAAAGAAATCGGCCCACAATAAAAATCTCGACCCACAACAAAAGGAGGGATTTCAGGTCTTTTTCTTCCTCTTTTTTTTAACTGACAGCAGGAAAATAATACGCAATCATCATCCTTTTATTAATTTTAACATCTATCCTTATCAAGCTATTAACAATCCACTATTCATCGTCTTCTACGAGTCATCACTACTTGCTGTAACATTAACAAAATAACAGTAGTAACAAGTAACAAGTGGGTTTGTTTAGGGTGGCAAAGGGGCTGTACTTCTGCAGTATTATTTCGGTGGTGGTGATGGTCATTTTGAGATTGTAACCGACAAGAAAACAGGAAACATAGTAACGGCTGGAGTAGAAAACAGAAACAAGTGGTTTGGTGATGGTTAGCATTAATAGCTGGAGGTGATTGAAACAGGAAATAGTAGCTGTAGATACGAGCAACAATAGTACCAAATTTGAAGGTTAGTGGTGTTGGTTTACGGTAGTTAAAACAGAAAAACAAATGCAATAGTAGGTGTTGTTGCTTGATCAGCCGTAAAGAAACAGAAAGATATATCGTAGCAGGAGGGTTTTTGGCCTTTGTCAGATCAAACTAGAAATAAAAAATACACGGTAGTAAACTGTAGTGGTGAAGGTGATTGTTTGTGATGGAGGTTCTTGGTGGTGAAAGAAGAGAGGGAGAGAGAGATGGCAAAGTGGTGGTGTTATGTTGTTGATGGAGGACGGCTTAAATGCAGGTGGTGGTGCAAGTTTGGGTTGAAGTGAGTGATTTTGCTCGGTGGTGGTAGTATACAATGGTGAGGTTTAAGGTGATAGAGTTGATAGGGTGGTGAAAGTCCCGATGATTTAAGGTAGTTGTTTCAAGGTTATTGTAGTTCACAAAGTTTAATGGTGATGGGTTTAGAAGGTGTTTGGTTACCGAAGTAGATTACTAGGGTGATGGAAGGTGGTGATGGATTGTTTCACGATGGTGATGGTGGTGGTTATGGAGATTTAAGGTAATGGTTGTTCACTATGGCTGTAGTGAGGTGGTCCGGAGGTGGTGGTTTGTGTTTGTTGGTCGATTGTAATTGAGTTCAAGCTAAGGTGGTGAATGGTTATCTTGGCTCAAAGTGAAATAACGGCTCGACAAGGTGGTGGGTTTTTGTAGTGATGATGGGTTTTGAGTTTTCAGCTAAAATAGGAAAATGAACATGATGACGGTGCTATGGTAGTTCCATGGTGCAGTGGTCTCGGTTGGGTGGTGATATGGTGTCGGGGAATGAGAGTGGAAGGTGGTGATCAATTGTTGGGTTAGTTCCCAGAAACAAGAAGAAAGAAGAAGTAGTAGTGCACTAGAAACTAAATGGTACTAGTTGTCTGTGAGTAGTTCAAGTTGTAATTTTTATATAAGTGCAAACTTTTGACCATACACATATTTTAAACAATTGATTATATGGAATCAAACGATACAGTAATCTTAATGCATGATTAAAAGTATTTTGATTTCAATCACAAAAGCAAGTTGTAGTACTTATATTAATTAAATATAATATTAATAATAAATATTACATTCATTTAAGAAACGTGTAGGTAATTTCTACTGACAGTTTTCACGGACCGAAATATCGTACTCCTTTGTTAAATCAGTGGCGGATAAAAAGTACTCAGATTAATTCCAAATTTTAATTTAAATATATTTATTTATTTTAGTCATAAGGTAAAAAATTTGGTCATTAACTATTTACGATTATTAAATAAAAATTAAATTAATTATTAGCTCCCAACCCTAAGTAAAAATACTAAATGTTAAAACTAATCAAATAGATTCTAATTATATTTTTAACAAAGCTATATTTCATATAACTTATTTTCGGATCACCGTTTATTTTGAAATTACATAAGTTCGAATTGAATTTGTTTAATATTCATCAAATGGAAATTGAGCGCTACCGTCGTTTACTAAATAGATTCGAAATCACAAATATATATTTAACATACTTTATTTATATATATAGATATGTTTTAAATAATAATTATCATAATATCATATTTTTATTTTATTTTACATAATTAATTTTAATAACAACAACATATAATATTAAATATTATATTTCCAATTATTATATATATATATATATATATATATATATATATATATACACACACACACACATCTATTTACAATTAATTGTTCGTGAATCGTCGGGAATAGTCGAAGGGTAATTGCATATATGAAACAGTTCAAAGTTTTTGAGACTCAACCTAACCGACTTCGCTTATCATGTCGAAATAATATAAAGATTAAGTTTAAATTTGGTCGGAAATTTCTGGGTCGTCACAACAACGCCTTTCCGGGGTGACACTTTCAACATGACTTTATCACCCATTTGAAATTCTAGCGGTTTTCTTCTTTTGTTAGCATAACTCTTTTGACGACTCATGGCCGTTTTCAATCGTTGTTGTATTCGAATGATCTTTTCGGTGGTTTCATGAATAATTTCTGGTCCGGTAAGTTGTCATTATCCTACTTCGCTCCAACAAATAGGAGATCTGCACTTTCTACCGTAAAGTGCTTCAAATAGCGCTGCGTTGATGCTCGTATGATAGCTGTTATTGTATGAGAATTCTGCCAAGGGTAAGTATCGATCCCAACTGGTTCCAAAGTCAATCGCGCATGCCCGTAACATGTCTTCTAATGTTTGTATAGTTCTTTCACTTTGAACATCTGTCTGCGGGTGATAAGCAGTGCTCATATCTAATCGAGTTCCCAATGCTTTTTCTAATGACTGCCAAAAATGTGATACGAATCGGGTGTCACGATCAGATTTGATAGAGATTGGTACACCATGCCTGGAAACTATCTCCTTCAAATATAAGCGTGCTAATCTCTCCATACTGTATGTCTCCATTATTGGTAGAAAGTGAGCTGACTTAGTGAGGCGATCAACTATCACCCAAATAGTATCGTGACTACTTGCAGTCCTTGGCAATTTCGTAATAAAATCCATGGTTATTTTTTCCCACTTCCACTGAGGAATTTCTGGTTATTGCAGTAATCCTGACGGCTTTCGGTGCTCTGCTTTGACCTTCGCACATGTCAAACATTTGCTTACATAAGTAGCAATTTCTATCTTCATATTAGGCTAGCAATAGAACTTTTTGAGATCGTAGTACATTTTCCCTTTTTCCCGAGTGAATTGAGTACCTCATTTTGTGTGCTTCATCCAGTACTAGTTGCCTTAGGTTACCATATTTTGGTACCCATATTATACCACCAAAATACAGGGTTCCATCGGCTTTTACTTCAAGTTGTTTTTCTAACCCTTTGCTCATTTCGTCTTTTTCATTTTCTTCTTTTAAAGCTTCTAACTGTGCTGCTTGAATTTGCTTTGTGAGATCAGTACGAATTGTAATGTTCAAAGCTTTAACCTTAAGAGGTTTTACTCTTTCTTTCCAACTTAGGGCATCAGCTACAACATTAGCCTTTTCGGGGTGGTAACGGATTTCATAATAACTCTACCCAGCGATGTTGCCTCATATTGAGTTGTTTTTGATCAAAAATATGTTGAAGACTCTTATGGTCGGTGTACACTGTACACTTGGTTCCATATAGATAGTGTCTATATATTTTGAGCGCAAAAACTATTGCTCCAAGTTCCAAATCATGCGTCCTATAGTTCCTTTCGTGAATTTTTAGTTGTCGTGAGGCGTATGCGATAACTTTTGTGCGTTGCATTAATACGCATCCTAAACCTTGGCGCGAAGCGTTATAATAGATCACGAAATCATCATTTCCTTCCAGCAATGACAAAATGGGTGCAGACATTAACTTCTTCTTTAATAGTTGAAATGAGGATTCCTGTTCCGTGGACCAATCATACTTCTTTCCCTTTTGAGTCAATGCAGTTAAGGGTTTGGCGATTTTAGAGAAATCTTGAATGAATCTTCGGTAGTAACCAGCAACACCTAAGAATTAGCGGATTTGTGTTGGAGCCTTCGGTGTTTCCCATTTACTAATGGCTTCGATCTTGGCAGGATCAACTTTAATTCCATGTTTACTGACAACATGGCCCAAAAACTGTACTTCTTGTAACCAGAAATTACACTTCGAAAATGTTGCGTACAGTTCTTCTTTCTTGAGTACCTCTAGTACCAGTCTTAAGTGTTGCTCATGTTCTTCTTTGTTCTTCGAGTAAATCAATATGTCGTCGATAAAAACAATGAAAAATTTGTCTAAATACGGTCTGCAGATGCGATTCATTAGATCCATGAATACTGCTGGAGCATTAGTCAATCAAAAAGGCATGACTAAAAACTCATAGTGACCGTAACGAGTTCTGAACGCGGTTTTAGGAACATCTTCTTCCTTCACTCTCAGCTGATGATATCCGGAGCGTAGATCAATCTTAGAATAAACACTTTATCCTTGTAATGGATCAAACAAATCATCAATCTTCGGAAATGGGTACTGATTCTTGATCGTTAATTTGTTTAATTCTCGGTAATCTATGCACATTCTCATAGATCCATCCTTCTTCTTGACAAACAAAATAGGAGCACCCCAGGGTGAAAAATTGGGACGAATAAATCCACTATCCGATAATTCTTGTAATTGGCTTTACAATTCTGACATCTCGGAAGGTGCAAGTCTATATGGGGATCGGGCTACAGGTGCGGCTCCTGGCACAAGATCAATCTGGAATTCTACACATCTGTGTGGAGGTAGCCCCGGTAATTCTTCTGGAAATACTTCGGGATATTCTCTCACAACCGGCACATCATCAATGCTTCTTTCTTCAGTATTGATCTTCTTCACGTGTGCCAGAATAGCATAACAACCTTTTCTTATAAGTTTCTGAGCCTTCATACAACTGATAAGGTTCAGCTTTGAGTTTCTCTTCTCCCCATAAATCATTAATGACGTTTCATCCTTACTGTGACGACCCGAAAATTTCTGACCAAATTTAAACTTGATCTTTATATGTTTTCGACACGATAAGCAAAGTCTGTAATGTTGATGTTTCAAAACTTTGAACTGTGTTCATGTAATCAATTACCCTTCGACTATTCCCGGCGATTCACGAACCACTATGTGTAAATAAATATATATATATATATATATATATATATATATATATATATATATATATATATATATATATATATATATATATATATATTAATTATTATAAATTAAAATATTATATGAGTTAATTAATTATGTAAATAAAATAATATATGATATTAAAATAAATTTATATATATATATATATATATATATATATATATATATATATATGATATTAAAATAAATTATATATATATATATATATATATATATATATATATATATATATATATATATATATATATATATATATATATATATATATATATATATATGTAAGGTATATTGAATGTATATTTTTATGGTTTCAAATTTATTTAGTAAACGATAATAGCACTCGATTATCATCTTGATAGTCATTAATCAACTTAAAAATGAACTTATGTAATTTAAAAATAAACGGCGATTCGAAAATGAGTTTAATAAATTTTAGGCTTATTAAAAATGTATATAGGAACTAATTGTTGAATTTTAAAATTTTTTATATTTTACTTGGGATTGAGAGTGAATAATTAATGTAATTTTTATTTAATTATTAACGACTAAATTTTATACTATAATGACCAAAATAATTAAATAAATTTAATTTAAAAATTTGGGATTTTTCCGAAGACTTTTATCCGTCATTGATTAACCAACGGGGTACGATATACTATCCGAAAGAACTGTCGGTGGACTTAAGGCTGATTGTGAATCATGTGATTAATTATATTAATATTTAATATTATAATTATTAATAATATATTACATATAATTATTATATATATCGATGTGTATATAGAATACATAAAAAAAGGTTATTCAAGAACCACTCCAAACTTGATCATCTGTGAGATTTCCACCGGTCACCCTGCACAACCGCCACCACTTCCGACTATCCTAAACCGCCATCAAGAACCACCACACCATCATCGGGCCATCATTCTCCTCACCTCATTATATTTTTTTCTCGATCACCAATTTCTATACATGATGATCACCATTTTAAACCACCATTAAGCACCTCTTTTTGCTGCTACAACCGTCACCAAAACACCATCATCAACCCCCACAACCATCACTAAATCATCTTCTCTCTCTAAAATTACTTCATGAACTTGAGATAACCAAACACCTCATAAAATTTTCTGCTATTCTGTTTACTCATATGTGGAGCCTCTGCTGCTGCATGTTCTATTGTACATGTTTGTTCCAGTTCTGGTTTAATGCTCGAACAATCACATCACCAAAAACCCATATATTACTTTCCACTACCGCTACTTCGTTTCTTTTACAAGATCAAACGTTGTTGTTATTTTACAATTATCACCATCGTTAGGCTGCTACTACTTCTAGTGGTTTCCTGTTTCAACTACAAAGGGCATCACAATCAACCGAAAATCACCATCAAGCTGTTAAGCTATTGTTGTTATTTCAAATTCACGTTGAATGCTTCTGTTTTGATTCGAATAATCACAAACCCAAAAACCACTTGCAACCATTAAATCACACACCCAATTGTTATATCTTTCTGTTTTTCTGTTTTTGAAACCAAACCCAAACATATCCTGCAACTCATTCTATTTTCTATATATTTTTTATTTTATTCGAAACTACCTTTTCAATTGGATTTCATTTTATTTTTATTATTTTCTCTCTTGCACGTTGATGATGATGAGCTGTAAAAATATTTTTGATAGCGACGGTTTATAAATCCTGTTATATATCCCAAACGTATTAAACTTGGGCCACCCTACCATATTCGGTTTCTTTTTTTCTTTCTTTACAACTCACCCTAACCCTAAAAACTAATAACGTTTTTTTTTTAATTGCTACTAGACTGGACTGCTCCTCCTTGGGCTTATTAAATCACTTGTTGGGCCGAAATTCTTGAAGTAAAAAGTATTGGGCCGTGATCCACTTTAATTGTTGTTGGGCCGAGATAATTAGAACGGGATATATATAAATTAGGTTACGGATAAATACAGAAAACATCACAGAAGAGTGGTTTGATGGGTGTACGGGTTAGCTGGAGGTCTCGGGTTAGATCCCCGTCTTGGGCAAAATCTTTTTAGCGGAAGCTTTTAAGGGTATACACAATTATCTTATTTTTATTATTAGTATTATTAATTACTATGATTATTATTATTATTGTTATGAATATAATTATTATTGATATTGATATTAGTGTTATTATTAGTATTATTATTATTATTATCAAGTATTATGAATATCAAATATTATTAAAAATATCAATTAGAAGTATAATCATTATCATTATTATTTATCACTTATCATTATTTTTATGATTATGTAAGTATAATCATTATTAATATTATTATTATTATTATTATCATTATTACTTTCATATTAACAAAATTATTATAACAAATAAAATATTTTCTATATAAGAGTATATTTATTACAACTATCATAATATTTCATATAATTATATATTAAGAATATTTATATAAATATTTACATATAATAAATTATTTAATTTTAATATAATATTAATCATATGTATATATATATATATATATATATATAAAATTATATAAATATTAACTATTTTATATATATATATATATATATATATATATATATATATATATATATATATATAAGATATATAATTTATAACATAATATATAAATTTGTTTGATTACGCTTATATGTATTAATATATATAAATGATATAGGTTCGTGAATTTGAAGCCAACCTTGCATTGTTCAGTTTCGTCGTATGCATATTTTTACTACAAAATATCGTATTGTGAGTTCATTTGATTCCCTCTTACTCTTTACATTTTTGGGACTGAGAATACATGCGCTGTTTTTATAACTGCTTTACTAAATGCTTTTGAAATATATTTAGAACTGAGAATACATGAAATGCTTTTACAAATGTTTGACGCGATATGACACAAGCAAAACATTCCTCGAAATGAATTGACAGAAGTTCTGTGGATTATTATTGAATTAGTTGGACGTTATAATTGCCACTAATTATTGTGAATATTTTCCCCTGATTATTATTTCTTGGTAACCTAAGAATTAGAAACGGGTATGGCCCTAATTCATGCGAATCCTAAAGGTAGCTACCGGGTTTAACTCCCCCACCCAGAATGTTCACTAGACGGAAGAGCTAGTGGGCGTGGTGTTTAGTACTTCGAGGTTTATATATTATACAGACGAGATGTTCTGTTTTTGGGGATAGTATTTATGCGCGTTATATATTAAGGTCGGTTACCAAGCCAAGCAATGAATGAAAAGTGAATGTTATGTATCGAGAGAATGATTTTATACACAGATTATGTGTATGATATTTTTGTACTCGATATATGTGTACGGTTACTAAGATTTATGAAAATGGTTTCGTACACGAGATAGGTGTACTATATTTGAATCTTGTGGTCTATCAAAATGATGAACTTTTTGTTTACGATAAACTTATGAACTCACCAATCTTTTGGTTGACACTTTAAAGCATGTTTATTCTCAGGTATGAAAGAAATCTTCCGCTGTGCATTTGCTCATTTTAGAGATATTACTTGGAGTCATTCATGACATATTTCAAAAGACGTTGCATTCGAGTCGTTGAGTTCACCAAGATTATTATTAAGTCATTCATAGTTTGGATATATTATAAAAGGATATGCATATCTGTCAACTTTCCATGTAATGGAAGTTTGTCTTTTAAAAACGAATGCAATGTTTGTAAAATGTATCATACAGAGTTCAAATACCTCGCTATGTAATCATATGTTATTGTATTCGTCCTTGTGGATTAGGACGGGTCGTCTCACTTACGAGGGATGCGGATCGCTTTCTCAGCATAAACAACTTCCGCTCTTGTTTTAGATGGTATCAGAGCGGTGGTCTTAGCGAACCAGGTCTTGCATTAGTGTGTCTAACTGATAGTTGTTAAGATGCATTAGTGGGTCTGGACTTCGACCGTTTCTGCATGTCAAAAGTTTTGCATATCATTTCGTGTCAAAAATTACCTACTTATCATTCTTAGGGAATCACTTGCTTATCATTCTTAATCTAGACATATCTTACTGCTTGGATTACATGAATAGTGTACAGACAAAAATTCATATCTTAGCGTATCTGCTAATTCATATCTTAGCGTATCTGTTATTGTAAACTATTGCCTAACATATTCCTTAATTCCCTCTGTAATCTACGGGATCTTCTATACTATGTATAGGCATTCTATGTAATTAGAATATCATTCGATATCCGAAAATCATTTCCTATCGAAAAATCCTTTACTCAATCGTACGAAATGGAACTCGTCACTAGTTCAAGTTCTTTGGAACCCGATAACTATTTCAACATGGATGTTCAGCTAAGCTTCGGAAGCAGTGTCACCAGAATGAATCAGCCAATCAGCCATCCCCAATTCATCTGATGAGTTCGAAGTCGACTTAATCAATGGAGACGCGAAGAAGGCGATCCTTTCCGTCAACCGAATTCACCTTTTGACGAAGAACCTGAAGCACTTACCGGCGAACCTATTCGAAACACCATTTTCTCTCTCATGTCCAGAGTATCTTGCCACGACTATATCATAACTCAGATTCTAAACCTTATTCATCAGCTCGTTCCGACCGACAATCATCCCGGAATAATAGAAGAAGTCAACGAACTTTGCCCTCGAGTAATCAATTTGGAAAACGTGGTGCAAAACCTACCAGCTCCAGCAATAGCACCGGAAACATCAGTACCACCAATAACCCAAGTTTCAACATCACACGCCTCAACATCTCATTCTGTACCTCGAGTATAATCATCGTTCTACGTATCGTTCTACATCAATTATCTTCGTTCTTCATGGCGATTAAGTAATCTCTAATGTTTTAGAGATTATGTATTCTAGTTCTAATGATAAATCAAATGAGATTAATATCATATTAACTCATTAAATCCATGATTATATCTGAAGAAAATATATATGTATATATGTTTTCATAAAGATTGTAATTAAAAATTCTTTTGTACAAACTGTTAATGGTGAAAATATTTTAACGGGTAGGTAATACCCGAGGAATATTTAGATTTCACATTAATAAGTTACACGGTACATTCTTCCAATCTGATTCAACAGTCATTTACTATCCTACTTACATCCACAGATATACGTATCCATTCATCGCAGAATAACCATTTTCACTCAATTTCATATTCAGATTTTTTTTTACCTATCAGAATCCAACAAGTGGCATAATGAAGAAAACATTGGACAAAATAAAATTTGTTAGAAACAAACAAATTAACTATGAGAAATTTTGTTAAGAATCCACGCTAACTATTCCTAGCTAACTGTTCCTAGCTAACTGTTAATTTTGTATTACATTTTAATTATTGCAATTTATTTTATCGCAATTTTAATTCTTGCAATTTTATTTATCATCATTTAATTTCTGTTATTTATTTTATGCACTTTATTTATTGTCATTTAAATACTGTTATTTACACATTTTAAATATCGGGACACGTATACAAGGTTTTGACATATCATATCGACGCATCTATATATATTATTTGGAATAACCATAGACACTCTATATGCAGTAATGATAGAGTTAGCTATACCGGGTAGAGGTTGATTCTCAAATAATATATATACTTTGAGTTGTGATTGTCACAACCCGAAAAATTTCGACTAATTTTAAACCAAACTCTTGATACGATAGTATAATTTCAACACGATAAGCAAAGTCTGTTAGGTTGAGTCTCAAAATTTTGAAACTATTTTAATAAATTAATATTATCATTACTTCTATTATTTTTATCATTATTAATAACAATATTATTATTATTATTAATTAATATATCTATTTATTAGTATTAAAAATATATAATGGGTAAAAACAGATATTATAAGAGATTTAGATCATAATCTATTTTGTATTTATTTGTTTGTCTTCCGTTTCTTTTTCTTTTGCTCGTGAATTAGTGACAAACCAGTTTTCTGCATAAAACAAGAAACCACCTCATATTATGGATAACAGGTCATTCGATTTTTTTTATTTTTTTCCATCTGTATCAAGTATAAATGTTATTAGCTGTTATCATCTGTTTAAATAAAAGTGAAAATAATAGGAGCAACACTATATCTTTCTACATATATCTCTCTACATATATCCCTCTTCTCCTTCTATTTAACCGTGATCAAGCCAACATCTTCAATCGTTACCTACACCATCCAACAACACCCTCATCACACTCTCTCTACCTCCTAGTCACTCTCTCTTCCGTTGAATCACCATGATGAATACCACCTTCTATCTCTCTAACTCATCTCTTCTTTTCTTTGAATATACGCCACCACGACCACCCTAGTAATCACCATCATATTGGCAATTACCTCCAACGGGTCACCTCCACCAGGAGCCGCCACCATCCTCACCACCGGAACAACCTTCAACCACTCTAGTAAACCATCATGAATCGTCACCCTATTAATTCTGTTTCTATCGTGAGACCTCCATCACTCAACACCCGACACCACCATGGACAACTTATAATTCTTATCTCCTACGAACACCAATCAAACCACTTCATCTTTATAAACCCATCACCAATTCGATTTTCTGTTTAACCCAAGTCTACAGTCACCATGGAAGCCCGTCACCACCATTGGAAATAGCTGCTGTAGCAGCCATAAAACACAACCCCAACCATCGTGTTCCTCTCTCCCCTCTATCGAACACCACATAACCTTCACCATCGAGCTTCACCATAATTCCAACCGCCACTATTTCTGTTTCCTTCTCGTTACTATTACTGTACGCAACCATCACCCTCACCTCCATTTTCATTCAAGACCAAACCCACTTGAATTGATTAAATTGCTACGCTTTTGTTTCTTTTCGAAAATCACTAAGAGACATCACCACATACAGGTTTACTTGTCTTCTGTTATAACTACAACCCAAGCAACACCTTGATAATTACTACTGTTCAGTTTTATGCTAAACCATCGAAACCCAACAAAACCATCACCGAATACCCTTTGTTGCTTGTATTTTTATTTGAAACTTGAAACGCTTTTACTGTTTCGTTTTCTATTTTCAATCCAACCAAAACGAGCTACTGCTGCAATAATTGCCCACTTATGTTTCAGTTTTAAATAAATACAATGATGATTGATGCTTAGGTTATGAGGACGATGAGCTGTAAAGGAGAAAAGAATGTGTTGTTCCTGTGTTACCAGACAGACCCTACCATCCACAAATACATCGCGTAATTTATTTAATTTTGTTGATGGACTCGTGATCCTGTTGGGGAATATTGGGCCGAGCTGTTATGTATAATACTTGTGGTCCGCTATGTTTTCCTGTTGGGCCGTAAAGGTCTAGTTGTTTTAGATTGGGCTGCTAAATGGTTTCCCACGATTGATATTTCTGACCCGTATCAATGATGATGAGTATTGATGCGAAGTAGATGATGAATCATGATAATAGATGATGTAATGAAATAAAGATAATAATGATATATGATGTTGATAATGTTATTAATACTTGATGAAGATGTGATGAAATGATTAAGATGATGATGATGATATATGATATTTGATGATGACAATAAATGATACAATGATAATGATGATGAATGGTTTATAGAATGAAGAAAATAGACATAGAAAACGGGTTAAATAAATTCGGTTATGAAATGATCAGAAAAGCGGGAATAGCTGTATAGTTAAAGGGTATTTCAGGTTAGCGGGACGTCGCGGGTTCAAACCCGGACTTGGGCATCTTTAAGAACTACTTCTTTGAGGTAGTATTACTATTACCATTGCTATTATTATTTTTATTATTTTTATTATTATCATTAAAATGAGCAATTGGATTATTATTACTATTGATATTATTATTAGTAATATCCTTAAAATTTTCATTTTTGAAATTAATATTATTAACAAAGGTATTTTATTAAAATTATCATTTTCATTATCATTATAAGTATTATTATTTTTATAACCATTACTAAAATTATTATTATTATTACTTTTATTTTTACTACTTTTATTATTATTATTTCCATATAACATTTTTATCATTTTATTATTAGTATTATTATTATTATTATTAAAAGTATTATCACTTTTATTATTATTATTATTATTATTATTATTATTATTATTATTATTTTTAACAAACAAATGTTATCTATATAAAAATATAGTACAAGTCAACTAATAATACATACTAATATGTTTTAACTAATATATTACCATTTATATTGATACAACTTTAATTAAATTATAAATCATATATGTATTATAATTATAATTATATTTAAAGATACTAAAGTTAATAAATTATAAAATATAAGTAAACTTAATTGATTAAATAGGATATGTGTTAATATATATGCAACTGATATAGGTTCGTGAATCCGAGACCAAACCCTATGCTTGTTCAATGATGTCATATGTATTTTTACTACAAAATACAGTATGGTGAGTTTCATTTGCTCCCTTTTATATATATTTTTGGGACTGAGAATACATGCGCTGTTTTTATAAATGTTTTACGAAATAGGCACAAGTACTAAAACTAATTCTATGTGGGTTTAAACCAGAAATATACCCTTAGCTTGGTAACATTAAACTACTTGTCTATGTACGGTAGGCGCGAATCCTAAAGATAGATCTATTGGGCCTGACAAACCCCATCCTGACTATGGGATGCTTTAGTACTTCGAGGTTATTGTAAACACACCTGATCTGGTGTACTTCAGAGGGTAAAACATGAACGTTAAAGCTTGTTACCGGGTGCCTACAACTTATAGAATACTTTTATACACTTGCGAGTGTACATATATTTATAAACGGAAATCTTGTGGTCTATTAATATATTGAAATAATTGTTATGATAAACCTATGAACTCACCAACCTTTTGGTTGACACTTTTAAGCATGTTTATTCTCAGGTACGAATTAAGTCTTCTGCTGTGCATTTGCTCATTTTAAGGATATTACTTGGAGTCGATCATCGCAATGGGACCAAATGTTGAAGACTTTGTCCAGGTGGATAAGGACGGGTCTTTACAGGTGGTATCAGAGCGGTGGTCTTAGCGAATCAGGTCTTGCATTAGTGTGTCTAACTGATAGTTGTTTAGATGCATTAGTGGGTCTGAACTTCGACCGTGTCTGCATGTCAAACTTTTTGCTTATCATTTAGTGTCGAAAATTATTTGCTTATCATTCTTAAAGTCTAGACACGTCTTACTGCCTCTATTGCGTAGACAATGTATAGATAAATTCATATCTTAGCGTACATGTTATTGTTACCTTTGTTTGACAGCTTCCGTAGATTCCTCCGTAACTTATGAGATTTTAGTATTATATATGCATATGTAAATTATGTATTGCAGGGTACTAATATACATCCTATAATCTATTTCTTATCGAAAATCCTTCATCTGATCGTACGAAATGAATCCCTCAACCAGTTCGAATTCCTCGGATTCCGACAGCTATTCCGATATGGAGTTTCACCTAAGCTCCGAAAGCAGTGTCACCAGAATGAATCAACCAATCATCCATCTCCAATTCATCTGATGGGTTCGTAGTCGACTTAATCAATGGAGATGCGCAGAAGGCTATCCCTTCCACTAACCAAATTCACCTTTTGGTGAAGAACCCGAAGCACTTACCGGCGAATCTATTCGAAATACCATTTTCTCTCTCATTTCTAGAGTATCTCGCCACGATTATATACTACATCAAATTCTAGATTTTATTTATCCGCTCGTCCGAACCGACAATCATCCCGGTGTACTAGAAGAGGTCAACGAACTTCGCGTTCGAGTTGTATCTTTGGAAGATATGGTGCAAAACCTACCAACTTCAGCAACATCACAGGCACCAACAACACCACCAACATCGACACCAGTACCACCAATAACCCAAGTTTCAACATCACACGCCTCAATATCTCATTCTGTACCTCGAGCATAATCATCGTTCTACGCATCGGTCTATCTACTTTATCTTCATTCTACATATCGTTCTACATCGATTATCTTCGCTCGACATGGCGATTATGTAATTTCTAAAGTTTTAGAGATTATGTAATCTAGTATTAACGATAAATCAAATGAGTTTAATATCTTATTGACTCATTAAATCCATGATTACATCTGAAGAAAATATATATGCAAGTATATTTTCATGAAGATTGTAATTAAAATTCTTTTGTACAAATTGTTAATGGTGAAAATATTTTAACGGGTAGGTAATACCCGAGGAATATTTAGATTTCACATTAATCAGTTACACGGTACATTCTTCGACTCTGATTCAACAGTCAGTCACTATCCTACTTGTATCTATAGATATACGTATCCGTTCACCACAGAATCCATTTTCGTTCAATTTCATATTTGGATTTTGACCTATCAAAATCCAACAAGTGGCATAATGAAGAAAACATCGGACAAAGTAAAATTTGTTAGAAACAAATGAACTAACTAATTGAAATATTGTTAAGAATCCACGCTAACTGTTCCTAGCTAACTATTCCTAGCTAACTGGTTACATTTTATTTATCGCAATTTAATTATCGCAATTTACATTCTCGCAATTTTATTTATCGTCATTTAATTTCTGTATTTATTTTTCGCACTTTAAATAACGGGACACGTATACAAGGTTTCGACATATCATATTGACCCATCTATATATTTATCTTGGAACAACCATAGACACTCTATATGCAAATGACGGAGTTAGCTATACAGGGTTGAGGTTGATTCCAAAATATATATATATAGTTTGAGTTATGATCAATACTGAGACCGGTACACGGGTCACGATACGTATTAATTAATTCGAATGTTATATATTAAACTATATATGAACTATTGGACTGTTAAATGTGGACTATCGACTGTGGACGAATAATATTGGACAATTAAAATGAATTAAAATACTGATTATAACATATGAAACTAAATAATTCTTCAATTTTGCCACTTGATTTCATCTTAAACCTCATTCGTATCTTGACGATTACAATCTTCGTTCAAACCTTTCACGATTCTTGAAGACACCTCAATCGAGAAGATGAACCAACCGTACTTCATCTATGAAAGAAAAGATTGATTCATATAGTTATGCACCTGAAAACTCTCGGAACCTGAGTAAACGTTTAACACGTAGCCGTGCTAATTCCTTGGTGTTATTATTACCCAAAATAACTTAATAATTCCTTTCCAAAGTAGCCAATTTTGTCACAGCTCCAGCAAGTCAACTTTGACATTTCGTTCGAATCAACCTTATTATAACTTTGATATATACGTTTGCCACTGTTATTGTTACCAAGAAACCTATTATATTCCACCATATTACCATCAGCGTTTAATCATCTAAAAACACAATTCTCTTGAAACCACCTCGGTTTGATAACCGATGACCCAGATCCGTTAACTTTGAAAATGCTGACGAAGCAGCATGTTGTAGATGGTCTTAATGGCAAAAAGTTGATGATAAAGAATGGAAGGTTGGGAACGCTCAATAAAAAAAATTAGTACCGAAAAGAGGATTATGCAAAACTATGAAGGAGGCTGTGGATAAATCACCAGAACTAAAACATGTACTTAATGAATCCAGATGATTCTGTATCTGATGAACTCTTCAGCGAATATCTTGCTCCTTACCTATTCTAAATCCTTGCGGAAAGGTTCTGCAACATCTTTTGATTCTAGATATTTTAAATTCTAAGATGCCATCATATCTTTCGTTATAAATATCTTCTATATTTCTCAAGATACCTTCATTGATATCTTTGTCCGAAATTATTTATCTCTTCGTGCTATCTATATTACATCATAAAAGAAACTGTTTTAGTTTCTATATTTTGTAACAATCGAGTTTGAATTGTGAATGATTTCCTAGAGAAGTGTTGGGAATTGAAGCATGGGTTAGTATAATATAATGACGTCAGGCCAACGTGATTATATTACAGTAAGTCATGCTAAATTTCTAATGGAACGTGATGATTCACAGACCTTACCGTCATCATGTGCCATGTTACATAACTCTTTCATTCTACTTAATCTCTAAGCATATCACGGAAATACTTCCTTGATATTTCTGTTCTTCCGTAACTCCGATAGTTTGCTAATAAATCGTGCGATTACATTTTCTTTCTGATTAGAAGATTTTCATAATTCCTGAAATTCACTATGACTATGTTAAAAGTTAAGACGAAACTTTCCACTCATTTGTGACAGCTTCACTCATACGCTTCAAGTAATCGAATTGTTTTATCCATATTACTCAATGATGATAAAACTCTATTTATCAATTCATATTCGTCATAAAAACATTTTTATTGTCAGCCATGACAACCTCACTCAAATTTCGGGGACGAAATTTATTTAACGGGTAGGTACTGTCACGAGCCGGAAAATTTCGACTAATTTTAAACCAAACTCTTGATACGATAGTATAATTTCAACACGATAAGCAAAGTCCGTTAGGTTGAGTCTCAAAATTTTGAAACTATTTTAATAAATTAATATTATCATTACTTCTATTATTTTTATCATTATTAATAACAATATTATTATTATTATTAATTAAAATGTCTATTTATTAGTATTAAAAATATATAATGGGTAAAAACAGATATTATAAGAGATTTAGATCATAATCTATTTTGTATTTATTTGTCTTCCGTTTCTTTTTCTTTTGCTCGTGAATTAGTGACAAACCAGTTTTCTGCATAAAACAAGAAACCACCTCATATTATGGATAACAGGTCATTCGATTTTTTTTATTTTTTTCCATCTGTATCAAGTATAAATGTTATTAGCTGTTATCATCTGTTTAAATAAAAGTGAAAATAATAGGAGCAACACTATATCTTTCTACATATATCTCTCTACATATATCCCTCTTCTCCTTCTATTTAACCGTGATCAAACCAACATCTTCAATCGTTACCTACACCACCCAACAACACCTTCATCACACTCTCTCTACCTCCTAGTCACTCTCTCTTCCGTTGAATCACCATGATGAATACCACCTTCTATCTCTCTAACTCATCTCTTCTTTTCTTTGAATATACGCCACCACGACCACCCTAGTAATCACCATCATATTGGCAATTACCTCCAACGGGTCACCTCCACCAGGAGCCACCACCATCCTCACCACCGGAACAACCTTCAACCACTCTAGTAAACCATCATGAATCGTCACCCTATTAATTCTGTTTCTATCGTGAGACCTCCATCACTCAACACCCAACACCACCATGGACAACTTATAATTCTTATCTCCTACGAACACCAATCAAACCACTTCATCTTTATAAACCCATCACCAATTCGATTTTCTATTTAACCCAAGTCTACAGTCACCATGGAAACCCATCACCACCATTGGAAATAGCTGCTGTAGCAGCCGTAAAACACAACCCCAACCATCGTGTGCCTCTTTTCCCTCTATCGAACACCACATAACCTTCACCATCGAGCTTCACCATAATTCCAACCGCCACTGTTTCTGTTTCCTTCTCGTTACTATTACTGTACGCAACCATCACCCTCACCTCCATTTTCATTCAAGACCAAACCCACTTGAATTGATTAAATTGCTACGCTTTTGTTTCTTTTCGAAAATCACTAAGAGACATCACCACATACAGGTTTACTTGTCTTCTGTTACAACTACAACCCAAGCAACACCTTGATAATTACTACTATTCAGTTTTATGCTAAACCATCGAAACCCAACAAAACCATCATCGAATACCCTTTGTTGCTTGTATTTTTATTTGAAACTTGAAACGCTTTTACTGTTTCGTTTTTTATTTTCAATCCAACCAAAACGAGCTACTGCTGCAATAATTGCCCACTTATGTTTTTGTTTTAAATAAAGACAATGATGATTGATGCTTAGGTTATGAGGACGATGAGCTGTAAAGGAGAAAAGAATGTGTTGTTCCTGTGTTACCAGACAGACCCTACCATCCACAAATACATCGCGTAATTTATTTAATTTTGTTGATGGACTCGTGATCCTGTTGGGGAATATTGGGCCGAGCTGTTATGTATAATACTTGTGGTCCGCTATGTTTTCCTGTTGGGCCGTAAAGGTCTAGTTGTTTTAGATTGGGCTTCTAAATGGTTTCCCACGATTGATATTTCTGACCCGTATCAATGATGATGAGTATTGATGTGAAGTAGATGATGAATCATGATAATAGATGATGTAATGAAATAAAGATAATAATGATATACGATGTTGATAATGTTATTAATACTTGATGAAGATGTGATGAAATGATTAAGATGATGATGATGATATATGATATTTGATGACGACAATAAATGATACAATGATAATGATGATGAATGGTTTATAGAATGAAGAAAATAGACATAGAAAATGGGTTAAATAAATTCGGTTATGAAATGATCAGAAAAGCGGGAATAGCTGTATAGTTAAAGGGTATTTCGGGTTAGCGGGATGTCGCGGGTTCAAACCCGGACTTGGGCATCTTTAAGAACTACTTCTTTGAGGTAGTATTACTATTACTATTACCATTGCTATTATTATTTTTATTATTTTTATTATTATCATTAAAATGAGCAATTGGATTATTATTACTATTGATATTATTATTAGTAATATCCTTAAAATTTTCATTTTTGAAATTAATATTATTAACAAAGGTATTTTATTAAAATTATCATTTTCATTATCATTATAAGTATTATTATTTTTATAACCATTACTAACATTATTATTATTATTACTTTTATTTTTACTACTTTTATTATTATTATTACCATATAACATTTTTATCATTTTATTATTAGTATTATTATTATTATTATTAAAAGTATTATCACTTTTATTATTATTATTATTATTATTATTATTATTATTATTATTATTATTATTATTATTATTATTATTATTATTATTATTATTATTATTATTATTATTATTATTATTATTATTATTATTATTATTATTATTTTTAACAAACAAATATTATCTATATAAAAATATAGTACAAGTCAACTAATAATACATACTAATATGTTTTAACTAATATATTACCATTTATATTGATAAAACTTTAATTAAATTATAAATCATATATGTATTATAAGTATAATTATATTTAAAGATACTAAAGTTAATAAATTATAAAACATAAGTAAACTTAATTGATTAAATAGGATATGTGTTAATATATATGCAACTGATATAGATTCGTGAATCCGAGACCAAACCCTATGCTTGTTCAATGACGTCATATGTATTTTTACTACAAAATACAGTATGGTGAGTTTCATTTGCTCCCTTTTATATATATTTTTGGAACTGAGAATACATGCGCTGTTTTTATAAATGTTTTACGAAATAGGCACAAGTACTAAAACTAATTCTATGTGGGTTTAAACCAGAAATATACCCTTAGCTTGGTAACATTAAACTACTTGTCTATGTACGGTAGGCGCGAATCCTAAAGATAGATCTATTGGGCCTGACAAACTCCATCCTGACTATGGGATGCTTTAGTACTTCGAGGTTATTGTAAACACACCTGATCTGGTGTACTTCAGAGGGTAAAACATGAACGTTAAGGCTTGTTACCGGGTGCCTACAACTTATAGAATACTTTTATACACTTGCGAGTGTACATATATTTATAAACGGAAATCTTGTGGTCTATTAATATATTGAAATGATTGTTATGATAAACCTATGAACTCACCAACCTTTTGGTTGACACTTTTAAGCATGTTTATTCTCAGGTACGAATTAAGTCTTCCGCTGTGCATTTGCTCATTTTAAGGATATTACTTGGAGTCGATCATCGCAATGGGACCAAATGTTGAAGACTTTGTCCAGGTGGATAAGGACGGGTCTTTACAGTGATCAAGTCTGAGACATGTACACGGGTCATGATACGTATTAATCAATTCAAATATTATATATTAAACTATATATGAATTATTGGACTGTTAACTGTGGACTATCGACCGTGGACTACCAACATTGGACAATTAAAATGAATTAAAATATTGATTATAACATATGAAACTAAACAATTCTTTAAGTTTGCCACTTGATTTCATCTTGAACGTTATTTGTATCTTGACGATTACAATCTGCGTTCAAACCTTTCATGATTCTTGAAAACACCTCAATCGAGAGGATGAACCAACCACATTTAATCTACGGAAGAAAAGATTGATGCATATAGTTACGCACCTGAAAATACTCGGAACTTGAGTAAACGTTAACACGTACTTGTGCTAATTTCTTTAGCGTTATTATCACCGAAATTAACTTTGCAACTCCTGTTCGAGATAGCCAATTTTGTCACAGCTCCAGCGTTCGAATCAATCTTATTATGACTTTGATATATACGTTTGCCATTATTATTGTTACAGGGGAACCTTTTATATTTCACCATATTACCAGCAGACGTACCAGCAACTTCGTTGCACCTTGACTTAAATCTCTCCGACAAATCACTGTACTTATCTATTGGAGTCTTATCATGAACTCATCGAAATCTTGTAACGATAATTACCATACCTAATACTGGGAGGCATCAATCGATAATCTTGAATTTCTCAACAATTCTACGACAACTGTGACGACCCGAAAATTTCTGACCAAATTTAAACTTAACCTTTATATGTTTTCGACACGATAAGCAGAATTTGTAATGTTGAATCTCAAAAAGTTTGGAACTACATTCATGTAATCAATTACCCTTTGACCGTGTTCGACGATTCACGAACAATTATGTGTATATAAATATGTATATATAATATATAATATTAACTGAAAACATTAACAAAGTATTAGATATATGATACTTTACATGAACGTAATTGTTTCGATATATTTATTGACAGATTTAAGAGATAATATCAAATGATTGAATTATCAGATACATTATTATATGATTATGGGCCTATGTTATGAGGTCCACTGTGATTTAAGAAATCTATTCTTTTTGACAATATTCGGAAAATGGTAAAGTGATTTATAAGTAAGAACAAATGTGTCAATTGACGGGAACTAGACAAGGGTTAGTGGAAATTCCTGTTTAATTTTTAAGGCATGTTTTAAATATTTTCCTAGTGACCTTGATAAGATAACTATGTTAACTTTCATTTTATTTAATATGAAAGTAAGAACGTGGAGTGTAAATAAATTAGATGTTGGATATCGACAAGTTAAGTAACTCGACATTTTTCATTAAGATGATTTTATACGTTTATTTAACCTTTGGACTTTATCTCATGCTTCACCAACAGACTGTAATTTAAAACCTTGAAACCTATTATGAATATATATATAATTCTACTATTCTAAAATGTTTTATGATATAACGATTTAAATTAATATTAAATATATTTATACGCGTATTATACGTACACAGTTTTATACTTTTACTATACTTTAACTTTACCTTTACTTTACTTTTACTTTACTTTAACTTTAATAATTCATACTTTAATAATTCACTTTAATAATTCATACTTTAATAATTCACTTTAATAATTCACTTTAATAATTCATACTTTAATAATTCACTTTAATAATTCATACTTTAATAATTCACTTTAATAATTCATACTTTAATAATTCACTTTAATAATTCATACTTTAATAATTCACTTTAATAATTCAAAAATCTATTATAAATAGAATTCAATAGGTTTCATTATTTCATAGAAAACTTGAAAATATATTTCTCTAAACTCTCTCAATCGAATTACATATATATATTTACTTAGTATTACTTCAAAATATTATTAGTATACATAAAATACTACGACGGAGTTATATTCAGACGATTTCAAAATAAGTTTTCAAACGGAATAGAGCTAAGGAAATTATGGGTTATAGCTATGGAGGTTATGGGTATTGATCGAGGGTATTGCTCGTGAGGTCAACCTAACGTTTATAATTTTCGTTGCGTCTACGTACTTTCCTGCAATATTGAATCACAATATTGATACGTTCGTGAATCCGAGACAAACCCTGCACTTGTTCAGTGTCGTCATATACATAATTGCTACGAAATACAGTATTGTGAGTTTCATTACTCCCTTTTTTATATATATTTTTGGGCTGAGAATGCATGCACTGTTTTATAACTGTTTTACGAAATGGACACAAGTACTAAAAACATATTCTACGTTGAGTTGTACCACTTTGCATATTTTTCCCTAATAGCTTGGTAACTACCATTTACATGCGGTATTGTAAACGCGAATCCTGTTGATAGATCTATCGGGCCTGACAACCCCAACCGGACTGGACGACCAGTATTCAACGGTTGCACAGTACTTCGTTCCAGTGACTACACTTGGTACAGTGTAGTGAGATTTCATAATAAAGGGAATATGTGACGTTGATTAAATGTTAAGTATGGTTACCAAGTGCTCAACCACTTAGAATATTTTTATTAAAACGTTTATGTATATGAAATCTTGTGGTCTATTACTATTACGAAAATGATTGATTATGATAAACTAATGAACTCACCAACCTTTTAGTTGACACTTTAAAGCATGTTTATTCTCAGGTATTAAAGAAATCTTCCGCTGTGCATTAGCTTATTTTAAGGATATTACTTGGAGTCATTCATGACATACTTTGAAAGACGTTGCATTCGAGTCGTTGAGTTCATCAAGATTAATATTAAGTCAATAATAGTTGGATGTAATATGAAATAGTATGCATGCCGTCAATTTTTGATGTAAAGAAAGTTTGTCTTTTAAAAACGAATGCAATGTTTGTAAAATGTATCATATAGAGGTCAAATACCTCGCAATGTAATCAACTATTGTGAATCGTTTATAATGTATATGAACGGGTCCTTTCAACAACAATTATAGATATATATATATATATATATATATATATATATATATATATATATATATATATATATATATATATATATATATATATATATATATATATATATATATATATATATATATATAACTTCTATCTCCTGGATTTACGAAACTTCAATTCTGAATTTCTGAAAAGCGCTTAAGCCTATGAATCAAGTTTTCTGAATTTTGAAGGAAAAAAAAAACTGATGAAATCTTTGGTGATTACCTTGCTCTTTAATCATTCCAAATCATTGTGAATAAATTTCTTCATCACACTTTGATTTTAGAATATTAAGATATCATCGTATCTTTCATTATAAATATCCTCGATATGTCTGAAGATATTTTCATAACTATTCTTATCTGAAATCATTTATCTCTTCGCGATATCAGTGTTACATTAGAAAGGAAACTATTTTAGTTCTAAATTCTGAAAAATCTGAATTTAAAAATTTGAATGTTTTTGAAGTAGTGTTGGGAACTGAAGCATGAGTTAGTATAATATAATGACGCTTGATCAACGTGATTATATTACTGTAAGTCGTGCTGAGTTTCTAATGAAACATGATGATTCACAGACTATGACGTCATCATGTGCCATGTTACACGACTCTTACATTCTAACTAATCTCCAAACATATCGATAACATATTTTCCTGATAGTTCTATCTTTTTTCTTGAATTATGGTAATTTAACCAAAGAAGATCCTAATTTTCTTGATTACCGAAGAATCAAATCTTATTATGAAGATTTTCTTTAAATCCCTAGAATTCCGGAAATCAGCCCTGACTACGTCAAAAGTCAAGGCGAAACTTTACTTCTTCAATCTACTCTTTTGTGATAGCTTCACTTATACTCTTCGCGTACTCAAATTGTTTTACTCATATTACTCAATGATGATAAAACTCTAATTTCCAACTTATATAAGTCATGAAAACATTTTTATTGTTAGCCATGACCACCTCACTCAAATTTCGGGACAAAATTTCTTTAACGGGTAGGTACTGTGACGACCCAGAAATTTTCGACCAAATTTAAACTTGATCTTTATATGTTTTCGACACGATAACCAAAGTCTGTAATGTTGATGTTTCAAAAACTTTAAACTGTGTTCATGTAATCAATTACCCTTTGACTATTCCCGGCAATTCACGAACCATTATGTGTAAATAAATATATATATATATATATATATATATATATATATATATATATATATATATATATATATATATATATATTAATTATTATAAATTAAAATATTATATGAGTTAATTAATTATGTAAATAAAATAATATAAGATATTAAAATAAATCTTTATATATATGTAAGGTATATTGAATGTATATTTTTATGGTTTCGAATTTATTTAGTAAACGATAATAGCACTCGATTGTCATCTTGATAGTCATTAATCAACTTAAAAACGAACTTATGTAATTTAAAAATAAACGGCAATTTGAAAATGTGTTTTATAAATTTTAGGCTTATTAAAAATGTATATAGGAACTAATTGTTGAATTTTAAAATTTTTTATATTTTACTTGGGATTGGGAGTGAATAATTAATGTAATTTTTATTTAATTATTAACGACCAAATTTTATACTATAATGACCAAAATAAATAAATAAATAAAGTTAATTTAAAATTTGGGATTTTTTCGAAGATTTTTATCCGTCATTGATTAACCAACGGGGTACGATATACTATTCGAAAGAACTGTCGGTGGACTTAAGGTTGATTGTGAATCATGTGATTAATTATATTAATATTTAATATTATAATTAATAATACTATATTACATATAATTATTATATATATCGATGTGTATATAGAATACATAAAAAAAGGTTATTCAAGAACCACTCCAAACTTGATCATCAATACTGTGAGATTTCCACCGGTCACCCTGCACAACCGCCACCACCTCCGGCTATCCCAAACCGCCATCAAGAACCACCACACCATCATCGGGCCATCATTCTCCTCACCTCATTATATTTTTTTTCTCGATCACCAATTTCTATACATGATGATCACCATTTTAAACCACCAATAAGCACCTCTTTTTGCTGCTACAACCGTCACCAAAACACCATCATCAACCCCCACAACCATCACAAAATCGTCTTATCTCTCTAAAATTACTTCATGAACATGAGATAACCAAACACCCCATAAAATTTTCTGCTATTCTGTTTACTCGTATGTGGAGCCTCAGCTACTGCATGTTCTATTGTACATGTTTGTTCCAATTCCGGTTTAATGCTCAAACAATCACATCACCAAACACCCATATATTACTGTCCACTACCGCTACTTCGTTTCTTTTACAAGATCAAATGTTGTTGTTATTTTACAATTATCACCATTGTTAGGCTACTGCTACTTCTAGTGGTTTCCTGTTTCAACTACAAAGGGCATCACAATCAACTGAAAATCACCATCAAGCTGTTAAGCTATTGTTGTTATTTCAAATTCACGTTGAATGCTTCTGTTTTGATTCGAATAATCACAAACCCAAAAACCACTTGCAACCATTAAATCACACACCCAATTGTTATATCTTTCTGTTTTTCTGTTTTTGAAACCAAACCCAAACATATCCAGCAACTCATTCTATTTTCTATATTTTTTTTATTTTATTCGAAACCACCTTTTCAATTGGATTTCGTTTTATTTTTATTATTTTCTCTCTTGCACGTTGATGATGATGAGCTGTAAAAACGATTTAGATAGCAACGATTTATAAATCCTGTTATATATCCCAAACGTATTAAACTTGGGCCACCCTATCATATTCGGTTTCTTTTTTTCTTTCTTTACAACTCACCCTAACCCTACAAACTACCAAAGTTTTTTTTAATTGCTACTAGAGTGGACTACTCCTCCTTGGGCTTATTAAATCACTTGTTAGGCCGAAATTCTTGAAGTAAAAAGTATTGGGCCGTGATCCGCTTTAATTGTTGTTGGGCCGAGACAATTAGAATGGGATATATATAAATTGGGTTACGGATAAATACAAAAAAACAGCACAGAATAGTGGTTTGATGGGTGTACGGGTTAGCGGGAGGTCTCGGGTTCGATCCCCGTCTTGGGAAAATTCTTTTTAGAGGAAGCTTTTAAGGGTATACACAATTATCTTATTTTTATTATTAGTATTATTAATTATTATGATTATTATTATTATTGTTATGAATATAATTATTATTGATATTTATATTAGTGTTATTATTAGTATTATTATTATTATCAAGCATTATGAATATCAAATATTATTTAAAATATCAATTAGAAGTATAATCATTATTATTATTATTATTTATCACTTATTATTATTATTTTTATGATTATGTAAGTATAATCGTTATTAATATTATTATTATTATTATCATTATTACTTTCATATTAACAAAATTATTATAATAAATAAAATATTTTCTATATAAGAGTATATTTATTACAACTATCATAATATTTCATATAAATATATATTAAGAATATTTATATAAATATTTACATATAACAAATTATTTAATTTTAATATAATATTAATCATATGTATATGTATATATATATATATATATATATATTTATATATATAATTATATAAATATTAAGTATTTTATATATATATATATATATATATATATATATATATATATATATATATATATATATATATATATATATATATATATATATATATATATATATATATATATAAGATATATAATTTATAACATAATCTATAAATTTGTTTGATTACACTTATATGTATTAATATATATAAATGATATAGGTTCGTGAATCCGAGGCCAACCTTGCATTGTTCAGTTCCGTCGTATGCATATTTTTACTACAAAATATCGTATTGTGAGTTCATTTGATTCCTTCTTACTCTTTACATTTTTGGGACTGAGAATACATACGCTGTTTTTATAACTGCTTTATTAAATGCTTTTGAAATATATTTTGAACTAAGAATACATGAAATGCTTTTATAAATGTTTGACGCGATATGACACAAACAAAACATTCCTCGAATGAATTATTATGCAGACAGAAGTTTTGTGGATTATTATTGAATTAGTTGGACGTTATAATTGCTACTAATTGTTGTGAATATTTTCCCCTGATTATTATTGCTTGGTAACCTAAGAATTAGAATCGGGTATGGCCCTAATTCACGCGAATTCTAAAGGTAGTTACCGGGTTTAACACCCCCACCCAGAATGTTCACTATACGGAAGAGCTAGTGGGCATGGTGTTTAGTACTTCGAGGTTTATATATTATACAGACGAGATGTTCTGTTTTTGGGGATATTATTTATGCGCATTATATGTTAAGGTCGGTTACCAAGCCAAGCAATGAATGAAAAGTGAATGTTATGTATCGAGAGAATGATTTTATACACAGGTTATGTGTATGATATTTTTGTACACGATATATGTGTACGGTTACTAAGATTTATGAAAATGGTTTCATACACGAGGTAGGTGTACTGTATTTGAATCTTGTGGTTTATCAAAATGATGAATTTTATTGTTTACGATAAACTTATGAACTCACCAACCTTTTGGTTGACACTTTAAAGCATGTTTATTCTCAGGTATGAAAGAAATCTTCCGCTGTGCATTTGCTCATTTTAGAGATATTACTTGGAGTCATTCATGACATATTTCAAAATACGTTGCATTCGAGTCGTTGAGTTCATCAAGATTATTATTAAGTCATTCATAGTTTGGATATATTATGAAAGGATATGCATATCTGTCAACTTTCCATGTAATGGAAGTTTGTCTTTTAAAAACGAATGCAATGTTTGTAAAAGGTATCATATAGAGGTCAAATACCTCGCTATGTAATTATATGTTATTGTATTCGTCCTTGTGGATTAGGACGGGTCGTCTCACTTACGAGGGATGCAGATCGCTTTCTCAGCACAAAAAACTTCCGCTCTTGTTTTAGACATCCAGTCCATGCCAATGATTACGTCAAAACTTCCTAATTCTACGGGTATCAAATCGATTTTGAATGTTTCACCACCAAAGTTTATCTTACAACCACGGAAAATTTTATCAACTTTTATTAACTTACCATTAACTAACTCTACGGTATGTTTGTCATCTAGAGGTAACAATGGACAGTTTAGCCTAGTGTAAAAGTTTCTACTCATATAACTTCTATCGGCACCCGTATCAAATATAATCTAGGCTAATAGGTTATTAATGGTAAACGTACCCGTGACAAGATCAGGATCCTCACGCGCTTCACTGGCACTAATATTAAATGCCCTCCCACATGCGGGTTCTTTGTTCTTCTCCTTATCAGGGTATTGATTTTTAAAGTGACCAGGCTTCCCACATCCAAAACATTTCTTGACATCGGTCGGGTTTGTCTTCACTCCAGAAACAGTGGCATAACAAACTTTTGCCACATGTCCTTTCTTGTTGCATTTATCACAGACCACCTGGATATAACCTGAATGATGTGTATAACATTTTTTACAGAACGGATGGGGTCCCTTGTAGTTTGGACTAGCAATCGCCCCATCTTGTTTGCCCTTAAAAGTGTCTTGCCTCTTCTGGTGAGAAATTTTCCCTTATGGTCTTCCTATTTCCTTTTTCCTTCAGTTATCCTGACTTCGGTAGTTGGTGCCTTAATCGAACTCTCTGTGATCTGATCCATGGGTTGGTGTTCCATTCTCATGGTTTCCTGCATCATATTTGGTTTGTACGATGTAACATTTCCTTTGATATTGACTGACAAACCGTCAATATACATCTCTATCTTTCGTTTCTCGTTTGACACTAATTCGGGACACAACAAGGCTAGTTCCATGAAATGCTTTTCATAGTTCTTGGGATTCACACCGAAAACCTTCAGATTACGTAACTCAGATTCCATTTTTCTGATTTCGTTTCGAGGACAGTATTCCTCGATTAGCATCTTTTTCAATTCTTCCAAAGAGATATCGTATGCCGTTTCTACTCCTTCTGCTTTAGCATAATTATTCCACCAAGTAAGTGCACCGTCTTGCAACGTGTACGAAGCATACTTTGACTTGTCTCCTTCCGCACAATTACTGATTTTGAAAATGGACTCAATCTTTTCAAACCATCGGGTTAGACCGACGGGTCCCTCGATTCCACTAAATGTCTGTGGTTTGCATGCTTGAAAGGTTTTGTATGAGCATCCGTTTCGTGAGTTTGTGTTCAAGGCTGCTGCTTCAGCTGCTGCTTTTGCTGCCTCGGCTGCAGCAATTCTTTCATTCACATGTTTCTTGATTAGTTCCTCAAACTCAACATCCGACATTTGAGACATGTTTCTTCAATAAACACAACAGATGTAACGACCCGACTTTTTCGACTTGCTTTTGTGCCTTGTATTTTAGCGAAACTGCGTATCTGTGCGTACTGTGTTACTTTATACTCTGGAAACTTGATATACGTGGTTTACTTCCAATTATATGTTAAAACATGCCTTAGAGTACGTAGGATACTTAACTTGTTCACCGGATGCTTTTATAACCGTTAGTGTTATTTAACGTTTCGAATAAACCGCGGACTGCGCGCACGTTTGACTTTTGTCAGAACCGGAATATTTGGACATTGAAATATTAATTATTATTTTATAATAATAATTACTTGGGCCTTTGGATGCTTAATTTTATTTATTTAATTGCTAAAGCCCAATAGTTAGTCTTGTTGGACTTTCCACCTTGTTGGGCTCAAGCCCACCCTACTCTAGCTAGTGACCCAATTAATTAGCCCAAGTATTATTACTAGTGACCCATAATAATAAATAAATAAATAAATAAATAATGAGTCATACTAGCATAATGGATAAGGATTATCAACTTTGTCACATGGGATTCTAACATAAGTACATGCTTTAGACAACCACTAACCAAAAAGCAAAATGGTGTCTCCCCTCCCCCTCCCTCAAAACCTACAGCCTATAGGCCTTCCAAGTCACCAATCCTTGTCAATTTTTGCCTATAAATACTAGCCATTTTCCTCCCATTCAACACTTGC
This sequence comes from Rutidosis leptorrhynchoides, assembly GCF_046630445.1. Classification (NCBI taxonomy): domain Eukaryota; kingdom Viridiplantae; phylum Streptophyta; class Magnoliopsida; order Asterales; family Asteraceae; genus Rutidosis; species Rutidosis leptorrhynchoides. The sequence continues at coordinate 238,666,654 of NC_092333.1, read as the reverse complement.
TCTCATTTGGTTTTCACACACACTTGCTCTTTTCTTTCTTTCCTTTCTAGTATTCTTGTAAGTTTTCTTTTCTTCTTCCTTCTTCTTTTCAATTTCGTGATCATCATCATCATTTTATGGAGATCAAAGTTCCTTTTAGCTTTGATCTTGATTATATCTTGTTGATTCAAGCATGAATCCTTCAAGAACATGGAAGATTCAAGCTTTCTAGATTTGAATCTTCACCAACTTTGTAGATCTACTTCTTTTATGCTTTAATCTTGTTATTTTATGATAAAGATTCAAACTTTTGTTTGTAATCTTCATGCATCTTCAAGATCCAAGCTTTATGCTTCAAGATCTTCAAGAACAATCAAGATTCAAGCTTTCTAGCTTGAATCTTCATATCTTATTATTGGATCTAAGTTTTCTAGCTTATGATCTTGTTGTTTTGTTATAAAGATCAAAACTTGTGTTTATGGTCTTCATGAAACTTAAAGATCCAAGCTTTATGCTTCAAGATCTTCAAGAACACCAAAGGTTCAAGCATTCTAGCTTTGTGACCTTATAAATTGTGTGAAAGGGATCCAAGCTCTCTAGCTTAGGGTTCCATCACTTCATTTGACTTAGATCATGTTCATACTTGTTTAATTGATGTAAAGTTTGTAACTTTGTTGTAAATATGACTTGTAATTGTGTTAAGACTAAGGATATGATGTAACCTTGGTTCATCATCCATCTAAGACTCTTAAATGAGTTGTGTTACCACTTGGTCTTAACATATTATGTATTTATGGTAGAATCTTGGTCAAAAGTGATGCTAAACCATCAACGAGTTGTACACTTGAAGCTACAAGCATCAAGGATGAGAACCGTGATGAGCATCAAGTACCAAGAACCCCACCGGAGCACTTGTCCACTGATTTTCGTATCTGATCAGACCACCTGGGCTACTGGAAAGTTTATTTTCAGATAGTTTGGTTCGAGTAGATGATTTTCCGTTTAGGCATCGTCTTAATCCGAGTTACGGTTTAGGATTTATGGCCCTCCGAGAGTCACTACACCCTATTAACGCTGTGCTGAAATTTCTGACCTACTCGCACTTAAACCGTCGCCACGGTCAAACGAAGACGAGTTAGGTTCTGTAAATTGGTCAACTGTTAGGGGACTCATATACAGAGCCATAGCCACTGACTATGCATCTTTTCGATTTACGTAGAGGACGTAGCAGCTGACCGAAGTCAGCCTATTGTTTTGATCTCTATTCTTGTCGAACTTACTTAGCTTTTATGTTAATGAACGATGATGATGATGACACTTAAACTTATTTTATGCACTATTAGAATTTATAAAGACAACCTACTGACCTAGTAACCCTTGATTTAGGTTGACGACCTTTCGGACCGACTTACTACTTGCGTACTTTCATTACCGACTTTACCGCTTTTATCACTGTGAGTTATAGCATCCCTTTTTACTTTAATTATTTTGGGACTGAGAATACATGCGCTTTTTACGTTTTACATACTAGGCACGAGTACTTAAACTTTATATGTGTGTGGGTTATACAACGGCATAAACATTCCCCTTAGCACGGTAACGTTTAGTCATTGGTTTTTGAACCGGTGAACGCGAATCTTAGATATGGATCCATAAGGTTTGACATCCCCACTCGGGCTAGTCGCACTAGCATTTAACGGGTGTTTAATACTTCGTGAACATACGCACTCGCCAATTGTACTTTTAGGGGGTTATAAACGTTAAGTCTAGTTATCGGGTGCCCACGGTTATACATATACTTTTCATACTGTTTTGTTACACTGAAATCTCGTGGCCTACCTTACGTTACTATTACAACTTAAACTATAGCTCACCAACATTCGTGTTGACTTTTAAGCGTGTATTTTTCAGGTGCCTAGAGGTTTATTGCTTCCGCTGTTAGATTTGCTGTCATGCTGTTATTGAATTGCTGTTAAGGACCTGCTGTATTAGTTATCCGCTGTATTACTAGAGATGTCTCATTCATGGAACTTTTCTGTTGCATTCGTAGTTTATGTTAATTTCAAACAATTGCTTTGTAACGACCTTAGGGTCAAATACTTATGTTTATGCTCCTATTTGTAGGATACGTTCTATCTTTTGTAAAACGTTATCTTTTTATGAATGCAAACTGGTTTTCAAACAGCATGTAGTATTCAACCGTGTAAAGATCCTGTTGTTGACGAATCGTACACGATGGTTTTGTACGGGGCGTCACATTTGGTATCAGAGCATTGGTTGTAGGGAATTAGGTTGCATTAGTGAGTCTAGACCGAACCTAAGTAGGATTCACTAATAGGACTAATCTACAACTTGCTAGTTTACTTGTTTCTGCGAAACTTACTACATGCTTTTGTCTACTTTTTCAACTGTGTGATCTTACTGCATACTATTGCTTATCTTCACTACCATGCAAACTTATTGTATGCTTATTTCCGCTATTGCATGATTACTATCTGCTTTCACATGTTATTTCTGTTTAGCACTGTTATTATTACTGCCATGCTAGGTTGCTGTAGTGCCTAATACGTGCTTGCTTTATGACTTACTGACATGGAAAAGTTATTTTTCCTTGTTCAGATGTCGGATATTCCACCTGTCATCATTTTGGGCAGCGATTCAGACTCTTCAGCCACTTCATCTACCACTTGTAACAACCCAAACCAAACCCCGACAAAACCCGTTAATTTTCACAACAAAAAAAAAATTTCTGTTGCAGACCATCGGCGCGCCGCGCCATATGGCCCGCGCGTCGCGCCATATCTGGCTGTCCCCGGGACTTTTAAGTGCGAAAAAGATAAGCGAGTTCCCGACACATTTAACCAAAACTCTTTTAGACACAAGTTTATATATGTTAAACTAGCTCATAACTAAGGTGTAAACGAGTTTTACAAAGCGGGGCCCACATCGACCCAAATTACCACTTAAGTACCAATTACACGTTTCTGACCATAAGACTTTTAATACACAATAAAGCCGAGCATGGCGATCGGGGATACGCTACCCAATCCTAAACAATCCAGAAGCAAGTCTCTAAGCAACTATGCAAGTCTTCTAGTCCTCGCGCTTACCCGAGCCACCGACCGCATGCAATCTATAAAAAAAGTCAACAACGAGAGGGTAAGCTAACGCTTAGTGAGTGATAATATACTACATACATATATATGTATAAAATGAATACGCCACCCAAATAACAAATACCGCATACCGAACGTCCAAGCATAAAGGCAAGCTAGTCTAGGCGTACCGTACAAACACTAAGCACCAAGCTAATAATATCAACAAATATAAGTTCACAGTAACGATGTGAACGATGCCAATTAGCTACACCCATAAGGTTAGCCACATAACGACAATGCAACATTATACGTATACAATATACATTTATAACAACGCGTAAAAACACCCAAGGTTAACCATAACGCTATGGTGCTACCGGCTCGTGGTTCACACCATACGCATTTGAGTCTCACTCGTTTATAGTGCTACCGGCTCGTGGTTCACACTCGATGCTACCGGCTCGTGGTTCACATCAATTACTTTATAGTGCTACCGGCTCGTGGTTCACACTCGATGCTACCGGCTCGTGGTTCACATCAATTATTTTATAGTGCTACCGGCTCGTGGTTCACACTCGATGCTACCGGCTCGTGGTTCACATCAATTTACACACATGCTATGGTACTACCGGCTCGATGGTTCATACCATAACACCCACAAATAAACACGCCATATACACGAATGCATAATTATTCCACTCACAATAATAACCCTTCGCCATTGGGGTTATATAATCCACATCACACGCCCATGTGATAACGTACACACAAAGTGTGCACCTCGTCAAAGGTGGTCAACCAAAACGCACAACCGTGCCAATTGGACCTATATCCAAGTCCATCAATCCACCTATATGTGAAGTGAGCTCTATAATCGAGAACCACTTCACCCGACCCGCACCCATCCTACACATACATATGCATATAGGATATTAACACTCACCTTGAAGTCTTGAAGAAAGCTTCCAAGTAAACCGCAACTCGCCAATGGAAAATACCTATTCCATTATCACAATTACAACAATACACTTAGAGTGGATTTACAAATCAACCCAATTCGTCACTTAGTGTAATTTCGACCCAAATGCACTTCCAAGCACAAACCGTGCCCAAACTAACCAATAGTCACTAACACAAGTGAGAATGGTCCTAATATGCCAATTAAACCCGAACTCAAGTGTTAAACACGCGTCATACCCATTTTGACACTTAAACCCTAATTTTGACTCATAAGGTCAAAATCTCACCATTTACAAGTTTCAACACCAAAACACATTTAACTCGGTTTAATACTCCAACTTAATCCATTTTAAGTTTATAAACCTCATTAACTCGCCAATTGGGTCATAATTACCACCAAACCCTAATTTGACCCAAAGTCATAGTTAGTCAACCAAGTAACCCTAAATGGGTTTCAATACTTCCATAATCACTAACTTAAGTGATTAAACTCAATTTCAAGTTCTAAACATGACCAATTAGTTCACCAACCCAAAATCCACCAACAATTTACAATAAACCCGATTATTAGCATCACTAAACCCATTTTATCATCTAAAAGGGTTTTACAACTAATTAACTCAAAACCCTAACTTGAATATCAAATCAAACAAATGAAATTCGGAGTTTGAGCTTACCAATACTATCACCGCGTAGCCAAGAACGAGAGGAACAACTTTAGAACCCGAGCTTTTGATCCAAACGGCCTCCTTCTTCTCCAAAACCCCAAATCTCTCTCTAAAATCTCTCTCTCTCTAGATAGTTGGGAGTGATGAATGGATGTGAAAATGATCCAAAACTGATCCAAACCAGCTAATATGGCTCACAAATCCGTCCCCAAGTGAAATTACCCAAATACCCTTCATTTAAACCAATTAAAACAAAGGATTCTGTCAGCACCAAATGGCGCGGCGCGCCCCAAACCCGCGCGGCGCGCGATCCTACTGAAACAGTTTCTTTTGCATTTTAATTTATATACAATAAAACCCACACCCTTGAACACCATAATACACAAGTAAGTAAGATAATTATTCGGGTCTTACAACTCTTCCCCACTTAAACTCGATCACGTCCTCTTGATCCTCGTCACTTAACCAAACGGACCACACTCCACGATCCTCAAACATACGTCCCAATCCGACTTTCCTAGGCAACTCTTCCCAATGAATCACCTCTAACAACCAAAATCGTCACACGCGATTTAACAAATCACAATCCGAGCACTAAAACCATGCTTAATTCCTCACATCGGGAAACTCAACCAATCTCGAACCGAGATATTAACCCTCTAGCGTAACATTACCAAGTACAATGCTAAAAGCAACCAAGTTTAAATCCTAAAGTCAACAATCCGAAACGATGAAGACCGAACCAAACGAACCCTTACGGATTACACCAATCACTAAACATCCCTTGTACTGCGCCATACGACCAATACACGACTACCGTAACATCATAATCCAACGGCTAGAACCGATAGCGCCCAAAACGATTATGAAAACGCAAAACCCAAGGTGTACGAAATCAACCATCGTCACACCCATAACAAACATGTGAGCGGAACACGGCTATCGCCTCACTAATCCCACAACATGGTCCTCACGACCCCACCATCGACGTATAAAACGACCGATAGTTCCCGCAACATGGTCCTTACGACCCTACCATTGGTGTATCAAACAACCAATAGATCACACGACACGAAGGCTGGCCGAAAACACACGCGCCTTAGTGAATCCGAACTACACGTGACTCACTACCTTCACCACAACAACAATCGGGAATGGCCGAACTACACGCGCCATAGTGAATCCGAACTACACGAGAGTCACTATCCCGGAGGAATGACCGAACTACACGAGTCATTTGTGAATCCGAACTACACGAGATTCACTCCTCAATACAATGACCGAAACCACACGAGTCATTAATCCGAACTACACGAGATTCACTTCCACAACATCGAGGTTGGCCGAACTACACGAGCCTTAGTAATCCGAAACCACACGAGATTACTACCTCAATAAGATGACCGAACTACATGAGTCACCATGAATCCGAACTACACGAGATTCATTTAGTTAAGATGACCGAAACCACACGCGTCATCGTGAATCCGAAACCACACGCGATTCACAATCTCAACATAGGAATGGTACTCGCATTTCCCACCGGTACTCGCATTTCCCGATAGTGTTACACCATACCGACATAACACTACTCCCTTGATGAAGTCAGCGGACCCCGAAGGTCATGCTCCACCAATCACAACACAGGATGAAGTCATCGGACCCGAAGATCATGCTTCACCGATATAACACCACGCTCATGATGAAGTCAGCGGACCCCGAAAGTCATGCTCCACCAATCACGTATTCCCATGATGAAGTCAGCGGACCCTAAAGATCATGCTTCATCAAACAACCATACCATAATCGAGCAAGAACCACCTATACCAAACATAGGTACCAAACAATAATTCTCCACAAGAGAACCCGACACACACCTCCCTTAACTGGAGGATTTCACCTTGCTCGCCAAACACGTCCATTATCTCTCAACGAGATTTACCACGTTACCACCTCGGTGATGATTCAAATCCAAACCATAAGTACAATTTATCCGAGATTGTACTCTACCACAAATCGACCCAACCAGGTCTCGACAACGTTTACCGGATCTACCAATAGCATCATCCGAAATCTCACACTAAAACTTCCTCGTGCGGGAGTGTAACTCCCCCACTTAGAACCACGTTCCATAACCACAACTCGTACAACCGCACAATGCTACCACAGGTAGACTTTACCAACAATTGGGCTCACACGACCCATTACCACATCTTGCTCCAACCTTGAGCACATGAAGGATTTTAACCAACCCTTAAACACTTTGTACAAAAAGTGTACCGCAACACAATCGGAGTCGAACACCACGCTAGTAGGTATAAAAGAGGCACCTAATGTCGCGTCATAAAGACTCCATTACCAACACACATCGAGATTTAAAACACTCGATCTCAAGGGTTCCAACCAACCGACGAACCTCATGATTCGTCACTTCAACATCAAAGCGAACACGCGCTTAACAACCAAACACCAAAACCATTTTCGTGGCTTGGTAGAAACGTTTCCCAAATACTAAGGAATGCTTGGTTGCACCAAGTCTTACGCCCTTCGCCCGTCAATCAAACATCAACATAGGGTACTTTCATTAGGAACGTCACCCATAGCAACATGCACAACAAAGGCACGCAACTCAAACTCAAACGGCATTTAATAAATAATCAAAAGGCATATTTATCAAAATTAAACGTACCTTAACGTCTCCTAGCCGCACCCGTCCCCGCTAACTTGGGACATTCCGACTTACGATGTCCTTCTTTTTGGCAATTGAAGCACACCATACCATCACCCTTTGGTACCGAACATTCCCAAGACTTGTGACCCCTCACGCCACAATTGTAACATCTAGCCGCACTAGAATCCGACATACCCGTTGGCGTACCACCCGTGCTCACACTCGGACCCTTAGCCCTCTTACTCGGAGCACCATAAGAAACGACCCTTCGCTCACTTGAAGGTTCACCCTTTTTCGATCGTGAATACGACTCGAAACCTCTAGCCAAGTCGAATAATTCCGAAAACGATTTCGCTTGACCCCGGCTAATTTTACTTTTCAAGTCATCATTCAAGGTCCGATAGAAATCTCCCATCAACAAACGATCATTCCCCAAATACTCCGGACAAAAACGAGCCTTCGCCATAAAGGTCGTCTTGAGAGTACTCAAATCCATAGATCCTTGTCGCAAATTTCGCAACTCATTACGCAATTCCCACAAATCGACCGAAGTCCGGAACTCCTCGAAGAATTCCTCCTTAAAGTCGTCCCACGATAAAGCCATAAACGTCTCGCCACCGACAAGATCAATCTTACCATCCAACCAATCCCTTGCCTTACCCAGCAACAAACTCGTAGCGAGTCTCGTCTTTCTCTCAGGAGGGCAATCAATAGTACGGAAATACCCTTCGACGTCCGAAATCCAAGTTGTGCTTACCAAAGGATCCGGCTTTTCGTCATACATCGGGGGTTTAGTCCTCATGAAGCTCTTAAGATAACGCTCCATTTCACCACTACTTTGAAGTTCGGAATACCTCCCTTCCATTCTTTCTTCTAACGCACCCATTTGCTCCGCAACGGCGGCCGCAACCCTAGCGTTAAACTCCACATCATTCGCCTCGGTCTCGTTTCGCGTCGTCATTCTAAAGAATGCAAAACGATTAGTCCATGAACGTGTAAAACCGTACACACGACACAGCCCCATCTTGCTAAACACTCATCGTACATCACTTGTTAGACACGATTTGCACCCGTAATAAGGTTTGCAAGTTCTTATTACGCACACATGCCGCATCGACTCGTTAGTACAACGACCGTCTCGCTCGATGATATACACAAACACAACCAAAATTCTACGCGGTACACACGCGAGAATTATTATCACAACACAACAACATATTAACAATATCCGCATTACTAATATAAACGTTAGTCAACCTATAGCCAAGGCACTAACCAAACCCATTCCGACCCGTAATCCTACAAGTCCCGCAACAATTTAAGCACACACAAGTCTAAGTCTAGGCACCTATCTCAAGTCACCTAAATCCCTTAGACCATGCTCTGATACCACTTGTAACAACCCAAACCAAACCCCGACAAAACCCGTTAATTTTCACAACAAAAAAAAAATTTCTGTTGCAGACCATCGGCGCGCCGCGCCATATGGCCCGCGCGCCGCGCCATATCTGGCTGTCCCCGGGACTTTTAAGTGCGAAAAAGATAAGCGAGTTCCCGACACATTTAACCAAAACGCTTTTAGACACAAGTTTATATATGTTAAACTAGCACATAACAAAGGTGTGAACGAGTTTTACAAAGCGAGGCCCACATCGACCCAAATTACCACTTAAGTACCAATTACACGTTTCTGACCATAAGACTTTTAATACACAATAAAGCCGAGCATGGCGATCGGGGATACGCTACCCAATCCTAAACAATCCAGAAGCAAGTCTCTAAGCAACTATGCAAGTCTTCTAGTCCTCGCGCTTACCCGAGCCACCGTCCGCATGCAATCTATAAAAAAAGTCAACAACGAGAGGGTAAGCTAACGCTTAGTGAGTGATAATATACTACATACATATATATGTAAAAAATGAATACGCCACCCAAATAACAAATACCGCATACCGAACGTCCAAGCATAAAGGCAAGCTAGTCTAGGCGTACCGTACAAACACTAAGTACCAAGCTAATAATATCAACAAATATAAGTTCACAGTAACGATGTGAACGATGCCAATTAGTTACACCCATAAGGTTAGCCACATAACGACAATGCAACATTATACGTATACAATATACATTTATAACAACGCGTAAAAACACCCAAGGTTAACCATAACGCTATGGTGCTACCGGCTCGTGGTTCACACCATACGCATTTGAGTCTCACTCGTTTATAGTGCTACCGGCTCGTGGTTCACATCAATTACTTTATAGTGCTACCGGCTCGTGGTTCACACTCGATGCTACCGGCTCGTGGTTCACATCAATTATTTTATAGTGCTACCGGCTCGTGGTTCACACTCGATGCTACCGGCTCGTGGTTCACATCAATTTACACACATGCTATGGTACTACCGGCTCGATGGTTCATACCATAACACCCACAAATAAACACGCCATATACACGAATGCATAATTATTCCACTCACAATAATAACCCTTCGCCATTGGGGTTATATAATCCACATCACATGCCCATGTGATAACGTACACACAAAGTGTGCACCTCGTCAAAGGTGGTCAACCAAAACGCACAACCGTGCCAATTGGACCTATATCCAAGTCCATCAATCCACCTATATGTGAAGTGAGCTCTATAACCGAGAACCACTTCACCCGACCCGCACCCATCCTACACATACATATGCATATAGGATATTAACACTCACCTTGAAGTCTTGAAGAAAGCTTCCAAGTAAACCGCAACTCGCCAATGGAAAATACCTATTCCATTATCACAATTACAACAATACACTTAGAGTGGATTTACAAATCAACCCAATTCGTCACTTAGTGTAATTTCGACCCAAATGCACTTCCAAGCACAAACCGTGCCCAAACTAACCAATAGTCACTAACACAAGTGAGAATGGTCCTAATATGCCAATTAAACCCGAACTCAAGTGTTAAACACGCGTCATACCCATTTTGACACTTAAACCCTAATTTTGACTCATAAGGTCAAAATCTCACCATTTACAAGTTTCGACACCAAAACACATTTAACTCGGTTTAATACTCCAACTTAATCCATTTTAAGTTTATAAACCTCATTAACTCGCCAATTGGGTCATAATTACCACCAAACCCTAATTTGACCCAAAGTCATAGTTAGTCAACCAAGTAACCCTAAATGGGTTTCAATACTTCCATAATCACTAACTTAAGTGATTAAACTCAATTTCAAGTTCTAAACATGACCAATTAGTTCACCAACCCAAAATCCACCAACAATTTACAATAAACCCGATTATTAGCATCACTAAACCCATTTTATCATCTAAAAGGGTTTTACAACTAATTAACTCAAAACCCTAACTTGAATATCAAATCAAACAAATGAAATTCGGAGTTTGAGCTTACCAATACTATCACCGCGTAGCCAAGAACGAGAGGAACAACTTTAGAACCCGAGCTTTTGATCCAAACGGCCTCCTTCTTCTCCAAAACCCCAAATCTCTCTCTAAAATCTCTCTCTCTCTAGATAGTTGGGAGTGATGAATGGATGTGAAAATGATCCAAAACTGATCCAAACCAGCTAATATGGCTCACAAATCTGGCCCCAAGTGAAATTACCCAAATACCCTTCATTTAAACCAATTAAAACAAAGGATTCTGTCAGCGCCAAATGGCGCGGCGCGCCCCAAACCCGCGCGGCGCGCGATCCTACTGAAACAGTTTCTTTTGCATTTTAATTTATATACAATAAAACCCACACCCTTGAACACCATAATACACAAGTAAGTAAGATAATTATTCGGGTCTTACACCACTGTTGCCGATCCTCCGATCCCGTCAGCGACACCCACCAGTGACCCCGGCGCTTCATCCTCTGGATCCAGCAGCCACACGCCTGCCCCAGTGGTTACCTCAGGTGAAGCCCAGTACCCCCCGGAGATTCCAGCTCTACTTGCCCCAGGACCCTCGGAGCCACAGCCCCGCTCCGGTGGTGTCGTGATTCCCGGGGAATACGGGGATGTTCCATTCCGTAATGAGCATAACCATTGGTGCCGACGCTTTCCTGATGGACGTGTCATACCGATCCCACCTTTCAGATACCGATTCATGACTACCGGTCGCCGATCGCCGCCACCTCCAGCTGTTTTTGACGATTCATCATCCGACGACTCATCCACAGATGACACTAGTGACGATGACTCCGAAGAGGAGGACCCTGATGATGCACCTGTAGACCCACCCTCCACCCCGCCGAAGAGCGGTACCATTTCGATGGCACCGTTATTCCGGGGATTAACGGAGGTCGAGCGTTCACTAACGCACAAGGTTAGCATCGTTGGGTTACCGTCCGTAAGCGGGTTGTGCCTTACCCTGCTGATCCTTTCGTGCGTAAGCCTTACCGCTTTGCAGCCTCTACTTTTGGAGCTGGATCATCTGCACCACCGGCACCACCTGCACCAGCAGCACCGCCTGCTCTGCCAGCCCATCCCTCTGTCGAGGAACTGGCAAGGGAAGTGGAGATCCTCCGTGCTCGGGTAACTGAGCTCGAGGACCAAATGTCCCACGTAATGGACATCCTTTACCCACCATCACCATAGGGCTTTGTAGTAGATTTCATTATATAATCTCGTTTGTAGTTTCATGTTTTACTTATGTATTGTACGAACCTATGCGAATGTATGCAACTCTTTATTAATGAATGGAACTTTGTATTGTTTAATTCTTGTGCGGTGTTCTATTTACGTTACTGTATGTTGGTTTTGCGGTATTTGTACCTGGTTGCGTTACTTAATTGGCATGCGTTGTGTTGTTCCCCTGTTTACCATATACTGTATTATTATATATATTAAATGCTGGATTTTGACTTAAGTCAAAATTTCTGTTTAGAAGAGCAATGGCAAATGGACGAGCAGCACCCACATCAGCACAGATTGAGGAAATGATTGCGGAACGAGTAGCCGCAGCCATGGCGAATGCTATTCCCCCAGCCCCATCGGTTAACCAGAACGTCCAGAACAGTTGCACTTACAAAGAGTTTCAAAGCTGCAAACCCCACAACTTTAGTGGCACTGAGGGGCCAGTTGGTTTGACTAGGTGGTTTGAGAAATTGGAAGCTGTGTTCCGCGTCAGCAACTGCTCAGAGGCGAACAAAACCAAGTATGCCTGATGTATGCTGTCAGACAGCACCCTAACCTGGTGGAACACACTGGCTCAAGCTAAGGGTATTGATGAGGCTTATGCCATTTCGTGGGAAGAATTCAAGGGGGCCATGATCGAAGAGTACTGCCCCAGGACAGAAATACAGAAGATGGAGGCTGAGTTCTGGGAGATAAAGGTTGTGGGCAACGATCTTGATGGTTACAACCGTAGGTATCTGGAATTAGCGGTGATGTGTCCCACGATGGTTACCCCGGAGTTTAAGAGAATGGAGCGATACTTGTGGGGACTTCCCAAGTCCATTCAAGGCAATGTCACCTCTTCTAATCCACCCAATGTCCCGGCAGCTATGCGCATGGCGCATACCCTTATGAACCAAATTATTAGCAAAGAACCGGAGAATGGTAAATCCGAATCAGGAGCCAGTGGTGAGAAGCGTAAGTGGGACTACAACAACAAGGGGAGAACCTATGATCAAACCCCCGCTAAGAGGCCTAACGACGGAAGGAACCCCAACCCGAATACCAGCTCGAACCCCAACTACAAGGGTACTCTACCGCAGTGCAAGAGGTGCTACAAGCACCATAACGGGTACTGTAATGTGGTCTGTGAAAAGTGCAAAAGGACCGGGCATATTGGCAAGGACTGCAAGATTCCCATCCCAGCTGTGAGGACCAACCCCAATGGGCCAAGGAAATGCTATGAGTGTGGACAGCAGGGCCACTTTAGGAATGATTGCCCCAATAAAAAGAAGGACGGCGGACCCCCGCGTGGAAGAGCTTTCAACGTAAATGCAAGGGATGCCCGTGGAAACCCCGACTTGGTTACAGGTATATTCAGTATCAACAATCTATTAGCCTCTGTCCTATTTGATACTGGTGCCGATAGAAGCTATGTCTGTAGAAACTTTTGCTCTAAGATAGATTGGTGATTAGTGCCTTTAGAGGAGAATATGCTAGTTGAGGTAGCCAATGGTAAACTTTAGAAGGTTGACCAAATTGGCCGAGGTGCTATTATTAACATAGCTGGCGTGGATTTCGAAATTGACTTAATACCTATCAAATTGGGGAGTTTTGACGTGATTTTCGGCATGGACTGGTTGACCAAAGTAAGGGCCGATATTATCTGTGGAGATAAAACTCTTCGTATACCACAAGGAGACGGTGAGCCATTGACTATTTACGGAGAGAGATGTAGCTCGAAGCTGAACCTCATTAGTTGTATGAAAGCACAGAAGATCATGAAGAAAGGATGTCTTACTGTTTTAGCACACGTAAAGGCTTTAGAAACAGAAGAGAAGAGCGTGAATGATGTGCGAATCGTGAATGAATTCCCCGACGTCTTTTCGGAAGAACTGCCTGGATTACTGCCACTAAGAGCAGTGGAGTTCCAGATCGATCTAGTGCCGGGAGCTGCACCCGTTGCTCGCGCACCTTATCGACTAGCACATTCCGAATTGCAAGAGTTGCAGAGTCAACTTCAGGAATTGCTCGACTGAGGGTTTATCCAACTGAGCACGTCGCCTTGGGGCGCGCCCGTTTTATTCGTGAAGAAGAAGGATGGATCCTTCCGCATGTGTATCGACTACCGCGAACTCAACAAATTGACGATCAAGAATCGATATCCCCTTCCCCGAATTGACGATCTTTTTGATCAACTACAAGGATCGAGTGTGTACTCTAAGATCGATTTGCGATCCGGTTACCACCAGTTGAGGGTGAAAGAGAGTGATGTGATGAAGACTGCGTTTAGAACCCGCTATGGTCATTATAAGTTTCTTGTGATGCTGTTCGGATTAACCAACGCACCAGCCGTGTTCATGGACCTCATGAATCGTGTCTGCAAGCCTTATCTGGATAAATTCGTTATTGTCTTCATAGATGATATCCTCATCTACTCCAAGAGTGAAGAAGAACATGAGCAACATCTTCGGTTAGTGCTTGAACTCTTGAGACGAGAGCAGCTTTATGCCAAATTCTCCAAGTGTGAATTTTGGCTGAAGGAAGTCCAATTTCTGGGTCATATTGTGAGTGATCAAGGTATCAAAGTTGACCCCGCCAAGATTGAAGCTATCAGCAAGTGGGAGACACCCACTACTCCGACTCACATCCACCAATTTCTAGGTCTTTCCGGTTACTACAGAAGGTTTATTGAAGGTTTTTCGTTGATTTCGCGTCCTTTGACCGCACTGACTCACAAAGGAAAGAAGTTCGTTTGGAAAACCGAACAAGAAGCAACATTTCAAACCCTGAAGCAGAAGTTAACCACCGCACGTATCTTATCTCTTCCCGAAGGCAGTGATGACTTCGTTGTGTACTGCGATGCTTCGAAGAATGGTTTTGGTTAAGTATTGATGCAAAGAACGAAGGTCATTGCTTATGCATCTCGTCAGCTGAAGATTCATGAGCAAAACTACACTACTCACGATCTCGAACTTGGAGCCGTTGTCTTCGCATTGAAGCTGTGGAGACACTATCTCTATGGAACAAAGAGTACCATATTCACCGATCACAAAAGCCTCCGGTACATCTTTGATCAGAAGCAGCTGAACATGAGACAATGACGATGGATTGAGATGCTAAACGACTATAATTGTGAACTTCGTTACCATCCTGGTAAGGCCAATGTTGTAGCCGACGCTTTAAGTCGAAAGGAGAGAACGGTACCTCTTCGTGTTCGGGCTCTAAACATCACCATCCATTCGAACCTCCATAGCCAGATCCGAGTAGCCCATGAAGAGGCTCTCAAGGAGGAGAACATATTTCGCGAATACCTAAACATCCTCATCTCTAAATTCGAGGTTAAGGAGTCTGGACTCCGATGTTATGCCGGAAGAATTTGGGTACCTCGTTATGGGGATTTACGAAGCCTTTTACTTGATAAAGCCCACAAGTCAAGATATTCGATTAATCCAGGAGCCGGCAAAATGTACCACGATCTCAAGGAACAGTATTGGTGGCCAAATCTTAAGAAGGATGTTGCAACTTATGTTGGGAGGTGTTTGACTTGTTCGAAGGTTAAAGCTGAACATCAGAGGCCATCTGGATTACTTCAACAACTAGAAATCCCACAATGGAAATGGGAAGCAATTACGATGGACTTCATCACGAAGCTACCAAAGACGGTGGGCGGATACGATACAATCTGGGTTATCGTTGACCGTCTTACCAAATCTGCTCATTTTCTAGCAATGAAGGAAACAGATACAATGGAGAGACTTGCTCAACTGTACATCAAAGAGGTTGTATCTCATCATGGTGTGCCTCTATCAATTATCTCAGATCGCGATCCCCGTTTTGCTTCCAGATTCTGGCGTTCCTTGCAAGAAGCCTTGGGAACACGTCTCGACATGAGCACCGCGTATCACCCCCAGACCGACGGTCAGAGCAAACGAACGATTTAGACTTTAGAAGATATGTTACGTGCCTGTGTTATTGACTTTGGAAAGTCTTGGGAAAGGCATCTGCCGTTATCCGAATTCTCTTACAACAACAGTTATCATTCGAGTATTAAAGCTGCGCCTTTTGAAGCGTTGTATGGTCGCAAGTGCCGTTCTCCTATTTGTTGGGCCGAGTTAGGCGAAGTGCAAATCACCGGACCCGAGAAAGTCCATGAAACAACGGAGAAGATTTCTCAGATTCAAGCGAGACTTAAGACGGCCCGAGATCGCCAAAAGAGCTATGCTGATCTTAAACGTAAAGACTTCGAATTTAACGTAGGTGACAGTGTGATGTTGAAGGTCGCACCTTGGAAGGGTGTAATTTGCTTTGGAAAGCGCGGAAAGTTAAACCCGCGATACATTGTTCCTTTTGAAATTTTGGAACGTGTTGGACCCGTTGCTTATCGTCTGGATCTTCCGACTCAGTTGAGTGCTGTTCATCCAACCTTCCATGTATCAAATTTGAAGAAGTGCCTTGCTCCACCGGAACTTGTCATACCATTGGAAGAACTTACGATTGATGACAAACTCCACTTCGTGGAAGAGCCTGTCGAAATTATGGACCGTGAGGTCAAAACCTTGAAACGCAATAAGATTCCAATTATCCGAGTTCGATGGAATGCCAAGCGTGGACCTGAGTTTACCTGGGAACGAGAGGATGAAATGATGCAGAAGTATCCTCACCTTTTCCTGACTCCATCACCATCAGCTAAAATTTCGGGATGAAATTTCCAATAACAGGTGGGTAATGTAACGACCCGACTTTTTCGACTTGCTTTTGTGCCTTGTATTTTAGCGAAACTGGGTATCTGTGCGTACTGTGTTACTTTATACTCTGGAAACGTGATATACGTGGTTTACTTCCAATTATATGTTAAAACATGCCTTAGAGTACGTAGGATACTTAACTTGTTCACCAGATGCTTTTATAACCGTTAGTGTTATTTAACGTTTCGAATAAACCACGGACTGCGCGCACGTTTGACTTTTGTCGGAACCGGAATATTTGGACAGCGAAATATTAATTATTATTTTATAATAATAATTACTTAGGCCTTTGGATGCTTAATTTTATTTATTTAATTGCTAAAGCCCAATAGTTAGTCTTGTTGGACTTTCCACCTTGTTGGGCTCAAGCCCACCCTACTCTAGCTAGTGACCCAATTAATTAACCCAAGTATTATTACTAGTGACCCATAATAATAAATAAATAAATAATTAATTAATTAATGAGTCATACTAGCATAATGGATAAGGATTATCAACTTTGTCACATGGGATTCTAGCATAAGTACATGCTTTAGACAACCACTAACCAAAAAGCAAAATGGTGTCTCCCCTCCCCCTCCCTCAAAACCTACAGCCTATAGGCCTTCCAAGTCACCAATCCTTGTCAATTTTTGCCTATAAATACTAACCATTTTCCTCCCATTCAACACTTGCTCTCATTTGGTTTTCACACACACTTGCTCTTTTCTTTCTTTCCTTTCTAGTATTCTTGTAAGTTTTCTTTTCTTCTTCCTTCTTCTTTTCAATTTCGTGATCATCATCATCATTTTATGGAGATCAAAGTTCCTTTTAGCTTTGATCTTGATTATATCTTGTTGATTCAAGCATGAATCCTTCAAGAACATGGAAGATTCAAGCTTTCTAGCTTTGAATCTTCACCAACTTTGTAGATCTACTTCTTTTATGCTTTAATCTTGTTATTTTATGATAAAGATTCAAACTTTTGTTTGTAATCTTCATGCATCTTCAAGATCCAAGCTTTATGCTTAAAGATCTTCAAGAACAATCAAGATTCAAGCTTTCTAGCTTGAATCTTCATATCTTATTATTGGATCTAAGTTTTCTAGCTTATGATCTTGTTGTTTTGATATAAAGATCAAAACTTGTGTTTATGGTCTTCATGAAACTTAAAGATCCAAGCTTTATGCTTCAAGATCTTCAAGAACACCAAAGGTTCAAGCTTTCTAGCTTTGTGACCTTATAAATTGTGTGAAAGGGATCTAAGCTCTCTAGCTTAGGGTTTCATCACTTCATTTGACTTAGATCATGTTCATACTTGTTTGATTGATGTAAAGTTTGTAACTTTGTTGTAAATAGGACTTGTAATTGTGTTAAGACTAAGGATATGATGTAACCTTGGTTCATCATCCATCTAAGACTCTTAAATGAGTTGTGTTACCACTTGGTCTTAACATATTGTGTATTTATGGTAGAATCTTGGTCAAAAGTGATGCTAAACCATCAACGAGTTGTACACTTGAAGCTACAAGCATCAAGGACGAGAACCATGATGAGCATCAAGCACCAAGAACCCCACCAGAGCACTTGTCCACTGATTTTCGTATCTGATCAGACCACCTAGGCTACTGGAAAGTTTATTTTCAGATAGTTCGGTTCGAGTAGATGATTTTCCGTTTAGTCCTCGTCTTAATCCGAGTTACGGTTTAGGATTTATGGCCCTCCGAGAGTCACTACACCCTATTAACGTTGTGCTGAAATTTCTGACCTACTCGCACTTAAACCGTCGCCACGGTCAAACGATGATGTGTTAGGTTCTGAAAATTGGTCAGCTGTTAGGGGACTCATATACGGAGGCATAGCCACTGACTATGCATCTTTTTGATTTACGTAGAGGTCGTAGCAGCTGACCGAAGTCAGCCTATTGTTTTGATCTCTATTCTTGTCGAACTTACTTAGCTTTTATGTTAATGAACGATTATGATGATGACACTTAAACTTATTTTATGCACTATTAGAATTTATAAAGATAGCCTACTGACCTAGTAACCCTTGATTTAGTTTGACGACCTTTCGGACCGACTTACTACTTGCGTACTTTCATTACCGACTTTACCACTTTTATCACTGTGAGTTATAGCATCCCTTTTTACTTTAATTATTTTAGGACTGAGAATACATGCGCTTTTTACGTTTTACATACTAGGCACGAGTACTTAAACTTTATATGTGTGTGGGTTATACAACGGCATAAACATTCCCCTTAGCACGGTAACGTTTAGTCATTGGTTTTTGAACCGGTGAACGCGAATCTCAGATATGGATCCATAAGGTTTGACATCCCCACTCGGGCTAGTCGCACTAGCATTTAACGGGTGTTTAATACTTCGTGAACATACGCACTCACCAAGTGTACTTTCAGGGGGTTATAAACGTTAAGTCTAGTTACCGGGTGCCCACGGTTATACATATACTTTTCATACTGTTTTATTACACTGAAATCTCGTGGCCTACCTTACGATACTATTACAACTTAAACTATAGCTCACCAACATTCGTGTTGACTTTTAAGCGTGTATTTCTCAGGTGCCTAGAGGTTTATTGCTTCCGCTATTAGATTTGCTGTCATGCTGTTATTGAATTGCTGTTAAGGATCTGCTGTATTAGTTATCCGCTGCATTACTAGAGATGTCTCATTCATGGAACTTTTCTGTTGCATTCGTAGTTTATGTTAATTTCAAACAATGGATTTGTAACGACCTTAGGGTCAAATACTTATGTTTATGCTCCTATTCATAGGATGCGCGCTATCTTTTGTAAAACGTTATCTTTTTATGAATGCAAACTGGTTTTCAAACAGCATGTAGTATTCAACCGTGTAAAGATCCTGTTGTTGACGAATCATACACGATGGTTTTGTACGGGGCGTCATAACAGAGATAAATTAATCATATAGAACATTATAGGTATAATGAGTAGTCAATAGTACATCATAGCATATTAATAATATGAACCAATTATTATAAAAGCTGTTTCTTCTTTATTAGCACTTTATAATTATAACTCGGGTAGTACCTACCCGTGAAGTTCATACAGAATAGCTAGTACAAGGAATTAACTACTAAAATCCTAATAATATTCCACTATAGAAAATTACAGCGAGTTACTACGTTTTTATGTAGTAATAATAACAAGAAGTAGTAATAACACAAATAATCATTCCATGCTTTTATTATTAATAAATCAAAATAATACAATACCATACAATACCGATATTTTACATATTCTTATTTTACATAACAAGATAGAGTAGCTCACATAAGCAATAGAATAATGCATGGAAGATTTATGGTTGCGAGGTCGTTTATTCAGAACTATTAGAAGCTTCTTCCCACTTGGTCCTCTCTGCTAATTGTTTGTGTGTGCATGGTCCGACAAGCACACTAGCAGTGTATTTAATTATTGGTCGGGGTTTTGAGGTACCCGGTGCCTCAGTGGGTTTAATACAGTAAGGGTGGTTACGGACCGAATGGTCCTGGTCCTTTTTAATAATTAAAGACTTTTATTATTGCAGTTGTTTTTATTATTTATAGCAAGTTTGAATTCCTTCTTAGTGATTTCTTTTATTTCATTAGCTAAATCCTTCTCTGGGTTTACCGGGAGTTGAGATTCCCCGGCTAACACAATTTCTTCTTTAATAGTTATTGGAACGCCCTTTTTTAGTTGTGGAGAGAATAGACTCAGTGTCTGATTCAGAGTCGTACAAAATGATGGGATTACAAGAAGTCATCTATCACATAATTGAAACAACAATTACGTTACCATATAAATATATCACATATAGTGTTTTTGACAAAAATGATAAGAAAAAATCGATAAAAACAAATACGGTCATAGTCCATACTTTCTAATGCATCCTAACAATTTTCGATTAGACACACTAATGCAAATTCTGGTTCCCTATGGCCTCAAGCTCGGATACCAACTCTAACAACCCGTCAAAATTGCTATTGACGCGGTACGTTATTCATTAATTCTATAGTGAGGATTTGACCTCTACATGATACGTTTTAATAAAAATATTGCATTCATTAAAATAAGTGACTTTCTAAACATAGAAAGTTATAAACATGTGGGCGATTACTTAAGTATAAGTAAATCCCCGAAAATACATAAGTCTCTATCTTACAGGTTGACATTACAGTCGAATTATTTATTACACAACGTAGTTTTGTTTCGAATGCAATAAACTTTATACAAAGCATGAGAGACTCCATGCATGCAACAATCACATCACAGTGGAAGCAGTCTAAGAACCTGAGAATAAAACATTCTAAAAAGGTCAACACGAATGTTGGTGAGTTATAGGTTTAATTGCTCGAGCCATAAGTATATAAAAATGGACCACAAGATTTCATCAAAAGTTTATCAATAGATTCTACATAACAGAGCACCCTGGTAACTAAACTTAATGCTATAATAATAATTACCTTATTCATTTTAATACACGCAAACCAACGTGTCGTAAAATTAAATAACATACATCCGTTAAAAGGCTAGCGCTACTAGCTCGGACGGGGATGTCAAGCCCTATGGATCCATATACAAATATTCGCGCCCACCAGTCCACATCCTATGTACTGGAAGCTACTAGTTACCAAAGCTAAGGGATTTTTAATTTAACTCAGTGTAAAATTAAGTATGTAAATACTTGTTTCCATTGTGTATAAAATAAAGTGCATGTATTCTCAGCCCAAAAATATTTAAAGCATTTAAAAAAAGGGAGACTATAAACTCACGGTTCAATATTGAGATTCAATATTGTAGAAAAATTGCGTAGACGTGATGAGGGTAGAAGACTGTACGGTTGGCCTTGAATTCACGAACAATACCCAATAAAAATGGTTTGAAACCCGAATTAAAACACCCGTTTACTTGTTGTAATATATTATTATTTTTATTTTGATAATAATAAAAATAACAATATTACGAAGTAATATATAGATATATGAAGGTGTGTTGTATTTGAATGATTATGGTGGTTGTTGTAGGTGGTCACAGTGGTAGGGTTTAAGGTGTTGTGGAGCTTGATATATGAAGATATAAACAAGTGGTGTCTTTTCTAATATATGTATATGTATATTATATATAGAGTCAGAGATGGATATATAGATGGATGTTATGGTGAAACATGATAATGATGATGAAGATGGTTTGTGATAGTGTTCGTATAATAGCACAAACAAGAGACGAATAGTAATTGGTGTTGTGGGTTTGGTGGTTCAAAAGATGTGGTTTTCATATAATTATATGTAAGTTATATATATAGCATTAGATTATATTTAGATTTATATATAATATATCAGATAAACATTATACTTTAACAATGATTTGTCATGATTTGGAAATATATGTCATGTGGCCAACAATGACAAAAAAAAACAAATGGCCAAGTTGATATCAAGGATAACATCAACGACAACTTTATATAATAATAGAATATAATAATATAATTAAAATATTAAATAAAAATAATAAACGTGAGTTAAGACTCTAAGTAAATTGGATAGAATCAATTGGAATCAATGAATTATGTTTATCGTGCATGAAGGTGAATAAATGGTAAAAGTAGCAGCAAGGTAGTCCCACTTATCATACCTTCTTTATTTTATTTTTCAAAAACAATAATACAAACATAAAGGGATTCAATATTTTATTTCTCTTTTGGAGTTACTAGGACCCGTGATCCTATAGTTTAAATGTCTTACTCACATCATTATTGTGATGTGATTGTGGAGTTTTATATTTGATAAAGGGAATATTGTGATGTTAGATAATATGTAGAGAAACACGGAGTAATATATCACTACGAGTTTAATTGCAATAATCACGGAGAAATGAACCAATAATTTACGACATTGACAAAAATGAGTTTGAGCCATCTCAATTATTAAAGTCACATCCTTCTAAAAAAAATCACTTAAGATTATTCTTTACTATTGTTATTTACCACTCATATTAATATTACTATAAATTTTACAAACGATTTAATTAACAGTTCAAAATTTTTGAGATTCAACTTAACAGACTTTGATTATGATGTCGTAAACATTAAATCATTTAAAGATTCGAGTTAAGAATAAGTCGAAATTTTCCGGGTCATCATACGACCCGCACCCATCCTATGCATACATATGCATATAATATATTTACACTCACCTTAGCGCCTTGATGAATGCAACCAAAATCCGCAATCACCAATGGAAAGTACCTATTCCATTTAACACATAACAAACAACACAATTAGGGTGGATTACAAACCAACCCATATTGACACCTAGTGCACTTCCGACCCAAAAGCACTTCCAAGCCCAAACTCGCCAATAATCACTAACTAGAGTGATAATGGTTCCAATAACGCCAATCACACCCAATCATAAGTGTTAGACACTTATCTTACCCAATTGACACATAAACCCTAATTTTGACTCATTTCAAAATTAGTCAACCATATACACCCAAATGGGTTCTATCACTTCCATAATCACTAACACTAGTGATTATACCCAATTTACAAGCCCTAAACATGACCAATTTGGTTTCCAACCCAAAACCCACCAATAACAACAATAAACCCGACTACTTGCATCAATAAACTCACTTCAAGGTTTTAAATGGGTTTCTCAACAAATCAAGTTCAAACCCTAACTTTGAATATCAACTCAAACAATGAAATTCGGAGTTAGAACTTACCACCACAACTAAAACGTAGCCGTGAACGAGATGAACAACTTTAATACTCGAGCTTTGACTCGATTCACCCTTCTTCCTCTCCAAATGGAGCTCTCTCTAACTCTTTCTCTCTCTCTAGATGAAGGTGTGTGAGTGGAAAGAGGTGAAGTGAGGATAAGATAGGCAATGGATCCGTTTTGTGGCTAAAAAACCGGTCCCCATGTGAAATGACCAAAAAGCCCCTTTTAAAACATTAAAAAAACGAACTAGTTCTGTCAGCTGGTTTTGCGCCGTGCGCGTCCCTTTGCACGACGCGCGTTTCTGCTAAAACGAAATCTGGGTCTTACATTTACTAAATTGCCCATAGGTTTTCATTGTCTGATCCTGTGCATTGTCATTATGGTTGTTATCCAGATATATTAAATGCTCTATAATCAATGCTCGTAGTTAATAACCCGAAACCCTAACTCTAAATATTCATTAATGAAAAAAAAAACTAACCCTAAAGAGTAATTAATAATATAAACCCTAATTCTAATATTAATTGAAATATATGAATTATTAACATTATGTGTGTGTGTGTGTATATATATATATATATATATATATATATATATATATATATATATATATATAACTTATATTAACTTTGTTAATGATTTAAGTATTATATAAATAACTTTATAACATATACAAATAATTACAAAGTGTTGTGGCCCAAATATAATTATTAAAAACTATAAGGTAGTAAATCAAAATAAATTTTAATATTAATAAATAGTAAATACAGAAAATATAAATAGAATTATAATAAATTCGGATTTAATAATTAAATAAAAATAAAAATAAAGTAATACAAATTTCTAGAATGATCTACTACTTATCTGTTAAATATATATATATATATATATATATATATATATATATATATATATATATATATATATATATATATATATATATATATATATATATATATATATATGTTATTCGGTCGAAGGAAAAACAAAATAAAAACAAAGAAAGAAAGAAAAGGATAATTCAATATTTTAAATTTTAAAAATACTTGGAAAAGGGGAAAATGTATTTAATTAATTTTAGACTAGATACATTTTTAAGATAAAACTTATCTTGTTTATTTATTTTTTATTTTAAAAGCTGATTGGCAAAATTATCTTTATATTTATTTTAATTTTTTTTTTATTTTACTTTTCACCTATAAATACTCCAATACATCTTCATAAAAATATTGCATCTTTTGAAAACTCTCTTAACTTGGAAAAAGCAATTAAGGTAAAATCTTTTCTCTTCTTCTTATATTTTTTTATTACAATTTATTTATATTTTTTATTATATCCGATTGTTTTTTTATTTTATGAATTAGGTACAACAAAATTTAATACATAGGATCATAAAATAAATGTTAAGATCTGGAAAAAAAATATTTTATATACTTTATAAAAACGAATTTAATATTTAATTGTTATTAAATTTGAATTTAATTACATATACGAAGTAAATCATATTAAATATGTAAAAATTAGATAAAATTGATAAAAATAATTTTTACAGGTTAACTTTAATATGATATAATAGTGATCAGAAATAATTTTTGTAGAATTTATAAATATTTAATTCGAATTATTAAGTATTTATTGAATATATATGTATCGAATACTATATACATATGCAAAAATTGATATTAATTATTATAAGTACTTAAACTTAGTTATGATAATTTTTACAGAGATTTTTAGGCTTATAAAAATTATTGGAAGAGATAAATTAATTATTATAACATTATATATATATTTATTCTATATTTAATTGTGTCACGAATTGATTTAAGGTATAAAAATGAAGTTATATTAAATAAAATACAAACATCAGTAATGATTACTTGAAAAATATTTAGAACAGTTTTGGAACACACAAAAATAATTATAATAAATTTTGGAGTATTATTTATAATTAATTACGAATTATTTAATAATTAAACACGTAAATGATATAAAATTCGTAATAAAATATTGAACAGTAATAAAAAATATTTATAAAAGTTTTCTGAGGTTATTATACTTGTATAAATCTGGGAAAATTTTTAAAAAATCATATTTGGGTCGAAAAAGTATTTTATATAGAATTAATTTGTGATTTATCTAAACTGAATATAAATACAAGATTAAATACTAAATAAATACAAACACGTACTAAATATAGTTTTATAAAATTTGTATATGATTATTAGGATTACTAGATACTGTAAAAATTGTAAAAATTAATTTTTAACATCCTATTTATTTAATTATTAGTCGAATAAAATGATTAAATGAATGGAAAATGTTAAATAAATAATATATGAAATATAAATTCGATCTATAAATTTTTATATTATCTATTAGGTATATAGAACTGGTAAAAAAATATAAATCTACTTATTTAGTTCAATTTAGTATTTATTAAGTAATTATCTTTAATTAAATAAAAACTGATAAAAATGAATAAAGAATAATGAGAAATAAATACAAATATAAATAAAATAAATTTTATGAACACCCTACTGATTAATATTAACAACTAATTTTATAAAAGTTAGGAACATAAATTTTAGATAATTTGTACTTATTTATATATTAATTGGTTATATTAGCATATGTATAATCTTAATAATTATCTATTTAACTAATTCACTTTGTAAAATACTTTATTTATTATATAAATAAATAATAATACTAACCATGGTAATACATTATTAATAGATAATTATATTATAACTTATAACACTTTTATTATAAGGGTGATTAAAAATTAATAATGGTAATACATCATTAACAAATAAATATAATATAACTTATATAACAACATATAATATAAGAAAACTTAAAGTGAAGGTTAATCAAAGGACAACGTATAACTCATACGAACTTCACCGCTACTTACGGTCATAAGTGAATGATGTCTAGGTTGCCATTTATGGGGATAGATTGTGGATCTCGAATGTCATGACTTAGATACTGATCAAGAGTCATGGGCCCCCGGTTACATCTGGTCATTCCTGACTTACTTGATAGCAATGAAGTTTGAGTAAAGTTGTGCAACGTCTTGTAAAAGATTATAACCCGAACTTTCTAAAATTGGGAAGTTAATATAAATGGAAACTTTCCATAACTAGTAACCTTCCGAAAATAGAAACTCTTTTAGAAAACCATCACTATTAATATAGTTACTATATACTTTTGTCTGTTAGATAATATCTGATCATACGTTCTATCTCTAGGTTGAGATCTCGGTCACGTTCTTCCATTTGATTCTTTCATTTGTGGAATAACTCTTCTTTGCTACTAAGGTGAAATTCATAGCCCCGCTTTTACATACTTTATTGAATTTTATAAATCTTGGGGTGAGACACATGCTTGATTTTGAAATGATTTACAATTTAGACACAAGTGCCTAAACTTTTTGATATGCAACTTCATAAGACTTTTATTAGCTTGTATTGATGATTGTATCCTTACATACAAATCCCCGTCATAATATCGTTAATTGCTGGAATTAAAATGTTGCAAGCTTAATTATTGTGAGTAGGCCTATTGAGAGCGACGTCTCTACCCATTGACCGATCGTCAAGGGGGTACATTATAATGATTACCGACACCCGTATAGTGTCAGGGGTTAATGTTTTGCTCGATTTTATAACTCATAACATATTGATTATTTTGATGTTTTGAATTAAATCTTGTGGTCTAAAACTTTATTGATTATTAAACCTATGATTTTCACTCAACTATTGTGTTGACATTTTTTAACCATGTTTGTCTCAGGTGATGAATAGCTTATGTGCTGCTTGATGATTGTTTAGCTAGCTACTTGCATTGGACACCACAATTGCATAACTTATCATTTGATATACAATTGTTAATTACATTTGTATTTATTATGTAAAACATTATTTTGTTTCCGCTGCAATACAAGTATTGTTTTATAAAACGTCTCATTTAGAGTCGTTCTCGCTTATATACTTGTGTTATGGTATTAAAATGTCATAGTTACCCCCGACCCTATTTGGGGGTGTGACAAAGTGGTATCAGAGCCAGGTTGTTATAAAGAACCAGGATTGCATATTATTTGAGCCTTATGTGTTAGTTAGGTGCCTTAGCAATCCATATATCTATAACCTTTCCTGATTTAAGTTTTTTAGTGCTTTTCCTTTACATCTTATTTCGTGCCTTATGTCTACCTTAGAATCATTCTAACTTTCTTTCTTTCTTTTCTTTTAGGATGTCGAGCCATAATCCGATTATTATTTCTGACTCCGAGGGATCTGACACCGAGTGAAAGGACCCGTTCATATACATTATAAACGATTCACAATAGTTGATTACATCGCGAGGTATTTGACCTCTATATGATACGTTTTACAAACATTGCATTCGTTTTTAAAAGACAAACTTTCTTTACATCAAAAATTGACGGCATGCATACCATTTCATATTACATCCAACTATAATTGACTTAATATTAATCTTGATGAACTCAACGACTCGAATGCAACGTCTTTCAAAGTATGTCTTGAATGACTCCAAGTAATATCCTTAAAATGAGCTAATGCACAGCGGAAGATTTCTTTAATACCTGAGAATAAACATGCTTTAAAGTGTCAACCAAAAGGTTGGTGAGTTCATTAGTTTATCATAATCCATCATTTCTGTAATAGTAATAGACCACAAGATTTCAGTTTCTATAAATATCCGTACACTCGCAAGTGTATAAAAGTATTCTATAAGTTGTTGGCACCCGGTAACAAGCCTTAATGTTCATGTTTTACCCTCTGAAGTACACCAGATCAGGTGTGTTTAAAATAACCTCGAAGTACTAAAGCATCCCATAGTCAGGATGGGGTTTGTCAGACCCAATAGATCTATCTTTAGGATTCGCGCCTACCGTACATAGACAAGTAGTTTAATGTTACCAAGCTAAGGGTATATTTCTGGTTTAAACCCACATAGAATTAGTTTTAGTACTTGTGCCTATTTCGTAAAACATTTATAAATCAGCGCATGTATTCTCAGCCCAAAAATATATATAAAAAGGGAGCAAATGAAACTCACAATACTGTATTTCGTAGCAATTATGTATATGACGGCACTGAACAAGTGCAGTGTTTGTCTCGGATTCACGAACCTATATTAAGTATATATATTTATATGTTGGTCAATATCTGTCTAACAATTTAGGTCAAGTCGTAGTGTATCACAATCCTAATGCTCGAGACCGACATGCAAAAGTCAACAAAAGTCAACTTGACCCAAAATGACTTCCAAACTCTATACATGTTTATTATATTACTTATATATAGTAGTTTTATATATTTAAATATATTTATCAGATCTTATTATACTAAATAATACAAGTCATTTATTAATAAATAAAAATTTATATTAAAATTCATATATGATAAAAATATACTTTTATATATCTCAAATAATAAAATTTATAAAATTCACTTAATATCATAAAAATATAGTGGTATGTATTATTAATGTAATTACATTACGTGTGGTAAAAATATCTTTGTACGCATATTTATTTGATAAAATAATATTGATAATAATAATAATGATAAAAATAATAAAATGATAGTTTCAATAAAAATATTAATTTTTAGTAATAAAGATAATTTTAGTAATAACATCAACTGATAACAGTTATAATAATCGTTTTAATAATAATATTAAAATTAATGATAATTCAATTGACCATATCTTTTAATTCGTTCATCGAAACCACACGATTTCTAAATGAAAAGTTATTAATTTTTTCTTCAGATTTTCAACGACATGCATATCATATAACTTATCTAAGTAGCATATGTATCAAATTTGTGATTTATCATAAACTATTTAACGATGAAACTAAGCATACAAACATGCATAATCATATATACTCGAGCACTAGTCAGGGATACACTATTAATATATAAAAGATAAGATATGAATGCTCACGTATCAATATTGTGATTCAATATTGCAGGAAAGTACGTAGACGCAACGAATATGATAAACGTTAGGTTGACCTCACGAGCAATACCCTCGATCAATACCCATAACCTTCATAGCTATAACCCATAATTTCCTTAGCTATATCCCATTTGAAAACTTATTTTGAAATCGTCTGAATATAACTCCGTCGTAGTATTTTATGTATACTAATAATATCTTGAAATAGTACTAAGTAAATATATATATATATATATATATATATATATATATATATATATATATATATATATGTGTGTGTGTGTGTGTGTGTGTGTGTGTGTGTGTGTAATTCGATCGAGAGAGTTTAGAGAAATATATTTTCAAGTTTCTATGAAATAATGAAATCTATTGAATTCTATTTATAATAGATTTTTGAATTATGAAAGTGAATTATTAAAGTATGAATTATTAAAGTGAATTATTAAAGTATGAATTATTAAAGTATGAATTATTAAAGTGAATTATTAAAGTATGAATTATTAAAGTGAATTATTAAAGTATGAATTATTAAAGTGAATTATTAAAGTATGAATTATTAAAGTTAAAGTAAAGTAAAAGTAAAGTAAAGGTAAAGTTAAAGTATAGTAAAAGTATAAAACTATGTACGTATAATACGCGTATAAAAATATATATAATATTAATTTAAATCGTTATATATATATATATATATATATATATATTTAATAAAATAAAATATAAATATCGTTATCTTTATCATACTGGTTAAGTAATGAGTTGTCAAAAAAAAATAGATTTCTTAAATCACAGTAGACCTCATAACATAGGCCCGTAATCATATCATAATGTATCTGATAATTCAATCATTTGATATTATCTCTTAATTCTGTCGATAAATATATCGAAACAAATATGTTTATGTAAAGTATCATATATCTAATACTTTGTTAATGTTTTCAGTTAATATTATATATTATATATACATATCTATATACACATAATTGTTCGTGAATCGTCGAACACGGTCAAAGGGTAATTGATTACATGAATGTAGTTCCAAACTTTTTGAGATTCAACATTACAAATTCTGCTTATCGTGTCAGAAACATATAAAGGTTAAGTTTAAATTTGGTCAGAAATTTCCGGGTCGTCACACCGAGGGATCCGTCCACACACCGGCATATGCACTAGCTTCTCCACCGACTTCACCACTTTACTAACTGGCTACTCAACCAGCATCTCCGGTGTACCAGCCTGCTACTCCACCACATTCACCGATGGAGGAAGAACCTCAAAGTGACTATGATGGGGATGATGAGGAGGATGATGAAGAGGTTCATGTTGACGAACATATCGAGGGAGAGGATGATTACGAGGAGGAACCCAAGGAAGAATCCGAACCTGAGGAGGAAGAAGAATATGAGCCTGTGAATGAAGAGGCTAAGCAGGATTATCATGGTCTTGGGGTCATTTGCAGCCTCGAGGATGATTCTGAGAAGGAACATGAACCTCCAACTGTCAAGACTTCCTCACCCAAGAGGAAGGAGCCTGAAGCCCCTGCTACTGATATTGCTAGTTCATCAAAGAAGCCTAAGGCTTCTGAGTTTGCCTATACTGAGTATGACCATGCTCTCGTTCGGTGTGATATCATGAACTTACAAAGTCGCACCAAAACTATGAGGGATTCTTGCCATGATCGCCTAGATATGTTGGAGAAATGCCAAGACTACACAAACAGTCATGTAAAGAGGGTCTACGATAAGTTCTCCGTGATGTTTGCTAGACAAGAAAGGAAACTCGACCGACAGCGTCAGGAAATTGTTGAGCTAGAGAAGTTTGTGATGTACTTCAAGGGCTACATCAAGGATCAGTACAAGCCCAAGCCTCCATCTCCTAAGAAGGATTAGATCTTAGGATTTCTTTTATTTCCATTTCAGTTTTGTTCATGTAAAGGCATATGCCTATGGTACTTTGGTTTTGATTCATGTGTAATAAGAGATACTAGTGATCTTGTGGTGTTTAATTTAAGTGTTTTGGTTACATCTTGTTACTTCCATTACCTATCTTACCTTATTCGTATGTGTTTGGTTATATCTAGTTGTTTCTCTTATCTATCCTATTATATGTTGTGTGAATCTTGTGCATTTATTAGCATACTTGTAACTTATTAGCACCATTACTCTTTAACTAATACTATATTTATGTATTAAAGTACAATGGCTCGTGGTGGATCAACTAAGGTCGCGGTGCTACCAATAATATCCCAAATGTTACTTTAACCGCCACACAATTCCAACAACTACTTTCTGCCGCTCAAGGTAACAATAATAACAATCAAGGGAACAACCAAGGGAATCAGAACCCCCTACTTCTTGCAGCTACAAGGAATTTATGAACTATAAGCCTCTATCCTTCAAAGGAAGTGAGGAAGCCGTCGAATTGACCCATTGGTTCGAAAAGCTCGAATCAATATTTCGCATCTGTAACTGTGGAGATGTGGACCGGGTGAAATACGCTACCCACACTCTAAGTGGCCTCACTTTAACATGGTGGAATGGCTATGCCCAAACTGTAGGACTAGATGCTGCAAACACCATTCCATGGGCCGTCTTGAAACGAATGATGACAGATAAATTCTGTCCGAGAAACCAAATTCAGAAACTGGAAGTTAAGTTCTGGGAATTGAAGGTAAAGGGCACCGATATCGAAACTTATACTAACCGGTTTATGAGTTGGTTACATTGTGCCCAGACATGGTACCTAATGAATAGAAGAAAATAGAGAGGTACATAGAAGGTTCTCCCCGAAGAAATTCAGGGAAATGTTATTGCTTCAAGTAAGGAAACCATAGATGGGATGATACCGATGACCCATAATATTATGATGGCTAAGAGAAGAAAAGTTGCGGCAAATAAACAAGCTGAGGTTAAGACTAATGAGGGCAAGATGAAATTTGAGCCTACTCAAGGATCGAATCAAGGTTCAAATAAAAGAGTCGCTGATAGTTCAAAAGGAGGTTATACTGGGAAACAACCTTTTTGTAAGCGTTGTGAAAACACCATTCTGGGTGGTGCAAGGATGAGTGCACCAAGTGTAAGAAGATTGGCCATATAGCCAAGAATTGTAAAGTTGCAGTTCTTTCATTCGATAAACCTACAACAAAGGCCAACGCAATTGTTCCTACATGCTATGATTGTGGCGAAAGATGGTATTTCCGCAACCAGTGTCCAAAGAAAAAGGGTAACACGAGGAATGCTAAAAGCTGAGCGTTTGTGATAACTACTGAAGAAGCCCTAGATGATGATGAAGTGATAACAGGTATGTTTCTTGTTAACAACTTCTATGCTACTGTTTTATTCGATTCTGGTGTCGATAGAAGTTATGTGTCCACTGAATTTTGTGCCTTATTCACTGAAAAACCATAAGCCTTAGATATTAAGCGTCTTATAGAAGTAGCAAATGGTACGGTTATGAAAGTAGACAGCATGTATAAAAATTGTGATCTGATTCTAGTCGACAAACACTTTAAGATCGACCTATTACCAGTCAAGTTAGGAAGCTTTGATGTAGTCGTAGGGATGTATTGGTTACGTCCATTAAGAGCTGCGATCATGTGCTATGAGAAAACCATTAACATTCCTCTTGAGAATGGTGAAACCTTAATCGTTCAAGGGGAGATGAGTGGTTCTAAACTTAATATCATCTCTTATATCATAACCTGCAAGTATCTAATGAAGGGATATCAAGCCATCTTGGCTCATGTTAAGGAAGTCAAACCGAAAGAGAAACGCATTGAAGATGTACTGGTGGTTAAAGACTTTCCCAAAGTATTTCCTGAAGAACTCCCTGGTCTCTTTCCCCATGTAACAACCCAACCCGATAACCGACCATAAGCAGTCCCAAAAAAAAAAAAAAAAAATTTAAAAGCTGCTGGACAGGGGAGTGCGCGGCGCGCATCCCCTGTAGTGCGCGGCGCGCACAGAGCACTCCAGCTTCTGTCCGAACTGTTTTTAACACACAAAAAGATGGACCACTTCCCGACATTTTTAGACCGAACGCTTTTCACAACAAACTTATATATGTAAAACTAACACGAATCAAACATAAAAATGATGTTTTACAAGCGGGGCTCACACGACCCAAAATACAAGTTTAATACAAGTTTAGATTTTCGACCACCAAAAAGTTTAAGTTCCAAACTACACAATGAGCATGGCGTTTGGGATTAAACTACCCAACTACCGGTCAAACTCCAAGAGCTACTAAAGCCAAAAGCGTCCCCTAGCATCAAGCGGGATCTCTAGTCCAATACGATGCCCTTACCCTTGTCCAAAACCGAACCTATAAAATGGTAAACAACGAGAGGGTAAGCAAAGCTTAGTGAATGCAATAATTATACGAATACATATATAATTATACCTACTTGCATACACTTACACAAACCGCAAACATGCTAGCAACACAATTAGCTTATCGTCACATTAACAAGCTATAATCTCCAATACCACAAGCTAGCAACAACCGCATAATAATATAACTTGAAATGATATAATATGCTTACAACACAAGTAACCATGGTCGACCAATAGTACAAGGGAACGGCGCTCGCGAAAACGCCATCGGTGTTCATAACATCCATTAGGGCACTTAACACCTCGCACCACTAACTCCTAGGGTGGCACCTTAACACCTCGGCACATCACCCCGAGTGGCATCTTAACACCTCGATGCAACACTCATTATTTTACAGAGTGGTGTCTTAACACCTCGACACTACACTCCTAGGTGGCATCTTAACACCTCGATGCTACACCCGAGTGGCATCTTAACACCTCGATGCTACACTCTTCACGTGAAATGTGGTGTCTTAACACCTCGACACTACACATTTTACGCTACAACAAATAGATACATTATATACCTACGAATATAATTATTCCACTCACCTTAACAATTAGATGACGATTTCAACCTCCACAAGCTTCAAAGCAAAGTACCTAATATAATAAGTACTTGATCAACACACAAGCTAAGTGGACTCAATACTAACACTTACACATGAGCATTTAAGGACTTAATGTATTAAATCGCCCATTTATACCAAAACCGCCCAATTAAAGTCAAGACCACCACTAATCACTTAAAAGCTAGTGATTAAGGTCCAACAACACAAACTAATACATAATTAGGGTAATTCATACCCATCTTTCCAAACTAGGTCAATTTATTACCCAAATAACTATTTTAAGACAACACACCCATTTCGGGTCATCCACTAACTAACCAACACCCATTTACTAAATAACTAGGTGTGTTAGCAATTAACTCACCAATTAGGGTTCATAAACATCATTTAATACTTTGAAACCCTAGATTAGTCACCAATTAGTATTCAAGACTCAATTTTTACCCAAGAACACCCAAAATCACCAATAATGGGTTTTGTGTTCATCATTTACTCAAACCCTAACCCTTACACTAAATCAAAGTAAGGAAAATAAAATTAGAACATACCACAAATACCACAACGAAGCTAGAGATAAGATGAACGACTTTAATGCTTGAACTTTAACCCAAAACAAGCTCCTTCCTCTTGGATTTAAGCTTTCTCTCTCAAAAATCACAATCTCTCTCTAGAATTAAAGTTAAAGTGATAAGGTTGTTGATAATGGAGTAATGGTGCTCCACAAACTGACCTATCTGTCTTTAACCCGTCCATAAGTGAATTTACCAAAATGCCCATTAAAATATCAGATTTAAAAGGCTGGAACCCGGCTACAGTAAGGGTGCGCGGCGCGCTCCCTTTAGTGTGCGCAGCGCGCACTGGTCTCAGCTCACTCAGTGACTTCTGTTTAACTGCACAACATCACCCACACTCTATGTAACATATTTACACTGCTGTACAAACTGATTAGGGTCTTACAACTCTCCCCCACTTATTCGGATTGCGTCCTCGCAATCCAAGCCGCATGACAAGAGGGAAGATATACCAACACGAACTCTTCGGGCTCCCAAGTAAACTCGGAACCTATACTTCGACGCCATTGGACTTTAAAAGTCCTCACCTCTTTATTTCTCAATTTCTTAACCTTTTCATCGAGTATAGCAACCGGCTCCTCAACATACTCCAACTTGTTATTTAGCTCAATCTCGTCTAACGACACCCAAGATGAATCATCCGCAAGACACTTACGGAGATGGGAAACATGAAAGGTATTATGGATCCCCGCAAGTTCTTCGGGTAATTCCAAACGATACGCGACTTCACCAACACGAGCTAAAACTTTAAAGGGACCAATAAACCGAGGAGCTAACTTTCCCCGTTTTCGAAATCGAATAATACCCTTCCATGGCGAAACCTTAAGCATCACCATATCGCCTTCTTGAAATTCGATCGTTCGTCTATGTTTGTCGGCATACGACTTTTGTCTATCTTGAGCCTTTCTCAAATGTTCCCGAATAATATCAATCTTGTTATTCGTCTCTAAAACCAAATCGGTACTCCCGATTTCTCTTTGACCCACTTCTCCCCAACAAATGGGAGTTCGACACCTCCGCCCATAAAGCATCTCATAAGGTGGTGATAATGCTAAAAACGAACATATAATTCATAGCATTATTCCTCAAGAAAAACAAGCTTTTAGTTGCAATTGTTCTATTTACAAGTGATATTCGTTTAAATAATAAAAGGTGAAGACAAAAGACAGATTCGACGAATTGAAGACGCAAACGACCAAAAAGCTCAAAAGTACAAAAAACAATCAAAAAGGTTCCAATTATTGATAAGAAACGTCTCGAAATTACAAGAGTACAAGATTCAAAACGCAAAGTACAAGATATTAAATTGTACGCAAGGACGTTCGAAAATCTGGAACCGGGACATGAGTCAACTCTCAACGCTCGACGCAACGGACTAAAAATTACAAATCAACTATGCACATAAATATAATATAATATTTAAATAATTCTTATAATTATTTAATATATTATATATATTTATAAATCCGTCGGCAAGAAAGACTCCAAAGTATCTGAGCTGTAATTTCAAACTCCGCGACTCGCGGAGTATGAAGGCCAAAAAGGCCGCGAGTCGCGGAGCCCCAATTTCAGAAAATCCCTATAAAGCTCGCGCATTCTGATCGTAATCATCATCCATTTTTCTCTTCTCTCCATATATACGATATATTTATATTTATAATTTATATTTTAATTTTAATTTTAATTTTAATTATAATTCTAATAATAAGGGTATGTTAGCGAATGTTGTAAGGGTGTAAGTCGAAATTCTGTCTGTGTAACGCTACGCTATTTTTAATCATTGTAAGTTATGTTCAACCTTTTTACATTAATGTCTCGTAGCTAAGTTATTATTATGCTTATTTAAAACGAAGTAATCAAGATGTTGGGCTAATTACTAAAATTGGGTAATTGGGCTTTGTACCATAATTGGGGTTTGGACAAAAGAACGACACTTGTGGAAATTAGACTATGGGCTATTAATGGGCTTTATATTTGTTTAACTAAATGATAGTTTGTTAATGTTAATATAAAGATTTACAATTGGGCGTCCCTATAAATTACCATATACACTCAATCGGACACGATGGGCGGGGTATTTATATGTACGAATAATCGTTCATTTAACCGGACACGGGAATGGATTAATAGCCACTAGAATAATTAAAACAGGGGTGAAATTATGTACAAGGACACTTGGGATAATTGATAACAAAATATTAAAACCTTGGGTTACACTCAGTCGACATCCTGGTGTAATTATTAAACAAAGTATTAAAATCTTGTTACAGTTTAAGTCCCCAATTAGTTGGAATATTTAACTTCGGGTATAAGAATAATTTGATGAGGACACTCGCACTTTATATTTATGACTGATGGACTGTTATGGACAAAAACCAAACGGACATATTAAATAATTCAGGACAAAGGACAATTAACCCATGGGCATAAAATTAAAATCAACACGTCAAACATCATGATTACGGAAGTTTAAATAAGCATAATTCTTTTATTTCATATTTAATTTCCTTTATTTTATATTTAATTGCACTTCTAATTATCGCATTTTTATTGTTATTGTATTTAATTGCACTTTTAATTATCGAACTTTTTAATTATCGCAAGTTTATTTTATCGCACTTTTATTATTCGCAATTTCATTATCGTTATTTACTTTATGCTTTAATTTAAGTCTTGTATTTATTTTTAATATTTTACATTTGGTTTTAACTGCGACTAAAGTTTTAAAATCGACAAACCGGTCATTAAACGGTAAAAACCCCCCTTTATAATAATAATATTACTTATATATATATATATATATATATATATATATATATATATATATATATATATATATATATATATTTGTATTTTTATAAAAGTAAACTAATATAGCGTTAAGCTTTGTTTAAAAAGATTCCCTGTGGAACGAACCGGACTTACTAAAAACTACACTACTGTACGATTAGGTACACTGCCTATAAGTGTTGTAGCAAGGTTTAAGTATATCCATTCTATAAATAAATAAATATCTTGTGTAAAATTGTATCGTATTTAATAGTATTTTCTGCTAAAATTAATAACTATTTTATACCACTCCGCTACCACATCAAGTATTTTTGGCGCCGCTGCCGGGGATTATCTTAAAAGCCGGAAGCGCAACACTATATATAAAAGAAAAAAAAAATTTACTTTTAGTACGTTTTTGTAAAAATACGTTTTAAATATTCGAAAATATTAAAAAAAAAAAACAAAAACAAAAAATTTGTATATTTTTAAGATTTTGTTAAATATTTAAGTTTTATAAAGTATCTTTAGTTTGTAAAAATATAAGTTTTTATATATAACTTTTAGATTATAAAACAGAAAATTATAAAACGGAAAATAGAAAATAAAAAAAAATAAAAAAAAACGCGTCGAAATTAAAAGCTGTCAGTTGAATTTCTGAACCCCGCGACTCGCGGGGTTTACTGCCTTGAATACCGCAACTCGTGGAGAAAACCTGACACGCGACAGAAGCCCTAATCCTGCATTTATTACGGGGTAATTAATTATTATTATTATTATTTAACCCTAATTATTATTATTATTATTATTATTAGTTTTATTTTAACTTTTACTTTTTTATTTAATTTATGTATTTAGTATTAATTAGTTTTATTAAATTGTAAAATTAGTAGTTTTAATAAATAAATAATATAAAAATAATATTTATAAAAATTGTATTTTTTTTTTACAACTTTTTGTATATTTTTATATTTTGTCCCTTTTTTTAATCGTTTTAACGTAATATTTGTATTTTTCGCTCATATTTAATTTTAAACTTAGTTTTTGCCATAGTCATTTTTACTCCTAGATTTTTAGTCTTTGCCGTAGAATTCCTTAAGTACTTTTTCTCTAGACTAAGATTTAGGTACTTTAGAATTTTGCAACGCCTTTTTAAGTTTTAGTTTCTTTTTAAGTTAATTCCATTTGGGATTTAGTTTTTCTTGTAAGCTTTAATATTTTTAGACGACTTTTACCTATGTATCAATTATCATTCCAATTAGTAATCTCAATTTGCGATTATAATTTTAAGTTAGTTGTAGTAATAAGGTTAGGTTAGTCAAGTATTTTTAAGTTTTTATAAGTTTCTTTTATTTTTCCGTCACCTTTTCTTTTTCAACCTTTTTCCGACGAACTCTTTTTCTTTCTTATTTCTCGCTATTCTAGTTTTAGGACATAGATTTTTATTCTACTTCTTATCTAAATTTCTTAAAATTACGAAAATTTATTTTAAGTGGTTAAATTAATAGACATCAAAATTTTCTGGTTCGTAATAATAGTTGGATTTGTACGTGGACCGGGTTATTGGAGCCAAACAATCCTCAATTATATTGAGACCAAACGAATCCTGCCCCTCTGCTGCATCTTTTGGCTATTCGAAACGTGGGCAAAATCAGAAAAGTCTATTGGTTGGATAACTTATTATAATTTTTCTTTCCTTTTAAAAACTAATAGGATATTCAGTGAATGCACCGAGCAAGACGTTCACCACCTTTTGTACGTTCACCACCTGTAACTAGATCAAGACATTTAGCAAATATAACCGCCGTTGATTTTTCTTTAGAATCGTCATCCAGTCGACCAAGTACTTCAGTTCAAATTTCCGATAATCCATTTTTTGAACCCGACCTCACAATTGAGAATCCGGAGAATATTCAGGAACGGTTCGTAGATCCCGAACCATTAAACTTTCCTCCGGAACCACCAATCATTCAAACAGAGATTGTTGAGGAACGAACCATTAAATCAGAATCCTCTAGTGATTCCGATTCAACAAATTCAATTATGGAGAATCTGGAACCTTTAAGTATGGAAGACCGAATGAGAGCTAAACGCATTGGCCAAGGTCACGCAATTACTCATCCAGACATTAATGCGCCAGATTATGAAATCAAAGGACAAATTCTACACATGGTGACTAATCAATGCCAATTTAGTGGTGCGCCGAAGGAAGATCCAAATGAACATCTACGTACCTTTAATAGGATCTGCACACTATTTAAAATCCGAGAAGTGGAGGATGAACAGATATATCTCATGTTATTTCCCTGGACTTTAAAGGGAGAAGCCAAAGATTGGTTGGAATCGTTACCTGAAGGGGCGATTGATACATGGGATGTTTTAGTTGACAAATTTCTTAAACAATTCTTTCCTGCATCTAAAGCCGTAAGACTTCAAGTAGAAATTGTTACGTTCACACAAAAACCGAATGAAACTCTATATGAGGCATGGACAAGATATGGAAAGTTATTAAGAGGATGTCCGCAACATGGTTTAGACACCTGTCAAATAGTACAAATATTCTACCAAGGATGCGACATCACTACAAGGAAAGACATAGATATAGCAGCTGGTGGTTCTATTATGAAGAAAACCGAAACTGATGCTTACAAAATTATTGATAACACTGCTTCCCACTCACATGAGTGGCATCAAGAAAAAGACATCGTTAGATCATCTAAAGCAGCTAGAGCCGATTCTAGCCATGACTTAGATTCCATTTCCGCAAAGATAGATGCTGTGGAAAGACGAATGGAAAAGATGACTAA
This sequence comes from Rutidosis leptorrhynchoides, assembly GCF_046630445.1. Taxonomy (NCBI): domain Eukaryota; kingdom Viridiplantae; phylum Streptophyta; class Magnoliopsida; order Asterales; family Asteraceae; genus Rutidosis; species Rutidosis leptorrhynchoides. The sequence goes on along the minus strand of NC_092333.1, from coordinate 238,626,084 downwards.
GGATATTCACTCAATACGAATTAGTTGTGAGCAGTGTGGAGGACCACATTTGACAAAAGATTGTCTCAGTATTGAATTAACAATGGAACAAAGAGAGAATATTTCATACATAAACCAAAGGCCTGGAAATAATTATCAGAATAATTATCAACCGCCAAGACCGATTTAAAATCAAAACCATAATTATAACAGAAATATTCCATACAACAACCAACAAGGTCCTAGCAATCAACAAGTATCCAATAATAATTACAATCAGCAAAGACCGAATTTTCAAAACAAACCACCACAACAAACCGATGATAAAAAGCCGAATTTAGAAGATATGATGACAAAGCTAGTTGAAACTCAAACGCAGTTTTTCACATCTCAGAAACAAACCAATGAACAAAATGCTCAAGCATTTAGAAATCAACAAGCTTCTATTCAAAATCTGGAACAAGAAGTGAGTAACCTAGCAAGGTTAATAGGTGAAAGAAAACCAGGAAGTCTACCTAGTGATACAAATGCTAACCCCCGGAATGAAACAGCTAAAGCTATTACCACAAGAAGTGATACAACACTTAAACCACCTGAAATACCTGTAACTTCTGATGAAGCTATTCCTACTCCACAAGAACCACAACCTGATCAAGATAAGGAAAAAGAACCGTAGTTAAAAAGGTTAATGAAGATAACACAGTTAAGGCTAAACCTTATGTTAAACCATACCAACCACCACTTCCTTACCCGAGTAAAATGAAGAAAGAAAAACTTGAAGCCGAGCAATCCAAATTCTTGGATATGTTTAAACAGATAAATATAAATCTTCCTTTCATTGATGTGATTTCAGGAATGCCTAGATATGCTAAATTCTTGAAAGATCTAATCTCAAATAGAAAGAAAATGGAAGAACTCTCGGCTGTTACTATGAATGCTAATTGTTCAGCAGTGCTGTTGAATAAGATACCAGAAAAACTATCTGATCCAGAAAGTTTCACAATTCCATGTTTTCTGGGTAGTCTTAGTTCAATAGAAGCATTGGCAGACTTAGGTGCTAGTATAAATCTAATGCCGTATTCACTATACACTAAACTAGACCTTGGAGAATTGAAACCAACCAGAATAAGCATACAACTAGCCGATAGATCAATAAAATATCCTAGAGGGATAATGGAGAACATGCTAGTTAAAGTTGGTACTTTAGTATTTCCAGTAGATTTTGTTGTTCTGGACATGGAAGAAGATTCTCAAGTTCCTCTCATATTAGGAAGACCATTCTTAAACACGGCTAAAGCAATGATAGACGTGTTCGGTAAGAAACTGACCCTAAGTATAGAGGATGAGAGTGTTACCTTTTCAGTTGATAGAGCAATGCAACAACCACAATCTGCAGATGATACATGTTATTATATTCAAACTATAGATGCACATGCAGAATTATTAGAAGAATTTCCAGAATTACAAGGAACAGGCGAATGTTCTTTAGGAGAAGGTAATGAACCAATTGATGAAGCTGAAATGTTAGCTACACTTATAGCTAATGGATATGAACCAACAACAGAAGAAATTCAAATGCTAAAAGAAGAAGACAGATATCGATACAAATCATCGATAGAAGAACCTCTGAAATTAGAGTTAAAGCCACTTCCAAACCATTTAGAATACGCTTATTTACATGGTGAATCTGAATTACCTGTAATAATATCGTCTTCTCTTACTGAAAATGAGAAATCACAACTCAATTCTGTGTTGAAAGCTCATAAACCAGCCATTGCATGGAAGATTCATGATATTAAAGGAATAAGTCCTTCGTATTGCACACATAAAATCCTTATGGAAGAAGGTCATAAAACGTATGTGAAACGCCAATGAAGACTAAATCCTAATATGCAAGATGTAGTTAAGAAAGAGATTATTAAACTGCTAGATGCAGGTCTAATTTATCCAATCTCTGATAGTCCATGGGTAAGCCCAGTTCAATGCGTGCCTAAGAAGGGTGGCATGACTGTCATTACAAATGAGAAAAATGAGCTTATTCCTACTAGAACTGTAACAGGATGGCGTGTGTGTATTGATTATAGAAAATTAAATGACGCCACCAGAAAAGATCACTTTCCCTTACCTTTCATAGATCAAATGTTGGAAATATTAGCCGGATATAGTTACTATTGTTTTCTAGATGGATTTTCCGGATATTTTCAAATTCCAATAGCACCCGAGGACCAAGAGAAAACCACATTCACGTGCCCTTATGGTACTTTTGCTTACAAACGCATGCCATTTGGACTTTGTAACGCCCCTGCAACCTTTCAAAGGTGTATGATGGCGATTTTTCATGACATGATAGAAGAATGCATGGAAGTTTTCATGGATGACTTTTCAGTCTTCGGTGATACATTTGAATCATGTCTAGTTAATCTGGAACGAATGCTTCTTAGATGCGAACAATCAAATCTAGTACTTAATTGGGAGAAATGCCATTTCATGGTTAAAGAAGGCATCGTTCTTGGACATAAAATTTCAAAAGAAGGAATTGAAGTGGATAGAGCTAAAGTAGATGTAATTGCTAAACTTCCACATCCCACCAATGTTAGAGGAGTTAGGAGTTTTCTAGGGCATGCCGGTTTTTACTGACGTTTCATAAAAGATTTTTCTAAAATTGCCACTCCTATGAATAAACTCCTAGAAAAGGATGCTCCATTCATCTTTTCAGATGAGTGTATCAAATCTTTTAATATTCTTAAAGAGAAACTCACTAATGCACCGATCATGATAACACCAAATTGGAATCTACCATTTGAACTAATGTGCGATGCAAGTGATTTTGCAATGGGAGCCGTTTTAGGACAAAGGATTGAAAAACGATTTCAACCTATATATTATGCTAGTAAGACGTTACAAGGAGCACAAACGAACTATACAACTACTGAAAAAGAACTCCTTGCTATTGTCTTTGCTTTTGACAAATTTCGATCATATCTCGTTCTAGCAAAAACGGTGGTCTATACCGACCATTCTGCTCTTAGATACCTATTTTCGAAACAAGATGCTAAACCAAGATTAATCCGTTGGATCTTACTCTTACAAGAATTTGATATTGAAATCCGAGATAAAAGAGGAGCAGAAAATCTCGCCGCTGATCATCTTTCTCGTCTTGAAAATCCCGAATTAGAAGTTCTAAATGAATCAGCCATACAAGACAACTTTCCTGATGAATATCTATTGAAGATAGATTATAAAAAAATCCCATGGTTTGCAGACTATGCAAATTATTTAGTATGTGGATTCCTTGAAAAAGGATTATCGTACCAAAGACGAAAGAAATTCTTCAGTGATATAAAACACTATTTCTGGGAAGATCCACATCTATTTAAAAGTTGTCCCGATGGAATAATACGCCGATGTGTATTTGGAGATGAAGCTAGTAAAATATTAAAAAATTGTCACACAGGACCAACAGGAGGGCATTATGGGCCTCAACTAACAGCAAGAAAAGTTTATGATGCTGGATTCTATTGGCCTACAATTTACAAAGACGCACACCTTCTTTGCAAATCATGTGACGCATGTCAAAGGGCCGGAAAAATAAGTCAACGTGATGAAATGCCACAAAATGTCATCCAAGTATGTGAAGTATTTGACATTTGGGGTATTGACTTTATGGGTCCATTTCCAAAATCTCATAATAATCTATATATACTCGTAGCCATTGATTATGTATCTAAATGGGCGGAAGCACAAGCTCTCCCAACTAACGATGCACGAGTTGTAGTCAACTTTTTAAAACATCTTTTTCCAAGGTTTGGAACACCGAAAGCTTTAATAAGTGATCGAGGTACTCATTTCTGTAATAATCAACTTGAGAAAGTTCTTAAAAGATATGGAGTAACTCATAAAATCTCCACCGCATATCATCCACAAACAAGTGGACAAGTTGAAAACACCAACCGAGCTTTAAAACGTATTCTAGAGAAAACCGGAGGATCAAATCCGAAGGAATGGTCCATTAAATTGGAGGATGCACTCTGGGCTTTTAGAACAGCCTACAAAACTCTAATTGGAACCACACCTTTTAGACTTGTTTATGGAAAAGCATGTCATCTTCCAGTAGAAATTGAACACAAAGCATTTTGGGCTTTGAAGACATGTAATCTTGATTTACATGAAGCCGGACGTCTACGATTAAGTCAACTAAACGAATTAGAAGAATTAAGACATGAAGCATACGAAAATTCATTAATCTATAAAGAAAGAACGAAGAAATGGCATGATAAAAGAATCAGAAGTTCAAAAGAATTTAAAGAAGGAGACAGAGTTCTTCTTTTCAATTCACGATTCAAGCTATTTCCTGGAAAATTGAAATCAAGATGGTCTGGACCATTCATGGTCAAAAGAGTTTTCCCATACGGAACGATAGAATTAATAAATTCAAATGGGATTGAATTTAAAGTTAATGGTCACAGAGTTAAACATTACATACATGGTCCGATGGAAGTCGACAACGAAGTTAATCACAATTTCGACACCACAGCTAACTAAGTGTGGGGAGAATCAAGTCTTTAAAGGATAATATGTATTTCTGTTAGAGTTAGATTGTCTGTTTTCGTGTAGTTCTCGAAAATGGAACCCGAATGGTCTTTCCCTAGCAGACCCTAAAGAACTAGTCTTCTCCCCCCATTCTGAATTTTTATTTTTTTTAGGTTTTTACGAAATGAAGACTGCCTGTGAACTAAACCATGGTCTAATGCTACACTCTTTGATTACTAAACGTAATAATGACATACTACCGAGTGAATTAGTATCAGTAATCAGAGAAAGAATGGACGGAGTTAAAAAAGAATCCAGATGCGAAGATAATAAGTTAAAATTTGGTAAAGGAAAATCAAAATCCGCAGCGAAAAGAAGAGCACGACACCTAGAACGATGTCACAAATGCGGAAAATGGTCACATGGAGGTAAATGTTCAAATAATCAAACCTATTCAAACACTGAATTTGTTACTTTATGCAGAGACGGACCGTTCATATGTTTAGAAGAAAAGACACTGAATGCTCGAGGTTACGCCTATGTAGCCATGGAAAACCAATTAAACCGACTATCTTATGAATGTGATAGATCATATAACTAAGAAATTTATTTCACAGGTATGTCTGTACAGTTTTTATTTTTATTTTTATTTTTAACCTTTTGATAATAAACGCTAATTTGTTCGCTAAAAAGTATTAAATTGGTATTGAATAAAATTAGGTTTGGCGACCGAAATTATTGATATCATTCAAAAATTTATTACATCACTGCGAAATTTAACGTTTATTCTTAAGGTATAAATATCTTTAAACAATCAACCCAAAATATTTCAAAAATTCGTCATGAGTTAAATTAGGTTTTGGAACCGAAATTACTTTACCGAAAAGAGGGGCGCATATTTTTGATAATATTTGATTGATTAAAGTGGGATAAAAAGACAAAAAGATTTTTAATTTTATTTTTACCATTTTTTAAAATTTAAATCTTAAATTAATATTGTAAACTTTGTAAAAAAAATATATTTAAAATTGTAAATATTTGAAAAATTAATATAAGTTTGGTGTGAATTTATAATATGAATTTTTAATTTTATGCATTTCAAATTTTAAGTTTGGTGTGAATTTTTAATATTAATTTTGAATTTTATATTTAAGTTGTGTGAATTTAAAAACAAAAATTTACTTTATCTCATTAAGTTAAAAATATGATTTTTAAAATTCGTCGTAAGTTGAAGACTAGGTCTTTGAACCGAAATTGCTTTACCCGAGGGAGGGACGAGAACTTTTATTATCATTGTTTTTAATCTTATTGAATTAAAGTATGCCAAAAATATTAAAAAAACCCAAAAATATTAGCTTTTAAAACAATCGCTACAAAAAGACAAATTTTAAAATTTTGTCGAGGGACGGACTAGGACATCGATCCGAAACGACCTCGTCCTAAATAACAAGGGAAACAAAATTTTAAAATTAAGTACTTAATTGTTTTATAAGTTAATGATTATAAAAAAAAAGCAAACTCCGCGAGTCGAGGAGTTTGAAGGCTTAATAGGCCGCGACTCGCGGGTGGACCGGATTACAGAAAAAAATAAAACGAGCTGAAACAGCTCAGTTTCACTCCCCAAAACCGAAAACCTGCGAAATACTCCGAAAAAATACCCAAAATCACAATTTTTAACCGTTAATCACCAAATCTTTTACTAAAATCATGTTGAGAAGGATGCTATCTAGGAATTACTCAAGAAAAACGGTAAATTTCTACACCTAAACACTATTTAATCCGAAATTTGGTGTTCTTGAGCAATTTTTTCCCCAATTTGATTTTGATGCTTTTTAGTGTAATTATGCTTAAATTGTTTATGTATTATGCTTGTATAACCTAGATTGATGCTATTTAACATGATTAGAAGCCTTAAACTTCAAATTTTGAGTAATCTAGGGTTTGTGTTCTTGAGCAAATTTGGGGCTTTTTGATATAAACAGGTTATGGCCGATTTTTGTCATGAATTGTTGCTAAAATAAGTAGTGTAACATGTTTAGGTAGTTAAATGATCCAAACTTTGAGCCTAAACATGATTTTGAGAATTAAAGTAGACTTTTTCAAGTCTAAAAATTCATGAATTTGATTTTTGAGAGATAATGCCATTTGAAACTTGTTTAATTGATAGTAATGATTATTTTGACATGTTATTTGAGTTGAATGCTTATGAACTTGGCAAACATTTTCGTATATGCTTATCTGAAAAAGTGTAGATTTGATGAAAATGTGAAAATGAGCTTAAGTTTGATATAAATTGATCATGTCATTGTGATTATTTTGATTGATGATTTTGCTGACACTAATGCATATTTGGATGCACAAAAATTGTGTTTGATGTGTTTTGCAGACTGAAAGGGGTGAATCTTCATCACAAGCCCGCAATGCTCCTGCTGAGAATTCGGAACAACAGGAGGTGGATAACTACTACAAGCAGGATATACCTCATCCAGTCATGACCTTTTCTGATATGCACTTGGAAGAGTTGCACCCGAACCTGAGATTTGACAGACTTTGGATAGATTATCCAAAATATCAAAGAGGTTTGCATACTCTTCAATCTAAGGTTGTTGAGGTACCAAGGGTCATAGAATGGGGACCCTTAGAAGCTGTAGAATTGGCTGGGCCAATTAGGGAATTACTTGTACAAAGGTATGGTAATTCTACTTTTAATGACTGGGTACGTTTATTCACCATGCGTAGGCCTGTATATAAAGTATGGTGTGAAGAATTGTTATGTAGTATAGAGTTGAATGATCGGGTAGCTAGTTTAACCGATCGTTCTTTTATTAGATTTTTGTTAGGCGGTTCGATGCGCCACATGTCTTTACTGGACATGGCTCAGGCTTTACGTATATATACGCCTGAGGAGTTAGCATCTGCCGATTGTAGAGGGTTGATACTAAACGGTAGAAAGATAGATGAAAATTTTGATACACACGGTGTGTGGAGTCAAATGACAAGCCATCACCGTTTCAAAGGGGGAAATTACTCTTATTTGGATATAGATAGAGCCGAATTAAGAGTGATTCATAGGTTTTTAGCTAATTCGATTACACAAAGGGGTAAAAACAAGGAAAAGGTAAATGAACAGGATTTGTTTTACCATATGTGTATTCGAGACCCACAAAGCACTGTAAGTATACCGTATTGTGTGGGTTATTATTTATCAGCTATGGTTCGGGGGATGCGACCGCATAGCATAATAGGAGGTGGTATTTTTATTACTTTGATTGGTGAATATCTCGGTGTGGATATAAGTCGGGGGGGATTATTAGTAGAAGAACCAGAACCCCGCGATACTATAGGTTTAAATGTATACCATGGTGCGAAAGTTTTGAAAAGGCGAAATAACGCCGCAGTACCATACCATGGTAGACATCCACAGGTTGAGAGAAACCAACAGCAAGGTAATGTAGGAGGGGGGAATGAGATGCAAGAAATGCAAAGGTTTATAGCTTCTCAGGAGTACGAAAATGCTAGACAGAGAGCATTTGAAGATTGGCAAGTTCATCAGAACCAAATCATAGCTCATTGCCAACATATAGGTAGAAACTATATTCCTACACCGAAACCCATCTTCCCTCCCTGGTCTATAGAGATGCAGCCACCGTATCCTACGTATGACCCTGCCGAAGCATTCTATAGCACCTATGGTTATGCCTGGAACCCCTATTGGTACCAGTATCATCCCTAGTATACTTAGTTTTATTTATTTTGTAATTTGTAATGATTGATACGTTTAATACTTTTGTTAATATTGTAATAGTTTTTATAATTGTCTAACTTTTATTCTTAGATTTTAATAATTTTTGAATGTGGGGTAATATACCAAACTTCAAAAATATGTATATATGTTTGCAGTTTATCTTATGTACACAACAAGGTAAAACAACGCATTTTCAAAGACTGGCATTAAGTTCAGCAAAAGCAACTAATTTTGACGACAAGATGCAAAATATATGTGAAATAACAACAAGACGGAATGAACAAATGATGTGCACCATTTATCATTCAGCAAACAAACGCCAATATATTTGGAAACTTTGGTAAAAATTTAATCATTTTCACACAAATCACCCTCAATAATTTAAATTATTCCTGATTTCTTGCAAATGAGGGCATTGCAAGATCTTAAGTGTGGGAAGGGGTTAAATTCTTTTGGATTTTAAAATTTTTTACTTTATACACTTGGTTACCATTACAAATACTAGTAAAGCAGTAGTTGTATTAGAATCTAGTGCTCTCTGATAATAAAGAACAGCCCTGGTCTTATATACTGACTACCCAATTCTAGTAAAAATTTTCAAAATTTTCAATTAAATGAACTCAAAATCATGTTTATACATATTTATGAACGATAAAACTAGGTTTTAACACCGAAATTATTGTTACCTCGGAAAGGACATAAATTGAGAAACAAACCAAAATGTTAAAATTCATTTAAAATGGAATAGAGGACGATAAAAAGGAAAATAAAAGCCAAGTGTGGGAAAATTTACCAAGTTATCTTAAACATATGTCACATATATCTGTAACAAATAACTGAAAATACTTTTGCTTTGGACTAAACTAAACTGTTTTACCCGATGAAAGAAAAGAAGAGATGGATCTACACGATGAATCAATTCCATCATTAAAAGGAAGTAAAGTCTTCCGAAAAAGAAACGCGCTTCTTGATTTAGGTCATGAAGTTGTCGTCCAGGCCAGCTGTAGGTTGACGAAAAATCCAGAAAAGTCATCACTAAAATCAGCAGGAAATCCACGGACCTCAGCATTAAACAGGGTCGCCAAGTGGTCAGATTTATCCTAACCATGAGAAGGATTTATCTCGTACAATGGGGGGGCACCATGCAAATTAGCCGGATAAGACTAATGAATCAGATCCCCAGGAAGGATAATCTCCTTAAAGATTAAAAATCAGCTTTTAAGACTGATATTACTCAATCATAGAGATTGACCTTAAAGATTGAGAATTCAAACTCATGGAATTCAATGATATCTAAACTCGAGCTAGAACGAGAAAATATTTTGATCAAAATTACAAACCGATTTGTTTTCTGAAAACCCTATTTTCAATGCGTTCATTACCATTGAACGTAAAATCCTAGGAACTCACCTGGAATTCGTTAGGTCACCTGAACTAAAACGGGTGTCAACCGTAAGAACGGTGGTTGCATAGTGGTCAAAGACAGGACCTTGTGCCATACCGAAAAATTATAAGGGTGAGCTTTACTATTGCTCCTACCAAGGATAGTAATTGCGTCCGACACGTTATAGACCATAATTAAAAGCATGTCAGGAGACATTGCCTTAACAGTTGCTTGTTCAATGCTTTCCTTTCAACCGGACGGTAGTTTACCGAAAGGTAATATACGGGACAAGTGAACTGGACGTGTTGCTTTCCAAACACAAGGTTAGCAAGTGGGTGACACAAAACCATAAGTTTTGAGCTAAAATTTTCAAAACTGAAACCCTCCAAACCCACAAAAATATTTTGCAAACACCGGTAAAGGGTTATCCCGGAAAACTTATCTAGGGTAAAAACTAGATTTAATTTTCAAAAGATCAAATGTTTTCATAAAGATCCAATTTCCTTAATGGATCTAAATTTTTATAGTCATGTGGGACTGTAAACCATATCGTTACTACCATTGTTTATACCGCCGTATAGAAAATCACTGATGTACAAAGTGTGAAGAATAAAGAAGTGATACTAGTATTTCAAGACGATATTGCTTGAGGACAAGCAACGCTCAAGTGTGGGAATATTTGATAATGCTAAAAACGAACATATAATTCATAGCATTATTCCTCAAGAAAAACAAGCTTTTAGTTGCAATTGTTCTATTTACAAGTGATATTCGTTTAAATAATAAAAGGTGAAGACAAAAGACAGATTCGACGAATTGAAGACGCAAACGACCAAAAAGCTCAAAAGTACAAAAAACAATCAAAAAGGTTCCAATTATTGATAAGAAACGTCTCGAAATTACAAGAGTACAAGATTCAAAACGCAAAGTACAAGATATTAAATTGTACGCAAGGACGTTCGAAAATCCGGAACCGGGACATGAGTCAACTCTCAACGCTCGACGCAACGGACTAAAAATTACAAATCAACTATGCACATAAATATAATATAATATTTAAATAATTCTTATAATTATTTAATATATTATATATATTTATAAATCCGTCGGCAAGAAAGACTCCAAAGTATCTGAGCTGTAATTTCAAACTCCGCGACTCGCGGAGTTTGAAGGCCAAAAAGGCCGCGAGTCGCGGAGCCCCAATTTCAGAAAATCCCTATAAAGCTCGCGCATTCTGATCGTAATCATCATCCATTTTTCTCTTCTCTCCATATATACGATATATTTATATTTATAATTTATATTTTAATTTTAATTTTAATTATAATTCTAATAATAAGGGTATGTTAGCGAATGTTGTAAGGGTGTAAGTCGAAATTCTGTCCGTGTAACGCTACGCTATTTTTAATCATTGTAAGTTATGTTCAACCTTTTTACATTAATGTCTCGTAGCTAAGTTATTATTATGCTTATTTAAAACGAAGTAATCATGATGTTGGGCTAATTACTAAAATTGGGTAATTGGGCTTTGTACCATAATTGGGGTTTGGACAAAAGAACGACACTTGTGGAAATTAGACTATGGGCTATTAATGGGCTTTATATTTGTTTAACTAAATGATAGTTTGTTAATGTTAATATAAAGATTTACAATTGGGCGTCCCTATAAATTACCATATACACTCAATCGGACACGATGGGCGGGGTATTTATATGTACGAATAATCGTTTATTTAACCGGACACGGGAATGGATTAATAGCCACTAGAATAATTAAAACAGGGGTGAAATTATGTACAAGGACACTTGGGATAATTGATAACAAAATATTAAAACCTTGGGTTACACTCAGTCGACATCCTGGTGTAATTATTAAACAAAGTATTAAAATCTTGTTACAGTTTAAGTCCCTAATTAGTTGGAATATTTAACTTCGGGTATAAGAATAATTTGATGAGGACACTCGCACTTTATATTTATGACTGATGGACTGTTATGGACAAAAACCAAACGGATATATTAAATAATTCAGGACAAAGGACAATTAACCCATGGGCATAAAATTAAAATCAACACGTCAAACATCATGATTACGGAAGTTTAAATAAGCATAATTCTTTTATTTCATATTTAATTTCCTTTATTTTATATTTAATTGCACTTCTAATTATCGCATTTTTATTGTTATTGTATTTAATTGCACTTTTAATTATCGAACTTTTTAATTATCGCAAGTTTATTTTATCGCACTTTTATTATTCGCAATTTCATTATCGTTATTTACTTTATGCTTTAATTTAAGTCTTGTATTTATTTTTAATATTTTACATTTGGTTTTAACTGCGACTAAAGTTTTAAAATCGACAAACCGGTCATTAAACGGTAAAAACCCCCCTTTATAATAATAATATTACTTATATATATATATTTGTATTTTTATAAAAGTAAACTAATATAGCGTTAAGCTTTGTTTAAAAAGATTCCCTGTGGAACGAACCGGACTTACTAAAAACTACACTACTGTACAATTAGGTACACTGCCTATAAGTGTTGTAGCAAGGTTTAAGTATATCCATTCTATAAATAAATAAATATCTTGTGTAAAATTGTATCGTATTTAATAGTATTTTCTGCTAAAATTAATAACTATTTTATACCACTCCGCTACCACATCAGGTGGCATCCCGATACTAGTATGATAACTATTATTGTATGAGAATTCCACCAAAGGCAAATGCTCATCCCAACTACCACCGAAATCAATAATGCACGCCCGTAACATATCTTCCAAAGTTTGATTCGTACATTCGGTTTGACCGTCCGTTTGAGGATGATACGCCGTGCTCAATTTCAATCGCGTACCCATATCTTCGTGAAACTTTTCCCAAAACAGAGATGTAAAACGAGTATCTCTATCCGAAACAATAGATATAGGAACCCTGTGTCGAGAGACCATTTCCTTGATAAACAACTTAGCCAAGGCCTCCGACGATATTGCTTCTTTAATGGGAAGAAACAAAGCACTTTTCGACAACCGGTCAACTATCACCCAAATCGTATCAAATTGGATTCTCGCCGTCTTAGGTAACTTTGTTATGAAATCCATGGTAATGTGCTCCCATTTCCATTTCGGAATTTCTAACGGTTGCAATTTACCATACGGCTTTTGGTGTTCGGCTTTTACTTGCAAACACGTGACGCATTGCTCAACATACTTCACAACATCACGCTTCATGCCCGGCCACCAATAATCTTTCTTCAAGTCAAGATACATTTTCGTCGCGCCCGGATTAATGGAATATTTTGACTTATGTGCTTCATCAAGTAGCACTCGTCGGTAATCACCCATCTTAGGCACCCACACCCTTTCTTGGAAAGACAAAAAACCGCGCGGACCCATAGTAATAAACTCCGATTGGCCCACGATTCGCTCCGTATGCTTGTTGTAAACATAAGCCTCTATTTGAATCTCACCAAGCTTTTCAAGAAAATCGTTGGTAATAATCAAACGTAACGATCCAACTCGTATCGTCGGATGTTGACTCTTTCGACTCAACGCATCCGCGACAACGTTCGCCTTACCCGGATGATAAAGTATCTCACAATCATAGTCTTTCACCACATCCATCCACCTACGTTGGCGATAATTCAAATCTCGTTGATTAAAGAGATGTTTCAAACTCTTATGATCCGAATAAATCGTACACTTGACACCATACAAGTAATGGCGCCAAATTTTCAACGCATGCACAACCACCGCCAACTCAAGATCATGAGTCGGATACCTCGTTTCATGTTCCTTTAATTGTCGAGAGGCATAAGCGATGACTTTACCTCTTTGCATTAGAACACACCCGAGACCATTTAAGGAAGCATCACAATAAACCACCATGTCTTCAACACCTTCCGGTAACACTAACACCGGAGCTTGACACAACTTCTCTTTTAACAATTGAAAAGCAATTTCTTGCTCGTTCTCCCAAACAAACCTCGCATTCTTCCTTGTCAATTTCGTCAACGAAGAAGCGATCTTAAAAAATCTTGGATAAACCGACGATAATAATCGACCAATCCGAGAAAACTTCGGATTTCCGTAGGCGTAGTCGGTCGTCCCCAACTCTTCACCGTCTCGATCTTCCCCAGATCTACTTGAATACCGTTTTCGTTCACAATATGACCAAGGAATTGAACTTCCCTTAGCCAAAATTCACATTTGGAGAACTTTGCATACAACTTCTCCTTTTGAACTTCCCTTAGCCAAAATTCACAAAATGATGTTCATGTTTGTTCATACTTTTCGAGTAGACTAGTATGTCGTCAATGAACACTATTACCGACTTGTCCAACATAGGTTGGCACACTCGGTTCATAAGATCCATGAATGCCGCCGGTGCATTCGTAAGACCGAAAGGCATCACAACAAACTCAAAATGCCTATAACGCGTTCGAAAGGCCGTTTTCTCAATGTCTTCCTCACGGACCCGCATTTGGTGATAGCCGGACCGTAGGTCGATTTTCGAGAAATACGTTGCACCTTGAAGTTGATCAAACAAATCGTCAATCCTAGGTAACGGATAACGATTCTTGATCGTCACTTTATTCAACTCCCGGTAATCGATGCACATCCGCATACTACCATCCTTCTTTTTCACGAATAAAACCGGAGCGCCCCATGGCGAAGCACTCGGTCGAATGAAACCCTTTTCAAGTAGCTCTTGGGTTTGATTTAACAACTCTTGCATTTCCGTCGATACTAAACGATAAGGAGTTTTAGCAATGGGGGTAGCCCCCGGAACCAACTCAATACGAAATACAACTTGTCTTTCCGCCGGAACACCCGGTAACTCATCCGGAAAAATGTCTTCAAATTCATTAACCACCAGAATTTCACGAATGGGTGGTGGCTCATTGCGAGTATCAACAACATGAGCAAGGAAAGCCATGCCACCGGTAACAACGAGACGACGTGCCCGTGCAAAAGTGCATATCGGCACCGGTCTCCTTCGCTTATCACCATGAATAATCAACTCTCCCCCACTTGGGGTCTTCACACGAATAAACTTATCATGATATGCAATATCAGCTCTATAACGATCGAGCCAATCCATACCAACGACAATATCAAAATCGCCCAAGGTCATGGAATGAGATCAATTTTAAAGGTTTCGGCACCGAAAACAACATCACAATTTTCACACACATCAACCACTAGCACCGTCTTGCCGTCCGCTATTTCGACTTCTACCAGACGACTTAACTTAGCTAACGGTCTATCAAGTTTAGGCACAAATTTAGGAGACATAAACGACAAATTTGCACCGCTATCAAATAGAATTCTTGCCGGATTAGAATTAACCACGAAAGTACCTGAGACGACTTCGTTTGATTGCTTGGCTTCATCATTGGTCATCAAATAATTTCGACCCCTTGCCGTACCCGCCGCCTTCTCTAACCGCTTAACATTATCATTGCGCAAGTCGGGACACTCCGGCTTCTTATGCCCTTCTTTTCCGCAATTAAAGCAAGTGATTTTGTTTCCGAAAAATGGTTTCGGACATTCACGAGCCATATGACCCGGTTGCTCACAATTGTAGCACGCATAAGAAAAACCACCGGTAGCGCCCTTCTTCACGCTATTGAAACTTTCGGAACCCTTCTTGTTCTTGTTCTTCTTGTTTGAAGAGTTAGAGTAACTAAAACCTTTAAACTTTCTCTTTGAAAAAGTGAAATCACTCTTCCTTGGAACCTCCGGTTCAAAACCCCGAGCCAACTCGAATAGTTCTTCAAAAGTCTTAGCCATTCCCCGACTAATCTTACCCTTGTACTCATCATTCAAAGTACGGTAGAAATCTTTCATTAGCTTGTGATCGTCACCCACATATTCCGGACAAAAACGAGTTTTTGCCAAAAAGGTAGACTTGAGTGTGACCAAGTCCATTGAACCTTGTTGCAAATGGTGCAACTCGTCCCGGATTCTATCAAGATCGGAAGAAGTTCGGTATTCTTTGAAGAATTCCTTCTTAAACTCCTCCCATGTCAAGTTCATACATTGTTCTTCGCCATATAAGTTGATCTTATCGTCCCACCACAACTTAGCTTCCTCCCGCAACATGCTTGAACCAAACCTTGTTTTCTTCTCAGGAGAGCATTCCGCGGTACGGAAAGCTCCCTCGATATCGGAGATCCAACATGTACTCTTCAAAGGATCTCGCACCCCATTAAACATCGGGGGTTGAGTGTCCTTGAAATTCTTATAATAGAAGTCCCGCCTTCCTTCACCTCCTTCACCGCGAGGATAAAGGTTTCTAGCATCAAGGGCGTCTTCGATAGTGGCCTTCATTCATTCATTTATCAAATCGGTCACCTGCCCATCGACCGAATCTTGAAAGACCTTTCGAACGTCCGTAAGAAAATCAGCTTTTAACTTTTTAAAGACGGCCTCTACCTTGGCCGAAAACTCAGCGTCCTCGCTTGTACTTCCGTTATCATGATCGGGACCGTTTCTCGTCTTCATTCTATAAAACGAAATAGGTTAAACCACAAAAATGAAAGGACAATTACATGTGTATATACATATATGCCACACTACTCCATCTCGCTCAACAATCGTCGTACATTGCTTGTTTAACACAACTTGCGCTCGTAATAATGGTAGCTAGTCATTACTACGCGAGCACGTCGCATTAACTCGCTAGTACAACGCCTATCTCGCTTGATGTTTGCTAAACACAACACAAACAATTAGCACAAGGTTAATTCTCATAAACCAATGCACTAACAATTCCCGATTAGACCCAAAGTCCTACAAGTCCCGCATAAAGCGCTCACACAATAAGGTCTAAGTCTAGGCACCTATCTCAAGTCGCCTAAATCCCTTAGACCATGCTCTGATACCACTTGTAACAACCCAACCCGATAACCGACCATAAGCAGTCCCAAAAAAAAAAAAAAATTTAAAAGCTGCTGGACAGGGGAGTGTGCGGCGCGCATCCCCTGTAGTGCGCGGCGCGCACACAGCACTCCAGCTTCTGTCCGAACTGTTTTTAACACACAAAAAGATGGACCACTTCCCGACATTTTTAGACCGAACGCTTTTCACAACAAAGTTATATATGTAAAACTAACACGAATCAAACATAAAAATGATGTTTTACAAGTGGGGCCCATACGACCCAAAATACAAGTTTAATACAAGTTTAGAGTTTCGACCACCAAAAAGTTTAAGTTCCAAACTACACAATGAGCATGGCGTTTGGGATTAAACTACCCAACTACCGGTCAAACTCCAAGAGCTACTAAAGCCAAAAGCGTCCCCTAGCATCAAGCGGGATCTCTAGTCCAATGCGATGCCCTTACCCTTGTCCAAAACCGAACCTATAAAATGGTAAACAACGAGAGGGTAAGCAAAGCTTAGTGAATGCAATAATTATACGAATACATATATAATTATACCTACTTGCATACACTTACACAAACCGCAAACATGCTAGCAACACAATTAGCTTATCGTCACATTAACAAGCTATAATCTCCAATACCACAAGCTAGCAACAACCGCATAATAATATAACTCAAAATGATATAATATGCTTACAACACAAGTAACCATGGTCGACCAATAGTACAAGGGAACGGCCCTCGCGAAAACGCCATCGGTGTTCATAACATCCATTAGGGCACTTAACACCTCACACCACTAACCCCTAGGGTGGCACCTTAACACCTCGGCACATCACCCCGAGTGGCATCTTAACACCTCGATGCAACACTCATTATTTTACGGAGTGGTGTCTTAACACCTCGACACTACACTCCTAGGTGGCATCTTAACACCTCGATGCTACACCCGAGTGGCATCTTAACACCTCGATGCTACACTCTTCACGTGAAACGTGGTGTCTTAACACCTCGACACTACACATTTCACGCTACAACAAATAGATACATTATATACCTACGCATATAATTATTCCACTCACCTTAACAAGTAGATGACGATTTCAACCTTCACAAGCTTCAAAGCAAAGTACCTAATATAATAAGTACTTGATCAACACACAAGCTAAGTGGACTCAATACTAACACTTACACATGAGCATTTAATGACTTAATGTATTAAATCGCCCATTTATACCAAAACCACCCAATTAAAGTCAAGACCACCACTAATCACTTAAAAGCTAGTGATTAAGGTCCAACAACACCAACTAATACATAATTAGGGTAATTCATACCCATCTTTCCAAACTAGGTCAATTTATTACCCAAATAACCATTTTAAGACAACACACCCATTTCGGGTCATCCACTAACTAACCAACACCCATTTACTAAATAACTAGGTGTATTAGCAATTAACTCACCAATTAGGGTTCATAAACATCATTTAATACTTTGAAACCCTAGACTAGTCACCAATTAGTATTCAAGACTCAATTTTTACCCAAGAACACCCAAAATCACCAATAATGGGTTTTGTGTTCATCATTTACTCAAACCCTAACCCTTACACTAAATCAAAGAAGGAAAATAAAATTAGAACATACCACAACTACCACAACGAAGCTAGAGATAAGATGAACGACTTTAATGCTTGAACTTTAACCCAAAACAAGCTCCTTCCTCTTGGATTTAAGCTTTCTCTCTCAAAAATCACAATCTCTCTCTAGAATTAAAGTTAAAGTGATAAGGTTGTTGATAATGGAGTAATGGTGCTCCACAAACTGACCTATCTGTCTTTAACCCATCCATAAGTGAATTTACCAAAATGCCCATCAAAATATCTGATTTAAAAAGCTGGAACCCGGCTATAGTAAGGGTGCGCGGCGCGCTCCCTTTAGTGTGCGCGGCGCGCACTAGGCTCAGCTCACTCAGTGACTTCTGTTTAACTGCACAACATCACCCACACTCTATGTAACATATTTACACTGTTGTACAAACTGATTAGGGTCTTACACCCCAACGACAGGTTGAGTTTCAAATTGATTTGACTCCTGGTGCTGCTCCTATTGCAAAGGCACCATAGCAATTAGCTCTATCTGAGATGAAGGAATTATCCAACCAACTCCAAGAACTTTTGGAGAAAGGTTTCATTCGTCCTAGCTCGTCTCCGTAGGGAGCACCCGTTCTTTTCGTCAAGCAGAAAGATGGCACGTTGAGGATGTGTATTGATTACCGTGAACTCAACAAACTAACCATCAAGAATCATTATCCACTTCCGCGCATTAATGACCTATTTGACCAACTGCAAGGATCAAGTATCTATTCGAAGATTGATCTTAGGTCGGGTTATCATCAACTGAGGGTCAAGGAAGCTGATGTTTCTAAGACTGCTTTTCGAACTCGTTATGGACACAATGAGTTTCTTGTCATGCCTTTTGGATTAACCAATGCTCCTGCGGTATTCATGGATCTTATGAACCGTGTGTGCAAACCTTATCTTGACCAAATCGTGATCGTTTTCATCGATGATATTTTGATCTATTCCAAGAGCGAGAAAGAGCATGAACAACACATGTGATTGATTCTAGAGCTTTTAAAGAAGGAGCAACTGTATGCCAAGTTTTCCAAGTGTGAATTTTGGCTACGAACCGTACAATTTCTCAGGACATGTAGTTGATAGTGAAGGAATACATGTCGATCCAGCAAAAATCACTGCTATACAGAACTGGGAAGTTCCTAGAAGTGTGAAGCATATTCGCCAATTTTTGGGACTTGCTGGTTATTACTGAAGGTTTATCAAAGACTTTTCTATTCTAGCCAAACCTCTCACCAAGCTAACTCATAAGGGGAAGAAGTTTGAGTGGCCTGAAGAACAGGAATCTGCTTTCAAGATTCTAAAGGATAAATTGACCACAGCCCCGATTCTATCATTAAATGATGGCACCAACGATTTTGTAGTCTATTGTGATGCCTCAAATCAAGGGTTCAGACGTGTTTTGATGCAATGTAAAAAGGTTATCGCCTATGCATCTAGACAGCTGAAGAAACATGAGAAGAACTATACCACACATGATCTGGAGTTAGGAGCTTTGGTATTTGCATTGAATATGTGAAGATATTACCTCTACGGAATTAAATTCACTGTGTTTACCGATCATAAAAGTCTTCAATATATCTTTGACCAGAAGCAACTGAACATGAGACAAAGGCGTTGGGTCGAGTTATTAAATGACTATGATTGTGAGCTTAAGTATCATCCTGGTAAGGCAAATGTAGTTGCCGATGCCCTTAGTACAAAGGATCGTGCCAAACCAATTCGGGTCCAAGCTTTAAATTTGCGTATTCATACAAATCTTACATCTCAAATTCGTGAAGCACAACTTAAGGCATTGAAGGAAGAGAATGTCCAACTCGAGGGACTTAAAGGTCTCGAAAAGCAGTTTGAACTCAAGGGAAACGGAAAAAGGTATTTCAATAACCGAATCTGGGTCCCAATCTTCGAAAATCTTCGAGAACTAGTCTTAGATGAAGCACATAAGACTAGGTATTTTATTCACCCAGGCTCTAGTAAAATGTATCACGATGTGAAAAAGTATTATTGGTGGCCTAATCTGAAATATGATATTGCTGATTATGTAAGCAAGTGTCTTACTTGTTTGAAAGTTAAGGTTGAACATCAAATCCGTATGGTTTACTTCAACAGCCGGATATTCCACAGTGAAAGTGGGAGTGTATCACTATGAACTTTATTACTAAATTACCCAAGACTTCTAGTGGCAATGATACTATTTAGGTCATAGTGGATCGTCTTACTAAATCTGCACATTTCTTACCGATCAAAGAAACCGACAGAATAGAGAAATTGTCACAGTTATATATCAAAGAGATTGTCTCACATCATGGAGTCCCTATCTCTATCATTTCTGATCACGACAGCCGATTCACTTCTAGATTCTGAAAATCTCTACGATCTGCTCTTAGAACTCAACTCGACATGAGTACTGCTTATCATTCGCAAATCGATGGTCAAAGTGAGCGAACCATTCAAACATTGGAAGATATGCTTCGTGCATGTGTTATCGACTTCGGCAAAGGTTGGGATAGACATTTACCTTTGGCTGAATTTTCTTACAACAACATCTACCACACGAGTATTAAGGCTGCTCCTTTTGAGGCCTTATACGGACGAAAATGTAAATCTCCATTATGCTGGCATGAATTAGAGGACAGACAGGCAACTGGTCCTGAAATCATACATGAAACTACCGAAAAGATCATTTAGATTAAGAAACAATTAGAAACTGCCCGAAACTGACAGAAGAGCTATGCTGATAATCGTCAGAAAGATTTAGAATTCCAAGTTGGCGATAAAGTCAAGCTGAAAATATCCCCTTGGAAAGGCGTCGTTCGTTTTGGTATACGAAGCAAGCTAAGTCCGCGTTTTATTGGACCTTTCAAGATTACTGAAAGAATTGGTCACGTGACGTATCGATTACCCACCGAGCTTAATAATGTGGACGATGTATTTCATGTCTTGAATCTTAAAAAGTGTCTTGCTGATGACACACTCGTTATTCCATTGGAGGATATCCGCATTGATGATAAAATGCATTTCGTTGAAAAACCGATAGAGGTTATGGATCGTGAGGTTAAAGGCTTGAAACAGAGCACTATTCCTATTGTTAAGATCCGTTGAAATTCACGAAGAGGCCCCGAGTATACCTGGGAACGTGAGGACCAGATGAAGCGGAAATATCCCCATCTCTTCTCAACCGCTGATGCATCCGAGAAGTCCATATGAAACTTCGGGACGAAGTTTAAATTAACGGGGAGGTACTATAACAACCTTAAATTTTTTCATCCTGAATTTACTAAATTGCCCTTAGGGTTTCATTGCCTGATCCTGTGCATTGTCATTAGGGTTGTTATCCAAATATAATTAAGTTTGTTAATAATTTAAGCCCAAATATAATTATTAAAAACTATAATGTAGTAAATCAAAATAAAATTTTAATATTAATAAATAGTAAATACCGAAAATATAAATAGAATTATAATAAATTCGGATTTAATAATTAAATAAAAATAAAAATAAAGTAATAAAAATCTCTAGAATGATCTACTACTTATTTGTTAAATAAATAAATAATTAAATATATATTTATATGTTATTCGACCGAAGGAAAAACAAAAAAAAAAGGATAATTTAATATTTTAAATTTAAAAAATACTTGGAAAAGGAGAAAATGTATTTAATTAATTTTTAGACTAGATACATTTTTAAGATAAAACTTATCTTATCTTATTTATTTTTTTTAAAGCCGAGCATGCATAATTATCTTTATATTTATTTTATTTTTTTATTCTACTTTTCAACTATAAATACTCCAATACATCTTCATAAAAAAAATTGCATCTTTTGAAAACTCTCTCAACTTGAAAAAAGCAATTGAGGTAAAATCTTTTCTCTTCTTTTAATATTTTTTTTACAATTTATTTATATTTTTTATTATAGTCGATTAGTTTTTTTATTTTGTGAATTAGGTACAACAAAATTTAATACATAGGATCATAAAATAAATGTTAAGATATGGAAAAAAAATATTTTATATACTTTATAAAAACGAATTTAATATTTAATTGTTATTAAATTCGAATTTAATTACATATATGAAGTAAATCATATTAAATATGTAAAACTTAGATAAAATTGATAAAAATAAATTTTACAGGTTCCTTACCTTTAATATGATATAATAGTGATCAGAAATAAGTTTTGTAGAATTTATAAATATTGAATTCGAATTATTAAGTATTTATTGAATATATATGTATCGAATACTATATACATATGCAAAAATCGATATTAATTATTCTAAGTACTTAAACTTAGTTGTGATAATTTTTACAGGGATTTTTAGGCTTATAAAAATTATTGGATGAGAAAAATTAATTATTAAAACATTATATATTTATTCTATATTTAATTGTGTCACGAATTGATTTAAGGTATAAAAACGAATTAAATTAAATAAAATACAAACATCAGTAATAATTACTTGAAAAATATTTAGAACAGTTTTGGAACACATAAATATAATTATAATAATTTTTGGAGTATTCTTTATAATTAATTACGAATTATTTAATAATTAAATACGTAAATGAATATAATTATAATAATTAAATTACGAATTATTTATAATATTTTTATTATAAGGGTGTTTAAAAAATAAATAGTGGTAATACATCATTAACAAATAAATATAATATAACTTATATAACAACATATAATATAAGAAAACTTAAAGTGAAGGTTAATCAAAGGACAACGTATAACTCATATGAACTGCGCCGCTACTTACGGTCGTAAGTGAATGATGTATATGTTGCCATTTATGGGGATAGCTTGTGGATCTCGAATGTCATGATTTAGATTCTGATCAAGAGTCCTAGGCCCCCGGTTACATCTGGTCATTCCTGACTTACTTGATAGTAACGAAATTTGAGTAAAGTTGTACAACGTCTTGTAAAAGATTATAACCCAAACTTTCTAAAATTGAAAAGTTACCATAAATGGAAACTTTCCATAAATAGTAACCTTCCGAAAATAGAAAGTCTTTTAGAAAACCATCACTATTAATATATTTACTATATACTTTTGTCTGTTAGGCAATATCTGATCATATGTTCTATCTCTAGGTTGAGATCTCGGTCACGTCCTTCCATTCGATTCTTTCATTTGTTGAATAACTCTTCTTTGCTACTAAGGTGAATTTCATAGCCCCGCTTTTACATACTTTATTGAATTTTATAAATCTTGGGGTGAGACACATGCTTGATTTTGAAATGATTTATAATTTAGACACAAGTGCCTAAACTTTTTGATATGCAACTTCATGAGACTTTTATTAACTTGTATTGATGATTGTATCCTTACATACAAATCCCTGCCATAATATCGTTAATTGCTGGAATTAAAATGTTGCAAGCTTAATTATTATGAGTAGGCCTATTGAGAGCGACGTCTCTACCCATTGACCGATCATCAAGAGGGTATATAATAATGATTACCGACACCCGTACAGTGTCAGGGGTTAATGTTTAGCTCGATATTAAAACTCATGGCATATTGATTATTTTGATGTTTTGAATTAAATCTCGTGGTCTAAAACTTTATTGATTATTAAACCTATGATGTTCACTCAACTATTATGTTGACATTTTTTAAAAATGTTTGTTTCAGGTGATGAATAGGTTATGTGCTGCTTGATGATTGCTTAGCTAGCTACTTGCATTGGAGTCCACAATTGCATAACTTATCATTTGATAAACAACTGTTAATTACATTTGGATTTATTATGTAAAACATTGTTTCGTTTCCGCTGCAATACATATATTATTTTATAAAACGTCTCATTTAGAGTCGTTCTCGCTTATATACTTGTGTTATGATATTGAAATATCATATTTACCCCCGACCCTATTTGGGGGTGTGACAGTTAGACGATAAACGATGGCGATAAACGATGGAGATAAACGACGGCGACCAACGACGGCGACATAAGCTTATCAACACCGCAATCTCTTCTCCGATATCAAATCCTTCATCGATCCCCGGTAATTTATGCTAGAAATTATTATATCATCTCATTTGCTTCGTTTTTTGCCCTAATATATTTTCAATTTACAATTAGGGCACAAGTAATTCTCTGTTGTTACATAAACATTTTAAAAATGTTGTTTGTAGGCTCCGATAATCTATTCCCGACGATTTCATTCAATTCGTTGGAATTGAAAACTGCAAGTACATATATTTCCGGT
This sequence comes from Rutidosis leptorrhynchoides, assembly GCF_046630445.1. Classification (NCBI taxonomy): domain Eukaryota; kingdom Viridiplantae; phylum Streptophyta; class Magnoliopsida; order Asterales; family Asteraceae; genus Rutidosis; species Rutidosis leptorrhynchoides. The sequence continues at coordinate 238,601,680 of NC_092333.1, read as the reverse complement.
AATTTATGATTTAAATTATTATATCATCTTATTTTCTTCTTATTTATTTGCCCTAATATATTTCCAATTATACAATTAGGGCACAAGTAATGCTCTGTTGACTGTTGTTACATAAATGTTTTGAAAATTATTATCTTAGGCTCCGATAATCTATTCTCCTACATACTACAATTTTATTCAATTCGTTGGAATTGAAAACTGCAAGCACTTGTATGTCAATATTATATCCATAATCTATTCATATTAACTCAGGCGTATGAAAATGTGTTGAGTTCATATTCTATTCATGACCATTAGATGCAACTGATACAAATTATTTGAAAATTTAAGAATAAGACTACATGTTCATGTTATGCATACTTGTTACGAGTATAGATTTATGAAGATAATCATAGGCTGCCTGTTTTAGAATATTTGATGAACATGCTATAATCGGATCTTCACGTATGAAAATATGCTTGAGACTTGTATACATCAAGTTGTATTATCACTTTATCAAGACTAGTTTGAACATCTTAAACTAAAATGATGTAGATAGTTACTTATGTGCAATCTTTAACAATTGATATTGATATATATTTTATTGATTGATATTAGATTTTGTTGGTTGAATGTTGGTTAATGGACTAACCGACAAAGTTCAGTATGATGTTTAACCAAAGAATATGTTTTGGTGATGACACATACATATGCATAAGTGATGATCGACATCTTAACATAAAACACGCAAGTTCACTAATCCATACTTGATCTTGCAAATGACCAAGTCAAACAAAACTTATAAAATGAAATAAAGACCATTAAAGTACACGGTCAAATTACGGTCGACCGTATACTTAGCCGTAGAAACCCAGACTGAATCTGCAACGTAGTTTTGTGAAAACAAGTTGCACGGTCGCCACCACGGTCAACCGTAGTGTAACACTCCGTTTTTCTAAACATGACGCTTGTGGCGTCCTACGGAGTCCAAGAATGAGTATTTAATTGTTTGGATGTAATGAGTTGGCCACGTTGGACTTTGGGATGTTTTAAAAGTGAAATTGGAGTACATCAGGTAAACTTTCGAGTTTGAAGGGGGTTTGTCGCGTTCTGGTGCGTCACGATCCATGACAAACATGGTCAAAACGAGACAACTTCTGATGATGATTTATGTCCATTTTGTTGCGTTTGAATGATGTGTATCACGTCCTGGTGTCGTGAAACGCGACGTAGTGTCGCGAAACGCGACAATTGTCGCTGTAATGACATTTTAACCCATTTTAATGGAATCTTGTGAAGGTGTTTTGGTAATTTCACTTATGGACGAGTTTTATACCCCAAATCAGTTCTAAGGCTCATCTTATCCTCATTTTCACACATCAACACTCTCATCTTCAAACCCTAGAGAGATAGAGGAGAGAGTTTAGAGAGAGAGAGAGCTCTATTTGGAGAAGAAGAAGGGGGTTTCGGGTCAAACCTCAAGTATTAAGGTTGTTCTACTCATCAACGGCATCATTTTGACGGTATTGGTAAGTTCTAACTCCGAGTTTCATTGTTTGATTTGAGATTCAATGTTAGGGTTTTGAGATTGTTAGTTGTAAAACCCATTTAGATGATGAAAAGGGTTTATGGAAACTTGTTATTGTTGATACTTGGCGGGTTTTGGGTTGGTTAATGATTTAACCATGTTTAAGGATTGTAAATGGTGTATAATCACTAGTGTTAGTGATTATGGAAGTATTGGAAACCATTTGGGTGTATTTGGGTTGACTAATTTTGAAATGGGTCAAAATTAGGGTTTAGGTGTCAATTTGGGCAAGATTGGTGTTTAACACTTATGATTGGGTTTAATTGGCGTATTAGGACCATTTTCACTTGTGTTAGTGATTATTGGTTAGTTTGGGCGCGGTTTGAACTTGGAAGTGCAATTGGGTCAAAATTTGCACTAGTTGTCGAAATGGGTTGGTTTGTAATCCACCCTAATTGTGTTGTTTGTTTATGTAATAAATGGAATATGTACGTTTCATTGGCGAGTTGCGAAATTGGATTGCACTTCATCGAGGCGTTTAAGGTGAGTGTAAATTTACTATGCACATGTGTATGTGTAAAATGAGTGCGTGTGTGTAAAGTGACCCTTGCTTGGATTTACTCTATGTTGGTGTGGGTGAATAGACTCCTCTTGTGCTTCGGGTCCATGTGATACGCTTATGTATTTTGAGTTTTACCTTTGGTGTGGCGATTTGGCTAGCGTTTTGGATAACCCTTTTGGCGATGGGTTGCTAGCATTTTTTGTTGAGGAAATGAATCTCGGTTAGCGCGGATTCATGATGACACGGGTAGTTCGGTCATCTTGGTGATGAGGTGGTGAATTTCGGGTTGTGCGAATTCACTAAGGCTCGGGTAGTTCGGCCAACCTCAGTTGTTGAAGTGGTGAAGGAGGTGAATTTCGGGTAGTGCGAATTCACTAAGGTCCGGGTAGTTCGGCCAACCTTCATGTGGTTTGGGTTAAGGGGTTAACCTTATTTGTTGTTGTTGATTATATTTATTGTATACGCGTATATATTTATAGTTGTGTTGTAGTATCTTGTGGCGTTAGCTTGGAGATTACATAGCGTGTAGCTACTTTGTGTATGTGCTCTTTTGTAGTTTGTTTACCATGCAGAGCCGGTATGTGTTTATCTTGATGCTTGGTGATGCGTAGCCATTTTATGCATATGTATGTTGATAACGCCATTTTTATACATATATTTCGGGCGTTAACTTGTTCCATTTATTGGTATTTTGAAGACTTTGAATAAGATTTTGGGATGTTTGAGTACGAATTGGAGAAAAGGTCAAGATATGGTTCACTGGCTCGTTATTGAGGATTTTATTGTAGATATAGCTTAAAACGAAGTTCCAGTTGAAGATAAATAGTGCATTGGGTGAAAAGTCAGTTTCCATCGCGTCTGGAGAGGTTTTATCGCGTTTCAGTCATCGCGAAACGTGATGAAGAGCATTAGAACGCGACAATGGAAAAGGGTTGAACTGATCAAAATGTCGCATATCAAGCAGCTTTGTCGCGTCCTGGTTTGTCGCGTATCGCGATGGACTTGTCGCGGATCGCGATGAATGGCGGTTCTAGCTTTATTCTGCTTCTATAAATACTCGTTTTTCACCCCAATTTAGGGATATGCAGTTTTATTTACGAATTTTCTTTCACGGCAGCTACTATTACGAATTTTATAGCTTTTCTACATTATTTTGCAAGGGTTTAACTTAGTACATCAAGTTTGGTTAGTTTAATTTTTAGTTTAACTTTTATTAATTTGTTCTTTATTCAATTTAATGGTTATGGTTAATTGTTCTTCTTATTTATTAGTTATTTGCTTTACCATGAGTAGCTAAATTTCTAGTATTCACTTAGATGCATGAAACTAGGTGATGGATTGCAATCTTTTGGTTAAATACAATTAAATACACAACTTTATGTCTAACTAAGATCCATCGTTATTAAAGCTTATTGATTGTTAGATCACGGAAGTTATTGGTTAACTAACGACAGTTAAATTAATTAATAGCTTTTACTAGATTATTGAACGTGAATAATTTAGGAATACGAGAGATTTTATGAGGGACACCGATAATAAAATTAATCGTATAGTGGTTGAGCTTGAAATTAGTTGCAACAATTGTGAGGTTGTAAGGGATACCAAACCAACCTAAGTTAGACTATAATCTTGAGTAAATCATTGTGAATTGGTTAAGTAACTCTAGGTTAACGACAGTTATACTTAGGTGGCTAGTCTTAAACTGTAGGAATCGACAGATAAATACAGTGTCACAATATCATAATTGTTTAAATAACGGTTTTAAACGAGCAATCCTAGCCTAGGGAATTAAATCTAAGTGGATACCTTTGTCTCTTATTCAATTAAATTTAATTAACTTTCGCGTTTAATTAGTTTTACAACAAAACTCCCCTTTTAAATCTTAGAATAATTAATAGTTCAAGTTTTTAATTGACTGCTCTCTGTGGAACGAATTGGTCAAGTACTTGTTTAATTACTATACGAACTGGTTATAGTTGCCTGTATTGTGTGATAAGTGATAGGTATTTAGCTAATAATTAAGAGTACGAAATTACACATCAAATTTTTGGCGCCGCTGCCGGGGAGCGGTGTGTTTTAAGATTTTAATAACTTATAGTTGTTCGATCCTTTCGTGGAATTCGTTTCCGCGTAAGTTATTTTTTGTTATTTATTTTGTTTGATTTTACGCGCTGGTTTGGTTGTGTTGTGATTGCAGCTAGGTTACAGGTATACCATGGCCGGGCAAGAATCTTTGTATGACTTCTTATGGTCAAGAGTAATGAATGATGGTCAACAATTGGGCACGGACGATGATTCTAGTTATAGGTATGTGAATGATGATCACATGGTTAATCATGATAATGGGTGTATAGATTCGTGGCAAGCTAATGGTGAGTCGGATGGTTAGTGTGCTGCTTACGATGGTTGTTATCAAGACGGGGGTTATGATGATAGTTTCATGAATGATTTCGCCCCCATTGATCCACCTTATGATAATGGTTCCATATCTAATTTTGACTATTTCGGTCAACCAATGGACCATTGTTATGAGGGGGATGACTCGACATGGGATTCTTCTCAACATCAATTCCAAGAGACGAAATCAGATTTAAATGTAAAGGTTGATCCGAGCGATGTTGGTGGAGGTTACCGTTTGGTCAAATATATTGATCACATTCCTATGTATCTGTTGGAGAGATACCATTTGACGGGGAATTATAACGATATACCCATTTTTCTACTAGAGGAAATCCCAACGGACCCACCAATGGATGAATATGAGCCTGTAACTACTCTTCCACCTACCACCTTAGTTCGGGCGACAGACATTTATTCCTGTGATAGTGATAATGAGGTTAAGACGGTTTTACAGACACCCGAGTTTTGTCCGGTTTATACTCATGGTTATGATAATGATAAGGATGATGATGTTACCCCTGAGATTTCTTCGGTAAATAATGATTCGGTTGCGTATAACTGCGATAATGATAAGGTTTTATATTCCGAGGGTGAAGTGGTGGAGTCATCAAAGATCATCGAGGATGAGGTATTTAATATAGAGGAACCACTTGAAGAGTCACCTTTTCATGTGGAATTTGTTTACCCTTACGAGGTTAGCACTTGGAATATGATGAAGGATGACCCATTTGGCCAAGATCTGCCTAAGAAAGTTAACCTACTTTTGCAAGCCGCACTTGGAGGGGAGTCAGTTATTGATTCTCGAGTTGGTTTATTCTTTTTCATTCAAATGAACAAGATTTTATTAGTCATCTTATATACCACCCGAGGAGTTAATGAGTGGCTTACGCTACTTATTCGTGGAAGTTTTTCCACTGATTTCATATGTCGTCCGATAAGTGTGGGGGAAGATGACTCCATTAGGCATTAAAAGAAGGGGTCAAGTCGGGTGCACGACTCATTAAATATACACCATATATCCTTGTACATTTTGTAGCGTGTGTTTTAAAACTAAAAACCCAAAAAAAAAACAAAAATTAAAAATATTTTTCTTTTGTGTTTTGTTCTTGTTTAATCATTGCAGGTACTATAATGTGATGACAATCGAGGAATGCCCATCAGTGCAGAGCCATCTGTCACTCCGTTTCACGATTATGTTGCTCTACATTCGGTTATGTTTTTCCCATTCACTCTATTGTCCTCTCAAATTTATATTTGATTTATCTGATTTCATGTAAATGAGGGCATTACATGATCTTAAGTGTGGGGGGAGAGATATAAATTCTCGTGGATGTAATACACTTGGCTTGGAGTTTTATTTTCGACTAAATTATTGAAAAATTGGGAATTTTTAAAATTTTTGATTCATTAAAAATCCAAGTGTAGTTTTTTATGAAGCAAATGTTATCACTTTTGTAAGTTAAAATTGTGCAGGTACCTCAATGGTGTTGGTGTTTTGTATTTTATTTTGCGTGAGTGTGTGTAATAAGGAAGCAAAGTCTTCCAGGATTTTCCAAAAAAACCAAAATTGTAGGATGATTCAAGTGCATCCATAAAGGAAGTCAAGTCTTCTGAATGCCCGTTTTACTTGGTGTAGGAGACTTCCTAATCTACATCATTTCATACTGACATTGGTTAATTCATCATTTCACGATGTTTTACGCCGATGTATCGTACTGTGGGAAGAGGAGCCTTGAGCTTCAACCGTGTTGTCTTTTTATGTAAGAGCAATGGATTCGTGCTAGCGTTTGCTTAGACAACGCACGCCATGGTCAAAAGCCATGGTAACCTTTAAAATACGGGAATGTAGTATCTGCTTCCTACATTTTCTTAAAACTAGCATAAAAGCTAGATGCGTGGGAAGTGGGGTCCAAGGACCTTAAATAAAATTAATCAAGTGTTTAAACACTTCCGGGAGAATCGAGTCCTCCCATGTTGTTCTTAGGAAGTAAAGTCTTCCGAAACTTGTAAGTAAAGTCTTGCAAGTTAAGTTGAGTTTCAAAAGACCATTGCTTGAAAGTAAAGTCTTTCAGGTTTCGTGCATTAGACCCCCCGAAAAATTTACACCCAAGGTAGTTGCTTTCTCATCGCCTTCGAACCGGAAGGTAGTTCACTTCGGTGATATACCGGGTTGGCAATTACCCGTGCGGTCGTCCCACAACCGGGATAGCTTGTATGCACACCGCCTTTTGAGCCCAAGGCAATTGTTATCTCATCGCTTTCGAACCGGGAAGTAGTTTATCCTAGATAATATACCGGGCTAACAATTGTCCGTGTGGCTGTTCCTAAACCGGGATGGCTTTGAAAGCACATAACCTTAAAACCTAAAATTTCCGGAAAATTTGTTTTGAGTAAAAACTTAACTTATTTTCCCGTTCTTAAAATGCAAAAATGGTTTTGTAAAGGTCTTGTTTTTTCTAAGGCCAAATTTTTCTTGGTTCCGCATATGGGTGTTCTTGATTCGGAGTGTGAAGCTTGTGGGTGATTTTTAAGTTGATAATATAAGGAATTGATGTTTATTGAAGGCTTGAACCTTGCAATTGCTGGTTGAAGATCACACGTTTGTTTATTTGCTTATGAAGATTATAATGGTGTATCTTTACTCTATGATTATTGAAGACGCTTAGGTACGTTTAATCTTGTATTAAATTTCTCTATTTTGGAGATAAGCTTACTTGAGGACAAACAAGGTTCAAGTGTGGGGGGAATTTGATATCGCTCGTAATATATATATTTTACATACATTTTAATAGCGATATCTTTCTCGTTTTGTCTAATATTCGAATGAAAGAGTGAAGTTTTGGGTAGTTGAATGAATGAAATTGGTTTTTTTGGAATTTGGTAGTTTTGAACTCAATTCGCTGATTTATACGTTCAATTGCGAAAGGATAACGCGAAAGGATAACGATCGACGCGATAACGGGACAATAATTAATAAACATGATTACATATATAGTTGCGGATCAGAATCAAGCTTCACAAAATATCAGGTCCCTAAGGAACTGCTCAAACACGAAGTCGTACTGGGCCCGTTGGCAAATTAAAAGACAAGAATGGATGCTAGCAAATATGGGCCGGTGGTGATCTTAAAACTAGGAAAATGGGCGATGATATTTAATTAAATTGGGCCGGATGATTTGATTAGAACAAAAGGCTTGTAAATTAGGTGGACCGATTTTCATTGTTTTGGAAAGGACTTGTGATGCACGTAATAATTTAGTTATATATTCTCCAAGTCCTACGTTAAAGAAAAAAAGGGGAGATTGAGGTTTTTATTTTTTTCACCTCTTGGAGGCTACGACAAGTGACAGGAGGTTTATGATAATTTTATAGCTTTTTGCAACTGGAGGTCGGACAAATTGGTGAGATCCAGACATCATATTTTGTCCATCTTTTATTAATTACGAAAAGTTAATTTGTTTACGTGTTTTTGATTTAAGATGCTCATGTATAATAACATATAGTACAGTGAGGTTTATTATTTGTTAATGCAAGTAATTTGTTCTTTGTGCTTAAATTGTTTGATTATGAGTAGTTAAATCTTTGTATTCACTTAGATGATTGAACCTAGGTGATGGATTGCTATATGTCTATGTAAATTAATTGCTCTTGATCCATGATTCTTAATTACTCCCATTGATTGATCCCATTAATTACTTGTCTGTTGATTGATGTAATGAGAGTTACTAGATTAATTAACTTGTCTAGGTTATTGAGAAATAATTAGATAGGCTGAATTGCATGCGGGACACCAGTGTAATTAAACTAGTAATTAATTCGATCAATTGAGTAGGTAATTGTGAAGCCTAAAGAGGGACACCGATTTACCCTTCAACTGAATCACCATCTTGAGTAGTTAATATTGATTGATTGTGTTCTTCAGAAGCGTTAGGGAGACCAACGTGAAAAATCGACACTTTCATGATATAATTAGTAACTAAGTGAGGGACACCAGCTTATTTTACTAATAGATTAATGAACTAGGGTAACGAGAGTTATACTTAGGAATTTAATTACATTATTCTTAATAAAAGCAATCCGGATCCTAGGGAATTGAATCTAAGTGAATACCCCTTTATCTATTTGAATTTGTATTTACTTTCTTTGTTTTAATTAGTTTTTAATCAAAACCCCATTTTTACAACTTAATCTTCAGAATAATTATTAGTTGTTTAAATCTTAAATACTGCTCTCTGTGGACGAATTCGTAATCATATTACAATAAGATTATGTGTGCTTTCCGCATATCATATGTGTATAGTATCTTTACATTCACTATTAGCTTACCCTCTCGTTGTTGCTATTTTTATAAGTTCGCATGATTGGCGGCTCGGGTAAGCATGAGGATTAGAGATCTTGGCTAGGTTGCTCTAGAAGATCTTGTTCTTGGACTCGATTAGGATTGGGTAGCATAGTCCCAATCACCATGCTCGGTTTTGTTGGAAATTAAAATAGTCGGGTCGTGTTCGCCCTTTCGGATATTTAAACTATGTATTAAATGTTTTAAAAGTTTATTGAACTTATTATTTGTGTTAAAGATGTTTCAGAAACATAATTAAGACCTAAATATTAATGTATTAAAGAAAAATTTTACGGGCCGGTTTTAATACGGGTTGGGTTGTTTCAAGTGGTATCATAGCATGGTCTAAGAGATTTATGCGACTTGAGATAGGTGCCTAGACTTAGACTTTTGTGTGTGCTTATTTGTTGCGGGACTTGTAGGTGAACGGGTCAGACGGGGACTTGGTTAGTGCCTTAGCGTGTAGGTGAACTAACTAGGACTGTGACTCTTGTTATGATATTACTTCTTGCGTGTGTTTTTATCGCGTAGAAATTTTGTTTGTGTTGGTTATATCATCAAGCGAGGCGGTCATTGTACTAACGAGTTGATACAGCGTGTGTGCGTAATAAGGACTTGCAAACCTTATTACGGGGGCAAATCGTGTCTAACAAGTGATGTACGACGAGTGTTTAGCAAGATGGGGCAGTGTTGTGCGTGTGGTTTTATACGTTCGGTAACTAATCGTTTTGCATTCTTTAGAATGACGACGAGAAACGGGATTGAAGCGAGCGACGATGAGTTTAACACTAAAGTTGCGGTCGCCATGGCGGAGCAAATGGGTGTGTTTCGAGAAGAATTGGATAGGAAGTATTCCGAATTCCGAAGTAGTAGTGAAATGGAGCGTTGTCTTAAGAGCTTCATGAGGACTAAACCTCCGATGTATGACGAAAAACCGGATCCTTTGGTAAGCACAACATGGATCTCGGATGTCGAATGGTGTTTTCGCACTATTGAATGTCCTCCCGAGAAGAGGACATGACTCGCTACTAGCTTGTTGCGGGGTAGGGCGAAGGATTGGTTGGATGGTAAAATTGACATTGTTGGTGGTGAAGCGTTTATGGGGTTATCGTGGGACGATTTTAAGAAGGAATTCTTCGAGGAGTTCCGGACGCAAGCTGATTTGGCGTAATTGCATGATGAGTTGCGAAATTTGCAACAAGGTTCTAAGGATTTGAATACTCTCAAGACGACCTTTATGGCGAAGGCTCGTTTTTGCTCGGAGTATAACGGAAGGGATAATATGTTGATGGGTGATTTTTATCGAACTTTGAATGATGACTTGCGTAGCAAGATTAGCCTTGGTCAAGTGAAATCATTTACGGAGTTATTCGCCATGGCTAGGGGTTTCGAATCGTATTCGCGATCGAGGGAAAGTGAACCTTCAAGTAAGAGAAGGGTTGATTCGTATAGTGCTCCAAGTAAGAAAACTAAGGGCGCAAGTGTGAGCGCGGGTGGTACACGGACGGGTATATCGGATTCTAGTGCGTCTAGGTGTTACAATTGTGGCGTGAGGGGTCACAAGTCTTGGGAATGTTCGGTGCCAAAGGGCGATGGCGCGGTGTGCTTCAATTGCCAATAAGAAGGACATCGTAAGTTGGAGTGTTGCGAATCGTTTGACGATCGGGTTAAGAGGTTAGAGCGCGAATACATGATGGGAAGTGGGGCATGGAAGCCCAACGATGCTGCATCAGGTACTTTTAGTGTAATATTGTATGTTGTTCGTTTGTAATAACATGCGGTGTGGACGTAAGTCTTAATTAGACTTCATTCTCCGATGGAGATAATCCGTAGCGAGCGGGCGGTTTACGTTTATGGTATCGGGTCATTAAGCTCGTTCGAGTGAGACCCTTAAGATTGTGATTATGTTGTGCGTATTATTGTTATGGATGACGTTCCTAATGGAATTACCCTATGGTGACGTTTTAATTGACGGACGAAGGGCGTAAGACTTGGTGCAACCAAGCATTCCTTAGTGTTGGGAAATGCTTCTACCAAGCCATGGGTATGGGCTTTGGTGTTAGGTTGTTATCGCGTGTTTGCTTTCGTGTTGAAGTTGATGAACCATGAGGTTTGACAGGTGGATGGAACCCTTGAGATCTAGTGTTATGGATCTCGATATATGTTGGTAATGGAGTCTACGTGACGCAATGTTAGGCGCCTCTTTCATACCTACTAGCATGGTATTCGACTCCGATGGTGTTGCGGTTACATTGTACTTAGGGTACCCTATAGAAACCCTTAGGTACATGAGTGACTAAACGGAATTTGACAAGCCATAGCAATCGGACGATTGCAAGGGTGAGGTTTTGTGTTCGTACTAGTGAACGATTTGAATTAAGTGGAGAAGGATGATCCGAAATCCTTCGTTTGCTCAAGGTTGGAGCAAGGTATCGTGATGGTTATGTTATGGAATACAAGACGGATGGATCTTGTTTTTCTTTAGCATGATGGTTGTATGAGTCTCGGTGAGACGTAGACGGACTCGACGTTGACTAAATCAACAATGAGTGAGTAGTGGATTCGCGGGATACCTTTATCTCGATGATGCGGTTATGGAACGGAGTTCTAAGTGGGGGAGTTTGAACTCTCGCACGAGGATGTTCGAGTGTGTTGATATTGGACGATGCTCGTATGGATTTGGAGCTAGCGTTGAGACCTACGTTGGTCGATTGTGGAAAAAGTACGGTTTGGAATAAATTGTACTTATGGTTTTGGATTTAAATTACCGCCAAGGTGGTAATGTGGTTAATCTCTTTGAGAGATAATGGACGTATTTGACGAGCAAGGTGAGATCCCTCGGTTAAGGGATGTGCGTGTCGGATTCTCTTCTAGAGAATTATTGTTTTGTGCCTATGTGCGATATAGGGTTTCTTGCTCGATTGTGGTGGCGTTGTGTACACGTACGTGTGATGCGTGTGCAAAGATTTTCGATGTGAGTGGAATGTTTCTAAGTATGTGTATATACTTGTTGTTTGGGATGGATGGTTAGTGTATTCCGTTAGGATTCACTATGGTGTAGCAGTGCGTGATGTTACACTACTCGTTGATTGAGGCCAAAAGAGCGTATGTGATTAGTGGGTTATGGCCGTTGATTCGGTCCGCTAACTTCACCATGGGAGTAGTGTTATATCGGTATGGTATAATGTTATCGGAATGGGAGTACCATTCCTGTGTTGAGATTTGGGAGATGAATCACGTGTGGATGCGGATTCACGATGACACGTGTAGTTCGGTCATCTTATTGAGGAAGTGAGTCTCGTGTAGTTCGGATTCACAATGACACGTGTGGATGCGGTCATTCTATTTGGAAAGTGAGTCTCGTGTAGTTCGGATTCACAATGACACGTGTGGATGCGGTCATTCTATTGGGATAGTGACTCTCGTATAGTTTGGATTCACTAAGGCGCGTGTTGTTTGGCCAATCCCGATTGTTGTTGCGGTGGAGGTGGTGAGTCGCGTGTGGTGCGGATTCACTAAGGCACGTGTAGTTTTGGCCAGCCTTCATGTGGTTAGTGTGGAGATCTATTGGTTGTTTTATACGCCGATGGTGGGGTCCTGAGGACCATGTTGTGTGGTTAGTGATGCAATAGTCGTATTTTGCTCACGCGTTGCGGTTGTTGCGTATTAGCCGTGTTGCGCACTACAAGAGATGTTAAGTGGTAAGTGTTATCCGTAAGGATTCGCTTTGATTCGGTCTTCATCGGTTTGGTTGTTGACCTTGTTTTGGTATGTGGTTGTTACTAGCGATGTACTTGTATTGGTATGCTAGGAGTTGATATCTCGGTTCGAGGTTGGTTGAATTTTCCGATGTAAGGAATTGAGCAAGTGTTAGTGCTCTGATTTGTGGATTTCGATAAATCGCGAGCGACGATTTAGTTGTAAAACGCGATTCATTGAGGATAATTGCCTAGAGGAGTTAGAAGAATACAAGTTGATCCTGTGTATTCTAGGTGACCGTTATAGACTTCGGATGTTGTGTGTGTTGTACGTCTCGAAATGCGTGCAAGTGTGTATTTAGTTAATGGATTAATCTTCGGGTTAATGAGTAATGTGGTAGAAGTCGGATCGAAACGTTTGTTCAAGGACCATAGAGTGGGGGTCCGGACGGTTAAGTGACTAGAATCAGGAGGACGTGATCGAATTTAAGTGGGGGAGAGTTGTAACACCCCGTTTTTCTAAACATGACGCTTGTGGCGTCCTACGGAGTCCAAGAATGAGTATTTGATAGTTTGGATGTAATGAGTTGACCACGTTGGACTTTGGGATGTTTTAAAAGTGAAATTGGAGTACATCAGGTAAACTGTCGAGTTTGAAGGGGTTTGTCACATTCTGGTGCGTTGCGATCCATGACAAACATGGTCAAAACGCGACAACTTCTGATGATGATTTCTGTCCATTTTGTCGCGTTTGAATGATGTGTATCGCGTCCTGGTGTCGCGAAACACAACAATTGTCGCTGTAATGACATTTTAACCCATTTTAATGGAATCTTTTGAGGGTGTTTTGTTAATTTCACTTATGGACAAGTTTTATACCCCAAATCAGTTCCAAGGCTCATCTTATCCTCATTTTCACACATCAACACTCTCATCTTCAAACCCTAGAGAGAGAGGAGAGAGTTTAGAGATAGAGAGCTCCATTTGGAGAAGAAGAAGGGTGTTTCGGGTCAAACCTCAAGTATTAAGGTTGTTCTACTCGTCAACGGCATCATTTTGGTGGTATTGGTAAGTTCTAACTCCGAGTTTCATTGTTTGATTTGAGATTCAATGTTAGGGTTTTGAGATTGTTAGTTGTAAAACCCATTTAGATGATGAAGAGGGTTTATGGAAACTTGTTATTGTTGATACTTGGCGGGTTTTGGGTTGGTTAATGATTTAACCATGTTTAAGGATTGTAAATGGTGTATAATCACTAGTGTTAGTGATTATGGAAGTATTGGAAACCATTTGGGTGTATTTGGGTTGACTAATTTTGAAATGGGTCAAAATTAGGGTTTAGGTGTCAATTTGGGCAAGATTGGTGTTTAACACTTATGATTGGGTTTAATTGGCGTATTAGGACCATTTTCACTTGTGTTAGTGATTATTGGTTAGTTTGGGCGCGGTTTGAACTTGGAAGTGCAATTGGGTCGAAATTTGCACTAGTTGTCGAAATGGGTTGGTTTGTAATCCACCCTAATTGTGTTGTTTGTTTATGTGATAAATGGAATAGGTACGTTCCATTGGCGAGTTGCGGGATTGGATTGCACTTCATCGAGGCATTTAAGGTGAGCGTAAATTTACTATGCACATGTGTATGTGTAAAATGGGTGCGTGTGTGTAGAGTGACCCTTGCTTGGGTTTACTCTATGTTGGTGTGGGTGAATGGACTCCTCTTGTACTTCGGGTCCATGTGATACGCTTATGCGTTTTGGGTTTTACCCTTGGTGTGACGATTTGGCTAGCGTTTTAGATATCCCTTTTGGCGATGGGTTGCTAGCATTTGTTGTTGAGGAAATGAATCTCGGTTAGCGCAGATTCATGATGACTCGGGTAGTTCGGTCATCTTGGTGATGAGGTGGTGAATTTCGGGTTGTGCGAATTCACTAAGGCTCGGGTAGTTCGGCCAACTTCGGTTGTTGAAATGGTGAAGGAGGTGAATTTCGGGTAGTGCGAATTCACTAAGGTCCGGGTAGTTCGGCCAACCTTCATGTGGTTTGGGTTAAGGGGTTAACCTTATTTGTTGTTGTTGATTATATTTATTGTATACGCGTATATACTTATCGTTGTGTTGTAGCATCTTGTGGCGTTAGCTTGGTGATTACGTAGCATGTAGCTACTTTGTATATGTGCTCTTTTGTAGTTTGTTTACCATGCGGAGCCGGTATGTGTTTATCTTGATGCTTGGTGATGCGTAGCCATTTTATGCATATGTATGTGTATAGTATCTTTACATTCACTAAGCATTAACTTACCCTCTCGTTGTTGCTATTTTTATAGGTTCGCATGATTGGCGGCTCGGGTAAGCATGGGGATTAGAGATCTTGGCTAGGTTGCTCTAGAAGATCTTGTTCTTGGACTCGATTAGGATTTGGTAGCATAATCCCAATCACCATGCTCGGTTTTGTTGGAAATTAAAATAGTCGAGTCGTGTTCGCCCTTTCGGATATTTAAACTATCTATTAAATGTTTTAAAAGTTTATTGAACTTATTATTTGTGTTAAAGATGTTTTTGAAACCTTTTTAATAGCAATTGAGTTTTGAAATAATTTATAACTTATTGTAGTTTTGAGTTTGCGTTCACATTACAATCGTTCCCTCAACTTTGGCAATATTTACACAACGGTCCCTCAACTTTACACCTTTCCAGAGGTAAAAAGTGTAAATATATATATATAATTTTATTAAAATAAAAGAAAATAATTACACCCAAATTTATAACGGGCCCTATCTTCTCGCTCGGCGCGAGTTAAATTTTTCCGAGACCACCGTTCAACTCTAAAAAATCTTACGAACCCAACGGGACTAACTATACGCGAAACAGACACTTCTCAAAAAACGCTAAACAAAACGACAGCCCGTATCTTTCCGCTCGCCGCGAGTTAAATTTTTTCAACATGAGCGTTATACTCGAAATAATTTTATGAACAAAACGATAAAAAGTACATTTGAAACCTTTTAAACCACTTCCCGACATCTATAATTTATGAAACCTTTCTCAACATGCTTAGAATAGATGCCCCCTCCATACTTAATTGAGTTTTGGTCATAAAAACACTAATCTTGATCAATTACGCTTAATTAGATCTTAATGAAAAATTAACCATGATTAGCATAACACATAAGTGTTAATCAATAACTTGTGATCTTAAAACTTGTCTAGACATTCTTAGGATGATCACCAAGTACCAACACACATAAGTTAATGTCACTAGAACACTAATTACAATTAAAGATTACTTAGTGACAAATTAAGGCTAAATGAAGAATAATATTTTTAAGTATAACTAGTAAAGACTTGTAATCCTAAAATACACCTAGATACATTTAGGATGGTCACCAAGTCCTAACTAAGGATTGCTTTTCCCTTGTGCATGCGTTGGACATTAATGTGTGCTTACACATTAATCATTCAATATGTTATATTGCAAGTAAGCTTGCTAAAGCTTAAACCATAGTGTTGTGCAAATATCCATATGATTGATTTTAAAATAACTATCTCTTGTTATGTGTGAGTATTACTTGCTACTTGCTAATATGTTTAATACTCATTAACTTGCCAACTTGATTAACATGCTTGGTATGTGTTATTAGTTAGAATACTAGGATTCAAGTAACTAGTTTACTTCAATGAATTAAGTGTAAAATGGTTCACAAAAGAATAATGGTCAATAATTTATTTGGTCATGTCTAAGTAACACATTGTGTAACATGTCCAAGTATGACTTAACATTGATGTCTTTACACACTTAATGTTTGATTTAGAAAGACATCATTCAATTAACCTCTACTTAGTCTTAAAATGAATATGACTTGTGATTAATTGAAACTAGGAAGTTAATGACATGTTGACTAGTCTTTAGGATTGAACCAAATGCATTAATGAACCTAAGTCTTGACTAAACAGAGATTACCCAAAATGTCAATCAAGACACTTCTCCAAGAATGTTGGGTTTACCACATTTAGAGTGTTATGTCATTTTCCCTCAATAAGACCAAATCTCACACACTTAATGCATATAGTACTTGTATATGATATTGGGTTTCTTTTGCAGGTGCTAGATGGAGTAAAGATTCCAAAATGTGGAGTTCAAATCTGAGCCAAACGGCTATATAACGGATACTTATTTTGGACTGGGGTACTGAAACGACCCGTCCATATTACTATAAACGCAGTACGTTCTCATTGGTCCCCTAGCGAGGTATTTGACCTCTATATGATACGTTTTAGAAAATATTGCATTCGTTTCATAAAAAGCACATCATTATTATACATAATGCATGTTTTAAACAAGTGGGCGATTATTTAAGAAATAATCCCCAAAATACATCGGTTTCCAAATACTACACACGTGACGTAACAGTCGAATATAATACATGACAAAGATTTTATTGAATGCAACATTTTATTTAAATAAAAGTATGAGACTCCATGCACAGCTTGCTCAGATAATGCAACAGCGGAAAACTTTCTTAACGACCTGAGAATAAACATGCGTAAACAGTCAACACAAAGGTTGGTGAGATATATAGGTTTATCATCGATATAAATATAGACCACAAGATTTCATAGTTATAAATATATGTACACTCGCAAGTGTATAAAAGTATTCTATAAGTTGTTGAGCGCTTCGGTAACCATACTTAACCATTAATGTAGCATATTCCCTTTATTATGAAATCTCCCTACACTATACCAAGTGTAGTAAAAACGAAGTACTATGCAACCATTTACGATACTAGAGCGACTAGCCCGGTTGGGGTTGTCAAACCCGATAGATCTATCAATAGGATTCGCGCTTACATGTTCTTACAACATGTAAATATTAGTTACCAAGCTATTAGGGAAGATATGCAATATGGTACAACTCAACGTAGAATATATTTTAAGTACTTGTGTCCATGGCGTAAAATATAAAATGCATGTATTCTCATCCCAAAATATTTTTAGAGTTTAAAAATGGGACTATATACTCACAGTAGTAAAAGTATATTAATAATAAGTTTTCAACTTATTAAAAATATGACCGGCGTCCTTGGATTCACGAACCTATAACAATAATAACGATTCAGATAATAATACGACATATGAATAAAATAAAGCAAGTTTATAGAATACTTATATAATAATTTTTAACATTTTATGTTAGTAGTCCATTGTTAGTAGTCCTTTGTTAGTAGTCCAAAATAGTCCGAAAAGTCCAACAGTCCAATAATCGGTATATACATATATATATATATATATATATATATATATATATATATATATATATATATATATATATATATATATATATATATATATATATATATATATATATATATATATATATATATATATAATCTTAGAATTACCCCACGACGTATTGTATACGTATTGTCTTTGCATCAACCCAGAGATGTATTGTATACGTATTGTCTTAGAATTAACTAAGACGTATTGTGTACGTATTGTCTTAGGATTTATCAAAACATATTGTATACTTATTGTGTTAGGACGTACCAAGAATATTATTTAACATATATACAATCACAGAATTAACCAAGATTATAATATTTTGTTATACTACTGATAACATGTCCAAATATATATAGGATATAGGAAAAGTTAAAAAGGATATGGTTAATATAGTTTTTATAATATAAATTTCGTCCATACAACGTTAATTTGAGCAGATTTTGTTTTGCTCGCCAAATATTCATTACAACTCCGTTTAAAGTGAATCAAATTGATATGGATTCATTAAGAAGTAAATTTTACAAAGCAAATTCCAAAATTTCATCCCAAGTAGTAATTTTTAGAGCTTTACTCTCTTTTTGTGTCGGTGGACAGATTTGAAAAAATCCCGGCATCCACCCAATATATGATTTTTGATAAAATACTTCCACTTTGTCTAAAATCATGAAAAAAATACTGGAAGTCTTATTTACATATATTAACATATTTCCAAAGTCTTAGCCTCGAACTCAAAGTCTAAGATAGGTTTTTAATTAACAACCCAAAACAGCCCGCTTTTTACCGAATGGAGATTAAAGGATATATGTTAAGTTTCAAGGTGTCCTTCATATGTACAAGTTATAAGTTATTATATTAACTTAATATAACATCATAATACATATAAATAAGTGTTATTAGAGTTAAGTTAGAAAGATTAGATTAGTTTGAACAAGCTTGGTGTTCACCAAAACAAGTTCTGGTTTTTACAAGTTTTATAAGTATAATAATACAGCAACTATACAAGGAATTGAACAAAGATTTTGAGAAGTATTTTACCTTGATTATGAAAAGGAAATTTGTTGAGATTAAAGTATGATATGAGAGCATTCAAGTGTGTGTTTTTAGTTTAAGAAAATGTGGAGTAAAAATGAGTTAAAATGGTCCTTATTTATAAGCTTATAATTTTAGCTTTTAGTGAAAATATCTAAGATAAGTTAAATTGTATTAATTTTTGCATGACATATTAAATTGATTAGGTCATGGATGACATAGTACATAAATAATTGCAGATTTCTATTGGTATATACCAATAGTAAATACTTCTAGAAGCTGTGTATAATACGGGTAAAAATACCGTATGAATGCGAGTAGAATTCTTTGAGGAAATTGAACGGAAATATGAGTATAGCTATCCTTTATATGTATTGGTATATTATAAAGTGTATTCAATACTTGTAAGGATGTATTTACACTCGTAATACATTATATGTAAATACATTTTAACATAAGTTAATTACGTCATTTAAATAGTAATATATATATTGTTTGAAAACTCTTTAAATTAGTAGTATGAAAATATATATATAATATTTGTTAATATACTTAATGAGATATTTAATTATCATATTTTCAAGTTAAATATATATAAATCCATATATATACACAATAATTAAACAATTAAACAATTAATTCAAGTTATAACGTTCGTGAATCGTCAGAATAAAAGGGTGACAAAAAGCTTGTGTAAAACTCTTTTCGGAGGTTCAAGATTTATTAAAATTCATTGCTTATCAAGTCGGAATTATATAAAGATTAAGTTTAAATTTGGTCGGAAATTTCTGGGTCGTCACAGTACCTACCCGTTAAAGAAATTTCGTCCCGAAATTTGATCGAGGTCGTCATGGCTAACAATAAGAATGTTATTATGAAGAATATAAGTTGATTCATAGGGTTTTATCATGATTGAGAAATATGGATAAAATAATTCGATTACTCGAAACGTATGAGTGAAGCTATCGTAAAAGAATGAAATGGAAAAATAGGGATTCGTCTTATCTTTTGACGTCATCACGGTTGATCTCCGGATTAAAGAAAATCTTTGTAATCTATATAAGATTTGATTCTTCGGCGATTAAGGAAATTATGATCCTCTTCGATTTAATGCAATAATCTGTCTCGATTTCTCTGTCGGATATTTTACTATAAATCAACCTCCTACGTTTCCTTATTTCCACATCTCCCATCTTTTATACTTTCTTCCTTTCTTTGTACTTCCAAAACATTCATCAATATGCTCCATCCAGTTTTAATTCTTGATATATTCTTGACTATCACATCTGTCATTCTTCTTTTCAATCTTCCACCAGAGGAATCCATTAATTTCTACTATGCTCTTGGGTTTATAATGTTCTTAGTTTTCCCGTGTCTTTATATTGCTATACGCATCGATATACACGGTTTGTAATTTCTGCGTTGTCTTCGTGCTTATATTTTTCCTTATATTTTGGAGTTTCATGCTTCCGTCTTCTTTTCCCCACTTTAAGTCAAGCGAATAATGGTCTAGAATTCATAGATATGAAATTCGGAATGAACATAGCTAATGCTCTAAGAGAGAAATTGTAATAGCACAATTTGACTTGTGAAATTACCAGAATCCAAAGGAAAAGATAGAACTATTAATAGAATATGTTCTTGATATGTTTAGAGATTAGATTGAATGTAAGAGTCATGTAACATGGCACATGATGACGTTATGGTCTGTGAATCATTACATTCCAATTAGAAACTCAGCATGACTTACTGTAATATAATCACGTTGATCAAGTGTCATTATATTATACTAACTCATGCTTCAGTTCCCAACATTACTTCAAAAACATTCATACTTTACACTCAGAGGTTTCAGATATTTAGAAACTAAAACAGTTTTCTTTATGATGTGATACAGATAACGCGAAGGAATAAATTATTTCAGATAAGAATGGTTATGAAAATATCTTCAGAAATATGAAGGATATTTATAATGGAAGATACGATGATATCTTAGAATATTTAAGATAAGAGGATGATGAAGAATATTGTCCGCAAGGGTTTTAGAGTAAGGAGCAAGGTATTTGCTAAGGATTTTAGCAGACACCGAATCATTTGGATTCTTTGAAGGTAGATTTCGTCCTTGTGATTTGTCCACAGCCTCCTTCAGGGTTTGCTCAATCCGTTTTCCAGTTCTAAACCTTCTCTTTTTCTGTGCTTTGCTAACAAAAATATTCTTTATCATCAACTTTTGACTATTACGGTTGTCTACAGTTTCTGCTGCTTCATTCAGCTTTTTCAAAACTTCATAGTACTGATTCGTAGGCTGAAGTGCTATTTCGGATTTCAGAATTATAATTCCAGGAAATAACGTTATATGTATATGCAGAAATGATGTGAGATTCAAGAATAATTATTGATGCTTCATGGGGTTTGGTATGACAATTATTGTTACAAGATGTAGATGGGTACATGACAAGGTTTTATAGTGATCTTTCAGAGAGATTTAAGTCAAAGAGCAATAAAGTTGTTGGTAAGCTTACTACTAATGTGGTGGAATATAAAAGGCTTCCCAGTAACGATGATGAAAAGACAACGTATATATCAAGGTTATAATAAGGCTACTCCGGATGAAAAGTCAAAGTTGTCTTTTTGGAGCTGTGATAAAATTCTCTATTTTGAAAAGGGATTGTAAAGTTGTTTTGGGTAATAATAATGCTAAAGGATCTGGCACGGATACTTGTTGAACCTTTGCTTAGGTTCAAGTGTCCTCCGAATGCATATCTATATGCATATATTCTTCGTATGTATCGTGTGATTGGTTCATTCTCTCGATTGTTCCTTAGTTGAGATATTTTCAAGAATTTTGAAGGGTTTAGACGCAGGTTGTCATCGTCAATATCCGTATAATGAATTCGTCGTGAATCTTGAATGATACGAATGTCTTTATGAGTTCTGTGAATGAAAGCGATGTTCTAGTATAGTTTGAATTTAAAGTATGATTTTGAAGGATGTAGGAATTTAAGATTGGTGGCACTTCTTAAATCTTGACTTGAATTTTGATCTGTCAAAATTAGAATATGTAATTGAATTGGTATGGAAAATGGCTGTCTTGAATTTTGTGAAATGATGTATATTGCTATGAAAGGAGAGAGTATAATTAACGATTGTCGAAACATCATTGAAAATGTATAGTGTAACATATTAATGTGAACTTAAGTATTTCTCGGGTATTACATACCCGTTAAAATAAAATTTCACAAGTAATATTTTGTACAAAAGAATTTTTATTACAGTCTTTATGAAAATATATTTATGTATATTTTCTTCAGATGTAATATGGATTTAATGAGTTAATATTATATTAATCTCATTTGTTTACGGTTGGAACTAGAAATGAATAATCCCTAAAACTTTAGAGATTACATAATCGCCGCGGAATATTTCTTCAACGTAAATGAAATAATGAATTAATACTTCATCATTCATTATTGTTGGTATCCCTCAGTGCCTGCAGTGCGTATGATGTTAATGCTCGTAATGCGGCTTGCGATGTTGAGGCTTGTGATGTTGTTAGTAATGCTGCTGCTGGTGCTGGTAGTGGTTTGATGTGAGTATAGATGATGAGAATTTGTTTTGTTTTGTATTGTGAAAGAAGATGTATAAATAAAGTTTCTTGAATAAAAATAGAGGTCAAGAGCTTTATAAAGGGAATGAAATAATGTAGGATGCACTTGCTAATGAAGTTTTGCTTTTCATGACAGTAAATATTTTTTTTTAACTAAATAATTCACCATGCAAGATACGGAGTAAAGGTCGGATAGCCTCAATAATATTAGTAATATTATACTCGTTGCGGCATATCCTGGAAAGGAGAGAGAAAATGGTGTTACGAACGGGTTCGCCGGTAAGTGCCTCATGTTCTTCACCAAGAGGGCAATGTGGTGGATGGAAGGGATCACCTTCTTCTTGTCTCCAATGATTAAGTAGACTACGAACCCTCCCCAATTCATCCAAAATAGATGATGGCTAATTGGTTGATCCATTCCGGTTACACTGCTTTCGGAGCTCGAGTGAAATTCCATATCGGAATTCGAGGGACTTGAACTAGTGGAGAGTTCCATTTCGTACGATCGAATAAAGAATTTTTCGATATGAAATGATTTTCGGCTATCGGATGGTATTCTAATTACATAGAATATCTATATATATAGAGCAAAAGATTTCATAGATTACGGAGGAATTTACGGAATATGTTAGGCAAAGTTTACAGTAACAGATACGCTAAGATATGAATTAGCATATAAGCTAAAATATAAACTTTGTCTATACACTATTTATGCAATCAATGCAGTAAGATGTGTCTAGACTAAGAATGAAAAGCATGTAATTTTCTAAGGGTGATAAGCAGATGATTTCCGACTAGAAATGATAAGCAAAACTTTTGACATGCAGTTAAGGTCGAAGTCCAGACTCACTAATGCATCTTAATAACTATCCGTTAGACACACTAATGCAAGACATGGTTCGCTAAGACCACCGCTCTGATACCAACTGAAATGACCCGTCCATATTACTATAAACGCAGTACGTTCTCATTGGTCCCCTAGTGAAATGACCCGTCCTAATCCATCCGGACGAAGTCTTCAACAGCTGGTCCCATCGTGAGGTACAGACCTCTATATGCCATGAACGACTCCATGTAATATCTTTAGAATGAGTAAATGCACAGCGGAAGATTTCTTTCATACCTGAGAATAAACATGCTTTAAAGTGTCAACCAAAAGGTTGGTGAGTTCATAGGTTTATCATAAACAATAAAATTCATCATTTTGATAGACCACAAGATTTAAATACAAAACCGTTGTTCATAATGCTTGGCAGAGTAGGTTCGTATCCTTTTCTCCCCCGTAGGTTGTCTCGCGATTTTTAATAACCGTACAAATATCTCGTGCACAAAATAACATACACATAACCTGTGTATAAAATCATTCTCTCGATACATAACATTCACTTTGCATTCATTGCTTGGCTTGGTAACCGATCTTAACATATAATGCGCATAAATAATATCCCCAAAAACAGAGCATCTCGTCTGTATAATATATAAACCTCGAAGTACTAAACACTACGCCCACTAGCTCTTCCGTCTAGTGAACATTCTGGGTGGGGGTGTTAAACCCGGTAGCTACCTTTAGGATTCGCGTGAATTAGGGCCATACCCGATTCTAATTCTTAGGTTACTAAGCAATAATAATCAGGGGAAATATTCACAACAATTAGTGGTAATTATAACGTCCAACTAATTCAATAATAATCCACAGAACTTCCGTCTGCATAATAATTCATTCGAGGAATGCTTTGCTTGTGTCTATCTCGTCAAACATTTATAAAAGCATTTCATGTATTCTCAGTTCAAAATATATTTCAAAAGCATTTAATAGAGCAGTTATAAAAACAGCGCATGTATTCTCAGTCCCAAAAATGTAAAGATTAAAAGGGAGCAAATGAACTCACAATATTGTATTTTGTGATAAAAATACATATAATGGCATTGAACCAGTGCAAGGTTGGCCTCGAATTCACGAACCTATATCATTTGTATATATATTAACACTTATAATCGTAATCGAACAAATTTTATATATTATATCTTAAATTATATATTATATATATATATATATATATATATATATATATATATATATATATAATTTATATGTATATTTAAATTGACTAATTTTTATTGTAATATATATATATATATATATATATATATATATATATATATATATATATATATATATATATAATTTATATGTATATTTAAAATGACTAATTTTTATTGTAATAGTAATAATAATATTTATAGTAATATTGATAATAGTAATAATATAGTTATCATAGTAATAATAATAATAATAAAAATAAAAGTATTAATAATTCTAATAATAATAATAATGATAGTTTAATAAAGTTAAAATGATAATTAAGAGGTGATAATAGTAATAATACTAATAATAGTATTAATACTAATATATTTATAGTAATGATAATAATTATAATTTTAATCAAAATTATAATAAATTTTCAATAATAAGAGATGTGTTATACATATATAATCTATAGACTTAATTAATTTTCATACGTATTCATAACATTGTTTATTATAGATAGTTATGGTTTTATCTACATTTGTATCATATTTTTCGTACTTATGATTATACTACTATCTATAATCTTTAATATTACTTTCACTAACCTTTTCATGTATTCAACTTTAGTCATAATTAACATCTTTTATTTTCATAAATTTCTAATAATAATAATAATATTAGTAATAATATAATATTAATAATAATAATAATACACATAATGTTTTATGATAATGCTAGTCATAATAATAATGATAATGATAATATTACTTATTAATGATACTAATATTCTTAATAGTAATGTTAGTAGTAACAATAATTAACATAACAATATTCTTAGTCATAATAATAATAATAACATTTATTCTAATAATAATGTTAATAATAATTAGGATAGTTAATAATACTAGTAATAGTAATAATAATAATAATAATAATAATAATAATAATAATAATAATAATAATAATAATAATAATAATAAAGAGTTACAACCTTGAAGAAAAGCTCAAAAAGAATACCACCGCCAGGACTCGAACCCGAGACCTCTCGCTAAACGCAAACACACTTAACCATTCCTCTAATTGTTTCATTCCTTTTTTTTACTACCCAGTCCTTATTTTTTTTAACCACAAATTTCACGAACCCACTTATATTTATCATCAAATTATCATTCTTAACGTCAATTTCAACTTACTGCAAGGACTCCATTTCGAATTTTGGCCCAATAACATAAACAAACACGACCCAAAAAACCATATAACAATCTCACTTGATTAATCATAAGCCCGTTTAATTAACTTGTCTCTTTTGTAGATCAATTAGGTCGACATGAACAAATTGGTAGGGTTCGTCTGGCCACAAAATTCAACACGCATCATCACCAATATATCACCATCATTCTTTCTAAATATTATTACTTAAAATCCTCCCTATCGTTATCACATCCTAATCATCATCTTTTATTGTTATCGTTCCTTCTAACTACCATCATGAATTTCCATTTACGTATCATCATATTATCTTAACGGTCATCATCATCAAACTTTGTTATTTGTATACGGAACAGAAGTAAATAAACTGAAGTTACAGCGGGATAACAAGGATTAGATAGTCTTCTTCATTTTATGACATTATTCCAATATCATAATTTCATGCTTCATTTCATCAAATAAAAAAATAGAACGTCCCTTTTTTTTCTTTTCTCATTTTTGTCGGCCATCATAATTTAAAGTGTCTCACATATGGTTATTTTAGCATTCCATTTCAATCTTTTTTTTTATAGCAAAGCACTTGATAAAGTAGCCAGGATAGTGGATTACATCATAAGAGGTGGGGCAATTTATATATGGTTCAAAATATGCGAGTGTTTAAAACAGAAACAAATAAAGTGCAGCAGTTTTCGAGGGAAAATAAAATACATGTGATGGTGGTGGTGTCGTGTCTCGGTTCAAAGAGAAAGAAAAAACCTTGCAGCGATAGTAATTCCAAGTGGGTGGCTTGTGGGGTGGATTTTGGATGACAAAAAGGAACATCAGCAGTCACGTAACAATAAATGATGGTGGCTTCGAGAAACATTAAACACTCATTGCAGTAGCTAGAATGGAAACATAAAATAGTGATTGTTGTGAGTTGTGGTTGTCCGATGATTGTGGTAGTGAAGTTCGGTTGTGGTGATAGATGTTCCCGGTGGTGCTATAAGGTGGTAGTAAGATAAATGGTGTCCTCGGTTAAATATGGTGGTGGTGAAGTGATGATAATGACTTGGGCTGCACTCGATCAGAAACAGAAACGGTCATGGTTGCAAGTTTAGGTGGTTTTGATTGGTGTTGAAAACAAAAGTGAGGCAACAACAGTTTAGCAGCAACAATCTTCGTTCATTTGTGTTTTTGGTTGATAGAAATATAGAAGAAATAGTTGGTGATAGTTGTTCATGTGGGTGTGAGTGAATGGGTTTTGAGAATGAAGACACAGAATATATGATAGATATCAATTCCATCTCCATATAACAATATCTATATACATATTTTTATATATTCCGTAAGTCAAATTACAAACAGAAAAAGAGAACATATAATTAGAGGTAGTGGAGTAGGTTGATGATTGAATTCCATTTGATATTTAATGATAACACATATCATATACATACAATTACAGTGTTCGATAATCAATGAAATAATATAGTAATAATAACAAAATAATTTAAAAGAAACATGTGATTGTCTAATAGAAACTGTAGGCATCCATATTCTACCGACAGTTTTCACAAACTGTGTATCGTGCGAAATCAGTGGCGGATAAAAGTGTTCAGAAAAATCCTATATTTTTAAATTAACTATATTTATTTATTTTGGTCATTATGGTATAAAATTTGATCATTAACTATTAAATAAAAATTACATTAATTAATCACTCCCATCCCTAAGTAAAATATAAAAAGTTTTAAAATTCAACAAATAGTTCCTTAATACATTTTTAATAAGTCTAAAATTTATAGAACTCATTTTCGTATCACCGTTTATTTTAAAATTACATATGTTTGAATTTAACTTGTTTAATATCAATCGGAACATCAGACGAGTATTACAATCATTTAATATTTATTTTTAATATACTTTATTTATATATATAGATATATTTTAAATAAAAATTATTATAATATCCTATTTTTGTTTTATTAATTTTTAATAACAACAACATATAATACTTCAAATTATATTTCGAATTATTATTTATATACACATACACACATATCTATTTACAATTAATTGTTCGTGAATCGTCAAAAGCAGTCGAAGGTCAATTGAATATATATGAAACAGTTCAAACTTTTTGAGACTCGATAATATAGACTTTGCTTATCGTGTCGAAATCATATAAAGATTAAGTTTAAATTTGGTCGAAAATTTCTGGGTCATCACAGTACCTACCCGTTAAAGATATTTCGTCCCGAAATTTGATTAGGATGGTCATGATTGACAATAAGTATGTTTTCATGACGCATACTAGCTAGAAATTTGAGTTTTTATCATTAGTGAGTAATATGGATAAAACAATTCATCTATGTGAAGAGTACGAGTGAAGCTATCACAAAAGAGTGAAATGATTAAATGCAGGTTCGTCTTAACCGGTGACGTAGTCACGGTTGATTTCCTGAATTCAAGGGAAAAGATAGAACTATCAAGATAATATGTTCTTGATATGTTTAGAGATTAGATTGAATGTAAGAGTCGTGTAACATGGCACATGTTGATGGTAGGATCTGTGAATCATCACGTTCCATTACAACTCAGCATGACTTACTGTAATATAATCACGTTGATCAAGTGTCATTTTATTATACTAACTCATGCATCAATTTCCAACACTACTTCAAAACATTCATAATTCAAACTCGAATTTTTTTCAGAATTTTAGAAACTGAAACAGTTTCTTTTATGATGTAATACAGATAACGCGGAGAGATAAATAATATCGGACAAGAATATTTATGAAGATATCTTCAGAAATATTGAGGCTATTAATAATGAAAGATACGATAATATCTCAGAATTTTAGAATCAAATTGTGATGAAGAAACTTATTCACGATGAGTTAGAGCGATTAAGGAACAAGGTATTCGTTAAAGATTTCATCAGAATCATCAGGATTTTTTATGTACAAGTTTATTCCTTGTGATTTGTCCACAGTCTCTTTCATAATTTCGCATAATTCGCTTTTTGGTACTAAATTTTCTATTGAACGTTTCCAACACTCCATTCTTTATCATCAAACTTCTGACTATTATGGTCGTTTACAGTTTTTGCTGCTTCATTAGAAGTTTTCAAAATTTGGAGTATTGTTTCGTAGATTGAGTACTTTTCAGAATTTCAAAATGGAAGATCATAATTCTAAGAGGTAAATGTTATATGTATACATATAACTGTTGATATAGATACGTTGCAAGATTCAAAATACTGCTTGCTAATTCTTGGTAATTGGTATGGTAATTCTCGTTATAAGATGCAGATGAGTATACGATAGGGTTTTAATGAACAAATATAATGGGTTTTTTTTTCGGAGGCACTTAAGCCAGTGAGTGATGAATTTGCTGGTAAGTTTACTGCTAATGTGGTGGAATATAAACGGTTCCCCGGTAACGATTTATATATCGAGGTTATATTAAGGCTAATTCGAATGGAAGTAAAAGTTGATTTGCTGAAGCTGTGACAAAATTGGCTAATTTAAAAAAGAGTTGCAATGTTATTTTCGGTAATAACAATGCCAAAAGAATTAGCACAGATACGTGTTAAACATTTACTCAGGTTCCAATTGTTTTCAGGTGCATAACTATATGCATCAATCTCTTCTTCCGTAGATGAAGTGCGGTTGGTTCATCCTATCGATTGAAGTGTTTTCAAGAATTATAAAAGGTTTGAATCGCAGATTGTAATCGTCAAGATACAAATGAGGTTTAAGATGAAATCAAGTGGCAAACTTGAAGAATTGTTTAGTTTCATATATTATAATCAATATTTTAATTCATTTTAACTGTCCAATGTTTTTAGTCTACAGTTAACAGTCCACAATTAGTAGTTCAACAATTCATATATAGGTTGACATATAATATTCGAATTAATTAATATGTGTCGTGACCCGTTATATACATGTCTCAGACTCGATCACAACTCAAAGTATATATATTATTGTAGAATCAACCTCAACCCTGTATAGCTAACTCAAGCATTACTGCATATAGAGTGTCTATGGTTATTCCAAATAATATATATAGATGCGTCGATATGATATGTCAAAACTTTGTATACGTGTCCCGATATTTAAAGTGCGTAAAATAAATAACAGAAATTAAATGACGATAAACAAAATTGCGAGAATATAGATTGCGATAAATAAATTGCGATAAATAAAATGTAATACGGAATTAATCAGTTAGCTAGGAACAGCTAGCGTGGATTCTTATCAAAATTCTTCTCTTAATTATTTTGTTTGTTTATAACAAATTTTATTTTGTCAAATGTTTTCTTCATTATGCCACTTGTTGGATTCTGATAGGTTAAAATCCAAATATGAAATTGAATGAAAAATGGTTATTTTGTGTGAACGTATACGTATATATGTGGATGTAAGTAGGATAGTAAATGACTGTTGAATCAGATTCGAAGAATGTACAGTGTAACTTATTAATGTGAAATCTAAATATTCCTCGGGTATTACCTACCCGTTAAAATATTTTCATCATTAACAGTTTGTACAAAAGAATTTTTAATTATAATCTTTATGAAAACATATATACATATATATTTTCTTCAGATGTAATCATGGATTTAAGAGTTAATATAGTATTAAACTCATTTGGTTTACCGTCAAAACTAGAATACATAATCTCTAAAATATTAGAGATTACATAATCGCCATGAAGAACGAAGATAATTGATGTAGAACGATACGTAGAACGATGATTATACTCGAGGTACAGAATGAGATGTTGAGGCATGGATTGTTGATGGTACTGGAGCTGTTATTGATGGTACTATTGGTGTCGGTGATGTTGCTGAAGCTGGTAAATTTTGCACCATATTCTCCAAATTGATTACTCTAGCGCGAAGTTTGTTGACTTCTTTTATTATTCCGGGATGATTTTTGGTCGGAACGAGTGGATGAATAAGGTTTAGAATTTTAGATATTACGTAATCGTTGTGAGCTATTCTGGAAATGATGGTGGAAATGGTGTTTCGGACTGGTTCGCCGGTAAGTGCTTCGGGTTCTTCGCTAAGAGGGGAATGTGGTGGATGGAAAGGATCGCCTTCTTCGCGTCTCCATCGGTTAAGTCGTCTACAAACCCATCAGATGAATTGGGGATGGCTGATTTGGTTGATTCATTTCGGTGACGCTGCTTTTGGAGCTTAGATGAACATCCATGTCGGAATAGCTGTCGGATTCAGAAGAAATTGAACTAGTGACGAGTTCCATTTCGTACGATTGAGTAAGGATTTTTCGATATGAAATGATTTCCGACTATCGAATGGTATTCTAATTACATAGAATATCTATATATATATATAGCACAAAAGATTTCATAGATTACGGAGGAATTTACGAAATATGCCAGGCAAAGTTTACAGTAACAGATACGCTAAGATATGAATTTTGTCTATACACTATTCATGCAATCAATGCAGTAAGATGTGTCTAGACTAAGAATGATAAGCAGGTAATTTCCTAAGGATGATAAGTAGATGATTTCCGACTAGAAATGATAAGCAAAATTTTTGACATGCAGCTAAGGTCGAAGTCCAGACTCATTAACGGATCCTAACAACAACTAATTATACACACTAATTTAAGACCTGGTTCACTAAGACCACCGCTCTGATACCAACTGAAATGACCCGTCCTAATCCATCCGGACGAAGTCTTCAACAGCTGGTCCCATCGCGAGGTACAGACCTCTATATGCCATGAACAACTCCATGTAATATCTTTAGAATGAGCAAATGCACAGCGAAAGATTTCTTTCGTACCTGAGAATAAACATGCTTTAAAGTGTCAACCAAAAGGTTGGTGAGTTCATAGGTTTATCATAAACAATAAAATTCATTATTTTGATAGACCACAAGATTTAAATACAGTACACCTATCTCGTGTACAAAACCATTTTTCATAATGCTTGGCAGAGTAGGTTCGTATCCTTTTCTCCCCCGTAGGTTGCCTCGCGATTTTTAATAACCGTACACATATCTTGTGCACAAAATAATATACACATAACCTGTGTATAAAATCATTCTCTCGATACATAACATTCACTTTGCATTCATTGCTTGGCTTGGTAACCGACCTTAACATATAATTCGCATAAATAATATCCCCAAAAACAGAACATCGCGTCTGTATAATATATAAACCTCAAAGTACTTAACACCCCCAGTCAAAATGTTCACTAAACGGAAGAGCTAGTGGGCGTGGTGTTTACTTCAAGTATTACTAGGATTCAAGTAACTAGTTTACTTCAATGAATTAAGTGTAAAATGATTCACAAAAGAATAATGGTCAATAATTTATTTGGTCATGTCTAAGTAACACATTGTGTAACATGTCCAAGTATGACTTAACATTGATGTCTTTACACACTTAATGTTTGATTTAGAAAGACATCATTCAATTAACCTCTACTTAGTCTTAAAATGAATATGACTTGTGATTAATTGAAACTAGGAAGTTAATGACATGTTGACTAGTCTTTAGGATTGAACCAAATGCATTAATGAACCTAAGTCTTGACTAAACAGAGATTACCCAAAATGTCAATCAAGACACTTCTCCAAGAATGTTGGGTTTACCACATTTGGAGTGTTATGTCATTTTCCCTCAATAAGACCAAATCTCACACACTTAATACATATAGTACTTGTATATGATATTGGGTTTCTTTTGCAGGTGCTAGATGGAGTAAAGATTCCAAAATGTGGTGTTCAAATCTGAGCCAAACGGCTATACAACGGATACTTTTTTTGGACTGGGGTACTGAAACGACCCGTCCATATTACTATAAACGCAGTACGTTCTCATTGGTCCCCTAGCGAGGTATTTGACCTCTATATGATACGTTTTAGAAAATATTGCATTCGTTTCATAAAAACCACATCATTATTATACATAATGCATGTTTTAAACAAGTGGGCGATTATTTAAGAAATAATCCCCAAAATACATCGATTTCCAAATACTACACACGTGACGTAATAGTCGAATATAATATATGACAAAGGTTTTATTGAATGCAACACTTTATTTAAATAAAAGTATGAAACTCCATGCACAGCTTGCTCAGATAATGCAACAGCGGAAGACTTTCTTAACGATCTGAGAATAAACATGCGTAAACAGTCAACACAAAGGTTGGTGAGATATATAGGTTTATCATCGATATAAATATAGACCACAAGATTTCATAGTTATAAATATATGTACACTCGCAAGTGTATAAAAGTATTCTATAAGTTGTTGAGCGCTTCGGTAACCATACTTAACCATTAATGTAGCATATTCCCTTTATTATGAAATCTCCCTACACTGTACCAAGTGTAGTAAAAATGAAGTACTATGCAACCGTTTACGATACTAGAGCGACTAGCCCGGTTGGGGTTGTCAAACCCGATAGATCTATCAATAGGATTCGCGCTTACATGTTCTTACAAGATGTAAATATTAGTTACCAAGCTATTAGGGGAGATATGCAATGTGATACAACTCAACGTAGAAAATATTTTAAGTACTTGTGTCCATGGCGTAAAACATAAAATGCATGTATTCTCATCCCAAAATATTTTTAGAGTTTTAAAATGGGACTATATACTCACAGTAGTAAAAGTATATTAATAATAAGTTTTCAACTTATTAAAAATATGACCGGCTTCCTTGGATTCACGAACCTATAACAATAATAATGATTCAGATAATAATACGACATATGAATAAAATAAAGCAAGTTCATAGAATACTTATATAATAATTTTTAACATTTTATGTTAGTAGTCCATTGTTAGTAGTCCAAAATAGTCCGAAAAGTCCAATAATCGGTATATATATATATATATATATATATATATATATATATATATATATATATATATATATATATATATATATATATAGTGGTAGGATCAAGAAGGAAGTAACCATTCGGGGGGAAGCGGGGGGAAGCAAAAACTTTTTTTTTTTTCATTTTTTGAAAAAACTTTGTTCACGAACATTATAGATGAGATGAAAATATGAACATTTAGTAGAGACACTTTGTGATAAATGTTTTTATTTTGGCTGGAAAACGCTCAAAGAAGTAATATATAACAATTATCGTGTTTTTCGAGCGTATTTTGAGGTTTTAGCTATTGGGGTTTAGATATTAGGGTTTATAGGGTTTAGATATTAGGGTTTAGAAATTTAGGATTTAGGGTTTAGATTTAGGATTTAGATTGAGTTTTTAACACGAACGGTTTAGAGTTTAGGGTTTAGGGTTTAGGGTTTAGGGCTTGGTGTTTTGGGTTTATGGAATAAACCCAAAACACCAAACCCTAAAACCTAAACTCTAAATCAGGCTAAATTTTACTTCACAAAACATGAAGAAAAAAAAACGTTCATATTCTTCACGAACAATATTATCTTGAATGTTATTTTTGTCGATCATTTTTCCGCCTAAATAATAACATTCATCACGAAGTGTCTATTCTAAATGTTCATATTTTCGTGTGATCTTGATGCCGGACAAAAAAAATTTCAAAAAAAAAACGAAAATTTTTTTCTGTTGCTTCCCCCCGCTTCCCCCCGATTGGTTACTTCCCCATTGATCCTGCCCTTATATATATATATATATATATATATATATATATATATATATATATATATATATATATATATATATATATATATATAATCTTAGAATTACCACAAGACGTATTGTATACGTATTGTCTTTGCATTAACCCAGAGACATATTATATATACTACTGATAACATGTCCAAATATATATAGGATATAGGAAAAGTTAACAAGGATATGGTTAATATAGTTTTTATAATATAAATTTCGTCCATACAACGTTAATTTTAGCAAATTTTTTTTTGCTCGCCAAATATTCATTACAACTCCGTTTAAAGTGAATCAAATTGCTATGGATTCATTAAGAAGTAAATTTTACAAAACCAATTCGAAAAGTTCATCCCAAGTAGTAATTTTTAGAGCTTTACCCTCTTTTTGTGTCAGTGGACAGATTTGGAAAAATCCCGGCATCCACCCAATATATGATTTTTGATAAAATACTTCCACTTTGTCTAAAATCATGAAAAAAATACTGGAAGTCTTATTTAATATTTCTAAAGTCTTAGCCTCGAACTCAAAGTCTAAGATAGGTTTTTAATTCCCAACCCAAAACAGCCCGCTTTTTACCGAATGGAGATTAAAGGATATATGTTAAGTTTCAAGGTGTTCTTCATATGTACAAGTTATAAGTTCTTATATTAACTTAATATAACATCATAATACATATAAATAAGTGTTATTAGAGTTAAGTTAGAAAGATTAGATTATTTTTTCAAACAAGCTTGGTGTTCACCAAAATAAGTTCTAGTTTTTACAAGTTTTATAAGTATAATAAGACAGCAACTATACAAGGAATTGAACAAGGATTTTGAGAAGTATTTTACCTTAATTATGAAGAGGAAATTTTTTGAGATTAAAGTATGATATGAGAGCATTCAAGTGTGTGTTTTTAGTTTAAGAAAATGTGGAGTAAAAATGAGTTAAAATGGTCCTTATTTATAAGCTTATAATTTTGGCTTTTAGTGAAAATATCTAAGATAAGTTAAATTGTATTAAGTCATGCATGACATATTAAATTGATTAGGTCATGGATGACATATTACACAAATAATTGCATATTTCTATTTGTATATACCAATAGTAAATACTTCTAGAAGCTGTGTATAATACGGGTAAAAATACCGTATGAATGCGAGTAGAATTCTTTGAGGAAATTGAACAGAAATACGAGTATAGCTATCCTTTATATGTATTGGTATATTATAAAGTGTATTCAATACTTGTAAGGATGTATTTACACTCGTAATATATTATATGTAAATACATTTTAACATAAGTTAATTACGTCGTTTAAATAGTAATATATATATTATTTGAAAACTCTTTAAATTAGTAGTATGAAAATATATATATAATACCTTGTTAATATACTTAATGAGATATTTAATTATCATATTTTCAAGTTAAATATATATAAATCCATATATATACACAATAATTAAACAATTAAACAATTAAATCAAGTTATAACGTTCGTGAATTGTTGGAATAAAAGGGTGACCAAAAGCTTGTGTAAAACTCTTTTTAGAGGTTCAAGATTTATTAAAATTCATTGCTTATCAAGTCGGAATTATATAAAGATTAAGTTTAAATTTGGTCGGAAATTTTCGGGTCGTCACAGGTACGCACGGTCGAACCACGGTCGATCGTGCATGTGACCGTGTGACAACGGCTAGTTTTTGAATCTCACTATAAATAGCAAGCATTGAAGAGCATTTGAAGCTCACCCTCTTGCATATTTTAAAGGCTTATTTCCAGAGATCACAAGGGCTTTAATTACTACTCAAATGTGATCAAGCAAGAGAAGATTCTATGATCTTATAGATATAGAATTTGGTTGTTGTAAACTTACTAATCAATATTGTTTATCTTGTGAGTTTACTTAGTGTGATGTATGTCCTAGTATTGTCTTAGGATCATCATTGCAAATTGTATGAGTCTTGTAACTTCAATTAGTAGAAGCATATGCTAGCTTAGTGATCTACTTTCTTAAAGGGACTTAGGAAGTTGATTAATCTTATTTGAAAATTAATACTTGTCCAAGTTGAAGACCAGTTGAGCTAGGCTGGAGTTGGTCTTTCAAAGGGATTGAAAGATTAGGTTTGTTGTCTACCAAATAAGTTGAAGACTTGTAAATCGGATCTCCACCGGGTTTGGAGAAAAGTGCTTAGTGAAGCAAGAAATCCTGATTAGTGTAATCGGTGAGTGGATTAAGGTGGATTAGTTAACATCCACCCGAACCACTATAAATCTTTGTGTCTATGTTCTTTACATTACTTTGCTTAGCATTTTGAATATATACACCACACACATCAAGTTTGAGTTGAATTGATTGATCATAGTTAATCAAATTTGGTGATCAATCGAAAATGTGACGACCCAGAAATTTTCGACCAAATTTAAACTTAATCTTTATATGTTCTGACAAGATAAGCAAAGTCTGTAATGTGAAGTCTTAAAAAAAAAATTCTTGAACTGTTTACATGAATTCATTTGACCTTTAACTATTCCCGACGATTCACGAACAACTATTTGTAAATAGATATATGTGTCTATATACATATATATATATATATATATATATATATATATATAAATAATAATTGAAAATATAATTTGAAATATTATATGTTGTTGATATTAAAATTAATTATGTAAAATAAAATAAAAATATGATATTATAAAAATTATTATTTAAAACACATACATATAAATAAAATATATAGAATATATATTTTGTAATTTCGAAGTTATTTAGTAAACGACGGTAACGCTAAGTTGTAATTCGGTTGATAGTAAACGAGTTAAAAATGAACTTATGTGATTTTAACCATCAAGCCTTCGCCATTTAACCATCACCTTGATCACAAGCCACACTCAACCACCTTCGAACACCAAACCCACCGAACCACTTTATCATTTTTTACTTAAGGGTTCCTGCTTCCTGTACAAACCGAAACCCACAAACCTCAACCATTATCCATGATCAACACCACAATCCAATACCCCTCCCTATAAACTCAACTGCTACTACTCGTTTATCTTATTTATTTATGTAATTATTTGACCCCAACGAGGCAATGATCGAGACCCTTGCTTGTGTTATTACTATATGTACATCCCCAATATCACCTAACATTTGAACTCTCTTTCTGCTACTATTCTAGTTGACAACCAAAACATGAACCATCGAAAACCACTCACTCGAAAACCCTTCGACTTCTAACTGTAAAATGACTTGAGCACCATCAATATAAATCCCATGTCACTTGTAAACCTGCTCCTATTTTATAGCTATTTATCGCGAAACACCCAAGAATCACCCACCTTTTAAAAAGGTTACTATTCTGTTCGAAAATCACACTAAACTGCTATTCGGTTCAGCTGTGTTCCAATCTAACCCAAACATCATTAACAACTCTACAACCCAAGTAAACAGTCACATAAAATCACACTAAATCGTCTGTGTTGCTGCAATATAACCTTCTGTTTCTGCATCCCTAACCACCACTAAAACCATCGAATTTAATTTTTGTTTCCCGGTTTCTGTTTCTTTTCGCTGAATCAACAACACCAACACCTCGATTCTTTTTCAGTTACAGCGATT
Source organism: Rutidosis leptorrhynchoides (assembly GCF_046630445.1). Lineage (NCBI taxonomy): Eukaryota > Viridiplantae > Streptophyta > Magnoliopsida > Asterales > Asteraceae > Rutidosis > Rutidosis leptorrhynchoides. The sequence continues at coordinate 238,563,752 of NC_092333.1, read as the reverse complement.
GCACCTGTTCTTCTTCTGTCGAGTGCCACATAACAAAAGGAAAGGTCACCATTTAAAATATTTTCAACTTGATTATAGAATTATTACTACATACAAATATTTGTGGGACAAGTTAGAACATCATGGCCGACATTACCTTTACACCACATCTATTACTTTTGGCGTTTAATAAATATGTATAAAAATTAAGAAAAAAACCGAATTCCCTAGTTAATTATTGAAGATGACGGGCTGCTGGGCTCTGATCAATCCATAATTAATGATGTAACTTAATTACGGATTGAGTGCAATAAGATTGTAATGGAGGATGGAATGTTTGATGATTATTTTGGGCCCCGATGATCGTCTTTCACTTTAACTATCAAGTGATCAACCACCCCGACCCGGTCTTGATTGTTAATTAGCTTAATTCACCTTTGCGCGGTATAAAAATCCCTTGGGCAATATCACAAGTGGAAATTACAAAGGCTTAGGCAAAATGGTAGAGAATCAACAACCCATAAATGAGAGGCCATGCTCCCTATTTATAGGAATCGAAATATCCGCGGTCTGCGAGTTACTTAACTGTCCGCGGAAACTCAGCGGATTAAACCGCGGTCTTGCATTAATGCAAAAACATAACCGCTGCACTTATTTTCAGCGAATTTTGTATAGCTTTGCCTTATAATTCGCATAGTTCTGCCTTTGGCTTTTAGCAAATAAAATATACATATACAATGCCATGTATATGATCAAGTCCCCCCAGATTCAATAAAGCTTGGCGCCTTAGCGACTCATCGCTGTCATCAACTAACTCCATTTATAACTCCAACAGTCCAACAGGCCAGGATGACTCTCCTGAGAACCCGGCAAGTGAAACCGCAGTAGGTTTCATCAAAGCTTGAATGTTCACAGGCAACTTGCTAAAGCATTGTTCATACATGATGTCGACACTGCTACCAGTGTCTACATGAACCTTCATTATCATTATTCCAGTATTTGCAATGCGACATGAAACCACTACAGGTTTATCATCATCAGCGGTCAAATTTGCAGGAGGAAACGCGATAGAAGGACATTTCCAACTGGCCATCTGTTCTGAAATTTGCATTACCGACGTTTCGCCCTGCACTTCTACCACGTTGATCACCTGAATTCCGCGCTGATTTTCTTTTTTGCTCACCATTTTTACTCCTAGATTTTTTACTGCGGGAGCCTTTCGCTCAACCGCGCCTGATGCATTCAAGGTATTGGCTTCTGCAGGCATTATAACTGCATTCGTGGTGTGTTGTGCGATTAAATGGTCCAGCTTGCCTTGCTCGTACGCTTCTGCAATAAATTCCGCCAAATCTCTGCAACGATTGGTGTCATGACCGTAATCATCATGGAAAACACAAAATTTTGATCTATCGCGCCTGCTATTTTCTCCCAAAGGCTACGGATCAGGAAATGACTTAGCAACTCTTTCTTGCAACAAAATTTCCTTTGGCGTTTTTGTTAGCATCTGAATGATGTTGAATGATTCATTGCTCCACTTTCGTGTAGAATAGCGATCACGGTGGCCATATCCATGGTTATCATTTTGGCCTTGAAACCTGTCATTTCGCGGGTATCCACCGCTGCCATTTCTTCGCGGAAAACCTGATCCGCGGTAATTATCATTGTTACCATCGCGAAAAGAGTCATTGTCATCTCGCCAACTTTTATCTCTACCCCATCCACACGCAGGGGTTATACTGCTATCCTCTTCACCGCGGAGATAATCATATGTTTCCTGTTGTACTTTTGCAAAAGTCAGCGGGACATCTCTTCGCAATCTTTGCACAAGAGTAGGATGTCGCTGTGGGTTAATAGCATGCAAAAATCCAGAGATTTTTTGATCTTCATGCAGGCTTGGAATCTTTTGACATTCATAGATGTACCGCGTAAGTAATGCATTCAAAGTCTCTTTGTTGCCTTGCTTAATATCGTGACATTCTATGTGCGTCTTTTTCTGCGGTAACAGATTTTGAAACTGTAGCAAAAAAATTTCGCGCAAGTCTACAAAGCCAACGATACTGCGAGATTGCAAACTATGAAACCATTCCCTCGCTGACCCTTGCAAGGCCATGGGGAATACTCTACAGGCGACTGGTTCATCCCAGTTATAAGTGCTTACTACACCTTCAAAGCGTTGTAGAAAATCCAAAGGATCAGTTAGACCTGAATAGACTCCCAGATTTGCCGGCACGATCGGCGAAGAAACAATTGGATAGTCAGAAATATGCTGGGCAAACTTGTCTGCAGCAGTAGTGATTTCTGTTGCCTTTTTTGTGCGAGTATCTGCATTCTCCGCACAAAACTTGGTAAGCATGTCTTGCAAAAAGTTTGGCTGATCAAACTTATGTTGCATTGACTTTGGCGCAATGCTTCTGAAAGCATCTGCCAAAAAGTTCTGGGCATTTTCTCTGCGAGCAGCGTCAGATATGTTGCCCTCTTCCCCATAGCGAGGGAAAGGTGTTGGTGGTCGCTTTCGCTTAATTTGTGGATTTTTAACAAACTCTTCTACGCTGTCCGAATCATCAGAAAATTCGCACTCTTCTCTTGGCGTTTTTGCCATTTTTGATTTATACGCAGAGTTCAAATGAATGCTATCTTCTGCGTTATCACTATCGCTATCATTATGCTCGATAACTAGTCGATCAACTTGTGATCCTGAATCGTTCAATGGCCATAAGTAAGTGCGCGGTATGCGAGATTCGCAATTACGCTTAGCATCTCGCTTAGCTTGCTCGATTGCAGTGCTGACAATTTTGTCAGTTCGCAAACTAGATTTTCCAGCCAAAGCTTTTGGTCGTTTCCCATCAACGGTTATTTCACTGCGATTTTGCAGCAGATTTCTTCGCGCAGTCATTTTCTCAGCAGCAACTTCTGGCTGCGAGTCATTAACATTGTTTTCAGCAGATGTTTTAACGATCGGCTCTTGAACCGATTTTCCCGCAGTTATATTAGCATTTGTTTGCAATGGAAATATTATAACGTTCTGCGAATCACCAGGCAGTGCATTAACATTCGCAGAAATGCCAGTTTGCTTTGCATTTGTCATCGTGATTGACTAGCAGATTAACTGATTGCTTATTTCAAAAGCACCTGCAAATCATCACAACAAAAACACGATTGAAATTAAACCGTCGAATTAATTGTTTAGCGGCGTAAAAAAAAAAAATTTCAGTGTAATTTGTAAAACGTGTCCCACGGATGGCGCCAATTGATCAATCTATAATTAATAATGTAACTTAATTACGGATTGAGTGCAATAAGATTGTAATGGAGGATGGAATGTTCGATGATTATTTTGGGCCCCGATGATCGTCTTTCACTTTAACTATCAAGTGATCAACCACCCCGACCCGGTCTTGATTGTTAATTAGCTTAATTCACCTTTGCGCGGTGTAAAAATCCCTTGGGCAAGATCACAAGTGGAAATTACAAAGGCTTAGGCAAAATGGCAGAGAATCAACAACCCATAAATGAGAGGCCAAGCTCCCTATTTATAGGAATCGAAATATCCGCGGTCTGCGAGTTACTTAACTGTCTGCGGAAACTCAGCGGATTAAACCGCGGTCTTGCATTAATGCGAAAACATAACCGCTGCACTTATTTTCAGCGAATTTTGTATAGCTTTGCCTTATAATTCGCGTAGTTCTGCCTTTGGCTTTTAGCAAATAAAATATACATATACAATGCCATGTATATGATCAGGCTCCATATATATATATATATATATATTTTTTTTTTTTTTTTTTTTTTTTTTTTGGGCTGAGATTGAGCCAGTTTTTGTAGTGGGCCGGTTGAATTAGATGGGCTTCTTTAGGGGTTGTTTTGAGATACAAGAATCACGGACCCTATCTCCTATTTTTTGCTGCAATGTCATTTTTTTTTTGGGTTCCCGTGATACGAACGAGTTATGATACGGTTTAGTGATGATGATGACGAAGACAAAATTTAGATAATAATGGTAGACGTGTTTGCATGCTTTCCTGACATGATTACTTGGTTACGAGTTATAGAACACACACACACACACACACACACAATAGTGATAATGAAAACGAACTTTGTTTGATGATGATGAGAAGCTCGATGACGATGTAGATGATGATATACGTGATGCATAATGATGATAAATCACGATGAAGATGAAATGAGTACGGGATGAGATGGGTGTTAACGAGATGGTTAGACAATATTAGGATGATGATATGTATGAAACGCTATGATAATGATAATTGTGAGTGATGATGGTTACGGTTATGAGGTGAATGATACATGAAGTCATAATGATCGATGTTAGATGATGATATATGATTTATGGATTAGATGATGTTAAGATTTATGATAATGGTGTTTAGGAAAATGATAATGATAATCGATGATCTTGATGATGATGATGATCGAGGTAACCGAATATGATTAGGATTATGTTATGATATGATTATGATCATGTTATAATTATGATTGTGAATTGTGATATGATTATGATTATGATTATAATTTGATTATGATATTAGAATGATGATGATATTAGATCACGATAATGATGATGAAGTGATAAATGTTTGATGAACTAGTTGATCATGCGGGTTATACCAAAACAAATCGTTGGTTCATTGGGTTAAAGGTGTTATCGGGTTAGCGGGACGTCGTGGGTTCAAACCCGGACTTGGGCATTTATTACTCATTATTATTATTATTATTATTATTATTATTATTATTATTATTATTATTATTATTATTATTATTATTATTATTATTATTATTATTATTATTATTATTATTATTATTATTATTATTATTTTTATTATCATTTTTATTATTTCTAACACTAATATTATTATTTTTATCATTATTATTATTAGTATTATTAATATATCAAATAAAAATTTTCTATATAAAAATATATTAGTTACATAAAACATAACTATATTAATATGTTTGTAATAAATATTAATTATCTATTTAATGTATATAAAAAATAAATATAGTTAATTTAGTTATTAATGAAACGTACAAGTTACTAAAATAACAATTAATAATAATACCTAAATTCGTTCGATTACAATTGTATGTGTTAATATATATATAAATGATATAGGTTCGTGAATCCGAGGCCAACCCTGCATTGTTCAGTATCGTCGTATGAATATTTTTACTACAAAATATTGTAGAGTGAGTTTCATTTGCTCCCTTTTAAATGCTTTTGCAATATATATTTTTGGGACTGAAAATATATGCGCTGTGTTTATAAATGTTTGACGAAATAGACACAAGTACTTAAAACTACATTCTATGGTTGGATTACTATACCGAATATTGCCCTTTCAAGTCTGTTAACCTAAGAATTAGGGAAATGGCCCCTAATTGACGCGAATCCTAAAGATAGATCTATTGGGCTTAACAAACCCCATTCCGGAATTTGGAATGCTTTAGTACTTCGATTTAAATGGTTATTGCGATTGCCAATATTTATGGCATACTTGCGAGTATGCGGGGGATATTCTATATGCATTAAGTTAATGTCGGTTACCAGGTGTTCATCATACGAATGAATTTTATACACTTGCGAGTGTAATGATATTTAAGAAAAACGAGGATCTTGTGGTCTATTAAAATTATGGAAATGATTGATTACGATAAACAAATGAACTCACCAACCTTTTGGTTGACACTTGAAAGCATGTTTATTCTCAGGTATGAAAGAAATCTCCCGCTGTGCATTTGCTCATTTTAGAGATATTAGTTGGAATCATTCATGGCATATTTCGAAAGACGTTGCATTCGAGTCGTTGAGTTTATCAAGATTATTTTTAAGTCAATTACAGTTGGATGTATTATGAAATGGTATGCATGCCGTCAACTTTCGATGTAATGAAAGTTTGTCTTTTAAAAATGAATGCAATGTTTGTAAAATGTATCATATAGAGGTCAAGTACCTCGCGATGTAATCGTATGTTATTGTATTCGTCCTTATGGATTAGGACGGGTCTTTACAGAAAAAGTGTTAAAAACGTATTAAGTAATTATTCACCCCCTCTAGTTACTTACAGATTTGTATCATCACTTTATCACTGATGTGCAGAGCGTGGGGGAGGATTTTATGTTTATGCTGACATATCCATGTGCATACATTATGCAGTCACACGTCTTAATATTTCATGGTAATCTACACATTACAAGCCAATGATATTTAGCAAGTGGATGAAATTAAGCTGCCAGATTAGTGTTTCTCTTCTAGTTTCTAAATAGCATGCATGATATTGATAATTGATTACGATGCTAATCAAGGAAACGGTCATGAAACAGATTTTTCAAATGACTGTATGCTTCTCTTGAAATTACCCGTCATTACCTTATTTAGTTACTGTATATCATGGTTTAACAAATAAATTTTGGTTATATGTAGGAAGAGTCTATATTCTGAATATGCATAATTGGTGAAGCTGGATGAAGCACTTAAGGGAAGAATTAGTTTTCAAGCTTGTAGTTTACTCTTGAAATGCATTTTTTCTTATACTCATTGTTATTGGTCCTTGGAAAATCTTAGGTTGCATTGTGTGCATTTGATCTAAATTGATGATCTATAATGCTGGAATTGGTATCCTAGATGGGATTCCATAAGGAGGACTAAAGGTAATACTTAAATCAATTTATGGTCCATGTCAGGTGAAAATGATTATTCTAGGGGGGACTAAGTGGTCGAGATAAGTACTCCTTAGTTGAAGCCCTTAAAGCCGGAAAAAATCGATAAATTAGTATGTGCTTGTGTCAGCGGAACTTTTGCTCGTCTCTTCAAGTATGAATTTAATTTGGATATGAGGTGAGTGATAAATTGTTTTTCTTTTACCCTTGTTGGAAACATAGAACGTTAATTTCCTTTGTTTACCTAATGTAATTATAACTATATTATAATGTTATTAAACCGGGCTTTATGTTTCAGGGGAGAGTGGTAGTGAAATGGAATCTAGAAGCTAAAAACCAAGTACTATAGGATACTGGAGCTATTGTCCCCACGTTGTATGAGGCATTTTGATTATTGTTTGATCATTAACGGAAGACATGATGCCTAAACTTCTTGTGATTCATATATTCATATTACTATTATTATTGCTATTAATAAATAATGTTGTTAATTGTTGTTTGAGGTTATTTGAATGTTCATTCTTGTTTATTAGAAGACGAAATTTTATGCTCAATGCTGCTTGAGAATATATATCTGATTACCAATACTCTTGAATATAATTGTCATATAGGTAGCAAATTTTAGCAACTGTAATCATATTTTGGCAAAAGAGTGACCATTTTTTGGTCACCAATGATCGATTTGAGTGACCACTTTTTGATCACTAACGGTCAATGTGAGTGACCACTCTTTGGTCACAAACGATCAATGTAAGTGACCAGTTTTTGGTCACTAACAGTCAATGTGAGTGACAACTTTTTGGCCACAAACGGTCAATGTAAGTGACCACTTTTTGTTTACAAACGGTCAATGCGAGTGACGATTTTTTCGTCACTAGTAGTAGTGACCATAAAAAGTGACCGCTATATGTTGGTCACTATAGTGACCATTTCATTATTTTGGTCTCTAATAAAGTTTTGTGACAGACCTATAGTGACGAGAAGTGACCAACTTATTTTGGTCACTAATTTGAATTAGTGACCACTTTTGTATGGTTAGTGACCAAATACCTCTCGTCACTAAATGTGTTTTTTCTTGTAGAGGGATTTATCCGTACATCTTATATAATTCATTAACTTTATAAAATAATACGAGTTTTTATCAATATATATCACGGAGTATTATTTAAGCTAATATCTAAGAACATTTTCATCGGTATAATTTCATTAATAAATATATTGAGTTAAATTTACACATTCGTAACCTGCGAAAAAATAGTTAAATGATTAACAAATACGTTTTACAATATACTATCATTATATACCAAAAAACATAACGAAATTTTTTTACTTATGTGTATTATTTTATCAATAAATGTAAGAACATACCCGTTATAAAAGTTAAATGAGTTTGATAGATTGACGGATCATGTTATACTCGTTTCAATTAGTAAATATTTGTGACTAACGGTCACAAATATATCGGCAGGTACATTTTGTTATCCATACTTTTACCGGCGACTATGATTTTATGAATTTATTCGTCCATTAGAGAGCTTAGCTGCAAGTCGCAAGTTTTTCCTCCATCATTTTCATCTCTAGTTACTCTTTATCTCAAAGTAATTTGTATCTAACAAAAATCTCAGTTAACTTAATATCATTCACACTTACTTTTTGCATAATAATATATTTATTTTTAACTATAGTACCGATTTATTTGTTGTTGTTGTATTGTTGTAATATAATTACTTTTAACTATAGCACCCATTTTTTAGCTTAGCCTTTGTAGTAATAATGTTTCAAGTAAGTTTGGGGATTTTGTTCAAATTTTCGATTCAATAGTACTATGGTATGATTAATTTTAAATCATTCAAAATTGAAGTAGCCTCTTAACCATTTACCATTTTCATTTTTCTAATATGCTCCTTGAATTATATTAGAACACTAAAAATATATTATTTTATATATTTATTTATTTACAAGTTTAAGCACTAATTTAACGAGTCATTTAAAATAATTATCAAACAAATCTATACTTTATATTAAAATTGTAAAATGATGATGTCATTAATATGTCTAATCCTTCCTTAAAAAAAAATTTAAAAAGAAAAACAAAAAATCTAGGACAGCTAGATGATGTCATTATTTCTAATTAATTTAGAATTAAAATAAAATATTAAATTAAACCAATTAAATATGTCTAATCCTTCCTTAAAAAAATTTTAGAAAGAAAAACAAAAAAATCTAGGACACCTAGATGATGTCATTATTCCTAATTAATTTAGAATTATAATATATTAAATTAAATCAATTAAATAAAATTAATACTAATATAATTATAATTAAAAATAAAATTAACTAAAATTAATTCAATTAATTCAATAAAAACATTTGTATACGGAGGTATATAACAAGAACAAAAAATAATTATGGTTTTTGCGAGGTTGAACCAGGTATTTCCAATCTTACTTTTAATGTTAATTAAATACGTAGTATCATTTATGACAAGGAAAATAGTAATTGTAATGAAAATTGAGAGATGGTGGTGGGAGAATGAATGTAGTTCATTTATTCTGGCCAAGTTAACAACGACAAGTTTCTTAGTCGAAATCTGTGGTCCAATGGGTAATTAATCTAAATGAATTTAGCAATTACATTCACTTAATACCTAAAACATATCATTAAACTGTTTCGTTTAAACAAACCCGTGATTCCACGGGTCATTTCACTAGTTTCAATCATAATTTTCATGTCATTCAGATTTTTAATCATTCAACGTCTAATCATTATGTTTTTACAAACATAAGCTACATATATTATGTTGTAAAGCCCCGGAATACTAAATCACCACAATATAAAAAAATGTTACATACTTCTATTTTATTGTACCGTGAAACAAAAACTTCGGAAAGAAAGGGAAGAAAACTAAATAACATATCCCTTGATGTTTTAAAGAGTTACTTTTTTCCAAACAATATAAAAAGGGAAGTAGATTAAAATAGCAAATTATTGAAGTTTAGAAATTTATTACTGTACTTTTTTTCCTTGTTATAGGGTAAGTTTAACTTTTTGCTAACAAATTTCAACAAAATCGCCCAAGTGCTACATTTCGACAAAAAGAGAATATATTTTAATTAAAGAAGAGCCCATCGTTCTCATCAATAAATAAAATGATCAAAATTCTTTCATTTCCAACAATCTAGAGGCCTAACCACCATAAAAGTTAAAAATGCCTAATTGTGTTGGTTTTAGTTGATGGTAATTTCTATTTCCACCAAATAGAACATGATAATATGGCCTCTAAAATAGCATATTAATACTACTGAAACTAAATTACATTGATAACCAGGGAAAAAATTGGGACCATAAAAGTGTTGGGAATCGTCAGGTTTTGGTTCAGATACAGGTGATAATGAATCGTCAGGTTTTGGTTCAGATTCGTCAAGTGAGTTTTATGTAACGAAAAATACAAATATGGATGTGAATTGTGAAGAACAGAAGAAGGATGTTCAACCTGAAAAACCTACTGTTAAAGTCGTGGAGGTCGATGATGATGAGGTTGAAGATGGTGAATTCACGCCGGATTCTGATCAGTCCCCGTCGGACACTGCTTCGATTTCCACACCAGAGTTCAATTTAAACGGAGTCCCAATGCCCGATAATTTTCAATCGCCGAGGTTGTCAGTTGCAGGTTCCAATGCTGATAGTGCAGGTCTCGAGGAAAGCAAGGGCACGCGTGTTTCTCCGTTTTCCAATTCGAGTTATAGTCGAACTCAAAATGGGCCAATACCTCCTATTGGGCCAGATTCCACCTGTGAGAATGTCATGGACAATCAGGCCCCAATCGAGTTAGACCTGGGCTCAGACCCTAGCCCAAAAGGAAAAGATTGTGCTGACTTATCGGAAGTCCATCCCGATCCAATATATTCTGCGGTAGTTCGTTTTCGTGTTAAAAGGAAAAAAACTCATCCTTTGATCAAAAGTCGTTTTATTAATTATGTATGGGGTAGGAGTAAAATGAAGCGCAACCGACGTCGAGATAATTTTCGATGGCACGAAAGATATTTTATTGAGAATGTGATGAACAACTCGGAGGAGGATATTGGTTGCTGCTCATGTTGCTCTTCTTGCGCGTCATCGGACTCGGAAACATAGCTGCTTTGTAGTCGTGTCGTGTTATCTCTAATGTCCTCGTGATTGTGTGCCTAGCTTATGTTTGTGTGTGCGTTCGAATCATGCGGTTCGTGTTGTTCGTGTTTTGTCTAGCTCCTTGCTAGTTTATTTCTCGTGTATTGGTTCTTTTTATTAATAAAAATTTACTTGCCTTCCAAAAAAAAAATAAAAGTGTTGGGAATGGTGTTGCGTATAAAACAAGTTCAACGCGCGAGATTCAGATTATGAATGAGTCTTTAAGCTAAGAGGATGAAAAAAAGGTAACGATTGGGGTATTAATGGTCAGGGCCGTCTCGTTAAAATTATGGGCTCTGTTCCGCATATATAAACTAGGCCTTTTGTATAATAAAATTTTTCATATGTAATAAATAATGAATTTAATAATACTAATAATCTCATAAGTACTAGCATCTTTCAAAATAAGGATTGTAAAAAACCTAATATGAACAATTATATATATATATATATATATATATATATATATATATATATATATATATATATATATATATATATATATATATATATATATATATATATATATATATATATAAGGGCAGGATCAATGGGGAAGTAACCAATCGGGGGGAAGCAAAGAAATTTTTTTTTTTTCGCTTTTTTGGGAATTTTTTTTCAGGCATCAAGATCACACGAAAATATGAACATTTAGAAAAGACACTTCATGATGAATGTTATTATTTAGGCGGTAAAACGATCCACAAAAATAACATTCAAGATAATATTGTTCGTGAAGAATGTTAACTTTTTTTTTTCTTCATGTTTTGTGAAGTAAAATTTAGCCCGATTTAGAGGTTTAGGGTTTAGGGTTTAGGGTTTGGTGTTTTGGGTTTGTTCCATAAACCCAAAACACCAAACCCAAAACTCTAAACCGTTCGTGTTAAAAACTCAATCTAAATCCTAAATCTAAACCCTAAACCCTAACTTTCTAAACCCTAATATCTAAACCCTATAAACCCTAATATCTAAAACCTCAACATACGCTCGAAAAACACGATAATTGTTATATATTAGTTCTTCGAGCGTTTTTCCGCCAAAATAAAAACATTTATCACAAAATGTCTTTATTAAATGTTCATATTTTCATCAAATCTATAATGTTCGTGAACAAAGTTTTTTCAAAAAATGAAAAAAAGAAAAAAGATTTTGCTTCCCCCCGATTGGTTACTTCCCTCTTGATCCTACCACTATATATATATATATATATATATATATATATATATATATATATATATATATATATATATATATATATATATATATATATATATATATATATATATATATATATATATATATATATATATATATGAACCGTGCAAAGTTGAATAGCGAAGGAAATAGGGAACCGCGTGTATGAGGTTTTTTTCTAGTACATTTTAATTATAAACTAGTTTAATACCCGCAATCTTGCGGGTTCGGTTAAGAAAATTTGTAAATGGATTTGTCACTAACTACTTAGTATTTAATATACATAAGACATTGTAACACATACTATCCACATTGCTTATGGAGTTTCATTAGGCTACTGCCATGTTCATTACTTACAAATTACAACCAACATAGTCATTAATTACTAAGATTTCATGGGGAAGAGAAGCGACGTTGTGGGATGTAATTAGATATTAGTATCAGACGATGTAAATAAATAACAAAAATTATAATTAATAACATCAAGTGGCTGACATTGGGCCTTAATGGTTCTAACCAGCAAATTATTAGTGTGTGTAGCTAGGTATAATTTTTATAAATTATATTATTGATACATCAAAAAGGAATGAAATAAATGTTTATAGTTGTAACAAATACTCGTATTAACCACCACAAGATAGTCCAATGGTTGGGGCCATGAATTCCTTGCAAAGAGGTATCAAGTTTGAATCATGTTAATGAAGAATATTTAGTGGTGGTCACGGATAACTTAGCGAAAATTTGTACATGTAAATCATTTAACATGTCAATGACAATTGGCAAGTTAGAAAACTTCGGCATAAAATGATTGTAAATTTTCTAATAGTGAGAATTGTTAAATATCAATTATCACTATGAAAATATATCTCATCAACAAATGTTGGTTGTTTACAACTGATAAAGAAACAAAAAAAATGTAAGTTTGTTGGATTTTAAAAAAATAAAGAAATTAACCTTATACTTAGCAACCTGTATCAAGTTTACACAACTTGACAAACCTTACAAACAACATATAAAAACTATAGATAATGAGGTGCTTGTTGTAATTGATGATGTTTAGTACCTTTTTTACATCTGTTTCTTGACCATTTTTCTACTCAAAACACAAAATTAAAACTCCTCTTCGGCTACTTCTTATTTTTGCAATCAAATTTCTCTGCATCTCCTTAATACTTTGAGGTCAATGAAGATCATCGACATTTTCAAAAAGACAGTCTGCATATGTAATAATATTGGGCATCCTTGGTCATAACATTTAATTTAAATTATATAAAAATCCAGTAAAAAGGCACAAGGATATAATTAATTAAAAAATTAGAGACAAGTACCATCATACCTTTGTTACAACTGGATAACTACCATGCTCACCCAAACCATCCACCAAGTATTCCATATCATTATTCATGGCGAATCACATCCTATCCATATCCAGATATTATAAAAAGACAGAACTATAACTACAAAAGTGTGTGATATTCACATAGCTCATACACTTACAGATTCAAGAGTCAAGACACCAATACCTATAAGTTTTTTGGCAAGTAAAAGTTCCAAAGTTCCAATCGCTAATAGATCTATTAAAGTGAGGGTCATTGCAGTGATCAATTTCCCATTTCAGATCCAACCTTATTCTAATAAGGTAACCTGATGGCTCTATGTAGGGTGAACATTTGGCTTATCTACCATTTGGGATATTATCATGATGCAAAAAAAAAGAAAAAAAAAACACATGTCATGATATAAGTTAAAAATGTTTTTAACAGTTTTAGCAATATAATACTAACATCATCAAGTTATTGGATAATACTGGTAATATCTTTTAAGAATTTCGATCTATAACATTTTTGGTATAGGCTAATCTTTTCTTCCATGCAGAGGCAAGTGACATCGAATGCGATTTGGTAAGTTAAAGGTAGTTCTGCTCTAGCATGAAAGGCAAAATGATGCAAAATGATTAACTGAAATATTTTTAATACGTATAAAAAATACCTCTAAAGAAAGATAATCGAAACTGATTGAATATAACTTTTACCTGTAAGGCATTAATCTCGACCGTAATTCCTTTCAGGCTCACATTGTTGCAGTTGCAAATCATAACCTTTTTTCGGCTCTTTGAGCGATAGGAACTACTGGCTGCTATGAGTGATGTTCATTCCAGGAACGTTGACCTACTATTGCTACTGAACTTGCTAATATAAACATAAACAAACTGTGTTTATATTAGCTACAAATCAAAAACTATGTAAAAGAAACAATGACAAAGAAAATAGAATATATATATATATATATATATATATATATATATATATATATATATATATATATATATATATATATATATATATATATATATATATATAATGAAAATACAAGTGTATAACAGAAGATAATCGTAACATACGTAGTGAAAAAAAATACAGAAAAATACAAAGATAATGACGATATAAGGCTATAACAGGGCCAACGAAATTGTACATATTTTGCATATTATATATGTAATTTAGGTCAAATGGTCAAATTTTGGTCACCTTAACTCTCTGCAACACAATTAAATATGTAATTTAGGTCAAATGGTCATAGTTCTGACAAGTTTAAGTATTACACTACTACAAGCAACAATTATAACTGTAGGGTTAGTGATCTAAAGATCGTATCCAACAACATGTACTTTGTCACGACATTCTCAGGTAATTTTTCCATAGTGCATCTATATAATCTTGCTCAAATGGATCTTCAATGGACTGTAACATCCCGTTTTTCCCGTACATATCGAAAGGTACATACTTAATCATTGTACATTTGTAACTTGCTAGACTATGCGTAAATGTCTAGATATATATATATATATACTTGATAATGTGTGCGAATACAAGTTTATACATGGGCTTTGTTAGCGTTAAGTCTTATGAGACTATTTGTTGAAGGTTAGGCGAATATAGGAAGCGAGATTTAAGTGTACGAATTAAATAATATCAAATTTTGTTTAAGGCTGTCGAAGTGTCCAGGTGGCGGCCAATGCCGCGCCGCGACACATTGGGCCGCGCCGCGGCATATAAAGCAAATCCAGATCAGCAATTGGATTAAGAAGGGTCGATTTTCCCCTTATGTGTCGCGCCGCGACAAAGGGGTCCGCGCCGCGGCATTTCAAGCGAACCAGGTTCAGAAAGTGGGTTAAGAGAGGTTGTTTTTCCTTCGTAATGTCGCGCCGCGACATATAGCGCCGCGCCGCGACAACTCTGCAGTTCTGACTCCGATTTTAGCTCAAATTGAATGACTTCAAGGGGCAAATTGGTAATTTCGCGTATAAATCAGATGGGAGCATTAAATCCCAACCACTCATCCATTTCATTTATTTCTTTTCTCTTTTCTTTCCAATTTCTCTCCCAAAACTTAAAACCCAATTGAATTAAAAGCAAGATTTGAGAGTGAAGGATTGAGGGTTGATCTTTGGAGCAAGATTTAAAGTTGTTCCTTGTGCCTCTAGCTACGCGTTGATAGTCTCGGTAAGTTCTAACTCTAAGTTTTGAGTTTTAATTAGTTTATGCTAGGGTTTTGTTCATTTGGAACTTATGTGACCCATTTGGGGTTAAAATGGGCGAACTTGGGTTGTGTTGATTAAAGAAAACCCAAATGGCCATAACCTAGGGTTTGGTCTTATGATTTGGGGTTATAAATGTTAAATGGCATTTTTAGTCACTAACACGCTTGTTAAAGTTGAAAGAGATGTTATTTGGGTCATGTTTGACAGGTTTGGTAGTGAAAGTGTTAAATGGATCCAAAATGGGTATGAATTAACCTAAGTTTGTGTTAGTTGATGTTAGTAGACTTAATTTACTAGCTTTAGTGATTAAAGTCGGGTCTTAGCCATTTAAGGGCGGTTTTGGTATGGTTGAGTCATTTAATGCGAATTGGGTCATTAAATGCTCAAGTAAGTGTAATGTGGTTAATTCCACTAGTTGTGTAATCGAATGTGTACTTATGTAATTAGGTACTTTGCTTTAAAGCCTTCGGAAGCATTTAAATCACCACCGAAGTGTTAAGGTGAGTGGAATAATTATATGCGTATGTATATAATGTATCTATTTGTTGTAGCGTGAAAGGTGTAGTGTCGAGGTGTTAAGACACCACGTTTCACGTGAAGAGTGTAGCATCGAGGTGTTAAGATGCCACTCGGGTGTAGCATCGAGGTGTTAAGATGCCACCTAGGAGTGTAGTGTCGAGGTGTTAAGACACCACTCCGTAAAAATAATGAGTGATGCATCGAGGTGTTAAGATGCCACTCGGGGTGATGTGCTGAGGTGTTAAGGTGCCACCCTAGGGGTTAGTGGTGCGAGGTGTTAAGTGCCCTAACGGATGTTACGAACACCGATGGCGTTTTCGCGAGCGCCGTTCCCTTGTACTATTGGTTAACCATGGTTATTTGTGTTGTAAGCATATTATATTATTCGAGTTATATTTATATGCGGATGTTATGCTAGCTTGGGGGTATTGGTGAATTATAGCTTGTTATTGCGACGGTAAGCTAATGTTGTTTGCTAGCGCGTTTGCGGTTGTGTAAGTGTATGCAAGTAGGTATAATTATATATGTATTCGTATAATTATTGCATTCACTAAGCGTTAGCTTACCCCTCTCGTTGTTTATCATTTTAGTTGCAGGCGAGGATAAAGGGAAGGGGATTGTCGGACACTAGATGTCCTTGATGATGTGCTTGTAGGAGCTTTTGGAAGTTGACCACCTTTTGGGTAGTTTAGTCCCAAACCATGCTCGTTGGGTCGTTTGGTTTATAAACTATCATTGTATTCGGTCAAACTTATATTTACTTAACTAATGGCCTTTGTGCCCTTTTGTAAACATTGGTAATGGTTGTATGGTTTAATGGAACTTGTGATTTGGTCTACATATTTAATTGGCGCGTAAATGTGTATTATAAAAAAAAAATTTATCGTACGGAGTACGGGTTGGGTTGTTTCAAGTGGTATCAGAGCATGGTCTAAGGGATTTAGGCGACTTGAGATAGGCGCCTAGACTTAGACTTTATTGTGTATGCGCGTTATGTGGGACTTGTAGGAGACGGGTCGGACCGGGAGTTGATTAGTGCTTAGGTTTATGTGAACTAACCTTGCGCTAATTGTTTTGTGTGGTGTTAGCAATCGTCAAGCAAGATAGACGTTGTACTAGCGAGTTAATGCGACGTGCTCACGTAACAATGATTAGCTACCATTGTTATGGGCGCAAATCGTGTCGAACAAGCAATGTACGACGATTGTCGAGCAAGATGGGGTAGTGTGGTGTATATGTATATACATACGAGTTATGTCTTTTGTTTCGCCGCTTAACCTACTTCGTTTTATAGAATGAAGACGAGAAACGGACCCGATCATGATAACGGAAGTACCAGTGAGGACGCCGAGTTTTCGGCCAAGGTTGAGGCCGTCTTTAAAAAGTTAAAAGCGAATTTTCTTACAGACGTCCGAAAAGTCTTCCAAGATTCGGTCGATGGGCAAGTGACCGATTTGATAAATGAACGAATGAAGGCCACTATCGAAGAGGCCCTTGATGCTAAAAACATTTATCCTCGTGGTGAAGGAGGTGAAGGAAGGCGGGACTTCCACTACAAGAATTTCAAGGACGCTCAACCCCCGATGTTTAATGGGGTACGAGATCCTTTAAAAAAAGTACATGTTGGATCTCCGACATCGAGGGAGCTTTCCGTACCTCGGAATGTCCTCCCGAGAAGAAGGCGAGGTATGGCTCTAGCATGCTACGAGAAGAGGCTAAGTTATGGTGGGATGATAAAATCAACTTGTATGGTGAGGAACAATGTATGGGCTTGACGTGGGAAGAGTTTAAGAAGGAGTTTTTCAAGGAATACCGAACTTCTTCCGATCTCGATAGAATCCGGGACGAGTTGCACCATTTGCAACAAGGCTCAATGGACTTAGTTACTCTTAAGTCTACATTCTTGGCAAAGACTCGTTTTTGTCCGGAATATGTTGGTGACGATCATAAGCTCATGAAGGATTTCTACCGTACTTTGAATGATGAGTACAAGGGGAAGATTAGTCGGGGTATGGCTAAGTCTTTTGATGAATTGTTCGAGTTGGCTCGGGGTTTTGAGCCGGAGGTTCCAAGAAAGAGTGATTTCATGTTTTCCAAAAGAAAATTTGAAGGTTTTAGTTACTCTAACGCCTCAAGCAAGAAGAGCAAGAGCAAGAGGGGGGCCGAAAGTGTCAATAGTGCAAGAAGGGCACTACCGGCGGGTTTTCTTATACGTGCTACAATTGTGGGCAACCGGGTCATATGGCTCGTGAGTGTCCGAAACCACGTTCCGGGAACAAAGTCACTTGTTTTAATTGTGGCAAAGAAGGGCATAAGAAGCCGGAGTGTCCCGACTTGCGAAACGACAATGTGAAACGGTTAGAGAAGGCGGCGGGTACGGCTAGGGGTCGCAACTATTTGATGACCAATGATGAAGCCAAACAATCGCACGAAGTTGTCTCAGGTACTTTCATAGTTAACTCTAATCCGGCACGGATACTTTTTGATAGTGGGGCTAATTTGTCCTTTGTGTCGCCTCGATTTGTGCCTAAGTTAAATAAACCGCTAGTTAAGTTAAGTCATCCGGTAGAAGTTGAAATAGCGGATGGCAAGACGGCGCTAGTGGTTGATGTGTGTAAGAATTGTAATGTTGTATTTGGTTCCGAAACGTTTAAGATCGATCTTATTCCGATGACTTTGGGTGATTTTGATATTGTTATTGGTATGGATTGGCTCGATCTTAATAGAGCCGATATTGCATACCATGATAAATTCATTAGGGTGAAGACCCCAAGTGGGGGAGAATTAATTATTCATGGCGATAAGCGAAGGAGACTTGTACCGATATGCACTTTTGCACGGGCACGTCGTTTCCTTGTTAGTGGTGGCATGGCTTTTCTTGCTCATGTTGTTGATACTCGCAATGAGCCACCACCTATTCGTGAAATTCCGGTTGTTAGTGAATTCGAAGACGTTTTTCCGAACGAATTACCGGGTGTTCCGGTGGAAAGACAAGTTGAGTTTCGTATTGAGTTGGTTCCGGGAACTACTCCCATTGCTAAAACTCCTTATCGTTTAGCACCAACGGAAATGCAAGAGTTGTTAAATCAAACCCAAGAGTTGCTCGAGAAGGGTTTTATTCGACCGAGTGCTTCGCCATGGGGCTCTCCGGTGTTATTTGTGAAGAAGAAAGATGGTAGTATGCGTATGTGCATTGATTACCGTGAGTTGAATAAAGTGACGATCAAGAATCGTTATCCATTACCTAGGATTGACGATTTATTTGATCAACTTCAAGGTGCAACGTATTTCTCTAAGATCGACCTACGGTCCGGCTATCACCAAATGCGGGTCCATGAGGAAGACATAGAGAAAACGGCTTTTCGAACGCGTTACGGGCATTATGAGTTTGTAGTTATGCCCTTTGGTCTTACGAATGCACCGGCGGCATTCATGGATCTTATGAACCGAGTGTGCCAACCTATGTTGGACAAGTCGGTAATAGTGTTCATTGACGACATACTAGTCTACTCGAAAAGTATGAACGAACATGAACATCATTTGCGTGAAGTATTGAAGACGCTACGAAGGGAGAAGTTGTATGCAAAGTTCTCCAAATGTGAATTTTGGCTAAGGGAAGTTCAATTCCTTGGTCATATCGTGAACGAAAACGGGATTCAAGTAGATCCGGGGAAGATCGAAACGGTGAAGAGTTGGGGACGACCGACTACGCCTACGGAAATCCGAAGTTTTCTCGGATTGGCCGGTTATTATCGTCGGTTTATCCAAGACTTTTCTAAGATTGCTTCTCCATTGACGAAGTTGACGAGAAAGAATGCTAGGTTTAATTGGGAGAACGAGCAAGAGATTGCTTTTCAATTGTTAAAAGAGAAGTTGTGTCAAGCTCCGGTGTTAGTGTTACCAGAAGGTGTTGAAGACATGGTGGTTTATTACGATGCTTCCTTAAATGGTCTCGGGTGTGTTCTAATGCAAAGAGGTAAAGTCATCGCTTATGCCTCTCGACAATTAAAGGAACATGAAACGAGGTATCCGACTCATGATCTTGAGTTGGCGGCGGTAGTACATGCATTGAAAATTTGGCGCCATTACTTGTATGGTGTCAAGTGTACGATTTATTCGGATCATAAGAGTTTGAAACATCTCTTTAATCAACGAGATTTGAATTATCGCCAACGTAGGTGGATGGATGTGGTGAAAGACTACGATTGTGAAATACTTTATCATCCGGGTAAGGCGAATGTGGTCGCGGATGCGTTGAGTCGAAAGAGTCAACATCCGGCGATAAAAATGGGGTCGTTACGTTTGATTATTACCAACGACTTTCTTGAAAAGCTTGGTGAGATTCAAATAGAGGCTTATGTCCACAACAAGCATACGCAGCGAATCGTGGGCCAATCGGAGTTTATTACTATGGGTCCGCGTGGTTTGTTGTCCTTCCAAAGAAGGGTGTGGGTGCCTAAGATGGGTGATTACCGACGAGTGCTACTTGATGAAGCACATAAGTCAAAATACTCCATTCATCCGGCGCGACGAAAATGTATCTTGACTTGAAGAAAGATTATTGGTGGCCGGGCATGAAACGTGATGTTGTGAAGTATGTTGAGCAATGTGTCACGTGTTTACAAGTAAAAGCCGAACACCAAAAGCCGTATGGTAAGTTGAAACCGTTAGAAATCCCGAAATGGAAATGGGAGCACATTACCATGGATTTCATAACAAAGTTACCTAAGACGGCGAGAACCCAATTTGATATTATTTGGGTGATAGTTGACCGGTTGACGAAAAGTGCTTTGTTTCTTTCCATTAAAGAAACGATATCGTCGGAGACCTTGGCTAAGTTGTTTATCAAGGAAGTGGTCGCTCGACATGGGGTTCCTATATCTATTATATCGGATCGAGATACCCGTTTTACATCTCGGTTTTGGGAAAAGTTTCATGAAGATATGGGCACGCAATTGAAGTTGAGCACGGCGTATCATCCTCAAACGGACGGTCAAACCGAACGTACGAATCAAACATTGGAGGATATGTTACGTGCGTGTATTATTGATTTTGGTGGTAGTTGGGACGAGCACTTACCTTTGGTGGAATTCTCGTACAATAATAGTTATCATACTAGTATCGGGATGCCACCGTATGAGATGCTTTATGGGCGAAGGTGTCGAACCCCGATTTGTTGGGGTGAAGTGGGTCAAAGGGAAATCGGGAGTACCGATTTGGTCTTAGAAACGAATAGCAAGATTGATATGATTCAAGAGCATTTGAAAAAGGCTCAAGATAGACAAAAGTCGTATGCCGACAAACGTAGACGAATGATCGAATTTCAAGAAGGTGACATGGTGATGCTTAAGGTTTCGCCATGGAAAGGTGTTATTCGGTTTCGAAAACGAGGAAAGTTAGCTCCTCGGTTTATCGGTCCGTTTAAGATTTTAGCTCGTGTTGGCGAAGTTGCATATCGTTTGGAATTACCCGAAGAGCTTGCGGGGATCCATAATACATTTCATGTTTCCCATCTCCGTAAGTGTCTTGCGGATGATTCTTCATGGGTGCCTTTAGACGAGATCGAGCTAAACAATAAATTAGAGTATATTGAGAAGCCGATTGCTATACTCGATGAGAAGGTCAAAAGGTTGAGAAATAAAGAGGTTAGGACTTTTAAAGTTCAATGGCGTCGTAGTAAAGGTTCTGAGTTTACTTGGGAGCCCGAAGAATTTGTGTTGGTTTATCTTCCCTCTTGTCATGCGGCTTGGATCGCGAGGACGCACTCCGATTCAAGTGGGGGAGAGTTGTAACATCCCGTTTTTCCCGTACATATCGAAAGGTACATACTTAATCATTGTACATTTGTAACTTGCTAGACTATGCGTAAATGTCTAGATATATATATATATATATATATATATATATATATATATATATATATATATATATATATATATATATATATATATATATATATACTTGATAATGTGTGCGAATACAAGTTTATACATGGGCTTTGTTAGCGTTAAGTCTTATGAGACTATTTGTTGAAGGTTAGGCGAATATAGGAAGCGAGATTTAAGTGTACGAATTAAATAAAATCAAATTTTGTTTAAGGCTGTCGAAGTGTCCAGGTGGCGGCCAATGCCGCGCCGCGACACATTGGGCCGCGCCGCGGCATATAAAGCAAATCCAGATCAGCAATTGGATTAAGAAGGGTCGATTTTCCCCTTATGTGTCGTGCCGTGACAAAGGGGTCCGCGCCGCGGCATTTCAAGCGAACCAGGTTCAGAAAGTGGGTTAAGAGAGGTTGTTTTTCCTTCGTAATGTCGCGCCGCGACATATAGCGCCGCGCCGCGACAACTCTGCAGTTCTGACTCCGATTTTAGCTCAAATTGAATGACTTCAAGGGGCAAATTGGTAATTTCACGTATAAATCAGATGGGAGCATTAAATCCCAACCACTCATCCATTTCATTTATTTCTTTTCTCTTTTCTTTCCAATTTCTCTCCCAAAACTTAAAACCCAATTGAATTAAAAGCAAGATTTGAGAGTGAAGGATTGAGGGTTGATCTTTGGAGCAAGATTTAAAGTTGTTCCTTGTGCCTCTAGCTACGCGTTGATAGTCTCGGTAAGTTCTAACTCTAAGTTTTGAGTTTTAATTAGTTTATGCTAGGGTTTTGTTCATTTGGAACTTATGTGACCCATTTGGGGTTAAAATGGGCGAACTTGGGTTGTGTTGAGGAAAGAAAACCCAAATGGCCATAACCTAGGGTTTGGTCTTATGATTTGGGGTTATAAATGTTAAATGGCGTTTTTAGTCACTAACACGCTTGTTAAAGTTGAAAGAGATGTTATTTGGGTCATGTTTGACAGGTTTGGTAGTGAAAGTGTTAAATGGATCCAAAATGGGTATGAATTAACCTAAGTTTGTGTTAGTTGATGTTAGTAGACTTAATTCACTAGCTTTAGTGATTAAATTCGGGTCTTAGCCATTTAAGGGCAGTTTTGGTATGGTTGAGTCATTTAATGCGAATTGGGTCATTAAATGCTCAAGTAAGTGTAATGTGGTTAATTCCACTAGTTATGTAATCGAATGTGTACTTATGTAATTAGGTACTTTGCTTTGAAGCCTTCGGAAGCATTTAAATCACCACCGAAGTGTTAAGGTGAGTGGAATAATTATATGCGTATGTATATAATGTATCTATTTGTTGTAGCGTGAAAGGTGTAGTGTCGAGGTGTTAAGACACCACGTTTCATGTGAAGAGTATAGCATGGAGGTGTTAAGATGCCACTCGGGTGTAGCATCGAGGTTTTAAGATGCCACCTAGGAGTGTAGTGTCGAGGTGTTAAGACACCACTCCGTAAAAATAATGAGTGATGCATCGAGGTGTTAAGATGCCACTCGGGGTGATGTGCTGAGGTGTTAAGGTGCCACCCTAGGGGTTAGTGGTGCAAGGTGTTAAGTGCCCTAACGGATGTTACGAACACCGATGGCGTTTTCGCGAGCGCCGTTCCCTTGTACTATTGGTTAACCATGGTTATTTGTGTTGTAAGCATATTATATTATTCGAGTTATATTTATATGCGGATGTTATGCTAGCTTGGGGGTATTGGTGAATTATAGCTTGTTATTGCGACGGTAAGCTAATGTTGTTTGCTAGCGCGTTTGCGGTTGTGTAAGTGTATGCAAGTAGGTATAATTATATATGTATTCGTATAATTATTGCATTCACTAAGGGTTAGCTTACCCCTCTCGTTGTTTATCTTTTTAGTTGCAGGCGAGGATAAAGGGAAGGGGATTGTCGGACACTAGATGTCCTTGATGATGTGCTTGTAGGAGCTTTTGGAAGTTGACCACCTTTTGGGTAGTTTAGTCCCAAACCATGCTCGTTGGGTCGTTTGGTTTATAAACTATCATTGTATTCGGTCAAACTTATATTTACTTAACTAATGGCCTTTGTGCCCTTTTGTAAACATTGGTAATGGTTGTATGGTTTAATGGAACTTGTGATTTGGTCTACATATTTAATTGGCGCGTAAATGTGTATTATAAAAAAAAAAAATTTATCGTACGGAGTACGGGTTGGGTTGTTTCATGGACACAATAGGGTGGCTACAAAAGTACAAAGGACTTGTAAAGATCTTTGAGTTGTACTCTTGAAATATAAACCGAATCTTGATTCACTATAAAATAATTAGTACTCTTGAAATATCATATCACCACGAATTGGACCATTTTTTAGTCAATTGATAAAATTTGCCAGATCAGGTAATTCGGTTATAATTGTTAACGAAAGTTATAATTTCTGCGTTGAGCGATTTAAAGTAGTCACATTTCCTGTGTAACCAGCTTGAGCTATGGCTGTATTGAGCAACTCAAGGCCCTCCTTGTTTTCTAAAACCTCAAACACACATTATCATGTTAGAAGCTGCTAATAAGTTGTGCTAGAAAATTAAACCGGTGCACAAAGTGATATATGAAACTGGGAAACCATGATTACCTGATTAGGAGCAAAACCACCTTCATTACCAACATATGTTGCATCCTGCCCATATCTCTACTTAATAACAGACTGCGAACAAAAAAAATT
The DNA here is from genome assembly GCF_046630445.1 of Rutidosis leptorrhynchoides. NCBI lineage: Eukaryota > Viridiplantae > Streptophyta > Magnoliopsida > Asterales > Asteraceae > Rutidosis > Rutidosis leptorrhynchoides. Next base: position 238,539,094 of record NC_092333.1, on the reverse strand, counting down.
AAAGTTTACTTTGAGTATTCATACACTAAAATATATAGTATACAATAGCAGTACAAATAACATGGTTAAATTTGGAAACCGCATATTCAAATAACGCATAAATAAATTAATATATATCAGCATTAGGGGCCCCGAATAATATTCAATTAACAAACACATATTAAGTCTATAGTAATGACCTCTATACATATTATGTATAACTCATAGCTGTTTAAGAAAACATCTACAAAAATCAAAGTACGCAAATACGATATCTAAAATGGGTTTAATAACTCACTTCCAACGGAGTTGATTCTTCATAAGAACTCATCATAAACCTATTTAACCCCAAGTGTTTCGCAAGTAGAAATTTGTGACTCCAATAGATCAATTAACCTGGAAGTCAAAATCAGAAATCACAAGAAAATTTTTTGTCATAGAGGGTTGAATGTATAGTGAAGAGATGGAAGCCTCATATGCATTACCTGACTTATAGAAGACCTCTGGCATTTGAAAGAAAAAAACTATACGGTGAAGCAAATTTGTTTAAACATATGGAAAAAAAAAAGTTGTTAAAAACCTATATGGTGAATAAACAACAATAACAGCAACAAAGTAAATAAAAATACAGAATAGGGAGGTACTGACCATAGGATGCCAAATCCTATTATATATGCTGAAATCCATCATTTCGTTTTTACACATATTAACATTAATAGATAGTTAAATCCTCAAACAATATGATTTCGATTAAATACCAAACAGTAATAGTGAATATAGTTGCAAATTAGCCCAAATTTTTATTGATGAAACCAAGTAGCTGCAGTTTATTAGCCCAATTAGTAATTATTAATTACATTATGCGTTCTTTAATTAGTAATTATTTTGAAAACGGTACTGATTGTTTACAAACCCATTATAAAATAATGAGTAATTAAAAATATATAAATGAAATTATCATCACATAACTGCTACTTAAGTATCATCATAGTACTGATAAAAAGGTTTAAGAACTTTATAATGAAATCAACCTATTGTACTGTATATAGATAGAAATTACTCCACTGTTACTGTATATAGATAGAAATTACTGTTCTGACCCATCATTCCACCGGCCTTACCCTACCATATTTCCACCTCTACTTTATACAACAAAAAAGCTGAAGGTGAATATCGTCGTTAAACATAGCTTTATATTGAATTATATCAGAATTTATATTGCTAAGCTAGTATTGGTGTACCAGTAAGAGAGCAATAATCTGTATGCCAGCCACACCATGATGACATGAAGTCATTGTCTTTGCGATCATTACTGCAAGAAAAACTGTTTTGGATGGCTAATTGGGTACTGGATCAAGCTTGGCCTCACATGTACGGAACCTCCTAAATCATTGTAAGTAGGCTTAGTTAGTCATATTACGACATATATTAGTTATTAAAAAGAAAACATGATATCGTTAGGACAATGACCTTCTTTCTCATTTTTCCCAGATGACCCACCCACTTTGCGTAGCTATTTACCAAACTGACATGCCTTGACAGATAATAGGCTGCCCATTTATGGCTTCTCCATACTAAACTACGTTATACATATTTAATAGGATAAGCTTGTAAGTTGTAATAGTGCTGATGTAAAAGAATATGTACCCAGTTTCAGCATAAATATAATACAAAGGGCCTTTATGACACCGAGAACGAAAAACAATATGTCCAATGCCTTCATTAAGCAACATATCTTACTTTTTCATCATTGTTCATTCACAAGAAGAATACTAAGTATTTACATAGATTTAACTAATATATATGTAATAATAGTGAAGGGATATTGATAAGAAATACAAAGGGGTTATGAGACTTTGATTCGCATACACGGATCAGGTTATTGATGGACAAGTTAAGATAAATAAACATTAAATAAAGATACATGGCACTGGTATATGAAATTTAACTGCTATTGATATTTGAAAGCAAAATTAGAGATAAACCTGAATAAAGATTCATAGTACATGTATATGAAAGCGACTGCACTTTGTAGCCTACTGTTCAGCTGTTATCCAACCCACTCATTTACCATTCCTATGACAACCCAAAATCAATGTCAAACACATGAAAAAAATTAATAACTTGAATGTGAACTTGCACAAGCCGTTATCTAACCCATTGATGTACCATTCTTGTTTGAAAGCCAATATCAATGTCACAAACCATTCCTATTTCACCATTTGCTGTAAATAATCAGAATATGTTAATTGGGCGTAATTCTTGTTGTTCTTAAGGAAAGAAACAAAATTAGGGTTTTGATTTTAAACTAACAAAGTAACGAACAGATTCAAAATTTAGGGTTTTAAATCATGTATATGGTATCTTCATAAATAGCTTGAAATATGGATACATCGATACATTAGACATCAATATCGTAGCAAATAGATTTCATAGGCAGAAAAAAAATCTTTGCTTCTTATCTTCTGCAGCAAAATTTATAAAAGTAAGAACATGCTGATAAGTTTTATAATTATGCTGGAGAAATATGGAACTTTCAAGGCCAGACTTCAACCCAAATCATGTTTTGGAGGTTTATAGTTGTCAGTTGGTTTCGAGTAAAATAAGAAGCAAGCATGATAAACAAAGGTTGTTGCTTTTTTGTTTTATATATATCTCATCCAAATCCAAATATAAATTATTCCAAAATATAAGATTTGAGTTATTGAAGATCAAGTGATAACCAGGTATGAACTTAAGTAAATAATACTGTGATATCATAAATATCACAAATCAATGAATTAATAAAGAAGGAAAACTAATTAAGGATGAATGAGTTAAATACAAGAACACAACCAAGATCTAAAATTCAAAACTTGTTCGCAAAAAAGATTTAAATACAATACCTGACATGAATGATCTCTTTCTTACTGAAATTAGCTTGTAACGAATCGTAACCCCCAATTTTGAATTTGTAGATTGTAAGGAAGCATTCTGGAAACCATAAATTGAATGTGTAAATTGAAATAGCAAGAAAGGAACAAATGTTCGACGGTTTATAATATATACGGTTTTAATAAATTAAACTGAAATGAACGGACGTTTTAATAGGAAAGAGAGATGTCAAATTTGTGATTCTTCAATACCTTTGACAATTGTACCTAGATTTCTTCAACGATCTCTTCCTTTGAGACTTTACAATGATTCATGAAGATTTAAGGTTTATCAAGCATAAATTTGAATCATTATAAACAATCAAATTCAAAAAATATAGACAATACAGATTGAATTGGTGTTTGCCTGTGACCAGCGCAACAACCATTGACACAACAAAAGTAAGGGAAACACTAAATATCGATGAAGAAGGAAGAGAGAAATCATCAACAAACAAACCTGAAAGATGAACGATGAAGAATATGAAAAATTGGCAGAAGCATGTGGAAGAATTAGATTGCAAAATTAAATTCTAAAATTTAATTGTTCTTCTCCATTTCAGTGTGAATTCGAAAGTTTAAGACGTGGATGAAGATTCAATTCACATTCAAATTCTCTGATGGTGATGAACGGAATGATTTTAGGGTTGGAGCTATAAAATTTTGAGGGTGATAACTGTGAGGGGAAGTTTTAAAGTGTAACCGTTAAGTTTGAAGAGGAAGTTTACGGATGGTTAGGTAGAAGTTTGAACTGATTGAATTAAGGTTAAAATAGTTAACTTAACAAAATCCTTAGTTAAGATAGTAAGGTCCTAGTTAAGACAAATCGTATCCGTTAGATCAATTTTTTTAAGGGTGGGGATTTAATTTTAAAGGGTTTTTTTTAAAAGTATTAACTAATATGGACTTTGTTTTAATAGATATAAAAGAAGATTTTCTGGACTACATAATGTGGTGATCACTATACCTAATATATATTGGATTTTTTTAGGGCCCTTATGGATTATGGGCCATGTTCCATGACACATTTAGAACATGCTCAAATCCGCTCATGTTAATGGTTAGAAGAACGTAGAGCATGCATATTAAATCTATGGGTTATCAACTAGAAGTTTTTCGATCATGACCGCAGATTCTCGACCTCACACAGTCATGGAGTAAATTAACCCGGTAATTGCAACTTGCAACTCAGACAATATGTAATGAATTATGTATTGTTTACTTAGTTATATGTATATTGAATGGATATAGTTTTAGGGTCGAGTACAATTATAGATGTTATTAGTGGTGGAACTTGAACATATAATAATAATAATATATTTTAGGGGTTGAAAATTTATACTTAGTATATACGCTTTTTATACGTTTCTCGATCAAAATATTGATCCTTATTGTAGATCACTTCAACTAATTTCTTGAACTTAACGATACTATTTAGTTTAAAATTAATTTTAGATGAAAAATGGTCGAAATCTACAGAAAAATATAAGTAACTTGTTAATAAATGCAATTTCGTCACATCTTCTCATATGAACTTCGATTTAGTTGATACAAAAGACCAAACGTTCATAATTCAAAGGATTACAAAATCTGTTACTTACTCAAAAGTAAGTAGGGTGACTCTTAGGACTTCCATTCGGATCTAAACAAAGCATCATCCACATAAAATAAGTGAGAAAGTTTTATACCTTGGTTACCAATCGGTGCACCTTTTAAACTCATAACCGTACGGCTTTTCTCAAGTTCAAGTGTAAGTCCTTTATTACAATAAGAAATAAAATGGACTTAAGAGATTACTTTGTCTTAATATATAAACCATAAAAAAAGGCAGTGTAAAATGACTAAATAGTCGGAATGAAATGAACAATGACCCATCCTTTTCTAATTGATAAGTATATTCGTTAGTTAATCGTGAAAGGTATTTTGTATTGTAGCTCATGTGGCAATAGCCTCCCATGGGGTGCATCATTGCACACAAGGTTGCCCCTTAACTCTTGAATTCCACCCAAGGGTGCCTTCCGCACATCGCGTTGCAAGGGCAGTGGGTGAGAGGGGGGTTTACCGCCCATGACCTCGGATTGGGCCGAGTTTTCTCTGGGCAGCAGTTGGAGGCGGAATATTCAATTGCACGATAATAACGCGTGGGTGGTTTAGTCCATTGGGTAATTCGAAACTGATGTTGAAAAAAATATATATTGTTATAATTCAGTAGGCTTATAACTACCTTTAGTGGTTTGATTTATGTTATAATTCAGTAGGCTTATAACTACCTTTAGTGGTTTGATTCTTGATTAAGAATACTAATAATGAAGTGTAAGAACAAAGATGATAATGGAGAGAAAGAACGAAAACACTTTGTAAGTGTGAGAAATGGTGCAAGTGTTTTAGCTTGCAATACATGACTATTTATACAAAAACAAAGCTACATAATATTGACTAAGTATTGGTACAAAAGTGACTATCAACATATAAATAATATTGTTATTATTATAACACTCCCCCTTGGATATCAATTTTGTTTTATTGAAGATCAACTATAAGTTACTGCCTCGTTAAAAACCTTGCTAAAGAAAACCCAATGGGAAAAAACTTTAGCTAAGGGAAAAAGAGTGCAGCATGGAGTTGACTCCCCCTCAAGTAGACATCATTGAGTCGTCACATCTTTTGAACTTGACTCATGCCAATATTGTGAACGTGTGTTCTGAAAATAGCAGTTGACAGTGCTTTGGTATAAAGATCAGCAGAGTTGTTGATTGAACGTATCTCATTTCAATCTGGTTGGCCTTTATGAGATCTTAAGTATATGAGAAGAATCCGAGGTTTTCATCTGAAACTGTATCATCTAAATCTTTTATGTACAAGTTTAGCCCCTGTGATTTGTCTAAAGTCTCCTTCATGGTTTGCTCAAACCCTTTTTTCAATTCCTATTCCCTTTTAATCTTTTCTGAGCCTTACCAACATACCATTCTTTTCCATCAAACTTATGACCGTTAAGACCGTCTATGGCTTTGGCGCCTCGTCAGCATTTATATTTTGTTATGTCACTTTTGATACTCTTCTTTCATTTGTAATATGCAAGCTGCATTATCTTTATATATAGTTGTTGGTGAAGATAGTTGTTGGTCTTTTATAGCGTTCTAGTCCATAAGAATCAATAATGATTTGTGTCATTGATCTCAACAAACACATTTCCGAGTAGTTTCATATAATGCAATCACTTCGTCATGATTTGATGATGTTGCAATAAGTGTTTGTTTTAAGAACGCCATGATTTTGTGGTACCTCCATTTAGGAATACATATCCAGTTTGAGATTTAGCTTTATGTGGATCAGATAAATAACCTGCATCTGCATAACCAACCAAATCTTGTTTTGATTCGTTAGAATAAAATAATCCTAAATTAGTATTTCCTCTAAGGTATCAAAATATGTGTTTGATCCCATTCCAGCGTCTTTTGGTAGGAGCTGAGCTGAACCTTGCCAACAAATTAACTGCAAAATAAATGTCAGGTCTTGTACAATTTGTAAGATACATAAGAGCTCCAATTGCATTAAGATATGGTACTTCTGGTCCTATGATATCTTCATGATCTTCACAGGGACGAAATGGATCAGTGTCAACATTAAGTGATCTAACAACCATAGGAGTACTTAATGGTTTTGCCTTGTCCATATTGAAACATTTTAAAATATTTTCTGTATAAGTCGTTTGATGTACAAGTAAACCATTAGGCATATGCTCAATCTGCAAACCAAGGCAATACTTGGTTTTTCCGAGATCTTTCATTTCAAATCTTTCTTTAGAAGTTGAATGGCTTCATGGATCTCTTTATTTGTACCTACGATGTTAAGATCATCGACATAAACGGCTATGATCACATATCCGGATGTTGTTTTCTTAATAAGAACACATGTTCAAATAAGATTATTTGTATACCCTTTTTCTTATTAAGTAATCACTTAATTAGTTTATTGTATCAACCCATATAAAAATCTTTGTGACTCAATGAAATACATTTCTTTGGATTTTGCATTAGATGCTTCTGATACCTTGAACCCTTCATGGATATTCATGTATATATCACTATCAAGTGATTCATTTAAATAAGTAGTAATAACATCCATGAGATGCATTTCTAATTTTCTTTAGAAACTGTTAGGCTGATTAAGTATCTAAAAGTAATTGCATCCATAACAGGATAATAAGTTTTCCTCATAATCTATTCATGGTCTTTGAGAGAAATCTTGAGTTACAAGTCTAGCTTTACCTTGTAACTTCATTTTTTTTTTCTTTTTCGAATAAAAATTCATTTTATATCTCATACGTTTCACATCTTTAAAAGTGATAACGATTGATCCAAAAACTTTTCTTTTATTGAGCGATTCTAATTCAGCTCGTATTGCTCCTTTCTATTGAGTCCAATCATGCCTATATTGACATGCAATGACAGATTTTGGTTCCAGATCATCATCTTTATTCATGATATCATTGTAAGATTATATGAAAAATCAATATTTGTCATTTTGTTTCGGCTCCATAATATTGCATAATTTATTGCAATTTATGTATTAACATCGTCAATATCCTCTGTAGAAGGAATATTGATTTGTGGTTCTTCTTGAACACATTCTTTTACCTCATTATCAGCTGATTTTCTTTTTCGAGGATTTTTTTCTTTTGAACCAATTGGTCTCCCACGTTTCTGGCGTGGCAAAGACTCAAGAGTGACATTATTGCCAGCTTTTGGAATTCCAATTCGAGCTGGAGCATTTGATGTTGGTATATATGATTTGGTTACTCTTTTTATATCTGTAAATGCATCAGGCAATTTATTCGCAAGTTCTTGCATATGCATTATTTTTTGAACTTCGATCTCGCATTCTTTTGTACGAGGATCAAGATACATTAATTGAGGTTCACACCATGAAACATCATTTTCTTTATTTTTTATTTCTTCCCCTAATCTAGAGAACAATATTTTATTAAAATGACAATCAGCAAAACGTGCTGTATAAACATCACCAGTCATGGGTTCAATATATCTTATGATTGAAGATGTTTCATATCCAACATATATTCCCATCCTTCTTTGAGGACCCATTTTAGTGCGTTGTGGTAGTGCGATAGGAATATAAACCGCACAATCAAATGTTCTAAGATGGAAAATATTTGGCTCTCGACCAAAATTAAGTTGGTAATGGAGAATACTTATGACTTGCACTTGGTTTAATGCGAATTAATATCGCATCATGTAAATTTACATGTCCTCATATAAATATTGAGAGTTTTGTACTCATTACCAATTGTCTAGTTATTAGCTGCAAGCGTTTATCTATTGATTCAGCTAAATCAATTTTGTGTATGCACATGAGCAACTGGATGTTCAACAACAATCCCTGTAGACATATAATAATCATTAAATGCTTGAGATGTTAACTCACCAGCATTATCAAGTCTCATCCTTTTAATAGTGTAATCGGAATAATGTGTTCTCAATTTAATAATTTGTGCAAGAAACTTTGCAAATGCCATATTATGGCTTGATAACACACAAACATGAGACCATCCGCTAGATGCGTCTATTAGAACTATGAAATATCAAAATGGCCCACATGATGGATGAATTTGACCATATATATAACCTTGAATTTTTTCATGAAACATTGGTGATTCTTTCTAAATATTCTTTTCATTAATCACCATATGTGCTTTTCATTAATCAACATATGTGCTTTTCATTAATCACCATAAGTGCTTTTTCATTAATCACCATATGCGCTTTTCATCATATATCCTTTTTACCATATGCGCTTTTAATCATATGCGTTGTGCTTTTCATCATATGCACTTTTCATCATATGCGCTTTTAATCATATGCGCTGCGCTTCTCATCATATGCGCTTTTCATCATATGCACTTTTTATCATATGCGCTTTTAATCATATATCCTTTTCACCATATGCGCTTTTAATCATATGCGCTGTGCTTTTCATTATATGCACTTTTTATCATATGCGCTTTTAATCATATATCCTTTTCACCATATGCGCTTTTAATCATATGCGCTGTGCTTTTCATCATATGCACTTTTCATCATATGCGCTTTTAATCATATGCGCTGCGCTTTTCTTCATATGCGCTTTTAATCATATGCGCTGCGCTTTTCATCATATGCGCTATATGCGCTGCGCTTTTCATCATATGCGCTTTTTATCATATGCGCTTTTAATCATATGCGCTGCGCTGTTCATCATATGCGCTTTTTGGTGCTACATATATATTTGTCATTTTCGGTTATCATTGACTGATAATCATATCCATTATGATATATATCAGAGAAACTTAACAAATTTCTTTTTGATTTGGGAGAAAACAAGGGATTGTTTATCAGAAAATTTGTACCATTTGGTAATATGAATTTTTGCCTTTTCCGTTCCTTATATCAAGCTTGCAAGACCTGATATAGTATTTATAATTCCTTCATTTGATTTAAATCAATGAAATATTTCTTAGATTTGATCATAGTGTGTATGTTACCACTATCTGCAATACATAGATCTTTACCATTTAATTGATGTTGTATTTCAGCAGGATTCATACTAAAACTTCAAATAAGATAAGTAAATAATTAGTTATATTTCAGTAAGATAATTAAATTATATTTCCTGCAAACAAGTTACAATTTGAAGTACATAAAAGATAACACTTAATAAACATATGCGTTATGGTCTAAAACCATTTATTTATGAGTGATACATAACAAGCTAGGCATCTTAGAAAATTCAAACCATTCAAGTCTCAAGGTAGCTCAGGGTTTATTTAATCAAGATTTTTCAACAGATTCACTCTCATTTTCTTTTCTTTTGGGACTTATTTGTAGAGCTAAACAAGATGTTCATGTATTCAAGAATACTAAACTGATGATCCACGTTACCAGATCATTAATAGGAATCTCCGGGATTCTTATAAGAGCGTCTACTAACATCTTCAATTTTATTCTTTCATGGATCACCATTATTTCTTGATAATTAATATCGTATCTATCTTTGAGTATTTTCCATAACACACTTGGATCTTCGATCATATAATATGTAGATTCTAAGGACTCGTCAATATGTTTGCTAAGAAAAATACGTGCTATTGCTTTCTCTTGTTCGGAACAATTGTTATTTTCATTCAGGGTTTCTAAAATACCGATTGATTCGAGATGTTTTTCTACATTCATAACCCATGTTAAGTAGTTGTTCCCACTTGATTCTAAAGGAGCAAATTTAAGCCTTTTCAAATTTGACATTTTCTATTATCAAAAGATGAACAACATAAATCATAATCATAATCAACTTCTATTCATAGACAAATAATAAAATAAAATTAGAATCATTTTAAATTCATAAGTAGCAAACAACAGAATAATGGCATGATTACAAATGATAAAACCACAAGAGCAGGATAGAATATAGGTTCACCCCGTGGTATATTAGCAACAATGATGATAGTTAGTATGACCAATACAATAGGAAAAATCATCCTTTTGTGAATCATCTTCACAAAAAAACTTTTTTGAGAGAGGTAATCTGAGAAAATGAAGATTGATTTGTGAAAATGTGAAAACGGAGATGTTTATTTTATATTTGAAAAATATAGTCGTTGTAACGTCGTAAGTTGACGTTAACAACCGTTATGTATATATGACCGTTGTAACGTCGTTAGTTGACGTTAACGACTGTTATGTACTCGTTGTATTAATAATAATTTTAATAAAAGAATTTTATTAGTACAAATACGATTACTATAAATACATTTAGTATAAATACGTTTAGTATAAATACGAAGATTAAGAGAATAAACATATTATGCATAAATAATAAATTTTAAGAATAAACATTAGTATGTATGAAATAAATAATGATTAATTGCATAAGTAATCATAAATGTTAGATAACATAAATATAAATGTTAGTGAAGTTAAGAGTTATATTACAGAAATATAATTCAGGCGGTATAACCGACCATATATAACTTAAATAACATAAATATAAATGTTAGTGAAGTTAATAAAAGTTAGATTACATAAATATAATTCAGGCGGTATAACCGACCATATATAACTTAAATAACATAAATATAAATGTTAGTGAAGTTAATAAAAGTTAGATTACTAAATATAATTTTATTTATGATGATAATAATATTTACCTTACTAATAAATAATAGAAGATACCGTTAAAGAATTTCTTACCTTGATTAGTGACTTGTGCTTGCTTAGATAAACCTTGATTATACGGAGCACTTCGTGCTGATAACGTGTTATAATTCAGTAGGCTTATAACTACCTTTAGTGGTTTGATTTATGTTATAATTTAGTAGGCTTATAACTACCTTTAGTGGTTTGATTCTTGATTAAGAATACTAATAATGAAGTGTAAGAACAAAGATGATAATGGAGAGAAAGAAAGAAAACACTTTGTAAGTGTGAGAAATGGTGCAAGTGTTTTAGCTTGCAATACATGGCTATTTATACAAAAACAAAGCTACCCAATATTGACTAAGTATTGGTACAAAATTGACTATCCACATATAAATAATATTGTTATTATTATAACATATATCATTTTATTGAATACCTAATATTGTATCTATTCTATTTTAAGATTTAAATCAAAAATAAAATTACAAATACAGCATACAAAATAGGATGTACAGTCTTAAAAATACAGTATACAAAAAAGCTTTTATATAAATTGATTTAAGCCCATTTTTATATAATGGACATGTACATTCATGGACCATAAATATGGCCCAATTCTTCACTGTTTTAGTATAATCGTAATACTCCGTATATAGAGTTCACTGTTTATAATCCCTAAAAGTTCAAAGAAACCCTTGCTTTCCCCAAAAACACAAAACTGTTATAATACAGAATATATATATATATATATATATATATATATATATATATATATATATATATGGATAGTCAATTATTGATACACAAAAGTAATATTATTGTATTACCTAAACTTGTGATATTTTTGCTATAAATAGCCATGAATGCAAGCATTAAACTTGCACCATTTCTCACACTTACAAAGTATTTATTTCTTTCTCTCCATTATCATCTTTGTTCTTACACTTTATTATTAGTATTTTTAAGAAAGAATCAAACCACTAAAGGTAGTTATAAACTCCTAAATCTTAACACGTTACAGCACGATAATCTTAATACTAAATATGGTTGGCTCTGCCACCTAAATGATATATGGTCGGTTATACCACTTGAAAAATATATGGTCGACAATGTCGCCTATTTATCATTTATGTTACTAACATTTATATTTCTATTATCTAACATTTATATGGTCGACATTGTCGCCTAATTATCATTTATGTTTACTAATATTTATATTTCTGTTATATAACATTTATTTATGATTGCTTACACATGGTCGACACTGTCGCCTACTTATCATTTATGTTATCTTAAATTTATGTTTAGTGTTTATATACTTATGAATATAAATTGACTCTAATTTATCATGTTGTTTGTTTTAATTTTTGATAATAGAAAATGTCGAATCTGGAAAAGCTTAAATTTACTCATTTAGAATCAACTGGAAACAACTAGCCATGGGTTATAAAAGTAAAAATGCATCTTAAATCAATGGGCATTCTTGAAACCATAAATGAAAACAACACTTGTTCTGAAAAAGAACAAGCAACGACATGTTGCTTTATTCATCAACATATTGATGAATGCTTACAAAATAATTATGTGACTGTAGAAGATCCCCATGTTTTATGGGAAGGTCTCAAAAGCATATTCAATAATCAAAGAGAAATTTTACTTCCAACTGCTATGGAACAATGAAGAACATTAAGGTTCCAAGACTTTAAGAAAGTAAATGAATACAGCTCAGCTGTGTATAATATATGTTCACAACTTAAATTCTGCGGACATGAAATAAGTGATGCAGACATGATGGAGAAAACTTTCTCCACAATGAATGCTGCAAACATCACAGTGCAAAGAAATTTGAGAATGCTAAAGTTCAAAACATATCCTGAACTTAATTCATATCTCTTAGTTGCAGAGCAAAATGATGAGCTATTAATGAAAAATCAGCAATCCCGTCCTACTGGTACACTTGCAATCCCTGAAGCAAATACTGCAAATAATTATAAACAGGGACAAGGACGCGGGCAAGGTCGTGATTATAATAACCATCACCATCATCGTGTCAAAAGCCATAACTATGGTAGAAACCATCCTTATGGTAATGGTAATGGGCGTGGGCGTGGACGTGGACGTGGTCGTGGTCGTGGCTGTGGTGGTCAAAGAAATAATAATCCACGAAAATATAAATATCAACCACAATACAAGCCCACTAAATAAGGCGTTGAAGAAAATTCTTCTAAAAATTCTGAAGAATCTTGCTACAGATGTGGTAGAATGGGCCACTGGGCTAATACTTGCCGAACATCTAAACATCTTGTTAAGATGTATCAGGATTCGCTGAAACATAAAGAAAAGGAAGTAAACTTTATGGATTACCTCGATCCAACAGTCACTGAGAAACCATCTGATTTATATGAAGATTTCTTGAATGTTTAAGTTGTTGTGTGTCTTTAGAAAAAATAAATGATTTAATATCGTCTGTCTTTGTCATTATGTTTGCTAAATGTTTCAGTACTATCTATTTGCGTGTAAAATATTGTGTAATATTAATGTACTCACTATTTATTTCTTATATATGAAGTTCAATATGAATTTTGCTGGAATACAACATCAATCAAGTAGTGGAGATCTATGTATAGCAGACAGTGGAACTACACACACTATACTTAAATCCGAGAAATATTTTATTGATCTAAAACCAACAGAAGGAACTATACATACAATATCAGGACCTGGTAACTTGATAAAAGGGATAGGAAAGACAAATTTCATACTACCAAATGGTACAAAATGTTTAATAAATATTGCCTTATTTTCTCCCAAGTCAAGCAGAAATTTATTGATTTTTTCCGGCATATACCTTAATGGGTATGATTATCAGTCAATGACAACAGAAAATGAGAAATATTTAAGTATCACTGACAAGAGTTAGGTGGTTGGAAAACTACCAAGACTTAGTTATGGATTACATTATACACATATAAATGTACCAGAAACACATATGATAGTTAATAAAAATATATTGATCCTGGTGTATTCAGTTTATGGCATAACAGATTAGGCCATCCAGGATCAACAATGATGAAAAGGATTACTGAATGTACTCATGGACATCCACTAAAGGATAGAAAAATCCATCATGATACAATGGTTCCATGTACATCTTGCTCTCTTGGAAAATTGATAACTAGACCCTCACCACTTAAGGTTGAGAAAGAATCACCAATGTTTCTTGAAAGAATTCAAGGTGATATATGTGGACCAATTCATCTACCATGTGGACCATTTAGATATTTCATGGTTCTAATAGATGCATCTAGCAGATGGTCTCATGTTTATCTGTTATCAAGCCGTAATGTGGCATTTACAAAATTTCTTGCCCAAATTATTAAATTGAGAGCACATTTTCCTGATTACACCATTAAAAAGGTGAGACTTGATAATGCTGGTGAATTTACATCTCAAGCATTTAATGACTATTGCATGTCTATAGGAATTGTTTTTGAACATTTTGTTGCTCATGTGCATACACAAAATGGTTTAGCCGAGTCACTGATTAAACGTTTACAGTTAATCGCTAGACCATTGATAATGAGAACAAAACTCCCTGTATCCATATGGGGTCATGCAATTTTACATGCTGCTGCATTGATTCGCATTAGTCCGAGTGCAAGTCATAAATATTCCCCCCTACAACTTAATTTTGGTCAAGAGCCAAATATTTCCCACCTTAGAACATTTGGTTGTGCAGTGTATATTCCAATTGCGCCACCACAACGTACAAAAATGGGTCCTCAAAGGAGGTTGGGAATATATGTTGGATATGAAACATCTTCAATCATAAGGTATATTGAACCTATGACAGGTGATGTTTTTACAACACGTTTTGCTGATTGTCATTTTAATGAAACATTGTTTCCTAGATTAGGGGGAGAAATGAAAAATAAAAAAAATGATGTTTCATGGTGTGAACCTCAATTAAAGTATCTTGATCCTCACACAAAAAAATGCGAGACAGAAGTTCAAAAAATAATGCATATGCAAGAACTTGCAAATCAATTGCCTGATGCATTTACAGATACAAAAAGGGTGACTAAATCATATATACCAGCAGTAAATACTCCAGCTCGAATTGAAATTCCAAAAGCTGGCAATAACGTCACTCATGAATCTTTGCCACGCCAGAAACGTGAGAGACCAATTGGTTCAAAGGATAAAAATTCTTGAAAAAGAAAATCAGCTGATAATGAGGTAAAAGAAAGTGTTCAAGAAGAACCACAAATCAGTACTCCTACTGCAGAGGAGATGGATGATGTCAATACAGAAATTAATTGCAATCAATTATGCACATTCAAAAATATTATGGAACCGAAATGAAATGAAAAATCTTGATGAGAAATTTTCATTTAATGTTGCATATGACATCATGAATAATGATGATGATCCAGAACCAACATCTATGGTTGAATGTCAAAATAGACATGATTGGGCTCAATGAAAAGAAGCAATATGAGCTGAATTAGAATCACTCAATAAAAGAAAAGTTTTCAGATCCATCGTTCTCACTCCTAAATATGTGAAACCTATAGGATACAGTTGGATTTTTGTCCGAAAAAGAAATGAGAAAAATGAAGTTACAAGGTATAAAGCTAGACTTGTAGCTCAAGGTTTTTCTCAAAGACCTGGAATTGATTATGAAGAAACTTATTCCCCTGTTATGGATACAATTACTTTTAGATACTTAATCAGTCTGATAGTTTCTAAAAATTTAGAAATGCATCTCATGGATGTTGTTACTGCTTATCTATATGGATCACTTGACAGTGATATATATATGAAGATACCTGAAGGATTTAAGGTATCAGAAGCATAAAATGTAAAACCCAAAGAAATGTATTCGATTAAATTACAAAGATCTTTATATGGGTTAAAACAATCGGGACGTATGTGGTATAACCGATTAAGTGATTACTTGATAAGCAAAGGGTATACAAATAACCTTACTTGCCCTTGTGTTTTCATTAAGAAAACAACATCCGGATACGTGATCATAGCTGTTTATGTTGATGATCTTAACATCATAGGTACAAATAAAGAGATCCATGAAGCCATTCAACTTCTAAAGAAAGAATTTGAAATGAAAGATCTCGAAAAAACTAAGTATTGCCTTGGTTTACAAATTGAGCATATGCCTAATGGTTTACTTGTACATCAAACAATATATACTGAAAATATTTTGAAACGTTTCAATATGGAAAAGGAAAAACCATTAAGTACTCCTATGATTGTTAGATCACCCAATGTTGAAGCTAATCCATTTCATCCATGTGAAGATCATGAAGATATTCTTGGACCAGAAGTACCATATCTTAGTGCAATTGGAGCTCTTATGTATCTTACAAATTGTACAAGACCTGATATTTCTTTTGCAGTTAATTTGTTGGCAAGGTTCAGCTCTGCTCCTACCAAAAGACACTGGAATGGGATCAAACACATATTTCGATACCTTCGAGGAACTTTTGATTTAGGATTATTTTATTCTAACGAATCAAAATAAGATTTGATTTGTTATGCAGATGCAGGTTATTTATCTGATCCACATAAAGCTAAATCTCAAACTGGATATGTTTTCCTAAATGGAGGTACTACAATATCATGGCGTTCTCAAAAACAAATACTTGTTACAACATCATCAAATCATGCCGAAGTGATTGCATTACATGAAGCTACTCGGGAATATTTTTGGTTGAGATCAATGACACAACTCATTACTGATTCTTGTGGACTAGAATGCGATAAAAGTCCAACAACTATCTATGAAGATAATGCAGCTTGCATAGCACAGATGAAAGAAGGGTATATCAAAAGTGACCGAACAAAACACATACCTCCTAAATTCTTCTCATACACTCAAAATCTCATTAAGGACAACCAGATTGAAATGAGATATGTTCAATCCAGCAAAAACTCTGCTGATCTTTTCACGAAATCACTTCCAACTGCTATTTTCAGAACACACGTGTAACGACCCGTCAAAGTACACTTGACGATCATCATTATCTTGGTCCCACAGCTTGATCATAACTCTATATGAATTTGGTAAATAACCTTGCATTCTTTATTTAAAAATGGTTTCCTATAAAGGAAACCTACCAAAATATGTAAGTTTAGGAAAACATACATAAATACATAACCAAAAGTTGACCAATACAAAGTCAAAAACACCCACAATTTAATGTATCAAAATAGAATGCAAGTTAATGTTTAACAAAAGCTGCCATCATAAATATGCAGACTCTCTAAGCACAGCGGAAACAATCAATCATGAACCTGAGAATAAAATATGCGAGTAATTGTCAACAAAAATGTTGAGTGAATTATAGGTTTAATATTGCAAACAATATTTAATTTAAACCGTAAAAATTTATGTTTGAAAACATAAAGCTTTATTTTGGACCACAAAAATTATATGCTCGAAAACATATAAAAATATTATTCCATTAACCTGTGAGCCACCTGGTAACCACTTAACCAATTCCACCCTTACCAAACACAATATACACTGAACAGGTGTATCTTCAAATAATTACGAAGTACTAATACATTCCGTTTTCAAAAATTGCTTGCGCAACTAGCACGAAATGGGGTTGTCAAACCCGATAGATCTATCCATAGGATTCGCGTTCACTAGTAGAAACCAGTGATTACAGTTACCAGACTAAGGAATATTTTCGTTCAACTCATAATGAATAACTTAAACCAATTTCCACTTGTATCCAATATGAAAAATAAAATGCATGTATTCCCATCCCAAAAGATATAAGATAGAAAAATGGGACTATAACTCACCTTAAAGCAAATGAAGTAACCAGACAAATATGCGAACAGCAAGTGAAGTAAAGTGATCAAGAATGATCACAACGCCGACCTATAAATAAAGCAGGTCGATATAAATAACTAACTTAGGTCAAATCTTAGTATGATGGCTATAGTACTTGTTGCAAGTAAACATAGAACAACACTCAACATGCCTTGGTTTGATCAGAACAACGTAGAGACATGTACTTTCTATTTTTAGCAGGTTTCTATTTTTGGAAAGTTTCTATTTTAGGAAAGTTTCTATTTTTGAAAAGTTTCTATTTTTAGAAAGTTTCTATTTTTAGAAAGTTTCTATTTTTGGAAAGTTTCCATATTTAGAAAGTTGCTATTTTTGGAAAGTTTATAAGTTAGGAAAGTTTCCTTAATTAGAAAGTCAACAAAAGTCAACTGAAAGTCAAAGTCAACTGAAAGTCAACTCAAAAGTCAACTTTGGTCAAACATAGTCAACATTAATTTTAAAAGTGTAAGTCATAATAATAATATAAGTTATATTGTTATTTAAAGTCATATATGTATAATTATGTCATAACATAAGTTTAATTAAATTTAAAATAAATTATTAAAGTTAACATAAGTTTAAATGATATAATTAATATAACATAAGTATTTAATTAATTAATTAAATATTAATCATAATATAAGTATTATTAACTAATAATAGATTTTAAATCATAAGTATTATTAATTAATAATGAATTATTAATCATATCATAAGTTTTTAATTATAATCATTAAATCATAAGTATTTAATAATTAAATTATAATTAAATAATAACTAAGCCTTATAATAATTAATTAATTAATTAATCCTTATTATAAGTCTTATTATAATAATCTCATAACATAAGTTTAATACTTACTATAAGTATTTTTCATTAATAATGAAAGTATTATTAATCATAAGTTTGATTAAAGTTTAATTAATCATAATTAATTAATAAATGATATAGTAAATATGTATATCATAAGTCTTAAATTAAAATAATTACTTTTTATATCATAAGTAATTTATTAATAATGAAAATCATTATTTTTATCATAAGTCTTATTTAATAACCATAAGTTTTAATTAAAAGTTCATCGAGTCATAACTTGAGCCCCGGGAATCAGTTTTCGGCGAGTCTTATATATATCTTAGCCTAACCAACTCACCCGACACATTAGTGTACTCAAGAACACCCCAAGAATAGCCACTAAGTCATGACTTACAGCCATTAATCAACTTGTAGCTTTAATCCGTTCAAAAACATGTTTTAATCATAACGGGTGATCCGTGGCTCGGATTTCGATGACCCAAACATGAATATTCACCCAATCATCAATCCTAACACACTAGTACACCCTAAAGACTCTAAAAATGACCATACCTGTACCAATTCATTTTCACATTTTAATTTCAATTAAACACCACTTTAATCATAACTTGTGTTATGGGAATCGAAATAACATGAATCCGGAGTCTAAAATTAATGTCTCGATGAGAGGAACTCATCTAGACACTCTAATTTCAGTTTTATATCAGTTAAGTTTACAGAAAATATCAAACAAGCTGCTCTCCTAAAATAATCAAACCGAAAACATGAATTAACGAGCATTTCTACGCATACAATCAACAATACAATAACATACAAGCACTATACTATCATATTTAACATCAAAATCAGTAAAATAATGAAAGGATCAAAAAGTTAGGGTTAGGGTTTATACCCTAATCAATAATCAAGTGGTATGATCGTGTAGAGAATGATGAGAGCAATCCGTTTATGCAATCGATTGAATGATCCAAGCTATAATTGAAAAAAAAAAATGATGATGGTGAGTGTGATGGTAGGCGATAGCCAAGGATGGGAGAGGAGAGGAGAAGATGAGAAAAAAGTGATTAGGTTTACAAATGAGGGAAGTAGTGAGGTATTATGATCTAATGCCTCAAGTTTAGCAAAAATGCACCAAACACCCCTCCCCATGGATGTGTTGGCTGAAATTTTGGTAGTGTGGGCCCCTTAGTGGGCCAAATTTGAATAATAACTAGTTGCTTGTGGCCCGAATTCCCGAACGAAGCCCGAAACACGAAAACACCGATACGCGATTAAATCTTCGGAGAGATAACGCACACGCGACAAATAAAATATATAAACACTATATATAATCATATGACATCAAAATATTATATTTAAAATAATTTGGATTTAAAAATCCCAAAATTTTGACCGTTGGTTTGAAAACCGAAAAGATTCGTCGGATAGAAATCCATGGCACGTAGAAACGTACATTTTAAAATATGAATACAAATATTCATTTAACACATAACAAATAATATATTATTACTAAAATAATAATATAGATCATATAAATGACGTGACACGAATAACATTTAACGGGCATTAAATAATAAACGGTAAAAAATAATGGAAAAAGTAGGGTCGTGACAGTACCTTCCCGTTACGGAAATTTCATCCCGAAATTTAAGCAGGTGAAGGGGTTGACTCGAAATCTGAGAACAAATGCGGGTACTTCTGCCTTATCTGATCTTCACGTTCCCAAGTGAACTCAGGACCGCGTCTGGCGTTCCATCTAACTCGGACGATAGGAATTTTACTCTGCTTGAGCGTCTTAACCTCTCGATCCATAATCTCAACAGGTTCCTTAATAAAATGGAGTTGTTTATCAACATGAAGCTCCTCAAGAGGAATGGTTTCATCGGCCTCGGCCAAATACTTCTTCAAATTCGATACATGAAAAACGTCATGAACAACACTGAGTTCTTGTGGCAATTTCAAACGATAAACCACGGGTCCAACTCTCTCTGTGAACTCAAACGGTCCAACAAAACCAGGATTCAACTTTCCCCTCTAACCAAAACGTACCACACTTTTCCACGGTGATACCTTTAACATAACACGGTCACAAACTTGAAATTCTATATCCTTCCTTCTCTTATTGGCATAACTCTTTTGCCGACTTCTGGCAGTTCTCAATCTTTCTTTAATCTGTACGATCTTCTCGGTAGTCTCATGAATGATTTCTGGGCTTGTAAGTTGAGTATCCCCAACCTCATTCCAACAGATGGGAGACCTACACTTTCTACCATACAGAGCTTCAAACAGTGCGGCTTTAATACTTGCATGATAACTGTTATTATAAGAAAATTCAGCTAACGGCAAATATCAATCCCACCCATTACCAAAATCAATGACGCAAGCTCGTAACGTGTCTTCTAACATTTGAATGGTCCTTTCACTCTGACCATCCATCTGTGGATGATAAGCGGTGCTCATATCCAACTTAGTTCCCAAAGCTTCCTGTAAGGATTGCCAAAACCTCGATATAAATTGACTTTCTCGGTATGAAATAATAGATACAGGAACGCCATGTCTTGGAACAATCTCCTTCAAATACAAACGAGTAAGCTTCTCCATCGAATCAGTTTCCTTAAGAGGCAAGAAATGAGCTGACTTTGTGAGTCGGTCAACAATCACCCAAATGGTATCATAACCACCCACAACTCTCGGTAACTTCGTAATAAAATCCATCATAATACCTTCCCACTTCCACTCGGGAATTACAGGTTGCACCAAAAGTCCAGACGGTTTCTGATGTTCAGCTTTAACCTTAGCACAGTTCAAACATTTAGCCACATACGTAGCCACATCAGTTTTCAAATTAGGCCACCAATACAGCTCCTTAAGATCATGATACATCTTTCCTGAACCAGGATGAATAGAGTACCTAGACTTATGAGCCTCATCTAAAACAAGTTGTCGCAGATCACCAAACTTCGGAACCTAAAGACGTCCAGAAAAATATCTAGTACCATCTGCTCGTACCTCAAACTTCTTAGCCATGCCTCTGACTTTCTCGTTCACAAAATTCTCCTCCTTCAAGGCTTCTTGTTGTGCCTCAAGAATCTGCCTTGCGAGGTTTGTTCGAATGGTCATATTCAAGGCTCTAAACCTACGAGGTTCAACTCTCTCTTTACGACTCAAAGCATCAGCCACAACTTTGGCTCTTCCCAGATGATAAAGGAGTTCACAATCAATATCCTTCAACCACTCAACCCATCGATGCTGCCTCATATTCAACTTTTTTTTATCAAAGATATGTTGAAGACTTTTGTGATCAGTGTACTCTGTACATTTGACCCCGTATAAGTAATGTCTCCATATCTTGAGAGCAAACATAACAGTTCCCAATTCTAAATCATGGGTTGTATAATTCTGTTCGTGAATCTTCAACTGACGTGACGCGTACGTAATCACTTTCTTTCTTTGCATCAAAACACAACCAAAGCCCTGACGCAAAGCATCACAATAAACGACAAAATCATCATTACCCTCAGGTAGTGAAAATATCGGAGCGAAAGTTAACCTCTTCTTCAGAGTTTGAAAAGCAGTCTCTTGTTCATCCTTCCACTCATACTTCTTCCCCTTGTACGTTAAAGCAGTCAGAGGTTTCGCTATATGAGAGAAATCATGGATGAACCTTCTATAGTAGCCTGCCAACCCTAGAAACTGACGAATCTGAGTAGGAGTCTTCAGAATTTCCCACTTCTCAATTGCCTCAATCTTGGCAGGATCAACTTGTATTCCTTGTTTACTAATAACATATCCAAGGAATTGAACTTCTCTTAACCAGAAATCACACTTAGAGAACTTAGCGTACAACTCTTATTTCCTCAACAAATCAAGCACCAACTTCAAATGTTCTTCATGCTCTTCATCACTATTGGGATAAATAAGGATGTCGTCGATGAAAACAATAACGAATTTGTCCAGATAGGGTCTACACACATGGTTCATGAGGTCCATGAACACAGCAGGTGTGTTTGTCAATCCAGACGGCATAACAAGGAATTCTTAGTGACCATAACTGGTGTGAAAAGCGATTTTCAGAATATCAGTTTCTTTAACGTGCAATTGGTGATAACCGGAACGAAGATCGATCTTAGAATAAACAGACGAACCTTGAAGCTGATCGAACAGATCATCAATTCTAGGAAGAGGGTAACGGTTTTTAACAGTAAGCTTGTTCAATTCGGGATAATCAATACACCATCGGAACGAACCATCTTTCTTCTTAACAAACAAAACAGGAGCTCCCCAAGGGGACGAACTGGGATGAACGAAATATAATTGCAACCAACAAAAAAAACATTATATAGAGTAGCCACATCAGTGGTATAGATGTTTAAGACAATTCCTTCAAGGGGATACCGAGTATCATGAACTTCAAGGTAAATTTTCATTACATTTTCGAAAGGAAGACGTACGAAAGGTGTGATCTTTCAACGAGAGTGAACTTCCTCGCACAATGAGTAAGTCAATCTAGGATTCATCCTTGTTCTTAAATTTATGTGTGGCTGAAAAGGAACGTGGATCATGCGTTATAACGAATAGTCGGCTCCAGATGGGATGAATCTCTAAAAATGATTTCGTGCACCTCAAAGTATTGAATCATAGGATTAATGTTTACGAGGGTGTTACGGTTAACCGCGAATATTAAGAGTAGAAACTCCTCAAACGGTCTAGTGTAATATATATTGATACCCACTATAACAACAGTTGGGGTAAAAACCCATCTAGCGCCTTTTCTACAATAGGGTGACCACCGAGTGTACCCCAGAAAATTGATTTATCGGTCCGCGTTTCGGCCATATCCAACCATAAGAGGGAAAACTTTATGAGCGCAAAGACTTTCCAACAAATTTTATAAAATCGGCATCCAAAGTGGCGTAAGAGTTTCTATCA
Source organism: Rutidosis leptorrhynchoides (assembly GCF_046630445.1). Taxonomy (NCBI): domain Eukaryota; kingdom Viridiplantae; phylum Streptophyta; class Magnoliopsida; order Asterales; family Asteraceae; genus Rutidosis; species Rutidosis leptorrhynchoides. The sequence continues at coordinate 238,515,403 of NC_092333.1, read as the reverse complement.
ATAAACTTAATGGTAAGTTTCATCCTTAAACGGAGGATGAGAAGAACTGTGATCCAAACACTCTGTAGAGTAATGCGAAAATTTGATAAAATCTATCAAAGGAGTTTTGAAAAAGCTTTAAACGTTTGATGTGACAACATAAACGGAATGAAGTTCTTAGTAAATTTAGAAGTATGTACAACGTGTACCATTTTATATAAAACAATTTGACTTGGTTAAACAATTTAATAAAGGAGTGGTTTTAAAATAATTTTGAAGGTAGGATTTAGTATATACAAGCCAAAATAGGTAAGGGTAAATTTATTCATTTGAATCCATACATACATATATGATTTTATAAATTGTATACATGACAAAATATTTCATTACTTCTATTCGCCCATAAATCTTGTGAGAACCGCCCGATTAAACAAATGTGTAAAACTCCCGATGATAAACAGAGTATCTGTATTTCAGAGGTTACGAGTTGAAGTAAGATCGTGGAAGATCGAGTAAAGGACTTAAATCGTCGTGCGACATTTGACCAACAAATGTTACGAGGTCATGAAAACCAATGAGTTAAATGTTGTTTTGACTATTATCAGGACATAAGTCCTTGGGCCTAAACTGTTCCCGAGCGAAGCTGTTGCTAACAGGCGAGTTATGAAGGATAAATCATGAGATAGGTAGTTTGGTTAAAATGAGTTTCCAGTATCTCAACAATTAAGAAAATGAGTATTTTCCTTACTCATGTAATAACATTGGAATTTTCTGAATGAGTGGTGTAAAAATTTTCTTTGACTCGCTTTCTATTCCTCATGTCACAATATTGGGACTTCTATATGAATTAACGTAATATAATCACGTTGTCCTGACGTCATTATATTGTACTAATTCATAGTTCCATTCCAATAGCACTACATGAGGTCAGGACACGCGATCAACCTCGCATTTCCACACAATTTCTCTAAAACGATTTCTTAAACAATGTGCTAAGGGTAGCACAAGAGACAAAAATATCAAGAGTAATGAATAAGAGTAATGATGACATAAAAATGTCTTTGAAGCATCAATAGTCTTTAAACTCAGGAATGACGTTTTTCGGTTCGAAAACCAAAGCACCAAGGCACAAAGGCATGTAATATAACAAGAATGTTATATACCTAAACATAATAGCTGACATCGAAATGCCGAGCATGTAGAAGTCAAGAATGACATCTCGTGTGATATAACTCAAACGTTATACACATAACCATAATAGATGACATAGAAATGTCGAGAATTTCAGAAGTCAAGAATGACATCCCTTGGTTTCACCATCCGAAGTGTTCTTATAAAGATAAACTCGCACTAGTCGGAGAATACGTTTAAGTCAGAATGAGAGTTCCTCCCAGATTCAGAACATAACAGAGATGTATGTAAGATAACAATATACATACCATAGAATACAAATAATCACATATAATAATATGCTATAGGTCGGGCTGTAGACTAGACTCACTAATGCACCCTATTGACACGAGTAACGACATCAATGCAGCCTAATTCCCTACAACCAAGGCTCTGATACCAACTGTAACGACCCATCAAAGTACACTTGATGACCATCGTTATCATGGTCCCACAACCTAATCATAACTCTATACGAATTTGGTAAATAACCTTGCATTCTTTATTTAAAAATGGTTTCCTATAAAGGAAACCTACCAAAATATGTAAGTTTAGGAAAACATACATAAATTCTTAACCAAAAGTTGACCAATACAAAGTCAACAACACCCACAATTTAATGTATTAAAATAGAATGCAAGTTAATGTTTAACAAAAGCTGTCATCATAAATATGCAGACTCTCTAAGCACAGCGGAAGCAATCAATCATGAACCTGAGAATAAAACATGCGAGTAATTGTCAACAAAAATGTTGAGTGAATTATAGGTTTAATATTGCAAACAATATTTAATTTAAACTGTAAAAATTTATGTTTGAAAACATAAAGCCTTATTTTGGACCACAAAAATTATATGCTCGAAAACATATAAAAATATTATTCCATTAACCCGTGAGCCACCTGGTAACCACTTAACCAATTCCACCCTTACCAAACACAATATAAACTGAACAGGTGTATCTTCAAATAATTACGAAGTACTAATACATTCCGTTTTCAAAAATTGCTTGCGCGACTAGCACGAAATGGGGTTGTCAAACCCGATAGATCTATCCGTAGGATTCACGTTCACTAGTAGAAACCAGTGATTACAGTTACCAGACTAGGGAATATTTTCGTTCAACTCACAATGAATAACTTAAACCAATTTCCACTTGTGTCTAATAAGAAAAATAAAATGCATGTATTCTCATCCCAAAAGATATAAGATAGAAAAATGGGACTATAACTCACCTTAAAGCAAATGAAGTAACCAGACAAATATGCGAACAACAAGTGAAGTAAAGTGATCAAGAATGATCACAACGCCGACCTATAAATAAAGCAGGTCGATATAAATAACTAACTTATGTCAAGTCTTAGTATGATAGCTATAGTACTTGTTGCAAGTAAACATAGAACAACACTCAACATGCTTCGGTTTGATCAGAACGGCGTAGAGACACGTACTTTCTATTTTTAGAAAGTTTCTATTTTTAGCAGGTTTCCATTTTTGGAAAGTTTCTATTTTAGGAAAGTTTCTATTTTTGAAAAGTTTCTATTTTTAGACAGTTTCTATTTTTAGAAATTTTCTATTTTTGGAAAGTTTCCATATTTAGAAAGTTGCTATTTTTGAAAAGTTTATTAGTTAGGAAAGTTTCCTTAATTAGAAAGTCAACAAAAGTCAACTGAAAGTCAAAGTCAACCGAAAGTCAACTCAAAAGTCAACTTTGGTCAAACATAGTCAACATTAATTTCAAAAGTGTAAGTTATAATAATAATATAAGTTATAATGTTATTTAAAGTCATATATGTATAATTATGTCATAACATAAGTTTAATTAAATTTAAAATGAATTATTAAAGTTAACATAAGTTTAAATGATATAATTAATATAACATAAGTATTTAATTAATTAATTAAATATTAATCATAATATAAGTATTATTAACTAATAATAGATTTTAAATCATAAGTATTATTAATTAATAATGAATTATTAATCATATCATAAGTTTTTAATTATAATCATTAAATCATAAGTATTTAATAATTAAATTATAATTAAATAATAACTAAGCCTTATAATAATTAATTAATTAATTAATCCTTATTATAAGTCTTATTATAATAATCTCATAACATAAGTTTAATACTTACTGTAAGTATTTTTCATTAATAATGAAAGTATTATTAATCATAAGTTTGATTAAAGTTTAATTAATCATAATTAATTAATAAATGATATAGTAAATATGTATATCATAAGTCTTAAATTAAAATTATTACTTTTTATATCATAAGTAATTTATTAATAATGAAAATAATTATTTTTATCATAAGTCTTATTTAATAACCATAAGTTTTAATTAAAAGTTCATCGCCTAACCAACTCACCTGATACATTAGTGTACTCAAGAACACCCCAAGAACAGCCACTGAGTCGTGACTTACAGCCATTAATCAACTTGTAGCTTTAATCCGTTCAAAAACATGTTTTAATCATAACGGGTGATCCGTGGCTCGGATTTCGATGACCCGAACATGAATGTTCACCCAATCATCAATCCTAACACACTAGTACACCCTAAAGACTCTAAAAATGGTCACAAAGTCAGACCATACCTGTACCAATTCGTTTTCACATTTTAATTTCAATTAAACACTACTTTAATCATAACTTGTGTTCCGGGAATCGAAATAACATGAATCCGGAGTCTTAAATTAATGTCTCGATGAGAGAAACTCATATAGACACTCTAATATCACTTTTATATCAGGTAAGTTTACAGAAAAGATCAAACAAGCTGCTGTCCCAAAACAATCAAACCGAAAACATGAATTAACGAGCATTTCTACGCATTCAATCAACAATACAATAACATACAAGCACTATACTATCATATTAAACATCATAATTAGTAAAATAATGAAAAGATAAAAAATTTAGGGTTTGGGTTTATACCCTAATCAATAATCAAGTGGTATAATCGTGTAGAGAATGATGAGAGCAATCCGTTTATGCAATCGATTGAATGATCCAAGCTATAATTGAAAAAAATATATGATGATGGTGAGAGTGATGGTAGGCGACGACCAAGTATGGGAGAGGAGAGGAGAAGATGAGAAAAAAGTGATTAGGTTTACAAATGAGGGAAATAGTGAGGTATTATGATCTAATGCCTCAAGTTTAACAAAAATGCACCAAACACCCCTCCCCATGGATGTGTTGGCCAAAATTTTGGTAGTGTGGGCCCCTTAGTGTGCCAAATTTGAATAATAACTAGTTGCTTGTGGCCTGAATGCCCGAACGAAGCCCGAAACGCGAAAACACCGCTACGCGATTAAATCTTCGGAGAGATAACGCACACGCGACAAATAAAATATATAAACACTATATATAATCATTTGACATCAAAATATCATATTTAAAATAATTTGGATTTAAAAATCCTAAAAGTTTGACTGTTGGTTTGAAAACCGAAAAGATTCGTCGGATAGAAATCCACGACACGTAGAAACGTACATTTTAAAATATGAATACAAATATTCATTTAACACATAACAATTAATATATTATTACTAAAATAATAATATAGATCATATAAATGACGTGACACGAATAACAATTAACGTGCGTTAAATAATAAACGATAAAAGATAACGGAAAAAGTAGGGTCGTGACAACACGTTCATAACATTGGCATGAGACATGTTCAAAAGATGTAACAGCTAAAGCGATGTCTACTTGAGGGGGAGTCAACTCCATGCTGCACTCTTTTTCCCTTAGCTAAAGTTTTTTCCCACTGGGTTTTCTATAACAAGGTTTTTAACGAGGCAGTAACTTACAGTTGATCTTCAATAAACAAAATTGCTATCCAAGGGGGAGTGCTATAATATAGAATATATATATATATATATATATATATATATATATATATATATATATATATATATATATATATATATATATATATATATATATATCTATATATATATATAAATGGATAGTCAATTATTGATACACAAAAGTAATATTATTTGTATTACCTAAACTTGTGATATTTTTGCTATAAATAGCCATGAATGCAAGCATTAAACTTGCACCATTTCTCACACTTAGACCTTCATTAACGCAAGCGTGCTGGTGTGTGTGCTCCCAACACGCCTCCAGCACATAGATAATGGGGCGTGTTGGGGTGTGTGCTCGTGGTGTGCATCAACCTGTCACGGAGCAAAATTGTATGTGCTCCAATTTATGTTCCTTTTGATTGGTTCAATTTTTATATTTAGTTATTTTTTATCCACTATTTAACCCAACTTCCAATTAGATTTTAACACATCACCCAACACCCCACTTAACACTCCACCCCATTACACAGCAGTCTGGCAGCACGCTCATCAAGCACCCCACTCCCACCCAGCAACACGCCAAAACGCCCTTCAGGGATAAAGATGGTCTTACAAAGTGTTTCTTTCTTTCTCTCCATTATCATCTTTGTTCTTACACTTCATTATTAGTATTTTTAAGAAAGAATCAAACCACTAAAGGTAGTTATAAACTCCTAAATCTTAACACATTATCAGCACGATAATCTTATTACTAAATATGGTTGGCTCTGCCACCTAAATGATATATGGTCGGTTATACCACTTGAAAAATATATGGTCGACAATGTCGCCTATTTATCATTTATGTTACTAACATTTATATTTCTATTATCTAACATTTATATGGTCGACACTGTCTCCTAATTATAATTTATGTTTACTAATATAAATGTATAAAGTTCATGTACATATAGAAAACTTCGCATAATATCTCATAGCACAAAATTCATGCAAACATGGAAAACTCCATATCACAATTATACTCAAAATCGATTCTAAAAAGTCCGGCCAGGGTCTCATACGATGTCTACCAGTCAAGAATCAGAAGGGGGTACATTTATTGTTTGCCAAATTAGTTTCTGACCACGCACTAATTTCGTATTGGCTATCACCGGAGCTAGGGACATGCAAATCAAGCTAGGTCATTGGCCATGGTTCAAGGACAAGTCAAACTAACACATATCGAAAGATGAGAAAATTTGATTTAGCCAATTGGTACAGTTTATTCATTCAATTTGGATGTCCTGTTTTCAACTCAATTCAGAAATTACACACACTATGGCTCTAGTGTGCCCAATCATAAGGTTTCAGAGGTTGCAACAAACTAAGAATATATCACATATCATATAAAGATTCATATTCCAGAAGCATTCATGTTAATTCACAAAACACAAACCACAAAGTACAAAATAGAGAGCAAGTTGCAGATTCGATCCTAGTTTAGCTAGTCACATTCGCATGTAATTATTCGAAGATCTAGATATAATTAGACCATGATATATACATGAAAGGTGAATTAATTTTTGTGTAAATTTCAGATATACAAAGCTTTAAACCCAGAAGTTAACACATTTTAGCATACAAGTCAGTTTTCATGCAAGTGCTGTAAAAATCCACTTTTTCATTCGTTTAAGCATATATCAAGTTTTACTCAAGCAAATGACATGATATCCTAGTGTAAACTGAGTGTTTTTGAATTATATATCCAATGGTAATACATTTACAAGGCAATTCGTGACCTATCAATTCCAGATTTCTGATCAAGAAACAAAAACACAACGATAATTCAAATTGACATAACTTAATCATAGGGAAACAAAATCAAGCGAATCCAAAGCCTAAAATCAATAGTTTTTCATGAGGATTATAATTACATTATAATAATTAACATTTACCAAAGTCAATTTTCTGTACACACAAAGATCAAATTCGGTTTTAACCCTAAATGCATCAAACGGTCAAGTTAACAACACCAATCAACAATAACGCGTATAGACTTGAGCAATTGACAACATAAACTATGAAACATCAATAAAATTAGATTTTTAAAAGTTAGGGTTCATGTGATTATACATTTGATCATAAAATCGTTTATATCAACGCGTAGAGGATGAAGTGAATTGCAATCTTTGTGTTGAAAGCTTAATCTAAAAATTAATTTTTGATGTGCTGGTGTTGGGTTGAAGATCAACGGCCAAAGGGTGAGGGAGGAGCCAAATATGTCGACTAAATTAGGGTGGGGAGGGAGAAAGCAGTGTTTTGTGATTTAATTGGTAATTTAAATGGGAGCCTAACCACACTAGTTAAACACACAAGCCCAAAAACAAAAATTAATGGGGTGGGATGGGGGTTCATGGCCGATTGGCCCAATGGGAGTGTTCCCAGGCTCTCGTTGTCTAGTACTGTGTAATCATGGCTCGTTTCAAGTGCTGTTTAGACGTACCGAAGGCCCGGAACGCTAAACCGATCGTTAAAAAGCAACCAAACGTTTAATTTATTAAAAACCCAATAAATTAAATATTTTTTAAAAAGTTAATAATTATTAAAATAATTATTAAAATAAATCCGAGCGTTTCGTTGCCCAAAAAGTAGTTATCCAAACCGTATCGTTTTTATCGTATTTCTTTATCCGAAATATATTTTCAAATTAATATTAACCCATATTAATTATCGTAACCCTCCAAGGATCAAGTACGTATTTATTACACGTAAACACATAAAAGTCAAGTAATCGCCGTTAAATTAACTAACAGAAAGTTAACGAAAGTGACGGAAAAAGCAGGGTTGTTACATTACCCACCTGTTATTGAAAATTTCATCCCGAAATTTTAGTGAACTTCCGCTGAAGTAATTTCCTTTGGAAACAGTTGCGGGTACTTTTGTCTCATTTGATCTTCACTCTCCTACGTAAACTCTGGTCCTCTTCTCGCATTCCACCAAACTTTAACGATGCGAATTTACTTTGCTTTAACTGTTTGACCTCACGGCCCAAGACTTCGACAAGTTCTTCAATGAAATGAAGTTTGTCATTGATACGCAGATCCTCTAAAGGAATAATCAAATTCTCATCGGCTAAGCACTTCTTCAGGTTGGATACGTGAAAAATGTCGTGTATACCACTGAGTGCTTGTGGCAGTTCCAACCTGTAAGCCACTGGTCCAACTCTTTCGGTTATCTCGAACGGTCAAACATATCTAGGACTCAGTTTACCTCATTTCTCGAATCGTATAACACCCTTCCAAGGTGATACTTTAAGTATAACTTTATCGCCAACTTGAAATTCTAAATCTTTTCGTCTAACATTGGCATAACTCTTTTGACGACTCCGTGCCGTTCTCAATCGTTCTTGAATCTGTAGGACTTTCTCCGTTGTCTCCTGAATAATCTCAGGACCTGTTAACTGACTATCCCTAAATTCGCTCCAACATACGGGAGATCTACACTTCCTTCCGTACAACGCTTTGAAAGGTGTAGCTTTAATGCTCGTATGGTAGCTGCTATTGTATGAGAACTTAGCTAGTGGTAAGTACTTGTCCCATCCGTTCCCAAAATCATTGACACATTCTCGCAACATGTCCTCTAACGTTTGAATAGTTCGTTCGCTCTGGCCATCGGTCTGGGGATGATATGTTATACTCATATCCAAACGAGTGCCCATTGCTTTCTGTTATGACTGCCAAAACCTGGAAGTGAATCTACTGTCGCGATCGGATATAATAGATATAGGCACTCCATACCTAGAGATGACTTCCTTAATGTAGACTTGATCCAACTTCTCCATTTTATCAGTTTCTCTTATCGGTAAAAGTGTGCACACTTAGTGAGACGATCCACGATAACCAAAATAGTATCGTAACCTCCTACCATTCTCGTCAGTTTTGTGATGAAGTCCATGGTAATACCTTCCCACTTCCACTGGGTAATCTCTGGTTGAGTTAACCACCATGATGGCTTCTGGTGCTCCGCCTTTACCTTAGCGCAAGTCAAGAACTTTCCGACATAGGTAGCAATTTCAGCTTTCAAATTTGGCCACCAATAAAATGCCTTCAAATCTTGGTACATTTTATCTGATCCCAGAAAATTGAGTATAATCCCGGATGAATTGAGTATCTTGACTTGTGTGGTTCCTCCAACACTAGCTCTCTCAATCCACCAAACTTTGGTACCCAGATTCGATTAGCAAAATATCGTGTTCCGTCCTCCTTGATGTCAAATTTCTTATCCATCCCTTTGATAAATTCAACATCAACATTTTCTTGTTTCATGGCTTCCCCTTATGCTTCGCGGATCTGTGATGTGAGATTCGTACGGATAACTATGTTAAGCGCTTTAACCCTGAGGGGTTTCTCTCGCTCTTTTCTGCTTAAAGCATCCGCTACAACAATCGCTTTGCCCGGATGGTATTGGAGTTCATAATTATAATCATTAAGTAGTTCCATCCAATGTCGTTGTCTCATGTTAAGCTGTTTCTGATCAAATATGTGATGTAAACTCTTATGGTCGGTGAAGACAGTAAACTTGGTTTCGTACAGGTAGTGTCTCCACATGTTGAGTGCAAAAACAACAGCTCCTAATTCAAGGTCGTGCGTAGTGTAGTTCTGCTCGTGAATATTTAACTGTCGTGATCCATAAGCAATAACCTTGTTTCGTTGCATAAGCACGCAACCCATTCCTTGATGTGAGGCATCACAATAAACAACAAAATCTTCACTTCCCTTGGGTAGAGATAATATCGGTGCAGTTGTTAACTTCTCTTTCAACAACTGGAATGCAGATTCCTGCGGTTCTGACCACTCATACTTCTTGCCTTTATGAGTCAACGCGGTTAATGGTCAGGAAATCTTAGAGAATCCTTCGATGAATTTCCTGTAGTAACCAGCTTGACCCAAAAATTTCCGGATCTGAGTTGGCGTCTTTGGAGTTTCCCAATTCTTAACCGACTCAATCTTTGCTGGATCAACCTGTATTCCATTAGCCCCTACAACATGGCCAAGAAATTATACCTCTGGTAACCAAAAGTCACACTTAGAGAACTTTGAATACAACTGCTCTTTCCTAAGCATAGTTAATATCGAACGTAGATGCTGCTCGTATTCTTCTTTGTTCTTGGAGTATACCAATATATCATCAATAAACACGATGAAAAATTTATCTAGGTATGGCTTACACACACGTTTCATGAGATCCATGAACACTTTCGGTGGCATTCGTCAAACCAAATGGCATCACTGTAAACTCATAATGTCCATAGCGTGTTCTAAACGCCGTTTTCGGGACATCAGCCTCCTTGACTCTCAATTGGTGATATCCGGATCTCAAATCAATCTTCGAGTAACAACTAGATCCCTGGAGTTGATCAAATAAGTCAACAATCCTCGGTAGCGGGTATCAATTCTTGATTGTCAACTTGTTCAATTCTCTGAAGTCGATAAACAATCTCATCGACCCATCCTTCTTTTTAACAAACAAGACTGGAGCTCCAACTAAGAAATTCATGGCTGTGTGACCCACCTTCTAGTACCTGTTACAAATTAAGGCATTACAACCCTGATGTTCTTCACCATGGGAAGCTCTTGTAGTTCTAATGGTGCAAGTCCGTATATTGTACGCGTAACGGGTGCAGCTGCTGGCACCAAATCAATCCGAAATTCGACATCACGGTGGGATAGACGTGTAACTCCATGACAATCTCAAATAGTCGGGACATATTCGGGTCTCTTAAATGTCGATTCATCTTTACTCACATGTGCCAGAATTGCGAGACATTCTCATCTCATGTACTTCTGGACCCTTGAGTAATTAGTATAACATGACGGTGTACTGATCTCCTCTCCGTACACCATTATCAACGGTGAAAGGAATTCAAATAGCCTTCTGGCATAGCTGCCTCAGTTGTATCATCAGATAACCAGTTTATTCCAACCACGAGGTTAAAACTTCTCATTTTAATAGTTCTATAGAGTACACGTTGTCTAAGGAAGGTACAGAATTATAAACATTATGACTAAATTCTCTAGCGTTACAGCTTCTATCAGCACCGATGTTAACAGCATATATAAACATTATGATTGATGAGTGAGAACAATTTCGTGACGAACTTCATGAAAAATGAAAATAAACAAGGTGGAATGGCAACTCAAACAAAATCTGGTATTTAATCAAAAAGGGTTGGTACAAACTTCCAGACGTATGTGTCTCGTGGGAGACAGATGAAGTGTAGTTCGCGTCGATGTGTTCAAAGTTGGTTGGTAATGTTTGTGGGTATAATGAAAATGATTGCCGCTTAAGAAAAGTACGTTGGAATAGAATGATGAGGGATATGGTGACGAGTAGTATTACTAGTAGCAATGAGTGGTGGCGTTAGCGATAAATAGCGATGGGTTGTGATAAGCAGTGATGATAGTAGTGACGTATAAGTCGTTAGATAGCATTCTCACATCATAAGTATATACACATGTATACTAATGCACCCAATAAGGCAAAATAGTTATCAGTCGGTAGGCTCGTGTTGTGAAACAAAATCATGAACGGTGGGTGGCTGAATGATAGTTAAGTTGGAAATCGAGTAGACAATATCTACTACGTATTGTGCGGGCTGTTACCAGGAATTCCTCCTCTAAGATGTATCAGAAATGAGTTGTGATGCACAGTAGCGAGTAGTAAAGCGTGGAAGTGTTAGTAGCGACGAGTAGTACTTAGTAGTGGTAAGTAAAATGAGTAGTATTGAGTAGTAGCAAGTAGCAAGGGGTAGCAGTAAGTAGTATTTAGTAATGACAAGCAGTGAGAAGTAGTGATCAATCGTGACTAGTAGTAAGAGGCGGCGTTGAGTAGTAGTTAACAGCGATAAACAGTACTGAGTAGTGGTATGAGATGACGAGTGTGTTCAAGTAGTGGATGGTGACAGACAGTGTCGAGCAGTGGCGAGTTGTGTCATGATTACAAGTTACTTATAAGTTATATTAGCCATTAATTTGCATAGTGTAAGTTTCTACTCACATTTGAGATTACACGGTTTGTTTTCTAAACGTTGTTTATCTAAGTAACCTACTTGACTCGGCCCCAATTCCTTAATTTGCGATGTCAGAACTTCTATATGAGTTACCGTAATGAATCCCGGTCATTACATTACGCTATCTCACATTTCCATTTGACATCACTCCATAAGTTCAAGATAGCATAGTCAACTTAATTCATTCAAGCCTCGCGTCGTGTGTACGTATGCTATTCGTGATACGGTATGTAGTCTAAGTCCATATAGTATGGGTATAAGGTGTATATGTATGTGATGTTGTGTGTAACCCTACACATAGCAAAGTGACACATACAGTGCAAGTATAATGCATAAAAGTCGTCCAAGACACATAGCTATAGTCTAGACCCACTAATGTGCCCTATGGTTAGACACACTAATGTGGGAAGTCGTCCAAGACATACAGGTATAGTCTAGACCCACTAATGTGCCCTATGGTTAGACACACTAATGTGTCGTAGTTCCCTATAGCCAAAGCTCTAATACCATATATAACACCCCATCAAAAATCCCTTTAAAGGATTGTTAACTCTAGTCCCAGTGCTTGGCTTGACTTCTACGTAACAGCAATATTTTACAGCGGAAGCAATTAATACCTGAGAATAGAACACGCAAAATGGATCAACAATAATGTTGAGTGAATCTACAGGTTTTAGGTAAACAAAATAGTACGTTTAAGAAATAATATTCCAAAAACGTTTATTAGTGGAAGACCACCAAGGTTTAATGTTAAAATTTGTAGACAACGCCGTGTCTCGTTTCAAAAGTTTGTTGACACTACCATGTCAAGTTTCAATTATCTGTAGACAATGCCATGTCAAGTTTCAAATATCTGTAGACAATACTATGTCAAGTTTCAAATATCCGTAGACAATACCATGTCAAGTTTTATCTCATTTGTTCGTTGATAATGCTAAAAACGAACATATATTTCATAGCATTATCCCTCAAGAAAGACAAGCTTTTAGTTGCAATTGTCCTATTTACAAGTGATATTCGTTTAAATAATAAATGGTGAAGACAAAAGACAGATTCGACGAATTGAAGACGCAAACGACCAAAAAGCTCAAAAGTACAAAATACAATCAAAGAGGTTCCAATTATTGATAAGAAACGTCTCAAAATTACAAGAGTACAAGATTCAAAACGCAAAGTACAAGATATTAAATTGTACGCAAGGACGTTCAAAAATCCGGAACCGGGACCAGAGTCAACTCTCAACGCTCGACGCAACGGACTAAAAATTACAAGTCAACTATGCACATGAATATAATATAATATATAATTAATTCTTAAAATTAATATATATATTATATTATATTTAAAAACCGTCGGCATAAAAAAACAAAGACTTTTGAGCCTCCCCAGCTGGCCATGCGATCGCATGACCTGGAGGAAGAAACTCCATGCGATCGCATGAGCATCTTTTCCAGTTCACAAGGCCTATAAAATCGAGTGTTTGGTGCATCATTCAACATATAATCTATCTCTCTCTCAATATACGTAAATATATATATATATTTTATATTTTAATTTTAATTTTAAATCCTAATAATAAGGGTATGTTAGCGAATGTTGTAAGGGTGTAAGTCGAAATTCTGTCCGTGTAACACTAAGCTATTTTTAATCATTGTAAGTTATGTTTATATTATTTTCATTAATGTCTCGTAGCTAAGCCGTTATTATGCTTATCTAAATCGAAGTAATCATGATGTTGGGCTAAATACTAAAATTGGATAATTGGGCTTTGTACCATAATTGGGGTTTGGACCAAAGAACGACACTTGTGGAAATTAGACTATGGGCTATTAATGGGCTTTATATTTGTTTAACTAAATGATAGTTTGTTAATTTTAATATAAAGATTTACAATTGGACGTCCCTATGAATAACCATATACACTCAATCGGACACGATGGGCGGGGTATTTATATGTACGAATAATCGTTCATTTAACCGGACACAGGAATGGATTAATAGTCTATGGAATTATTAAAACAGGGGTGAAATTATGTACAAGGACACTTGGCATAATTGATAACAAAGTATTAAAATCTTGGGTTACACGCAGTCGATATCCTGGTGTAATTATTAAACAAAGTAATAAAACCTTGTTACAGTTTAAGTCCCCAATTAGTTGGAATATTTAACTTCGGATATAAGGATAATTTGACGAGGATACTCGCACTTTATATTTATGACTGATGGACTGTTATGGACAAAAACCAGACGGACATATTAAATAATCCAGGACAAAGGACAATTAACCCATGGGCATAAAACTAAAATCAACACGTCAAACATCATGATTACGGAAGTTTAAATAAGCATAATTCTTTTATTTCATATTTAATTTCCTTTATTTTACATTTAATTGCACTTCTAATTATCGCACTTTTATTTATTGTCATTGTATTTAATTGCACTTTTAATTATCGTACTTTTTAATTATCGCAATTTTATTTTATTGCACTTTTATTTATCGCAATTTCATTATCGTTATTTACTTTACGCTTTAAATTTAGTCTTTTATTTATTTTTAATATTTTACATTTGGTTTTAACTGCGACTAAAGTTTTAAAAATCGACAAACCGGTCATTAAACGGTAAAAACCCCCTTTAAAATAATAATATTACTTATATATATATTTGTATTTTTATAAATTAAACTATTATAGCGTTAAGCTTTGTTTAAAGATTTTTCCCTGTGGAACGAACCGGACTTACTAAAAACTACACTACTGTACGATTATGTACACTGCCTATAAGTGTTGTAGCAAGGTTTAAGTATATCCATTCTATAAAACAAATAAATATCTTGTGTAAAATTGTATCGTATTTAATAGTATTTCCTTGTAAAATTTAATAGTATTTTATACCCCTTAGCTTTAACATCAAGTATTTTTGGCGCCGCTGCCGGGGATCTAAATCTAGCTTAAAAGCCGGAAGCGCAACGCTATAAAAATATATAAAAAAAAAGATTTTTATTTTTAGTTTACTTTTATTAAAATACGCTTTTGTAAAAATACGTTTTAAAAATTCATAAATATAAAAAGAAAAACAAAAATATAAATATTTTTAAGATTTTGTTAAATATATAAGTTTTATAAAGTTTCTTTATTTTTATTTTAGTTTGTAAAAATATAAATTTTATTTAAATATTTTGTAATTATATAAATATTTAAAACAGAATTTTAAAAAAAAAAATTTAAAAAAATCTCGGCCTGTACTGTAGCAGCCCAGTGTCTGGCCCGAAACCCTAGCCCATGCGATCGCATGGCCGGGTAACTTAGAACTCATGCGATTGCATGAGCTCTGCAGACACGCCAGAATTGACTGAAATCAGCATTTATTACGGATAATAATTATTATTATTTAACTTAAAACCCTAATTAGGGTTGTATTTTTTATTATTTAGTTTTAGTTTTATTATTTAATTTGTATTATTTAGTTTAATTAGTTTAATTAGTTTATAAAATTAATAGTTTTATAAAATAAATAATATAAAAATAATATTTTTATAAAAATTGTAATTTTTACAACTTTTAGTATATTTTTTTATTTTGTTCCTCTTTATTTGTTTTAGCGTAATTTTTATATTTTTTGCTCGTATTTAGTTTTAATCCATAGTTTTTGCCATAGTTATTTTTATTTATAGATTTTTATGCTTTGGCGTAAAATCTCTTAAGTGCTTTTTCTTTAGACTAAGATTTAGGTGCTTTAGAATTTTGCGACACCTTTTTAAGTTTTAGTTCCTTTTTAAGATATTGCCATTTGAGATATAGTTTTACTTGTAAGCTTAAATATTTTTAGACGCAACTTTTAATTTTTAGTTTTTAGTTCCTTTTTAAGTTTCAACGCGCTACTTTCTTATTTTTATTTTTCGACGCCTTTTACCTATGTATCAATTATCACTCCAATTAGTAATCTCAATTTGCAATTTTAATTTTAAGTTAGTGATAGTAATAAGGTTGGGTTAGTCGAGTGTTTTAAAGTTTTATAAGTCACTCTTTTTCTTTCTTATTTTTCGACGCCTTTTATTTTTCAACCCTTTTCTTTTTCGACCTTTTTAGACGCGCTCTTTTTCTTTCTTATTTCGCGCCATTCTAGTTTTAGGACATAGATTTTTATTCTTCTTCTTATCTAAATTTCTTAAAATTACGAAAATTTATTTTAAGTGGTTAAATTGATAGACATCAAAATTTTCTGGTTCGTAGTAATAGTTGGATTTGTACGTGGACCGGGTTATTGGAGCCAAACAGTACTCAATTATATTGAGACCAAACGAATCCTGCCCCTCTGCTGCATCTTTTGGCTATTCGAAACGTGGGCAAAATCAGAAAAGTCTATTAATTGGATAACTTA
Organism: Rutidosis leptorrhynchoides; assembly: GCF_046630445.1. Lineage (NCBI taxonomy): Eukaryota > Viridiplantae > Streptophyta > Magnoliopsida > Asterales > Asteraceae > Rutidosis > Rutidosis leptorrhynchoides. Next base: position 238,498,988 of record NC_092333.1, on the reverse strand, counting down.
TATAATTTTTCTTTCCTTTTAAAAACTAATAGGATATTCAGTGAATGCACCGAGCAAGACGTTCACCACCTTTTGTACGTTCACCACCTGTAACTCGATCAAGACATCTAGCAAATATTACCGCCGTTGATTTTTCTTTAGAATCGTCATCCAGTCGACCAAGTACTCCAATTCAAATTTTCGATAATCCATTTTTTGAACCCGACCTCACAATTGAGAATCCGGAGAATATTCAGGGACGATTCATAGATCCTGAACCATTAATTTTTCCTCCGGAACCACCAATCATTCAAACAGAGATTGTTGAGGAACGAACCATTAAATCAGAATCCTCTAGTGATTCAGATTCAACAAATTCAATTATGGAGAATCTGGAACCTTTAAGTATGGAAGACCGAATGAGAGCTAAACGCACTGGCCAAGGTCACGCAATTACTCATCCAGACATTAATGCGCCAGATTATGAAATCAAAGGACAAATTCTACACATGGTGACTAATCAATGCCAATTTAGTGGTGCGCTGAAGCAAGATCCAAATGAACATCTTCGTACCTTTAATAGGATCTGCACACTATTTAAAATAAGAGAAGTTGAGGATGAACAGATATATCTCATGTTATTTCCTTGGACTTTAAAGGGAGAAGCCAAAGATTGGTGGGAATCGTTACCTAAAGGGGCGATTGACACATGGAATGTTTTAGTTGAAAAATTTCTTAAACAATTCTTTCCGGCATCTAAAGTCGTAAGACTTCAAGGAGAAATTGTTACGTTCACACAGAAACCAAATGAAACTCTATATGAGGCATGGACAAGATTTGGAAAGTTATTAAGAGGATGTCCGCAACATGGTTTAGACACCTGTCAAATAGTACAAATATTCTACCAAGGATGCGACATCACTACAAGGAAAGACATCGATATAGCAGCTGGTGGTTCTATTATGAAGAAAACCGAAACTGATGCTTACAAAATTATTGATAACACTGCTTCCCACTCACATGAGTGGCAACAAGAAAAAGATATCGTTAGATCATCAAAAGCAGCTAGAGCCGATTCTAGCCATGACTTAGATTCCATTTCCGCAAAGATAGATGCTGTCGAGAGACGAATGGAAAAGATGACTAAGAATATTCACTCAATACGAATTAGTTGTGAGCAGTGTGGAGGACCACATTTGAAAAAAGATTGTCTTAGTATTGAATTAACAATGGAACAAAGAGAGAATATTTCATACATAAACCAAAGGCCTGGAAATAATTATCAGAATAATTATCAACCGCCAAGACCGATTTACAATCAAAACCAGAATTATAACCGAAATGTTCCATACAACAACCAACAAGGTCCTAGCAATCAACAAGTATCCAATAATACTTACAACCAGCAAAGACCTAATTTTCAAAACAAACCACCACAAACCGATGATAAAAAGCCGAATTTAGAAGATATGATGACGGAGCTAGTTGAAACCCAAACGCAGTTTTTCACATCTCAGAAACAAACCAATGAACAAAATGCTCAAGCATTTAGAAATCAACAAGCTTCTATTTAAAACTTGGACCAAGAAGTAAGTAACGTAGCAAGGTTAATAGGTGAAAGAAAATCGAGAAGTTTACCTAGTGATACAAATGCTAGCCCCCGGAATGAATCAGCTAAAGCCATTACCACAAGAAGTGGTACAACACTTAAACCACCTGAAATACCTGTAATTTCTGATGAAGCTATTCCTACTCCACAAGAACCACAACCTGAACAAGATAAGGAAAAAGAACCGGTAGTTGAAAAGGTTAATGAAGATAACACGGTTAAGACAAAAACTTATGTTAAACCATACCAACCACCACTTCCTTACCCAAGTAAAATGAAAAAAGAGAAACTTGAAGCCGAGCAATCCAAATTCTTGGATATGTTTAAACAGATAAATTTAAATCTTCCTTTCATTGATGTGATTTCAGGAATGCCTAGATATGCTAAATTCTTGAAAGATCTGATCACGAATAGAAAGAAAATGGAAGAACTCTCGGCCATTACTATGAATGCTAATTGTTCAGCAGTGCTGTTGAATAAGATACCAGAAAAATTATCAGATCCAGGAAGTTTCACAATTCCATGTTTTCTGGGTAGTCTTAGTTCAATAGAAGCTTTGGCAGACTTAGGTGCTAGTATAAATTTAATGCCGTATTCACTATACACTAAACTAGACCTTGGAGAATTGAAACCAACAAGAATAAGCATACAACTAGCCGATCGATCAATAAAATATCCTAGAGGGATAATGGAGAACATGCTAGTTAAAGTTGGTACTTTAGTATTTCCAGTAGATTTTGTTGTTCTGGACATGGAAGAAGATTCTCAAGTTCCTCTCATATTAGGAAGACCATTCTTAAACACGGCTAAAGCAATGATAGACGTGTTCGGTAAGAAATTGACCCTAAGTATAGAGGATGAGAGTGTTACATTTTCAGTTGATAGAGCAATGCAACAACCGCAATCTGCAGATGATACATGTTATTATATTCAAACTATAGATTCACATGCAGAATTGTTAGAAGAATTTCCAGAATTACAAGGAACAGGAGAATGTTCTTTAGGAGAAGGTAATGAACCAATTGATGAAGCTGAAATGTTAGCTACACTAATAGCTAATGGATATGAACCAACAACAGAAGAAATTCAAATGCTAAAAGAAGAAGACAGATATCGGTATAAATCATCGATAGAAGAACTACCGAAATTAGAGTTAAAGCCACTTCCAAACCATTTGGAATACGCTTATTTACATGGTGAATCTGAATTACCTGTAATGATATCGTCTTCTCTTACTGAAAATGAGAAATCACAACTCATTTCTGTGTTGAAAGCTCATAAAACAGCCATTGCATGGAAGATTCATGATATTAAAGGAATAAGTCCTTCGTATTGCACACATAAAATCCTTATGGAAGAAGGTCATAAAACGTATGTGCAACGCCAACGAAGACTAAATCCGAATATGCAAGATGTAGTTAAAAAGAAATTATTAAACTGCTAGATGCAGATTTAATTTATCCAATCTCTGATAGTCCATGGGTAAGCCCAGTTCAATGCGTGCCTAAGAAGGGTGGCATGACTGTCATTACAAATGAAAAAAATGAGCTTATTCCTACTAGGACTATAACAGGATGGCGTGTATGTATTGATTATAGAAAATTAAATGACGCCACCAGAAAAGATCACCTTCCCTTACCTTTTATTGATCAAATGTTGGAAAGATTAGCCGGAAACAGTTACTATTGTTTTCTTGATGGATTTTCCGGATATTTTCAAATTCCAATAGCACCCGAAGATCAAGAGAAAACCACATTCACGTGCCCTTATGGTACTTTTGCTTACAAACGCATGCCATTTGGACTTTGCAACGCCCCTGCAACCTTTCAAAGGTGCATGATGGCGATTTTTCACGACATGATAGAAGAATGCATGGAAGTTTTCATGGATGACTTTTCAGTCTTCGGTGATACATTTGAACCATGTCTAGTTAATCTTGAACGAATGCTTATTAGATGCGAACAATCAAATCTAGTACTTAATTGGGAGAAATGCCATTTCATGGTTAAAGAAGGCATCGTTCTTGGACATAAAATTTCAAAAGAAGGAATTGAAGTGGATAGAGCTAAAGTAGATGTAATTGCTAAACTTTCACATCCCACCAATGTTAGAGGAGTTAGGAGTTTTCTAGGGCATGCCGGTTTTTACCGACATTTCATAAAAGATTTTTCTAAAATTGCCACTCCTATGAATAAACTCCTAGAAAAGGATGCTCCATTCATCTTTTCAGATGAATGCATCAAATCTTTTAATATTCTTAAAGAGAAACTCACTAATGCACCGATCATGATAACACCGAATTGGAATTTGCCGTTTGAACTAATGTGCGATGCAAGTGATTTTGCAATGGGAGCCGTTTTAGGACAAAGGATTGAAAAACGATTTCAACCTATATATTATGCTAGTAAGACGTTACAAGGAGCACAAACAAATTACACAACTACTGAAAAAGAACTCCTTGCTATTGTCTTTGCTTTTGACAAATTTCGTTCATATCTCGTTCTAGCTAAAAAGGTGGTCTATACTGACCATTCTGCTCTTAGATACCTATTTTCGAAACAAGATGCCAAACCAAGATTAATCCGTTGGATCTTACTCTTACAAGAGTTCGATATTGAAATCCGAGATAAAAGAGGAGCAGAAAATCTCGCCGCTGATCATCTTTCTCGTCTTGAAAATCCCGAATTAGAAGTTCTAAATGAATCGGCCATACAAGACAACTTTCCTAATGAATATCTATTGAAGATAGATTATAATGAAATTCTATGGTTTGCAGACTATGCAAACTACTTAGTTTGTGGATTCCTTGAGAAAGGATTGTCGTACCAAAAACGAAAGAAATTCTTCAGTGATATAAAACACTATTTCTGGGAAGATCCACATTTGTTTAAAAGTTGTCCAGATGGAATAATACGCCGATGTGTATTCGGAGATGAAGCAAGTAAAATTTTAAACCATTGTCACACATGACCAACAGGAGGGCATTATGGGCCTCAACTAACAGCAAGAAAAGTTTACGATGCTGGATTCTATTGGCCTACAATTTACAAAGACGCACACCTTCTTTGCAAATCCTGTGATGCATGTCAAAGGACCGGAAAAATAAGTCAACGTGATGAAATGCCACAAAATGTCATTCAAGTATGTGAAGTATTTGACATTTGGGGTATTGACTTTATGTGTCCATTTCCAAAATCTCATAATAATCTATATATTCTCGTAGCCATTGATTATGTATCTAAATGGGCGGAAGCACAAGCTCTCCCAACTAACGATGCACGAGTTGTAGTCAACTTTTTTAAACGTCTTTTTGCAAGGTTTGGAACACCGAAAGCTTTAATAAGTAATCGGGGAACTCATTTTTGTAATAATTAACTTGAGAAAGTTCTTAAAAGATATGGAGTAACTCATAAAATCTCCACTGCATATCATCCACAAACAAGTGGACAAGTTGAAAATACCAACCGAGCATTAAAACGTATTCTAGAGAAAACCGTAGGATCAAATCCGAAGGAATGGTCCATTAAATTGGAGGATGCACTCTGGGCTTTTATAACAGCCTACAAAACTCCAATTGGAACCACACCTTTTAGACTCGTTTATGGAAAAGCATGTCATCTTCCAGTAGAAATTGAACACAAAGCATTTTGGGCTTTGAAGACATGTAATCTTGATTTACATGAAGCCGGACGTCTACGATTAAGTCAACTAAACGAATTAGAAGAATTAAGACATGAAGCATACGAAAATTCGTTAATCTATAAGGAAAGAACGAAGAAATGGCATGATAAAAGAATCAGAAGTTCAAAAGAATTTAAAGAAGGAGACATAGTTCTTCTTTTCAATTCACGATTCAAGTGATTTCCTGGAAAATTGAAATCAAGATGGTCTGGACCATTTATAGTCAAAAGAGTTTTCCCATACGGAACGATAGAATTAATAAATTCAAATGGGATTGAATTTAAAGTTAATGGTCAGAGAGTTAAACATTACATAGATAGTCCGATGGAAGTTGACAACGAAGTTAATCACAATTTCGATACCACAGCTAACTAAGTGTGGGGAGAATCAAGTCTTTAAAGGATAATATGTATTTCTGTTAGAGTTAGATTTTCTGTTTTCGTGTAGTTCTCGAAAATGAAACACGAATGGTCTTTCCCTAGCAGACCCTAAAGAACTAGTCTTCTCCCCCCATTCTGAATTTTTATTTTTTTAGGTTTTACGAAATGAAGACTTCCTGTGAACTAAACCATGGTCTAATGCTACACGCTTTGATCACTAAACGTAATAATGACACACTTTCGAGTGAAATATTATCATTAATCAGAGGTAAATTGGACGGAGTAAGAAAAGAATCCAGATGCGAAGATAATAAGTTACAATTTGGTAAAGGAAAATCAAAATCCGCAGCGAAAAGAAGAGCACGACACCTTGAAAAATGTGACAAATGCGGAAAATGGTCACACGAAGGTAAATGTTCAAATAATCAAACATATTCAAACACCGAATTTGTTACTTTATGCAGAGATGGACCGTTCATATGTTTAGAAGAAAAAACATTAAATGCTCGAGGTTACGCCTATGTAGCCATGGAAAACCAATTAGTCCGACTATCTTATGAGTGGGCTAGAGCATATCACTAAGAAATCTATTTCTCAGGTAAGTTTGTACAGTTTTTATTTTTATTTTTATTTTTAAACCTTTTGATAATAAACGCTAATTTGTTCGCTATAAAGTATTAAATTGGTATTCGATGAAATTAGGTCTTGCGACCGAAATTATTGATATCATACAAAAATTTATTACATCACTGCGAAATTTAACGTTTATTCTTAAGGTATAAATATCTTTAATCAATCAACCCAAAATATTTCAAAAATTCGTCATGAGTTAAATTAGGTCATGGAACCGAAATTACTTTACTGAAAAGAGGGGCGCATATTTTTGATAATATTTGATTGATTAAAGTGGGATAAAAGCCAAAAAGATTTTTAATTTTTACCATGTTTTTAAAATTAATATATAAATATTAAATTAATATTGTAAACTTCTTTAAAATTGTAAATATTTGAAAAATTAATATTTTTAATATAAGTTTGAATGTATAAAAACAAAAATATAATTTAAGTTTGGTGTAAATTTTTAATATGAATTTTTAATTTTATGCATTTTAAATTTAAGTTTGGTGTGAATTTAAAAATAAAAAAAAATTTACTTTATTTTGCTAAGTAAAAAATATGATTTTTAAAATTCGTCGTGAGTTGAAGACTAGGTCTTTGAACCGAAATTGCTTTACCCGAGGGGGGGACGAGAACTTTTATTATCATTATTTTTAATCTTATTGAATTAAAGCATGCCAAAAACATAAAAAAAAAAAACAAAAATAACTGTAGCCGGGCACCCATGCGATCGCATGGGATTCTCCCTAAACCTCCATGCGATCGCATGGAGGCAAAAATCTGGCCAGACTCAAAACAGACAGCGAGCTGTGTTCTTTACCACTTCACACACACATACAAGAAAAATACCTCAAATCTTCACCAAATTTCATCATTTTTCCACCGTAATTCGTCATTTTTCTTGCTCTAATCATGCCTTGATTCGCATTCTTCAGCAAAAAGGTAAAAATTACACCCCTAAACTCTATAAATTCATAGTTTTTGTGATAATTACCAATATTTTACCTAATGCAATTTTGTTGATTTCTAGTGTAATTAGTGTTTAAATTGTTAATATTTTATGCATATATAATCTAGATTGATGCTATTTAACATGATTTGAAGCCAAAAACTTCAAAAATTTTAGAAATCTAGGGTTTGTGTTCTTGAGCAATTTGGGGCTTTTTGATATAAACAGGTTATGGCCGATTTTTGTCATGAATTATTGCTAAATTGAGTAGTGTAACATGTTTAGGTAGTTAAATGATTCAAACATTGATCCTAAACATGATTTTTGGAGATTAAAGTGGACTTTTTAAGTCCAAAATTCATGAACTTGATTTATTTGATATATTTGCCAATTGAGACTTGTTTAATTGTTTGTAATGACTATTTTGACATGTTATTTGAGTTAAATGCTTATGAACTTTGTATACATTTTCATATGAGCTTATTTGGAAAAGTGTAGAATTGTAAAAAATGTAAAAATGTTTATAAGTTTAATTTTGATTTAACATGTTATTGTGATTGTTTTAAGTTGTTATTTTGCTAACACTAATGCATATTTGGATGCACAAATTTTTTGTTTAATGTGTTTTGCAGAAAGCCGATATTGGAGGTTCAGGAGCATCATCATCTAGACAGCCAGCTCCAGCTCCAGAACCAGAACTAGAAATGAAATATGAACCTGAACAACAACCACAACAGGAACCACAACATCAGCCTGAACAGCACGTACCCTATTATGATCCGCTACAGTTACCTGATGAATTCACAGTATTTCCCCCACATCCACCTGTCGAATACCCAACAATTCCGGAACAGACGTTACATCCTAATTTGAGATTCGATAGACGATGGAGAGATTACCCGACATATCAAACTAATAAATTTAAATTGGTAACAAAAGAGGTAGAGGTGCCAAGGGTAATTGATTGGAATCCTTTGGAAACGGTCCATCTAGCTGACCGTGTTAGATAGCATTTGGTACAAAGGTATGGTAGTTCTTCTTTTACAGATTGGGAACGTCTTTTCACCATTCGTAGACCTGTATATAAGGAATGGTGTGTTGAGTTAATGAGTACTATAGCGTTAAACGTAGATGTAGATAGGTTAGATGATAGAAGTTTTCTTAGATTTATCCTTGGCGGTAGGATGTACAGAATGTCCATGATGGACATGGCCAGGGCTTTACAGATTTACACTCCTAGTGAATTGTTACTACCCGATTGTATGAGTTTGATTTATCGGGGAGAAAGGGTAGATAGGAACTTTGACGCTGACGACGTTTGGAGGCGTATGTCAAACTATAATGTTTTTACACTAGGAGGGAAACACTCCTACTTACATATTAACAAAGCCGAGCTTCATGTGATTCATAGATTTTTGGCTAACTCGATTACACAAAGAGGTCACAATAAGGAGAAACTGACCTTACATGATTTATTCTACCTAAAGTGTATTCAGGACCCGAGAAGCTTTGTTAATATCCCTTACTGTGTTGGTTTTTATTTATCTAAAATGGTAGAAGGAATGCAGGAAGGGAGTATAATAGGAGGAGGTATTTTTGTTACTCTCATTGGAGAGTATTTAGGTGTTGATAGGAACCGAGGGGGTCCATTACAGGTTTGTAGAGAACAGGTTGAGCCTTTAGGATTAAAAGTTTATGTGGGTGCTAAGGTATTGAAAAGTAGACGAAACCAGGCAGTACCCTATGAAGGTAATCATCCACAGGTAGAAAGGGGTTCAGACGAAGAAATGGAGGAAGCGAAAGACATCAGGGATGTCATTCGAGATGCTATTCTTGACGTGCACATTCGAATAGATGAGGAATCAATGACGAGCGCGGCCAGACATAGTATGTACGAGTAGTGGAACTCCGAGCGAGTATACGAGGATTATAGGCGATGCCAACACGATAGCTGGTTAGTTCATCAGCACCAAATCATGAGCCAGCTATCATATCAGGTACCAAATAATTACGTGCCTACTCGACCTGCTCATTTTCCGCCACACAGCCCCGATATCCGACCACCCTTTAACCGATATGACTATTACCAAGCCTATCAGGACACCTATAACCAACAATGGAACCCACCTGACGAGATGAACTGGAACCCCTATCCAGACTGATTTGGTTCCATTTGGTTATTTTTATGATTGTTATGTTTTTTATCTTTTGACTTTTTCATGTTTAAACTTATGTTATTGGATATATTTGTGTAATTTTTATCATTTTTATTATTATTGTGTACTAATATTTTACATTTAGGATTTGAAAGTGGGATATTAAGTCCCATTTCAAATTGCCATGCATGTTTATATTTGTATGTATGTATATTGTCGATTGTACAAAACAGGGTAACACAGCGCATTTTCAAAGACTGGCATTAAGTTCAGCAAAAGCTAGTTTTGACGACAAAATGAAAAACAAATGTGATGTAACAACAAGACGGAATGAACAAATGATGTGCACCATTTATCATCCAGCAAACAAACGCCAATATGTTTGGAAACTTTGGTAAAATTTAATCATTTTTCTACGCTAATCACCCTCAATAATTTAAATTGTTACTGATTTCTTGCAAATGAGGGCATTGCAAGATCTTAAGTGTGGGAAAGGGTTAAATTCTTTCGGATTTTAAATTTTTTTGATTTAAACACTTGGTTACCATTAAAAAATACTAGTAACGCAGTAGTTGTATTAGAATCTAGTGAAAGGACCCGTTCATATACATTATAAACGATTCACAACAGTTGATTACATTGCGAGGTATTTGACCTCTATATGATACATTTTACAAACATTGCATTCGTTTTTAAAAGACAAACTTTCTTTATATCGAAAACTGATGACATGCAAATCATTTCATAATATATTCAACTATAATTGACTAAATAATAATCTTGATGAACCCGACGACTCGAATGCAACGTCTTTTGAAATATGTCATGAATGACTCCAAGTAATATCTTTTAAATGAGCAATTATACAGCGGAAGACTTCTTTCTTACCTGAGAATAAACATGCTTTCAAGTGTCAACCAAAAGGTTGGTGAGTTCATTAGTTTAACATAAATAATCATTTCATAATTTTTAATAGACCACAAGATTTCATATATCCATTTCTCATAAACATACGTCCCATGCATTGAGACAAAAAATATCATTCATATGGATTGAACACCTAGTAACCGACATTCACAATATACATATAAGAATATCCCCATCATTCCGGGATCCTCCATCGGACATGATATAAATTTTGAAGTACTAAAGCATCCGGTACTTTGGATGGGGCTTGTTGGGCCCGATAGATCTATCTTTAGAGTTCGCGTCAATTAGGGTGTCTGTTCCCTAATTCTTAGATTACCAGACTTAATAAAAAGGGACATATTCGATTTCGATAATTTAACCATAGAACGTAATTTCGATTACTTGTGTCTATTTCGTAAAACATTTATAAAAAACAGTGTATGTATTCTCAGTCCCAAAAATGTAAAGATTAAAAGGGAGCAAATGAAACTCACCTATTGTATTTTGTAGTAAAAATACATAGGATGACATTGAACAAGTATAGGGTTGGCCTCGGATTCACGAACCTATATTATTCATATTCATATATATATATTAAAACATTGTAATATTGATCAACTTAAGTATATATATATATATATATATATATATATATATATATATATATATATATATATATATATATATATATATATATATATATATATATATATATATATATATATATATATATATATATATATATATATTTCATAATAGATGTATATAGATTAATATCCATATTTTTTAATTATATTAATCTTTATTATTTGTTATAATACTTATATGATATATATATATACTTCAATGAATGCGATATTAATGTAGATAATATTAGTTAATATAATTAAAATCTGATATTAGTATACTTATGTTATATGTAACAAATATGTATTTTTATTTAGATATCCTTTATTTGTAAAAATAATAATACTAAAGTAATGATACTAATAATAATAATAATTAGATTTAGAAATAATAATAATAATAATAAAATAGAACTAATAACAACAATATGTTATACCTTTGTGGCATTAAAAAGACTTAAAGTGCCCGAGACGGGACTCGAACCTGCGACCTCTAGCTAAACCAACACCATCCCTCACCACTCTACTGCCTCTTGTTTATCTGATTTAAATTACAGGCTAATTTCTTTAACCCGTTTTCTGTTTTCCATTTCCTTCTTCACTTTCAATCTGGCCCAAATATCCTTCAGCCCAACCGAAAACTATCTTATGGCCTAACAAAAATACAGGCTCTCGGCCCACGTGATGCAGCTCCATCAGTTCAAAAAAAAAAACGTAGCATGCTGGGATTGTAAAAGTAGGTATATTAGGTGATTAAAATAAAACAAGTGGATTATCTATTGAGAAATTTTGTCGGCCAATATGAAAGGAAATACTCAATTAGCATTCTCAAAAGTCCAAAACAGATTTTAAAGACAAATCGTGGTTTTTGGGTTTAGATTTCTGTCGGCTAGAATGTGAAAAAGGAAAACAAATTTCATGCAATCATCACAGCAACAATATCCTCTCTTAATGGTTTCATCATCTTCCCTTCATTCTTTACCTTTCTTCGTTATTCATATTTATCGATCAAATCATCATCTCTTCGCTGTTAACAGAAGGTAGGAACAGAAATAATAAAGCAGTTGAATATTATGATTGTATGTCGGTGGTTTGGGCGGTTTAATCGTAGCAGATGTAGTAATGGCTGCACTTAGCAAGTGGTGGTTTTGGTTGAGGGATTATAGCGACGGCAGTAGCAGTTATAAATGTGAAGTGGCAGTAGCTTGATTTAATGGTGTCGATCATGGTAGTTTTAAGAGAGAGAGAGATAGGTTGAGAGAGAGAGAGTGGGTTTTGTCTCGGTTTATTGACAGGAATCTAAGCATAACGAAAACTTCCAATACTTGAACTAAAGCGGGTGTGCTCGATGGTGGTTTGTAGGGTACTAGCGAATAGCAATAATTATTTTGATAATAGTTCGGATGATCTCAAGTTTGCAACAGCCATCGAATAATAGAAAGTAAAACAATTGGGTTTTGTGTTGGTTGAAGCAGGAAACAAGAGAGAAAAAGAGAGAAGAGGATGGGTTTTGTGTTGCACCGAACAGGAAACAATATAGCAGCAAACAGTAGCATATCAAAGGTGTCTGGGGTGGTCTTTGGTTCGTGTTGTAGAACGAAAATAGTGAAACAGAAACAGTAAGATTTAATAGTAGCTACAGCAGTCTGTTGCAGTATCAAAAGTGATCGAGTAACAGGTTCGATGGTTTGTATGGATTTATGAATGTGTCGACAGCGTATAATCCAAGAGCAAGAATACAAAAAATAAAAAGAAGAAAATGGCCTCTAACAGATTATGGACTTTGTTCAAATAATTCTGTACTGGTTTGTACTAATTAATTGACAGGAAGCAAATCATCAATAGTATTGAGAACGAGTTGTAACAGAATACAACAGGATACGTATTTATTTCCAGTTTATAGAATTTTTATGTATAAACAGCATTTATTTGTTTATATAAATATATATATCAGTATTTTGTATTTGTATATATATTAAATTACAATCTTATATTCATATATCTCTATTTATATTCACATATGAATATCTCTTTTATTTATATAATTATATTTATATGTTATAATTAATCTTGTTAATTAATATATCTATAATAATATTACTCTTAATATTAGAAATAATAGTAAATAGTAATACTAATTTATAACATTATATTTGTAATACTAATAATATTATTACTAATGATATTGGTAATAACCAATATAAAATGTATATCAATAACATTATTATTATTATTATTATTAATAATAATAATCATAATAATATTAGCATTAATAATGATAAGAGTAATAATGATATTAATTAAAAATAATAATTTTTAGTAATCATATTAATAATGATAATATTGATAAGAATAATAATAATAGTAATATGAAAACATTGTTTATAGCAATAATGACCATAATAATTGTAATAATGTCCCTAGTAAAAATAATATAACAGATTTCATACAACAATCTCATATTATATTTTAATAATACTAATCATACCAATTTTCATATGAATGTAACTATAATTATGCTTGTAATTATATTTTAACATAATAATATTACATTTTATTAATTATGTAATTGTTATTAACTTTATCATGATTACATTTATTGAATATTGAATATTTATCTATTTTCACATATATTACAATATAATTATTTTGTGTTTTAGTTTACATATTTGATTCTAGAGTTTTAATTATATTTTAATATTCCTAAGTATTATATATACCTATATATACATATATAGATATATATTTATTTACACTCATTTGTTCGTGAATCGTCAAGCATAGTCAAAGGGTAATTGATTACATGAATGTAGTTTTCAAAACTTTTGAGACTCAACATTACAGATTTTTGCTTATCGTGTCGGAAACATATAAAGATTAAAGTTTAAATTTGATCGGAAATTTCCGGGTCATCACATCTAGTGCTCTGATAATAAAGAACAGCCCTAGTCTTATATACTGACTACCCAATTCTAGTAAAATTTTTCAAAATTTTCAACTAAATGAATTCAAAATCATGTTTATACATATTTATGAACGATAAAACTAGGTGTTAACACCGAAATTATTGTTACCTTGGAAAGGACATAAATTGAAAAACAAACCAAAATGTTAAAATTCATTTAAAATGGAATAGAGGACAATAAAAAGGAAAATAAAAGCCAAGTGTGGAAAAATTTACCAAGTTATTTTAAACATATGTCACATATTTCTGTAACAAATAATTAAAGATACTTTTGCTTTGGACTAAACTAAACAGTTTTACCCGATTTACTGTAAGAAAGATGGATCTACACGATGAATCAATTCCATCATTAAAAGGAAGTAAAGTCTTCCGAAAAAAAAAACGCACTTCTTGATTTAGGTCATGAAGTTGTCGTCCAGAACAGCTGTAGGTTGACGAAAAACCTAGAAAAGTCATCTCTAAAATCAGCAGGAAATCCACGGACCTCAACATCAAACAGGGTCGCCAAGTGGTCAGACTTATCCTAACCATGAGAGGATCTGTCTCGTAAAATGGGGAGGACGCCGTGCAAATTAGCTGGATAAGACTAATGAATCAGATCCCCAGAAAGGATAATCTCCTTAAAGATCAAAAATCAGCTTTTAAGACTGATATTACTCAATCCTAGAGATTGACCTTAAAGATTGAGAATTCAAACTCATGGAATTCAATGATATCTAAACTCGAGCTTGAACGAGAAAATATTTTGATCAAATTATAAACCGATTTGTTTTCTAAAAACCCATTTTCAATGCGTTCATTACCATTGAACGTAAAATCCTAGGAATTCAACTGGAATTCATTAGGTCACCTGAACCAAATCGGGTGTCAACCGTAAGAACGGTGGTTGCATAGCATGGTCAAAGACAGGACCTTGTGCCAGACCAAAAAATTATAAGGGTGAGCTTTACTATTGCTCCTACCAAGGATAGTAATTGCGTCCAACACGTTATAAACCATAATTAAAAAGCATGTCAGGGGACATTGCCTTAACAGTTGCTTGTTCAACGCTTTCCTTTACAACCGGATGGTAGTTTATCGAAAGGTAATATTTGGAGCAAGTATACTGGACGTGTTTCTTTCCTAATACAAGGTTAGCAAGTGGGTGACACAAAACCGCAAGTTTTGAGCTAAAATTTTCAAATCTGAAACCTACCAAACCCACAAAAAGAATTTGCAAACACCGATGAAGGGTTATTCCGGAAAACTTATCTAGGGTAAAATCTAGATTTAATTTTCAAAAGATCAAATGTTTTCATAAAGATCCAATTTCCTTAACGGATCTAAATTTTTATAGTCATGTGGGACTGTAAACCACATCGTTACTACCATTGTTTATACCGCCGTAAAGAAATCACTGATGTACAAAGTGTGAAGAATAAAGAAGTGATTCTAGTATTTCAAGACTATATTGCTTGAGGACAAGCAACGCTCAAGTGTGGGAATATTTGATAATGCTAAAAACGAACATATATTTCATAGCATTATCCCTCAAGAAAGACAAGCTTTTAGTTGCAATTGTCCTATTTACAAGTGATATTCGTTTAAATAATAAAAGGTGAAGACAAAAGACAGATTCGACGAATTGAAGACGCAAACGACCAAAAATCTCAAAAGTACAAAATACAATCAAAGAGGTTCCAATTATTGATAAGAAACGTCTCAAAATTACAAGAGTACAAGATTTAAAACGCAAAGTACAAGATATTAAATTGTACGCAAGGACGTTCGAAAATCCGGAACCGCGACCAGAGTCAACTCTCAACGCTCGACGCAACGAACTAAAAATTACAAGTCAACTATGCACATGAATATAATATAACATATGATTAATTCTTAAAATTAATATATATATATATATATATATATATATATATATATATATATATATATATATATATATATATATATATATTATATTTAAAAACCGTCGGCATAAAAAAACAAAGACTTTTGAGCCTCCCCAGCTGGCCATGCGATCGCATGGCCTGGAGGAAGAAACTCCATGCGATCGCATGAGCATCTTTTCCAGTTCACAAGGCCTATAAAATCGAGTGTTTGGTGCATCATTCAACATATAATCTATCTCTCTCTCAATATACGTATATATATATATATATATATATATATATATATATATATATATATATATATATATATATATATATATATATATATATATATATATATATATATATATATAATTTATATTTTAATTTTAATTTTAATTTTAAATCCTAATAATAAGGGTATGTTAGCGAATGTTGTAAGGGTGTAAGTCGAAATTCTGTCCGTGTAACGCTACGCTATTTTTAATCATTGTAAGTTATGTTTATATTATTTTCATTAATGTCTCGTAGCTAAGCCGTTATTATGCTTATCTAAATCGAAGTAATCATGATGTTGGGCTAAATACTAAAATTAGGTAATTGGGCTTTGTACCATAATTGGGGTTTGGACCAAAGAACGATACTTGTGGAAATTAGACTATGGGCTATTAATGGGCTTTATATTTGTTTAACTAAATGACAGTTTGTTAATTTTAATATAAAGATTTACAATTGGACGTCCCTATAAATAACCATATACACTCAATCGGACACGATGGGCGGGGTATTTATATGTACGAATAATCGTTCATTTAACCGAACATGGGAATGGATTAATAGTCTATGGAATTATTAAAACAGGGGTGAAAATATGTACAAGGACACTTGGCATAATTGATAACAAATATTAAAACCTTGGGTTACACGCAGTCGATATCCTGGTGTAATTATTAAACAAAGTAATAAAACCTTGTTACAGTTTAAGTCCCCAATTAGTTGGAATATTTAACTTCGGGTATAAGAATAATTTGACGAGGATACTCGCACTTTATATTTATGACTGATGGACTGTTATGGACAAAAACCAGACGGACATATTAAATAATCCAGGACAAAGGACAATTAACCCATGGGCATAAAACTAAAATCAACACGTCAAACATCATGATTACGGAAGTTTAAATAAGCATAATTCTTTTATTTCATATTTAAATTCCTTTATTTTACATTTAATTGCAGTTCTAATTATCGCACTTTTATTTATTGTCATTGTATTTAATTGCACTTTTAATTATAGTACTTTTTAATTATCGCAATTTTATTTATCGTAATTTCATTATCGTTATTTACTTTACGCTTTAAATTTAGTCTTTTATTTATTTTTAATATTTTACATTAGGTTTTAACTGCGACTAAAGTTTTAAAAATCGACAAACCGGTCATTAAACGGTAAAAACCCCCCTTTAAAATAATAATATTACTTATATATATATATATATTTGTATTTTTATAAATTAAACTAATATAGCGTTAAGCTTTGTTTAAAGATTTTTCCCTGTGGAACGAACCGGACTTACTAAAAACTACACTACTGTACGATTAGGTACACTGCCTATAAGTGTTGTAGCAAGGTTTAAGTATATCCATTCTATAAATAAATAAATATCTTGTGTAAAATTGTATCGTATTTAATAGTATTTCCTTGTAAAATTTAATAGTATTTTATACCCCTTAGCTTTAACATCATTCGTAAACCACAGTTTTAAATAACGTCGTATAGTATCTGAAAAACAGTTATCAGAAATTAGTTCAAGTTCATTGACCACGAGATTTCAAAAGTACAACTCCAAGTTGTGAAACGTATACATAATCCATGAGCACCTGAATACTAGCAATGACCAGGGTATAGAATCCACTACACTCCCTTTACCCCATATAAATGTTATACACTTGATCGAGTGTATCTAATGTTCAAAGTAAATGCACCACAGTTATAAAGTAGGGTGAGGTTGTCAACATAATGGATCCGTCCATCTAAGTTGTGCTAACCCAATGGTATTTGATGTGTGTGAGGCGTAGTACGAAATACTATTAATTTTACTACGAAATAATATTAAATACGATGCAATTTTACATAAGTTATTTATTTATTTATTGAATGGATATGTAGTGACCCGAACTTTTCCATGTTTATATATATATATATTAAATGAAATTGTTATTTACATGATTAAGTGTTTCCAACATGTTAAGCAATCAAACTTGTTAAGACTTGATTAATTGAAATAGGTTTCAAATAGACAATTGACCACCCAAGTTGACCGGTGATTCACGAACGTTAAAACTTGTAAAAACTATATGATGACATATATATGGTTATATATATAGTTAACATGATATTAGGATAAGTAAACATATCATTAAGTATATTAACAATGAACTACATATGTAAAAACAAGACTACTAACTTAATGATTTTGAAACGAGACATATATGTAACGATTATCGTTGTAACGACATTTAATGTATATATATCATATTAAGAGATATTCGTACATCATAATATCATGATAATATAATAATTTAAAATCTCATTTGATATTATAAACATTGGGTTAACAACATTTAACAAGATCGTTAACCTAAAGGTTTCAAAACAACACTTACATGTAACGACTAACGATGACTTAACGACTCAGTTAAAATGTATATACATGTAGTGTTTTAATATGTATTCGTACACTTCTGAAAGACTTAAATACACTTATCAAAATACTTCTACTTAACAAAAATTCTTACAATTACATCCTCGTTCAGTTTCATCAACAATTCTACTCGTATGCACCCGTATTCGTACTCGTACAATACACAGCTTTTAGATGTATGTACTATTGGTATATACACTCCAATGATCAGCTCTTAGCAGACCATGTGAGTCACCTAACACATGTGGGAACCATCATTTGGCAACTAGCATGAAATATCTCATAAAATTACAAAAATATGAGTAATCATTCATGACTTATTTACACGAAAACAAAATTACATATCCTTTATATCTAATCCATACACCAACGACCAAAAACACCTATAAACACTTTCATTCTTCAATTTTCTTCATCTAATTGATCTCTCTCAAGTTCTATCTTCAAGTTCTAAGTGTTCTTCATAAATTCTACAAGTTCTAGTTTCATAAAATCAAGAATACTTCCAAGTTTGCTAGCTTACTTCCAATCTTGTAGAATGATCATTCAACCTCAAGAAATCTTTCTTATTTACAGTAAGATATCTTTATAATACAAGGTAATACTCATATTCAAACTTTGATTCAATTTCTATAACTATAACAATCTTATTTCGAGTGGAAATCTTACTTGAACTTGTTTTTCGTGTCATGATTCTGCTTCAAGAACTTTCAAGCCATCCAAGGATCCTTTGAAGCTAGATCCATTTTTCTCATTTCCCGTAGCTTTATCCAGAAAACTTGAGGTAGTAATGATGTTCATAACATCATTCTATTCATACATATAAAGCTATCTTATTCGAAGGTTTAAACTTGTAATCACTAGAACATAGTTTAGTTAATTCTAAACTTGTTCACAAACAAAAGTTAATCCTTCTAACTTGATGTTTAAAATCAACTAAACACATGTTCTATATCTATATGATATGCTAACTTAATGATTTAAAACCTGGAAACACGAAGAACACTGTAAAACCGGACATACGCCGTCGTAGTAACACCGCGGGCTGTTTTGGGTTAGTTAATTAAAAACTATGATAAACTTTGATTTAAAAGTTGTTCTTCTGGGAAAATGATTTTTCTTATGAACATGAAACTTTATCCAAAAATCATGGTTAAACTCAAAGTGGAAGTATGTTTTCTAAAATGGTCATCTAGACGTCGTTCTTTCGACTGAAATGACTACCTTTACAAAAATAACTTGTAACTTATATTTCTGACTATAAACCTATACTTTTTCTATTTAAATTCATAAAATAGAGTTCAATATGAAACTATAGCAATTTTATTCACTCAAAACGGATTTAAATGGAGAAGTTATGGGTAAAACAAGATTGGATAATTTTTCTTGTTGTAGCAACGTGAAAATTAGTAACAAATCTATATTAATCATATCCTAGCTAACTTATATTGTATTATACATGTATTCTAATATATTATGTAATCTTGGGATACCATAGACACGTATGCAAATGTTTTGACATATCATATCGACCCATGTGTATATATTATTTGGAACAACCATAGACACTCTATATACAGTAATGAGGGAGTTAGCTATACAGGGTTGAGGTTGATTCCAAAAATATATATACTTTGAGTTGTGATCTAGCCTGAGATGTGTATACACTAGGTCGTGGATTGATTCAAGATAATATATATCAATTTTTTTCTGTACATCTAACGTTGGACAACTAGTTATAGGTTACTAACGAGGACAGCTGACTTAATAAACTTAAAACACCAAAAGGTATTAAAAGTGTTGTAAATATATTTTGAATATACTTTGATATATATATGTACATATTTGTTATAGGTTCGTGAATTGACCAGTGGCTAAGTCTTACTTCCCGACGAAGTAAAAATCTGTGAAAGTGAGTTATAGTCCCACTTTTAAAATCTAATATTTTTGGGATGAGAATACATGCAGGTTTTATAAATGATTTAAAAAATAGATACAAGTACGTGAAACTACATTCTATGGTTGAATTATTGAAATCGAATATGCCCCTTTTTATTAAGTCTGGTAATCTAAGAATTAGAGAACAGACACCCTAATTGACGCGAATCCTAAATATAGATCTATTGGGCCCAACAAGCCCCATCCAAAGTACCGGATGTTTTAGTACTTCGAAATTTATATCATGTCTGAAGGAGGATCCCGGAATGATGGGGATATTCTTATATGCATATTGTTAATGTCGGTTACCAGGTGTTCACCATATGAATGATTTTTATCTCTATGTATGGGATGTATATTAAAATATGAAATCTTGTGGTCTATTGTTACGATTTGATATATATAGGTTAAACCTATAACTCACCAACATTTTTTGTTGACATTTTAAGCATGTTTATTCTTAGGTGAATATTAAGAGCTTCCGCTGTTGCATACTAAAATAAGGACAAGATTTGGAGTCCATGTTTGTATGATATTATGTAAAAACTGCATTCAAGAAACATATGTCGATGTAATATATTTCTATTGTAAACCATTATGTAATGGTCGTGTGTAAACAGTATATTTTAGATTATCATTATTTGATAATCTATGTAATGCTTTTGAAACCTTTATTGATAAAATAAAGGTTTTGGTTGTTTTAAAAATGAATGCAGTCTTTGAAAAACGTCTCATATAGAGGTCAAAACCTCGCAACAAAATCAAGTAATATGGAACGTTTATAATCAATATGAACGGGACATTTCAGTTGGTATCCGAGCGTTGGTCTTAGAGAACCAGAAAATTTACATTAGTGTGTCTTATCGAGTTTGTTAGGATGCATTAGTGAGTCTGGACTTCGACCGTGTTTTCTTTAAAAATGATTGCTTAACAAATTTTGTTGGAAACTATATATTTTTAACATGTGAATATTATGTGATATATTAATCTCTTAACGTGTTTGATATTATGTGATAGATGTCTACCTCTAGAACAAGTCCCATTGACTCACCTAATAATAATGAAGAGTCAAATGTAAATTGGAATGATTCGTGGACTGATTCACAAGTTCCCGAAGAGGAACCGGAAGAAGAGTCGGAACCGGAAGAAGAATCGGAACCGGAAGAAGAATCAGAACCGGAAGAAGAAATAGAACCAGTAGGGGAAATAATAAAACGGTTTAATAGAAGAAAATCCTCAACCAACCGACCAAAGTTAATTATGGTCAATGGTGTTTCCGCCAAGGAAGCAAAGTATTGGGAGGATTACCAATTCTCCGATGAATCGGATCCTGACATGGATTCCGATGATATTATAGAAATTACCCCAACAAAATTTAATAAGGCAAAAGAGAACAATAAGGGAAAGGGCATAAAAATAGAGAAATTTGATTCCAAACACGATAAACTTTATATGTATCGTCAACACCCGTATTTCTTAAGTTGTGACAATAACCCGGGAACCTCTAAACCACCAGGTTTTTCTAAACAAATGTGGAAAACGACGGCTCGTATTAGGGGAACATCATATATCCCTAGAAACTTGGCAAAACGAACCAAAACCGAAGAAGAAGAAACGAGCGAGTCGGAATAAGATAGTTGTATTTGTGTGGTGTAATATATGTAATATAGTGTGCTTATGCTTTATGATATATGTAAAAATTGCTTGTATTAATAAGTATTTTTTTTATGAATCCAACTCTTGTCTATTTTACAGTATAAAAACACAAAATGGATAGACAACCCAATATTTTAAGAGACCTACCCGGAGACATGATTGATGAAATCTTGTCTAGAGTTGGTTAGAATTCCTCGGCACAACTATTTAAGGCGAGATCAGTTTGTAAGACATTCGAAGAACGTTCTAAGAATGCCTTGATTTATAAAAGGCTTTCGTTCGAAAGATGGGAGATATCACATTGGGAAATCTATAAGTTACGATGTGTTTACTTTGACGCATATATTGCGGGGAACCCAAATGCTATTTTACGCAACGGGTTAAGAAATTATTTTGACTCAATATATCCGAATATAGGACTTCGTGATTTAGAAAAAGCGGCTAACATGTAACATAAAGAAGCATGTTATGCTTACGGGTTAGTAATGCTCACTTCTCACCAAAGTGAGAACAAGAACATCGGGCTACAACTATTAAACAAAACGTTCCCACAAGTGACGGAGTCGGTAATTGGGGTAAGAAATGAGGTTTTTAGGTTATTACGAGACTGTTGGTCATTACATAACCTTCATCCTTTTGATGACGTTACAACACATTGTCTTACTATCGGTCACAACGGTTATGTTCCACAAAACCAAGGATGGGAAGTAGTATTAGTAAAACCAGAATGCATGACTTGTTTCTGGACGTATGAATTACGTGTCTTTATTGCCTTTGCTGAACGCCTTATTTATTAACTAGAATTATCTTCGCAACTACTTTGTATCAAAGTTTTATGTGCAATATTTCATGCTATATGTAAAAAAAAAGCGGTATTGTAAGTTTGCAAGTTATTGTATAAAGGTTTGAATATGATATTTTTTTTTTTTTTTTTTTTTTTGTGATTAGTTTTTCATATAGAATTGTAGTAGTTGAAATGGTATGTTAGCTACTAAGTATGAACTTAACGGGTAGGGACTACCCGAATTAAAGAGTATAAAACGCTAATATGAAGAAAGAGCTTTTATAAATAAGTTCATGTTACGCTACGAAATACTATTGACTACTCTTGATATTCTATATGATTAACTCGTTTCATTTGACTATTTTGAAGGAAATGGCACCGACTACTCGACACACCTTGAATATGAGCGAAGAGGAATTTCGTGCCTTTCTTGCTTCAAAAATAGCCACAGTACAGGCTGCGCTACATACCAACAATTACCCCGAATCTAGCAATGCAGCTAACGGCGCAAGAAATCGTGTAGGATGCACCTACAAAGAATTCACTACCTGCAAACCTTTGGAATTTGATGGAACCGAAGGACCGATCGGATTGAAACGGTGGACCGAGAAGGTCGAATCGGTGTTTTCCATAAGTAAGTGTACTGAAGAGGACAAAGTGAAGTACGCTATGCATACCTTCACAGGTACTGCGTTAACATGGTGGAATACCTATCTAGAGCAAGTGGGACAAGATAATGCTTACGCACTACCGTGGTCAGCATTCAAGCACTTGATGAACGAGAAGTACCGTCCCAGAACCGAGGTCAATAAGCTCAAGACAGAACTTAGAGGGTTACGAACCCAAGGATTTGATATTACCACGTACGAAAGACGATTTACAGAATTGTGCCTATTGTGTCCGAGAGCGTTCGAAGATGAGGAAGAGAAGATCGACGCGTTTGCGAAAGGATTACCGAAAAGAATCCAAGAAGATATAAGTTCACACGAGTCCGCCTCCATACAACAGGCATGTAGAATGGCTCACAAACTAGTGAACCAGATTGAGGGAAGAATTAAAGAACAGGCGGCCGAAGAGGCCAACGTGAAGCTAGTCAAAAGAAAGTGGGAGGAAAACGGTGATAAGAGTCACCAAAACAACAACAACTATCCCAACAATCGCAACATCAATCACAACTACAACAAACGGCAAAACAACAACAACAACAACAACTACAACAATCATTCCAACAACAATAACAACCGCAACAACAACAACAATCAGAAGCAGCTATGCCAAAGGTGTGAAAAGTATCACTCGGGGTTCTGCACCAAATTTTGCAACAAGTGTAAAAGAAATGGTCATAGCGCGGCGAAGTGTGATGTCTATGGACCAGGGGTTAACAGAACGAAAGGAACAAATGGTGTCGGAACGAGTAATGGTGGAGCAAGTAGTGTCGGAGCAAGTTATGCCCATGTAGTTTGTTATAAATGTGGAAAACCAGGCCACATTATTAGAAATTGCCCGAACCAGGAGAAAACGAATGGACAAGGCCGCGGAAGAGTTTTCAATATTAATGCGACAGAGGCACAGGAAGACCCGGAGCTTATTACGGGTACGTTTCTTATTGACCATAAATCTGCTTACGTTTTATTTAATTCGGGTGCGGATAGAAGCTATATGAGTAGAGATTTTTGTGCTAAATTAAGTTGTCCATTGACGCCTTTGGATAGTAAATTTTTACTCGAATTAGCAAATGGTAAATTAATTTCAGCAGATAATATATGTCGGAATGGAGAAATTAAACTGGTTAGCGAAACATTTAAGATTGACTTGATACCAATAGAGTTAGGGAGTTTTGATGTGATAATTGAAATGTTCTGTTCTTATTGATTAAAAACGTTCCATATTAATTGATTTCGTTGCGAGGTTTTGACCTCTATATGAGACGTTTTTCAAAGACTGCATTCATTTTTAAAACAAACCATAACCTTTATTTCATAAATAAAGGTTTAAAAAGCTTTACGTAGATTATCAAATAATGATAATCTAAAATATCCTGTTTACACACGACCATTACATAATGGTTTACATTACAAATATGTTACATCGAAATCAGTTTCTTGAATGCAGTTTTTACACAATATCATACAAACATGGACTCTAAATCTTGTCCTTATTTTAGTATGCAACAGCGGAAGCTCTTAGTATTCACCTGAGAATAAACATGCTTTAAACGTCAACAAAAATGTTGGTGAGTTATAGGTTTAACCTATATATATATCAAATCGTAACAATAGACTACAAGATTTCATATTTCAATACACATCCCATACATAGAGATAAAAATCATTCATATGGTGAACACCTGGTAACCGACATTAACAAGATGCATATATAAGAATATCCCCATCATTCCGGGACACCCTTCGGATATGATATAAATTTCGAAGTACTAAAGCATCCGGTACTTTGGATGGGGTTTGTTAGGCCCAATAGATCTATCTTTAGGATTCGCGTCAATTAGGGTGTCTGTTCCCTAATTCTTAGATTACCAGACTTAATAAAAAGGGGCATATTCAATTTCGATAATTCAACCATAGAATGTAGTTTCATGTACTTGTGTCTATTTTGTAAATCATTTATAAAACCTGCATGTATTCTCATCCCAAAAATATTAGATTTTAAAAGTGGGACTATAACTCACTTTCACAGATTTTTACTTCGTCGGGAAGTAAGACTTGGCCACTGGTTGATTCACGAACCTATAACAATATATACATATATATCAAAGTATGTTCAAAATATATTTACAACACTTTTAATACATTTTGATGTTTTAAGTTTATTAAGTCAGCTGTCCTCGTTAGTAACCTACAACTAGTTGTCCACAGTTAGATGTACAGAAATAAATCGATAAATATTATCTTGAATCAATCCACGACCCAGTTTATAGGTATCTCAGTATTGATCACAACTCAAACTATATATATTTTGGAATCAACCTCAACCCTGTATAGCTAACTCCAACATTCACATATAGAGTGTCTATGGTTGTTCCGAAATATATATAGATGTGTCGACATGATAGGTCGAAACATTGTATACGTGTCTATGGTATCTCAAGATTACATAATATACAATACAAGTTGATTAAGTTATGGTTGGAATAGATTTGTTACCAATTTTCACGTAGCTAAAATGAGAAAAATTATCCAATCTTGTTTTACCCATAACTTCTTCATTTTAATTCCATATTGAGTGAACCAAATTGCTATGGTTTCATATTGAACTCTATTTTATGAATCTAAACAGAAAAAGTATAGGTTTATAGTCGGAAAAGTAAGTTACAAGTCGTTTTTGTAAAGGTAGTCATTTCAGTCGAAAGAACGACATCTAGATGACCATTTTAGAAAACATACTTCCACTTTGAGTTTAACCATAATTGGATATAGTTTCATGTTCATAATAAAAATCATTATAATAAAAATCATTTTCCCAGAATAACAACTTTTAAATCAAAGTTTATCATAGTTTTTAATTAACTAACCCAAAACAGCCCGCGGTGTTACTACGACGGCGTAAATCCGGTTTTACGTGTTTTTCGTGTTTCCAGGTTTTAAATCATTAAGTTAGCATATCATATAGATATAGAACATGTGTTTAGTTGATTTTAAAAGTCAAGTTAGAAGGATTAACTTTTATTTGCGAACAAGTTTAGAATTACCTAAACTATGTTCTAGTGATTACAAGTTTAAACCTTCGAATAAGATAGCTTTATATGTATGAATCGAATGATGTTATGAACATCATTACTACCTCAAGTTCCTTGGATAAACCTACTGGAAATGATAAAACTGGATCTAGCTTCAAAGGATCCTTGGATGGCTTGAAAGTTCTTGAAGCAGAATCATGACACGAAAACAGTTCAAGTAAGATTTTCACTCGAAATAAGATTGTTATAGTTATAGAAATTGAATTAAAGTTTGAATATGATTATTACCTTGTATTATAAAGATAACCTACTATAAGTAACAAAGGTTTCTTGATCTTGGATGATTACTTGGAATGGATTTAGAAAACTTGGAAGTAACTTGCAATCTTGGAAGTATTCTTGATTTTATGAAACTAGAACTTTTGAAATTTATGAAGAACACTTAGAACTTGAAGATAGAACTTGAGAGAGATCAATTAGATGAAGAAAATTGAAGAATTAAAGTGTTTGTAGGTGTTTTTGGTCGTTGGTGTATGGATTAGATATAAAGGATATGTAATTTTGTTTTCATGTAAATAAGTCATGAATGATTACTCATATTTTTGTAATTTTATGAGATATTTCATGCTAGTTGCCAAATGATGGTTTCCACATGTGTTAGGTGACTCACATGGGCTGCTAAGAGCTGATCATTGGAGTGTATATACCAATAGTACATACATCTAAAAGCTGTGTATTGTACGAGTACGAATACGGGTGCATACGAGTAGAATTTTTGATGAAACTGAACGAGGATGTAATTGTAAGCATTTTTGTTAAGTAGAAGTATTTTGATAAGTGTCTTGGAGTCTTTCAAAAGTGTATGAATACGTATTAAAACACTACATGTATATACATTTTAACTGAGTCGTTAAGTCATCGTTAGTCGTTACATGTAAGTGTTGTTTTGAAACCTTTAGGTTAACGATCTTGTTAAATGTTGTTAACCCAATGTTTATAATATCAAATGAGATTTTAAATTATTATATTATCATGATATTATGATGTATGAATATCTCTTAATATGATATATATACATTAAATGTCGTTACAACGATAATCGTTACATATATGTCTCGTTTCAAAATCATTAAGTTAGTAGTCTTGTTTTTACATATGTAGTTCATTGTTAATATACTTAATGATATGTTTAATTATTATAATATCATGTTAACTATATATGTATCCATATATATATCATCATATAGTTTTTACAAGTTTTAACGTTCGTTAATCACCGGTCAACTTGGGTGGTCAATTGTCTATATGAAACCTATTTCAATTAATCAAGTCTTAAAAAGTTTGATTGATTAACATGTTGGAAACACTTAATCATGTAAATAACAATCTCAATTAATATATATAAACATGGAAAAGTTCGGGTCACTACAGTACCTACCCGTTAAATAAATTTCGTCCCGAAATTTTAAGCAGTTGGAGGTGTTGACGTATCTTCTGGAAATAAATGCGGGTATTTCTTCTTCATCTGATCTTCACGCTCCCAGGTGAACTCGGGTCCTCTACGAGCATTCCATCGAACCTTAACAATCGGTATCTTGTTTTGTTTAAGTCTCTTAACCTCACGATCCATTATTTCGACGGGTTCTTCAATGAATTGAAGTTTTTCATTGATTTGGATTTCGTCCAACTTAATAGTGAGATCTTCTTTAGCAAAACATTTCTTCAAATTTGAGACGTGGAAAGTGTTATGTACAGCCGCGAGTTGTTGAGGTAGCTCCAGTTGGTAAGCTACTGGTCCGACACGATCTATAATCTTGAATGGTCCAATGTACCTTGGATTTAGTTTCCCTCGTTTACCAAATCGAACAACGCCTTTCCAAAGTGAAACCTTAAGCATGACCATTTCTCCAATTTCAAACTCTATATCTTTTCTTTTACTGTCCGCGTAGCTCTTTTGTCGACTCTGGGCGGTTTTCAATTTTTGTTGAATTTGGATGATTTATCGGTAGTTTCTTGTATTATCTCCGGACCCGTAATCTGTCTATCCCCCACTTCACTTCAACAAATCGGAGACCTGCACTTTCTACTATAAAGTGCTTCAAACGGCGCCATCTCAATGCTTGAATGGTAGCTGTTGTTGTAGGAAAATTCTGCTAACGGTAGATGTCGATCCCAACTGTTTCCGAAATCAATAACACAAGCTCGTAGCATGTCTTCAAGCGTTTGTATCGTCCTTTCGCTCTGCCCATCAGTTTGTGGATGATAGGCAGTACTCATGTCTAGACGAGTTCCCAATGCTTGCTGTAATGTCTGCCAGAATCTTGAAATAAATCTGCCATCCCTATCAGAGATAATAGAGATTGGTATTCCATGTCTGGATACGACTTCCTTCAAATACAGTCGTGCTAACTTCTCTATCTTGTCATCTTCTCTTATTGGCAGGAAGTGTGCTGACTTGGTGAGACGATCAACTATTACCCAAATAGTATCATAACCACTTGCAGTCCTTGGCAATTTAGTAATGAAATCCATGGTAATGTTTTCCCATTTCCATTCCGGAATTTCAGGTTGTTGTAGTAGACCTGATGGTTTTTGATGTTCAGCTTTGACCTTAGGACACGTCAAACATTCTCCTACATATTTAGCAATATCGGCTTTCATACCTGGCCACCAAAAATATTTCTTAAGATCCTTGTACATCTTCCCCGTTCCAGGATGTATTGAGTATCTGGTTTTATGAGCTTCTCTAAGTACCATTTCTCTCATATCTCCAAATTTTGGTACCCAAATTCTTTCAACCCTATACCGGGTTCCATCTTCTCGAATATTAAGATGCTTCTCCGATCCTTTGGGTATTTCATCCTTTAAATTTCTCTCTTTTAAAACTCCTTGTTGCACCTCCTTTATTTGAGTAGTAAGGTTAGTGTGAATCATTATATTCATAGATTTTACTCGAATGGGTTCTCTGTCCTTTCTGCTCAAGGCGTCGGCTACCACATTTGCCTTCCCCGGGTGGTAACGAATCTCAAAGTCGTAATCATTCAACAATTCAATCCACCTACGCTGCCTCATATTCAGTTGTTTCTGATTAAATATGTGTTGAAGACTTTTGTGGTCGGTATATATAATACTTATGACCCCATATAAGTAGTGCCTCCAAGTCTTTAATGCAAAAACAACCGCGCCTAATTCCAAATCATGCGTCGTATAATTTTGCTCGTGAATCTTCAATTGTCTAGACGCATAAGCAATCACCTTCGTCCGTTGCATTAATACACAACCGAGACCTTGCTTTGATGCGTCACAATAAATCACAAAATCATCATTCCCTTCAGGCAATGACAATATAGGTGCCGTAGTTAGCTTTTTCTTCAATAATTGAAACGCCTTCTCTTGTTCATTCTTCCATTCAAATTTCTTCCCTTTATGCGTTAATGCAGTCAAGGGTTTTGCTATTTTGGAGAAATCTTGGATGAATCTTCTGTAGTAACCAGCCAATCCTAAAAACTGGCGTATGTGTTTCGGAGTTTTCGGGGTTTCCCAATTTTCAACGGTTTCAATCTTTGTTGGATCCACCTGAATACCTTCTTTGTTCACTATGTGACCGAGGAATTGAACTTCTTCCAACCAAAATGCACACTTTGAAAACTTAGCGTACAGTTTTTCTTTCCTCAATACTTCTAGCACTTTTCTCAAATGTTCTTCGTGCTCTTGATCATTCTTTGAGTAAATAAGTATGTCATCGATGAAAACAACTACAAACTTGTCAAGATATGGCCCACACACTCGGTTCATAGGGTCCATGAACACAGCTGGTGCGTTAGTCAATCCAAATAGCATAACCATAAACTCGTAATGACCATAACGCGTCCTAAAAGCAGTTTTTGGAATATCATCCTCCTTTACTCGCATTTGATGATATCCAGAACATAAATCGATCTTCGAATAAACCGACGAGCCTTGTAGTTGATCAAATAAGTCATCAATTCTCGACAGTGGATAACGGTTTTTGATGGTAAGTTTGTTCAACTCTCTGTAGTCAATACACAACCTAAATGTACCATCCTTCTTCTTGACAAACAAAACAGGAGCTCCCCATGGTGATGTGCTTGGTCGAATGAAACCACGTTCTAATAGTTCTTGCAGTTGGCTTTGCAGTTCTTTCATCTCGCTGGGTGCGAGTCTATAAGGAGCACGAGCTATTGGTGCAGCTCCTGGTACAAGATCTATTTGAAATTCAACAGATCGATGTGGAGGTAGTCCCGGTAATTCTTTCGGAAATACATCGGGAAATTCTTTTGCGACGGGAACATCATTGATGCTCTTTTCTTCAGTTTGTACTTTCTCGATGTGTGCTAGAATAGCATAGCAACCTTTTCTTATTAGTTTTTGTGCCTTCAAATTACTAATAAGATGTAGCTTCATGTTGCCCTTTTCTCCGTACACCATTAAGGGTTCTCCTTCTTCTCGTACAATGCGAATTGCATTTTTATAACATACGATCTCTGCTTTTACCTTCTTCAGCCAGTCCATGCCAACTATTATATCAAAACTACCTAACTCTACTGGTATCAAATCAATCTTAAATATTTCGCTACCCAGTTTAATTTCTCGATTCCGGCATATATTATCTGCTGAAATTAATTTACCGTTTGCTAATTCGAGTAAAAATTTACTATCCAACGGCGTCAATGGACAACTTAATTTAGCACAAAAATCTCTACTCATATAGCTTCTATCCGCACCCGAATCAAATAAAACGTAAGCAGATTTATTGTCAATAAGAAACGTACCCGTAACAAGCTCCGGGTCTTCCTGTGCCTCTGCCGCATTAATATTGAAAACTCTTCCGCGGCCTTGTCCATTCGTGTTCTCCTGGTTCGGGAAATTTCTAATAATGTGGCCCGGTTTTCCACATTTATAACAAACTACATTGGCATAACTTGCTCCGACACTACTTGCTCCTCCATTACTCGTTCCGACACCATTTGTTCCTTTCGTTCTGTTAACCCCTGGTCCGTAGACCTCACACTTCACCGCGCTATGACCATTTCTTTTACACTTGTTGCAAAATTTGGTGCAGAACCCCGAGTGATACTTTTCACACCTTTGGCATAGCTGCTTCTGATTGTTGTTGTTGTTGCGATTGTTATTGTTGTTGGGATGATTGTTGTAGTTGTTGTTGTTATTGTTGTTGTTGTTGTTGTTGTTGTTGTTGTTGTTGTTGGGCCATTTGTTGTAGTTGCGATTGATGTTGCGATTGTTGGGATAATTGTTACGATTATTGTTGTAATTGCTGTTGTTGTTGTATTGGTGATTCTTATCACTGTTTTCCTCCCACTTTCTTTTGACTTGCTTCACATTGGCCTCTTCAGCCGTCTGTTCTTTAATTCTTTCCTCAATCTGGTTCACTAGTTTGTGAGCCATTCTACATGCCTGTTGTATGGAGGCGGGCTCGTGTTAACTTATATCTTCTTGGATTCTTTCTGGTAATCCTTTCACAAACGCGTCGATCTTCTCTTCCTCATCTTCAAACGCTCCCGGACACAATAGACACAATTCTGTGAATCGTCTTTCTTTCGTACGTGGTAATATCAAATCCTTGGGTTCGTAACCCTCTAAGTTCTGTCTTGAGCTTATTGACCTCGGTTCTGGGACGGTACTTCTCGTTCATCAAGTGCTTGAATGCTGACCACGGTAGTGCATAAGCATCATCTTGTCCCACTTGCTCTAGATAGGTATTCCACCATGTTAACGCAGAACCTGTGAAGGTATGCGTAGCGTACTTCACTTTGTCCTCTTCAGTACACTTACTTATGGCAAATTCCGATTTGACCTTCTCGGTCCACCGTTTCAATCCGATCGGTCCTTCGGTTCCATCAAATTCCAAAGGTTTGCAGGCAGTGAATTCTTTGTAGGTGCATCCTACACGATTTCCTGTATTGCTAGATCCAAGGTTATTGTTGGTATGTAGTGCAGCCTGTACTGCGGCTATGTTTGAAGCTAGAAAAGTACGAAATTCCTCTTCATTCATATTCACGGTGTGTCGAGTAGTCGGTGCCATTTCCTTCAAAATAGTCAAATGGAACAAGTTAATCATACAGAATATTAAGAGTAGTTAATAGTATTTCGTAGCATAATATGAACTCATTTATAAAAGCTTTTTCTTCATATTAGCGTTTTATAAGTTTAAATTCGGGTAGTACCTACCCGTTAAGTTCATACTTAATTGCTAATATACAATTCAACTACTACAATTCTATATGAAAAACTGATTATAATAATATTTCGCGTTCAAACTTTTATACAATATTTTACAAACTTTTACAAAAAGCATGAAATATAGCACACAATAACTTTGATACAAGATATAGTTGTGAAGATAATTCTAGCTAGTGCACAAGTCGTTCAGCAAAGGCAATAAAGACACGTAATTCATACGTCCAGAAACAAGTCATGCATTCTGGTTTTACTAGGACTACTTCCCATCCTTGGTCTTGTGGAACATAACCGTTATGGCCGTTGATAAGACAGCGTGTTGTAACGTCGTCAAAGGGATGAGGGTTACGTAATGACCAACAGTCTCGTAATAACCTAAAAACCTCATTTCTTACCCCAATTACCGACTCCGTCACTTGTGGGAACGTTTTGTTTAATAGTTGTAGCCCGATGTTCTTTTTCTCACTTTGGTGAGAAGCGAACATTACTAACCCGTAATCATAGCATGCTTCTTTATGTTGCATGTTAGCCGCTTTTTCTAAATCATGAAGTCCTATATTCGGATACATTGAGT
Organism: Rutidosis leptorrhynchoides; assembly: GCF_046630445.1. Lineage (NCBI taxonomy): Eukaryota > Viridiplantae > Streptophyta > Magnoliopsida > Asterales > Asteraceae > Rutidosis > Rutidosis leptorrhynchoides. The sequence continues at coordinate 238,465,678 of NC_092333.1, read as the reverse complement.
CAAAATAATTTCTTAACCTGTTGCGTAAAATAGCATTTGGGTTCCTCGTAATATATGCGTCAAAGTAAACACATCGTAACTTATGTGTTTCCCAATGTGATATCCCCCATCTTTCAAACGAAAGTGTCTTATAAACCAAGACATTCTTGGAACGTTCTTCGAATGTCTTACAAACTGATTTCGCCGTAAATAGTTGTGCCGAAGAATTCTGACCGACTCTAGACAAGATTTCATCAATCATGTCTCCGGGTAGGTCTCTTAAAATATTGGGTTGTCTATACATTTTGTGTTTTTATACTGTAAAATAGACAAGAGTTAGATTCATAAAAAAAATACTTATTAATACAAGCAATTTTTACATATATCATAAAGCATAAGCACACTATATTACATATATTACACCACACGAATACAACTATATTATTCCGACTCACTCGTTTCTTCTTCTTCGGTTTTGGTTCGTTTTGCCAAGTTTCTAGGGATATATGATGTTCCCCTAATACTTGCTATCGTTTTCCACAACGGTTTAGAAAAACCTGGTGGTTTAGAGGTTCCCGGGTCATTGTTACAACTTAAGGACTTCGGGGGTTGACGATACATATAAAGTTCATCGGGTTTGGAATTAGATTTCTCTATTTTTATGCCCTTTCCCTTATTATTTTCTTTTGCCTTTTTAAATTCAGTTGGGGTAATTTCTATAACATCATCGGAATTCTCGTCGGAATCCGATTCATCGGAGAATTGGTAATCCTCCCAATATTTTGCTTCCTTGGCAGAAACACCATTGACCATAATTAACCTTGGTCGGTTGGTTGAGGATTTTCTTTTACTTAACCGTTTTATTATTTCCCCCACCGGTTCTATTTCCTCCTCCGTTTCCCCCTCTTCCGGTTCTGATTCTTCTTCCGGTTCTGATTCTTCTTCCGATTCCTCTTCGGGAACTTGTGAATCAGTCCAATATATATTCGACTCTTCATTATTATTAGGTGAGTCAATGGGATTTGTGCTAGAGGTAGATATCTATCACACAATATCAAACATGTTAAGAGATTAATATATCACATAATATATACATGTTAATAATATATAGTTTCCAACAAAAATGTTAAGCAATCATTTTTAAAGAAAATACGGTCGAAGTCCAGACTCACTAATGCATCCTAACAAACTCGATAAGACACACTAATGCAAATTTTCTGGTTCTCTAAGACCAACGCTCTGATACCAACTAAAATGTCCCGTTCTTATTGATTAAAAACGTTCCATATTAATTGATTTCATTGCGAGGTTTTGACCTCTATATGAGACGTTTTTCAAAGACTGCATTCATTTTTAAAACAAACCATAATCTTTATTTCATAAATAAAGGTTTAAAAAGCTTTACGTAGATTATCAAATAATGATAATCTAAAATATCCTGTTTACACACGACCATTACATAATGGTTTACATTACAAATATGTTACATCAAAATCAGTTTCTTGAATGCAGTTTTTACACAATATCATACAAACATGGACTCCAAATCTTGTCCTTATTTTAGTATGTAACAGCGGAAGCTCTTAGTATTCACCTGAGAATAAACATGCTTTAAACGTCAACAAAAATGTTGGTGAGTTATAGGTTTAACCTATATATATATCAAATCGTAACAATAGACCACAAGATTTCATATTTCAATACACATACCATACATAGAGATAAAAATCATTTATATGGTGAATACCTGGTAACCGACATTAACAAGATGCATATATAAGAATATCCCCATCATTCCGGGACACCCTTCGGATATGATATAAATTTCGAAGTACTAAAGCATCTGGTACTTTAGATGGGATTTGTTAGGCCCAATAGATCTATCTTTAGGATTCGCGTCAATTAGGGTGTCTGTTCCCTAATTCTTAGATTGCCAGACTTAATAAAAAGGGGCATATTCGATTTCGATAATTCAACCATAGAATGTAGTTTCATGTACTTGTGTCTATTTTGTAAATCATTTATAAAACCTGCATGTATTCTCATCCCAAAAATATTAGATTTTAAAAGTGGGACTATAACTCACTTTCACAGATTTTTACTTCGTCGGGAAGTAAGACTTGGCCACTGGTTGAATCACGAACCTATAACAATATATACATATATATCAAAGTATGTTCAAAATATATTTACAACACTTTTAATACATTTTGATGTTTTAAGTTTATTAAGTCAGCTGTCCTCGTTAGTAACCTACAACTAGTTGTCCACAGTTAGATGTACAGAAATAAATCGATAAATATTATCTTGAATCAATCCACGACCCAGTTTATACGTATCTCAGTATTGATCACAACTCAAACTATATATATTTTGGAATCAACCTCAACCCTATATAGCTAACTCCAACATTCACATATAGAGTGTCTATGGTTGTTCCGAAATATATATAGATGTGTCGACATGATAGGTCGAAACATTGTATACGTGTCTATGGTATCTCAAGATTACATAATATACAATACAAGTTGATTAAGTTATGGTTGGAATAGATTTGTTACCAATTTTCACGTAACTAAAATGAGAAAAATTATCCAATCTTGTTTTACCCATAACTTCTTCATTTTAATTCAGTTTTGAGTGAACCAAATTGCTATGGTTTCATATTGAACTCTATTTTATGAATCTAAACAGAAAAAGTATAGGTTTATAGTCGGAAAAGTAAGTTACAAGTCGTTTTTGTAAAGGTAGTCATTTCAGTCCAAAGAACGACGTCTAGATGACCATTTTAGAAAACATACTTCCACTTGGAGTTTAACCATAATTTTTGGATATAGTTTCATGTTCATAATAAAAATCATTTTCCCAGAATAACAACTTTTAAATAAAAGTTTATCATAGTTTTTAATTAACTAACCCAAAACAGCCCGCGGTGTTACTACGACGGCGTAAATCCGGTTTCACGGTGTTTTTCGTGTTTCCATGTTTTAAATCATTAAGTTAGCATATCATATAGATATAGAACATGTGTTTAGTTGATTTTAAAAGTCAAGTTAGAAGGATTAACTTTTATTTACGAACAAGTTTAGAATTAACTAAACTATGTTCTAGTGATTACAAGTTTAAACCTTCGAATAAGATAGCTTTATATGTATGAATCGAATGATGTTATGAACATCATTACTACCTCAAGTTCCTTGGATAAAACTACTGTAAATGAGAAAAATGGATCTAGCTTCAAAGGATCCTTGGATGGCTTGAAAGTTCTTGAAGCAGAATTATGACACGAAAACAGTTCAAGTAAGATTTTCACTCGAAATAAGATTATTATAGTTATAGAAATTGAATTAAAGTTTGAATATGATTATTACCTTGTATTATAAAGATAACCTACTGTAAGTAACAAAGGTTTCTTGATCTTGAATGATTACTTGGAATGGATTTAGAAAACTTGGAAGTAAACTTGCAATCTTGGAAGTATTCTTGATTTTATGAAACTAGAACTTTTGGAATTTATGAAGAATACTTAGAACTTGAAGATAGAACTTGAGAGAGATCAATTAGATGAAGAAAATTGAAGAATGAAAGTGTTTGTAGGTGTTTTTGGTCGTTGGTGTATGGATTAGATATAAAAGATATTTAATTTTGTTTTCATGTAAATAAGTCATGAATGATTACTCATATTTTTGTAATTTTATGAGATATTTCATGCTAGTTGCCAAATGATGGTTCCCACATGTGTTAGGTGACTCACATGGGCTGCTAAGAGCTGATCATTGGAGTGTATATACCAATAGTACATACATCTAAAAGCTGTGTATTGTACGAGTACGAATACGGGTGCATACGAGTAGAATTTTTGATGAAACTGAACGAGGATGTAATTGTAAGCATTTTTGTTAAGTAGAAGTATTTTGATAAGTGTCTTGGAGTCTTTCAAAAGTGTATGAATACATATTAAAACACTACATGTATATACATTTTAACTGAGTCGTTAAGTCATCGTTAGTCGTTACATGTAAGTGTTGTTTTGAAACCTTTAGGTTAACGATCTTGTTAAATGTTGTTAACCCAATGTTTATAATATCAAATGAGATTTTAAATTATTATATTATCATGATATTATGATGTATGAATATCTCTTAATATGATATATATATATACATTAAATGTCGTTACAACGATAATCGTTACATATATGTCTCGTTTCAAAATCATTAAGTTAGTAGTCTTGTTTTTACATATGTAGTTCATTGTTAATATACTTAATGATATGTTTAATTATCATAATATCATGTTAACTATATATTTATCCATATATATGTCATCATATAGTTTTTACAAGTTTTAACGTTCGTGAATCACCGGTCAACTTGGGTGGTCAATTGTCTATATGAAACCTATTTCAATTAATCAAGTCTTAACAAGTTTGATTGCTTAACATGTTGGAAACACTTAATCATGTAAATAACAATCTCAATTAATATATATATACATGGAAAAGTTCGGGTCACTACAATAATCGGTATGGACTGGTTGAAAGAAGTGAAAGTAGAGATCGTTTGTTACAAAAATGCAATTCGCATTATACGAGAAAAAGGAAAACCCTTAATGGTGTACGGAGAAAAGGGTAATACGATGCTACATCTTATTAGTAATTTGAAGGCACAAAAACTAATAAGAAAAGGTTGCTATGCTGTTCTAGCACATGTCGAGAAAGTACAAACTGAAGAAAAGAGCATCAATGATGTTCCCGTCGCAAAAGAATTTCCCGATGTATTTCCAAAAGAATTATCGGGACTACCTCCACATCGATCTGTTGAATTTCAAATAGATCTTGTACCAGGAGCTGCACCAATAGCTCGTGCTCCTTATAGACTCGCACCCAGCGAGATGAAAGAACTGCAAAGCCAACTGCAAGAACTATTAGAACGTGGTTTTATTCGACCAAGCACATCACCATGGGGAGCTCCTGTTTTTTTTTGTCAAGAAGAAGGATGGTACATTTAGGTTGTGTATTGACTACAGAGAGTTGAACAAACTTACCTTCAAAAACCGTTATCCACTGCCGAGAATTGACGACTTATTTGATCAACTACAAGGCTCTTCGGTTTATTCGAAGATCGATTTACGTTCTGGATATCATCAAATGCGAGTAAAGGAGGATGATATTCCAAAAACTGCTTTTAGGACGCGTTATGGTCATTACGAGTTTATGGTTATGCCGTTTGGATTGACTAACGCACCAGCTGTGTTCATGGACCTTATGAACCGAGTGTGTGGGCCATATCTTGACAAGTTTGTCATTGTTTTCATCGATGACATACTTATTTACTCAAAGAATGATCAAGAGCATGAAGAACATTTGAGAAAAGTGCTAGAAGTATTGAGGAAAGAAAAACTGTACGCTAAGTTTTCAAAGTGTGCATTTTGGTTGGAAGAAGTTCAATTCCTCGGTCACATAGTGAACAAAGAAGGTATCCAGGGGGACCCGAAAAAGATCGAAACCGTTGAAAAGTGGGAAACCCCAAAAACTTCGAAGCATATACGTCAATTTTTAGGAATGGCTGGTTACTACAGAAGATTCATCCAAGATTTCTCCGAAATAGCAAAATCCTTGACTGCATTAACACATAAAGGGAAGAAATTTGAATGGAAGGATGAACAAGAGAAGGCGTTTCAATTATTGAAGAAAAAGCTAACTACGGCACCTATATTGTCATTGCCTGAAGGGAATGATGATTTTTTGATTTATTGTGACGCATCAAAGCAAGGTCTCGGTTGTGTATTAATGCAACGGACGAAGATAATTGCTTATGCATCTAGACAATTGAAGATTCACTAGCAAAATTATACGACGCATGATTTGGAATTAGGCGCGGTTGTTTTTGCATTAAAGACTTGGAGGCACTACTTATATGGGGTCAAAAGTATTATATATACCGACCACAAAAGTCTTCAACACATATTTAATCAGAAACAACTGAATATGAGGCAGCGTAGGTGGATTGAATTGTTGAATGATTACGACTTTGAGATTCGTTACCACCCGAGGAAGGCAAATGTGGTAGCCGACGCCTTGAGAAGGAAGGACAGAGAACCCATTCGAGTAAAATCTATGAATATAATGATTCACACTAACCTTACTACTCAAATAAAGGAGGCGCAACAATGAGTTTTAAAAGAGGGAAATTTAAAGGATGAAATACCCAAAGGATCGGAGAAGCATCTTAATATTCGGGAAGACGGAACTCGGTATAGGGCTAAAAGAATTTGGGTACCAAAATTTGGAGATATGAGAGAAATGGTACTTAGAGAAGCTCATAAAAACAGATACTCAATACATCCTGGAACGGGGAAGATGTACAAGGATCTTAAGAAACATTTTTGGTGGCCAGGTATGAAAGCCGATATTGCTAAATATGTAGGAGAATGTTTGACATGTTCTAAGGTCAAAGCTGAACATCAGAAACCATCAGGTCTACTACAACAACCTGAAATCCCGGAATGGAAATGGGAAAACATTACCATGGATTTCATTACTAAATTGCCAAGGACTGCAAGTGGTTATGATACTATTTGGGTAATAGTTGATCGCCTCACCAAGTCAGCACACTTTCTGCCAATAAGAGAAGATGACAAGATGGAGAAGTTAGCACGACTGTATTTGAAGGAAGTCGTCTCCAGACATGGAATACCAATCTCTATTATCTCTGTTAGGGATGGCAGATTTATTTCAAGATTCTGGCAGACATTACAGCAAGCATTAGGAACTCGTCTAGACATGAGTACTACCTATCATCTACAAACTGATGGGCAGAGCGAAAGGACGATACAAACGCTTGAAGACATGCTACGAGCATGTGTTATTGATTTCGTAAATAGTTGTGATCGACATCTACCGTTAGCAGAATTTTCCTACAACAACAACTATCAAATCAAGCATTGAGATGGCACCGTTTGAAGCACTTTATGGTAGAAAGTGCAGGTCTCCGATTTGTTGGAGTGAAGTGGGGGATAGACAGATTACAGGTCCGGAGATAATACAAGAAACTACCGAGAAGATCATCCAAATTCAACAACGGTTGAAAACCGCCCAAAGTCGACAAAAGAGCTACGCCGACATTAAAAGAAAATACATAGAATTTAAAATTGTAGAAATGGTCATGCTTAAGGTTGCACCTTGGAAAGGTGTTGTTCGATTTGGTAAACGGGGGAAATTAAATCCAGGGTGAAATGTCCCATTCTTATTGATTAAAAACGTTCCATATTAATTGATTTCGTTGCGAGGTTTTGACCTCTATATGAGACGTTTTTCAAAGACTGCATTCATTTTAAAACAAACCATAACCTTTATTTCATCAATAAAGGTTTAAAAAGCTTTACGTAGATTATCAAATAATGATAATCTAAAATATCATGTTTACACACGACCATTACATAATGGTTTACAATACAAATATGTTACAACAAAATAAGTTTCTTGAATGCAGTTTTTACACAATATCATACAAGCATGGACTCCAAATCTCGTCCTTATTTAAGTATGCGACAGCGGAATCTCTTAATAATCACCTGAGAATAAACATGCTTAAAACGTCAACAAAAATGTTGGTGAGTTATAGGTTTAACCTATATATATCAAATCATAATAATAGACCACAAGATTTCATATTTCAATACACATCCCATACATAGAGATAAAAATCATTCATATGGTGAACACCTGGTAACCGACATTAACAAGATGCATATATAAGAATATCCCCATCATTCCGGGACACCCTTCGGATATGATATAAATTTCGAAGTACTAAAGCATTCGGTACTTTGGATGGGGTTTGTTAGGCCCAATAGATCTATCTTTAGGATTCGCGTCAATTAGGGTGTCTGTTCCCTAATTCTTAGATTACCAGACTTAATAAAAAGGGGCATATTCGATTTCGATAATTCAACCATAGAATGTAGTTTCACGTACTTGTGTCTATTTTGTAAATCATTTATAAAACCTGCATGTATTCTCATCCCAAAAATATTAGATTTTAAAAGTGGGACTATAACTCACTTTCACAGATTTTTACTTCGTCGGGAAGTAAGACTTGGCCACTGGTTGATTCACGAACCTATAACAATATATACATATATATCAAAGTATGTTCAAAATATATTTACAACACTTTTAATATATTTTGATGTTTTAAGTTTATTAAGTCAGCTGTCCTTGTTAGTAACCTACAACTAGTTGTCCACAGTTAGATGTACAGAAATAAATCGATAAATATTATCTTGAATCAATCCATGACCCAGTGTATACATATCTCAGTATTGATCACAACTCAAACTATATATATTTTAGAATCAACCTCAACCCTGTATAGCTAACTCCAACATTCACATATAGAGTGTCTATGGTTGTTCCGAAATATATATAGATGTGTCGACATGATAGGTCGAAACATTGTATACGTGTCTATGGTATCTCAAGATTACATAATATACAATACAAGTTGATTAAGTTATGGTTGGAATAGATTTGTTACCAATTTTCACGTAGCTAAAATAAGAAAAATTATCCAATCTTGTTTTACCCATAACTTCTTCATTTTAAATCCGTTTTGAGTGAATCAAATTGCTATGGTTTCATATTGAACTCTATTTTATGAATCTAAACAGAAAAAGTATAGGTTTATCGTCGGAAAAATAAGTTACAAGTCGTTTTTGTAAAGGTAGTCATTTCAGTCGAAAGAACGACGTCTAGATGACCATTTTAGAAAACATACTTCCACTTTGAGTTTAAGCATAATTTTTGGATTTAGTTTCATGTTCATAATAAAAATCATTTTCTCAGAATAACAACTTTTAAATCAAAGTTTATCATAGTTTTTAATTAACTAACCCAAAACAGCCCGCGGTGTTACTACGACGGCGTAAATCCGATTTTACGGTGTTTTTCGTGTTTCCAGGTTTTAAATCATTAAGTTAGCATATAATATAGATATAGAACATGTGTTTAGTTGATTTTAAAAGTCAAGTTAGAAGGATTAACTTTTGTTTGCGAACAAGTTTAGAATTAACTAAACTATGTTCTAGTGATTACAAGTTTAAACCTTCGAATAAGATAGCTTTATATGTATGAATCGAATGATGTTATGAACATCATTACTACCTTAAGTTCCTTGGATAAACCTACTGGAAAAGAGAAAAATGGATCTAGCTTCAACGAATCCTTGGATGGCTCGAAGTTCTTGAAGCAGAATCATGACACGAAAACAAGTTCAAGTAAGATCATCACTTGAAATAAGGTTGTTATAGTTATAGAAATTGAACGAAAGTTTGAATATGATTATTACCTTGTATTAGAATGATAACCTACTGTAAGAAACAAAGATTTCTTGAGGTTGTATGATCACCTTACAAGATTGGAAGTGAGCTAGCAAACTTGAAAGTATTCTTGATTTTATGTAACTAGAACTTGTAGAATATATGAAGAACACTTAGAACTTGAAGATAGAACTTGAGAGAGATCAATTAGATGAAGAAAATTGAAGAATGAAAGTGTTTGTAGGCGTTTTTGGTCGTTGGTGTATGGATTAGATATAAAGGATATGTAATTTTGTTTTCATGTAAATAAGTCATGAATGATTACTCATATTTTTGTAATTTTATGAGATATTTCATCCTAGTTGCCAAATGATGGTTCCCACATGTGTTAGGTGACATACATGAGCTGCTAAGAGCTGATCACTGGAGTGTATATGTAGTGACCCGAACTTTTCCATGTTTATATATATTAATTGAGATTGATATTTACATGATTAAATGTTTCCAACATGTTAAGCAATCAAACTTGTTAAGACTTGATTAATTGAAATAGGTTTCATATAGACAATTGACCACCCAAGTTGACCGGTGATTCACGAACGTTAAAACTTGTAAAAACTATATGATGACATATATATGGTTATATATATAGTTAACATGATATTATGATAAGTAAAAATATCATTAATTATATTAACAATGAACTACATATGTAAAAACAAGACTACTAACTTAATGATTTTGAAACGAGACATATATGTAACGATTATCGTTGTAACGACATTTAATGTATATATATCATATTAAGAGATATTCGTACATCATAATATCATGATAATATAATAATTTAAAATCTCTTTTGATATTATAAACATTGGGTTAACAACATTTAACAAGATCGTTAACCTAAAGGTTTCAAAACAACATTTACATGTAACGACTAACGATGACTTAACGACTCAGTTAAAATGTATATACATGTAGTGTTTTAATATGTATTCATACACTTTTGAAAGACTTCAAGACACTTATCAAAATACTTCTACTTAACAAAAATGCTTACAATTACATCCTCGTTCAGTTTCATCAACAATTCTACTCGTATGCACCCGTATTCGTACTCGTACAATACACAGCTTTTAGATGTATGTACTATTGGTATATACACTCCAATGATCAGCTCTTAGCAGCCCATGTGAGTCACCTAACACATGTGGGAACCATCATTTGGCAACTAGCATGAAATATCTCATAAAATTACAAAAATATGAGTAATCATTCATGACTTATTTACATGAAAACAAAATAACATATCCTTTATATCTAATCCATACACCAACGACCAAAAACACCTACAAACACTTTCATTCTTCAATTTTCTTCATCTAATTGATCTCTCTCAAGTTCTATCTTCAAGTTCTAAGTGTTCTTCATAAATTCCAAAAGTTCTAGTTTCATAAAATCAATAATACTTTCAAGTTTGCTAGCTCACTTCCAATCTTGTAAGGTGATCATCCAACCTCAAGAAATCTTTGTTTCTTACAGTAGGTTATCATTCTAATACAAGGTAATAATCATATTCAAACTTTGGTTCAATTTCTATAACTATAACAATCTTATTTTAAGTGATGATCTTACTTGAACTTGTTTTCGTGTCATGATTCTGCTTCAAGAACTTCGAGCCATCCAAGGATCCATTGAAGCTAGATCCATTTTTCTCTTTTCCAGTAGGTTTATCCAAGGAACTTAAGGTAGTAATGATGTTCATAACATCATTCGATTCATACATATAAAGCTATCTTATTCGAAGGTTTAAACTTGTAATCACTAGAACATAGTTTAGCTAATTCTAAACTTGTTCGCAAACAAAAGTTAATCCTTCTAACTTGAATTTTAAAATAAACTAAACACATGTTATATATCTATATGATATGCTAACTTAATGATTTAAAACCTGGAAACACGAAAAACACCGTAAAACCGGATTTACGCCGTCGTAGTAACACCGCGGCCTGTTTTGGGTTAGTTAATTAAAAACTATGATAAAATTTGATTTAAAAGTTGTTATTCTGAGAAAATGATTTTTATTATGAACATGAAACTATATCCAAAAATTATGGTTAAACTCAAAGTGGAAGTATGTTTTCTAAAATGGTCATCTAGACGTCGTTCTTTCGACTGAAATGACTACCTTTACAAAAACGACTTGTAACTTATTTTTCCGACTATAAACCTATACTTTTTCTGTTTAGATTCATAAAATAGGGTCCAATATGAAACCATAGCAATTTGATTCACTCAAAACGGATTTAAAATGAAGAAGTTATGGGTAAAACAAGATTGGATAATTTTTCTCATTTTAGCTACGTGAAAATTGGTAACAAATCTATTCCAACCATAACTTAATCAACTTGTATTGTATATTATGTAATCTTGAGATACCATAGACACGTATACAATATTTCGACCTATCATGTCGACACATCTATATATATTTCGGAACAACCATAGACACTCTATATGTGAATGTTGGAGTTAGCTATACAGGGTTGAGGTTGATTCCAAAATATATATAGTTTGAGTTGTGATCAATACTGAGATACGTATACACTGGGTCGTGGATTGATTCAAGATAATATTTATCGATTTATTTATGTACATCTAACTGTGGACAACTAGTTGTAGGTTACTAACGAGGACAGCTGACTTAATAAACTTAAAACATCAAAATATATTAAAAGTGTTGTAAATATATTTTGAACATACTTTGATATATATGTATATATTGTTATAGGTTCGTGAATCAACCAATGGCCAAGTCTTACTTCCCGATGAAGTAAAAATCTGTGAAAGTGAGTTATAGTCCCACTTTTAAAATCTAATATTTTTGGGATGAGAATACATGCAGGTTTTATAAATGATTTACAAAATAGACACAAGTACGTGAAACTACATTCTATGGTTGAATTATCGAAATCGAATATGCCCCTTTTTATTAAGTCTGGTAATCTAAGAATTAGGGAACAGACACCCTAATTGACGCGAATCCTAAAGATAGATCTATTGGGCCTAACAAACCCCATCCAAAGTACCGGATGCTTTAGTACTTCGAAATTTATATCATATCCGAAGGGTGTCCCGGAATGATGGGGATATTCTTATATATGCATCTTGTTAATTTCGGTTACCAGGTGTTCACCATATGAATGATTTTTATCTCTATGTATGGGATGTGTATTGAAATATGAAATCTTGTGGTCTATTATTATGATTTGATATATATAGGTTAAACCTATAACTCACCAACATTTTTGTTGACGTTTTAAGCATGTTTATTCTCAGGTGATTATTAAGAGATTCCGCTGTCGCATACTTAAATAAGGACGAGATTTGGAGTCCATGCTTGTATGATATTGTGTAAAAACTGCATTCAAGAAACTTATTTTGTTGTAACATATTTGTATTGTAAACCATTATGTAATGGTCGTGTGTAAACATGATATTTTAGATTATCATTATTTGATAATCTACGTAAAGCTTTTTAAACCTTTATTGATGAAATAAAGGTTATGGTTTGTTTTAAAATGAATGCAGTCTTTGAAAAACGTCTCATATAGAGGTCAAAACCTCGCAACGAAATCAATTAATATGGAACGTTTTTAATCAATAAGAACGGGACATTTCAGTTGGTATCCGAGCGTTGGTCTTAGAGAACCAGAATTTTGCATTAGTGTGTCTTATCGAGTTTGTTAGGATGCACTAGTGAGTCTGGACTTCGACCGTGTTTACTTGAAAAATGATTGCTTAACAAATTTTGTTGGAAACTATATATTTTTAACATGTGAATATTATGTGATATATTAATCTCTTAACGCGTTTGATATTATGTGATAGATGTCTACCTCTAGAACAAGTCCCATTGACTCACCTATTAATAATGAAGAGTCAAATGTAAATTGGAATGATTCGTGGACTGATTCACAAGTTCCCGAAGAGGAACCGGAAGAAGAGTCGGAACCGGAAGAAGAATCGGAACCGGAAGAAGAATCGGAACCGGATGAAGAAATAGAACCGGTGGGGGAAATAATAAAACGGTTAAGTAAAAGAAAATCCTCAACCAACCGACCAAGGTTAATTATGGTCAATGGTGTTTCCGCCAAGGAAGCAAAATATTGGGAGGATTACCAATTCTTCGATGAATCGGATTCCGACGAGAATTCCGATGATGTTATAGAAATTACCCCAACTGAATTTAAAAAGGCAAAATCAAATAATAAGGGAAAGGGCATAAAAATAGAGAAATCTAATTCCAACCCCGATGAACTTTATATGTATCGTCAACCCCCGAAGTCCTTAAGTTGTAACAATGACTCGGGAACCTCTAAACCACCAGGTTTTTCTAAACCAATGTGGAAAACGACGGCTCGTATTAGGGGAACATCATATATCCCTAGAAACTTGGCAAAACGAACCAAAACGGAAGAAGAAGAAGAAACAAGCGAGTTGGAATAAGATAGTTGTATTCGTGTGGTGTAATATATGTAATATAGTGTGCTTATGCTTTATGATATATGTAAAAATTGCTTGTATTAATAAGTATTTTTTTTATGAATCTAACACTTGTTCTATTTTACAGTATAAAAACACAAAATGGATAGACAACCCAATATTTTAAGAGACCTACCCGGAGACATGATTGATGAAATCTTGTCTAGAGTCGGTCAGAATTCTTCGGCACAACTATTTAAGGCGAGATCAGTTTGTAAGACATTCGAAGAACGTTCCAAGAATGCCTTGATTTATAAAAGGCTTTCGTTTGAAAGATGGGGGATATCACATTGGGAAATCCATAAGTTACGATGTGTTTACTTTGACGCATATATTGCGGGGAACCCAAATGCTATTTTACGCAATGGGTTAAGAAATTATTTTGACTCAATATATCCGAATATTGGACTTCGTGATTTAGAAAAAGCGGCTAACATGCAACATAAAGAAGCATGTTATGCTTATGGATTAGTAATGTTCGCTTCTCACCAAAGTGAGAACAAGAACATCGGGCTACAACTATTAAACAAAACGTTCCCACAAGTGACGGAGTCGGTAATTGGGGTAAGAAATGAGGTTTTTAGATTGTTACGGGACTCTTGGACATTACGTAACCCTCGCCCCTTTGACGACGTTACAACACGCTGTCTTATCAACGGCCATAACGGTTATGTTCCACAAGACCAAGGATGGGAAGTAATCCTAGGAAAACCAGAATGCATGACTTGTTTCTGGACGTATGAATTACGTGTCTTTATTGCCTTTGCTGAACGACTTGTGTACTAGCTAGAATTATCTTCACAACCATCTTGTATCAAATTTATTGTGTGCTATATTTCATGCTATATGTAAAATAAGCGGTATTGTAAGTTTGTAAAATATTGTGTAAAAGTTTGAACGCGAAATATTATTATAATCAGTTTTTCATATAGAATTGTAGTAGTTGAATTGTATATTAGCTACTAAGTATGAACTTAACGGGTAGGTACTACCCGAATTTAAACTTATAAAACGCTAATATGAAGAAAAAGCTTTTATAAATGAGTTCATATTATGCTACGAAATACTATTAACTACTCTTAATATTCTGTATGATTAACTTGTTCCATTTGACTATTTTGAAGGAAATGGCACCGACTACTCGACACACCGTGAATATGAATGAAGAGGAATTCCGTACTTTTCTAGCTTCAAACATAGCCGCAGTACAGGCTGCGCTACATACCAACAATAACCTTGGATCTAGCAGTACAGGAAATCATGTAGGATGCACCTACAAAGAATTCACTGCCTGCAAACCTTTGGAATTTTATGGAACCGAAGGACCGATCGGATTGAAACGGTGGACCGAGAAGGTCGAATCGATGTTTGCCATAAGTAAGTGTACTGAAGAGGTCAAAGTGAAGTACGCTACGCATACTTTCACAGGTTCTGCGTTAACATGGTGGAATACCTATCTAGAGCAAGTGGGACAAGACGATGCGTACGCACTACCGTGGTCAGCATTCAAGCACTTGATGAATGAGAAGTACCGTCCCAGAACCGAGGTCAATAAGCTCAAGACAGAACTTAGAGGGTTGCGAACCCAAGGATTTGATATTACCACGTACGAAAGACGATTCACAGAATTGTGCCTATTGTGTCCGGGAGCATTCGAAGATGAGGAAGAGAAGATCGACGCGTTTGTGAAAGGATTACAGGAAAGAATCCAAGAAGATATAAGTTCACACGAGCCCGCCTCCATACAACAGGCATGTAGAATGGCTCACAAACTAGTGAACCAGATTGAAGAAAGAATTAAAGAACAGAGTGCTGAAGAGGCCAATGTGAAGCAAGTCAAAAGAAAGTGGGAGGAAAACGGTGATAAGAATCACCAATACAACAACAACAGCAATTACAACAATAATCGCAACAATTATCCCAACAATCGCAACATCAATCGCAACTACAACAAACGGCCTAACAACAACAACAACAACAACAACAACAACAACAGTAACTACAACAATCATCCCAACAACAATAATAACCGCAACAACAACAACAATCAGAAGCAGCTATGCCAAAGGTGTGAAAAGTATCACTCGGGGTTCTGCACCAAATTTTGCAACAAGTGTAAAAGAAATGGTCATAGCGCGGCGAAGTGTGAAGTCTACGGACCAGGGGTTAATAGAACGAAAGGAACAAATGGTGTCGGAACGAGTAATAGCGGAGCAAGTAGTGTCGGAGCAAGTTATGCCAATGTAGTTTGTTATAAATGTGGAAAACCGGGCCACATTATTAGAAATTGCCCGAACCAGGTGAACACGAATGGACAAGGCCGCGGAAGAGTTTTCAATATTAATGCGGCAGAGGCACAGGAAGACCCAGAGCTTGTTACGGGTACGTTTCTTATTGACAATAAATCTGCTTACGTTTTATTTGATTCGGGTGCGGATAGAAGCTATATGAGTAGAGATTTTTGTGCTAAATTAAGTTGTCCATTGACGCCTTTGGATAGTAAATTTTTACTCGAATTAGCAAATGGTAAATTAATTTCAGCAGATAATATATGTCGGAATCGAGAAATTAAACTGGTTAGCGAAACATTTAAGATTGATTTGACACCAGTAGAGTTAGGGAGTTTTGATGTGATAATCGGTATGGACTGGTTGAAAGAAGTGAAAGCAGAGATCGTTTGTTACAAAAATGCAATTCGCATTATACGAAGAAAAGGAAAACCCTTAATGGTGTACGGAGAAAAGGGTAACACGAAGCTACATCTTATTAGTAATTTGAAGGCACAAAAACTAATAAGAAAAGGTTGCTATGCTGTTCTAGCACACGTCAAGAAAGTACAAACTGAAGAAAAGAGCATCAATGATGTTCCCATTGCAAAAGAATTTCCCGATGTATTTCCGAAAGAATTACCGGGATTACCCCCACATCGATCCGTTGAATTTCAAATAGATCTTGTACCAGGAGCTGCACCAATAGCTCGTGCTCCTTACAGACTCGCACCCAGTGAGATGAAAGAACTGCAAAGCCAATTACAAGAACTTTTAGAGCGTGGTTTCATTCGACCAAGCACATCACCGTGGGGAGCTCCTGTTTTGTTTGTCAAGAAGAAAGATGGTACATTCAGATTGTGTATCGACTACCGAGAGTTGAACAAACTTACCATCAAGAACCGCTACCCACTACCGAGAATCGACGACTTATTTGATCAACTACAAGGCTCGTCTATTTATTCAAAGATTGACTTACGTTCCGGGTATCATCAAATGCGGGTGAAAGAAGATGATATTCCAAAGACTGCTTTCAGAACACGTTACGATCATTACGAGTTTATGGTCATGCCGTTTGGTTTAACTAATGCACCAGCTGTGTTCATGGACCTTATGAACCGAGTGTGTGGACCATACCTTGACAAGTTTGTCATTGTTTTCATTGATGACATACTTATTTACTCAAAGAATGACCAAGAACACGGTGAACATTTGAGAAAGGTGTTAGAAGTATTGAGGAAGGAAGAATTGTACGCTAAGTTTTCAAAGTGTGCATTTTGGTTGGAAGAAGTTCAATTCCTCGGTCACATAGTGAACAAAGAAGGTATTAAGGTGGATCCGGCAAAGATAGAAACTGTTGAAAAGTGGGAAACCCCGAAAACTCCGAAACACATACGCCAGTTTTTAGGACTAGCTGGTTACTACAGAAGGTTCATCCAAGACTTTTCCAGAATAGCAAAACCCTTGACTGCATTAACGCATAAAGGGAAGAAATTTGAATGGAATGATGAACAAGAGAAAGCGTTTCAGTTATTGAAGAAAAAGCTAACTACGGCACCTATATTATCATTGCCTGAAGGGAATGATGATTTTGTGATTTATTGTTATGCATCAAAGCAAGGTCTCGGTTGTGTATTAATGCAACGAATAAAGGTGATTGCTTATGCGTCTAGACAATTGAAGATTCACGAACAAAATTATACGACGCATGATTTGGAATTAGGCGCGGTTGTTTTTGCATTAAAGACTTGGAGGCACTACTTATATGGGGTCAAAAGTATTATATATACCGACCACAAAAGTCTTCAACACATATTTAATCAGAAACAACTGAATATGAGGCAGCGTAGGTGGATTGAATTATTGAATGATTACGACTTTGAGATTCGTTACCACCCGGGGAAGGCAAATGTGGTAGCCGATGCCTTGAGCAGGAAGGACAGAGAACCCATTCGGGTAAAATCTATGAATATAATGATTCATAATAACATTACTACTCAAATAAAGGAGGCGCAACAAGGAGTTTTAAAAGAGGGAAATTTAAAGGATGAAATACCCAAAGGATCGGAGAAGCATCTTAATATTCGGGAAGACGGAACCCGGTATAGGGCTGAAAGGATTTGGGTACCAAAATTTGGAGATATGAGAGAAATGGTACTTAGAGAAGCTCATAAAACCAGATACTCAATACATCCTGGAACGGAGAAGATGTACAAGGATCTTAAGAAACATTTTTGGTGGCCAGGTATGAAAGCCGATATTGCTAAATATGTAGGAGAATGTTTGACATGTTCTAAGGTCAAAGCTGAACATCAGAAACCATCAGGTCTACTACAACAACCTGAAATCCCGGAATGGAAATGGGAAAACATTACCATGGATTTCATTACTAAATTGCCAAGGACTGCAAGTGGTTATGATACTATTTGGGTAATAGTTGATCGTCTCACCAAGTCAGCACACTTTCTGCCAATAAGAGAAGATGACAAGATGGAGAAGTTAGCACGACTGTATTTGAAGGAAGTCGTCTCCAGACATGGAATACCAATCTCTATTATCTCTGTTAGGGATGGCAGATTTATTTCAAAATTCTGGCAGACATTACAGCAAGCATTAGGAACTCGTCTAGACATGTGTACTGCCTATCATCCACAAACTGATGGGCAGAGCGAAAGTACGATACAAACGCTTAAAGACATGCTACGAGCATGTGTTATTGATTTCGGAAACAGTTGGGATCGACATCTACCGTTAGTAGAATTTTCCTACAACAACAGCTACCATTCAAGCATTGAGATGGCGCCGTTTGAAGCACTTTATGGTAGAAAGTGCAGGTCTCCAATTTGTTGGAGTGAAGTGGGGGATAGACAGATTACGGGTCCGGAGATTATACAAGAAACTACCGAGAAGATCATCCAAATTCAACAACGGTTGAAAACCGCCCAAAGTCGACAAAAGAGCTACGCTGACATTAAAAGAAAAGATATAGAATTTGAAATTAGATAGATGGTCATGCTTAAAGTTGCACCTTGGAAAGGCGTTGTTCGATTTGGTAAACGAGGGAAATTAAATCCAAGGTATATTGGACCATTCAAGATTATTGATCGTGTCGGACCAGTAGCTTACCGACTTGAGTTACCTCAACAACTCGCGGCTGTACATAACACTTTCCACGTCTCGAATTTGAAGAAATGTTTTACTAAAGAAGATCTCACTATTCCATTAGATGAAATCCAAATCAACGAAAAACTTCAATTCATCGAAGAACCCGTCGAAATAATGGATCGTGAGTTTAAAAGACTTAAGCAAAACAAGATACCAATTGTTAAGGTTCGATGGAATGCTTGTAGAGGACCCGAGTTCACCTGGGAGTGTGAAGATCATATGAAGAAGAAATACCCGCATCTATTTCCAGAAGATTCGTCAACACCTTCAACAGCTTAAAATTTCGGGACGAAATTTATTTAACGGGTAGGTACTGTAGTGACCTGAACTTTTCCGTGTTTATATATATTAATTGAGATTGATATTTACATGATTAAATGTTTCCAACATGTTAAGCAATCAAACTTGTTAAGACTTGATTAATTGAAATAGGTTTCATATAGACAATTGACCACCCAAGTTGACCGGTGATTCACGAACGTTAAAACTTGTAAAAACTATATGATGACATATATATGGTTATATATATAGTTAACATGATATTATTATAAGTAAACATATCATTAATTATATTAACAATGAACTACATATGTAAAAACAAGACTACTAACTTAATGATTTTGAAACGAGACATATATGTAACGATTATCGTTGTAACGACATTTAATGTATATATATCATATTAAGAGATATTCGTACATCATAATATCATGATAATATAATAATTTAAAATCTCTTTTGATATTATAAACATTGGGTTAACAACATTTAACAAGATCGTTAACCTAAAGGTTTCAAAACAACATTTACATGTAACGACTAACGATGACTTAACGACTCAGTTAAAATGTATATACATGTAGTGTTTTAATATGTATTCATACACTTTTGAAAGACTTCAAGACACTTATCAAAATACTTCTACTTAACAAAAATTCTTACAATTACATCCTCGTTCAGTTTCATCAACAATTCTACTCGTATGCACCCGTATTCGTACTCGTACAATACACAGCTTTTAGATGTATGTACTATTGGTATATACACTCCAATGATCAGCTCTTAGCAGCCCATGTGAGTCACCTAACACATGTGGGAACCATCATTTGGCAACTAGCATGAAATATCTCATAAAATTACAAAAATATGAGTAATCATTCATGACTTATTTACATGAAAACAAAATAACATATCCTTTATATCTAATCCATACACCAACGACCAAAAACACCTACAAACACTTTCATTCTTCAATTTTCTTCATCTAATTGATCTCTCTCAAGTTCTATCTTCAAGTTCTAAGTGTTCTTCATAAATTCCAAAAGTTCTAGTTTCATAAAATCAAGAATAC
Source organism: Rutidosis leptorrhynchoides (assembly GCF_046630445.1). Taxonomy (NCBI): domain Eukaryota; kingdom Viridiplantae; phylum Streptophyta; class Magnoliopsida; order Asterales; family Asteraceae; genus Rutidosis; species Rutidosis leptorrhynchoides. The sequence goes on along the minus strand of NC_092333.1, from coordinate 238,445,047 downwards.
TTTCAAGTTTGCTAGCTCACTTCCAATCTTGTAAGGTGATCATCCAACCTCAAGAAATCTTTGTTTCTTACAGTAGGTTATCATTCTAATACAAGGTAATAATCATATTCAAACTTTGGTTCAATTTCTATAACTATAACAATCTTATTTTAAGTGATGATCTTACTTGAACTTGTTTTCGTGTCATGATTCTGCTTCAAGAACTTCGAGCCATCTAAGGATCCATTGAAGCTAGATCCATTTTTTTCTCTTCCAGTAGGTTTATCCAAGGAACTTAAGGTATTAATGATGTTCATAACATCATTCGATTCATACATATAAAGCTATCTTATTCGAAGGTTTAAACTTGTAATCACTAGAACATAGTTTAGTTAATTCTAAACTTGTTCGCAAACAAAAGTTAATCCTTCTAACTTGACTTTTAAAATAAACTAAACACATGTTCTATATCTATATGATATGCTAACTTAATGATTTAAAACCTGGAAACACGAAAAACACCGTAAAACCGGATTTACGCCGTCGTAGTAACACCGCGGGCTGTTTTGGGTTAGTTAATTAAAAACTATGATAAAATTTGATTTAAAAGTTGTTATTCTGAGAAAATGATTTTTATTATGAACATGAAACTATATCCAAAAATTATGGTTAAACTCAAAGTGGAAGTATGTTTTCTAAAATGGTCATCTAGACGTCGTTCTTTCGACTGAAATGACTACCTTTACAAAAACGACTTGTAACTTATTTTTCCAACTATAAACCTATACTTTTTCTGTTTAGATTCATAAAATAGGGTTCAATATGAAACCATAGCAATTTGATTCACTCAAAACGGATTTAAAATGAAGAAGTTATGGGTAAAACAAGATTGGATAATTTTTCTCATTTTAGCTACGTGAAAATTGGTAACAAATCTATTCCAACCATAACTTAATCAACTTGTATTGTATATTATGTAATCTTAAGATACCATAGACACGTATACAATGTTTCGACCTATCATGTCGACACATCTATATATATTTCGGAACAACCATAGACACTCTATATGTGAATGTTGGAGTAAGCTATACAGGGTTGAGGTTGATTCCAAAATATATATAGTTTGAGTTGTGATCAATACTGAGATACGTATACACTGGGTCGTGGATTGATTCAAGATAATATTTATCGATTTATTTCTGTACATCTAACTGTGGACAACTAGTTGTAGGTTACTAACGAGGACAGCTGACTTAATAAACTTAAAACATCAAAATATATTAAAAGTGTTGTAAATATATTTTGAACATACTTTGATATATATGTATATATTGTTATAGGTTCGTGAATCAACCAGTGGCCAAGTCTTACTTCCCGATGAAGTAAAAATCTGTGAAAGTGAGTTATAGTCCCACTTTTAAAATCTAATATTTTTGGGATGAGAATACATGCAGGTTTTATAAATGATTTACAAAATAGACACAAGTACGTGAAACTACATTCTATGGTTGAATTATCGAAATCGAATATGCCCCTTTTTATTAAGTCTGGTAATCTAAGAATTAGGGAACAGACACCCTAATTGACGCGAATCCTAAAGATAGATCTATTGGGCTTAACAAACCCCATCCAAAGTACCAGATACTTTAGTACTTCGAAATTTATATCATATCCGAAGGGTGTCCCGGAATGATGGGGATATTCTTATATATGCATCTTGTTAATGTCGGTTACCAGGTGTTCACCATATGAATGATTTTTATCTCTATGTATGGGATGTGTATTGAAATATGAAATCTTGTGGTCTATTATTATGATTTGATATATATAGGTTAAACCTATAACTCACCAATATTTTTGTTGACGTTTTAAGCATGTTTATTCTCAGGTGATTATTAAGAGCTTCCGCTGTCACATACTTAAATAAGGACGAGATTTGGAGTCCATGCTTGTATGATATTGTGTAAAAACTGCATTCAAGAAACTTATTTTTGTTGTAACATATTTGTATTGTAAACCATTATGTAATGGTCGTGTGTAAACAGGATATTTTAGATTATCATTATTTGATAATCTACGTAAAGCTTTTTAAACCTTTATTGATGAAATAAAGGTTATGGTTTGTTTTAAAATGAATGCAGTCTTTGAAAAACGTCTCATATAGAGGTCAAAACCTCGCAACGAAATCAATTAATATGGAACGTTTTTAATCAATAAGAACGGGACATTTCAGTATATACTAATAGTACATACATCTAAAAGCTGTGTATTGTACGAGTACGAATACGGGTGCATACGAGTAGAATTGTTGATGAAACTGAACGAGGATGTAATTGTAAGCATTTTTGTTAAGTAGAAGTATTTTGATAAGTGTATTTAAGTCTTTAAAAAGTGTATAAATACATATTAAAAAACTACATGTATATACATTTTAACTGAGTCGTTAAGTCATCGATAGTCGTTACATGTAAGTGTTGTTTTGAAACCTTTAGGTTAACGATCTTGTTAAATGTTGTTAACCCAATGTTTATAATATCAAATGTGATTTTAAATTATTATATTATCATGATATTATCATGATAAATATCTCTTAATATGATATATATACATTAAATGTCTTTACAACGATAATCGTTACATATATGTCTCGTTTAAAAATCATTAAGTTAGTAGTCTTGTTTTTACATATGTAGTTCATTGTTAATATACTTAATGATATGTTTACTTATCATAGTATCATGTTAACTATATATATATCCATATATATGTCATCATATAGTTTTTACAAGTTTTAACGTTCGTGAATCACCGGTCAACTTGGGTGGTCAATTGTCTATATGAAACATATTTCAATTAATCAAGTCTTAACAAGTTTGATTGCTTAACATGTTGGAAATATTTAATCATGTAAATATCAATCTCAATTAATATATATATAAACATGGAAAAGTTCGGGTCACTACAGTACCTACCCGTTAAATAAATTTCGTCCAGAAATTTTAAGCTGTTGAAGGTGTTGACGAATCTTCTGGAAATAGATGCGGGTATTTCTTCTTCATCTAATCTTCATGCTCCCAGGTGAACTCGGGTCCTCTACGAGCATTCCATTGAACCTTAACAATTGGTATCTTGTTTTGCTTAAGTCTTTTAACCTCACGATCCATTATTTCGACGGGTTCTTCGATGAATTGAAGTTTTTCGTTGATTTGGATTTCATCTAACGGAATAGTGAGATCTTCTTTAGAAAAATATTTCTTCAAATTCGAGACGTGGAAAGTTTTATGTACAGCCGCGAGTTGTTGAGGTAACTCAAGTCGGTAAGCTACTGGTCCGACACGATCAATAATCTTGAATGGTCCAATATACCTTGGATTTAATTTCCCTCGTTTACCAAATCGAACAACGCCTTTCCAAGGTGCAACTTTAAGCATGACCATCTCTCCAATTTCAAATTCTATATCTTTTCTTTTAATGTCAGCGTAGCTATTTTGTCGACTTTGGGCGGTTTTCAACCGTTGTTGAATTTGGATGATCTTCTCGGTAGTTTCTTGTATAATCTCTGGACCCGTAATCTGTCTATCCCCCACTTCACTCCAACAAATCGGAGACCTGCACTTTCTACCATAAAGTGCTTCAAACGGCGCCATCTCAATGCTTGAATGGTAGCTGTTGTTGTAGGAAAATTCTGCTAACGGTAGATGTCGATCCCAACTGTTTCCGAAATCAATAACACATGCTCGTAGCATGTCTTCAAGAGTTTGTATCGTCCTTTCGCTCTGCCCATCAGTTTGTGGATGATAGGCAGTACTCATGTCTAGACGAGTTCCTAATGCTTGCTGTAATGTCTGCCAGAATCTAGAAATAAATCTGCCATCCCTATCAGAGATAATAGAGATTGGTATTCCATGTCTGGAGACGACTTCCTTCAAATACAGTCGTGCTAACTTCTCCATCTTGTCATCTTCTCTTATTGGCAGGAAGTGTGCTGATTTGGTGAGACGATTAACTATTACCCAAATAGTATCAAAACCACTTGCAGTCCTTGGCAATTTAGTGATGAAATCTATGGTAATGTTTTCCCATTTCCATTCCGAGATTTCGGGTTGTTGAAGTAGACCTGATGGTTTCTGATGCTCAGCTTTGACCTTAGAACACGTCAAACATTCTCCTACGTATTTAGCAACATCGGATTTCATACCCGGCCACCAAAAATGTTTCTTGAGTTCCTTGTACATCTTCCCCGTTCCAGGATATATTGAGTATCTGGTTTTACGAGCTTCTCTAAGTACCATTTCTCTCATATCTCCAAATTTTGGTACCCAAATCCTTTCAGCCCTATACCGGGTTCCGTCTTCCCGAATATCAAGATGCTTCTCCAATCCTTTGGGTATTTCATCCTTTAAATTTCCCTATTTTAAAACTCCTTGTTGCTCCTCCTTTATTTGAGTAGTAAGATTATTATGAATCATTATATTCATAGATTTTACTCGAATAGGTTCTCTGTCCTTCCTGCTCAAGGCATTGGCTACCACATTTGCCTTCCCCGGGTGGTAACGAATCTCAAAGTCGTAATCATTCAATAATTCAATCCACCTACGCTGCCTTATATTCAGTTGTTTCTGATTAAATATGTGTTGAAGACTTTTGTGGTCGGTATATATAATACTTTTGACCCCATATAAGTAGAACCTCCAAGTCTTTAATGCAAAAACAACCTCGCCTAATTCCAAATCATGCGTCGTATAATTTTGTTCGTGAATCTTCAATTGTCTAGACGCATAAGCAATCACCTTCGTTCGTTGCATTAATACACAACCGAGACCTTCCTTTGATGCGTCACAATAAATCACAAAATCATCATTCCCTTCAGGCAATGACAATATAGGTGCCGTAGTTAGCTTTTTCTTCAATAACTGAAACGCTTTCTCTTGTTCATCATTCCATTCAAATTTCTTCCCTTTATGCGTTAATGCAGTCAAGGGTTTTGCTATTCTGGAAAAGTCTTGGATGAACCTTCTGTAGTAACCAGCTAGTCCTAAAAACTGGCGTATGTGTTTCGGAGTTTTCGGGGTCTCCCACTTTTCAACAGTTTCTATCTTTGCCGGATCCACCTTAATACCTTCTTTGTTCACTATGTGACCGAGGAATTGAACTTCTTCCAACCAAAATGCACACTTTGAAAACTTAGCGTACAATTCTTCCTTCCTCAATACTTCTAACACCTTTCTCAAATGTTCACTGTGTTCTTGGTCATTCTTTGAGTAAATAAGTATGTCATCAATGAAAACAATGACAAACTTGTCAAGGTATGGTCCACACACTCGGTTCATAAGGTCCATGAACACAGCTGGTGCATTAGTTAAACCAAACGGCATGACCATAAACTCGTAATGACCGTAACGTGTTCTGAAAGCAGTCTTTGGAATATCATCTTCTTTCACCCGCATTTGATGATACCCGGAACGTAAGTCAATCTTTGAATAAACAGACGAGCCTTGTAGTTGATCAAATAAGTCGTCGATTCTTGGTAGTGGGTAGCGGTTCTTGATGGTAAGTTTGTTCAACTCTCGGTAGTCGATACACAACCTGAATGTACCATCTTTCTTCTTGACAAACAAAACAGGAGCTCCCTACGGTGATGTGCTTGGTCGAATGAAACCACGCTCTAAAAGTTCTTGTAATTGGCTTTGCAGTTCTTTCATCTCGCTGGGTGCGAGTCTGTAAGGAGCACGAGCTATTGGTGCAGCTCCTGGGACAAGATCTATTTGAAATTCAACGGATCGATGTGGGGGTAATCCCGGTAATTCTTTCGAAAATACATCGGGAAATTCTTTTGTAATGGGAACATCATTGATGCTCTTTTCTTCAGTTTGTACTTTCTCGACGTGTGCTAGAACAGCATAGCAACCTTTTCTTATTAGTTTTTGTGCCTTCAAATTACTAATAAGATGTAGCTTCGTGTTGCCCTTTTCTCCGTACACCATTAAGGGTTTTCCTTTTTCTCGTATAATGCAAATTGCATTTTTGTAACAAACGATCTCTGCTTTCACTTCTTTCAACCAGTCCATACCGATTATCACATCAAAACTCCCTAACTCTACTGGTATCAAATCAATCTTAAATGTTTCGCTAACCAGTTTAATTTCTCGATTCCGACATATATTATCTGCTGAAATTAATTTACCATTTGCTAATTCGAGTAAAAATTTACTATCCAAAGGCGTCAATGGACAACTTAATTTAGCACAAAAATCTCTACTCATATAGCTTCTATCCGTACCCGAATCAAATAAAACGTAAGCAGATTTATTGTCAATAAGAAACGTACCCGTAACAAGCTCCGGGTCTTCCTGTGCCTCTGCCGCATTAATATTGAAAACTCTTCCGCGGCCTTGTCCATTCGTGTTCTCCTGGTTAGGGCAATTTCTAATAATGTGGCCCGGTTTTCCACATTTATAACAAACTACATTGGCATAACTTGCTCCGACACTACTTGCTCCGCCATTACTCGTTCCGACACCATTTGTTCCTTTCATTCTATTAACCCCTGGTCCGTAGACCTCACACTTCGCCGCGCTATGACCATTTCTTTTACACTTGTTGCAAAATTTGGTGCAGAACCCCGAGTGATACTTTTCACACCTTTGGCATAGCTGCTTCTGATTGTTGTTGTTGTTGCGGTTATTATTGTTGTTGGGATGATTGTTGTAGTTGCTGTTGTTGTTGTTGTTGTTGTTGTTGGACCGTTTGTTGTAGTTGCGATTGATGTTGCGATTGTTGGGATAATTGTTGCGATTATTGTTGTAATTGCTGTTGTTGTTGTATTGGTGATTCTTATCACCGTTTTCCTCCCACTTTCTTTTGACTTGCTTCACATTGGCCTCTTCAGCAGTCTGTTCTTTAATTCTTTCTTCAATCTGGTTCACTAGTTTGTGAGCCATTCTACATGCCTGTTGTATGGAGGCGGGCTCGTGTGAACTTATATCTTCTTGGATTCTTTCCGGTAATCCTTTCACAAACGCGTCGATCTTCTCTTCCTCATCTTCGAATGCTCCCGGACACAATAGGCATAATTCTGTGAATCGTCTTTCGTACGTGGTAATATCAAATCCTTGGGTTCGTAACCCTCTAAGTTCTATCTTGAGCTTATTGACCTCGGTTCTGGGACGGTACTTCTCGTTCATCAAGTGCTTGAATGCTGACCACGGTAGTGCGTATGCATCGTCTTGTCCCACTTGCTCTAGATAGGTATTCCACCATGTTAACGCAGAACCTGTGAAGGTATGCGTAGCGTACTTCACTTTGTCCTCTTCAGTACACTTACTTATGGCAAACACCGATTCGACCTTCTCGGTCCACCGTTTCAATCCGATCGGTCCTTCGGTTCCATCAAATTCCAAAGGTTTGCAGGCAGTGAATTCTTTGTAGGTGCATCCTACACGATTTCCTGTACTGCTAGATCCAAGGTTATTGTTGGTATGTAGCGCAGCCTGTACTGCGGCTATGTTTGAAGCTAGAAAAGTACGGAATTCCTCTTCATTCATATTCACGGTGTGTCGAGTAGTCGTTGCCATTTCCTTCAAAATAGTCAAATGGAACAAGTTAATCATACAGAATATTCAGAGTAGTTAATAGTATTTCGTAGCATAATATGAACTCATTTTTAAAAGCTTTTTCTTCATATTAGCGTTTTAAAAGTTTAAATTCGGGTAGTACCTACCCGTTAAGTTCATACTTAGTAGCTAATATACAATTCAACTACTACAATTCTATATGAAAAACTGATTATAATAATATTTCGCGTTCAAACTTTTACACAATATTTTACAAACTTACAATACTGCTTATTTTACATATAGCATGAAATATAGCACACAATAAATTTGATACAAGATGGTTGTGAAGATAATTCTAGCTAGTACACAAGTCGTTCAGCAAAGGCAATAAAGACACGTAATTCATACGTCCAGAAACAAGTCATGCATTCTGGTTTTACTAGGATTACTTCCCATCCTTGGTCTTGTGGAACATAACCGTTATGGCCGTTGATAAGACAGCGTGTTGTAACGTCGTTAAAGGGACGAGGGTTACGTAATGTCCAACAGTCCCGTAACAATCTAAAAACCTCATTTCTTTCCCCAATTACCGACTCCGTCACTTGTGGGAACGTTTTGTTTAATAGTTGTAGCCCGATGTTCTTGTTCTCACTTTGGTGAGAAGCGAACATTACTAATCCGTAAGCATAACATGCTTCTTTATGTTGCATGTTAGCCGCTTTTTCTAAATCACGAAGTCCAATATTCAGATATATTGAGTCAAAATAATTTCTTAACCCATTGCGTAAAATAGCATTTGGGTTCCCCGCAATATATGCGTCAAAGTAAACACATCGTAACTTATGGATTTCCCAATGTGATATCCCCCATCTTTCGAACGAAAGCCTTTTATAAACCAAGGCATTCTTGGAACGTTCTTCGAATGTCTTACAAACTGATCTCGCCTTAAATAGTTGTGCCGACGAATTCTGACCGACTCTAGACAAGATTTCATCAATCATGTCTCCGGGTAGGTCTCTTAAAATATTAGGTTGTCTATCCATTTTGTGTTTTTATACTGTAAAATAGACAAGAGTTAGATTCATAAAAAAAAAATACTTATTAATACAAGCAATTTTTACATATATCATAAAGCATAAGCACACTATATTACATATATTACACCACACGAATACAACTATCTTATTCCGACTCGCTTGTTTCTTCTTCTTCGGTTTTGGTTCGTTTTTCCAAGTTTCTAGGGATATATGATGTTCCCCTAATACGAGCCGTCGTTTTCCACATTGGTTTAGAAAAACCTGGTGGTTTAGAGGTTCCCGGGTCATTGTTACAACTTAAGGACTTCGGGGGTTGACGATACATATAAAGTTCATCGGGGTTGGAATTAGATTTCTTTATTTTTATTCCCTTTCCCTTATTATTTTCTTTTGCCTTTTTAAATTCAGTTGGGGTAATTTCTATAACATCATCGGAATTCTCGTCGGAATCCGATTCATCGAAGAATTGGTAATCCTCCCAATATTTTGCTTCCTTAGCGGAAACACCATTGACCATAATTAACCTTGGTCGGTTGGTTGAGGATTTTCTTTTACTTAACCGTTTTATTATTTCCCCCACCGGTTCTATTTCTTCATCCGGTTCCGATTCTTCTTCCGGTTCCGATTCTTCTTCCGGTTCCGACTCTTCTTCCGGTTCCTCATCGGGAACTTGTGAATCAGTCCACGAATCATTCCAATTTACATTTGACTCTTCATTATTATTAGGTGAGTCAATGGGACTTGTTCTAGAGGTAGACATCTATCACATAATATCAAACGCGTTAAGAGATTAATATATCACATAATATTCACATGTTAAAAATATATATTTTCCAACAAAATTTGTTAAGCAATCATTTTTCAAGTAAACACGGTCGAAGTCCAGACTCACTAATGCATCCTAATAAACTCGATAAGACACACTAATGCAAAATTCTGGTTCTCTAAGACCAACGCTCGGATACCAACTGAAATGTCCCGTTCTTATTGATTAAAAACGTTCCATATTAATTGATTTCGTTGCGAGGTTTTGACCTCTATATGAGACGTTTTTCAAAGACTGCATTCATTTTAAAACAAATCATAACCTTTATTTCATCAATAAAGGTTTAAAAAGCTTTACGTAGATTATCAAATAATGATAATCTAAAATATCCTGTTTACACACGACCATTACATAATGGTTTACAATACAAATATGTTACAACAAAATAAGTTTCTTGAATGCAGTTTTTACACAATATCATACAAGCATGGACTCCAAATCTCGTCCTTATTTAAGTATGCGACAGCGGAAGCTCTTAATAATCACCTGAGAATAAACATGCTTAAAACGTCAACAAAAATGTTGGTGAGTTATAGGTTTAACCTATATATATCAAATCATAATAATAGACCACAAGATTTCATATTTCAATACACATCCCATACATAGAGATAAAAATCATTCATATGGTGAACACCTGGTAACCGACATTAAAAAGATGCATATATAAGAATATCCCCATCATTTCGGGACACCCTTCGGATATGATATAAATTTCGAAGTACTAAAGCATCCGGTACTTTGGATGGGGTTTGTTAGGCCCAATAGATCTATCTTTAGGATTCGCGTCAATTAGGGTGTCTGTTCCCTAATTCTTAGATTACCAGACTTAATAAAAAGGGGCATATTCGATTTCGATAATTCAACCATAGAATGTAGTTTCACGTATTTGTGTCTATTTTATAAATCATTTATAAAACCTGCATGTATTCTTATCCCAAAATTATTAGATTTTAAAAGTGGGACTATAACTCACTTTCACAGATTTTTACTTCGTCGGGAAGTAAGACTTGGCCACTGGTTGATTCACGAACCTATAAAAATATATACATACATATCAAAGTATGTTCAAAATATATTTACAACACTTTTAATATATTTTGATGTTTTAAGTTTATTAAGTCAGCTGTCCTCGTTAGTAACCTACAACTAGTTGTCCACAGTTAGATGTACAGAAATAAATCGATAAATATTATCTTGAATCAATCCACGACCCAGTGTATACGTATCTCGGTATTGATCATAACTCAAACTATATATATTTTGGAATCAACCTCAACCCTGTATAGCTAACTCCAACATTCACATATAGAGTGTCTATGGTTGTTCCGAAATATATATAGATGTGTCGACATGATAGGTCGAAACATTGTATACGTGTCTATGGTATCTCAAGATTACATAATATACAATACAAGTTGATTAAGTTATGGTTGGAATAGATTTGTTACTAATTTTCACGTAGCTAAAATGAGAAAAATTATCCAATCTTGTTTTACCCATAACTTCTTCATTTTAAATCCGTTTTGAGTGAATCAAATTGCTATGGTTTCATATTGAACTCTATTTTATGAATCTAAATAGAAAAAGTATAGGTTTATAGTCGAAAAAATAAGTTACAAGTCATTTTTGTAAAGGTAGTCATTTTAGTCGAAAGAACGACGTCTAGATGACCATTTTAGAAAACATACTTTCACTTTGAGTTTAACCGTAATTTTTGGTTATAGTTTCATGTTCATAATAAAAATCATTTTCTCAGAATAACAACTTTTAAATCAAAGTTTATCATAGTTTTTAATTAACTAACCCAAAACAGCCCGCGGTGTTACTACGACGGCGTAAATCCGGTTTTACGGTGTTTTTCGTGTTTCCAGGTTTTAAATCATTAAGTTAGCATATCATATAGATATAGAACATGTGTTTAGTTGATTTTAAAAGTCAAGTTAGAAGGATTAACTTTTGTTTGCGAACAAGTTTAGAATTAACTAAACTATGTTCTAGTGATTACAAGTTTAAACCTTCGAATAAGATAGCTTTATATGTATGAATCGAATGATGTTATGAACATCATTACTACCTTAAGTTCTTTGGATAAACCTACTGGAAAATAGAAAAATGGATCTAGCTTCAACAGATCCTTGGATGGCTAGAAGTTCTTGAAGCAGAATCATGACACGAAAACAAGTTCAAGTAAGATCATCACTTGAAATAAGATTGTTATAGTTATAGAAATTGAACCAAAGTTTGAATATGATTATTACCTTGTATTAGAATGATAACCTACTGTAAGAAACAAAGATTTCTTGAGGTTGGATGATCACCTTACAAGATTGAAAGTGAGCTAGCAAACTTGAAAGTATTCTTGATTTTATGTAACTAGAACTTGTAGAATATATGAAGAACACTTAGAACTTGAAGATAGAACTTGAGAGAGATCAATTAGATGAATAAAATTGAAGAATGAAAGTGTTTGTAGGTGTTTTTGGTCGTTGGTGTATGGATTAGATATAAAGGATATGTAATTTTGTTTTCATGTAAATAAGTCATGAATGATTACTCATATTTTTGTAATTTTATGAGATATTTCATCCTAGTTGCCAAATGATGGTTCCCACATGTGCTAGGTGACTTACATGGGCTGCTAAGAGCTGATCATTGGAGTGTATATACCAATAGTACATACATCTAAAAGCTGTATATTGTACGAGTACGAATACGGGTGCATACGAGTAGAATTGTTGATGAAACTGAACGAGGATGTAATTGTAAGAATTTTTGTTAAGTAGAAGTATTTTGATAAGTGTATTGAAGTCTTTCAAAAGTGTATAAATACATATTAAAACACTACATGTATATACATTTTAACTGAGTTAAGTCATCGTTAGTCGTTACATGTAAGTGTTGTTTTGAAACCTTTAGGTTAACGATCTTGTTAAATGTTGTTAACCCAATGTTTATAATATCAAATGAGATTTTAAATTATTATATTATCATGATATTATCATGTATGAATATCTCTTAATATGATATATATACATTAAATGTCTTTACAACGATAATCGTTACATATATGTTTCGTTTAAAAATCATTAAGTTAGTAGTCTTGTTTTTACATATGTAGTTCATTGTTAATATACTTAATGATATGTTTACTTATCATAGTATCATGTTAAATATATATATATCCATATATATGTCATCATATAGTTTTTACAAGTTTTAACGTTCGTGAATCACCGGTCAACTTGGGTGGTCAATTGTCTATATGAAACATATTTCAATTAATCAAGTCTTAACAAGTTTGATTGCTTAACATGTTGGAAATATTTAATCATGTAAATATCAATCTCAATTAATATATATAAACATGGAAAAGTTCGGGTCACTACACAAGGTATATTGGACCATTCAAGATTATTGATCGTGTCGGACCAGTAGCTTACCGACTTAAGTTACCTCAACAACTTGCGAATGTACATAACACTTTCCACGTCTCAAATTTTAAGAAATGTTTTGCTAAAGAAGATCTCACTATTCCGTTGGACGAAATCTAAATCAATGAAAAACTTCAATTCATTGAAGAACCCGTCGAAATAATGGATCGTGAGGTTAAGAGACTTAAACAAAACAAGATACCGATTGTTAAGGTTCGATGGAATGCTCGTAGAGGACCCAAGTTCACCTGGGAGCATGAAGATCAGATGAAGAAGAAATACCCTCATTTATTTCCAGAAGATACGTCAACACCTCCAACTGCTTAAAATTTCGGGACGAAATTTATTTAACGGGTAGGTACTGTAGTGACCCGAACTTTTCCATGTTTATATATATATTAAATGAAATTGTTATTTACATGATTAAGTGTTTCCAACATGTTAAGAAATCAAACTTGTTAAGACTTGATTAATTGAAATAGGTTTCATATAGACAATTGACCACCCAAGTTGACCGATGATTCACGAACGTTAAAACTTTGTAAAAACTATATGATGACATATATATGGTTATATATATAGTTAACATGATATTATGATAAGTAAACATATCATTAAGTATATTAACAATGAACTACATATGTAAAACAAGACTACTAACTTAATGATTTTGAAACGAGACATATATGTAACGATTATCATTGTAACGACATTTAATGTATATATATATCATATTAAGAGATATTCGTACATCATAATATCATGATAATATAATAATTTAAAATCTCATTTGATATTATAAACATTGGGTTAACAACATTTAACAAGATCGTTAACCTAAAGGTTTCAAAACAACACTTACATGTAACGACTAACGATGACTTAACAACTCAGTTAAAAGGTATATACATGTAGTATTTTAATATGTATTCGTACACTTTTGAAAGACTTAAATACACTTATAAAAATACTTCTACTTAACAAAAATGCTTACAATTACATCCTCGTTCAGTTTCATCAACAATTCTACTCGTATGCACCCGTATTCGTACTAGTACAATACACAGCTTTTAGATGTATGTACTATTGGTATATACACTCCAATGATCAGATCTTAGCAGCCCATGTGAGTCACCAAAAACATGTGAGAACCATAATTTGGCAACTAGCATGAAATATCTCATAAAATTACAAAAATATGAGTAATCATTCATGACTTATTTACATGAAAACAAAATTACATATCCTTTATATCTAATCCATACACCAACGACCAAAAACACCTACAAACACTTTCATTCTTCAATTTTCTTCATCTAATTGATCTCTCTCAAGTTCTATCTTCAAGTTCTAAGTGTTCTTCATAAATTCTACAAGTTCTAGTTTCATAAAATCAAGAATACTTCCAAGTTTGCTAGCTTACTTCCAATCTTGTAGAGTGATCATCCAACCTCAAGAAATCTTTCTTATTTACAGTAAGATATCTTTCTAATACAAGGTAATACTCATATTCAAACTTTGATTCAATTTCTATAACTATAACAATCTTATTTCGAGTGGAAATCTTACTTGAACTTGTTTTTCGTGTCATGATTCTGCTTCAAGAACTTTCAAGCCATCCAAGGATCCTTTGAATCTAGATCCATTTTTCTCATTTCCAGTAGCTTTATACAGAAAACTTGAGGTAGTAATGATGTTCATAACATCATTCTATTCATACATATAAAGCTATCTTATTCGAAGGTTTAAACTTGTAATCACTAGAACATAGTTTAGTTAATTCTAAACTTGTTCGCAAACAAAAGTTAATCCTTCTAACTTGACTTTTAAAATCAACTAAACACATGTTCTATATCTATATGATATGCTAACTTAATGATTTAAAACCTGAAAACACGAAGAACACTGTAAAACCGGACATACGCCGTCGTAGTAACACCGCGGGCTGTTTTGGATTAGTTAATTAAAAACTATGATAAACTTTGATTTAAAATTTTTTCTTCTGGGAAAATGATTTTTCTTATGAACATGAAACTATATCCAAAAATCATGGTTAAACTCAAAGTGGAAGTATGTTTTCTAAAATGGTCATCTAGACGTCGTTCTTTCGACTGAAATGACTACCTTTACAAAAACGACTTGTAACTTATATTTCTGACTATAAACCTATACTTTTTATGTTTAAATTTATAAAATAGAGTTCAATATGAAACCATAGCAATTTGATTCACTCAAAACGGATTTAAAATGAAGAAGTTATGGGTAAAACAAGATTGGATAATTTTTCTTGTTGTAGCAACGTGAAAATTGATAACAAATCTATATTAATCATATCCTAGCTAACTTATATTGTATTATACATGTATTCTAATATATTATGTAATCTTGGGATACCATAGACACGTATGCAAATGTTTTGACATATCATATCGACCCATGTGTATATATTATTTGGAACAACCATAGACACTCTATATGCAGTAATGAGGGAGTTAGCTATACAGGGTTGAGGTTGATTCCAAAAATATATATACTTTGAGTTGTGATCTAGCCTGGGATGTGTATACACTGGGTCGTGGATTGATTCAAGATAATATATATCAATTTTTTTCTGTACATCTAACGTTGGACAACTAGTTGTAGGTTACTAACGAGGACAGCTGACTTAATAAACTTAAAACATCAAAAGGTATTAAAAGTTTTGTAAATATATTTTGAATATACTTTGATATATATGTACATATTTGTTATAGGTTCATGAATTGACCAGTGGCCAAGTCTTACTTCCCGACGAAGTAAAAATCTGTGAAAGTGAGTTATAGTCCCACTTTTAAAATCTAATATTTTTGGGATGAGAATACATGCAGGTTTTATAAATGATTTACAAAATAGACACAAGTACGTGAAACTACATTCTATGGTTGAATTATCGAAATCGAATATGCCCCTTTTTATTAAGTCTGGTAATCTAAGAATTAGGGAACAGACACCCTAATTGACGAGAATCCTAAAGATAGATCTATTGGGCCCAACAAGCCCCATCCAAAGTACCGGATGTTTTAGTACTTCGAAATTTATATCATGTCCGAAGGAGGATCCCGGATTGATGGAGATATTCTTATATGCATATTGTTAATGTCGGTTACCAGGTGTTCACCATATGAATGATTTTTATCTCTATGTATGGGATGTATATTGAAATATGAAATCTTGTGGTCTATTGTTACGATTTGATATATATAGGTTAAACCTATAACTCACCAACATTTTTTGTTGACGTTTTAAGCATGTTTATTCTCAGGTGAATATTAAGAGCTTCCGCTGTTGCATACTAAAATAAGGACAAGATTTGGAGTCTATGTTTGTATGATATTATGTAAAAATTGCATTCAAGAAACATATGTCGATGTAATATATTTCTATTGTAAACCATTATGTAATGGTCGTGTGTAAACAGTATATTTTAGATTATCATTATTTGATAATCTACGTAATGCTTTTGAAACCTTTATTGATAAAATAAAGGTTATGGTTGTTTTAAAAATGAATGCAGTCTTTGAAAAACATCTCATATAGAGGTCAAAACCTCACAACGAAATCAATTAATATGGAACGTTTATAATCAATATGAACGGGACATTTCAGGATATACCTAAACCTTGCTACAACACTTATAGGCAGTGTACCTAATCGTAGAGTAGTGTAGTTTGTAGTAAGTCCGGTTCGTTCCACATGGATACAGCTAAGTTTAACGCTATATTTATATTTGTAGTGACCCAAACTTTCCCATGATTATATATATTAATTGAAAACTATTTTTACATGATTAAATGATTCCAACATGTTAAGAAATCTAACTTGTTAAGACTTGATTATTTGAAATGAGTTTCATGTAGACAATTGACCACCCGAGTTGACCGGCGATTCACGAACGTTAAAACTTATAAAAACTATATGATGATATATATATATATATATATGGATATATATATATATAGTTAACATGATATTATGATATGTTAGGACCCCGAAGTTGTATAGTGTTAATGTGAAATAAGCTTAATTGATGGTTCCTTAGAAGAGGGCTATATAAGGAACCTAAGTAGTCCTAATTAGATAGCCATTGCATTGTAACTGAGTTCTAGAAGCTGTGGAATGTAAATCTTGTTAATTCTCTCTAATATCGAATCTCATTCTATCTTATCATTTCTCTCAATCTCAACATGATCTGACCTATCATTTGGTATTAGAGCATTCAGGGAGTGATTTTACATCATTAGATCGATCCAGAGATTGAAGATTACAGAATCTGAACACTCTCGGTATTTTGAATCAGACTCGGTATAATCGAATCTGATAATCTGACGTTCAGATTTCTGTGATAAGTTCAGCGAGGGTGTATTAGGTTGATTAGAAAGAGTTTTAATCATCATTACAGCTTTTTAACATCAATTATGGAGAATCAAGTTGATTTTTAGAGTTTGTGGCTAAAACTCTCGGTATTCATCAATTACAGCTTGATTCTGTAGTTAAGTAAAGATTTGAGGTTTCAGTTGTGATCATGAGGTGTTTAATCACATTTCTGACGGTTTAATTTCATCAATTCTTCAAGTTTTGAAGATTTGATACACATTCGGTATCATACCGAATCTGCTTCAAAGTGATAAATTCTCATTCAGTGTTGCAGATTGTGGTGTGTTTGTGATTCTATCACATTCGGTTTGGTCATACGTAGCTAATTAGTGTGATTTGAGAAAGGATTCGTTTGAATTCTAAGTTTTCATACTTAGACTCGGTATTGTCAACTGCTACAGTTGACATTCGGTATCCTATACATTTGGTATCTTTGATATTTTGTGTGATACTAACTTGTTTCCTTGTGCAGCAAGGTTACAGAATCTAATTCAAAGGAATTGAATTGTGTTTGAATTCAAATTCATACAAAATCTGACTACCGAGTTAGATACCAAATCAGGATCTCGGTATCACTTAATTCATTGGTTTTAAGTGTTCTCAGGTTACAAATCTTGTGGTTACCGAATCTTTACCGAATCTGGGTGTGTTACTTATATTTTTGATCAGTTTCTGATACAGAATCTGGTTTACCGAATCTGCTACAGTACTGAATCTGTACCGAATCTGCTACAGTACCGAATCAGTTATCGAATCTGAAATTTGTGTTAGATTGTTGTGATTTTTCATCTTAGATTTGAGTAATACCGAATCTTTACCGAATCTACCTCATTTTCAAGATGTCTACTCAAGATACTTTGATCATTGGATCAGATTCCCGACCTCCGGTGTTGTTTGATGGAAAGTACACTCAGTGGCTTCACCGTATCACTCAGTACATAGACTATAAGGGTGAGAAAGCAAAGTACATATGGGCTTCTCTGAGAGATGGTCCAGTTGTAGATTATCATCCGGATACTGGTATGCCAATTTCAGTCTATGAACTTTCTGGTGATAAACGTGAGAGAGCTCAGGGTGACATAGAGGCAAAGAACATTGTTATGCAAGCTATCCCGTATGAGTTGTTTGAAAATGTTGATAGCAACACAACAGCAAAAGATATATGGGATGAGATCAAACGACAGCAAGAAGGTTATGACATGTCAGATGTTACTAAACTGAATAAGGCTCTGGGATTTTATGAAGATTTCAAGCAGGAACCTGATGAACCACTCAAGGATACCTACCGTCATTTCAATGGTGTTCTCAATGAGTTGAAAAGGTGCAAGATCATAAAAGTAAATGCTGAAGTCAACATGAAATTTCTCAAAAAGCTCAATGTTGATTGGCTTCCTTATGGAACCATTGTTCGATCAACCAAAGAGATTGACAAGTTGACTATTCATGAGCTTGTTGGAGTTCTTATGCATTACCAACCTGAAGTGTCTAAACTTAAAGAAGGAAGGAAAGAGTCATCTCCAAGTGATCCTCTTGCTCTCATTGCCAAAAAGAAGAACAAATCATTTACGACTTCCAAAAGCTTTTCCAAGAAAGTGCTTGTTGAAGATTCAACTGATTCTGAAGAGTTGAATCTGTCTGATGTTGATGATTCTCACCTTGAATTAGTCAAGATGGTAGCCATGTTTACAAAAGCCTTGAACAAATACAAATTCAAAGGCAAATCAAGCAATCAAAGCAAGAATTCATCATCTTCCTCGTACTACAAGAAAGCTGGTCAATCAAAACAACAACAACGTGCTGATGATTCCAAGAAGGATGATTCAATATGTTTCAATTGTGGCAAAGCTGGTCATTACTCTCATGAGTGCAAGATGCCTAAGAAGAAGGATGCAGCTTACTACAAGAAGAAAATGTTGTTGGCTAAGATTGTAGAAACTGGGGGAGAGCTGAAATCAGTTGATGATACTTGGTTTAACTGGACTGACGATTCAGATTCAGAGGTTGAACATGCAAATGTTTGCAAGGTGACTAAGCTCATCAAAGCTACGAAAGCATTGGAGAATTCTGACTCAGCATCTGATGATGATGAGGTACAATCATCTGAAATTCCACCTGATTTTATCAAAGTGCAAAATGACATGATGAAGAATTTAGTCTCAATGTCAAAAGAAGTCAAAGATTTAAAATCTGAAAACAAGGTTTTAAAAGATAAAACCAAACTTTTTGAGACCAAACCATCTTCATCTAAATTACAATCGGAATTGCAAAGATTGACTGTCCAACTCAGATCCACGAAAACTGAGTTGGAAGATCTTAAAAAATCAGTTCATCCGATTAAGGTCGAAAGGACAGATTATCGTCTAAAATCGGAACGACTTGCAGAAAAAGTTCAATTTCTAGAAAAAGATCTTTCTGATTTGAAAACTCAACATGAACCCACACTTTCAAAGCTAAACAAGAAAATTATTCAATTGGAAAACACCATCATTGAAAAGGACTCTGAAATCGTTGTCAAAAGAGTCTTTTCAAATGAAAGCACAACTTGCTCGATATGAGGAAAAACTCTATCGAACACATCAATCCAAAGCTATCATGAATATGGAACTTTCAAAACAAACGATTTTCATGAATAGACCAAAAACAATTCATGATGACAAGTGGGGTTTGGGTTATGAAGATCCTAAGATCTTAGAAAATGCTTCCAAAAAGATTCCAGGATTATATCATTCTGATTACTTTCAAGCTGGTTTACCATATCATTTTGTGCATGCTTCTGATGCTGATTTTGATGATATTATTGTTAATCGCAAATCTAGGAAATACCATCAAATTAGCTTAATGTATGAGAAAATCAATGCTAAAATGGGTAAATCAAATCCTGATTTCTTGAAGGAACTTGTTGAAACTGAAACGAATATGCAACATGAAAATTATGTGCCTAAGCGTAGACTAGTTTATATTCCAACACTCATGCTAGAGAAATACATTTTAATGCTTGAGAATGAAGTGTTTAACAAACCTAGTTCCAGCATTATTTCCATAGATGAGGTGTTTGATGAACCAACTTTTGATGTGAAACCATTTCTACCAGCTTTGCCTGCATGTTCTGATAATGTTTTCCGTGAAGACCTAGCACATGAACTAACTGTCTTCTTTGAGACAGAATCCCTAGGTCAACCTGATTTAGATAAAAAGGTAGAACCTCAATATGAACCAACTGTTGAAAACATGATAGACTTTGACACAACAATTAATGAATTTTATGAAAACATACCTGTTGTACGAAACTTGAAACGTATATTAGGTATAGTTGAAAAAGAAAATGTTGATTTGCAACTTAAGTGTCAGTCATTAGAACAAATGCTTGCTTTGTATGATAAATTGCCTCCACTTCCTAAGAAAAAATGTACTTATGATTTTACGGAAGGTGAAGTGCTTGTTTCTGCAGAGGAATTATGTCTTGAAATTAAGAGCTTAAAACAAAAACTAATTCAATTGAAACAGGCTAACACACTTAAGCAATCATCTACTGTTGAAACCAATGTGTCTGAATGTGTTGGTGGGATTTATAAGAAGGGGAAGGGAACAAAAACATCTACGGATGCAAAACCCATTACTATTCTTAAAAACCCATTACGTTCTCAATTTGGTAAATGTGTTTCAAAAGTTGCACCTTCAACACAATTTGTTGTCAAGAAAGTTCATTCTCAAAATGGTTATGTGTTAACTGAAAAGATTCCTATGATTCCAATGTCAAATCAATCAAAGGAAAGTCGTTTACCAAAATTAGTTAAGTCAACACAACACAAGAGTCCACAACCTGATTTGAGTGAGTATGATGTAAAGGAACGTAAAATTAAATTGGAAATTTTGAAAAATCAATCATCTCATGTGTCAACTGAAAAGTTTGGATGTCTAACTAACAGCGGTGTTTTTCATGTCACAGGTTATAATCTAAATTTGACTTACAAGTTTGTATGGGTTCCTAAGTCCACGACTAAGAAAGTAGCAACTAAACCAAAGAAATCTTCTAGTCGACCTAGGAAATCATCTCATGTTTTTAAATTTTCGTCTGTGAACAAAACATCTATTTGGAATAAGTTGTGTGTTAAGACTTCTGATAACGATGTAAAACTTGATATTGCGTATGATGCTTCATGTAATGTGGTTTTAAATGATGTTTTATTGTCTAAATTGCATGATGCTTTACGTGATTATCTCATTGTTGATCCAAAGTATATTGTTGGTACTAACCGAAAAGGACCCAAGAAACTTTGGGTACCCAACTCTAGGAAATTAACGTTTACAAAGTTTCGATGTCTGTGTTTGGTATATCAATTCTGATTGCTCTCGACACATGACGGGCGATAAATTCTTGCTTGTCAATTTCGTTGACAAATTTCTAGGAACTGTTACTTTTGGAAATGATGAGATTGCAGCAATAACGGGTTATGGAGATTTTGTGAAAAATGGCATAATGATCAAACGGGTCTCATATGTTGAGGGTTTGGGGTGCAGTTTATTTAGTGTCAGCCAATTTTGTGATGGAGATCTCAAGGTTTTGTTTGAACGTCGTCAATGCTCGGTGCAATCCACCGATGGAAACGATCTCCTTGTTGGTAAACGTTGTGTTTCACTTTATACTATTGACCTCAATGATGCACCATCACATGAAACCATGTGTTTGGTTATGACAACCCGAAAATTTTCGAACAAATTTAAACTTTATCTTTATATCATTAGATAAATATTTCAAACATATATATTACGTACAAATTTACAATTCTAAATAAAAATATATATATATTTTAACTTAGTCATAAAACGTCCTGATTTAAAATAATATATTTTGATAAACAACGAGTCACTGATTTATAGAAGCAAATAACCACAACGCTCAATTTTATAAGTTACATTTTTTATAAGTTAATTTATTGATGAGTAAGTCAAATTATTAATAAGGGTACACGTCGCGTAACGTAAAAGGCTAGTTTTCTAAACGTACGAAAGTGCGTTCGAAAAACCGAAAGTGGTACACGAGTCGAGTATCAATGTACGAGTCAACGGACCTAAAATTACAAGTCAACTATGTACATGAATATAATATAATATATATATAATTAATATAAATTATATATATATTATATATATATAATAATAATATGTCGACAAACAAGAAAACAAAAAAAATTGTGAGCTGGATTTTGGGGCCATGCGATCGCATGAGAAATAGGCATAAAACCCATGCAATCGCATGGCGGTCAGAATTCAGAAACATTCTATAAATTGGCCAGTTTGCTCAACACTGAACACACACACATATTAATATCTATATTACTCCGTATTTATTTATTTTATTTATAATAATAATAATAATAATAATAATATTATTATTATTATTATTATTATTATTATTATTATTATTATTATTATTATTAATCTTATTATTATTAGTAGTATTAATATTATACATAAAATACTACGACGAAGTCTTGAGCGTGTCACTTTCAAAATGGGTTTTCAAGCGGGATAGAGCTAAGGAAATTTTGGGTAATGTTCGGGGGTATATTTATGAATCAAACCTAGTGTTTATCATCTTCGTTACGTCTACGTACTTTTCTACAATATTGAATCTCAATATTGATACGTAAGCACTCATATTTTATCTTTTATATATTAATTGTGTATCCATGTCTAGTGCTCGAGTATATATATTTATACATACGTGTATGCTAAATTTTGTCGTTAAACAGTTTATAATAGATCACGAATTAAATACATATATTACTGGTAAAAGGTATATGATATACATGTTTTTGGAAAGCTGGCGAAAAATCAATAACTTTTCATTTAGATATCGAATAATTTTGATGAACGGATTAAAAGATATGATCAACTGAATTATAATTGACGTTAATTGGAATTGCTTTTTAATCTGCAATTAATATTTAAACAAATTGTTTGTAAGATTGATAAATTGGATTTTTGAATATTACCAACCGAGTAAATGAATCCTTATATAAGGTACGTCTCGTTTTGTTGAACTATTGTCAAAATTGACTTTTTGAAACGACTTTGGATAACTTTTGTATGTCGATATCGAGCATTAGGATTGTGATACACTATGACCTGACCTAGCTTGATAAACATTTATTGACCAACATATGTTCTCTAGGTTGAGATCTACGATTATTTGGTAATCCGAGTTTCGGTCACATTTTGGTGAACGACTTTACATGCTGCTGAAGTGAGTTTCATTTGCTCCCTTTTTAATTGCTTTTGCAATATACATTTTTGGGCTGAGAATACATGCAATTTATTTTAAACGCAATGGATACAAGTACATACTTAATTCTACACTGAGTTTAAACCGAAAATCCCTTAGCTTTGGTAACTAGTAACTGCCAGTACATAGGATGTGGACTGGTGGGCGCGAATAATAGTATATGGATCCATAGGGCTTGACATCCCCGTCCGAGCTAGAGCGCTAGCCTTTTAACGGACGTGTGTTATTTGAGTTTAGGACACGTTGGTTTGCGTGTATTAAAACGAATGGGGTATTTATCATTATAACGTTAAAGCTTAGTTACCAGGGTGCTCTGTTACGTAGAATCTATTGACAAACTTTTGATAAACGTTTCTGGATGAAACAACTGAAAACTTGTGATTCACCTTTATATACAGATTATGCGCAACATTAAAACTATGAACTCACCAACCTTTGTGTTGACACTTTTAAGCATGTTTATTCTCAAGTTTCTAGAAGTATTCCGCTGTTTGCTTATATGTGATACAAGCTATGTGCATGGAGTCATACATGCTTTATTCAAGAAAACTTTGCATTCACAAAATCATCACCGTGTATCTTATTTTGACTTCATTGTCAACGGATGTATTATGGTAAACTATTATTTATGGAGATTGTCTATATGTAGAAATCATCAAACGTTGAAAACCTTATAAATTTATATTCATTTATTGTGTACTATTTGAAAAGAATGCAATGTTTACAAAACGTATCATATAGAGGTCAAATACCTCGCAATGAAATCAATGAATGACGTGTTCGTCCATATGGATTTGGAGCGATCGTCACAGTTGGTATCAGAGCGTTGGTCCTAGTGAACCAGGTCTTGCATAAGTGTGTCTAACTGATAGTTGTTAGGATGCATTAGTAAGTCTGGACTTCGACTGTGTCTGCATGTCAAAAGTTTTGCTTATCATTTCTTGTCAGAAATTACCTGTCTATCATCTTAAGTCTAAACGCGTCTTATTGCATTTATTGCATAGATAGTGTATAGACAAAATTCATATATTGGCATATCTATTACAGTAAACTTTGACTGCCATCTTCCGAAAATTTCTCCGTAATTTACGGGATTTTGGTATTATATATACATATGTAAATTATGTATTGAAGAGTACCAATCAAATTCTATAATCTATTTCATATCAAAAATTATCTCTCTAATTATACAAGATGGATCCCGTATCTAGTTCAAATTCTTTAAATTCCGACAGCTATTCCGATATGGATATTCACCTGAACTCTGAAGAAAGTGTAACCGGAATGGATCAACCAATCATCCATCACATATTCTGGATGAATTGGGGATGGGTTCGTAGCCTACTTAATCATTGGAGACAAGAAGAAGGTGATCCCTTCCATCCACCACATTCACCTCTTGGCTAAGAACCTGAAGCACTTACTGGCAAACCTATGAATTGTCCCGTTCTTATTGATTAAAAACGTTCCATATTAATTGATTTCGTTGCGAGGTTTTGACCTCTATATGAGACGTTTTTCAAAGACTGCATTCATTTTTAAAACAAACCATAACCTTTATTTCATCAATAAAGGTTTAAAAAGCTTTACGTAGATTATCAAATAATGATAATCTAAAATATCCTGTTTACACACGACCATTACATAATGGTTTACAATACAAATATATTACAACAAAATACGTTTCTTGGATGCAGTTTTTACACAATATCATACAAGCATGGACTCCAAATCTCGTCCTTATTTAAGTATGCGACAGCGGAAGCTCTTAATAATCACCTGAGAATAAACATGCTTAAAACGTTAACAAAAATGTTGGTGAGTTATAGGTTTAACCTATATGTATCAAATCGTAACAATAGACCACAAGATTTCATATTTCAATACACATCCCATACATAGAGATAAAAATCATTCATATGGTGAACACCTGGTAACCGACATTAACAAAATGCATATATAAGAATATCCCCATCATTCCGGGACACCCTTCGGATATGATATAAATTTTGAAGTACTAAAGCATCCGGTACTTTGGATGGGGTTTGTTAGGCCCAATAGATCTATCTTTAGGATTCGCGTCAATTAGGGTGTCTGTTCCCTAATTCTTAGATTACCAGACTTAATAAAAAGGGGCATATTCGATTTTGATAATTCAACCATAGAATGCAGTTTCACGTACTTGTGTCTATTTTGTAAATCATTTATAAAACCTGCATGTATTCTCATCCCAAAAATATTAGATTTTAAAAGTGGGACTATAACTCACTTTCACAGATTTTTACTTCGTCGGGAAGTAAGACTTGGCCACTGGTTGATTCACGAACCTATTACAATATATACATATATATCAAAGTATGTTCAAAATATATTTACAACACTTTTAATATATTTTGATGTTTTAAGTTTATTAAGTCAGCTGTCCTCGTTAGTAACCTAAAACTAGTTGTCCACAGTTAGATGTACAGAAATAAATCGATAAATACTATCTTGAATCAATCCACGACCCAGTGTATACGTATCTCAGTATTGATCACAACTCAAACTATATATATTTTGGAATCAACATCAACCCTGTATAGCTAACTCCAACATTCACATATAGAGTGCTTATGGTTGTTCCGAAATATATATAGATGTGTCGACATGATAGGTCGAAACATTGTATACGTGTCTATGGTATCTCAAGATTACATAATATACAATACAAGTTGATTAAGTTATGGTTGGAATAGATTTGTTACCAATTTTCACGTAGCTAAAATGAGAAAAATTATCCAATCTTGTTTTACCCATAACTTCTTCATTTTAAATCCGTTTTGAGTGAATCAA
Source organism: Rutidosis leptorrhynchoides (assembly GCF_046630445.1). Taxonomy (NCBI): domain Eukaryota; kingdom Viridiplantae; phylum Streptophyta; class Magnoliopsida; order Asterales; family Asteraceae; genus Rutidosis; species Rutidosis leptorrhynchoides. The sequence goes on along the minus strand of NC_092333.1, from coordinate 238,418,681 downwards.
ATTGCTATGGTTTCATATTGAACTCTATTTTATGAATCTAAACAGAAAAAGTATAGGTTTATAGTCGGAAAAATAAGTTACAAGTCGTTTTTATAAAGGTAGTCATTTCAGTCGAAAGAACGACGTCTAGATGACCATTTTAGAAAACATACTTCCACTTTGAGTTTAACCATAATTTTTGGATATAATTTCATGTTCATAATAACAATAATTTTCTCAGAATAACAACTTTTAAATCAAAGTTTATCATAGTTTTTAATTAACTAACCCAAAACAGCCCGCGGTGTTACTACGACGGCGTAAATCCAGTTTTACGGTGTTTTTCGTGTTTCCAGGTTTTAAATCATTAAGTTAGCATATCATATAGATATAGAACATGTGTTTAGTTGATTTTAAAAGTCAAGTTAGAAGGATTAACTTTTGTTTGCGAACAAGTTTAGAATTAACTAAACTATGTTCTAGTGATTACAAGTTTAAACCTTCGAATAAGATAGCTTTATATGTATGAATCGAATGATGTTATGAACATCATTACTACCTTGAGTTCCTTGGATAAACCTACTAGAAAAGAGAAAAATGGATCTAGCTTCAATGGATCCTTGGATGGCTCGAAGTTCTTGAAGCAGAATCATGACACGAAAACAAGTTCAAGTAAGATCATCACTTGAAATAAGATTGTTATAGTTATAGAAATTGAACCAAAGTTTGAATATGATTATTACCTTGTATTAGAATGATAACCTACTGTAAGAAACAAAGATTTCTTGAGGTTGGATGATCACCTTACAAGATTGGAAGTGAGCTAGCAAACTTGAAAGTATTCTTGATTTTATGTAACTAGAACTTGTAGAATATATGAAGAACACTTAGAACTTGAAGATAGAACTTGAGAGAGATCAATTAGATGAAGAAAATTGAAGAATGAAAGTGTTTGTAGGTGTTTTTGGTCGTTGGTGTATGTATTAGATATAAAGGATATGTAATTTTGTTTTCATGTAAATAAGTCATGAATGATTACTCATATTTTTGTAATTTTATGAGATATTTCATGCTAGTTGCCAAATGATGGTTCCCACATGTGTTAGGTGACTCACATGGGCTGCTAAGAGCTGATCATTGGAGTGTATATACCAATAGTACATACATCTAAAAGCTGTGTATTGTACGAGTACGAATACGGGTGCATACGAGTAGAATTGTTGATGAAACTGAACGAGGATGTAATTGTAAGCATTTTTGTTAAGAAGAAGTATTTTGATAAGTGTATTGAAGTCTTTCAAAAGTGTATAAATACATATTAAAACACTACATGTATATACATTTTAACCGAGTCGTTAAGTCATCGTTAGTCGTTACATGTAAGTGTTGTTTTGAAACCTTTAGGTTAACGATCTTGTTAAATGTTGTTAACCCAATGTTTATAATATCAAATGAGATTTTAAATTATTATATTATCATGATATTATCATGTATGAATATCTCTTAATATGATATATATACATTAAATGTCTTTACAACGATAATCGTTACATATATGTCTCGTTTAAAAAGCATTAAGTTAGTAGTCTTGTTTTTACATATGTAGTTCATTGTTAATATACTTAATGATATGTTTACTTATCATAGTATCATGTTAACTATATATATATCCATATATATGTCATCATATAGTTTTTACAAGTTTTAACGTTCGTGAATCACCGGTCAACATGGGTGGTCAATTGTCTATATGAAACATATTTTAATTAATCAAGTCTTAACAAGTTTGATTGCTTAACATGTTGGAAACATTTAATCATGTAAATATCAATCTCAATTAATATATATAAACATGGAAAAGTTCGGGTCACTACAACCTATTCGTAATACTATTTTCTCTCTCATTTCCAGAGTATCTCATCATGATTATATACTATCCCATATTATAAATCTTATTTATCCGATCGTCCGAACCACCGATCATCCCGGTATAATGGAAGAAGTCAACGAGCTTCGTGCTCGGGTAGTGGCTTTGGAGAATATGGTGCAAGGGTTACGAACACCAGCAGCAGCACCCGCAGCATAACCGGTACCACCATCATCCACACCAACAGGATCAACACCACCACCAACAACCACATCCGCATCACACGCCTCAACATCACAATTTGTATCTCGGATATCAACATCATACGCACCATAGGTACCAAGAAGTACCAGCAACGACAAACGATGAAGCATGGATTCATAACTTCATCGGAGAAACATTCTACGGCGATTATGTAATTTCTAAAGTTTAGAGATTATCTATTCTAGCCTTAACCCTAAATCAGATAGAGTCGAAACCCTTATCCAAATGGTGTAAGATACAAGCTAGACTAGTTTTACCAACAGCATCAACAGTACCCTTAGCCTCACCAGCACAGTCAGTGCTGTCAACATCGTCAGAATCAGCAACACCTCTAACATCACAAGCTCCGTCAGTTCAAGAAAGCACCGTGGACATCATTACGAGTCAACAACGAGTATATTATATCAATGAGTTATGAAGTAATAACTCAATTCATCTAAAGAATTTATATGTATATCTTATATATATAAATTTTAAAACCATCATGAATCTTTTCGTACTAAACTATTACGTGTGAATTTTAAGGGGTAGATACTACTCGGTTAATTCATATTACTAATATGCTATGATGTACATCCTTCATTAACAACTTAACCATCGTTAACTACAAATATCTGTTTCAACTCAATGAATTCCATTTCATAATGAACGTAGTGTATTAATCAATTACATGTTTGATTTTACACTTTTATCTTCGATGTACTCGAAACTTTCAAGAAAACATCATTTATATCTTATGAAGTTCATAAGAATTCCACGAGCATCAACATCCTTCACCGAGGAATAAGAATAAATAATGAAGTATTGGTTTCATTAGTGAAATACTCCGCGCAGATTATGTAATCCTTAATGTTTTAGAGATTATTCATTCAATTCAAAAATCAAATGAGCTTAATATGATATTAACTCATCAAATCTGTATTACATCTGAAGAAAATATACATACATATATTTTCATAAAGACGGTAATAAAAAAATTCTTTTGTACAAAGTATTAATTGTGAAATCTTTAACGGGTAGGTAATACTCGGGAAATATATAAGTTCACAATTAATATGTTATACTGTACATTCTTCAACTTTGATTCAAAAATTATTAACTATGCTCACAGCGATATACAATCGTTTCCATACAAATTCAATTACATATTCTGATTTTGAAAAATCAGAATCCAAGCTAAGATTTAACAGAAAACATCACTCTTAGATTCTTACATCTTTCAAATGCTATACTTTGACTTCAAAACTGTGCTAGAACATCACTTCTATTCATAAACACACACAAAAAAATTGCATCGTTCAAAATTCTAGAACATCATATGTATCTTGACAATTACAATCTTCATGCAAACCCTTCAAACTTTTGAAAACACCTCGGATTGATAACCGACGATTCGGTTATGATAACTTTGAATGCTGATGAAGCAGCAAAAACTGTAAACGACCTTAACAGCCAAAAGTTTGATGATAAAGAATAGTGTGTTGGCAAAGCTCAGAAAAAGAGAAGGTTTGGAACTAAAAAACGGATTGAGCAAAGTATGAAGGAGGCTGTGGATAAATCACAAAGACTAAACCTGCCTTCAAAGAATCCAAATTATTCAGTATCTGCTGAAGCCATTAACGAATACCTTGCTTTCGAATCTAAACCCTTGCGGACAATATTCTTCATCATCCTCAGATATTAGAAATTCTAAGATATCATCGTATCTTTCATTATAAATATCTTCCATATTTCTGGAGATAATTCCATAATCATTCTTATCGAAAATCAATTTTCTCCTTGCGATATCTGTGTAACATCATAAAAGAAACTATTTTAGTTTCTAATTTCTGAAACCTTCGAGTTTAAAATATGAATATTTTTGAAGTGGTGTTGGGAACTGAAGCATGAGTTAGTATAATATAATGACACTTGATCAACGTGAATATATTACAGTAAGTCATGCTGAGTTTCTAAATGAAACATGATGATTCACAGATCATAACATTATCATGTGCCATGTTACACGACTTTTGTAGTCTATTTAACCTCTAAAATATCAAGAAAATATTTCTTGATGATTCGGTCTTTTCCAGTGTATTCTGGTAATTTAACAAGTCAAAATCGTGTCATTACCATTTCCTTTCTAGAACATTAACAATGTTCATTCCGAAATATATATATATATATATATATATATATATATATATATATATATATGTGAATTCTGGACCATTACAAGAAATGCCTAATCGCAAGAAGAAGAAACGAAGGGACAAAGCTTCGAAATAGAAATTGGAGTATAAATCGCAGCAAATAGGAGGGAGTATTAACTGTGGATGACAATGATTATAGAAGACAGAGGTAGGGACATTGAAATATAAGCGGAGATATAAAACCCGATAACAACGCATAAATTACAAACCGTGAATATCAATGTTTATCGCAACATAAAGACACGGGAGAATTAAAAGCACTATAACCCCAAGAGCAAAGTAGAAGTAAGCAGATTCCTCTGGTGGAAGTTGGAAAAGGAGAATGATTGTTGCGATAGTAAGGATAAGGACAAGGATCAGAACTGGATTAAGCATTTTCGCAATCTTTTGAATTTAAGAATTAGGTATAGCAATGGTAAAAGTGACAAACCGGAAGAAGTTAATTTATAGTGAAATATTTGATAGAGAAATCAAGGCAGATCTCCGCATTTAATTAGAGAGATCCTAATTTCCTTATTCGCCGAAGAATCAAATCTTTTAGATTTAGAAGATTTTCTTTAAATTCCTTGAATTCCGGAATTCAACAAAGACAACGTCAAAAGTTAAGACAAAACTTTAGTTCTCATTTCATTCCTTTTAGGATAGCTTCACTCGTACTCTTCAATTAATCGAATCGTTTTATCTATATTACTCAATAGTGATAAAACTCTATATAATAACTCATATTCGTCATAAAAACATTTTTATGATTAGCCATGACGACCACGATCAAATTTCGGGACGAAATTTCTTTAACGGGTAGGTACTGTGACAACCCGAAAATTTTCGAACAAATTTAAACTTTATCTTTATATCATTAGATAAATATTTCAAACATATATATTACGTACAAATTTACAATTCTAAATAAAAATATATATATATATTTTAACTTAGTCATAAAACGTCCTGATTTAAAATAATATATTTTGATAAACAACTAGTCACTGATTTATAGAAGCAAATAATCACAACGCTCAATTTTATAAGTTACATTTTTTATAAGTTAATTTATTGATGAGTAAGTCAAATTATTAATAAGGGTACACGTCGCGTAACGTAAAAGGCTAGTTTTCTAAACGTACGAAAGTGCGTTCGAAAAACCGAAAGTGGTACACGAGTCGAGTATCAATGTACGAGTCAACGGACCTAAAATTACAAGTCAACTATGTACATGAATATAATATAATATATATATAATTAATATAAATTATATATATATTATATATATATAATAATACGTCGACAAACAAGAAAACAAAAAAAATTGTGAGCTGGATTTTGGGGCCATGCGATCGCATGAGAAATAGGCATAAAACCCATGCAATCGCATGGCGGTCAGAATTCAGAAACATTCTATAAATTGGCCAGTTTGCTCAACACTGAACACACACACATATTAATATCTATATTACTCCGTATTTTTTTATTTTATTTATAATAATAATAATAATAATAATAATAATATTATTATTATTATTATTATTATTATTATTATTATTATTATTATTATTATTATTATTATTATTATTATTATTAATCTTATTATTATTAGTAGTATTAATATTATACATAAAATACTACGACGAATTCTTGAGCGTGTCACTTTCAAAATGGGTTTTCAAGCGGGATAGAGCTAAGGAAATTATGGGTAATGTTCGGGGGTATATTTATGAATCAAACCTAGTGTTTATCATCTTCGTTACGTCTACGTACTTTTCTACAATATTGAATCTCAATATTGATACGTAAGCACTCATATTTTATCTTTTATATATTAATTGTGTATCCATGTCTAGTGCTCGAGTATATATATTTATACATACGTGTATGCTAAATTTTGTCGTTAAATAGTTTATAATAGATCACGAATTAAATACATATATTACTGGTAAAAGGTATATGATATACATGTTTTTGGAAAGCTGGCGAAAAATCAATAACTTTTCATTTAGATATCGAATAATTTTGATGAACGGATTAAAAGATATGATCAACTGAATTATAATTGACGTTAATTGGAATTGCTTTTTAATCTGCAATTAATATTTAAACAAATTGTTTGTAAGATTGATAAATTGGATTTTTGAATATTACCAACCGAGTAAATGAATCCTTATATAAGGTACGTCTCGTTTTGTTGAACTATTGTCAAAATTGACTTTTTGAAACGACTTTGGATAACTTTTGTATGTCGATCTCGAGCATTAGGATTGTGATACACTATGACCTGACCTAGCTTGATAAACATTTATTGACCAACATATGTTCTCTAGGTTGAGATCTACGATTATTTGGTAATCCGAGTTTCGGTCACATTTTGGTGAACGACTTTACATGCTGCTGAAGTGAGTTTCATTTGCTCCCTTTTTAATTGCTTTTGCAATATACATTTTTGGGCTGAGAATACATGCAATTTATTTTAAACGCAATGGATACAAGTACATACTTAATTCTACACTGAGTTTAAACCGAAAATCCCTTAGCTTTGGTAACTAGTAACTGCCAGTACATAGGATGTGGACTGGTGGGCGCGAATAATAGTATATGGATCCATAGGGCTTGACATCCCCGTCCGAGCTAGAGCGCTAGCCTTTTAACGGACGTGTGTTATTTGAGTTTAAGACACGTTGGTTTGCGTGTATTAAAACGAATGGGGTATTTATCATTATAACGTTAAAGCTTAGTTACCAGGGTGCTCTGTTACGTAGAATCTATTGACAAACTTTTGATAAACGTTTCTGGATGAAACAACTGAAAACTTGTGATTCACCTTTATATACAGATTATGCGCAACATTAAAACTATGAACTCACCAACCTTTGTGTTGACACTTTTAAGCATGTTTATTCTCAGGTTTCTAGAAGTATTCCGCTGTTTGCTTATATGTGATACAAGCTATGTGCATGGAGTCACACATGCTTTATTCAAGAAAACTTTGCATTCACAAAATCATCACCGTGTATCTTATTTTGACTTCATTGTCAACGGATGTATTATGGTAAACTATTATTTATGGTGATTGTCTATATGTAGAAATCATCAAACGTTGAAAACCTTATAAATTTATATTCATTTATTGTGTACTATTTGAAAAGAATGCAATGTTTACAAAACGTATCATATAGAGGTCAAATACCTCGCAATGAAATCAATGAATGACGTGTTCGTCCATATGGATTTGGAGCGATCGTCACATTGGTCACTCGTTCAACAAAGGAAAATTCATGGTTATGGCATCACCGGATGTCTCACCTGAATTACAAGGGTATTAATCGACTAGTCTCTAAAGACTTAGTTGATGGTATTCCAAGCTTTCAATATGATAAGCATCATGTGTGTCCGTCATGTGCGATGGGTAAGCTAAAACGGACTTCTCATCTGACTAAGCAACACCCTAGTACTTCATCGTCCTTGCAATTATTGCATATGGACTTATGTGGACCCATGTGGGTTTCTAGCCTCGGTGGTCGGAAACATGTGCTTGTCATTGTTGATGATTATACCCGATTTACATGGATTTTCCTTCTCTGAACTAAGTCAGAAACTCCCGCCATTATCATTGAGTTCATTACAAAGGCTCAACGCTCTTTTAAAACATGTTAAGAGTATTCGAACTGATAATGGGACGGAATTTAAGAATGACCTGCTTGATAGTTATTTGAAAGACTGAGGTATTGAACATCAGTTCTCTACTGCACGAACCCCTCAACAGAATGGAGTAGTCGAACGACGTAATCGTACGTTGTGCGAAGCAGCACGAACGATGCTTGCTTACTCCAAAATACCTTCGAAAATGTGGGGGGAAGCCATTTCTACTGCATGCTATACCCAAAATCGCTGCATCATTAATAAATGTTTTGATAAAACTCCTTCTGAGTTACTATATGGTAGACGCTCGAATGTCAAATATTTTCGTGTCTTTGGTTGTATATGCTATGTGCTTAACGATTTTGACAGCCTCAGAAAGTTTAATCCTCATGGCGATCAGGCCATATTTCTTGGTTATTCTTCGAACAAAGTTGCCTATCGTGTTTATCACAAACGGACAAAGACGATCAAGGAAAGCATTAATGTAAGGTTCGATGAATTATCGGGAATGGCTTTTGAACAACTCAGTTCAAAAACTGATCCTAACCTGGCTATTACTTCTTCCGCGCAAAACTCAATTTTCTTGAAGAAGGGTGTTCCTACGGTAACAACAGAGGAACTGGATATCTTGTTTGATAGTCTTTATGCTCCTCAACGGCATACAAATGTTCAACCCGTACCGGTTACACCATCACAGTCAACTACTGTGGAGACTCAATCCATTCTTTTTGATGAAGATAAAACACCAATTGATTCAGCCGTTGCTTCTTCATCCTCCCTCCCACCTCCAGCTATAAATAATCTTGAACCAATTCAAGATCTATCAGTTGATACAACTCCAGTTGTTTCTCCAGATACTCAATTGAATCCATTAGATGGTGTTACATCAGATCAAACGGATCAAGGCTCAACGTCAACAACGGTTGATGTTCCAACGGATACCACTGATGTACAACCTCTTCCACATAACAACCGATGGACTAAAAGTCATCCAATTGATCTTATCGTTGGTGATGCATCTGCTCCAGTCTCAACTCGAAGGGCGACTCGGAATATGTGTTTATACACTGCCTTTCTTAGTACCAACAACAGTTGCTCAAGCTTTACTAGATCCGAACTGGGTAGTCGCAATGCAAGAAGAGATCAGTCAATTTGATCATTTGAAAGTATGGCGATTGGTTCCAAGACCAACGGGTCAACGACCAATAGGGGTTAAGTGGATTTTTAAGAACAAGAAGGATTCTGATGGAATTGTGGTTCGAAATAAGGCACGTCTTGTGGCCAAGGGATATCAACAACAAGAGGGTATTGATTATGATGAAACGTTTGCTCCGGTTGCTAGGATTGAGGCTATTCGTCTTTTTCTTGCATTTGCTTCTCATATGAAGTTCACGTTGTTTCAAATGGATGTCAAAACTTCTTTTCTGAACGGTCATATTCAAGAGGAAGTTTATGTTGATCAACCAGAAGGCTTTGTCGATCTCATTCATCCAAACCACATCTACTACTTGGAGAAAGCTTTATATGGTCTGAAGCAAGCACCGCGTGCATGGTACGAGACCTTAACAAAGTATTTACTGGACAATGGCTTCTCTCGTGGAACGATTGATACAACGCTATTCATCCGTAAACACCACGGTCACATTTTCTTGGTTCAAATTTATGTTGATGATATTATTTTTGGTTCCACATCCCCGGCCTTATGCAAAGAATTTGGTGACCTTATGGCCAACAAATTCGAAATGAGCATGCTTGACCAGTTAAATTTCTTCTTGGGGTTACAAGTAAAACAATTACCAAATGGGATTTTTATTAGTCAAACAAAGTATATCAATGATATGCTAAAACGTTTTAAAATGACTGATTTAAAACCAATGACAACCCCAATAAGGACTTTACTGGATACTGATGCTAACGGGGAACCCTTTGACCTTATGCTTTATCGAAGCATGGTTAGTTCTTTAATGTATCTGACTGCAAGTTGACCAGACATTACACTTATTGTAACTATCTGTGCCCGCTTTCAGTCCAACCCTAAGAAATCTCACTCCAAAGCGGTTGTTAGGATTTTCCAATACCTTAAAGGTAAACCTAACCTTGGGATCTGGTATCCTCATGGATCTGGTATCCTCATGGATCCGATTTCAATCTCACTACTTATACTGATGCGGATCATGGCGGTTACCATGTTGATAGAAAAAGCACATCTGGATCAATTCAGATGTTGGGGAATAGGCTAGTTGGTTGGTCATCCAAAAAGCAGAACTATGTGTCTTTATCAACACCTGAGTCTGAGTACATTGCTGCAGCTCACTGTTGTTCACAAGTTTTGTGGATGCAAACTCAACTTTTGGACTATGGCTTTAAGATTTCTAAGACCCCTATTTACTGTGATTCACAAAGTGCTATTGCAATTACGAGCAACCCGATCCAGCATTCTAAGACTAAACACATTGATATTCGTGATCATTTCATTAAGGACCATGTAGAAAAAGGGGATGTAGAGTTATACTTTGTGCCTACCAAAGTGCAATTAGCTGACATGTTCACTAAGCCTTTAGATGAACTTAGGCTAAAGTTCTTGATCAAAGAAATTGGCATGGTAGAGTATAGTGCTTAACATTCCTTAGATCTGTTGAGACTTATACTTCGGATCTTGTGTTTAGGGGGAGTAGATACATTTTAGGGGGAGCAACTACTTCTTTTGCTTTAGATAACATCTTTCAAGGGGGAGCCTTACTTTTAGAATTCTGTTAATTTCCTGGGATTAAATTTCAATGGTTATGAAAGGGGAAGGTAACTCATTGATATCATATTTCAAGGGGGAGTTAACTCATTTTCTTGGGAATATATCAAAATGGTGATTTACTTTCTTGTATATCACATTTTGAGGGGGAGAAAAAGGGAGAAAATGAAGAAAAAAAACTGTTTTTCAATAGTGAATTTTATAAATTCCTTGTTTTTATCTAAAATAATTAACTAAGGCTTGTATACATCTCAGTATACAACCCGTTTTAACAATTGGTATCACTGAAGATTTGTACTTTGTACATAATTCAAAATTTTCTAAGTACAAATCTTGTTTTGATAAAATTCATAAAAATTGAAAAGTTAAAATCCAAAAAGATTTGAATTTAAATGAATAAATGCTAATTTTTGCATTATACCGAATCTGACAACCAATGCAGATTCGGTAAGTTCAAAATTTTTCAACAATTGTCTCAGAAATGTTTTTCATCAAAAATGTGATAATCTTGAATGATTTTTGATAAAGATTTGTCAAAGTTTGAAGTGCAATGTGTCTAAATATAAAAATGGACTGCATTCGGTACTTAAGGCCTATTCGGTGAATACCATGTCTTCAAAACATTCGGTATCTATAAATAGCAGGGTCAAAGTCAAACTTTCTTTTACTTTTACCTAATTGTATACCGAATCTAATCTAAACTACCGAGTCTGCCTAATCTACCGAATCCGTCTCTCTGTATCTTCAAATTTTTGGTATATTCTTGTTTTAATTAAATTTATGTATCACATGTTGTAGATCTGAGATAATTGAACATTTATAAACCAGAAAATCAAGCAAATAACATGATTGTGACACTTAATTTTGAAAAATGTTACTTATACCGAATCTGGGCCGTATTTCATAATTCTTTGATTAAACTCATCTGATTTGGTTGATTAACATGAAATCTTGTCAAATCCATGTTAAATTAGTTGATCTATCAATTGGCCGAGTCTGATTACATGTTTAATTGAGTATTTGATAGATTCTGTACATACCGAGTGTGTTCTTGCCACAGTACCGAGTCTGTTCAAGTCATTAACATATTTTTCTGATTTGTTTGAGTTGTTAATTGATTGTGACTATGTTTTTTTCATGACCCGTCCTAATCCATCTGGACGAATACATTACATTTGGTTACATCGCGAGGTTCTGACCTCTATATGATACATTTTACAAACATTGCATTCATTTTTAAAAGACAAACTTTCATCACATCAAAAGTTGACAAGCATGCATACCATTTCAGAATATATCCAACTATAATTGACTTAATAATAATCTTGATGAACTCAATGACTCGAATGCAACGTCTTTTAAAATGTGCCATGAATGACTCCAAGTAATATCTCTAAAATGAGCAAATGCACAGCGAAAGATTTCTTTAATACCTGAGAATAAACATGCTTTCAAGTGTCAACCAAAAGGTTGGTGAGTTCATTAGTTTATCATAAATATTCATTTCCATCATTTTAATAGACCACAAGATTTTCATTTTCAGTTCTCATAAATATACGTCCCATGCATAGAGACAAAAATAATCATTCATATGGATTGAACACCTGGTAACCGACATTAACAAGATGCATATAGAATATCCCCATCATTCCGGGACACCTATCGGACATGAAAATTTCGAAGTACTAAAGCATTCCAAATTCCAGAATGGGGCTTGTTGGGCCCGATAGATCTATCTTTAGGATTCGCGTCAATTAGGGGGTCTGTTCCCTAATTCTTAGGCTACCAAGCTAAAAGGGGCATATTCGGCTTCGATCCATTCAACCATATAATGTAGTTTCGATTACTTGTGTCTATTTCATAAAACAGTTATAAACGCAGCGCATGTATTCTCAGTCCCAAAAATATATATTGCAAAATCATTTAAAAAGGGAGTAATGAAACTCACGATAATGTATTTTGTAGTAAAAATACATATGACGACATTGAACAATGCAGGGTTGGCCTTGGATTCACGAACCTATATCATTTGTATATTTATTAATACACATAGTTGTAATCGAACAAATATATATAGATTTTATTAGTTATATCCTTTTTATATTAATAATATATATATGTTATTTATGTAAGTGTAGTTATATAAAATTTATACTAAATTTCATTTAAAATTATATATTTATATTATATCTTAGATTATGTGTTATATATGTTTATTTTATATATATATATATATATATATATATATATATATATATATATATATATATATATATATATATATATATATATATATATATATATATATATATATATATATATATATATATCATTTGTTTGTTAAAACTTTACTTTTAGTATTACTAATGATAATATCTGAAATAATACCAATAATAATACTAATGTCAATGAAATGCTAATATTATTATAATTCTATTAATAATATTATTAATGATAGTTTTTAATAATAAATCTCATGATAATGATAATATCATTAGTTTTTAATAATTTAATAATAAAGACTAGGAATATAATACGGTTTGATATTAATACTTAATAATAATAGTTGTAACAATCTTATTACTAATGGTAAATTTAATAATAATTCTTTTATTAATAATAATGATACAAATTCTAAGATGATACTAATAAGAATATTAAATAATAATAATAGGAACTATATTACTAAATTATAATATTAGTAGTGATAATAATAGGAACTATATTACTGATACTAATTTTTAATAATCATGTTATTAATAATAATATCGATAATAATTAATAATATCATAATACCAATCAATAATATTAATAGTAATAATAATAATAATACTAAATAATAACACTTGATATTAGTAATAATAATCATAACATTCTTAACAATAATCATACTAATAACCATAATAATATTGATACATAATAATAATATTAATAATAATAATAATAATAATAATAATAATAATAATAATAATAATAATAATAATAATAATAATAATAATAATAATAATAATAATAATAAATAATAATAATAGTAATAATTATAATAATAATGATAATAATAATAAACTACCTCAAGTAACAAGTCCCAAAAAGATTAATGTCCCTGCCAAGGTTCGAAACCGAGACCTCTCGTTCACACCAACACTCCTCTTAACCATTGAGCTGCTGCTCTTTTTCTGATTAATACCCAAAATGAACTTACATAACCCGTATTATTTTCTGTTACTTTTCTTCTTCTTCTTCCTTATAAATTCAATCGGTCTTTAACATTCAAATCAACACAACATCGCCTTAAATACTTCAAACAATCCTTAACTAATCAATAACAAAAAATTTATATTTATTAAAAATGAAAAAAAAAAAAATACATACCTGCTGTTCGTCTCAGGTTATAAACAAAAAAAAAAATGATTTTGAGTTTTATAAAGTTTTATCAAAAGATTATAAAACAACTTGTGTTTCAAATGATCCATAAAAACATTTTCAATCATCAATTTCAACAAAAATGTCACGAAATTTCCAAATTTGATCTTAGAACAAAAATTGACTTTTTTTTATCAAATGCTTTGACTCAAGAATTAAACCTTGATTTAGCGAATTAGAATTTTAGAATTTGCAGATAGTTTCATTATAAGATTCCTAACAACTCTGTAATTCTAGATTTTAAAATAAAGCACGAATTCAAAATTTGGCTATAATATTCAATAACAGGGGTTCACGAGCATACCTTCATCAGTTTTCTGATTAATTACCCACTTATTGGAACTTGAAAGTAATTGTAACAGATAAAGGTGTTTGATAATTAGCTGTTTTATTCATAATGGAGATGTGAGGTTCGACATATAGTCACAGACGAACAGAAACACACACAAAAATATATATAAATTCAGATACTGACTTCACTTAAAACACGTCAGCATTTGTATATATTTATATCTGTATTTATAGTGTTTTTATATATATGTATTTATACCATAATTAATCTTGATACAATAATAATAATCCTCTTAATATTATAGATAATTATAATAAAATTTATGATAACATAATGGTAATATTAATAATATTATTATTGATAATAATGATAATAATAACTATATAATTTACAACAATAATATTAGTAACAATAATAATATTTATTATAATAATACTAATATTATTAACGATAGTATTAATATTAGTAATAATACTATAACAATTTATATATTAATTTTTCATATCTATATGTTATGTATTTAAAAATATTACTATTAATATTACTGATTTTAACATTAATATTAATATTGATAATACTAATGAAAGTAATAATAATATTAACATAACAACTATATTTTTAACTTGTAATTTCATTTAATATATTAACCCCGCATATTTTTAATTATGTAATATTTACCCATTTATATAATACATATTATATGACAACACATATTGACTATTTAATATTTATACATTTTAATATATTTCAATCTACATGCAATCAATAATTATGTATGGAAATCAGATATACATATATATTTCAACTAATATATATATAATTATGTTTTAATTATCAAGTAGATAAATATATTAATTATATATATTGAATCAAATAAATCTCAGAGTATAACATTTATTACTTCATTAACGTTGATAAATTATGTATATTTAATCTATTTTCTATATTTAAATAAATAGTTTTAAATAACAAGTTTAAGTTTTATTTCATAATTACTTAATAGTTCTTTAATTAATATATTTAATTTATAATATATAATTATTTACATGTATAGTTATTTATATATATACATTTCTATTTATGATTACAGGTTCGTGAATTGTCGAAAATAGTCACCGGGTAATTTAATATATGATAACAGTTCAAAAAAATTTTGAGACTCAACTTTACAAGCTTTGCTTATCGTGTCGAAATCATATAAAGATTAAGCTTAAATTTGGTCAGAAATTTCCGGGTCGTCACAGTTTTTGCATGATATAAGACTGAATATGCATGTTTGGGTGATAATATGTGATTTTTGAAGATACCGAATCTGTTCTTGGCATTATATTGAGTCTGCTATTTGGTACTTTCAAAATTTGAGATTTTCAACTTGATAAATCTTGCATGCTTTATTTTAGTCTTTGGTATAAAAACTCAAGCTTATTTGGTTACAGAATCTCAAGTTTTCATGACTACCGAATCTGCTTGATTTGTGCTTAAAATTGACTAAGTGTTGTTCTGATTCTTTGTGTTATATAATTGACTTTGTATGATGACTTTATACTGTAATGAATATCATATGAATGTCATGTTTGTCAATTACTTGTTCATATTTGGAATAAATGATGTTTTTAACTTAGAAAAATCATAAAAATTATAAAATTTGAAAAATACAAAGGATTTCAAAGGCAAATAAGAATAGAGATATGTACTTTATGTTAAATATCTTGTGGTCTTCTATTTCTTATTCATACAGCTAAATGGCGAACAATCACTTCATCAACTCTAAAACCAACATTCCTTGCAATTACTGGACTGCAATACTAGAGAGGCATACACTATGGCCTGCTCTAAGCTCAACTGTCAGTGTACCTGTGACAGATCTAGAGCTAGTCAATAGAACCATTAGGTTTGTGGAAGCTACACAACCTACTGCTGAAAATCCAGAGGGAACTCAAGCTCGATTTGAATTTCAACTAAGGGGAGTTCAAGGGATGAGGAGTATCACTAAGGCTGATTTCAGGAGGATCTTCAGACTTCCTCTTGTACAGAATGCTCCTGCTTTCCCTGCTACTCAGCAAATGATGAACGCAGTCTTCGATCTTGGTTATGTTGGAGCTACCAATGTTCCACCGGCTAAGTTCCAGAAGAAATATCTGCACTCAAGGTGGTATGTGATCTTCTCAATCATCAACAGATGCTTGCTGATGACAAGGAGTGGATCTGATAGCCTGACTGTGCCAATGCTGAAGTTGTTCTATTCTTTCATAAGAGTAGAGGCTCCTGACTATGCTGAACTTCTATGGGAACTAGTTCAGACACAAGTTGATAAGCCAAGAGGTTCATACATCCCTTGTGAAAGGTTTTTCTATATCTTATCCATGATGCTATCACTGCTTGCAGAAATGCAAATATTTTTGTACCAGGTACACATGGATTACAGATGAAAAGATTTGGGGAGCTGAAGATGAATACCCCGGTGATTTCTGACAATCAATTCATTACGCCGATTCCAAATTGGCTTGTAGGGCTAGCTGTACCTCAAGACACTTGAATGCGCTCTTATTTTGAGGCTATAGGAATACCTCTTCCGAACCCGGCACAACAAGAACAAGTTAAACCCGCGGCGGTTCCAGCCCCCAGAGGTTGTAGAGGAACCTGTAGTACAACCACTCGGGCCAGCTAATCCTCCATCTTAGGGTGAACCTCAAACATTCTAGGGCAGCACACCAAGCTCAACCCATGAGGATCAGGGAGCCTAGTTCATCTAGGATTGAACCAACCCTTTCAACAACACTCGAAGTGAGCAGTGACACTGATTCTTCAGCAACTGAGTTATCTCATGAACATTCTCCTAAGAGAACTCGATTTATACCTGATGAGATGATTCAGACTCCGCCAACCCAATGAGTAACTAGATCTAGGACTTTGACACCCATCGTCTGCCAAACAGTTACTCCAACCGTTGGTGATACGGATCAAGACCTAGAGCCAATTAGGTCACCCTCGCCCATCTCCGTATCACATCCAATAATAACATAAGCCCTACGCTAAATGAAGCGCAAGCTTCAGTAGGCAAGAGAGCTAAACGCAAGGATGGTAAAAACACCACTAAGCCCATCCAATCTAAACAGGACTTAACAATAAATCTTACACAGAAAGATGCTTCGGCATCTAAGGAAGTAAAGTCTTCCTCTGCAGTAAAGTCTACATTGACAAAATCGATTGAGGAAACTCAATCATTGAAGTCCAGAACGGCCGAAGGAGAGCCGAAAAGTCTTGAAAAGGCACCCTGCGTATCGGCTGGAAATCCTCCTGTGCCTCAACGTACAACAGGGTCTCGAGGTCTGGCTTATCTTGATGAGGGAGATCTGTCGCGTCTCATGGAAACGAGTCAACATGACAATCCTTCAGGATATTTATCAGACTTCCAGCAGACTGATCCCTTGGTTCATGAAAGTGATCCATTGGTTCAAACCACTTCTCTTTCGGATTCTGAAACTCGGGTCTGGAGGAAGAGTCGTTAACTGAAAGAGATGTACCACCTCATGGTATATCAATGATTTCAGGAGTCAGAGATAGCAATATCTCTGTGAGATCAAAACCGACGGGTAGTTCTACTACTTTGTCAGAGTCCCATGAGACTAAAGTCATGGAGGTGGATGCTTCAAAAGAAACTTCGTCGGCTACAACTCCGGTTGTTGCCCAACCTCCATCAGAAGGGGATATCACGAATCTGACTAGTAGTACGTACAGCCCTACATATAAGTATAATACCACACATATATCCTTACCTGCCCTCACGGAAAATCAAACACTTCCACCGACATCGCCTTCAATAGTTGCTGCTGATGCTGATGTTGTTCGTGATTACACTGTTGTTTCACCAACTGGGTCACCTTCTCGGATTTCGAATAGATATGGATTAATATATCTCTCTGACAATGAGGTAGAGGAACTATATCTTGCTGAGTTTGCTAAACAAACTGATCTTGATGAAGTTCGCGAGACTATGATGATTTATCTTGAGCAAGCAAGGATAGTATATCCTTTATCTCCATGCAAGGCACCTGGACCAATTCACATGCCTGATCATGATGATTTCGATCCCGACAATCCTCATGAGGGGGAGAATAGACAAGGTGGTTATCAGTCCAGTTGTTTTCAAAGATCAACGTATGAAGTTGGTACATCTAGTCAACATAAGGATCAAGATGTTGTTGATATATCTGATTCTGAAAGCAATGAAATTGAGGAAATTCAGTGTGAGAGTTTTCTAGATGAATCGGAAGGTTAGAGAGAGGGTGACTCAGGGATGTTATGATTATGGATTCAGCTGATCAAGTAAAGAATAAGTCAGCTCAAGAGGACAATCAAAACTTCGATAATATTGAAGATATTTTGAAGGGGTCGTCGAGTGTCGCCAATGAATTCAATAATCATCAATTTGTTAACTTGTCATCTCCAACTGATGAATTTGGGATACACTTTGAGAAGGAGATTTTCTCTAATGGCAAGGAAGATACTACGACTCCTCCTGATCTGAATGTTCCATTTCAAATTGCAGAGATTGTAGTTGAGCGTGATGCTGATTTCCAATTAAGTGAAAAAGAAGAGAAGATGATTCTTCGTTCACCATTCATTGAACAACAAGCGTATAGAATCTATGGTGATTCTGATCTTATCCTTTCTGCGTCAATGAGTGTTCTGGGTGCATGGAAATATCATAAGAAACCAGAATATCTCAAAGCTTATCTGAGTGTTCGTGACAAATATAAATTGAAGAATGAAGAGAAACTTCAAGTTCAGCGAAATTTAGAGATTAAAAGCATAAATAAGATTTTGATGATTAACAAGGATGGAGTGAAGATGCCATTGTTTCAGGTAACAAGAATGGATGATGAAGATTATCAATTCTCTGAGGCAGATTTTGATAGATTGAAGATGGACGACATTATTTTCATTTACGACTACTTGATTAACTTGAATGAATCTGCAACAATTTTTCATGATATCGTGATGAACGCAGTCTACAGATTTATTCTTGACTCGATGAGATGGATGTCCGTTCACGATTTTCAGATGGGGTTAGAATCTGGACACAAAAAGCTCGGAATCAAACCGCCAAATCAAGTAATCGAAGAACTAAGATATATGTCCTTACTTGAAGTAAGTGACAGTCCTTATGGGTTTGTGTTTGTCAATTCTCACTATACAAAGATCTTCATCAGAGTCTCAGATTTCAGAAGATACTCAGACGGAACGTTGATGTATGCTTTCAAATATTTGAGATAGAGACTGATCAATAACTGCTATTCAACTGAAGATAATGAGATTGTCAAATACATTCTCACAAGATTGAAAAGTCGTCTAAAGACAAGAGTGAACATACGAAGATATGAGAATCTCAAGGGATTCAAATCCAAAGTTCACTTCAGAGGAACAAAGTTCCTTTAGATGTTTTAATAGGATTATATTGTAAAGTTCACATTTAACACTAAGGGGAAGATTGTTAGGAGCCGAAGTCGTATAGTGTTAATGTGAAATAAGCTTAATTGATGGTTCCTTAGAAGAGAGCCATATAAGGAACCTAAGTAGTCCTAATTAGATAGCCATTGTATTGTAACTGAGTTCTAGAAGCTGTGGAATGTAAATCTTGTTAATTCTCTCTAATACCGAATCTCCTTCACACTTACCAAATCTCATTCTATCTTATCATTTCTCTCTATCTCAACATGATCTGACCAATCATGATAAGTAAGTATCTCATTAGGTATATTAACAATGAGTTAAATACATAAAAATGAGATTACTAAGTTAAGAAACTTGAAACGATATATATAACGATTATCGTTATAACAACGTCTCACTAAATACATATATATCATATTAAGGTATTGTTACACTATATTTAACATGATAAAATGATAATTATGTATATCATTATGTATGTTAACAATGAACTACATATGTAAAACAAGACTACTAACTTAAGAATTTCGAAACGAGGCATATATGTAACGATTATCGTTGTAACGACATTTTAATGTATATATATCATATTAAGATATATTCATACATCATAATATCATGATAATGTAATAATTTAACATCTCATTAGATATAATAACAATGGGTTAACAACATTAAATGAGATCGTTAACTTAAAGGTTTCAAAACAACACTTACATGTAACGACTAACGATGACTTAACGACTCAGTTAAAATGTATATACATGTAGTATATTAAGAAGTATTAGTACACTTTTGAAAGACTTCAAGACACATATTAAAGTACTTCTACTTAACAGAAATGCTTACAATTGCATTCTCATTCATTTTCATCAACAATTCTACTCGTATGCAATCGTATTCGTACTCGTACAATACCCAGCTCCTAGACGTATATACTATTGGTATATACACATAATAATTCAGTACTTAGTAGCCCAAGATAGTCAACAAACATGTGGAACCAACCATTTGGAAAATAGCATGAAATATCTCACAAAATTACAAACTAATGTGACCTTATATGTCCATGCATAATCACGTTTTCAACCATAACCATTATCACTTTCATTTTTCAACTTTCATGCATCAAATTGATCTCTCTCTTGTTCTCTCATATCGTTCTAAGTGTTCTTCATCATTTCCTTCATAATCTACATCAATCTAGCTCATAAATCCTAACCTATATCAACTTATAAAACAACTACTCAAGAAAACTTCAAGAACACTTTCAAGTTTGCAAGTCTACTTCCAAGCTTTCTAATCCATTACAAGCAATCATCTAGGATCAAGAAACCTTTGTTATTTATAGTAGGTTATCTCTTTAGTTCAAGGTAATACTCATATTCAAACTTTGGTTCAATTTCTATAACTGTAACAATCTTATTTCGAGTGGAAATCTTACTTGAACTTGTTTTCTTGTCATGATTCTACTTCAAGAACTTTCAGGCCATCCAAGAATTCTTTGAAGCTAGATCAATTTTTGTCAATTCCAGTAGGTTTACCTACTAAACTTAAGGTAGTAATGGTGTTCATAATATCATTTGATTCATATATATATAACTATCTTATTCGAAGATTTAAACTTGTAATCACTAGAACATAGTTTAGTTAATTCTAAACTTGTTCGCAAACAAAGTTAATCCTTCTAACTTAACTTTTAAAATCAATTAAACACATGTTCTATATCAATATGATATGCTAACTTAATGATTTAAAACCTGAAAACAAGAAGAACACCGTAAAACTGGACATACGACATCTTAGTAACACCGCGGGCTGTTTTGGGTTAGATAATTAAAAACTATGATAAACTTTGATATAAAAGTTGATCTTCTGGGAAAATAATTTTTCTTATGAACATGAAACTATATCCAAAAATCATGGTTTAATTCAAAATGGAAGTATGTTTTTCAAAATGGTCATCAAGATGTCGTTCTTTCGTCGGAAATGACTACCTCTTTAAAAAATGACTTGTAACCTGTATTTCCGACTATAAACTTATACTTTTCTGTTTAGTTTCATAAATTTTAGTTCATTATGAAACCATAGCAACTTGAATCACTCAAAACGGATTTGAAACGAAGAAATGACGGGTAAAACAAAATTGGATAAATTTGCTAGTTTTAGGTACGAAAATTTTGTAACAAATCTAGACTAATCATATCCTAACTAATTTATATTGTATTATACATATTACGTAATCTTGGGATACCATAGACATGTATACAATATTTTGACATATCATATCGACCCATCTATATATATTATTTGGAACAGCCATAGACACTCTATATGCAGTAATGCTTGAGTTAGCTATACAGGGTTGAGGTTGATTCCAAAATAATATATATACTTTGAGTTGTGATCTAGCCCGAGACTTGTATACACTGGGTCGTGGATTGATTCGAGATAATATGATTTATTTCTGTACATCTAACTGTGGACAACTAGTTGTAGGTTACTAACGAGGACTGCTAACTTAACAAACTTAAATCGTTAAAACATAATAAAACTTATTGTGAATATATTTAGATCATACTTTGATATATATATATATATATATATATATATATATATATATATATATATATTTGTTATAGGTTTGTGAATCGACCTGTGACCAAGTCTTATTTCCAAAGGAAAAATATGTGAAAGTGAGTTATAGTCCCACTTTTAAAATCTAATATTTTTGGGATGAGAATACATGCAGTTTTATAAATGTTTTACGAAATAGACACAAGTAATCGAAACTACATTCTATGGGTGAATGATCGAAGCCGAATATGCCCCTTTTTGCTTGGTAGCGTAAGAATTAGTAAACCGATCTACTAATTGACGCGAATCCTAAATATAGATCTATTGGGCCTAACAAACCCCATCCATAGTTGCGAATGCTTTAGTACTTCGATGTTGTTTTATCATGTCCAATGGATGTCCCGGAATGATAGGGGATATTCTTATATGCATCTTGTTAATGTCGGTTACCAGGTGTTCATCATATGAATGATTTTTATGCATGCGTGTTGTTTACAAGAAATGGAAATATGAAATCTTGTGGTCTATTATTACGAATTGATAAATATATAGGTTAAACCTATAACTCACCAATATTTTTATTGACGTTTAAAGCATGTTTATTCTCAGTTGATTATTAAGAGCTTCCGCTATTGCATGTTAATTTATGGACAATAGTTGGAGTCAGCATGCTTGTATAATACTCCCTCCGTCTCATTCCAATAGTCCACAGACAAAAAACAAGCAGTTTTAGGAAATCCCACTAACTTCATTTCTCCACCAATGAAATATCTTCTCTCTCCAGATCCACCAATGAAATATCTTCTTTCCTTTCTATTTATGGAAGTGGACTATCAGAATGGGACAGCCCAAAATAGAATACTGCCCTATTGGAATGAGACGGAGGTAGTATTATTTAAAAACTGCATTCGAAGATTTAAATTGATGTGTAATATTATTGTAAACCATTATGTAATAATCGTGTGAGAACGCTATATTTTAGATTATCATTATTTGATAATCCTCGTAATATTTTTAAACCTTTATCGATAAAATAAAGGTTATTGTTTGTTTTAAAATCGAATGCGGTCTTTGAAAAACGTCTCATATAGAGGTCAAAACCTCGCAACGAAATCAATTAATATGGAACGTTTATAATCGATATGAACGGGACATTTTAGTTGGTATCCGAGCGTTGGTCTTAGAGAGCTAGAAATTTGCATTAGTGTGTCTTACCGAGTTTGTTAGGATGCATTAGTGAGTCTGGACTTCGACCGTGTTTTCTTTAAAAAAAACGATTGCTTAACACTTTTTGTTGGAAACTATATATTATTAACATGTAAATATTATGTGATATATTAATCTCTTAACGTGTTTGATATTGTGTGATAGATGTCTACCTCTATTACAAATCCCATCGACTCACCTAATAATAATGAAGAGTCGAATATATTTTGGGAAGATTCGCAAATTCCCGAGAAAGAACCGGAAGAGGAGGAACCGGAAGAGGAGGAACCGGAAGAAGAAGAGGTTCCGGAGGAAGAAATATTAATAACTACAGAAAAATGGTTAAATAAAAGAAAATCCTCAACCAATTGACCAAAGTTAAAAATGGTCAATGGTGTTTCCGCCAAGGAAGCAAAATATTGGGAAAATTACCAGTTTTCTGATGAATCAGATCCCGATGAGGATTCCGATGATGTTATAGAAATTACCTCGACCCAATTTGAAAAAGCAAAAGAAAACAATAAAGGAAAAGGCATTAAAATAGAAAAACCCGAGCCCAAAACCGATGAACTTTATGTTAACATGAAGTACCCTGATGGGGTGTATCGTAAACACTCGTATTTCTTAAACTTTCACTATAACCCGGGAACATCTAAGCCACCGGGTTTTTCTAGACCATTTGAGAAAAGAACGGCTCGTATTAGGGGAGCACCATATATCTCTAGGAAATTAGCGAAACGAACCAAGTCCGAAGAGGAAGAAATGAGTGAGTCAGAATAAAGAGTTGTAATCATGTTGTGTAATATATGTATTGTAGTGTGCTTGTATTTTCATGTTATATGTAAAAATTGCTTGTATTATTTGTTAATTATCTTTTACGAATCTAATCCTCGTCTATTTTTAGAGTATAAAAACACATAATGGACGTTATGGATAGACTACCGAATATTTTAGAAGACCTACTCGGGGACATGATTGATGAAATCTTGTCTAGAGTCGGTCAGAGTTCATCGGCACAATTATTTATGGCGAAATTAGTTTGTCAAACATTTGAAAGACGATCCAGGCATGCCTTAGTTTATAAAAGGCTTTCCTTTAATAGATGGGGTATATCACATTGGGGAGACCATAAGTTACACCGTGTTTTCTTTAAAGCATTGAATGCGGGGAACCCAGATGCAATTTTACGCTACGGGTTGAGAGCCTATTTTGACTCTACCTATCCCAACATAGGACTTCGTTCTTTAGAAAGAGCATCAAACATGCAACATAAAGAAGCATGTTATGTCTATGGGTTAGTAATGTTCGCTTCTCACCAAATCGAGAAAAAGAACATAGGATTGCAACTACTAAATAAAACATTTCCACAAGTGACGGATTCAGTAGTTGGGGTGATAAATAAGATTTTTAGATTATTACGGGGCTGTTGGGCATTACGTAACCCCCGTCCTTTTGAAAACATTACAACATGCTGCCTAGCCAACGGTCACAACAGTTATTTTCCACAAGATCAAGGATGGGAAATAATACTAGTAAAACCCGAATGCATGACTTGTTTCTGGAATTATGAATTACGTGTCTTTATTGCCTTTGCTGAACGACTTGCGTATTAACTAGAATTGTCTTCGCAACTGCCTTGTATTAAAGTTATTGTGTGCTATATTTCATACTATATGTAAAATAGCGGTATTGTAAGTTTGTAAAATATTGTATAAAAGTTTGAACGCGAAATATTATTGTAATCAGTTTTTCATATAGAATTGTAGTAGTTGAATTGTATATTAGCTACTAAGTATGAACTTAACGGGTAGGTACTACCCGAATGAAAAATTATAAAACGCTAATATGAAGAAAAAGATTTTATAAATAAGTTCATATTATGCTACAAAATACTATTGACTACTCTTAATATTCTATATGATTAACTTAATTCTTTTGGCTACTTTTGAAGGGAATGGCACCGACTACTCGTCAGAACTTGAACATGAGCGAGGAAGACTTCCGTGTTTTCCTTGCAGCAAACATAGCCGCAGTACAGGCTGCGATGCAAAATAACAATAACTCTGGATCTAGCAGTGGAACTAATTCCACAAGAAGTCATGTAGAATGCTCCTACAAAGAATTCACTGCCTGCAAATCTCTGGAATTCGATGGAACCGAGGGTCCAATTGGATTAAAATGGTGGACCGAGAAGGTCGAATCGGTGTTTGCCATAAGTAAGTGCACTGAAGAAGATAAAGTAAAGTACGCTACGCATACTTTTACAGGCACTGCGTTAACATGGTGGAATACCTATCTCGAGCAGGTGGGACAAGATACTACCTACGCACTACCGTGGTCGGCATTCAAACACCTGATGAATGAACAATATCGCCCCAAAAACGAGATCAATATGCTCAAAGTAGAGCTTAGAGGATTACGAACGCAAGGATTCGACATTACCACGTATGAACGATGATTCACAGAGTTGTGCCTATTATGTCCAAGAGTGTTCGAAGATGAAGAAGAGAAGATCGACTCATTTGTAAAAGGGTTACCAGAAAGGATTCAAGAAGATGTGAGTTCACACGAGCCTGTCTCCATACAAAAGGCAAGCAGTATGGCTTACAAACTAGTAAACCAGATTGAGGGAAGTATTAAGGAGCAGGTGGCCGAAGAGGCCAACATGAAACAGGTCAAGAGAAAGTGAGAAGAAACCAGTGACAAGGTCACCAATACAATAACAACAACAATCACAACCACAATCACAATAACAATCATAACAATCGCAACAATAACAACAATCCTAACAATAACTACAACAAACGTCCCAACAACAACAACTACTACAACAATCATTTCAACAACAATAAAAATCCTAACAACAATCTCAACAACAACAATGGCAACAAAAACCAAAAACATCCATGCCAAAGGTGTGAAGAGCATCACCAGGGGTTCTGCACGACACTTTGCAACAGGTGTAAAAGAAATGGTCATAGCGTGATGAAGTGTGAGGTCTACGGACCAATGTATAACAGAATTAAAAGAACAAATAATATCGAAACAAATAACGCCGCCATAGTTTGTTTTAGATGTGGAAAATCGGGCCACATTAATAGAGATTGCCCGAATAAGGGGAATACTAATGGGCAAGGCCGTGGAAGAGTTTTAAATATTAATACAGCAAAAGCGCAGGAAGACCTGGAGCTTGTTACGGGTACGTTTCTTATTGACAATAAATCTGCTTATGTTTTATTTGATTCGGGTGCGGATAGAAGCTATATGAGTAGAGATTTTTGTGCTAAAATAAGTTGTCCACCGACGCCCTTGGATAATAAATTTTTACTCAAATTAGCAAACGGTAAATTAATTACAGCAGATAATATATGTCGAAATCGAGAAATTAAACTGGTTAGCGAAACGTTTAAGATTGATTTGATACAAGTAGAGTTAGGGAGTTTTGATGTGATAATCGGCATGGACTGGTTGAAAAAGGAGAGAGCAGAAATTGTATGTTACAAAAATGAAATTCGTATTGTACGAGAAAAAGGAAAACCCTTAATGGTGTACGGAGAAAAGAGCAATGCGAAGTTAAATCTTATTAGTAACCTGAAGGCGTGAAAACTAATAAAAAAGGTTGCTATGCCGTTTTAGCACACGTCGAGAAAGTCAATACCGAAGAAAAGGACATCAATGATGTTCCCGTCACAAAAGAATTTCCCGATGTATTTCCGAAAGAATTACCGGGACTACCTCCACACCGATCTATTGAATTTCAAATAGATCTCGTACCAGGAGCTGCACCAATAGCTCGTGCTCCATACAGACTCGTACCCAGCGAAATGAAGGAACTCCAAAGCCAATTACAAGAACATTTAGAGCGTGGTTTTATATGACCAAGTACATCACCATGGGGAGCTCCTGTTTTGTTTGTCAAAAAGAAGGATGGTACATTCAGGTTGTGTATCGACTACCGAGAGTTGAACAAACTTACCATCAAGAACCGTTACCCACTACTGAGAATGGACGACTTATTTGATCAACTACAAGGCTCATCGATTTATTTGAAGATCGATTTACATTCCGGATATCATCAAATGCGGGTGAAGGAGGATGATATTCCGAAGACTGCTTTCAGGACGCGTTACGAACATTACGAGTTTATGGTTATGCCGTTTGGTTTGACTAACGCACCAGCTGTGTTCATGGACCTCATGAACCGAGTGTGTGGACCATACCTTGACAATTTTGTCATTGTTTTCATCAATGACATACTTATTTACTCAAAGAATGATCAAGAGCACGAAGAACATTTGAGAAAAGTGCTAGAATTGTTGAGAAAAGAAAAACGGTACGCTAAGTTTTCAAAGTGTGCATTTTGGTTGGAAGAAGTTCAATTTCTCGGTCACATAGTAAACAAAGAGGGTATTCAGGTGGATCCGGCAAAGATTGAAATCACTGAAAAGTGGGAAACCCCGAAAACTCCGAAGCATATACGCCAATTTTTAGGACTGGCTGGTTACTACAGACGGTTCATCCAAGATTTTTCCAAAATAGCAAAACCCTGGACTGCATTAACGTATAAAGGGAAGAAATTTGAATGGAAGGATGAACAGGAGAAAGCGTTTCAATTGTTGAAGAAAAAGTTAACTACGGCACCTATATTGTCATTGCCTGAAGGAAATGATGATTTTGTGATATACTGTGACGCCTCAAAGCAAGGTCTCGGTTGCGTATTAATGCAACTAACGAAGGTAATTGCTTATGCGTCCAGACAATTGAAGATTCATGAGCAAAATTATATAACTCACGATTTGGAATTGGGCGCTGCTGTTTTTGAATTAAAGACTTGGAGGCACTACTTATATGGGGTCAAAAGTATTATATATACCGACCACAAAAGTCTCCAACTTATATTTAATCATAAACAACTGAACATAAGGCAGCGTAGGTGGATTGAATTGTTAAATGATTACAATTTTAAGATTCGTTATCACCCGGGGAAGGCAAATGTGGTAGCCGATGCTTTGAGTAGAAAGGACAGAGAACCTATGTGGTTAAAAGCCATGAATATAATTATTCGTACTAACCTTACTACTCAAATAAAGGAGGCACAACAATGAGTTTTAAAAGAGGGAAATTTGAAGAATGAAATACCCAAAGGTTCGGAGAAACATTTTAGTATTAGGGAAGACGGAACCTGGTATAGGGCTGAAAGAATTTGGGTACCAAAGTTTGGAGATGTGAGAGAAACGGTACTTAAGGAAGCACATAAAACTAGATACTCAATACATCCCGGAGCGGGAAAGATGTACAAAGATCTCAATAAACACTTTTGGTGGCCGAGTATGAAAGCTAATATTGCTAAATACGTAGGAGAATGTTTGACGTATTCTAAGGTCAAAGCTGAACATCAGAAACCATCAGGTCTACTTCAATAACCTGAAATCCCAGAATGGAAATGGAAAAACATTACCATGGATTTCATTACTAAATTGCCAAGGACTGCAAGTGGTTATGATACTATATGGGTAATAGTATATCGCCTTACTAAGTCAGCACACTTTCTGCCAATGAGAGAAGATGATAAAATGGAGAAGTTAGCACGACTATACTCGAAAGAAGTCATCTCCATACATGGAATCCCAGTCTCTATTATCTCTGATAGGGATGGCAGATTTGTTTCAAGATTCTGGCAGACGTTGCAACAAGCATTGGGGACTCGTCTAGACATGAGTACTGCCTATCATCCAAAAACTGATGGGCAGAGTGAAAGAATGATACAGACACTTGAAGACATGCTACGAGCATGTGTTATTGATTTTGGAAACAGTTGGGATCGACATCTACCATTAGCAGAGTTTTCCTACAACAACAGTTATCACTCTAGTATTGAGATGGCACCGTTTGAAGCACTTTATGGTAGAAAGTGCAGGTCTCCAATTTGTTGGAGTGAAGTGGGGGATAGACTGATCACAGGTCCAGAGATAATTCAAGAAACTACCAAAAAGATCATCCAAATTCAACAACGATTGAAAACCGCCCAAAGTCGACAAAAGAGCTACGCGGAAATTAAAAGAAAAGATATAGAATTTGAAATTGGAGAGATGGTCATGCTTAAGGTTTCACCTTGGAAAGGCGTTGTTCAATTTGGTAAACGGGGGAAATTAAATCCAAGATACATTGGACCATTCAAGATTATTGATCGTGTCAGACCAGTAGCTTACCGACTAGATCTACCTCAACAACTAGCTGGGGTACATAACACTTTTCATGTCTCGAATCTGAAGAAATGTTTTGCTAAAGAAGATCTCACAATTCCATTAGACGAAATCCAAATCAATGAAAAACTTCAATTCATTGAAGAACCCGTCGAAATAATGGATCGTGAGGTTAAAAGACTTAAGCAAAATTAAATACCAATTGTTAAGATTCAATGGAATGCTTGTAGAGGACCCGAGTTCACCTGGAAACGTGAAGATCAGATGAAGAAGAAATACCCGCACTTATTTCCAGAAGATGCGTCAACACCTTCAACTGCTTAAAATTTCGGGACGAAATTTATTTAACGGGTAGGTACTGTAGTGACCCGAACTTTTCCATGATTATATATATATTAATTGAAAACTATTTTTTCATGATTAAATGTTTCCAACATATTAAGAAATCAAACTTGTTAAGACTTGATTATTTGAAATGAGTTTCATGTAGACAATTGACCATCCGAGTTGACCGGCGATTCACGAACGTTAAAACTTGTAAAAACTATATGATGATATATATATGGATATATATATATATATATATATATATATATATATATATATATATATATATAGTTAACATGATATTATGATAATTAAGTGTCTCATTAGGTATATTAACAATGAGTTAAATACATAAAAATGAGATTACTAAGTTAAGAAACTCGAAACGATATATATAACGATTATCGTTATAACAACATCTTACTAAATACATATATATCATATTAAGGTATTGTTACACTATATTTAAAATGATAAAATGATAATTATATATATCATTATGTATGTTAACAATGAACTACATATGTAAAACAAGACTACTAACTTAAGAATTTCGAAACGAGGCATATATGTAACGATTATCGTTGTAACGACATTTTAATGTATATATATCATATTAAGATATATTAATACATCATAATATCATGATAATGTAATAATTTAACATCTCATTAGATATAATAACAATGGGTTAACAACATTAAATGAGATCGTTAACTTAAAGGTTTCAAAACAACACTTACATGTAACGACTAACGATGACTTAACGACTCAGTTAAAATGTATATACATGTAGTATATTAAGAAGTATTAGTATACTTTTGAAAGACTTCAAGACACATATTAAAGTACTTCTACTTAACAAAAATTCTTAAAATTGCATTCTCATTCATTTTCATCAACAATTCTACTCGTATGCAACTGTATTCGTACTCGTACAATATCCAGCTCCTAGACGTATATACTATTGGTATATACACATAAAAATTCAGCTCTTAGCAGACCTAGATAGTCAACAAACATGTGGAACCAACCATTTGGCAACTAGCATGAAATATCTCACAAAATTACAAACTAATGTGACCTTATATGGCCATGCATAATCACGTTTTCAACCATAACCATTATCACTTTCATTTTTCTACTTTCATGCATCAAATTGATCTCTCTCTTGTTCTCTCATATTGTTCTAAGTGTTCTTCATCATTTCCTTCATAATCCACATCAATCTAGCTCATAAATCCTAACCTATATCAACTTATAAAACAACTACTCAAGAAAACTTCAAGAACACTTTCAAGTTTGCAAGTCTACTTCCAAGCTTTCTAATCCATTCCAAGTAATCATCTAGGATCAAGAAACCTTTGTTATTTACAGTAGTTTATCTCTTTAATTCAAGGTAATACTCATATTCAAACTTTGGTTCAATTTCTATAACTATAACAATCTTATTTCGAGTGGAAATCTTACTTGAACTTGTTTTCGTGTCATGATTCTACTTCAAGAACTTTCAAGCCATCAAAGAATCCTTTGAAGCTAGATAAATTTTTGTCACTTCCAGTAGGTTTACCTACTAAACTTAAGGTAGTAATGATGTTCATAACATCATTCGATTCATATATATTTATATAACTATCTTATTCGAATATTTAAACTTTTAATCACTAGAACATAGTTTAGTTAATTCTAAACTTGTTCGCAAACAAAGTTAATCCTCCTAACTTAACTTTTAAAATCAATTAAACACATGTTCTATATCTATATGATATGCTAACTTAATGATTTAAAACCTGGAAACACGAAGAACACCGTAAAACTGGACATACGCCGTCTTAGTAACACCGCGAGCTGTTTTGGGTTAGATAATTAAAAACTATGATAAACTTTGATTTAAAAGTTGATATTCTGGGAAAATGATTTTTCTTATGAACATGAAACTATATCCAAAAATCATGGTTTAACTCAAAGTGGAAGTATGTTTTTCAAAATGGTCATCAAGATGTCGTTCTTTCGACGGAAATGACTACCTCTTTAAAAAAATGACTTGTAACCTGTATTTTCGACTATAAACTTATACTTTTTCTGTTTAGTTTCATAAATTTTAGTTCATTATGAAACCATAGCAACTTTAATCACTCAAAACGGATTTGAAACGAAGAAATGACGGGTAAAACAAAATTGGATAAATTTGCTAGTTTTAGCTACGAAAATTTTGTAACAAATCTAGACTAAACATATCCTAACTAATTTATATTGTATTATACATATTATGTAATCTTGGGATACCATAGACACGTATACAATATTTTGACATATCATATCGACCCATCTATATATATTATTTGGAACAACCATAGACACTCTATATGCAGTAATGCTTGAGTTAGCTATACAGGGTTGAGGTTGATTCCAAAATAATATATATACTTTGAGTTGTGATCTAGCCTGAGACTTGTATACACTGGGTCGTGGATTGATTCGAGATAATATTGATTTATTTCTGTACATCTAACTGTGGACAACTAGTTGTAGGTTACTAACGAGGACTGCTAACTTAACAAACTTAAATCGTTAAAACATAATAAAACTTATTGCGAATATATTTCGATCATACTTTGATATATATGTATATATTTGTTATAGGTTTGTGAATCGACCTGTGACCAAGTCTTATTTCCAACGAAGGAAAAATCTGTGAAAGTGAGTTATAGTCCCACTTTTAAAATCTAATATTTTTGGGATGAGAATACATGCAGTTTTATAAATGTTTTACGAAATAGACACAAGAAATCGAAACTACATTCTATGGGTGAATGATCGAAGCTGAATATGCCCCTTTTGCTTGGTAGCCTAAGAATTAGTAAACCGATCTACTAATTGACGCGAATCCTAAAGATAGATTTATTGGGCCTAACAAACCCCATACATGGTTGCGGATGCTTTAGTACTTCGATGTTGTTTTATCATGTCCGATGGATGTCCCGGAATGATAGGGGATATTCTTATATGCATCTTGTTAATGGCGGTTACCAGGTGTTCATCATATGAATGATTTTTATGCATGCATGTTGTTTACAAGAAATGGAAATATGAAATCTTGTGGTCTATTATTACGAATTAATAAATATATAGGTTAAACCTATAACTCACCAACATTTTTGTTGACGTTTAAAGCATGTTTATTCTCAGGTGATTATTAAGAGCTTCCGCTGTTGCATGCTAATTTATGGACAAGAGTTGGAGTCAGCATGCTTGTATAATATTATTTAAAAACTGCATTCGAAGATTTAAATTAATGTTTAATATTATTGTAAACCATTATGTAATAATCGTGTGAGAATGCTATATGTTAGATTATCATTATTTGATAATCATCGTAATATTTTTAAACCTTTATCGATAAAATAAAGGTTATGGTTTGTTTTAAAATCGAATGCAGTCTTTGAAAAACGTCTCATATAGAGGTCAAAACCTCGCAACGAAAACAATTAATATGGAACGTTTATAATCGATATGAACGGGACATTTCAATATTAACTATATTTGTATATATATATATATATATATATATATATATATATATATATATATATATATATATATATATATATATAAGTAGTATTATTATTATTATTATAAAAGGGGGGTTTTACCGTTTAGTGACCGATTTGTCGATTTTAAGTCCTAATGCAAAATAATAACTTAATTTAAAGCGTAAAGTAAATGACGATAAATAAAAGTGTGCTAAAATAAAAGTACGATAATTAAAAGTGCAATAATTTGAAGTACGAAAAATAAAATGACGATAAATAAAAGTGCGATGAGATATAAAATAAAATAATTATGCTTATTTAAACTTCCGTAATCATGATGTTTGACGTGTTGATTTTAATTTATTGCCATGGGTTAATTGTCCTTTGTCCTGGATTATTCGATACGACCATCTGGTTTTTGTCCATAATAGTCCATCGGTCATAAATATAAAGTGCGAGTGTCCTCGTCAAATTACCCTTATACCCGAAGTCAAATATTCCAACTAATTGGGGACTTAAACTGTAACAAGGTCTTAATACTTTGTTAATGATTACACCAGGTTATCGACTGCGTGTAACCCAAGGTTTTAATACGTTGTTAACAATTACACCAATTTTCCATGTATCTAATCCACCCCTTTTTTAATGAGTCCATTGACTATTAATCCATCCCCGTGTCCGGTCAAATGAACAATTATTAGTACTTATAAATATCCCGCCCATTGTATCTGATCGAGTGTATGTGGTTATTTATAGATACATCAAATTGAAAATTTTCTACATTAAATTAACGAACTATCATTCAGTTAAACAAATATAAAGCCCATTAATAGCCCATAGTCCAATTTCCACAAGTGTCGGTCTTTTGTCCAAACCCCAATTATGGTCCAAAGCCCAATAACCCAGTCTTAATATTTAGTCCAACATCATGATTACTTCGGCTTAAATAAGCATAATAATAACTTTGCTACGAGACATTAACGTAAAAAGATTGAACATAACTTACAATGAGTATTAATCACGTAGTGTTACACGGACAGAGTTTCGACTTACAAAATTAAAACATTCGCTACTATAAACTTATTATTATTAACTTAATATTAAAATTATAATTAAAATATAAATATAAATATATATTGAGAGAGTGAGAGATAAGATTGAATAAGGTGTATATAATTCGTCGACCAAACGTTGCAATTTATAGGACCTGACCCAACTGTTGAAGCCATGCGATCGCATAGGATTAAGGCTACCAGGCCATGCGATCGCATGGACAGGCTGTCCAGCTCCAATTGCTTCCAAAACGTGGGCGGCTGCTTGATTTATTTAATATATAATATAATATATATAATTTTATATAATTATATATATTATATTATATTCTTGTGCAATGTTGACTTGTAACTTTAGGCCTGTTGCGTCGAGCGTTGATAGTTGGTTCATTTCCCGGTTCTGGATTTTCGAACGTCCTTTCGTACGATTTAATATCTTGTACTTTGCGTTTCGCGGCTCGTATTCTTGTAATTTTTAGACGTTTCTCAGCAATAATTTGAACCACTTGGATTGTACTTTGTACCTTTTAGCGTTTTGGTCATTTGCGTCTTCAAATCGTCGAATCTGTCTTTTGTCTTCACCTTTTATTATTTAAACGAATATCACTTGTAAATAGAACAATTGCAACTAAAAGCTTGTCTTTCTTGAAGGATAATGCTATGAAATATGTATTCGTTTTTAGCATTATCAAATATTCTCACACTTGAGCGTTGCTTGTCCTCAAGCAATATAGAACTTGAATATAACTTTACTAGAATCACTTCTTTATTCTTCACACTTTGTACATCAGTGATTTTTATACGGCGGTATGAACAATGATAGTAACGATGTGGTTTACAGTCCCACATGACTATGAAAATTTAGATCCTTTAAGGAAATTGGATCTTTATGAAAATATTTGATCTTTTGAAAATTCAATCTAGCTTTTACCCTAGATAAGTTTTCCGGAATAACCCTTCACCGGTGTTTGCAAAATGTTTTTGTTGGTTTCAGATTTGAAAATTTTAGCTCAAAACTTATGGTTTTGTGTCATCCACTTGCTAACCTTGTATTAGGAAAGTAACACGTCTAGTTTACTTGTCCCGTATATTACCTTTTGGTAAACTACTATCCGGTTGTAAAGGAAAGCGTTGAACAAGCAACTGTTAAGGCAATGTCTAATGACATGCAGATGTTCATGGTCTACAACGTGTCGGATGCAATTACTATCCTTTGTAGGAGCAATAGTAGAGATCACCCTATAGTTTCTCGGTCTGGCACCAGGTCCTGTCTTCGACCATGCTATGCAACCACTATTCTTACGGTTGACACCCGATTTGGTTCAGGTGACCTAATGAATTTCAGTGAATTCTTAGGATTTTACGTTCAATGGCAATGAACGCATTAAAAATGGGTTTTCAGAAAACAAATCGGTTTTATTTTTGATCAAAATATTTTCTCGTTCAAGCTCGAGTTTAGATATCATTGAATTCCATGAGTTTGAATTCTCAATCTTTAAGGTCAATCTCAAGGATTGAGTAATATCAGTCTTAAAAGCTGATTTTTGATCTTTTAGGAGATTATCCTTTCTCGAGATCTGATTCATTAGTCTTATAAGCTAATTTGCACGGTGCCCCCCATTGTACGAGATAGATCCTCTCATGGTTAGGATAAGTCTGACCACTTGGCGACCCTGTTTGATGCTGAGGTCAGTGGATTTCCAGCTGATTTTTGAGAAAACTTTTCAAGGTTTTTCGTAGACTCTACAATTGGTATTGACGACAACTTCCTGACCTAAATCAAGAAGAGCGTGTCTTTTTCTCGGAAGACTTTACTTCCTTTTAAATTCCATTTATATTACAATAAACTGGGTAAAACTGATTAATATCGTTCAAAACAAAAATATCTTCAATTAATTGTACAAACATATGTGATATATGTTTTAAATAACTTGGTAAATTTTTCCCACACTTGGCTTTTATTTTTCTTTCTTTGCCTTTTTATTCTCTTCTATTCCATTTTAAATGAATTCAAGCATTTTGGGTTGTTTTTCAATTTATGTCCTTTTTGAGGTAACAATAATTTCGATGTTAACACCTAGTTGTATCGTTCATAAATAAGTATAAACATGATTTTGAGTTCATTTAGTTGAAAAAATTTTTAAAAATTTTTACTAGAAGTGGGTAGTCAATATATAAGACTAGGACTGTTCTTTATTATCAGAGAGCACTAGATTCTAATACAACTACAGCGTTACTAGTAAAATTTTAACAGTGGCTATTAAACCAAGTGTATAAGTCAAATTTTTAAACCCGAAAGAATTTAATCCCTTCCCACACTTAAGATCTTGCAATGCCCTCATTTGCAAGAAATCAGTAACAATTTAAATTATTGAGGGTGATTAGCGTAGAAATATGATTAAAATTTTACCAAAGTTTCCAAACATATTGTTGTTTGTTTGAATGATAAATGGTGCACATCATTTGTTCATTCCTGCAGTTGTTATTTCACATATATTTTGCATCTTGTCGTCAAAATTAGTTGCTTTTGCTGAACTTAATGCCAGTCTTTGAAAGTTCGCTATTTTACCCTGTTTTGTACAATTCACAATATACATATAATACAAATATATACATGCATGGTAATTTGAAATGGGACTTAATATCCCACTTTCAAATTATAAATATGAAATATTAGCAACACAATAATAAAAAATGTTAAAAATTACATAAAAATATCAAAATATCAAATGTTTAAACAATAATACATAAAAATGATAAAAAGATAAGAAATCACCAATGGAACTGTATCAATCTGGATATGGATTCCAGTTCATGTCATCGCTCGGGTTCTATGGTTGGTGATAGGTGTTCTGATAGGCTTGGTTGGGGTCGTACAGGTCAAAGGGTGGTCGCATGTCGGGCTGATGTGGTGGATAGTATGCAGGTCGAGCTGGGATATAGTTATGTGGTACCTGATATGATAGCTGGATCATGATCTGGTGCTGATGAACTACCCATCTATCATGCTGGCATTGCCTGAATTGTTCGTACACATTCACGGCTCTCCACTGCTTATACTGACGATGCCTAGCCTCGTTACTCATTTCCACCTCATCTATACGCTGGAAGACATCAGTATAACTATCCCTAATGACATCCCTAATGTCATCTGCTTCCTGCATCTCCTCATCCGAAATCCTCTCTACCTGTGGATGGGTGCCCTGATATGGTATTGGCATATTGTGCCTCCGTTTTAATACCTTTGCACCTTGATAAACCTGCTAGCCTATTCTCTCGGTTTGTTCCTCAATCTCTACCAACGGACCCCCTTGCTCTTTATCTACACATAAGTGCTCTCCAATGAGAGTAACAAAAATACCTCCCCCTATAATACTTCAAGGATTGCATACCCTCAATAACTTTAGACAAATAGTGGCCTGCGCAATAAGGAATATTAACAAAGCTCCTCGGGTCTCGAATACACTTAAGATAGAATAAATCGTTTAGGGTCATTTCTCCTTGTTTCTACCTCTTTGTGTAATCGAGTTCGCTAAAAACCTATGAATTACGCGAAGCTCTGCTCTATCAATATCTAAATAGGAGTGTCTACCACCCCGCGTAAACTCCCTAAATCTTGACATACGACTCCATACGGCGTCATTGTCAAAATTCCTATCTACTCTTTCACCTTCGGCAATTAAACTATTACAATCAGGTGTACTAATCTCAGCGGGGGTGTAGATTAATAAAGCTCTAGCCATGTCCAACATGGACATCCTGTACATTCTACCGCCTAACAAAAATCTAATAAAACTTTTATCTCCTAACATAGTAACCTGATTATTTAACTCTATAGTGCTAAGCAATTCCACACACCATTCTCTATATATAGTTCTATGCGTGGTAAATAAACGGATTCAATCGTTAAATGTAGAGTTACCATACCTCTGAACTAGTAAACCTCTAACCGAATCGGCTAGGCCAACCGCTTCCAAAGGCTCCCAATCGATTACCCGAGGCATTTCAATATTTTTGTGGTAAAGGATGTGCATGTTCTTTTGTAATTTCGGGTACTCTGTCCAACAACGATCGAATCTTAGGTTGGGATGTAACTATTGTTCATTGATTAGTAGGTGTGTAATCCTCAGGTGAGGCTGAAATTGACGATAATGAGTATAAAATAGTTGTTCCGGCTCATGATATGGTAAATGTTGATCATAATGTTGGTGTTGTTCTTGTTGTGGCTCAGGTGCTATCTCTGGCTGTGGTTCTTGCTGTGGCTCTTGTTCAGCTTGTCTAGACGATGATGTACCGTCAGTATCTGTATTTCTCTGCAAACACATTAAACACAAAATTTTGTTCATCCAAATAATGCATTAGTGTTAGCAAAATAACAAACTAACATAATTTCAATAACATGTTTAATCAATAATAACCCGATACACATTTTCATGAATTTAACGATTCTACATTTTTTTAAATAAGCATATGTGAAAATGTATACAATGTTCATAAGCATTCATCTTAAATAACATGTCAAAATAACCATTACTAGCAATTAAACAAGTTTCAAATGGCATTTATATCAAAATAATCAAGTTCTTGAATTTTAGACTTAAAAAGTCCACTTTGATGCTCAAAAATCATGTTTAGGATCAAAGTTTGGATCATTTAGCAACCTAAACATGTTACACTACTTAATTTTGCAATAATTCATAGCAAAAATCGGCCATAACCTGTTTATATCAAAAAGTCCCAAATTTGCTCAAGAACACAAACCCTAGATTTCTAAAAATTTTGAAGTTTAAGGCTTCAAATCATGACAAATAGCATCAATCTAGGTTATTCAAGCATAATATACTAACAATTTAACTCTAATTAGGCTAGAAATCATCAAACTAAAATTATTGCAATTAATTGTAATTATCACTAAAATTATGAAATTTACGAGTTTAGTGGTGAAATTTCTACCTTTTTTCTTCCAAATCCAAGAAAAGGCATGATTATGGCGGATTGTAGTAACAAATTTCGTGAATTTTGGTATAAAAAAAATGGGTGATTTTTGAGTGTTTTGTGGGTGTATTCGTGTTTGTGTGTGTTTTGTGAAGAGACAGAGAGCAGCTCGTTCCTTTTTATCCTGACTAGTTCTGGGCCACCTTGCGATCGCATGGATTCCCAGCACAATGCCCATGCGATCGCATGGGGTATATTTCCTTTTTTTATATAAAAACCTTTTACTTATAAAAACAAATAAGCACTTAATTTAAAATTTTGTTTCTTTTTAGATTGAGAGCGTTTCGGTACGTTTACCTAGTTCGTCCCTCTACAAAATTTAAAATTTTCCATTTCAATGCGATCGTTTTAAAAGCAAAGATTTTTTTTTTTGTTTTTTAATGTTTTTGGCATACTTTAGATCAATAAAATTAAAAATAATGATAATAAAATTTCTCGTCCCGCCCTCGGGTAAAGCAATTTCGGTTCAACGACCTAGTCTTCAACTCACGACGAATTTTAAAAATCAATTTTTTTAACTTTATGAAATAAAGTAAATTTTGTTTTTAAATTCACACCAAACTTAAATTTAAAATGCATAAAATTTCATATAAATATTATTAATATTTATATACATTAATTTTACAAACTTATTTTTAAAAATAATATAGTTATATATTAAATTTAAAAACAGGGTAAAAATCTTTTTGGTCTTTTATCCCACTTTAATCAATCAAATATTAACAAAAATATACGTTCCTCTTTTGGGTAAAGTAATTTCGGCTATATTACCTAGTTTTACTCCTGACGAATTTCTGAAATATTTTGGATTGATTGATTAAAGATATTTATACCTTATGAATAAACGGTAAATTTCGCAGTGATACATTAAATTTTTGTATGATATCAATAATTTTGGTTTCTTATACCAAATTTTATTGAATATCAATTTAATACTTTATAGCGAACGATTCAGCGTTTATTATCAAAAGGTTCAAAGCAATAAATAAAAATGAAAATAAAAACTGTACATACTTACCTATGAGATAGAATTCTCAGAGACCTGCTTTAGTCGACTCATAGGAGAGTCGTTCGATTTGGTTTTCTATAGCTACATAAGCGTAACCTCGAATTTTCAATAACTTTTCTTCTAAACATATGAATGGTCCTTCTCTACATAGAGTACCAAATTCAGAATTGGAATGTGTTTGATTGTTCGAACATTTCCCTTCGTGTGACCATTTTCCGCATTTATGACATCTTTCAAGGTTTCGTGCTCTTCTTTTTGTTGCAGATTTTGATTTTCTTTTACCAAAATGTGTCTTATTATGATCTTTCCCGAGTTCTTTCCTTACTTCGTCCATTTTTCCTCTTATGAATGATACCAGTTCACTCGGGAAGATGTTATTATTACGTTTAGTAATCATAGCATGTAGTAGTAGACCATGGTTCAAATCAAAGGAATTATTCATCTCGTAAAACCTAAAAACACAAAAATTCAGAATGGAGGGAGAAGACTAGTTCTTTAGGGTCTGATAGGGAAAGACCATTCGGATTCCATTCTCGAGAACTACACGAAAACAGAACATCTAACTCTAACATAAATTCATAATCTTAAAATATTCGAATCTTCCCACACTTAGTTAGCTGTGGTGTCGAACTTGTGATTTACTTCATTGTTAATTTCAATTGGAACATCAACAACTTGCATATCTCTGATTTTTGCTTCAAGCCATTTGTTGATTTCCTTTGTAACATTCACAAATTTAACTAACATCGCCTTTTCTTTAGGCGACAAATTGGATACTAATCGGTTACATAACTTAAAGTTCCCCTTAATCCTAGCATCTTAAATCCGTTTATAAAGTTTCTTCGTTGCACTGTTAAAAACGGGTTCATCTAATTTCGTATCAACAACGGGGTTCTTTGTTATCGGGTCATCATTAGGTGTTTCTTCATCTTCCCCACACTTAGGCGTTTTTATTAGTTCAACAGCTTTGGTTGGTGGAGATTTAAACTTTCGGTTCACAAAGGTGGCCGATTTGTCACCATCCCTAAGTGTCATTCTACCTTCTCTTACATCAAAAAATGCTTTGGTGGTTGCTAAAAATGGGCGACCTAAAATTAGAGGAATATCAAGGTCTTCCTCCATATTAATAACTATGAAGTTTGCAACAAAGGTCAAACTTCCCACTTTAACATGTAAATTATTGGCTATTCCAACAGGGTGTTTAATGGTTTGGTCAAATAATTGAACACGTATTTTGGTTGGTCTTAATTTACCCACACCTAATCTTTTGTATAAGGAAAGAGGCATAACATTTGCACTTGCTCCTAAATCTGCGAGCCCATTATACATAGCACCATCATTAAGTAAGCAAGAAATGATAAATTCACCTGGGTCTCCTACTTTAGTAAGTAGAGTTGGTTTGTTAACCTTTTCTG
This sequence comes from Rutidosis leptorrhynchoides, assembly GCF_046630445.1. Lineage (NCBI taxonomy): Eukaryota > Viridiplantae > Streptophyta > Magnoliopsida > Asterales > Asteraceae > Rutidosis > Rutidosis leptorrhynchoides. The sequence continues at coordinate 238,376,514 of NC_092333.1, read as the reverse complement.
GGTGATCTTTTCTTGGTTCTTTCACTTCTACTTGAACTTCTTGTTCACATTTTTCTTCATTTCTTGGAATGGGAGGTTTATATAGAAATTCTTCTTCGTCACTCCAATTTGAAACCTCTCCATCTTCCAATTTTGGCTTTTCATATGTCGTTGAAAACAAATTTATGTTTTCATTCTGAGAGCTTTCTTTGGTGGAGAAATTATGATTGACTTCATTGTCAATTTCCATCGGATCATGTATGTAATGTTTAAATCTGTGACCATTAAATTTAAATTCAATCCCATTTGAATTTATCAATTCTATTTTTCCATATGGGAAAACTCTTTTGACTATAAATGGTCCAGACCATCAAGATTTCAATTTTCCAGGAAATAGCTTGAATCGTGAATTGAAAAGAAGAACCATGTCTCCTTCTTTAAATTCTTTTGAACTTCTGATTCTTTTATCATGCCATTTCTTCGTTCTTTCCTTATAGATTAACGAATTTTTATATGCATCATGTCTTAATTCTTCTAATTCATTTAATTGACTTAACCGTAGACGTCCAGCTTCATGCAAATCAAGATTACATGTCTTCAAAGCCCAAAATGCTTTGTGCTCAAGTTCTACTGGAAGGTGACATGCTTTTCCGTAAATGAGTTTAAAAGGTGTGGTGCCAATTGGAGTTTTGTAGGCTGTTCTAAAAGCCCAGAATGCATCCTCCTATTTCATAGACCATTCCTTCGGATTTGATCCTACAGTTTTCTCTAGAATATGTTTTAAAGCTCGGTTGGTGTTTTCAACTTGTCCACTTGTTTGTGGATGATAAGCGGTTGAGATTTTATGAGTTACTCCATATCTTTTGAGAACTTTCTCAAGTTGATTATTACAGAAATGAGTACCCCGATCACTTATTAAAGCTTTCGGTATTCCGAACCTTGCAAAAAAGACGTTTTAAGAAGTTAACTACAACTCGTGCATCGTTAGTTGGGAGAGCTTGTGCTTCCACCCATTTAGATACATAATCAATGGCAACGAGAATGTAGAGATTATTATGAGATTTTGGAAATGGACCCATAAAGTCAATACCCCAAACGTCAAATACTTCACATACTTGAATGACATTTTGTGGCATTTCATCATGTTGACTTATTTTTCTGGCCCTTTGACAAGCATCACAGGATTTACAAAGAAGGTGTGCGTCTTTGAAAATTGAAGGCCAATAGAATCCAGCGTCGTAGACTTTCCTTACTGTGAGTTGAGGCCCATAATGACCTCCTGTTGGTCGTGTGTGACAATGGTTTAAGATTTGACTAGCTTTATCCCTGAATACACATCGGAGGATTATTCTATCGGGACAACTCTTAAACAAATGTGGATCCTCCAAAAAATAGTGTTTTATATCACTAAAGAATTTCTTTCGTTTTTGGTATGACAACCCTTTTTCAAGGAATCTACATACTAAGTAGTTTACAAAGTCTGCAAACCATGAAATTTCATTATAATCGATTTTCAAGAGATATTCATCAGAAAAGTTATCTTGTATAGCCGATTCATTTAGAACTTCTAATTTGGGATTTTCAAGGCTAGAAAGATGATCAGCTGCAAGATTTTCTGCTCCCTTTTTGTCTCGGATTTCAATATCGAATTCTTGTAAGAGTAAGATCCAACGGATTAATCGTGGTTTGGCATCTTGTTTTAAAAATAGGTATCTAAGAGCAGAATGATCAGTATAGACCACCGTTTTTGCTAGAACGAGATATGAACGAAATTTGTCAAAAGCAAAGACAATAGCAAGGAGTTCTTTTTCAGTAGTTGTGTAATTCGTTTGTGCTCCTTGTAACTTCTTACTTGCATAATAAATAGGTTGAAATCGTTTTTCTATTCTTTGACCTAAAACGGCTCCCATTGCAAAATTACTTGCATCTCACATGAGTTCAAATGGTAGATTCCAATTTGGAGTTATCATGATCGGAGCATTAGTGAGTTTTTCTTTAAGAATATTAAAAGATTTAATGTATTCATCCGAAAAGATGAATGGAGCATCCTTTTCAAGGTGTTTATTCATAGGAGTGGCAATTTTAGAAAAATCTTTTATGAAACGTCGGTAAAAACCGGCATGCCTTAGAAAACTCTTAACTCCTCTAACATTGGTGGGATGTGGAAGTTTAGCAATTACATCTACTTTAGCTCTATCCACTTCAATTCCTTCCTTTGAAATTTTATGACCAAGAACGATGCCTTCTCTAACCATGAAATGGCATTTCTCCCAATTAAGTACTAGATTTGATTGCTCGCATCTAATAAGCGTTCGTTCAAGATTAACTAGACATGTTTCAAAAGTATCACCGAAGACTGAAAAGTCATCCATGAAAACTTCCATACATTCTTCTATCATGTCATGAAAAATTGCCATCATGCACCTTTGAAAGGTTGCAGGGGCCTTGCAAAGTACAAATGGCATGCGTTTGTAAGCAAAAGTACCATAAGGGCACGTGAATGTAGTTTTCTCTTGGTCCTCGGGTGCGATTGGAATTTGAAAGTATCTGAAAAAACCGTCAAGAAAACAATAGTAACTGTTCCCAGCTAACCTTTCCAACATTTGATCAATGAAAGGTAAGGGAAAGTGATATTTTCTGGTGGCGTCATTTAATTTTCTATAATCAATACAAACACGCCATCCTGTTACAGTCCTAGTAGGAATAAGCTCATCTTTTTCATTTGTGATGACAGTCATGCCACCCTTCTTAGGTACGCATTGAACTGGACTTACCCATGGACTATCAGAGATTGGATAAATTAAACCTGCATCTAGCAGTTTAATAATTTCTTTCTTAACAACATCTTGCATATTAGGATTTAGTCTTCGTTGGCGTTGCACATAGGTTTTATGATTTTCTTTCATAAGGATTTTATGTGTGCAATACGAAGGACTTATGCCTTTAATGTCATGAATCTTCCATGCAATAGCTGGTTTATGAGCTTTTAGCACAGAAATGAGTTGAGATTTTTCATTTTTAGTAAGAGAAGACGATATTATTACAGGTAATTCAGATTCACCATGTAAATAAGCGTATTCCAAATGGGTTGGAAGTGGCTTTAACTCTAATATCGGTGGTTCTTCTATCGATGATTTGTATCGATATCTGTCTTCCTCTTTCAGCATTTGAAGTTCTTCTGTTGTGGGTTCGTATTCATTGGCCATAAGTGTAGCTAATATTTCAGCTTCGTCAATTGGTTCAGTTCCTTCTCCTAAAGAACATTCTCCTGTTCCTTGTAATTCTGGAAATTCTTGTAACAATTCTGCATGTGAATCTATAGTTTGAACATAATAACATGTATCATCTGCAGATTGCGGTTATTACATGGCTCTATCAACAGAAAAGGTAACACTCTCATCCTCTATACTTAGGGTCAGTTTCTTACCGAACACGTCTATTATTGCTTTAGCCATGTTTAAGAATGGTCTTCCTAATATGAGAGGAACTCGAGAATCTTCTTCCATGTCCAGAATAACAAAGTCTACTGGAAATACTAACGTACCAACTTTAACTAGCATGTTCTCCATTATCTCTCTAGGATATTTTACTGATCGATCGGCTAGTTGTATGCTTATTCGTGTTGATTTCAATTCTCCAAGGTCTAGTTTAGTGTATAGTGAATATGGCATTAAATTTATACTAGCACCTAAGTCTGCCAATGCTTCTATTGAACTAAGACTACCCAAAAAATATGGAATTGTGAAACTTCTTAGATCTGATAATTTTTCTGGTAGTTTATTCAACAGCACTGCAGAACAATTAGCATTCATAGTAACGGCCGAGAGTTCTTCCATTTTCTTTCTATTTGTGATTAGATCTTTCAGGAATTTGGTATATCTTGACATTCCTGAAATCACATCAATGAAAGGAAGATTGACATTTATTTGTTTAAACATATCCAAGAATTTGGATTGCTCGGCTTCAAGTCTTTCTTTTCTCATTTTACTCGGTTAAGGAAGCGATGGTTGGTATGGTTTAACATAAGGTTTTTCCTTAACTGTGTTATCTTCATTAACCTTTTCAACTACTGGTTCTGATTCCTTCTCTTGCTCAGGCTGTGGTGCCTGTGTAGTAGGAGTAGAGTCATCAGAAATTACAGGTATTTCAGGTGGTTTAAGTGTAATACCACTTCTTGTGGTAATGGCTTTAGCTGTTTCATTTCGGGGGTTAGCATTTGTATCGCTAGGTAAACTCCCCAGTTTTCTTTCACCTATTAACCTTGCTAGGTTGCTTACTTCTTGTTCCAGATTTTGGATCGAAGCTTGTTGATTTCTAAATACTTGAGCATTTTGTTCATTCGTTTGTTTCTGAGATGTGAAAAACTGAGTTTGAGATTCAACTAGCTTTGACATCATATCTTCTAAATTTGGCTTTTTATCATCAGTTTGTGGTGGTTTATTTGGAAAAATAGGTCTTTGCTGATTGTAAGTATTGTTAGATACTTGATGATTGCTAGGACCATGTTGGTTGTTGTATGGAACATTTCGATTATAATTCTGATTTTGATTGTAGTTTGGTCTTGGTGGTTGATAATTATTTTGATAATTATTTCCAGGCCTTTGGTTCATGTATGAAATATTCTCTCTTTGTTCCATTGTTTGTTCAATAATGAGACAATCTTTTGTCAAATGTGGTCCTCCATACTGCTCACAACTAATTCGTATTGCGTGAATATCTTTAGTCATCTTTTCCATTCATCTTTCGAAAGCGTCTAACTTTGCGAAAATGGAATCAAAGTCATGGCTAGAATCCGCTCTAGCCGCTTTAGATGAACGAAGAATATCTTTTTCCTGGTTCCACTCATGTGAGTGGGAGGTTGTGTTATCAATAATTTTGTGAGCTTCAGTTCCGGTTTTCTTCATAATGGAACCACCAGCTGCTGTGTCGATGTCTTTTCGTGTAGCAACGTCGCATCCTTGGTAGAATATTTGTACTATTTGATAAGTATCTAAACCATGTTGAGGACATCCTCTCAACAACTTTTCGAATCTTGTCCATGCCTCAGATAGAGTTTCATTTGGCTTTTGCGCGAACGTAACAATTTCTCCTTGAAGCCCCACGGCTTTAGATGCCGGAAAGAATCTTTTAAGAAATTTCTCAACTAAAACATCCCATGTATCAATCGCTCCTTCAGGTAACAATTCTAACCAATATTTGGCTTCTCCCTTTAAAGTCCAGGGAAATAACATGAGATAGATCTGTTCATCCTCAACTTCTCTGATTTTGAATAGAGTACAGATCCTATTAAAGGTTCGAAGATGTTCATTTGGATCTTCTTTTGGTGTACTACCAAATTTGCATTGATTAGTTACCATGTGTAGGATTTGTCATTTGATTTCATAATCTGGCGCATTAATGTCTGGTTGAGTAATGGCATGACCTTGGCCAGTGCGTGTAGCTCTCATTCGGTCTTCCATACTTAGAGGTTCCTGATTTTCCATGATTGAATTTGTTGAATCTGAATCACTAGAGGATTCTGATTTAATGGTTTCTTCCTCGACAATCTCTTGTTGTATGATTTAGGGTTCAGGAGGAATAATTAGTGGTTCAGGATCTCTAAATTGTCCTTGAATATCCTCCGGGTTCTCAATTGTGAGGTCGGGTTCAAAAAATGGATTATCGTAAATTTGAGTTGGAGTACTTGGTTGACTAGATGATGATTCTAAAGAAAAACCAACGGCGACAATATTGGCTAGATGTCTTTATCGAGTTACAGATGGTGAACGTATGAAAGGTGGTGAACATTTTGCTCGGTGCATTCAATGAATATCCTATTAGTTATAAAGATAAAAAATTATTAAAGTTATCAAATTAATAGACTTTTTTGATTTTGCCCACGTTTCGAATAGCCAATAGATGCAGCAGGTAGCCAGGACCCTTTAAATCAGAAGCCCACAACTCGCCACTAACAAATCCAACTATTAATACGAACCAGAAAATTTTGGATGTCTATCAATTTAACCGCTTAAAATAATTTTTTGTCGAAATTTAAAGAAAACTTTGAAAATTCTATGTCCTAAAAACTAGAGCATAGAAATGAAAAAGAAAAAGCGCGTCGAGAAACAAACGTCGAAAAATAAAAATAAGAAAGTAAAGCGTCGAAACTTAAAAGTCTAAAAACTAAAAATTAAAACTTGCGTCTAAAAGTATTAAAGCTTAAAAGTAATTCTATATCCAAAACGGCAATAACTTAATTAGGCACTACAATTTATAAATTGCGTCGCAAAATTCTAAAGCACCTAAATCTTATTCTAAAGAAAAAGCACTTAAGGGATTTTACGGCAAAGCCTAAAAATCTAGAAATAAAAATTAACTATGGCAAAAACTAAGTTTAAAACTAATTACGAACGATAAATTATAAAAGTTACGAATTAAACAATAATAAAGAAAAATACAAAATACAAAAATAAACTAAGTTGATAAAAATACAATTTTACAGAAATATTATTTTTATATTATTATTTTATAAAAGTATTAATTTTATAGTTAATAAAACTAAATTAAACTTAAAAATACAAATTAATTTAAAACTAAACTAAATATTAAAAAACTAAACCCTGATTACTAATTAATTAATAATAATAATTATTATTAAACGTAACCCTAATTGTACGTCTGAGGTAACAGACCTGTCACCTCAGCTCATGCGATCGCATGAGTTGAGGGTTATTTTCCCATGCGGTCGCATGGTGTATGGATCCAGGCCACTTCTTGGGCTGCTACAGTAACCAGCCCGTTTACTTATTTATTTTAATTTTTATTTGATTAAAAATAAAATATAAGTAATATTTAATTAAATAAATTTATATTTTTAAGAACTAAAAATAAAACTTTTATACCTTTATATAAATTATATTTAATATATTTTCTTTTTTACTTAAACACTTAAATAACTAGATATATATTTTTCTTTTCTTTTTTTTTATGTTTTTGTATTTTAATATTTAAAACTTATAAAAATATATTTTTACAAAAAAAATTTAAAACACTTAAAAATATATTTTTTATAGTGTTTTGCTTCGGCGTGATTGTTCCCCGGCAGCGGCGCCAAAAATTACTTGATGTATGCGAGGCTTAGTACGAAATACTATTAATTTTACTACGAAATAATATTAAATACGATGCAATTTTACATAAGTTATTTATTTATTTATTGAATGGATATACCTAAACCTTGCTACAACACTTATAGGCAGTGTACCTAATCGTAGAGTAGTGCAGTTTTTAGTAAGTCCGGTTCGTTCCACAGGGATACAGCTAAGTTTAACGCTATATTTATATTAACTATATTTGTATATGTATATATATATATATATATATATATATATATATATATATATATATATATATATATATATATATATATATAAGTAGTAGTATTATTATTATAAATGGGGGGTTTTACAGTTTAGTGACCGGTTTGTCGATTTTAAGTCATAATGCAAAATAATAACTTAATTTAAAGCGTAAAGTAAATGACGATAAATAAAAGTGCGATAAAATAAAAGTACGATAATTAAAAGTGCAATAATTTGAAGTACGAAAAATAAAATGACGATAAATAAAAGTGCGATGAGATATTAAATAAAGGAATTATGCTTATTTAAACTTCCGTAATCATGATGTTTGACGTGTTGATTTTAATTTATTACCATGGGTTAATTGTCCTTTGTCCTGGATTATTCGATACGTCCATCTGGTTTTCGTCCATAATAGTCCATCGGTCATAAATATAAAGTGCGAGTGTCCTCGTCAAATTACCCTTATACCCGAAGTCATATATTCCAACTAATTGGGGACTTAAACTGTAACAAGGTCTTAATACTTTGTTAATGATTACACCAGGTTATCGACTGCGTGTAACCCAAGGTTTTAATACGTTGTTAACAATTACACCAATTTTCCATGTATCTAATCCACCCCTTTTTTAATGAGTCCATTGACTATTAATCCATCCTCGTGTCCAGTCAAATGAACAATTATTAGTACTTATAAATATCCCGCCCATCGTATCCGATCGAGTGTATGTGGTTATTTATAGATACGTCAAATTGTAAATCTCTACATTAAATTAACGAACTATCATTCAGTTAAACAAATATAAAGCCCATTAATAGCCCATAGTCCAATTTCCACAAGTGTCGGTCTTTTGTCCAAACCCCAATTATGGTCCAAAGCCCAATAACCCAGTCTTAATATTTAGTCCAACATCACAATTACTTCGGCTTAAATATGCATAATAATAACTTAGCTACGAGACATTAATGTAAAAAGGTTGAACATAACTTACAATGAGTATTAATCGCCTAGTGTTCTGAGTTTCGACTTACAAAATTAAAACATTCGCTACTATAACCTTATTATTATTAACTTAATATTAAAATTATAATTAAAATATAAATATAAATATATATTGAGAGAGTGAGAGATAAGATTGAATAAGGTGTATATAATTCGTCGACCAAACATTGCAATTTATAGGACCTGATCCAACTTTTGAAGTCATGCGATCGCATGGGATTAAGGATACCAGGCCATGCGATCGCATGGACAGGCTGTCCAGCTCCAATTGCTTCCAAAACATGGGCGGCTGCTTGATTTATTTAATATATAATATAATATATATAATATATATAATTTAATATAATTATATATATTATATTATATTCTTGTGCAATGATGACTTGTAATTTTAGGCCCGTTGCGTTGCGCGTTGATAGTTGGTTCATGTCCCGGTTTTCGATTTTCGAACGTCCTTTCGTACAATTTAATATCTTGTACTTTGCGTTTCGCGGCTCGTATTCTTGTAATTTTTAGACGTTTCTCAGCAATAATTTGAACCACTTGGATTGTACTTTGTACTTTTTAGCGTTTTGGTTGTTTGCGTCTTCAAATCGTCGAATCTGTCTTTTGTCTTCCCCTTTTATTATTTAAACGAATATCACTTGTAAATAGAACAATTGCAACTAAAATGTAACATCCCAACCCGTTATCCAACCAAATACGCAGCAATAATTTTTTTTTTTTACACACAGTGTAGTGCGCCGAGCGCACCCTACCCAGTGCGCGGCGTGTACAGTGGCCTGGGACAGGTCTGATCAAATTATTCGTTTTACGCGAAAAGATCTACCACTTCCCGACACTTTTAGACGAAACGCTTTTAACAACATAATACCATAAGTAAAACTAACACGTTTTGATAATAAACAAGTTTTACGACACCGGGCCCACATCGGCCCGTTTTACGAATTAGGTACGAAATACAATTTTCTACCACATGTTTCTAACACAAAATAAAAGCCGAGCATGGCGATTGGGGATACGCTACCCAATCCTAATCAAATCCAAAAGCAAGTCCACTAATCCCCGCGCTCACCCGAGCCACCGCCTCCAATGCAAATCTATAAAAAAGTAAACAACGAGAGGGTAAGCTAACGCTTAGTGAATGCAATAATTATACATATACATATATAATATACCTACTTGCAAACACTCACACAAATACCTCATACACGCTAGCAAATTTACATAGCATACCTTCGCAAGTATAACTCTAAATTTTTCAAGACCACAAGCTAGCACAACATCAACATATATATAACTCGAATAATATAATATGCTACACTACAAAACACAACCATGGTTAACCATTCGTATAAGGGAATGGTACTTCGAATTTCCCATCGGTGTTCCCAACAACCGTTAGTGTACAACAAATTATATCACTAACCCCTGGATGGTATCGAACGCCCGAACTTTAAACTCACCCGTCACGTGTAATGTGGTATCGAACGCCCGAACTTTAAACCCACACTACACGCCCACACACACATATATAACATGGTATCGAACGCCCGAACTTTAAACCCATGTCATATATTGACCCGATGTGGTATCGAACGCCCGAACTTAAACCCACATCGAACCTCGTACAAGTAAATACATTATATACACACATGTATAATCATTCCACTCACCTTGTCGCCTTGATGAAATGCTACCGAATAATCCGCAACTCGCCGATGGAATGTACCTATTCCATCATCACAAATACAACAACACACTTAGAGTGGATTTACAAAACAACTCAATTCGACCCTTGGTGCAAATTCGACCAATTGCACTTACAAACCCAAAACTCGCCCAAACTAACCAATAATCACTAACACAAGTGAAAATAGTCTTATTATGCCAATTGAACCCAATCTTAAGTGTTAAACACTTATCATTCTCAAAATCAACCAAAACCCCAATTTTGACTCATTTCCAAAATTACTCTTTCATATACACAAAATAGGTTCTAACACTTCCATAATCACTAATCCTAGTGATTAAACCCAAATACAAGTCCTAATCATGGCCAATTTGTTCACCAACCCAAAATCCACCAACAACAACCAATAACCCGATTACTAGCATCAATAAACTCACTTCAAGAGTTTAAATAGGTTTCCTAACAATTTAAGTTCAAACCCTAACTTGAATATCAAAATCAAACAATGAAATTCGGAGTTTGAACTTACCAAAACTACCACAACGTAGCCGTGAACGAGATGAACAACTTTAAAACCCGAGCTTTGGTGAGAATCCAACTCCTTCTTCTCCAAATGAAGCTTCCTCTCTCTAAAACCTCTTCTCTCTCTAAGGTTGAAGATGAGAGTGTTTGTGGTGTAGAAATGAGGATAAGATGATTAATGGATCAACTTTGAAGGCTCCAAATCGGCCCCAAGTGAAATGACCAAAATGCCCATCATTTAATTCAAAAAGAAAAAGACAGAAAACTGTCGTCAGGTAAGTGCGCTAAGCGCACTCTTAGAGGTGCGCGGCGTGGACTAAGCTCAGATCAGACAGTCAGCTTTTAAATTTAAATTACGATTTACCCACTATACGTACATCATTATAACTCTTTGTACCATAAATATTTGGGTGTTACAACTCTCCTCCACTTAGAATCGATCACGTCCTCGTGATCCTCGTCACTTAACCACCCGGAACCGCACTCTATGGTCCTTAACGAACGTTACAATCCGATTTCCACCACATTACACATTAACCCGAAGATTAATCCAATAACTAAATACACACTTCCAAAATGTGCAATACACACAACATCTGAAGTCTATAACGATCACTTAGAATACGCGAGACCACCACGTACTCTTCCAACTCCTCTAGGCAATCCTTCTCTAAGAGTCACCATTAATAACCAAATCGTCACCCGCGATCTATTAAAATTCACAAATCCAAGCACACGAATTTGTTCAATCCCTTCAATCGGGAAAACTCAACCGATCTCGTACCGAGATATCAATCCCTGAGCATACCCTCACCAAGTACAATGCTAAAAACAACCAAGTCTCAACCTAAGGTCAACAACCCAAACGATGAAGACCAAGTAACAACGAATCCTTACGGATTACACTTGCCACCTAACATCCCCCGTAGTGCGCAAACACGGCTAGTGCGTAACTATCGTAATATCGTAAGCAAGCGACCAAAACCGCTAATGTCCAAATCGACTATGGCATCACCTGATCAACGTGTGAGTAAAACACGGCTATTACTCACAGCCATATGCACAAACACGACTATGTGCATAACTATCGAATGTGGACAAACACATGAATGGTACTCCCATTCCGATATGGTTATACCACGATTAACCAATAATACAAGGGAATGGTACTTCGAATTTCCCATCGGTGTTCCCAACAACCGTTAGTGTACAACAAAATATATCACTAATCCCCAAGGTGTTCCAAAAACGGCTATGCAACACTATTACCAACGTGTGAGTAAAAATCGGCTATTACTCACCACCATGTGCACAAAATGGCTATGTGCACAATTCATACGGTCAATTAACATCATAAACCTACAAGTAACGGTTCTTTCCGAAAACGGCTCACCATCAATCACAACCAAGAGTGGTTAACGAAGAGCTAATCCTTCCGGATATCACTCATCACCTATCACTAGTCAAACGCGGTCAACCTAGAGATAACCTCAAATAAAAACATACACGTAATCACCTCGTAGTACACAATAATGGCTATTATGTAACTACCACCCAAAGTATACGATAATGAGGCATCGTACCCTTTCTCAAAGTCCCATTATGCTATTCCCAAGGTAACCAAACGGCTAACACAATCGAGCCAAGAACCACCCATATTGCGCATAGGCAAAACAATAATCCCCTAGAAGAGAATCCGGCACGCACATCCCTTAACCGAGGGATCTTACCTTGCTCGTCGAACACGTAAATTATCTCCCAATGAGATTTACCACATTACCACCTAGGTGAAAATTTAAATCCAAAAACCATAAGTACAATTTATTCTAAATCGTACTTTTACCACAATCGACCAATGTAGGTCTCAACACTAGCTTCGAATCCCTACGAGCATCGTCCAAATATCACTACAATAGAACACCTTCGTGCGAGAGTACAAACTCCCCCACTTAGAACTCCGCTCCGTAACCACATCATCGAACAATAGCATCCCGTGGAACGACCACTTATCAACATACACAACCAATATGTCTTCAACAATAAATCCCGACGATAAACACATGCTCACTCTCACGGAAGGAGTGACCACAAATCCAACAACTAATATGCCATTCGCATTATCATAACCCCTAAAAGAGAGACGAGGTTCACCAGTCTTGCATTTCTTAATACGCACGTCACCAAACCTTGCTCCAACTTTGAGCATACGAAGGATTTTAACCTATCCTTAAATACTCCGAACGAAGAGTTTACCACAAATTTCACAACTTAAACCTTGCAATGCTCTGATTGCTCTAGCTTGTCAAATTTCCACCTAGTCACTCGTGTACCTAAGGGTTTCTCCCCGGTACCCTAAGTACAATGTAACCATCACACCATCGGAGTCGAACACCATGCCAGTAGGTATGAAAGAGGCACCTAACGTTGCGTCCCGTAGACTCCATTACCAACATTCATCTAGGCCAACACTTGATCTCAAGGGTTCCATCCACCCGACGAACCTCATGGTTCATCAACTTCAACACGAAAGCGAACACGCGCTAACATTTGAACACCAAAGCCCATTTCCATGGCTTGGTAGAAATATTTCCCGAAACATTAAGGAATGCTTGGTTGCACCAAGTCTTATGCCCTTCGCTGTCCATCAAGCCATAGGGTAATTCCATCAGGAATGTCACCCCTAACAATGATACGTATGAAGCAAAGCATTCAACAAACCCAAACTCAAATCGGCACGTAATAAATATTTAAAGGGCATATTTATTAAAAACGAAAAGTGCCTTAACGCCTTCTCGCCACACCCGTCCCTGCTAACTCGGGGCACTCCGACTTTCGATGTCCCTTTTTTTTTCTTCTTGCAATTGAAGCACACCATGCCATCGCCTTTTGGTAACGAACATTCCCAAAACTTGTGACCTCTCACACCATAATTGTAACACTTAGACACACTAGAACCCGATACGCCTGTCCATATACCACCCGTGTTCACACTTGTAACCTTAGTTTCCTTAATTGGAGCACCATATGAAACAACTCTTCTCTTACTCGAAGGTTCACCAATTATCGATTGCGAATGCGATTCAAAGATCCTAGCCACGGCGAATAACTCTGCAAACGAGTTCGCTTGACCAATGCTAATTTTGTTCCGCAAGTCATCATTCAAAGTTTGACAGAAATCTTCCATCAACATACGATCATTCCCAATATACTCCGGGCAAAAACGAGCCTTCGCCATAAAGGTCGTCTTGAGAGTATTCAAATCCATAGAACCTTGTTGCATATTTCGCAACTCATTACGCAAATCTGACAAATCGGCTCGAGTCCGGAATTCCTCGAAGAATTCCTTCTTAATATCGTCCCACGATAACCCCATAAATGCTTCACCACCCACAATGTCGATCTTACCATCCAACCAATCTCTTGCCCTACCGCGCAACAAACTAGTAGCGAGCCTCGTCCTCTTCTCGAGAGGGCAATCAATAGTACGAAAACACCCTTCGACATCCGAGATCCATGTTGTGCTTATCATAGGATCCGGGTTCCTGTCATACATCGTAGGTTTAGTCCTCATGAAGCTCTTACGACAACGTTCCATTTCACCACTACTTCGAAAATCGGAATACATCCTACCCAATTGCTCCGCAATGGCGGCCGCAGCTATAGCATTAAGCTCAACGTCGTTCATCTCGATCTCAATTCCCGTCACCATTTTAAGGAATGCAAAGATTAGATCATGAACGTATAGAACCATACATGCAACCTCGCCCCATCTTGCTTAATAATCGTCTTACATCACTCGTTAGACACGATTTGCACCCGTATTAATGATAGCTAGTCACTAATACGCGAACACGTCGCATCCACTCGTTAGTACCACGACCATCTTGCTCGATGATTTTCGCAAATACAAACATAAACACGAAACAACGCATTAGTATATTAATAACATCCACATATTAATATAAACGTTAGTCCACCTATAATCTAGGTCACTAACCAAATTCCCATTCCGACACGTAATCCTACAAGTCCCGCAACAATTAAGCACACACAAAAGTCTAAGTCTAGGCACCTATCTCAAGTCACCTAAATCCCTTAGACCATGCTCTGATACCACTTGTAACATCCCAACCCGTTATCCAACCAAATACGCAGCAATAAATTTTTTTTTCTACACACAGTGTAGTGCGCCGAGCGCACCCCACCCAGTGCGCGGCGCGTACAGTGGCCTGGGACAGGTCTGATCAAATTATTCGTTTTACGCGAAAAGATCTACCACTTCCCGACACTTTTAGACGAAACGCTTTTAACAACATAATACCATAAGTAAAACTAACACGTTTTGATAATAAACAAGTTTTACGACACCGGGCCTACATCGGCCCGTTTTACGAATTAAGTACGAAATACAATTTTCGACCACATGTTTCTAACACAAAATAAAAGCCGAGCATGGCGATTGGGGATACGCTACCCAATCCTAATCAAATCCAAAAGCAAGTCCACTAATCCCCGCGCTCACCCGAGCCACCGCCTCCAATGCAAATCTATAAAAAAGTAAACAACGAGAGGGTAAGCTAACGCTTAGTGAATGCAATAATTATACATATACATATATAATAGACCTACTTGCAAACACTCACACAAATACCTCATACACGCTAGCAAATTTACATAGCATACCTTCGCAAGTATAACTCTAAATTCTTCAAGACCACAAGCTAGCACAACATCAACATATATATAACTCGAATAATATAATATGCTACACTACAACACACTTCCATGGTTAACCATTCGTATAAGGGAATGGTACTTCGAATTTCCCATCGGTGTTCCCAACAACCGTTAGTGTACAACAAATTATATCACTAACCCCTGGGTGGTATCGAACGCCCGAACTTTAAACTTACCCATCACGTGTAATGTGGTATCGAACGCCCGAACTTTAAACCCACACTACACGCCCACACACACATATATAACATGGTATCGAACGCCCGAACTTTAAACCCATGTCATATATTGACCCGATGTGGTATCGAACGCCTGAACTTAAACCCACATCGAACCTCGTACAAGTAAATACATTATATACACACATGTATAATCATTCCACTCACCTTGTCGCCTTGATGAAATGCTACCGAATAATCCGCAACTCGCCGATGGAATGTACCTATTCCATCATCACAAATACAACAACACACTTAGAGTGGATTTACACACCAACTCAATTCGACCCTTGGTGCAAATTCGACCAATTGCACTTACAAACCCAAAACGCGCCCAAACTAACTAATAATCACTAACACAAGTGAAAATGGTCTTATTATGCCAATTGAACCCAATCTTAAATGTTAAACACTTATCATTCTCAAAATCAACCAAAACCCCAATTTTGACTCATTTCCAAAATTAGTCTTTCATATACACAAAATGGGTTCTAACACTTCCATAATCACTAATCCTAGTGATTAAACCCAAATACAAGTCCTAATCATGGCCAATTTGTTCACCAACCTAAAATCCACCAACAACAACCAATAACCCGATTACTAGCATCAATAAACTCACTTCAAGAGTTTAAATGGGTTTCCTAACAATTTAAGTTCAAACCCTAACTTGAATATCAAAATCAAACAATGAAATTCGGAGTTTGAACTTACCAAAACTACCACAACGTAGCCGTGAACGATATGAACAACTTTGAAACCCGAGCTTTGGTGAGAATCCAACTCCTTCTTCTCCAAATGAAGCTTCCTCTCTCTAAAACCTCTTCTCTCTCTAAGGTTGAAGATGAGAGTGTTTGTGGTGTAGAAATGAGGATAAGATGATCAATGGATCAACTTTGAAGGCTCCAAACCGGCCCCAAGTGAAATGACCAAAATGCCCATCATTTAATTCAAAAAGAAAAAGACAGAAAACTGTCGTCAGGTGAGTGCGCTAAGCGCACTCTTAGAGGTGCGCGGCGTGCACTAAGCTCAGATCAGACAGTCAGCTTTTAAATTTAAACTACGCTTTACCCACTATACGTACATCATTATAACTCTTTGTACCATAAATATTTAGGTGTTACAACTCTCCCCCACTTAGAATCGATCACGTCCTCGTGATCCTCGTCACTTAACCACCCGGAACCGCACTCTATGGTACTTAACGAACGTTACAATCCGATTTCCACCACATTACACATTAACCCGAAGATTAATCCAATAACTAAATACACACTTCCGAAACGTGCAATACACACAACATCCGAAGTCTATAATGATCACTTAGAATACGCGAGACCGCCACGTACTCTTCCAACTCCTCTAGGCAATCCTTCTCTAAGAGTCACCATTAATAACCAAATCGTCACCCGCGATCTATTAAAATTCACAAATCCAAGCACAAGAATTCGTTCAATCCCTCCAATCGGGAAAACTCAACCGATCTCGTACCGAGATATCAATCCCTGAGTATACCCTCACCAAGTACAATGCTAAAAACAACCAAGTCTCAACCTAAGGTCAACAACCCAAACGATGAAGACCAAGTAACAACGAATCCTTACGGATTACACTTGCCACCTAACATCCCCCGTAGTGCGCAAACACGGCTAGTGCGCAACTATCGTAATATCATAAGCAAGCGACCAAAACCGCTAACGTCCAAATCGACTATGGCATCACCTGATCAACGTGTGAGTAAAACACGGCTATTACTCACAGCCATATGCACAAACACGGCTATGTACATAACTATCGAATGTGGACAAACACATGAGTGGTACTCCCATTCCGATATGGTTATACCACGATTAACCAATAATACAAGGGAATGGTACTTCGAATTTCCCATCGGTGTTCCCAACAACCGTTAGTGTACAACGAAATATATCACTAATCCCAAAGGTGTTCCAAAAATGGCTATGCAACACTATTACCAACGTGTGAGTAAAAATCAGCTATTACTCACCACCATGTGCACAAAACGGCTATGTGCACAATTCGTACGGTCAATTAACATCATAAACCTACAAGTAACGGTTCTTTTCGAAAATGGCTCACCATCAATCACAACCAAGAGTGGTTAACGAAGAGCTAATCCTTTCGAATATCACTCATCACCTATCACTAGTCAAACGCGGTCAACCTAGAGATAACCCCAAATAAACACATACACGTAATCACCTCGTAGTACACAATAATGGCTATTGTGTAACTACCACCCAAAGTATACGATAATGAGGCATCGTACCCTTTCTCAAAGTCCCATTATGCTATTCCCAAGGTAACCAAACGGCTAACACAATCGAGCCAAGAACCACCCATATTGCGCATAGGCACAACAATAATCCCCTAGAATAGAATCCGGCACGCACATCACTTAACCGAGGGATCTTACCTTGCTAGTCGAACACGTAAATTTTCTCCCAATGAGATTTACCACATTTCCACCTAGGTGATAATTTAAATCCAAAAACCATAAGTACAATTTATTCCAAATCGTACTTTTACCACAATCGACCAATGTAGGTCTCAACACTAGCTTCGAATCCCTACGAGCATCGTCCAAATATCACTACAATAGAACACCTTCGTGTGAGAGTACAAACTCCCCCACTTAGAACTCCGCTCCGTAACCACATCGTCGAACAATAGCATCCCGTGGAACGACCACTTATCAACATACACAACCAATATGTCTTCAACAATAAATCCCGACGATAAACACATGCTCACTCTCACGGAAGGAGTGACCACTAATCCAACAACTAATGTGCCATTCGCATTATCATAACCCCTAAAAGAGAGACGAGGTTCACCAGTCTTGCATTTCTTAATACGCACGTCACCAAACCTTGCTCCAACTTTGAGCATACGAAGGATTTTAACCTATCCTTAAATACTCCGAACGAAGAGTTTACTACAAATTTCAAAACTTAAACCTTGCAATGCTCCGATTGCTCTAGCTTGTCAAATTTCCACCTAGTCACTCGTGTACCTAAGGGTTTCTCCCCGGTACCCTAAGTACAATGTAACCGCCACACCATCGGAGTCGAACACCACGCCAGTAGGTATGAAAGAGGCACCTAACGTTGCGTCCCGTAGACTCCATTACCAACATTCATCTAGGCCAACACTTGATCTCAAGGGTTCCATCCACCCGACGAACCTCATGGTTCATCAACTTCAACACGAAAGCGAACACGCGCTAACATTTGAACACCAAAGCCCATTTCCATGGCTTGGTAGAAATATTTCCCGAAACATTAAGGAATGCTTGGTTGCACCAAGTCTTACGCCCTTCGCCGTCCATCAAAAGTCACCATAAGGTAATTCCATCAGGAATGTCACCCCTAACAATGATACGTATGAAGCAAAGCATTCAACAAACCCAAACTCAAATCGGCACGTAATAAATATTTAAAGGACATATTTATTAAAAACGAAAAGTATATTATAATAATTAACATTTAACAAAGTCAATTTTCTGTACACACAAAGATCAAATTCGGTTTTAACCCTAAATGCATCAAACGATCAAATTAACGACACCAATCAACAATAACGCGTATAGACTTGAGAAATTGACAACATAAACTATGAAACATCTATAAAATCAGATTTTTAAAAGTTAGGGTTCATGTGATTATACATTTGATCACAAAATCGTTTATATCAACGCGTAGAGGATGAAGTGAATTGCAATCTTTGTGTTGAAAGCTTAATCTAAAAATTAATTTTTGATGTGGTGGTGTTGGGTTGAAGATCGACGGCCAAAGGGTGAGGGAGGAGAAAAATATGTCGACTAAATTAGGGTAGGGAGGGAGAAAGTAGTGTTTTGTGATTTAATTGGTAGTTTAAATGGGAGCCTAATCACACTAGTTAAACACACAAGCCAAAAAACAAAAATTAATGGGGTGGGATGGGGGTTCACGGCTGATTGGCCCAATGGGTGTGTTCCCGGGCTCTCGTTGTCTAGTACTGTGTAATCGTGGCTTGTTTCAAGTGCCGTTTAGACGTACCGAAGGCCCGGAACGCTAAACCGATCGTTAAAACGCAACCAAACGTTTAATTTATTAAAAACCCAATAAATTAAATATTTTTAAAAAGTTAATAATTATTAAAATAATTATTAAAATAAACCCGAGCGTTTCGTTGCTCAAAAAGTAGTTATCCAAACCGTATCATTTTTATTGTATTTCTTTATCCGAAATATATTTCAAATTAATATTAACCCATATTAATTATCGTAACCATCCAAGGATCAAGTACGTATTTATTACACATAAACACATAAAATCAAGTAATCACCGTTAAATTAACTAACAGAAAATTAACGGAAGTGACGGAAAAAGCTGCGTTGTTACAGACAAAGAACAAAGAAAAAAGAAAATCCACAAATAATTTAGAAAGAAACCAAGACCCACCATTGCATATAATATTTTTTGGTGGCGAATTGAAAAGATGACATATAATCAAACACTGCGTATTAATCAACATATAATTAAACAAATACTTAATGAAAATGATAAATACAAACTTGATTTTGGTAACGATTTGCAAGTAGTAGAACATATCCATAAACAACAACAGTCTATCACTCTAATCCACCTGCAGCTTGACCTACAAATGCATTCAAAGTACCGAGTTTTAATAATTCATTACCAGTTCTTCATCCACACCTATTCTGTTACAAAGAAAAAGACCAATTAATCCACAAAATTAACCAAAACCTTAGCAAATCATATGCTTACATGAATTCCTCTTCATTCTCTTCTTCATACCATTTTGTTAAAAACGTATCTTATTTGCGATTTAGATCTGTAAAACAAAGGGGTTAATAGCATAAAGATGGAGAAGTAGAAATAGGAAGAAATGTTAATCTTCAGATAACCATTATCCCGTTATTTAACAGATTAGAGATTTCTTCAACAAATCATCCATAACTTACCCATTGTTGCGGCTTCTGTGAAGGCCAGATGAATAAATCGTCTAGTTAGTGAGGCTGAATTCAAAAATCACAGGAGGAAGAAGAACTTTAATGGTTTTCTTGGCTGGAGGATGAAGGTTTCAGATGGTTTTGGTCGCCAGATCTTAAGTGGCTACGCTTTTAAATGGTTTTAGGGTTTGACTGCTATTCAAATACATATGCAAATTCAACAGAATATAATAATAAAAATAATAATAATTAATTAATAAAATTTAGTTTTAATTCAAAATTATTTAGATTAATGACATCACCTACCATGCTTAGATTTTATCTTTTGTTATTTGATTTTTTTAACAAATGAATTAGCCTAATAATGACATCATCATTATAGTATTTTAAAAGAAACTATAGATAATTCACCCAGGGGCGGATTTATGTGGGGCCTGAGGGGGGGAAGTGGATTTCCAATTTTAAGTGTAAAAATTTGGATTTTTCGACTTAGCCCCCGCTGGATTTTTTTTGCCCCAAAACTTATATATTTTGTTCAAAAACTTTCAAATTTTGCCTGAAATTCTCTAAGTTATGCCCAAACACCTTCAAATGTTGCCCTAAAACCTCCATAATTTTCCTAAAAATTTCCATTTTTTATCCCAAAACCGTCATATTTTGCCCAAAAAAATTGCTACAGTTTTAAATTTTTTTCTTCCCCTAGTAAAAAAAAATCCTGCATCCGCCATTGTATTCACCTAATGCAAGACTTTGTTAAAAATTTATGGACTCTAAACAAGACATGCGCTTGATCACAACCGTAGACCATCTTTATGCAATACAACTGTTGTTCGATTCAAGATGATATAATCTATTGAACCGGTCACATAAAGGAGTGTAACATGTCCATATATTTTTATTAAAAACGGACTTAAGGGATCACTTTGTCTTAATATATACCCGAGTGTACAAATCCTATGTTGATCTCGGGCCCACGTCTTTGAAACAATGGGCGAGGGTTCGAATTCTGGAGGGAGTTTTCTCAAGGATTCTATTAGGGTGATACGGTGCATGCCTTAATGTAACGACCTGACTTCGTTATTCCAAAAACACGCTTAAAAAAAGTTCTGAACCAATACATCTGGACGGCGTCCAGCAAAGAAGACTAGGACGGTGTCCAAAATGCAAAGTTCGGACCCCGTGGTCCAACTTGTGTAACGACCCGACTTTTTCGACTTGCTTTTGTGCTTTGTGCTTTCACGAAACTGCGTATTTGTGCGTACTGAGCTATATTATACTCTGGGATCTTACTACATGTGGATTACTTTCGTTTATATGTGAAAACGTGCCTTTAAGTACGTAGGTTACTTAACTTGATACCCGGAAGCCTTTATGACCGTTAGTGTCACTTGACGTTTAGAATGAACTGCGTACTGTGCACACGTTTAAATTTTATCGTAATCGGAATATTATGACTACGAAATACTAATTGTTATTTTATAATAACAATTACTTGGGTTTTTGGATGCTTAATTACGCTTAGTAATTTACTAGAGCACACTAGTTAGTATTGTTGGGCTTTCTACCTTGTTGGACTTTAGCCCACCCTACTCTAGCTAGTGGACTATTTAATTAGCCCAATTATTAATGACAAGTGACCCAATTATATGTAAGACAAATGCCCATTTATTAGAGGAAACATACTAGCATTTTTGCTTACCATTATCCTTAATGTTGCATGGGATCCTAACGTAAGCACCAACTTTAGACAAGCACTAACCAAAAAGCAAAAAGGTGTCCCCCTTGTCCCCTCCCATAACCCATGGCCACCACCCCATCCCTCACTATAAATACCACACAAACCTCACCCATTTTACACTTGATCTCATTCACAAATTACACACACTTACTCTCTAATTCAATCTCTAATCTTTCTTACTCTAAAAAGTGCAAGTTTTAAACTTTCTTCTTCTTCTTCTTCTTCTTCTTCCCTTCTCATTCACGACATCATCATCATCATTTAAAGGGTCTAGCTTTTTAGCTTTTGATCTTGTTATATTTTGTAGATTAAAATTTGGATTTGAAACCTTCAAGAGCATGGAAGATTCAAGCTTTCTAGCTTTGAATCTTCACTTATTTTGTTAGATCTAAATCTTTTAGCTTATAATCTTTATATTTTGTTGTAAAGATTCAAACTTGTGTTTGTAATCTTCATGTAACTTGAAGATCTAGCTTCATGCTTCAAGGATCTTCATGAACACCAAAGATTCAAGCTTTCTAGCTTTGAATCTTCATTTCTTTTGTTGGATCTAAGTTTTCTAACTTATGATCTTATTATTTTGTTATAAATATCAAAACTTGTGTTCATGATCTTCATGTACCTTGAAGATCTAAGCTTTATGCTTCATGATCTTCAAGAACACCAAAGATTCAAGCTTTCTAGCTTTGTAATCTCATAATTTGTGTGAAAAGGATCCAAGCTCTCTAGCTTAGGGTTCCATTACTTTATTTGATCAAGATTGTATTCATACTTGTTTGATTGAAGGAAATTTTGTAGCTTTAGTTGTAAATAGAACTTGTATTTGTGTTAAGACTAAGAATATGATATAACCTTGGTTCATCATCCTTCTAAAACTCTTAAGTGAGTTGTATTCTTACTTGGTCTTAACATATTATGTGTTGATGATTGAACCTTGGTCAAAGTGATGCTAACATATCAATGAGTTGTACACTTGAAACTACAAGCATCAAGGATGAGAACCGTGATGAGCATCAAGCACCAAGAATCCCACCGGAGCACTTGTTTACTGATTTTTGGGGTCTAATCAGACTCTCTGGGCTTCTGGAAAGTTTATTTTCAGATAGTTCGTTTCGAGTAGATGACTTTTCATTTAGGCCTCGCCTAAATCCGATATACGATTTAGGATTTATAGCCTTCCGAAAGTCACTACGCCTTTGTAACGTTATGCTGAAATTTCTGACCTACTCGCACTTAAAACGTCGCCACGGTCAAACGAAGACGAGTTAGGTTCTAAAAATTGGTCAGCGGTTAGAAGACTCACATATGGAGCCTTGGCCACTGACTACGCATCTTTTTGATTTGTATAGAGGTCGTAACAGCTGTCCAAAATCATCCTTTTGTTTCGATCTCTATTCTTGTTAAACTTACCTTAGCTTTGATGAATGGTGATGATGTTGATGATGACATTTAAACGTAATTTATTCACTTTTAAACTTTTGGGGACAACATACTGACCTAGTGACCTTTGACTTAGGTTGACGACCTTTCGGACCGACTTACTACCTGCATACGTTTCATATCGACTTTTACTGCTTATTCACTGTGAGTTATAGCATCCCTTTACTACATTTACTATTTTTTTTGGGACTGAGAATACATGCGCTTTTTACGTTTTGCATACTAGACACGAGTACTTAAACTTTATATATGTGTGGGTTACAAAACGGCACAAAGATTCCCCTTAGCTCGGTAACGTTTAATCATTGGTTTCTGAACCGTGAACGCGAATCTTAGATATGGATCCATAGGGTTTGATATCCCCACTCGGGCTAGTCGCGCTAGCATTCAACGGGTGGTTTATACTTCGAGGACGAACGCTTTCGCCAAGTGCACTTTTAGGGGGTGATATACATACATTAAGTCTAGTTACCCGGTGCCCACGATTAAGCATATACTTTTCATACTGATTTAAACTGCTGATTGAAGCACTGAAATCTCGTGGTCTACATTACTTTACTGATTACAAACTATAGCTCACCAACATTCGTGTTGACTTTTAAGCGTGTATTTCTTAGGTGCTTAGACGATGTTGCTTCCACTGTTAGACTTGCTGTCTTGGTGTTATAGACTTGCTGTTATGGACCTGCTGTGCTAGACTTTCGATGCATTACTTAGAGATGTCTCAATCATGAAACTTTTATTTTGCATTCGTAACTTATGTTATTTTCAAGCAAAGGCTTTGTAATGACCTTTGGGTCACATAATTATGTTAACGCTTCTATTCATCGGAAGCACGTTACCTTTTGTAAAACGCTATCTTTTTATGAATGCAAAACTGGTTTTTAAACAATATATAGTATTTGACCTTGTAATGATCCTGTTGTTGATGAACCGTACACGATGGTTTTGTACGGGGCGTCACATTTGGTATCAGAGCATTGGCTGTAGGGAATTAGGTTGAATTAGTGAGTCTAGACCAGACCGAGTAGGATTCACTAATAGGACTAATCTACAACTTGCTCGTTTACTTGGTACTGCATACTGCCGTATGATCTTGCTGCATGCTACTGCTTACTCTTACTGCTATGTGAACTTGCTGTATGCTATTGCTTATTCTCGTTACTGCATGCTACTGTCTACTTTCGATTGCATGTTACTTTGTTTAGTACTGTTGTTATTGCCATGCTATGTACTGCGGTAGACGATCTAGGTTGTTGTAGTGTCTGATTTCGTGCTTGCTATATGTCTTACTGACATGAAAAAAGTTATTTTTCCTTGTTCAGATGTCAGACATGCCGTCCATGACCTTTGACTTCGAGAGTGACTCAGATACGTCTGCTACCTTGCCTACTATTGTTGCTGATTCACCGCTACCCTCCGGCGACTCCGGCGATTCTTCATCCGGAGATAGCAGATATGCGCTTGACCTGATGGACATCTTGGACTGAGACGAGGATCCAAAGGAGATTCCAGCTCCACCCAGCCCTGGACTCCCGGAAGCACATCGCCATTTTGGTGATGCTGTGATTCCTGGGGGAAACGGACACTGTCCTTTCCGTAATGAGCATGGACATTGGGCTAGACGCACCACTGACAGACGTGTCGTACCGATTACACCTGGCAGATATCGACTTATGACCACCAGCCAGACGCTTTATCCCGCCCGCGATGATCCTGCATTACCTTCCGACGATTCAGACGGTTCATCATCCGACGACTCCAGCGAGGAGGATCCCGAGGAGGATTCTGAGGAGGACCCTGAGGAGGAGCCCGTGCAGCCGCCCTCTACCCCACCGAAGAAGCGGTACCATTTCGATGGTACTGTAATTCCAGGGGTTAACGGAGGAAGATCATTCGTGGACACACATGGACAGTTGGTTAGGGTCACAGCCCGTAAGCGGGTCGTACTGTATCTTGCCGATCTATTCGTGCGTAAAACCGCCCGCACTGTGCCGTCTACATCTGCATCATCTGCACCATCTGCACCACCTGCCCCACCAGCATCCCCCGTCGTCGAGGAACTGACGAGGGAAGTGCATGCCCTCCGTGCTCGGGTAACTGAGCTCGAGGAATAGATGTCCCACCGATGGACATCATTTACCCACCTTCGCCCTAGGACTATTGTATTAGATTTCCTTATGTATTCCGTTTGTAGTTTCCTGTTTTTCATTAATGTAATGTACGAACCTCATGCCATTGTACCTAACTTTCTTATTATGAATGGAATTACTGTTGCTTAATTGTTGTACGGCGTTTACTTTAAGTTATCACATGTTAGCTTTTGTGCTATCTGCTACTGTTTACCATGCTTAGTTATCATGTATTGTGTTGTTTCCATACTGTTTACCTTATGCTATGACGTTACCGATTATGGGATTTTGATTTAAGTCAAAACTTTTGTTTGGAAGATCGATGGCTAACGGAAGAGGTCCGAGAGAAATTCCCACCGCAGCTCAAATTGAGGAAATGATAGATACTCGAGTAGCCGCGGCTATAGTGAATGACAACCCTGCTCCAGCTCCACCGGCTAACCCAGCTGTTCAGAATGGGTGTACTTAAAAGGAGTTCCAGAGCTGCAAGCCCCACAATTTCAGTGAAACAGAAGGGCCAGTTGGCTTAACAAGATGGTTTGAAAAGTTGGAATCTATGTTCCGTGTGAGTAACTGCTCTGAAGGGAATAAGACTAAGTTCGCATCATGCACACTGTCAGATGGCACTTTGACTTAGAGGAATACGTTCGCCCAGGCTCAGGGAATTGACGAAGCTTATGCTACACCATGGGAAGAGTTTAAGAGGGCTATTATTGAGGAGTACTGCCCCAGAACAGAAATTCAGAAGATGGAAGTGGATTTTTGGGAACTGAAAGTTGTAGGGACTGACCTTGATGGCTATAACCGAAGGTACTTGGAGTTAGCCCTGATGTACCCCACAATGGTTACTCTGGAGTACAAGCTGATGGAGAGGTATCTGTGGGGACTCCCCAAGGACGTTCAAGGAAATGTCACTTCATCGAAACTAGCGAATGTCCCAAAAGCTATGCGCATGGCGCAAACCCTGATGAATCAAATTACCCGCCAAGAGCCAGATGTAGTGACCCGAACTTTTCCATGATTATATATTATATGAGATTAATATTTACATGAATAAATGTTTCCAACATGTTAAGCAATCAAACTTGTTAAGACTTGATTAATTGAAACGGATTTTATGTTAACGTTTGACCACCCAGTTTGTCTGATGATTCACGAACGTTATAACTTGTGTATGACATGATATTATATATATGAACATATATATATATATATATGTTTAACATGATGAAATGATAATTAAAGTATCTCATTATGTATATTAACAATGAACCTTATACATAAAACAAGACTACTAACTTAAGAAATTCAAAACGATATCTATACGTAACGATTATCGTTGTAATAACGTCTTAATGTTTATATATCATATTAAGATATATTAGTACATCATGTTATCATAATAATGTAATAATTTAACATCTCATTAGATATAATAACAATGGGATTAATTACATTTAACGAAATCGTTAACTTAAAGGTTCTGAAACAACACGTACATGTAACGACTAACGATGACTTAACGACTCAGTTAAAATGTATATACATGTAGTGTATTAAGATGTATCAATGCACTTTTGAAAGACTTCAAGACACATATCAAAGTACTTCTATTTAACAAAAATTCTTACAATTACATCCTCATTCATTTTCATCAACAATTCTACTCGTATGCACCCGTATTCGTACTCGTACAATACACAGCTCCTAGATGTATATACTATTGGTATATACACTTCAATGATCAGCTCTTAGCAGCCTTAATGAGTCACCTAAACATGTGGGAACCATCATTTGGCAACTAGCATGAAATATCTAACAAAAATACAAACTAAATGGAGCATATATTGACTCCATATTCACGTGAATTTGGCATCACCACAAACACTTCCATTTTGCAACTTCCATGCATCAAACACATCTCTCTCATGTTCTCTCTTGATGTTCTAAGTATTCTTCATCATCTTCATCAAAATCTAGCTCAATCTAGTTCATAAATCCATACATAAAACAACAAACAAAACAGCTACTCAAGAACACTTTCAAGTTTGCAAGTCTACTTCCAAGCTTTCAAATCCATTCCAAGTAATCATCTAAGATCAAGAAACCTTTGTTATTTACAGTAGGTTATCTCTCTAATTCAAGGTAATACTCATATTCAAACTTTGATTCAATTTCTACAACTATAACTATCTTAATTCAAGTAGTAATCTTACTTGAACTTGTTTTCGTATCATGATTCTGCTTCAAGAACTTCTAAGCCATCAAAGATCCATTGAAGCTCAAGTTATTTCTTCATCATTTCCAGTAGGTTTACCTACTATACTTGAGGTAGTAATGATTTTTATAACATCATTTGATTCATATATATATATATATATATATATATATATATATATATATATATATATATATATATATATATATATATATATATATATATATATATATATCTATCTTATTCGAAGATTTAAACTTGTAATCACTAGAACATAGTTTAGTTGATTCTAAACTTATTCGCAAACAAAGTTAATCCTTCTAACTTAACTTTTAAAATCAACTAAACACATGTTCTATATCTATATGATATGCTAACTTAATGATTTAAAACTTGGAAATACGAAGAACACCGTAAAACAGGACATACGCCGTCGTAGTAAAACAGGGGGCTGTTTTGGGTTGGATAATTAAACACTATGATAACCTTTGATTAAAAGTTGTTCTTCTAGAAAAATGATTTTTCTTATGAACATGAAACTATATCCAAAAATCATGGTTAAAATCAAAGTGGATGTATGTTTTTCAAAATGGTCATCAAGATGTCGTTCTTTCGACGAAAATGACTACCTCTTTCAAAAATGACTTGTAACCTGTATTTCCGACCATAAACTTATACTTTTTCTATTTAGTTTCATAAATTTCAGATCATTATGAAACCATAGCAACTTGATTCACTCGAAACGGATTTATAACGAAGAAATTATGGGTAAAAAAAATTTGGTTAGATTTACTAGTTTAGCTACAAAAATTTTATAATAAATCTATTCTAACCATAACTTAACTAACTTATATTGTATTATACATGTAATATATTATGTAATCTTGATAGACCATAGACACGTATACAATGTTTTGACATATCATATCGACGTCATCTATATATATTATTTGGAATAACCATAGACACTCTATATGCGGTAATGCTCGAGTTAGCTATACATGGTTGAGGTTGATTCCAAAATAATATATATACTTTGAGTTATGATCGAGTCTGAGACTTGTATACACTGGGTCGTGGATTGATTCGAGACAATATATATTGATTTATTTCTGTACTACTAACTGTGGACTACTAACGTTGGACTGTTAACTTAACAAATTTAAATCGTTAAAACATAATAAAATATGTTGTGAATATATTTCGATCATACTTTAATATATATGTATATATTTGTTATAGGTTCGTGAATCGACCTGTGGACAAGTCTAATTCTCGACGAATTAAAAATCTGTGAAAGTGAGTTATAGTCCCACTTTTGAAATCTAATATTTTTTGGGATGAGAATACATGCAGTTTTATAATTGTTTTACAAAATAGACACAAGTACGCGAAACTACATTCTATGGTTGGATTATCGAAATCGAATATCGACCTTCAAGTCTGGTAACCTAAGAATTAGGAAAATGGCCCCTAATTGATGCGAATCCTAAAGATAGATCTATTGGGCCTAACAACCCCCATTCATGTCTATGGATAGCTTTAGTACTTCGAGATTATTATTATACAGACGTCGATGTCTGTAGGGATATTCTATGCATTATGGTTAATGTCGGTTACCAGGTGTTCAATCCATATGAATGATTTTTATGCAGATGGCTATATGCATGCATGATGTTTATGAGAAATGAAAATATGAAATCTTGTGGTCTATTATTACGATTTGATATATATATATATATAGGCTAAACCTATAACTCACCAACATTTTTGTTGACGTTTAAAGCATGTTTATTCTCAGGTGATTATTAAGAGCTTCCGCTGTTGCATGCTAATTTAAGGACAAGAATTAGAGTCAGCATGCTTGTAATATATTGTTTAAAAATGAATTCGGAGATTTAAATCGATGTGTAATATTGTTGTAAACCATTATGTAATGGTCGTGTGTAAAACGTTATCTTTTAGATTATCATTACTTGATAACCTACGTTATGGTTTTAAACCTTTATCGATAAAATAAAAGTTATGGTTTGTTTTAAAAACGAATGCAGTCTTTGATAAACGTCTCATATAAAGGTCAAAACCTCGCAACGAAATCAATTAATATGAAACGTTTATAAATAATATGAACGGGACATTTCACCAGAGAAGGCAAAATCAGAATCGGGAGCTAGTAATGGGAAATGTAAGTGTGACGGAAACAAGGGAAAAGGTTTTGACCAGAACCCAGCTAAGAGGTATGAGAATTTCAAATGGAACAACGACTGGAGGAACCCGAACCCGAACCCGAATCCTAGCTCCAACCCTAACTACAAATGTACCCTTCTCCAGTGTAAGAGATGCTACAAGCATCACACTGGACAATGCAACGTAATGTGTGAGAAGTGCAAAAGAATTGGACACATCGGCAGAGACTATAAAAGCACCACCCCAGCTGTGAGGACAAACTAAATGGACCAAGGAAGTGCTATGAGTGCGGACAACAGGGCCACATCAGGAATGAATGTCCCAACAAGAAGAAGGATGGAGGGCCAGCACGTGGAAGATCCTTCAACATGAACGCAAGAGATGCCCACGAGAATCCTGACTTGGTTACAGGTACATTCACTATCAATAAACTATTAGCTACTGTTCTGTTTGATACTGGTGCCGATAGGAGTTATGTATGTAGACACTTTTGCTCTAAGATAGATTGGTCGTTAGTTCCTTTGGAGGAGAGTATGCTTGTTGAGGTAGAAAATGGAAAATATGAGAAAGTTGACCAAATTGGCCGATGAGGTATTATAAACCTAGCTGAAGTGGATTTTGAAATTGATCTAATACCCATCAAATTGGGAAGCTTTGATGTGATAGTCGGTATGGACTGATTGTCCAAAGTAAGAGCCGAAGTTATCTGTGGTGAGAAGATTCTCCGTATACCACGCGAGACTGGAGAGCCACTTATTGTTTACGGAGAAAGATGTAGTCCGAAGTTGAACCTTATTAGTTGCTGGAAGGCACAAAAGGTTATGAAGAAGGGGCGTTTTGCTATTCTGGCACATGTGAAGAATCTAGAAGTTGAAGAGAAGAGCGCAGATGATGTACGAATTATGAAAGAATTTCCCTTCTAGAAGAGTTACCTAGATTACTGCCATCGAGAGCAGTGGATTTTCAGATTGAACTAGTGCCAGGAGCTGCACCCGTAGCTCGCGCACCTTATCGACTTGCACCTTACGAACTACAAGAGTTGCAGAGTCAACTGCAGGAATTGCTAGACCGAGGGTTTATCCAACCGAGTTCATCGCCTTGGGGCGCACCTGTTTTGTTCGTGAAGAAGAAGGACAGATCTTTTCGCATGTGTATCGATCATCGTGATCTGAACAAGTTAACGATCAAGAATCGATATCCCCTTCCTAGAATTGACGATCTTTTCGACCAGCTGCAAGGATCCAGTGTTTACTCCAAGATTGATTTGCGATCAGGTTATCACTAGTTGAGGGTGAAGGAGAGCGATGTGACGAAGACTGCGTTTAGAACCCGTTATGGTCACTATGAATTTCTTATGATGCCATTCGGTTTAACTAACGCACCTGCCGTATTTATGGATCTCATGAATCGTGTATGAAAGCCATATCTGGACAAGTTCGTTATCGTCTTCATAGATGATATCCTCATCTATTCCAAAAGTGAAACAGAACATGAGCAACATCTTCGACTCGTGCTAGAACTCTTGAGACAAGAGCAACTTTATGCCAATTCTCTAAGTGCGAATTTTGGTTGAAGGAAGTTCAATTTCTCGGTCATATCGTGAGCGATCAGGGTATCAAAGTCGATCCCGCAAAGATCGAAGCTATCAGCAAGTAGGAAACCCCCACTACTCCGACTCATATCCGTCAATTTTAAGGCCTCGCCGGTTATTATCGTAGATTCATCGAAGGTTTCTCTTTGATTGCGCGTCCTTTGACCGCGTTAACTCACAAAGGGAAGAAGTTTGTTTGGGAAACCGAGCAAGAGTCGGCATTCCAAACCCTGAAGCAGAAGTTAACCACCGCTCCTATTTTATCCCTTCCCGAAGGCAGTGATAATTTCGTTGTGTATTGCGATGCTTCCCGACAAGGTTTTGGGTGCGTATTGATGCAACAGAAGAAGGTTATGGCTTACGCCTCCCGATAACTGAAGATTCACGAGCGAAACTACACGACTCACGATCTAAAACTTGGAGCCGTTGTCATTGCACTCAAACTATGGAGACACTATCTGTATGGAACTAAGAGTACTATCTTCACCGACCACAAAAGCCTCCAACACATATTCGATCAGAAGCAACTAAATATGAGACAGCATCGATGGATCGATACGTTGAACGACTATGATTGTGAACTTCGTTACCACCCTGGCAAGGCAAATGTTGTAGCCGATGCCTTGAGCTGAAAGGAAAGAATGGTACCCCTTTGTGTCCGAGCCTTGAACGTCACCATTCACACAAATCTCAATAGCCAAATCTGTGTAGCCCAAGAGGAAGCTCTCAAGGAGGAGAATAATGCTCAAGAGCACTTGAACATTCCCATTTCTCGATTCAAGGTTAAGGAGACTGGACTCCAATACTTTGCCGGAAGAATTAGGGTGCCTAGTTATGGGGATTTACGAAGCCTTATTCTAGATGAAGCTCACAAGTCAAGGTATTCGATTCATCCAGGAGCTGGTAAGATGTACCACGACCTCAAGTTTCAATATTGGTGGCCAAACCTCAAGAAGGATGTTACGACTTATGTCGGAAAGTGTTTAACTTGTTCTAAGATCAAAGCTGAATATCAGAGGCCTTCCAGTTTACTTCAGCAACCCGAAATCCTGCAATGGAAGTGGGAAGGAATAACAATGGACTTCATCACGAAGCTACCGAAGATGGTAGGCAGTTATGATACCATCTGGGTTATCGTTGACCGTCTTACCAAATCTGCACACTTCCTAGCCATGAAGGAAATTGATACGATGGAGAAACTCGAGCAACTATACATAAAGGAAGTTGTATCTCGACACGGTGTACCTTTATCGATTATTTCAGACCGAGACGCCCGTTTCGCTTCTAGATTTTGGTGTTCTTTGCAAGAAGCTTTGGGAACACGTTTGGACATGAGTACTGCGTATCACCCGCAAACCGACGGACAGAGTGAACGCACGATTTAAACCCTAAAAGACATGTTGCGTTCTTGTGTAATTGATTTTGGGAAAGCTTGGGAGAAGCATTTGCCTCTAGCCGAATTCTCTTATAACAATATTTATCACGCAAGTATTAAGACCGCACCTTTCAAAGCTTTGTATGGCCGCAGATGTCATTCTCCTATTTGTTGGGCCGAAGTAGGTGAAAAGCAAATCATCAGACCCGAACTCGTCCATGAAATAACTGAGAAGATTGTCCAAATTCAAGCGAGGCTCAAGACGGCCCGTGATCGTCAAAAGAGCTAAGCCGACCTTAAACGTAGAGATCGCGAATTTCAAATCGGCGACCGCGTTATATTGAAAGTCGCACCTTGGAAATGTGTAATCCGTTTCGGAAAGCGTGGGAAGTTGAATCCGCGATATGTTGGTCCTTTTGAAGTCTTGGAGCGTGTTGGACCCGTTGCCTACCGTTTGGATCTTCCGACTCAATTGAGCGTAGTTCACCCCACTTTTCACGTGTCGAATCTGAAGAAATGTCTTGCCGAACTAGAACTCGTCATACCTCTCGAGGAGCTTACGATTGACAACAAACTCCATTTCGTGGAAGAACCTGTCAAAATTATGGACCGTGAGGTCAAGACCTTGAAACGCAATAAGATTCCGATCGTCCGAGTCCGATGGAATGCAAAACGAGGACCTGAGTTTACTTGGGAGCGAGAGGATTAGATGAAACAGAAATATCCTCACCTCTTCACAACTCTACCATCTACCTCAGCTTAAAATTTCGGGACAAAATTTTCATTAACAGGTGGGTAATGTAACGACCCGACTTTTTCGACTTGCTTTTGTGCTTTGTGCTTTCACGAAACTGCGTATTTGTGTGTACTGAGCTATATTATACTCTGGGATCTTACTACATGTGGATTACTTTCGTTTATATGTGAAAACGTGCCTTTAAGTACGTAGGTTACTTAACTTGATCCCCGGAAGCCTTTATGACCGTTAGTGTCACTTGACGTTTAGAACGAACTGCGTACTGTGTACACGTTTAACTTTTGTAGTAATAGGAATATTATGACTACGAAATACTAATTGTTATTTTATAATAACAATTACTTGGGTTTTTGGATGCTTAATTACGCTTAGTAATTTACTAGAGCACACTAGTTAGTCTTGTTGGACTTTCTACCTTGTTGGACTTTAGCCCACCCTACTCTAGCTAGTGGACTATTTAATTAGCCCAATTATTAATGACTAGTGACCCAATTATATGTAAGACAAATGCCCATTTATTAGAGGGAACATACTAGCATTTTTGCTTACCATTATCCTTAATGTTGCATGGGATCCTAACATAAGCACCAACTTTAGACAACCACTAACCAAAAAGTAAAAAGGTGTCCCCCTTGTCCCCTCCCATAACCCACGGCCACCACCCCATCCCTCACTATAAATACCACACAAACCTCACCCATTTTACACTTGATCTCATTCACAAATTACACACACTTACTCTCTAATTCTCTCTCTAATCTTTCTTACTCTAAAAAGTGTAAGTTTTAAACTTTTTTCTTCTTCTTCTTCTTCTTCCCCTCTCATTCACGACATCATCATCGTCATTTAAAGGGTCTAGCTTTTTAGCTTTTGATCTTGTTATATTTTGTAGATTAAAATTTGGATTTGAAACCTTCAAGAGCATGGAAGATTCAAGCTTTCTAGCTTTGAATCTTCACTTATTTTGTTAGATCTAAATCTTTTAGCTTATAATCTTTGTATTTTGTTGTAAAGATTCAAACTTGTGTTTATAATCTTCATGTAACTTGAAGATCTAGCTTCATGCTTCAAGGATCTTCAAGAACACCAAAGATTCAAGCTTTCTAGCTTTGAATCTTCATTTCTTTTGTTAGATCTAAGTTTTCTAACTTATGATCTTATTATTTTGTTATAAAGATCAAAACTTGTGTTCATGATCTTTATGTAACTTGAAGATCTAAGCTTTATGCTTCAAGATCTTCAAGAACACCAAAGATTCAAGCTTTCTAGCTTTGTAATCTCATAATTTGTGTGAAAAGGATCCAAGCTCTCTAGTTTAGGGTTCCATTACTTTATTTGATCAAGATTGTATTCATACTTGTTTGATTGAAGGAAAGTTTGTAGCTTTAGTTGTAAATAGAACTTGTATTTGTGTTAAGACTAAGAATATGATATAACATTGGTTCATCATCCTTCTAAAACTCTTAAGTGAGTTGTATTCTTACTTGGTCTTAACATATTGTGTGTTGATGTTTGAACCTTGGTTAAAGTGATGCTAACATATCAATGAGTTGTACACTTGAAGCTACAAGCATCAAGGATGAGAACCGTGATGAGCATCAAGCACCAAGAATCCTACCGGAACACTTGTTTACTGTTTTTTGGGGTCTAATAAAACTCTCTAGGCTTCTGGAAAGTTTATTTTCAGATAGTTCGTTTCGAGTAGATGACTTTTCGTTTAGGCCTCGCCTAAATCCGATATACGGTTTAGGATTTATAGCCTTCCGAAAGTCACTACGCTTTTGTAACATTATGCTGAAATTTCTGACCTACTCGCACTTAAAACGTCGCCACAGTCAAACGAAGAGGAGTTAGGTTCTGAAAATTGGTCAACGGTTAGAAGACTCACATATGGAGCCTTGGCCACTGACTACGCATCTTTTTGATTTGTATAGAGGTCGTAACAGCTGTCCAAAATCAGCCTTTTGTTTCGATCTCTATTCTTGTTAAACTTACCTTAGCTTTGATGAATGATGATGATGTTGATGATGACATTTAAACGTAATTTATTCACTTTTAAACTTTTGGGGACAACATACTGACCTAGTGACCTTTGACTTAGGTTGACGACCTTTCGGACCGACTTACTACCTGCATACGTTTCATATCGACTTTTACTGCTTATTCACTGTGAGTTATAGCATCCCTTTACTACATTTACTATTTTTTTTTGGGACTGAGAATACATGCGCTTTTTACGTTTTTCATACTAGACACGAGTACTTAAACTCTATATATGTGTGGGTTACAAAATGGCACAAAGATTCCCCTTAGCTCGGTAACGTTTAATCATTGGTTTCTGAACCGTGAACGCGAATCTTAGATATGGATCCATAGGGTTTGATATCCACACTCGGGCTAGTCGCGCTAGCATTCAACGGGTGTTTTATACTTCGAGGACGAACGCACTCGCCAAGTGCACTTTTAGGGGGTGATATACATACGTTAAGTCTAGTTACCGGGTGCCCACGGTTAAGCATATACTTTTCATACTGATTTAAACTGCTGATTGAAGCACTGAAATCTCGTGGTCTACATTACTTTAATGATTACAAACTATAGCTCACCAACATTCGTGTTGACTTTTAAGCGTGTATTTCTCAGGTGCTTAGACGATGTTGCTTCCGCTGTTAGACTTGTTGTCTTGGTGTTATAGACTTGCTGTTATGGACCTGCTGTGTTAGATTTCTGCTGCATTACTTAGAGATGTCTCAATCATGAAACTTTTATTTTGCATGTAACTTATGTTATTTTCAAGCAAAGGCTTTGTAACGACCTTTGGGTCACATACTTATGTTAACGCTTCTATTCATAGGAAGCACGTTACGTTTTGTAAAACGCTATCTTTTTATGAATGCAAAACTGGTTTTCAAACAGCATATAGTGTTTGACCTTGTAATGATCATGTTGTTGATGAACCGTACACGATGGTTTTGTACGGGGCGTCACAACTTGCATGAGCGGAAAACCTACTTCCCGACACTTTTAAACGAAACGCTTTTCACAACATGATAATATAATTAAAACTAAGAAGTTTTCACAATAAAGCCAAGTTTTACAACATCGGGCCCACATCGGCCGTTTTATGAATTTTGTTCAAAAATACAAGTTTCGACCATAAGAGTTTAATTTCCAAACGACACCTAGAGCATGGTGTTTGGGGTTAAACTACCCACAATCTCGGTCGAACTTCAAAAGTCAAACTTTCCAAAAGCATCCCCTATCCAAAACAAAGCGGGAGGTCACTAATCCAAACGAACACCCTTACCCTTGTCCACGCCGGAACCTAAAAAGAGTAAACAACGAGAGGGTAAGCAAAATGCTTAGTGAATGCAATAATTATACATATACATATATAACCTACTTGCAATCACTTACACAATACCACATACAAGCTAGCAATTCGACAACCATGCAAACATTATGCATAAACTAGCATCCGCAATTCACAATAAGCTAGCAACATCAATAGCATAAAGTTCACAATTAAATATGCCAATACAAAATTCACACAACCATGGTTAACCAAACGTACAAGGGAACGGTACTCGCGAAAGACCGTCGGAGTTCATAACATCCATTAGTGTACTTAACACCGCGTACTAACTAATCCCCTAGGTGATGTCTTAAACACCGCGACTAACTCACCCCCATGACAATGGGGTGTCTTAAACACAGCGACTATCCCACATGTCAATCAAACCCATGAGTGGTGTCTTGAACACCGCGACAATCCCACTCCCATGACAATGTGGTGTCTTGAACACCTCGACAATCCCATATGTCAATCAACCCATGAGTGGTGTCTTAAACACCGCGACTAGCCCACTCGTTACGTAGAATGTGGTGTCTTGAACACCGCGATTATCCCACATTTCACGCTACACAAATAAATACATTATATACGTACACGTATAATTATTCCACTCACCTTAACACGTCGGTGATGATTAAACACTTCCGTACGCTTCAAAGCAAAGTACCACTACAATCAAAACGTAGCTAAGGGCTAGACGAGCAACTTTAAAACACGCACTTTGACCCGAATCAACCTTCTTCCTCCTTGATTTGAGCTCTCTCACTCTAGAACTATTCTCTCTCTCTAGAATTTAAAGTGGAAGGATGAGGTGGTTGAAAGTGGAGTGGATGAGGCTCCTAAAACTGATCTTGTGGTCTTAAATTCGTCCAACAAGTGAAAAGACCAAACTACCCCCTTTTAAATATCTAAAAGCAAAACAGCTGGTCTGCCAGTTCATCTGGACGACGTCCAGAATACTGGACGGCGTCCAGCCCTTCAATACAGGACGGCGTCCCACATTTTGGACGGCGTTCCAACCATCTGAGAAAACAGGATCTTACACTTAAGCATCTTGGTTCAATCCAAAGCACACCGGGTACCCAATGCGGCGATGGTTTGTGTAGAGTTTGCTTCTAACGCGTGTTTGGGTGACAAATGAGAGCATTCGATGTTGATATCACTGTTATAATAAGAAGAAAAAAAACTTTGTCTTATATATAAACCATATAAAGAGGGCGGTGTAAAATGACCAAAATAGTCGAAATGAAATGAACACTAACCCATCCTTTCCTGGTTATCCTTTCCTAATTGATATATTCGGTAAATTGTGAAAAGTGTATCATTTCATTTCAATGAAATACTAAATATTGAATCTATTCTATTTTAAGATTTAAAATGCAAAAATAATATGTTACAAATACAGTGTACTAAAAAGCTTTTTTTATAAACTGATTTAAGCCCACATTTATATAATGGACATCTAGACTAGATTCATGGACCATATATATTGCCCAATTCTTCACTGTTTTAATGATCGTAATACGGAGTACTAAAAGTTCACTGTTTATATAATCCCTAAAAGTTTAAACCCCTTGCTTTCCCCAAAATCAAACACAAAACCCTAATTTAATGTCTGATTACGTTCCTTTTGAAATTCAAATCGAAATATTCAAAAAGCTTCCCGTGAAATCATTGCTTCGATGCAGATCAGTTTCAAAACCATGGAAGTCACTAATCGACAGCTCTGACTTTGTCGCTAATTACCATTTCAATCACAAGCAGCGTGTTCATGTAAGGTATGTTGATTCAATACATAAAGTAGCCATAACTGCTACCATGCGCCAATATAGATCAAAAGCAGAAGATGAAAAATATGTTTCCATTGTGGATGATGATGATGATAGTTTCCCCCAAAACGAGTTCCCAATAGTTGTTCCATCGGATGTAAGACGACTCGGTAAGTTTCCAGATATAATTGGTAGCTCTCACGGTGTGCTCTGTTTGTGTGCTATTAGCAGAGAATTTTGTAGGGCACAATTATGTAAAACAAAGACATTTGTCCTTTGGAATCCTAGTATTAGAAAATCGATTCGTATTCGTCTTGTGCCTGATGTATTAATTAATGAAGAGTTTGAAACGGTTGTTGGTTTTGGAGTTTGTCCTCGTACTAGTGACCCTAAGCTTGTCAAACTCACTTATATTTCAAGTTCGAGTTTTACGAAAAAATTTATGAGAAAATGCATTCCTCGGCAAGTTGAGCTTTTTAATCTAAGCTCGGGGTTTTGGAGGAGTTTGTCTATGAATGTGCCCCGTAAATCAATTGAATTGACATGGGAACAAGTATGTGTAGATAAGTTTATTTATTGGGTTGCCTTTGATAGGACTCGTGTGGGTCATACAATCCAAAAGAAGAATATGATATTGTCGTTTGATATGACAACTGAAGAATTTACTGAAATAGACCTCCCAAGTAATTTGGCAAACTTGTATAACGGTTGCTTGCTTGTATCTAAGTTATGTACATCTCTTGTTGTGCTTGAAACTGAGTACGAGCCGATACGGGAATATTGTGTTTGGAGGATGGAGCATGGGAATCCAAACACGTTTACTAAGCTATTTGTTATTAAGTCACCATTTGAATCATTGCAAATAAAAACAGTACATGACTTTAGGAAAACTGGTGAACCTATTATTGAAATGCTACTTGTTAACAAGGATGCACAAAATGCAGTATTTGTTTACGAACCCGAGTCAGAAGAAATCAGTGATATTGGGATTGCTGGTGGTGGGTTATCATGCTTAGCCAAATCATACATTGAAACACTGGTTTTGCTTGATAAATAGAGGAGTGGAGGATCAAGATATTGTTATCATTCCAAAATGTAAAGCTATGAACACATAACGGACTCTTGGATCAAGCAAGTCAGGTATGTGGATATAATTCTGTGGATTTTATGAAATAGTAAATGCACTCTACATATTAGATGTTTGTAAGGTTTTGGATGATGAATATCACATTTTTGTGAACGATAAGATGTTAAGTTACAAGTACTCTGTGTGCTAAGATGTCAATGACTAGAGCTTTCACTTTGATTACCATTTATATTTTTTACTTATTTAGTTTTGTACAATCAGCATATAAGATACATGCATTGTGTAGTGATGATCTCTGATATATTTTAGACGGCTAACCATTTATCCTTACTTCTTTCTTGTGGTGATTTTTATTTTAGATAGATGTGATTTCTCAAAACCTACCAACAACTAAATAAAGCATATAATTTCAGATTTGCCAATGAGGCAATGACTTCAAAGGTTTTTGTCAGCCCCCACATAGACCCATATATAAGAGAAGGTCTGATTGAATTAAATGTGCGTTATAATAAGGAAATTATTTCCCTTTGCATTTGCAAATGAAGAAAATGATCATATCGTTAGAAAACGTATTGCACAACACATGTATCTTAAAATTCTTATAGCAAGTTGTTACTGCATCACAATGGTAAAACAGCATATATTTTTTTTTTGCGCCTGTTGAGTGCCCTGTATGACACTATGTTGATAAAACATACTACTAAAAGTAGCCATTTGGAGCTGTAAAATGAGACACACAGACCATATGGTTGGTCTTATATCATACAAGCATTCTACTCGTTGGCCTATATATTATTAGGTAAAAGAGCGAAAGAGTATTCTACTCGTTGGCCTAGACATTATTAGGTAAAATAAGTGATGCCCAGTGAACTATGTTTGCTACTAGTATTAAAGTTTGTTATATTCATCTGAAATATCTACTGTGTATCGACCCTTATGTTACTATACTCTGTTATTTGACCAAGAAAAATGAAGAGCGATAGGGAGATGGTGATCGTAAGATGTACTACCCATCGTGAATTTGGGTACGATCTTTAATTAATCAAAAAAGTGGCCTATGAAAGAACATTATGTTTGATATATCTGGAAATAAAATCGTTACTTGCTGCATGTGGCAGACCTTTCTAAGTTGAAACGGAAATTAGGAACAGAAATGGTAAAGAGAAATGATCTGGAATAAGAGAATTAAGTTCTCCGGTTGCTCTCTCTATCTCTCTCTGATGGGCTTCAATATCACATGAGAGAATTCAAGTTTTCTTTGTATTGAAGTCAGCGTGAGACAGTCACACTCAGACTATCTCCATACCTAGTGAAATACAAAAGTGGCAATGTCAGCTTCACGCTTCGATTGAGGTTCGATTTCATATAACAATAGTTAGTTAGAGGATCCACCGTAGCTGCCGTTTTGTTTCTCTTCCGATCATTGCCGCCGGGGCAAGGGGTAAATCATGGTTGGGAATACACAATCGGTTCCTCTTAAAGATGGTTGGTATTGGAAAACTTGCAGGAATTCTCTCAGGATCACGTTACCCGAAGATTACACCACCGTTTGAAAAAGAGGTAGATCAATTGAAAACTTGTTTTTATGTATCTAACTTTCCAGATGATGCGTTCACTAATCATCTTTGGAAGGAAAAGGAATTTGAAATGTATGGGTATTTGGTTGATGTATATATTGCTAGAAAACATCATGCGATATCTGGTAAACGGTTTGCGTTTGTTAGGTTCATGGGAGTTAAGAATGGTGCAGAGATGGTCAGGCGCTTGAGTAATATTTGGATGGGAAATCATCAACTTTTTGTGAATATGATAATGAATTTTTGTTGTGAATATGATGCACGAAGCTAAGGAATTGTATAAGCAGTGGCGATTCCAAAATCAAAACTCAACGGGGTCCCGAAATTTTTTTCCCACTACTAATTATATTTGAATGCTGCTTAGTGGTTGTTTACCTGGAAAAAAAAACTATAAATTCTAAAAATATATGCGGTCATATAGTTAAAAATAGTAGTGTTCTATACAATTTGAAAAGTACATTGGTTTACCTAAATCTATAACATATTATAAATCGTGAAGATTATCTGACGTGTCAAGCCATTAGTTACCCTTAATCTCACATGCTGACATGTTAATCCTCTGTTAATCACAATTAGCAGTTAATTATTCCACGCTGTCACAAACACAATCAGTACGCTCATTCCCAAAACCAGCCTCTCTTCTCCTTTGGCGATTTTGCATCTCATCCCATACAAACCCTAAAACTCAATAGATTCAATCGGAAAATAATCAAGCCCAACCTAAAACTCAATTGATTCAACCTGAAAAACAGATGGATATACTTTGAACGATTCATTCCCTATTTTCAAGTATGTATAATTGATTTAATTCTGCTTTGTACTCAAACAATCAATTATGTTTTTTTGACATCATGTTCGAACGATTTATGCCACCTTCTTGCGGTTCTTTCACTCTTTTCATCTTCAAATCGTGTTGAAGGTGTATTCCTTCTTCCCGGTTGTTTGAAATCGATTGAAATTGGGGCGAATATTAGGGTTTCATGTGATAAACCATCCCGTTATCTCTACTGTCACCATTAATTGCTTGTATTTTTCGTGTAACTTTTTATATACTTAAAATTGGTAAATAATTTTTTTGATTTTGTTAATCCTAATTAGATGTTTTTTATGTTAAACCTAATTATATGCATTCGTTTATTTAATCCCCCTAACAATTATATGGACAAAACGGGCTATCTGCAAATTCTAGGCTCATACATTAGATATTTTTTGTTAACCCTAATAGTAGAAATTCTACTGCAACAACATGGTATTTGGGTAAAGGTGGACCCAAATGTGATACTGATAATACATCAAACCATTTATTTGGGTTAGATTGGATCCTTGTATTATAGGACAAGAATGTAAAAATGCAAGGCAATTTGACATTAGTGTATGAGCCTCACAGTTATCCTACTTTTTTGGTCAGTATAAATTCTATTTCACTTCCTATTGCTTTTTAATGTACATATAGTGTTTCTGAATTGCAGCCGTTCCTCGG
The DNA here is from genome assembly GCF_046630445.1 of Rutidosis leptorrhynchoides. Taxonomy (NCBI): domain Eukaryota; kingdom Viridiplantae; phylum Streptophyta; class Magnoliopsida; order Asterales; family Asteraceae; genus Rutidosis; species Rutidosis leptorrhynchoides. The sequence continues at coordinate 238,333,338 of NC_092333.1, read as the reverse complement.
CTCTACATTGTGTAGAATGTAAATCACCAAGACTAACGTTTTGGAGCATCCCGATCATGGGTCAGAAGACGTGCTGCAGTTGCAAGGTACGTATTCAGTATCAACTATCATACATTCCAGTTTCACATTTTGAGGCGTTTTTTATTTTTATTAAATATCATACATTCAACTTTCACAATTCAAGATCCACGTGCTAACTATGGTGTTCAAATTGCTCTTAGTGAGGTCTGTAATCCTTTTTTAAAATTATGGTTTATTATCATGATAGCAAAATAGGCAGGTAAGGTTATGAGTAGAATGGGTCGAGTCAGTTTGGTTGACCCAAAAAACAGATGACCCTTCTTTATTAATTAATAAATAGAATAGACGTTTGGTTGACCCAAAAAAATGCTGGTTAAACAAGGGGGCTTATGTTGCACCTCTTATTGTGAATGCCTAAGTTGGATGATCGGTATAAACAAATTGGCTTGACTTGATAACACTTAATTTTTGTAGGTTATGACAGTCTTAATAATATATAAACTATTATTTTAAGATATTTGAATTTAAAGAACATTGATCAAGATATTTGCATTTATGTTAATTATCAAATTGTTACGGATAATCGTGTAATTCACATTTTTGTGTTACTTCTCATTTTTTCGATGAATAGTACATCGTTCGACACTCGAAACAGCTATGAGCAAAAAACAGATTTCACAGCGACATATATAGTTCAAACTTGTGGAAGCTGTTAAAACGTGTGAGGAAACGATAGGGTAAGAACCATGATTGTGGAGGAATAATACTGTTATCCTTTTGGACTTGATAAATTTTAATTATTTCTTTTTATACCAATCATCCTATTTACTCATAGGGATGTTTTGATGACTAATCTTATTTTATGCAGGTGCAACTACTATTCTGGTTGCAGATGACGACTGAAATCATCATGGATTGGACTTGCCCGGAGATAATACAAATGCAGATTACTTGCAATACTTAACACTCCCATAGGCACTCATTAACTACTCACTTGGGAAGTTGAGAAAGAAGGTCATACACAATAAGGATCATGTCCTCATATCTTTTACGAAGCTAATGTTGATAGAGTGACAAATGGGCACGTTGGACAACGGGTCAAAAATGAAGTTGGTTGGTAGGCGTGCCATTATCCCTTTCTTCGAGTTTGATATGTCATTTTTAAATTTTGGTTATGGTAAAAAGATATGTCAAACATAGTAGCTAAAATATAAAACTAGCAACACATGTGGACGTACCAAGCTACTTTTTATCCATCTAACTTTTCGACCCAACGCACTCATAATTGTTAATAATTGTATGTTTTCTAACCAATATACACACTTTTTTTACAGAGGCAAAAAGAAGCCTTGCGAATGGTGTTGATTGAAGATGTTCAAACGTTCGGCGACTTGGAATTGGTTATGTATTTTTAGTGCTAATAAGTTTCAAACTTTTTTATTATCATATAATACCCGTTTGACCTTACAATGTTTATATGAAACATGAATCTATAAAGCTTTCATATCCATAAAATATGTAGTTGAATTATTTCAGATATTGTTACTTTCTATGAATATAATCCTTCTTTTCTGAAGAAAAAAAAAACTATACCCATGATATGACCAAAAATTATTGTATATAAATGACTTCTGCAGGTCTTTCAATCATAAAGTATGCATTATGTTTACCATGAAGCAACTTTAAGCAGCAATAGTACAGATTGAATTTAGCTTTTCAATATTAGTAACCTATTTTACACATTTATTTTTTACAGGATGGCACAAACTGGCACAACCAGTTCCAATAAGTGATATAAAGCCCAATGACACAAACAAGGTACTAGACATTAAACTTTACCGGACATGAACTAGACGCAATTTCAAGACAAACACTCCAATAGGGTACTGCTGCATTCTTCTAGATCACTATGTAAGTATACGATAAACCTACAACTATACCAACGACCAGCTTCACCAAATTAGTCTATACCAACTGACATTTAATGCAGAAGTAGGTTTTCGACTACATGATCAAACCTTATTGCTAAGTGAAGGCTTTTCAAAGATAATTAATGATCTACAAGTTCGAGAATCTAATACAATGTGTTTTACTCCTTTTGATAAAGGAAACTATGAGTTGGTGATTTACTCAAGAGACATGATCCCAAATAATTTTTTTAACATCACCATAAATTGGACAAAAATTCTTGAAATTCAGCTTAAATTGTTCGATATGGCTCCTTACAGGAGATTCCCTTCATTCATGACTTTTGTGGATGATACTAATCATCACGAATTGGTATGAAATTTCTTAAATATTACATCTTTTATTTTAATACTTTCTACTAGTAACTTAAATTCCTGATTTGTTGTTTTTTCAATATTGCATATGTTTTTTTTTTTTCATTAACATGACATTACATGATAATTGTATATTATTGTATTTGTACATTCATCAGCAACAACTTAATATTGTTTCGGTTTCAGAAACTTAAAAGGAAATGTATATATGCATACAAAGGAAGGCCGAGGCCCAAAGATCATGTTGTCATTCACTATAATGGATCATATTAAAAAGGTTAGGCATATCATCCGTTGAAGACAAGTTGATCATACGTGTAGGATGGCCAAAGTTAGTTACGGATCTCAACTTGAATTCTGGAGATTGTGTCATTTTTTATGCGATTGATGAACTTAATATTGAGATGCTAATATACAACGAAGATGGTGTTGAATATACTTGCATATTAAATCTTACGGTGGATGTAATGGATCGCCCATATTTCTTGCAAAAAGAAATTTTTTCATGGGATTGCGAGATTTTCATACCCCGCGGTAATCTGTTGGTAAGTAACTATACTATACATTTAAATTTATAAACAAATCTTTAAAATAAGTAATTTTTTTTTTTTTTTTTAAATTTACTACTATACAATTATGTTGTAAATTACTCGAATTCATTTCAACCTTTTACATTATAATATATAGATACATGTTTTTTTTTGTGTTTTTCAGCGTCTTCCAAACAAACCGATGTTACTTCCGTGCCTTCGTAGTGGTAAAGAGTGTGCGTTTCATCTTTTACATGTTTAGAATAATCCTTGTATTTTAGTTGTTTAATGAATAAATGAATGAACAATTGTTTTTCAAGTATTGTTATGTATATTCTTTATACTTTACCAATTCAACAACATCAGTACTTGTGATGCTATCCGTTGAAGTACCGTTAATTCATATACAACTTTTAAAATTCAATATATTGTTTGCGGATGAGTTCCCGTGCATCGCACGGGCTCATTAATCTAGTAAAACAATAAATCCTAAAAAAATATAGGGTCATATAACTAAATTTAGTGGTGTCCTTTACAATTTGAAGAGTACTTTGTAATAAAAATTTTCAAACTAGTGGTGTTCGTGACCCGCGGGTTATAAAGTAGATTCGCCATTGTGTATAAGGATCAAATTACATAATCAATTCGTTGTTTAACTCATCAAATAAGAATTTGAACTTTTGAGCTTGAATATGAATATAATGAATTTTTGTTGTGAATATGGGATGTGTTTGTAATTTGGGTGAGTTCTCACCGTTTTTAGAAATCGGACATGTGTTTGTAAAGGGTGAGAAGGCTCGAACCTTTGTTTGAGATGGAGCATATCAAACCCACAGCTAATGTTGCGTTTATTAAATTTATCAAAATTATATATAAAGTATAATACTAGTTTTATGAGCCTGTGCGTTGCACAAAAACCATAAGTATACGTTACAATTTTTTTTTTCTTTTTGAATAATTGGTTATCTCGGTAAATTTTATTAAAAATAAAATAAAGAGAGATATAGTACAAAAGTCGATTCTCTAATCAAAGAGAATCAACAACCACGAAACCAACCCGAACACAAGCCAAAACAAACACTTCCATAAACGACCCAAACAAACCAGCTAAACACATTATGGAATCTTCCAAAGGTCCTTCATATGTCGAGATTGCTGAGTGTTTGTTAAATCGTATAAGTAAATATAAATGTGTAGTTTGTTGTAGATAAATATATTTAGTTCACGAGCTCGCGCGTTGTACAATAGTTAAAAATTTTAATATAAAATTTTAATCGAAACACGATTTTAAGGAGTATTTTTTAACTCTATCGTGGACGAATAATTGTATTTAATTAATTACTGAAAATATTGAAGTTTATAAATGAGAGATAAAAATTTCTAAAGATAATGCAACTATATATAAAAATATATTTATGAACATGTTATTAAGTTAATATAGATATAGATGGATGATATGGATTGTATTGTATCACTCATTCACCTGGAAGGTACTCTGTATTATTTAAGGATTTATTTCTTAATAAATATTTATTTATTTAATAATTTATAATGAGATGATATTTATATAATATAATATTATTTATAAAAGTCATCTATTATACTGAGTATATTATTAGTTTTTATGAAACTATTATACTCTGTTTATTGTTAGTATTTATGGAAACTACAATTTTGATTATTAATAATTTAAATATATAAATAATTAAAACTTAAAGTAGTATGATATTAGTATTAAAGGATAAGATATGATTCCTTATTATATTTAAGTTATTTTAGAGATTAATTATTATTTAATTCAGTTTAATCGAGAAAATGACACCTATGATTATTTAATTTAGTTTAATTGAAAAATTGACACGTATGATTATTGGCACGTGCTTTATAATAATTGGCACGTGCTTTATAATAATGTATAGATAGATAGATATATATATATTTAATTTTGACACTTTTACAAAAAAAGAAAGTTAGCCCTTACGAACAATACTGTATACTTTTAGTATATATATGTTTATATTTAAATATTTAATTTAATTTACTTGTATTTATATGATAATAACAAAACTAAACTATGGAGTAATTAAATAATCATATCAACGTATTAATGTTTGTTTAAGCCCAATTAAATACATTTTTTTTAAGCCTTTAAACAAAATACACTTTTTAAAAAAAATTGTCTTTTAACACCATTCGGTAGACGGAATTTCTGTCTACCACCTTTATCTGTCGTCTACTACCATTTTTACAAAGTAGTAGACAGTAACAACAAGGTAGTAGACAGTGAGAACAAAGCAGTAGACAGTCAATTACAAGGTAGCTGACCTTCTACTGCCTTGTTGTTATTGTCTACTACCTTGTTGTAGGTGTCGACACCAATAATACATATAATCAACGACGGAGCTTGAACACTAACAATGAGGGGACCGAAAAAATCCGATCAAAAGATGTAGTTTCAATATGAATAAAGGGTTACATTCGATTTGTTTAACTAATTATTCTAGGTCACTAAATTATCCCTAAACTGCTAAATTTTGAATGAAATATGCAGGTAATGTTTAACAAAATAATATGTAATGTATATAGTACTATATGCAAATAATACAAAGTTTAAGAATTGATGAAATAATATTAAATTCAATGAATAAACTGTATGCTAGACATTCAAACTTCAGTTTGGTTGAGTCAAGATTTAAGCTTAACAAAATTAGTTCCTAAAATCGTAGTTGCTACTAAGGACAAAGCTTTTTGGGGGGACCATGGCACCCCCCTGTCCTTATTATCCTCCGTCACTGCATATAATTGGTAGCTCTCATGGTGTGCTCTGTTTTGGTGCTAAAGAATTTAAAGGTTATAGGCCAGATTTATGTAAAACGAAGACATTTGTTCTTTGGAATCCAACGATCAGAAAATCGATTCGTATTGGTCTGCCTAATTTTATAAACAATGGCGAATTTGAAACTGTTGTTGGTTTTGGGGTTTGTCCTCGTACTAGTGACCCTAAGCTTGTCAAAATCACTTATATTTCAAGTTTGAGTTTTACGAAAAAATATAAGAAAAAATGCATTCCTTCGCAAGTTGAGCTTTTTGAATTGAGTTCAGGGTCTTGGAGGAGTTTGTCTGTCAATGTGCCTCGCAAATCAATTGAATTGACATGGAAGCAAGTATGTATAGATAACTTTATTTATTGGGTTGCCTTTGATAGGACTCGTGTGGGTCAAACGATACAAATGAAGAATTTGATATTGTCATTTGATATCACAGTCGAAGAATTTAAAGAAATAGACCTCCCGAATAATTTGGCATACATACACAATGGCTGCTTAAGTATATCTAAGTTACAGACATCTCTTGTTGTGATTGAAGCCGAGGATGCTCAGTTTCCAGAATATTGTGTTTGGAGGATGGAACATGGGGTTCCAAACTCGTTTAGTCTGCTATTTGTGTTTAAATCACCATTCGAGTCATTGCGAATAGCAATGGTACATGACTTTAGGAAAAATGGTGAACCTGTTATTGAAATGTTCCTTGATAACGATGATGCACAGAATGCAGTTTTTGTTTATGATCCCGAGTCTGAAGAAATTAGTGATATTGGGATTGCTGGTGCTGGGTATGAATGCTTAGCGAAATCATACATTGAAACACTGCTTTTGCTTGATAAATAGAGGAGTGGAGGATCAAGATATCGTTAACATTCCAAAATGTAAAGCTAAGAACTCATAACTGACTCTTGGAGCAAGCAAGCAAGCAAGGTATGCGTTACATATTGGATGTTTCTAAGCTTTTTGATGATGAATATCACATGTTTGTGAACGATAAGAAGTTACAAGTACTCAGTGTACTAAGATGTCAATTTCTCAAGTTTTCATTTTGATTTACATGTATGCAATTTCTACCCTTGTAGTTTATGGATAGATGTAATTTCTTATGGTGTACACCTTATGAGACAATGACACTGAACAACTCTCTCTGAATTAAAATTTAAAATATGTGTATAAGAAAAAATTTCCCTGTACATTAAGAAAATGAGCATTGTTATAAAATGTGCTGCACATCACATGTATCTTATTTCTTATAGCAAGTTGATGCATATACAATCATAGATCAATATTTGTGCTTGTTGAGTGCCCTGCATGACAACATATTGATAAGTCATGCTTCCAAAGTAGCCATTTGGCGCTGTAAAATAAAACACTCAGACCATATTAATCATCTATTTCGTATGCAAATTATAAATTCTTATATCATATGAGCAACGTTTTGTTCTTTATTTCTATCTTATTATAAATTCTTATATCATATGAGCAACGTTTTGTTCTTTATGATCCCGAGTCTGAAGAAATTAGTGATATTGGGATTGCTGGTGCTGGGTATGAATGCTTAGCAAAATCATACATTGAAACACTGATTTTGATTGATAAATAGAAGAGTGGTGGATCAAGATATCGTTAACATTCCAAAATGTAAAGCTAACAACTCACAATTGACTCTTGGAGCAAGCAAGCAAGGTATGCATTACATATTGGATGTTTCTAAACTTTTGATGATGAATATCACATTTGTGTGAACTATAAGAAGTTACAAGTACTCAGTGTACTAAGATGTCAATTACTAGAGTTTTCATTTTGATTTACATGTATGCAATTTCTACTCTTGTAGTTTTGTGCAATCAGCATATAAGACACATTCAGTGTTTAGTGATCTCTGATATATATAACAAGGCTACCCATCTATTCTTACTTCTTCCTTATGGTAAATTTTATTATGGTATACACCTTATGAGACAATGACTTTGAAGAACTCTGTCTGCCCGATAGATCCGTAAGAGACTCAGTCCTGAATGAAATAAAATTTAAATTTAAAATATGCATTATTATAAAAAGAAAAATTCCCTGTACATCAAGAAAATGAGCATTGTTATAAAATGTGTTTCACATGACATGTATCTTATTTCTTATAGCAAGTTACTGCATATACAACCATAGATCAATATTTGTGCCTGTTGAGTGCCCCGTAATGACACCATATTGATAAGTCATACTTCCAAAAGTAGCCATTTGGAGCTGTAAAATAAAACACTTAGACTATATTAATCATCTATGTCGTATGCAAATTATAAATACTTATATCATATGAGCAGTGTTTTGTTCTTTCTTTGTTGTTAATTAATTATTACATGAAGTTAATGAACACAGAACATTGTAGAGCTTAAAGGATGAAAGATGATTATTTGGCCTATGCATCATGAGGTAAAATATGTGATGTCCAGTGAACTATTTGTGCTACTATTGAAGTTTGTTGTATGTATGTATGTATGTATGTATGTATGTATGTATGTATGGATGGATGGATGGATGGATGGATGGACGGACGGACGGAACATAAGGTGGTTATCCAGAGAATAAATTAGTTTTTCATTTTGGTTACCATTTATGCAATTTTTACTCTTTTAGTTTCGTGCAATCGGCATAAGACACATGCATTAGATTGTGGGTTATGTATCTAATTTAATTAGTACCGTAAATAGTATTTCTCTTATCTTTTTCGGATCTTCCAAATATTTTGGAACTAATCTTTCCGGTGATTACCGATCTGAGGGGAATCAATGGTGGTGGGGAATACAAAGAATGTGCCCTTAAAGGATGTATGTTACTGGAAAACATGGCGTGAAGGTTTTGATTCTTCGATCAAGATTAAGAATCCGTCCGAGAAAGATGTGGACAAGATGGCGAGTTTGTTTTTTGTCACAAACTTCCCAAAAGATTCTGTACCGAAGCATTTATAGCATGAGTTTGAAGAGTATGGATGTTTAGTTGTTGCATTCATTGCTAGGAAGAGAGCGAAGTCAGGTAAACGTTTTGCTTTCGTTTGTTTCATTGGTGTTAAAAACGAGAAAGACATAGAGTGCGAACTTAGTAATATTTAGATGGGGGGAGTGTTCATCTTTATGTTGCTATTGAATAGAATGATAATAATAAGATTAGATTTGAGAGGATTTTCTAGAGGTGAAAATGCAAGTGGTTGCTAGTAACTCTTTTGGAAGGACATGTATGTTAATATATATGTTCACTGTTTTCCCATACAAACAGGATTATATATGCCTGTGGTATGTAGATAACATGATAATAATAATACAGGAATATATATATAGGCACCGTGCAATGACATTTTATGGCCAGTTTGTGGCTTGAAATGTTTGCTAATTTCAGTGATATCAGTACACCTATAATCATCTCAAGTTCCCATCATATAACATCTATACATACATACATACATCCCAACCTACCTACTATCCCCAGGCTTGGCAACCCATTTAGTTATTTCAAGTCAATATTCTAGTTAATAGGGTCGATTCGCCAGTAACTTTTAAATTTGATATGCTGCTCACTTAAGTTTGTAAGTAGGTATTAATTTGTTATAAATTGCAAGTTCATGTTTGGTTATTGTTGAAGTTTTGTAAGATTTTTTATTGGTAAAACTTAAATTCACACTTCCACGTTCATGAACAGAGGCTGTTGACTCGTTTTCCATATGAAGAATTGATCCATCAGTCATCGACTCGTAAGTCTTGAACCAACATCTATCTTTGAACACATGAGTAGTAGCACCCGAATCAACCCACCACACAACATCATCATCCTGCACAAAATAAGTCTCAGATATATACGAAACATAATAATTATGAACTGAATTATTAAATATATTCTGACCTTTCGAGTTTTGGTTGTTCGAACCATTGGCCGAATCACTTGTCCTAGATCCCTTAGCATTGTTAGTGCCAAACATAACCTTGCAATCCCTTTTTAAGTGTCCAGATTTACCATACTTCCAACAAGTCAATTTAGACTTTTTATTTGGATCAGCTTTGTTATTACCTTGATGCTTACGTTTGCCCTTTTTATTATTATTACCAGTGAACTTTTTATGTTCCATCATATTGACAGCAGACGTACCAGCAACTTCGTTGCTCTTTAGCTTGTCATTATCCTGCTGCCCGAGAGATTCCTCAATACGCACGCAGATGATCTCCAAACTCAACAAGAGTTAACTCATCCTTCTTGTGTTTCAAAGAATCTTTAAATTCTATCCAAGAAGAAGGTAGTTTATCAATGATACTTAGACTTGAATAGACTCATCCATGTTCATCTTGTGTTGTGTGAATTGACCAAGTATACGAATGAGCTCATTGTATTGTTCCATGACCGGTCTTGAATCGACCATCTTTTAATTATTATAATTACTCGCTAGGAACTTTTTATTAGAAGCATCCTCAGATATATGCTTGGCTTTCAACATGTCCCATAGTTCTTTAGCAGATTCAACATTCTGATAAATATCGAAAAGGGAATTAGCCATACCATTGCGGATTAAACCTCGAGCGATGTAGTCATTATTGTCCCACTCGATCCTTTGCCGAATCTGTTCAACAGTAGCATCATCACCATGATCTTCAGAAATTGGTGTGCTGAGTACATACACCACATTCATGTTGCTCAGGAAAAAGTGCATCTTCTTCTGCCATCTCCGAAAATCAACTCCCTCAAACTTATCAAGTTTTGAGAAATTCGCCGTCATATGCTTCATCGTTGCCGCCATCGATTATTTCAAATAATTACTTTCGATTGTTGGATGTTTTAGAGTTTTCGTGTAGAGTAAAATAATCGATGACCGGATAAATCATTGAATCGTGATATCACTTTCCGAAAGTAATTATTCGACCCTAATTGTCTGGGTTACACGAATATCGCTTTGGGATAAGACAGAGATGATGTTCTTGTTTTTGGCATAAACAAGAACCCCTTGCAGAAGAGTATTTAAGGTTTTGTATTGTGTGTTTTCTCATGAATAATCATTTATGTATTTATAGGCGCCCGTATTATGGAAGATATATTCGAATCAATTGGCCGATTGACTCTCCATAAATATCTCCCATAATATTCTTTGTGGTTAAGATAATAATTTTCTTTATAAATAAGAATAATCCTTTCCATAAGATAATAATCATATACTTAAATAAGAATTATTCTTTCCATAAGATAATAATCTTTTCCATAAATAAGAATTATTATTTTCATATTTACTAAAACTGGGACAACAAGCTAAAACTCAACTTGGACACCAAGCTAAAACTAACTTGGACACCAAGCTAACACTCAAAATCGAGTAGAGCAAGTCAAGATAGTAAATAAAGGAAAGCCACTTTTGGGTCCGGGTAATACATCACTTAATGGTGTACACTCCGTACCTCCTAACCCATTGACAAATGTAGATTAAATCCCTCAATTACGCTAAATTTCCAACATGCACTTCGGTTCTTATACTTCCTCCGTCCCAGATTAATTGTCTAGTATTTCTTTTCAGATTGTCCCAAATTAATTGTCCACTTCTAAAAATGGAAAGTAAATTTAACGAAGTTTACAATATTGTCCTTAATGAATTAATTAAATTACAAAGTTAGAGGGCTTTCTAATTAATTGATTGAGGGTAAAACTGTAAAGTTAGAAAAAAGTAGTGTGATAATGACATTTCTTAAACTGTGTATTTTTTGTCGGGGGACAATAAATCTGGGACGGGCGGAGTATTAGTTTTGTCTACTTGTTACCATGTCAGTTTGATGTCACAAGATGGGTTGGGTTTTTTGGAAATATGGGTAGAAATGCTGTAGCTTGAAACTGTCCAGACTCTGGTGGACTTACCAGATTTACTTGGGAAAAGGAAATCAAGTTTAAAAGGGCTTGTGATGAATACAGAGAAGATTGTAATACATAGATTGTTCAACTTCAGTCTTACATAGACAGAGGCGTCTTAGAACATGTGCAAAGTGTGCATTCGCACAGAGCCCGAAAATTTTAAAGGGCCCAAAATTTTGTTAATCCTTTATACTTCCAACATTTAACCCGAAAATAAGTGTCGGACCGAATTAGTGTTGGTGTACAAAGCGAATTTGATCAGTTTAACTCAAAAAATAATAACGTTTAAGGGTCTCTTTTTATGTCTATACAGGACCCTTAGAATCAATGAGACGGGCCCTGTACATAGATTGTTCACCTAGTTGACTACACATCCAAAGTTCTATTTTGAAAATAACTACGTAATGGAGAGTTAACTGTGGAGAGTGCTATAAACATAGATTCGAATCCGAGAAAATCCGTTTTAACACATCTGTGAAATTCTGAATTCTATCACTAACACAAATAATTTTTATTTTCATAGTAAAGTGGTTGGGTACGTTGTTTAAGCTACTTATATGTTCAATCCATTAGACATGAACCATAGCAATAATCTATCGACCAATTCGAAAGTTCATGGTTCAAAATTGCCACCTCTAGTTCCGTTGTTGATATTGTTTCTCTTCTATCTGATCAGCTGAGCTGCTTTAAATATTGTAGTCCTTAATCTTTTGTACAATGTGTTAAATTTTGTCCATCTATTTGAGTTTTCACTTACTTACAATAAGATTTTGTAATACTGTTTTTACAATTCTAAATGAAGATTCACTCGTTCGAAAAAACTGCAACTTCTAAGTTTGTGAATTATGTTTTGGCTATGCAAGTTGCACAAACAGATCATATGAAGTACGTACATAAGACAATGTCGATACTCTGTGATTGATTTACTTATTGAAAAGATAGTGATTACTTATCGATATAGGCACGTGCACTGTGAGTTCCTTGGTCACATGAAACTGAAGCAGTTTCTATTTGTGGATGTTTCATAAAATTAAAACATTCCTATTAAATAAAATTTGTCAAAATCAAAATTATATAGTGGCCTTTGTCATAATATTTCACAATGCTGTTCTTCTTACTCTAGTGCATTCGAATATATTGAGAACTGAACAAAAAGCAAAAGATCCCCTTTTACGCTAATTCGAGAAATTATACAATGTGGATAGTGAAGAATTTTCTCTTGATACGATAGATGCAATATATAGGTACGAAATTTTAGTGTCAAATTTGTATGTACTAATAGAAAGTTCTTGCTATATACAAACAGATTTATTATTACGATATTATTTCATAAGAAGATGAATGAATGAGTCATTATCTCAATTATGTATTCTCAATAATCCCTTTCCTTGTTATTGTATCACAATTGACCACTCTATATGATAATTTAAATTTTCAAATAATTTGTTTCAAATTTTCAAATAATTGACAGGGTATGTAGGGCTCAATTGTGTAGAAAGACAAATAGTATTTTTGGATATTTTTTAGTTAGAAACCCTAAATTTACAATCTTAGATCATTTAATTTGTTTGGCCTTGGTGTCAATTGGATAGGAGGCAATCTTCAAGTAGATCATGTCTACTGTTTTTTTTTTTTTTTTAGTATTATTATTATTTTTTATTTTTTGGCAATCTTCAAGTAGATCATGTCTACTGTTTTTTTTTTTTTTTAGTATTATTATTATTTTTTATTTTTTTAATACAAAGAGAAGTCATAGACAAGAAGTTTGCAAGTACCATCTTTGGAGCCCTCCTGAATCCTGTTGTATGGAGACCATTAAACAATTAGGCTGTGGTGTTGTCTTTTTTGATATGTATATCTCCCCTACTTGTTGGACCACTATTAGATAGGAAAGGAACAAAGTCGATAACACTTCTAGCCTTACATTATCTAAAAGAGATAGAACGTAATAAATCATAATCCCATTTATTTCTTATATTTTATATATTATTTGCCGGAAGACTAATAAAATTGTATAAATTGATATCTAAGACAGGAGATGGGCCATGATGGTGACAATCTCATCTGTATTAGGATTGAGTAATGATTCGTACAACACCAATTTTTAGCCGAACATCATCAAACGTGATTGCATTACTATAGAACATTCTATAGCACGTTCGATTGTGTACGACGCAAAATTGATGGTCTTAGATGAGAGACGACGGTAGTTCAAAAGTGGAAAATTTGTCTTGAAACACAATTATTAGCTTGGTAGAACAGAAGAGTTGTCCCTGATGGTAGACACAGTTAGATCATCCTTCAAATATCTAGTGACAATTTAATGAGTGTAGTAACCATATTCACAGTTCACAATTCACAGCCACTATTTTTGCAAGGTACAAATACAAAGACATTTTTAATGTGATTAGCAATATTTATTTATAATGTTAAGTGACTTTTGGATTGTACAAAATGTAAAATGAATCATACAGCCTATTTCTTTAATTATTCGTATGCTGTAGTTAGATATTAGATATACCTTTTTGAGCAATATTCATTTGAATCCATAAATTAAGTTGAGATCAAAGGAACCAATGAGAGCGTGACATGTGGCGCGAAATCACATGTGATTGAAAAAAATTCCAAAAAATATTTTTTTTAGAAAAAATTTGTTTTTAAAAAAATTTTTTTTTTGAAATTTTGTTTTGAAATTTTTTTTTCTCAAATTTTTTTCTACAATCACATGTGATTTACCTGCACAATCACATGTGATTGAATTGTACAATCGCATGCTATTGAATTGTACAATTATATGTGATTGAATTTGACATGCATAATCGCATGTGATTGGATTTAACATGCATAATCACATGTGATTCACATGCAGAATCACATGTAATTGTAAAAAAAATTTCGAAAAAAAAAATTTTAAAAAAAAATTTGCGAAATTTTTTTTTTCGAAAAATTTTGTTTTCGAAATTTTTTATTTTTTCCCAATCACATGTGATTTTCGCACCACATGTCGCGCTCTCATTGGTCTCTTGAATTTCAAGCAAGTTAATGGATGCAAGTGATTACAACTCATCCTTTTTTTAATAACAAACAATTAATTATCTTTTCGTGAATTTTTTTTCTTCCATTTTGAACCTACTGGAAATAACAACTTATCTATGTTTTGTGAATAAAAATAGAAGAAAATAAAAACAGGCTGTTTTGTGAACAAAAGTAAATAACTACGAGTAAAATGTAATTTTTAAACGGATTGATAGGCACGGTCAGACGTAGGGGGTCAACTTTTCATTCCATTACCTTCGTGCTTGTTTTAGACCATACAATGACTTGATTAATTTTAGGGATGGCAATGGGTGGAAAACAACTCGTGACCCGCGGGTACTTGTTCCCGTGATGGGCGGGCATTTAAGAAAAAATGTATCCACGGCGCGCGGGTCAGGTAAAATTTTGTACCCGTTGCGGATCGCGGGCGGGTCACGGGTATTTCATACCCGTCGCGAGTAAAACCCGACCCGTCAATCCTTGATGCCCGTTTGAGCTACCCGCGGGGTATACCCTTTAACCACATATATATACTTAATTATATATTATATAAATTAATTTTTGAATATATTTTCATAATTATTCCCGGGTTTGCCCGCAGGTAGTGGGTATCCGTGACTAAAAATTAGTTAGAAGTGCACATTTTGTAAATTCGCAGGTTTACCCGCGGGTTGCGGATACCCGCGGGTACGGGCAAAAAATTTTACCCTTTGGCGGGTATACGGGTACCCGCAGGTAAAGAAAAATTTTTGCGGGCATGTCGCGGGTATTAAGGATCTGTGCCCGTCGCCAGCGGGTGCCATCCCTGATTAATTTACACACTCGACACTCGATTATCAGATTTATCAAAGTAGCCATTCAGTAAAGTCATATATACATCTTCAGTTCAACAAGATCACCATAAAGAAAAGTATTGTTAATGTCAAGTTAGAACAGAGACCAATCATTTTTCACAGCTAAGCTTAGAATACATCTAATGATGACCATTTTAATGACAGGAGAAAAAGTCTACTCATAGTCAATACCCTCCCTCTGGTTGTACCCCTTAGCAACTAACCCGACCTTGTATCTTTCAATTTCACCATTTGATTTATATTTTATTTTATAAATCCACTTGCACCCAATGGGTTTTTTCTTCCAGGAGGAAGTTCAGAAATAACCCAAGTGTTGATTCTGTTTAATGCCTCCATCTCACATTCATAGCATTAACCCAACATTCATGTTGAGATGCTTCATAATAAGAAGTAGGTTCAACTGATTTATCAAGATTTGAAACAAAAAACTTAGCCACAGAATTAATTGCTTAA
Source organism: Rutidosis leptorrhynchoides (assembly GCF_046630445.1). NCBI lineage: Eukaryota > Viridiplantae > Streptophyta > Magnoliopsida > Asterales > Asteraceae > Rutidosis > Rutidosis leptorrhynchoides. The sequence goes on along the minus strand of NC_092333.1, from coordinate 238,317,469 downwards.
AGGATACAAATACTTAAAAGAAGCATAGTTATTTTGAGGATAATTAACTTTGGTTTTAACTTCAAATCTTTAAATTTAGCTGGAAAAGTTCTAGGTCTATCTGACCTTCTTAAGGTTCCCTCATCATTAACACTATCAACATGGTCATTAAAAAAATCACTAGAATTGCCATCAGAAATAGAATTTTTTTCTTTTTGTGTAGAGGTGGTATCACTACCTCTAGATGCTGTGATCATTATCACTGATGAAGAATCTTCATGGCTGTTGTGATCAGTGACATCTCCTACAACATCATATGTTCTGTCATCATCGTTGGGGCTTACAGACTTGGGATTTTCAGAAAAAGACTCAAAAAAGTTTAAGTGATTTAGAACATTTTGACTCTCTGAAGTACTTTGACCTTTAGAATTTAAATGAAGAGGAAAAACAATTTCATAGAACTTGACATCCCTGGAAAACAAAATACTACTTTACTATAGACTAAGCAACTTGTAACTTTTTTTTGAAATTTGAATAACCAATCAAGACACATTTTCAGATCTTTTTTCAAACTTATCACTACTATTCAAAACAGTTGCAAAGCAAAGACACCTAAAAGCCTTTAAGTGAGAGAAACTTGGTTTTCTTTCATATATGATTTCAAAAGGAGATTTGCCACCTAGAACAGATGAAGGAAGCCTGTTGATTCGATAAGCAAAAGTTAAAATACACTCAATCTAAAAGTTAAGAGAAATGCCACTTTGAAACAATAAGGACCTAGCAACATTAAGCAAATGTCTATGCTTCCTCTCAGCAATGCCAATATGCTGAGGAGTATAAGTATACCTGGCAATTGAGACCCAAACACTAAAATTCGGGTCAAATGAGTCAAACTTTCGGGTCAATTGGGTCTTGAGAAAAATTAGACCTAACAATATAAATCAAAACTTAAAAAAAGATTCAAATGAGTCTATATCCAATCTATTGAGTCATATACAAAAAATGAAGGAACATGTCTAATGGGTATCAATACTCAAAGATGAATACATAGGAATATGTCTAATGGGTTTTGTGAATGAGACAAATGAGTCGAGCATAAAAAATTTCATCCGTCAAAAGATTATGAAAGCATTCATGGTTTTTACATTTATTATGTATATTAATAAATCTTATGTATATATAATAAATAATAATAACTAAAATAATGTAATAAATGTAAAAAAAAGCGATGTAACCTATTTGACCCAATTCACCTGTGACCTGTTTCGACTCGTTACCTAAACCGACCCAACCTGACGCGTTCTGACCCATTTAAAAAATTGACCCGTTTGACCTATGACCCATTTAAACCTAAAACCATTTTGACCCGTTACCCAAATCGATCAAACCTGACCCATTTGCCAGGCATAAGTATAAGCACAACTGGTTCGATGTCCAATCCCTTTATTTTTACAAAATAAATCAAACATGTTATTTACAAATTCGGTTCCATTATCGGACTTTATTATCTTGACATGTTTATCAAACTGATTTAAAAGCAAGTTAGAAAAGGTTTCAAACACATCACTTTTAGATTTAAGCAAATAAACTCACAAAGCTCTAGAAAAGTCATCAACCACAGTAAGAAAGTAATTATACCCATCTCTAGAAGTGACCCTATATGGCCCCCACAAATCCATATGTATAAGGTCACCTAGAGCAGTGGATTTGTGATCACTTAAGGGAAATGGCTCCCTGGTTTGCTTTGCTTTATGGCAAGTATCACAGATGTGATTCTCAAAGTCACCACTCCACTCTAGATCATGTTTTAACAGATCAAGAGCAGGCTTGGCAGGATGTCCAATCCTGCAGCGCCAAAGATTAAAAGACACATAGCATTTAGGCACACAGTTGGAGTATTCACCTTCAAAACATCAAACCGATATAAACCATTCTTCATACTACGAGTCCCTACAATCCTCTTTTCCAACAAGTCCTGAATGTAGCATTTAGAATCATTGAAACCAACAAATACTCTTTTATTTTTTGAAAGCCGATGAACAGATAGAAGGTTAACACAGTATCCATGAACAACTAACAAATTTGACAAAGTAATGGTGTCATTTAAAGTTAAATCACCAATTTTGGTAATCAAAGCTTGAGTACCATTAGGATGACCAACAATCATACCTAAGGTTGGGACATCAAAAACATTTTTCATGTTAGACACTGATATCAGCAAAAACGACATGTTTTTATACCCAATATCAAGCCCTAAAAACAATAAAGTAATCGACTTTATCGAAGAATACATCAGTTATTCACTTTATTTGGTAGATCAAGTGATTACAAGGGCATTGCAAAGAGAATCAGAGAAAACGAACTTAAAACGAAGAATCTAGAGCGAAAACGATGAAATTAAGTTATGTCCTCGGAAACAAGTCAAACCAGCAAGTACACGGGCTGCCAACTGGCCTGCCACGGGTTGCCACCAAGATTACACGTACTACCATAAGATCAAGTGCACGGGCACAAGGCTCAAACGGGCACTCTCCACGGGCCACCATGGGGTTTACACAGGCACTCTCCACAGGATGCCCATATCTACACGGGCACTCCCCAGGGGCTGCTAGGCTCAGAACAATGTTATAAATAGGCTCATTTTTCATCCATTTCAACACACAGTTTACTCTCAATCTCACTTCTTTCTCTAGTTTCTCTATATAGGATTATGATAATAATTATCGATAGGCGATAATTACTTATAGTAGGCGTTAAACGGAGTCTATAAACAATTGGAGGTGCGTCTGAAGTTGTCACTTTTGTAGTTTTAGAGCTCGATTAATCAACGGTACTCTTATATTTTTGTACTATCTTTTAAAATGTCTTTCATTATTCTATTGATAGATGATATTGTTGCCATAACTAGCGAGTAGTTATATTTTAGTGTATGTTATGCTGTAGTTAGTTATGATGTTGAAATATTGAATGTGTAATTTGATGCTGTTACGATTGATATGGCCGAAACGGACGGTTTTATTTGTGCGGTGTCGTTAGGTCACTACACGTCAGAATCAACCACCAAGAGGGGGTACTGTTTTAAATTTATATTTAGTGGGGCCTAAATCGTACTACTCCTTATTATGAGTAAGGGAAGTATGACCTAGAGTCGTATTTTTAAGATATCAGTAGAATAGAACCTATATTAAAGCTTAAGATAGTTATGAAGGAGTAGTGGTTACCTAATTTTGGGCTTTTCTAGTTTATAAGACAGACAAAGTAAATGCGATAAAATTTGTAATTCAGATAAGGTTAAAACAAGTGCATACTATGATTTCATCAGTTATTCTGCCGAGATTATGGAATGCTGGCTCATGAATAGGCAGAGGCCTTGTATTCATTACACTGGTCCTAAACGCCCCTGTCGTAAGACATGTCACTGGGTAATGCGATAGGCTTGAAGATTCTGAATAGACAGCAACGTCCCTTACCCCCGACACCCGTGCAGTCTGACTACAGGCATACACGTTCAGACGGCTCATCCAATTGAGCGACTCGGTTGGGTGACGTATTAACATTCCACAAAGTCTAAACTTTCGTAAGCATAATAGAATACAGGGTTTACCATATCCGAGAGTCGTGATGTGTTTCAATGCTTTCGTTAATGATTGGTTTTAAAAGATAGTTAGGCCCTTAAAAAGAGTTCAACCATAAAGAACACCATGGCCAAGTCAGGTTGACTTCTATGAACATGTTCGGTTATCCTAACGGTCCAATCCTTTATATGTTTAAACAAACAGTTCCTTAATTAACTAAGAATCCCTTAAGTGGGGTACAATGCTTAAGACCGCGTTATGGTGCAGTGTACTAATCAACACTGGCCGTGTTCCATGGCCTTACTTAGCAGAGGTACAGCTTACAACAACCGTTGTGCTTCAGCATGCACGTACGAAGTTTATATGCTTGGTGACTACACTAGCATGGTCTGGGACAGACAATGTACTAAGGGTCTAGTCAGATGTTTCACTACGAAAGAGTCCTCAGTCGGAATCCAAAGCTTGATAGACTTACTACAACCGGTGTGCCTCAGTCGATCTTATGTTGTATCCGATAGACTTCTCTTACCAAGGGGTGACACAGATAATGTACTCTGAATCGGGGTTCGCGACTTCCCAATAGCAGAGCCAATAACTACGTTCTATTAGTTGGAAAAGCGATTGAGTTTAAAGCATGATCAAAAATCATTTCAACAACATACACAAACCATAACATAATTTTGGCATTATAACTACTTACATCATAGCATACACTAAAGATAACTACTCGCTAATCATGGCAACAACATCATAGAACATAATGATAGAAGACATTAGATAAAGATAAAGGATAGAAGTACCAGTAGATTAAATGAGTTCTGAATACAAAAGTGACAACTTCAAACTCCAGACCGCTCATAATACAATCTTTGGCGTTCTTCTCCGGGTACTAGCTTTCCCGCACGGAGTCGAAGACCTTGAAAGTATGACTAATATTATACAAGAGAGAGAAAGAAGTGAATTGAAGTGTGTGCTGGAATGAATGACAAAGACCCTTTAAATAAGCATAAAATTTCCCTGCAAACGGCTGGCAGGCCGTTTGCAGGGGCCGTTTGCCAAGCCAAGCCGTTTACAAGGGCTGTTTATCCTGGACGTTTGGCAGGTCGTTTGTGAGCCAGGAAAGCTGTTTGGCAGGCTGTTTGGCTTGCCTGGTCAGCTGAAATTCCTGGATCGTAACTTGATTTCTTGTCTTTCACCGTTTTCGCTTTATAATCTTCATTTTAGCTCCGATTCTCTTGATTCGTTTTGCACCGTCTTCATAATTACTTGTTCTTCAATTCTAACCGATGAAGTGGGTATTTTGCCGATAAAGTTAGAATCTTTCTTGTTTTTGGGCCTTAATACTGGGGTAAAAATGTGACTTTTTAGCCGATATCGAATATCCCACACTTAGACTTTGCTTGTCCTCAAGCAAACTGTCATTTTACCTTAAGAAATTTTTCCGGAGTTTCTTTTCTAATAGTCTAAGCGGTTTGTCTTTTATTATAAGAGCGAAAGATAAGGTGAGTCATCTATGTTATGATTGAAACTATCTCCGCAAACATGCGAGGAGGTTACATGATATAGGCTAGCTTTTACGGGTCACTCAAATCACACAAGTGTTTAGGGTCCCCTATAGATCTATGAAATAAATTCACTTATAGCCAGTCATACTGCACCCATCGTCATAGGCTTGATAAAGACTTAAATTCTTGCTACTAATGTGAGAACGGTAGTAATATTAGCTTCTAGGTCATTTGTGAATGGTGAAAAGGAATTTTGGAGTGGTAGTGAAGTTGTGTTTGAGGGGTGAGAAAAAAAAGGGTGATATAGTCCTTATGCAGACTTTTTTATTCGGATAGATAGGAGTGCTGAAATTTTGAGAAGCACTTTTGGAACTTTTCTTCATTTGATAATCATTTTTGGTCAAGTTTTTCTTCGGCGTTTCTCTTTATAAGTTCTGCTCCTTTTTTCAGAACTTTGATTTTTTTTTTGTTTTTTTTTTTTGAGATTTCATCTTGAGAAACTTTTTGCCGTTAAAACCTTTTCAAGACCTTTGTCATGATACTTGAGAGGTTTATAACATCGGGTTTTTCGAAAGAAATCTCATTTTCTGGATTTTTGGGTGATAGTAAAGATAATGTGAGTGTGGTGGTGGAGTAGAAGTAGTGGAGGTGCGAAAGGCTTATTTTTGACAAATGGCTAGCTTTTCTGATTATAACCGAATCACGTTTCACTGCTTTGGAAATGAAGATCTAAAGCAAGTTCTGATTACGAGCACAGACATTAGCACTCTCAATGGAAAACAGTGAAGCATTAAAGATGAATGCTGGTCTTATTTGGGTGCCTCACCATAATCAATTTAGGTCGATAATGCCTTAGTCATGCAATGCTCTATTAGAGATTTAGTTCAACCTAACAAGATTTTCACCCTACTTAAGCCTTACTTTTATTTACAAACGTTTCAGGTTTTCAAAAATACTTTTTCGGAAAGGCTTTCTTTTGTTAAAAATTTTGAAATTTGGCTTAAGAACTTGGGATCTTCGTAATGGATTATTTTAATACAGCATAAAAAGATTATACCAACATCCCACACTTAGACGAACATTGTCCTCAATGTTCCTAGTGTATCCCACACTTAGGAGTTTTAGTTGAAGAATTGGGAGTATTTGTCTAGTGTTTAATTGGCTTGGGATCCCACACTTAGTGATAAGCTAGGATGTGGCATAATTTAAAGTTTGAGCTAGTAGTGGGAAGAAAGAAGTACCCCTAGCAGATGTTGCTTGTGACGATATTGGCTGGCTTTCAATCCTTGCATTCTTTATTGATCGGCTCATTTGTCATCCTTTATTCTTCTACTTTACTTTATTGCAAGGGTTGCCACCCAATAAGCACTTTTGTTTAAGGTCGTTGGCTCGACCGTAGTGATGCCTTAGAAAGCAAACATTCCTCGCTGATGATTGTAATCTTGGTCTTCTCGAGGGAATGTGAGTCTTGGTGGGTAAATCCTGAGAAAGTGTCGGACCAATAGTGGTAGAAGATCCGGTACTTCTCTTGAAGAATTGAAGATCTTCTGAAAGATAAGTAGTGCGCAGTTTCAGCTTATGATAAATCTTGAAGTCCGATGAGAATATGATCCACAGCTCTGCAGGTTGACCCATGAATGTCAATCATAGAAGCAGTGCTGGTGGTGATGATCTCTCTGATGGGATGCTCATTTTGGAGGTCTTCAAAAAATGTTAGAAACTGTATCTTTAGTATCTCGAAATCTTCGGAATGGTGATCTCCACAGTAAGAGTTTGTAGTTTTACACAGATTAGTTAAAAGACGAAGCTGAAAAGAAGTGAACAGCAATCCTGACCCGAGCATTAATGTCACCTTCTTTGAGTATATCTCCCGACATCCAGCTTTAAATGTGAAACTTGGATTTGTGGATTCGTGGAAGATACGTGATATCTGTTTCGTAACGTAGGTTACGATGTTGACTCTATCTGGTTCAAGATGAGAGAACGGATTGTTGCGCCTTACTTCCTCTGTAACTGCATCTCGTAACTCTTTGATAATAAGATAAGCATGGTGATCAATTGTTACGTAAATCACTAGCCAGTCTAGTGTGCTTTCGAAATTATCTCTTTCCAAGAGAGCGAAAAAGCTGTGAATATCCTCAATCATTTGCAAATCACAGTGATAAGTCGGGCGTCCGGTGGAAAGATCCACGTGCTTTCGGATGAGAGTCAGTAGTTCTCGTTGGTTTGCTGAGAACGGAAGTGCAGATCCAGCTAAGGCATTGTAAACCTTAGAGTAAATGATCTTCTGATCTCGACAGAATCTTCTCTCAAGAATAGTGCGAACCACTGAATTGTGCTCTCATTGCCTTTCTTCTCGGTATATGTGATCGTGAAGAGTATTGATAAAGTCTTGAATGCGTTCTTCTAAGATTTCAACATCATTGTCTTCTCTCTGGAGATAGAGGTTGTATTCTTCTCGGATAGCCATTATTCGTTCTGTTAAGCATATCGTGAAATCAATTGTTTCTTTACGGATAGCTTCGAGAATATCTTCAAATTCATCGGTATCATTGATGAAGGTTATCATGTCTGCGTGTGTAGATATGACCGGAATCCGATCTGAAGAAGAGTCTGGCTCCCCTAGATCTGGTTCGGTTGGAGAGTGTGAGTTATCCAGAATGTCTTTATGTTGCTCTTCCTCGTCATCATCGGTATAATGTTCTTCTGGGGATTCGTCTAATGAACGGGTTTCTTCAGTATTCTGGTTCTCCACTTTGATACTTGCAGGATCAATTTCTATATCTTTAACCTCAACCTTGTTAGTCTTCTTCTTGAAACGAATGATTAAACTGTGATCTTCCGTCTCAAGCCTCATTAATTCTTCATGACGCTTAATGCTTAGAGCGGGTATTATCGCAGTTTCTTTTATGTCTTCCATTTCCTCTTCCTCTTCAGGTTCTTCCTCTTCCTCTATTTCTTCGCTGGGATCCTCTTCTTCCATTTCTGGGTCGTCTGCAGACTGTGATTCGAAACCCATCTCGATATCATTGGCTGGTGGTGAAGACTCGTCATCGGAAGTGATCCGTCCGGTGGAAATAGCAAACATCTCTACCTGTTCAGAAAGATCGATTGGTCGGTCAATTTTGAAGGTAACGCTCTCCCCGTGTGATCGCAAGATCAAGGTTTGATTGTACACATCAATGATAGTCCTAGCCGTATTCATGAAAGGTCTTCCTAACACTGCTGGTGTGTGTAGGTCTTCCTTGATGTCCATTACTACGAAATCCTTAGGATACAAGAATTTGTCGACTTTCACCATGACGTTCTAAACTATGCCCTTAGGATATCGAATTGTGTGATCGGTGATATAGCCAAAACAGACGGTTTTGTTCGTACGGTGTCGTTAGGTCGCATGGCGTCAAATTTGGTATATCACAGAGAAGTTGTCGTTTAATTTATATTGTGCGGGGCCTAAATTTACTCTTAACTTTCAAATGTAGAAGGTGTAAGTTAACCTAGGGTTGTGCTTTTGAATGGTTTAATGAATTGATGATCAAGTGGATAATTGTCTTTTATTTAAATTACTTGGATAAAAGATAGTAGTTGGTTTAAGCTAAAATCCTAATTGCAGAAAAGGTAAATAAAGTGGGAGGATGTCCGGAGTGTGTAGATCAGGGAAATGTTGACCAAGATATCAGTTTGGGTTAGAGAAAGGTAATTATGTTGATATTAAAGCTTATGATTGAAATGGTGTAGATCTGGTTGGATGAGCCAATTACACAGACCTACTTATCTCTAAACTCTCAGAGTTCTGAAACAACCCAACCCGTATACCATACGATAAATATATTTTTTTTAAAATAACAACCTTTAGCGCCCAATTAAGCGGTTACATATAACCCATTTAAACGATATCACAATTAAATGTTCACAAACGGCACGAAGGCCCTTAACAAATGTAGTACAAGTTTGACCCATTCACAAATGATAGTTTTAATCCAAACAACACCTCGAGCATGGTTTGGGGCTAAACTACCCAAAACACTAGGCCAACTTCAAAAGCTTCAACAAGCATCACCAAGGGACACCTAGTACCCAATAACCCCTTTTCCCCTATCCGCACCTGCATCTAAAAAAGATAAACAACGAGAGGGGTAAGCTAATGCTTAGTGAATGTAATAATTATACATGTTCATATACAACCTACTTACTTGAAATCACTTACACCATACCGCATACAAGCTAGCAATAACAATAGCATATGGTTCACTATTTAATATGCTAAAATACGAATTCACACAACCATGGTTAACCAATCGTACAAGGGAACGATACTTGAAAGACCACTTAAACAATGCGCAATCACTAATCCCCAGGGTGATGTCTTGAACACCGCGACTAACTCACCCCCATGACAATGTGGCGTCTTGAACACCGTGACGATTCCACATGTCAATCAAAACAATGAGTGGTGTCTTGAACACCTCGACAATTCCACTCCCATGACAATGTGGTGTCTTGAACACCGCAACGATACCACATGTCAATCAAACAATGAGTAGTGTCTTGAACAACGCGACAATACTACTCGTTACTTAGAATGTGGTGTCTTAAATACCGCAACAATTCCACATTAATACCACACGAATAAATACATTATATACGTACACGCATAATTATTCCACTCACCTTATCGCCTTTGGTGTACAAGGAATCAAGCTCGTAACCTTCAATGAAATGCACCTATCACATTATGCATTTAATTAACATACAACCTAGTGGAATTAACCACTATCACTCAATTCTTGAGCATTTATTGTCCTAACCGCATTAAATGACTCACACCCACCAAACCGCCCATTAATGGCCATGACTCGTCATAAATCACTAAAAGCTAGTGATTAGAGCCTACTATCACCAATTAACACAAACTTAGGGTATTTCATACCCATTTCACCTAATTAGGTCAACCATGACTCATTTGACCCATTTTAACACTTATACTCACAAACTTGGTCAAACTTAACCCTTTAACAAGCTTTCATCATTTACAAGTGTGTTAGTGACTAGCAACACCATTTAATACTTACAAAATCCCAATTACATGCACAAATCCTAGGTTAACACCATTTGGGTTTTCTTACATCAAATTAACCCAAATCCACCCATTAAACCCCCAAATGGGTCTTACAATTCTCAAATGGCCAAACCCTAGCCATAAATTAACTAAAACTCAAAATACGGAGTTAAGACTTATCAACACTATCCACTCGTAGCGAAGAACGAGGAGAACAAATTTAATGCTTGCTCCTAAGATCGATTCACAATTCTTCACCTTCAAATCTTAGTTTGAATCTAAGTGGGTTTAGTGTTTTGAGAGTAAATGGAGAAGAAAAAGGAAAATGAAAATGAATAAAATGGATAAGTGGTGGAGATTAAATGCTCCCATCAGATCTACACACAAAATTACCAAACTACCCCTAAATCCCCTTTTAAAACAAGCTGGATCATAGTCAGACTGGCAGTAATGCCGTGGCGCGACGGCCAAATGCCGCGGTGCAGCATTTAACGTATTCCTCGAGCTGTTTTTGACCCCCTTCTGAATTCGGTTTGTGTTTGATGTCGCGGAGCGACCAGGATCCTCGCGGCACGAGAATTGCCTGCCACTGACCATTTCGACTACTTAAAGCCAACTATCGGTTTATACAACTTATACTCTTCGTTCTAGCTTCCTATACACGTCTAAACTTCATATTTAAGTCTCACACGACTTAACACCATCACAACACATACATATACTCATACATGCATGCATTCTCAAGTATATATATATATATATATATATATATATATATATATATATATATATATATATATATATATATATATATATATATATATATATATTCACTTACACATAACTAACACTTTAACTCATTTAATCACATAAATAAAGAAATATAAACGTACTAACGATTAGATAAGTACCTTAATTCTTGTTCGTGAAAACGGGATGTTACAAGTTCTCTTTGAGTAGTGAAAAGTATGTCACGTGGTTGTATAATTGAAACGTGACAATACTTCGAAGGTTACCCTTAGTAAAGCACTAGGTTTATTAGTGAGTTGAGTTCTAATCCTAACCCTCGTTATAAGTTTGGTTAACTGAATAACAACGTGCCGTGTTGATTGAACACTGATCACAAACGGAAGGAGTCTGTCGGGTTAAGTTGATGATATGCCACTAACGGACGGTTTTATTTCTACGGTGTCGTTAGGTCGCAGGGTGTCCGATTCGGTAGAACACAGTGTCTTCGTTTATTTATATTTTGCGGGGCTTAAATGTACTTTTACTTTCTAAGGTGTAGAAGGTGTAAGTTAACCTAGTGTCGAATTTTATGCTGATTAACGAATTGAAGATCAAGGGGATAATTGTCTTTTAGGTAAATTACCTAGATAAAGATAATTGTTGATTTTAGCTAAAGGTCCTAAATGCAGAAAAGTAAATAAAGCAGAAGGATATCCAGAGTATGCAGATTAGGGAAATGTTGACCAAGATATCAGTATTGGGTTAGGGAAAGGTAATTATGCTTATGTTAAGGATATGCTTGGATTGATGTTGATCTGGTTGGATGAGCCAATTACACAGACCTACTTATCTATGAACTCTCGGAGTTCTCTTTGAGCAGTGAGAAGTATGTCACTTGGTCTTATAACTGAAGTGTAACAATACCTCAGAGGTTATCCTCAGTAAAGTACTAGGTTTATTAGTAAGTTAAGCTCTAATCCTATCCCTCGTTAATAGTTTAGATAACTGAATAACAACGTGCCGTGTTGATTGAACACTGATCACAAACGGAAGGAGTCCGTTGGTTTAAGTTGGTAAAACCTTAAATGGAAACTAACAACCATTTCATCATACTAGTGAGATCACAACAAATCAAACATTATACAGCATTACAGTTAATATACTGATAGTAAAGCAGATAGAAACCTAATAAGTACCTAAACAGTTGATATGACTAAGACCTAGGGCAACAATCAGACAAGAAAATGCAATAGGCTTGGGTCATACAGTAAAGGCACTAACTAGATCTTAACAGCTCCTAGGAAGTCTCTTCGGAACAGTCAATAGGCATACTAGGTCATTCATGTCTCAATTCCTAGGTTCCGTGTCCTAAAAGTACATTAAATGCCTCTCGGGAACTCCAGCCATACCGAGTTCATAGAATCTTCAGATACAGTATAACCAGTGGTCTTAATCCTATGAAGTAGCTAATTTCATATAGGTGGACAAGTCCTGATCACAACCTAAGTTGGTCAATCCTTAAGATGCTAGCATACAAATCTATCAGACTTTCTAGTTCAGCATTATAACAGTAATCGTACTATATTAAAATAATTACGCTAACCCAAACTTCTATCATGGCAACATACAGATAAATTAAGCTATCATGGCAATATCGGAACGCATTATTAAACATAAAAGATAAGAATACATGTTTAATACAAAAGACAAGCGTTTCGGATAAAAACCTGAAAAGGCCGAACTAATCTGCCCGGGATCGCAGGGACTCGCCGGGATATCCTCCGGAAAATAAAAGCTAAGCTAACTATTGCTAAAAACTAACTAAAATATTGAAAATGTAAATTGAATTGCAAGTTGAGTGTGTCTTGGAATGAATGGAGAAAGGCCCTTAAATAGACTTGGAATTCTGCCAAATACGCCTGGCAGGGCGTATGGCAAGGCGTATGGTAGGGCGTATTTGGCAGGACGTATGCAAGGCAGGCCGTATGGTGAAGGCACTTGGTGGGGCGTATCTGGCAGGGCGTATCCATACTGGCAGGCCATATGGCAAGCCGTATTTGGCACTGACCAGCCTTGATTCCCTGGATCGTTACTTGATTTCTTGTCTTTCACCGTTTTCGCTCTAGAATCTTCGTTTTAGCTCCGTTTTATTTGATTATTTTTGCATCGCCTTTGTAATTACTTAATCTACAAAATCAACCAAAAAAGCGATAATTTTGCCGACAAAGTTTTAATCTTTATTGTTTTAGGGCCTGATTTAGGGGGTAAAAACGTGTCTTTTTGCCCGATATCAAATACCCCACACTTAGCTTTGCTTGTCCTCAAGCAAGAAAATGGGAATATCGGGATCTTTCTAATAGATTCTTCCTTGCCCTACCCGTAGATCTTTTTATTATGCCTTCATCAGAAGTCGGTACATATTTCGAAAGTATTAGAAAAAATTTCGAGCTTCGATAATTTGGCCGCTAGATTTCAATTGCGTCCATAGTGGAAAAGGCGTACTTTCCAACTCTCGAATGTAGAGTATACATGATCAGGCTCCTTACTGAAGGATCACTCATATCACTCAAGTGTTTAGGGTGTCCTATTCTAGTTGTATTTTCGCTCAGAAGCCAGTCGTGTAACAGTTCTCATCATAGGCTTGGTAAAGCATCGATATCTCCACCGGTTAAGTAAGAACGGCACTGATATTCTTCCTAAGCATTCTTTCAAGAGGAACACGGGTTATAGGGTTTGGTTGGAAATTTATGAATTTGGTGAAAGGTATCCAGATCTTTTGATTTGAGAGAATTGATAGACTTTGATTCTTCAGAGTATCCATTTTGGATAGATAATGGCTGAGAATTCCGTAAAGGTTTTCTTCGGAAGAGGCGGATGTTGCTAAGACTTTGTATAGAATTTTCTTTTGCTCTTCCAGCATTCTTCTTCAGGGCATCTTTTCGGGTTTCTTTTTGCCTTATTTGAGAATTTGCTCTTTAGAGACTTTGCTCTTTCATAAACACATTTTTTTTCGGCATACACTTTCTTCATAACTTTTGTCTTTCGTTCCTGGTGCCTAGAGAGGAAGTGATAATCCACTGAAAATAGGTCTTTAACCTATCAAAAACAATCAGGGGTTCAGAATCTTTTGACTAGTGCTTTTGAAGCGAATTAGATCGATCTATCTCTTCATTAACCTCTGGATCTTTGGATGAATGGAAAGGGGAATGAATGATGTATTTTGGAAGTGAATTTGGGGTGAACATTTCTGATTCATCAACTCTTTATGTGAGTTGGTCGGTTTTAAATTGCGTGGAGTGGAAACGGAAACGGATGGCTTTTTGTCTTTTCTATTCAGAATGATTTCAGAAGGAGTATCGCACCTGCACCACGTATGGTGCTTACTAACCATTGGCCTTGAAACGTATGGCTGAACCAAGTTCTAATTTGAACCGCACACCAGCACGCTCATCAATTGAAATAACAAAGTACTGTAGATTTGATTGGTCATACAGATACTTTGGGTCCAAGATTCCTCACTTTTTAGAGTAGGGGTCGTGATTGATCATGCGTAGCCTTTAACATATTTTCTTAAAAGAAATCTTTTGATACAAAACATTAGTTTCAGCTTGATCGTTCCGTTCTAATAAATGTTCCGAAAACCGATTTCTAGCAATTTTATTAGATCTTTTGGGCAAAAACAAAGTAAGAATTTTTCAAAATTACCCAATATCCATTGCTTAATTACTTTTGAACAAAAGAATTTTTCAAAACTTGGCGTTTTTGGTTATTTGACTTTAAAACTTTCGACCTTAAAAACCTTACCCATTACCCCGCACTTAGAAGAACATTGTCCCTAATGTTCTCTAGAAGGAATATTTTGATACTTTATAAATTAAGGACACGACTTCTAAAATTCTAAGTTAGTTGCGGGGGTTACCCCACACTTAGAGATTTTAGTGCGTTATAATTGAAACAGGGTTGAGGAAAGATTACTTCCCTATGGTCGCGTTACTTTCCTAGTGCTGGGCCTTCCTACGTTCAATCTCCTACATACCAGTCTCTTGTAATAATATTTCTGCATGAAGAACAAAAAGAGAAAGGCAGCATTTCCACTATATATAACTTTTAGTACAATGCTTCAAAAAGATAAAAACTAAAACATAAAATAAAGATAAAGTAGTCTATGGGATACTATCCTGGTCAATGCTGTGTCGGCTTTGCAAAGTTTCTGAGGAGGTCATCATCCTCCAGGATCGGCAAGTGCTCGAAAGGCTGCCCTATATCCATCTCAGGGCCGAGTAGAGAATCTAGACATAAGTCTGTCGGAATCTCCAGGTGGGATAAGTCTGGGAAGAGCTCCTCGTCAGGTATGCTCCCAGTAATCTCAAATGCCTGGGCCGTTGGCGGCTCCACTGAAATAGGAATAGTAACTAGATGATAACCCTCTGGCAACTCAGTAACTGGAACTGGCTCGGTGACTGGGGCAGGATTAGCGTGTGCAGGCATAGCAGCTGAGGCAACGGAGTGAACTGAAGCTGGTGTGGAATGCCCGGGCGTAGACTGAGTGTCAGCTGAACACGACATGCTAGCCTAAATGAAGATGGGCCCAGAGTGATGCGTGGCATCCCCTCACGCTGGAGGTATGCTATCAGAGCCTTGTAAAGTCTCTGCTGATCTCTGAGTAGTGCCCATGCAACATCAGGGTCACTCAACGTAGCTCCGTAATGGATCACCATCTGTGGCTCATGCATATCTGGCAACTGTATATGCTCGGCTGGTCTCCTGGCTAGACGTCTAGATCGTCGGACGGGAGGAGCTGGCGGTGCTGTGTCGATATCTTCCTCAACGCTCTCTAATACTAATCTCCTTGGGCCTAATTGCCCTGTTGATGGCCTGTTCTGATTAGCACTGCTTCCGGATGAGTAAATTACAGGAGTCCTCCTCCTGCGCACGGGAATGTAAGCCGATGCTCCTGAACTTGGCATTGCGCCTAAACACATTCAACAACTTGTAAGCACTAAGCTCAAGTATGGCGCTTAGTTGTTAGTACAGAAATAATATCTTAAGACTGAAAATAATGAAAATAAAAATAAGAAATAATAAAAGGATAAGCAAGGGGTGCCTCCCAAGAGCGCTTTGTTTATCAAGTTGTTACAGGTCGACTTTTCCTTGTTAGACCTTCAGAATGGATCAAAGGAGAAGAGGTGCTCCTCCTTATCGTGGTCTTCTAAATAGGCTTTCAACCGGTGGCCATTGACCTTGAAATTACCAGTAGGTCCTTCCAACTCCACGGCCCCGTGTGGAAAAGCGTGTACAACTTTGTATGGGCCACTCCATCTTGATCTAAATTTTCCTGCGAACTTCTTGAACCGAGAATTGAAGAGAAGAACTTTATCTCCAGGGGCAAACTTTGTAGGGATTAATTTTGCATCATGCGTAAGCTTCGTTCGTTCCTTGTAGATGTATGACGTTTCATATTCTTGGTCTCTCAATTCAGCGAGTTCGTTCAATTGCATCTTCTTATGTCTTTCGGTAACTGAGGGATCGAGGTTGCAGGTCTTCAGCGCCCAGAAAGCTTTGTATTCGAGTTCTAGCGAAAGGTGACAAGCTTTTCCATAGATCATTCGATAGGGTGTGGTTCCTAGAGGATTATTGTAAGCAGTCCGGAATGCCCACAGAGCATCATCTAGCTTTTTGGCCCATTTATTTCCATGATGGCCGACAGTGCGTTCTAAGATTCTTTTGAGTGCTCTGTTCGTGACCTCTGCTTGTCCGTTGGTCTGCGGATGATAGGAAGTGGACATCTTGTGGGTAACTCCGTATTGTTGCATCACCTTCACTAACTGAGTGTTACAGAAGTGTGTGCCTCTATCACTTATTATCGCACTGGGAGCTTCAAATCTACAGAATAGTCTCTTTAGGAAATTTGTGACGACTTTGGCATCATTAGTTGGAAATGCTTGAGTGATAATGCTAAAAACGAACATATATTTCATAGCATTATTCCTCAAGAAAGACAAGCTTTTAGTTGCAATTGTTCTATTTACAAGTGATATTCGTTTAAATAATAAAAGGTGAAGACAAAAGACAGATTCGACGAATTGAAGACGCAAACGACCAAAAAGCTCAAAAGTACAAAATACAATCAAAGAGGTTCCAATTATTGATAAGAAACGTCTCAAAATTACAAGAGTACAAGATTCAAAACGCAAAGTACAAGATATTAAATTGTACGCAAGGACGTTCAAAAATCCGGAACTGGGACCAGAGTCAACTCTCAACGCTCGACGCAACGGACTAAAAATTACAAGTCAACTATGCACATAAATATAATATAATATTTAAATAATTCTTATAATTATTTATATATTATAATAAATAATAAAAATCCGTCGGCAAGAAAGACTCCAAAGTTTGTGAGCTGTAATTTCAAACTCCGCGACTCGCGGAGTTTGAAGGCAAAAAATGCCGCGAGTCGCGGATGTAGTGACCCGAACTTTTCCATGTTTATATATATTAATTGAGATTGATATTTACATGATTAAACGTTTCCAACATGTTAAGCAATCAAACTTGTTAAGACTTGATTAATTGAAATAGGTTTCATATAGACAATTGACTACCCAAGTTGACCGGTGATTCACGAACGTTAAAACTTGTAAAAACTATATGATGACATATATATGGTTATATATATAGTTAACATGATATTATGATAAGTAAACATATCATTAAGTATATTAACAATGAACTACATATGTAAAAACAAGACTACTAACTTAATGATTTTTAAACGAGACATATATGTAACGATTATCGTTGTAACGACATTTAAATGTATATATATCATATTAAGATATATTAATATATCATAATATCATGATAATATAATAATTTAACATCTCATTAGATATAATAAACAATGGGTTAACAACATTAATTGAGATCGTTAACTTAAAGGTTTCAAAACAACACTTACATGTAACGACTAATGATGACTTAACGACTCCGTTAAAATGTATATACATGTAGTGTATTTAGATGTATTAAAATACTTTTGGAAGACTTCAAGACATATATCGAAACACTCATACTTAATGAAAATGGTTACAGTTACTTTCCCATTCTTTTCTTTCATCAAGAATTCTAGTCGTATTCTTACCCGTATTATACACAGCTTCAAAACGTACTTACTATGGGTATATACCAATAGGAACTAGCATGGGATTCCACTCTTGATTATGTCATGTATGACTAATCAATTTTAACTTCTACCATGAGCTAGTCAACTAACTAGAACTCCTTTTAACCCCACTCACCACTCACCAATTAACACTCATCATTCACTCCATTTCACTTCCAAATCTCTTTCTAATTCTCTCTCAACACACCCACACTATTATGAACGTATTTTTCCAGTAGTTAATCATCATCTTCATCAAAAATCACTTCAAGAATCAAGCTATAATCATCATAGGAAGAACACTTCAAGAATACTTCAAAAATCCCTTCAAGTTTACTAATTTACTTCCAAGCTTTCTAATCCATTCCAAGTAATCATCTAAGATCAAGAAACCTTTGTTATATACAGTAGGTTATCTTTCTTATTCAAGGTAATATTCATATTCAAACTTTGATTCAATTTCTATAACTATAAACTATCTTAATTCGAGCAAAAATCTTACTTGAACTTGTTTTTGTGTCATGATCCTACTTCAAGAACTTTCAAGCCATCCAAGATCCTTTGAAGCTAGATCATTTCTTGTCACTTCCAATAGGTTTACCTACTAAACTTGAGGTAGTAATGATGTTCATAACATCATTCGATTCATATATATAAAACTATCTTATTCGAAGGTTTAAACTCGTAATCACTAGAACATAGTTTAGTTAATTCTAAACTTGTTCGCAAACAAAAGTTAATCCTTCTAACTTGACTTTTAAAATTAACTAAACACATGTTCTATATCTATATGATATGCTAACTTAATGATTTAAAACCTGGAAACACGAAAAACACCGTAAAACCGGATTTACGCCGTCGTAGTAACACCGCGGGCTGTTTTGGGTTAGTTAATTAAAAACTATGATAAACTTTGATTTAAAAGTTGTTATTCTGAGAAAATGATTTTTATTATGAACATGAAACTATATCCAAAAATTATGGTTAAACTCAAAGTGGAAGTATGTTTTCTAAAATGGTCATCTAGACGTCGTTCTTTCGACTGAAATGACTACCTTTACAAAAACGACTTGTAACTTATTTTTCCGACTATAAACCTATACTTTTTCTGTGTAGATTCATAAAATACAGTTCAATATGAAACCATAGCAATTTGATTCATTCAAAACGGATTTAAAATGAAGAAGTTATGGGTAAAACAAGATTGGATAATTTTTATCATTTTAGCTACGTGAAAATTGGTAACAAATCTATTCCAACCATGACTTAATCAACTTGTATTGTATATTATGTAATCTTGAGATACCATAGACACGTATACAATGTTTCGACCTATCATGTCGACACATCTATATATATTTCGGAACAACCATAGACACTCTATATGTGAATGTTGGAGTTAGCTATACAGGGTTGAGGTTGATTCCAAAATATATATAGTTTGAGTTGTGATCAATACTGAGATACGTATACACTGGGTCGTGGATTGATTCAAGATAATAATTATTGATTTATTTCTGTACATCTAACTGTGGACAACTAGTTGTAGGTTACTAACGAGGACAGCTGACTTAATAAACTTAAAACATCAAAATATATTAAAAGTGTTGTAAATATATTTTGAACATACTTTAATATATATGTATATATTGTTATAGGTTCGTGAATCAACAGTGGCCAAGTCTTACTTCTCGACGAAGTAAAAATCTGTGAAAGTGAGTTATAGTCCCACTTTTAAAATCTAATATTTTTGGGATGAGAATACATGCAGGTTTTATAAATGATTTACAAAATAGACACAAGTACGTGAAACTACATTCTATGGTTGAATTATCGAAATCGAATATGCCCCTTTTTATTAAGTCTGGTAATCTAAGAATTAGGGAACAGACACCCTAATTGACGCGAATCCTAAAGATAGATCTATTGGGCCTAACAAACCCCATCCAAAGTACCGGATGCTTTAGTACTTCGAAATTATATCATATCCGAAGGGTGTCCCGGAATGATGGGGATATTTTTATATATGCATCTTGTTATTGTCGGTTACCAGGTGTTCACCATATGAATGATTTTTATCTCTATGTATGGGATGTGTATTGAAATATGAAATCTTGTGGTCTATTATTATGATTTGATATATATAGGTTAAACCTATAACTCACCAACATTTTTGTTGACGTTTTAAGCATGTTTATTCTCAGGTGATTATTAAGAGCTTCCGCTGTCGCATACTTAAATAAGGACGAGATTTGGAGTCCATGCTTGTATGATATTGTGTAAAAACTGCATTCAAGAAACTTATTTTGTTGTAACATATTTGTATTGTAAACCATTATGTAATGGTCGTGTGTAAACAGGATATTTTAGATTATCATTATTTGATAATCTACGTAAAGCTTTTTAAACCTTTATTGATGAAATAAAGGTTATGGTTTGTTTTAAAATGAATGCAGTCTTTGAAAAACGTCTCATATAGAGGTCAAAACCTCGCAACGAAATCAATTAATATGGAACGTTTTTAATCAATAAGAACGGGATTCTTTAGTTAATTCAGGAACTGTTTGTTTAAATCATAGAGGATTGGACCGTTAGGATAACGAACCTGTTCATAGAGTTTACGCTTGTAAGTCTGGCCATGGTGTTCATCTCGGTTAACTTTCTTTTAAATATGAACCTGCCTGATCTTTTACCAATCATTAACGAAAGCATCGGAACACATCACGTCTTTTAGTTACGATACGCATTTTATTCTAGCTATGCTTAAGAAAGTTTAGACCTTAAGGATCGTTAATACGCCACCTTATCGGGTTGCTCCTATTGACGAGCCGTGTAGTGTATTCATGTAGTCGTGTTTCTCTGGCATCGGGGGTATGTGGTGTTGCTGTCTATTCAGAATCTTCAAGCCTATTGGTATTACCCAATGACATGTCTTTGACAGTGCCATTTAGGATAGTATAGCAGGTAACTGGATATAACGTACACATGAGCCGACATTACACATATCCAGCATCGTACTAACAAAAGAAATAGCATGCACTAGCTTTAGCCTTATCTGAAATTCAAATTTTATCCTTTACTACTTTATTTACTTATATATCTCTATACTTATTATTCAGGATTTAGAAAGCCAAAATATATCCCATCTTCTCCTTTGAATAATACTAGGTTTACACTATAGCGAAAGGTTCGACTCTGTTGACTTCTTATATGAATGACCCTAGGTCATACTTTCCTTGCTCACCCATAGGAAGGAGTGGTAGATTTAGGCCCACCAATTATAAATTTAAAACCACTCATCCTTGCTGTTCACTTAATAGATGTTTAGCGACCTAACGACACCGCATAAAATAAACCATCCTTTTTGTGCACATCACGGTAGGAATAGAGTTTTTGGCGCCGCTGCCGGGGACTGGTATTATGCAATACTGTTTTAATCGAATTTATTGAACACACTTAAAATGGTGTCTAAGAAAGAAAATTATACACGGACTTGGTTGTTGGATTTTTTTGAACAGTCTCCAATTTATTAAACTAAAAGGATCCTGCCTCTCTGTAGTCGACCTGGCCACTTGTGTTTGCAAGACAATTTCATGATAAACTTTGTTACTGAAGTACCTGGGAATCAACACTAAGAACCAAAACATTCTCCTTAGTTTATCCTTAGTATAGCTTAGAAACCCCTAGGTTCCCTTTATCTGAAAACAATAAAAAAATATAAGGCATACCTAGTGTATGACCCAAACCCAATCCAGTACATGACCTCTCCTATTTGTTCCTGATCCGAAGTCAATATTATCCAAAGCGCGAAAGGAAGCCAAGCTCAAAGCTCTCGATAACCCGATGGCACTACGAGTTACCCTCGTCGAGAATACCAAATCCTCGATTGAAGGTCGAGGTGGACCGATTCAATTTTTCGAGGTACAAGGACAATCATTCTGGAAACAACCCAACCCGTTATTATACCGACTCGGAAAAGTTTTCTTTTATTTAACGCATTAATATTGATAACAACGACACCATAGGTATGTTCACAAACATTTCCAATACTTAACAAGTGTAAACAACATTGAATTATACATTACACAAGTTTAGGTGTCAAAATGGGCATAACATGTAGTGACCCGAACTTTTCCATGTTTATATATATTAATTGAGATTGATATTTACATGATTAAATGTTTCCAACATGTTAAGCAATCAAACTTGTTAAGACTTGATTAATTGAAATATGTTTCATATAGACAATTGACCACCCAAGTTGACCGGCGATTCACGAATGTTAAAATTTGTAAAAATGATATGACGATATATATATGGATATACATATGGTTAACATGAGATTATGATAAGTAAGTATCTCCATAAGTATATTAACAATGAGTTATATACATATACACAAGACTACTAACTTAAGGATTTCGAAACGAGACATATATGTAACGATTATCGTTGTAACGACATTTAAATGTATATATATCATATTAAGATATATTAATATATCATAATATCATGATAATATAATAATTTAACATCTCATTAGATATAATAAACAATGGGTTAACAACATTAATTGAGATCGTTAACTTAAAGGTTTCAAAACAACACTTACATGTAACGACTAACGATGACTTAACGACTCAGTTAAAATGTATATACATGTAGTGTATTTAGATGTATTAAAATACTTTTGGAAGACTTCAAGACATATATCAAAACACTCATACTTAACGAAAATGGTTACAGTTACTTTCCCATTCTTTTCTTTCATCAAGAATTCTAGTCGTATTCTTACCCGTATTATACACAGCTTCAAAACGTACTTACTATGAGTATATACCAATAGGAACTAGCATGAGATTCCACTCTTGATTATGTCATGTATGACTAATCAATTTTAAATTCTACCATGAGCTAGTCAACTAACTAGAACTCCTTTTAACCCCACTCACCACTCACCAATTACCACTCATCATTCACTCCATTTCACTTCCAATTCTCTTTCTAATTCTCTCTCAACACACACACACACACACACACTATTATGAACGTATTTTTCCAGTAGTTAATCATCATCTTCATCAAAAATCACTTCAAGAATCAAGCTATAATCATCATAGGAAGAACACTTCAAGAACACTTCAAAAATCCCTTCAAGTTTACTAATAGGATATTGATTGGATAACTTATATAATTTTTCTTTCCTTTTAAATTCTAATAGGATATTCAGTGAATGCACCGAGCAAGACGTTCACCACCTTTTGTACGTTCACCACCTGTAACTAGATCAAGACATTTAGCAAATATTACCGCCGTTGATTTTTCTTTAGAATCGTCATCCAGTCGACCAAGTACTCCAGTTCAAATTTCCGATAATCCATTTTTTGAACCCGACCTCACAATTGAGAATCCGGAGAATATTCAGGAACGATTCATAGATCCTGACCACTAAACTTTCCTCCGGAACCACCAATCATTCAAACAGAGATTGTTGAGGAACGAACCATTAAATCAGAATCCTCTAGTGATTCCGATTCAACAAATTCAATTATGGAGAATCTGGAACCTTTAAGTATGGAAGACCGAATGAGAGCTAAACGCACTGGCCAAGGTCACGCAATTACTCATCCATACATTAATGCGCCAGATTATGAAATCAAAGGACAAATTCTACACATGGTGACTAATCAATGCCAATTTAGTGGTGCGCTGAAGGAAGATCCAAATGAACATCTACGTACCTTTAATAGGATCTGCAAATTATTTAAAATTCGAGAAGTGGAGGATGAACAGATATATCTCATGTTATTTCCCTGGACTTTAAAGGGAGAAGCCAAAGATTGGTTGGAATTGTTACCTGAAGGGGCGATTGATACATGGGATGTTTTAGTTGAAAAATTTCTTAAACAATTCTTTCCTGCATCTAAAGCCGTAAGACTTCAAGCAGAAATTGTTACGTTTACACAGAAGCCAAATGAAACTCTATATGAGGCGTGGACAAGATATGGAAAGTTGTTAAGAGGATGTCTGCAACATGGTTTAGACACCTGTCAAATAGTACAAATATTTTACCAAGGATGCGACATCACTACAAGGAAAGACATAGATATAGCAGCTGGTGGTTCTATTATGAAGAAAACCGAAACTGATGCTTACAAAATTATTGATAACACTGCTTCCCACTCACATGAGTGGCACCAAGAAAAAGATATCGTTAGATCATCTAAAGCAGCTAGAGCCGATTCTAGCCATGACTTAGATTCCATTTCCGCAAAGATAGATGCTGTCGAGAGACGAATGGAAAAGATGACTAAAGATATTCACTCAATACGAATTAGTTGTGAGCAATGTGGAGGATCACATTTGACAAAAGATTGTCTCAGTAATGAATTAACAATGGAACAAAGAGAGAATATTTCATACATAAACCAAAGGCCTGGAAATAATTATCAGAATAATTATCAACCGCCAAGACCGATTTACAATCAAAACCAGAATTATAACAGAAATATTCCATACAACAACTAATAAGGTCCTAGCAATCAACAAGTATCCAATAATAATTACAATCAGCAAAGACCTAATTTTCAAAACAAACCACCACAACAAATCGATGATAAAAAGCCGAATTTAGAAGATATGATGACGAAGCTAGTTGAAACTCAAACGCAGTTTTTCACATCTCAAAAACAAACCAATGAACAAAATACTCAAGCATTTAGAAATCAACAAGCTTCTATTCAAAATCTGGAACAAGAAGTAAGTAACCTAGCAAGGTTAATAGGTGAAAGAAAACCGGGAAGTTTACCTAGTGATACAAACGCTAACCCCCGGAATGAAACAGCTAAAGCCATTACCACAAGAAGCGGTACAACACTTAAACCACCTGAAATACCTGTAACTTCTGATGAAGCTATTCCTACTCCACAAGAACCACAACCTGATCAAGATAAGGAAAAAGAACCGGTAGTTGAAAAGGTTAATGAAGATAACACAGTTAAGGCTAAACCTTATGTTAAACCATACCAACCACCACTTCCTTACCCGAGTAAAATGAAGAAAGAGAAACTTGAAGCTGAGCAATCCAAATTCTTGGATATGTTTAAACAGATAAATGTAAATCTTCCTTTCATTGATGTGATTTCAGAAATGCCTAGATATCCTAAATTCTTGAAAGATCTAATCTCAAATAGAAAGAAAATGGAAGAACTCTCGGCTGTTACCATGAATGCTAATTGTTCAGCAGTGCTGTTGAATAAGATACCAGAAAAACTATCTGATCCAGGAAGTTTCACGATTCCATGTTTTCTGGGTAGTCTTAGTTCAATAGAAGCATTGGCAGACTTAGGTGCTAGTATAAATCTAATGCCGTATTCACTATACGCTAAACTAGACCTTGGAGAATTGAAACCAACCAGAATAAGCATACAACTAGCCGATAGATCAATAAAATATCCTAGAGGGATAATAGAGAACATGCTAGTTAAAGTTGGTACTTTAGTATTTCCAGTAGATTTTGTTGTTCTGGACATGGAAGAAGATTCTCAAGTTCCTCTCATATTAGGAAGACCATTCTTAAACACGGCTAAAGCAATGATAGACGTGTTCGGTAAGAAACTGACCCTAAGTATAGAGGATGAGAGTGTTACCTTTTCAGTTGATAGAGCAATGCAACAACCACAATCTGCAGATGATACATGTTATTATATTCAAACTATAGATGCACATGCAGAATTATTAGAAGAATTTCCAGAATTACAAGGAACAGGAGAATGTTCTTTAGGAGAAGGTAATGAACCAATTGATGAAGCTGAAATGTTAGCTACACTTATAGCTAATGGATATGAACCAACAACAGAAGAAATTCAAATGCTAAAAGAAGAAGACAGATATCGATACAAATCATCGATAGAAGAACCTCCGAAATTAGAGTTAAAGCCACTTCCAAATCATTTGGAATACGCTTATTTACATGGTGAATCTGAATTACCTGTAATAATATCGTCTTCTCTTACTGAAAATGAGAAATCACAACTCATTTCTGTGTTGAAAGCTCATAAACCAGCCATTGCATGGAAGATTCATGATATTAAAGGAATAAGTCCTTCGTATTGCACACATAAAATCCTTATGGAAGAAGGTCATAAAACGTATGTGCAACGCCAACGAAGACTAAATCCTAATATGCAAGATGTAGTTAAGAAAGAGATTATTAAACTGCTAGATGCAGGTTTAATTTATCCAATTTCTGATAGTCCATGGGTAAGCCCAGTCCAATGCGTACCTAAGAAGGGTGGCATGACTGTCATTACAAATGAAAAAAATGAGCTTATTCCTACTAGGACTGTAACAGGATGGCGTGTATGTATTGATTATAGAAAATTTAATGATGCCACCAGAAAAGATCACTTTCCTTTACCTTTCATAGATCAAATGTTGGAAAGATTAGCCGGAAATAGTTACTATTGTTTTCTAGATGGATTTTTCGGATATTTTCAAATTCCAATAGCACCCGAAGATCAAGAGAAAACCACATTCACGTGCCCTTATGGTACTTTTTCTTACAAACGCATGCCATTTGGACTTTGTAACGCCCCTGCAACCTTTCAAAGGTGTATGATGGCGATTTTTCACGACATGATAGAAGAATGCATGGAAGTTTTCATGGATGACTTTTCAGTCTTCGGTGATACATTTGAATCATGTCTAGTTAATCTGGAACGAATGCTTATTAGATGCGAACAATCAAATCTAGTACTTAATTAGGAGAAATGCCATTTCATGGTTAAAGAAGGCATCGTTCTTGGACATAAAATTTCAAAAGAAGGAATTGAAGTGGATAGAGCTAAAGTAGATGTAATTGCTAAACTTCCACATCCCACCAATGTTAGAGGAGTTAGGAGTTTTCTAGGGCATGCCGGTTTTTACCGACGTTTCATAAAAGATTTTTCTAAAATTGCCACTCCTATGAATAAACTCCTAGAAAAGGATGCTCCATTCATCTTTTCAGATGAGTGTATCAAATCTTTTAATATTCTTAAAGAAAAACTCACTAATGCGCCGATCATGATAACACCAAATTGGAATCTACCATTTGAACTAATGTGCGATGCAAGTGATTTTGCAATGGGAGCCGTTTTAGGACAAAGGATTGAAAAACGATTTCAACCTATATATTATGCTAGTAAGACATTACAAGGAGCACAAACGAACTATACAACTACTGAAAAAGAACTCCTTGCTATTGTCTTTGCTTTTGACAAATTTCGATCATATCTCGTTCTAGCAAAAACGGTGGTCTATACCGACCATTCTGCTCTTAGATACCTATTTTCGAAACAAGATGCTAAACCAAGATTAATCCGTTGGATCTTACTCTTACAAGAGTTTGATATTGAAATCCGAGATAAAAGAGGAGCAGAAAATCTCGCCGCTGATCATCTTTCTCATCGTGAAAATCCCGAATTAGAAGTTCTAAATGAATCGGCCATACAAGACAACTTTCCTGATGAATATCTATTGAAGATAGATTATAAAGAAATTCCATGGTTTGCAGACTATGCAAACTACTTAGTTTGTGGATTCCTTGAAAAAGGATTATCGTACCAAAGACGAAAGAAATTCTTCAGTGATATAAAACACTATTTTTGGGAAGATCCACATCTGTTTAAAAGTTGTCCTGATGGAATAATACGCCTATGTGTATTTGGAGATGAAGCCAGTAAAATATTAAACCATTGTCACACAGGACCAACAGGAGGGCATTATGGGCCTCAACTAACAGCAAGAAAAGTTTATGATGCTGGATTCTATTGGCCTACAATTTACAAAGACGCGCACCTTCTTTGCAAATCCTGTGATGCTTGTCAAAGGGCCGGAAAAATAAGTCAACATGATGAAATGCCACAAAATGTCATCCAAATATGTGAAGTATTTGACATTTGGGGTATTGACTTTATGGGTCCATTTCCAAAATCTCATAATAATCTATATATACTCGTAGCCATTGATTATGTATCTAAATGGGCGGAAGCACAAGCTCTCCCAACTAACGATGCACGAGTTGTAGTCAACTTTTTAAAACGTCTTTTTGCAAGGTTTGGAACACCGAAAGCTTTAATAAGTGATCGGGGTACTCATTTCTGTAATAATCAACTTGAGAAAGTTCTTAAAAGGTATGGAGTAACTCATAAAATCTCCACCGCATATCATCCACAAACAAGTGGACAAGTTGAAAATACCAACCGAGCTTTAAAACGTATTCTAGAGAAAATCGTAGGATCAAATTCGAAGGAATGGTCCATTAAATTGGAGGATGCACTCTGGGCTTTTAGAACAGCCTACAAAACTCCAATTGGAACCACACCTTTTAGACTTGTTTATGGAAAAGCATGTCATCTTCCAGTAGAAATTGAACACAAAGCATTTTGGGCTTTGAAGACATGTAATCTTGATTTACATGAAGCTGGACGTCTACGATTAAGTCAACTAAATGAATTAGAAGAATTAAGACATGAAGCATATGAAAATTCGTTAATCTATAAGGAAAGAATGAAGAAATGACATGATAAAAGAATCAGAAGTTCAAAAGAATTTAAAGAAGGAGACAGAGTTCTTCTTTTCAATTCACGATTCAAGCTATTTCCTGGAAAATTGAAATCAAGATGGTCTGGACCATTCATAGTCAAAAGAGTTTTCCCATACGGAACGATAGAATTAATAAATTCAAATGGGATTGAATTTAAAGTTAATGGTCACAGAGTTAAACATTACATACATGGTCCGATGGAAGTCGACAACGAAGTTAATCACAATTTCGACACCACAGCTAACTAAGTGTGGGGAGAATCAAGTCTTTAAAGGATAATATGTATTTTTGTTAGAGTTAGATTGTCTGTTTTCATGTAGTTCTCGAAAATGGAACCCGAATGGTCTTTCCCTAGCAGACCCTAAAGAACTAGTCTTCTCCCCCCATTCTGAATTTTTATTTTTTTTAGGAAATGAAGACTGCCTGTGAACTAAACCATGGTCTAATGCTACACGCTTTGATCACTAAACGTAATAATGACACACTACCGAGTGAAATAGTATCAGTAATCAGAGAAAGAATGGACGGAGTTAGAAAAGAATCCAGATGCGAAGATAATAAGTTACAATTTGGTAAAGGAAAATCAAAATCCACAGCGAAAAGAAGAGCACGACACCTAGAAAGATGTCACAAATGCGGAAAATGGTCACATGGAGGTAAATGTTCAAATAATCAAATCTATTCAAATACCGAATTTGTTACTTTATGCAGAGACGGACCGTTCATATGTTTAGAAGAAAAGACACTGAATGCTCGAGGTTACCAATTAAACCGACTATCTTATGAATGGGATAGATCATATAACTAAGAAATCTATTTCACAGGTATGTCTGTACAGTTTTTATTTTTATTTTTAACCTTTTGATAATAAACGCTAATTTGTTCGCTAAAAAGTATTAAATTGGTATTGAATAAAATTAGGTTTGGCGACCGAAATTATTGATATCATTCAAAAATTTATTACATCACTGCGAAATTTAACGTTTATTCTTAAGGTATAAATATCTTTAATCAATCAACCCAAAATATTTCAAAAATTCGTCATGAGTTAAATTAGGTTTTGGAACCGAAATTACTTTACCGAAAAGAGGGGCGCATATTTTTGATAATATTTGATTGATTAAAGTGGGATAAAAAGCCAAAAAAAGATTTTTAATTTTATTTTTACCATGTTTTTAAAATTAATATTTAAATCTTAAATTAATATTGTGAACTTTGTAAAAACAATATTTTTGAAATTGTAAATATTTGAAAAATTAATATAAGTTTGGTGTGAATTTATAATATGAATTTTTAAATTAAGTTTGGTGTGAATTTTTAATTTTTAAAATATGAATTTTAATTTTATGCATTTTAAATTGTAAGTTTGGTGTGAATTTTTAATATTAATTTTGAATTTTATATTTAAATTGTGTGAATTTAAAAACAAAAATTTACTTTATCTCATTAAGTTAAAAATATGATTTTTAAAAATTCGTCGTAAGTTGAAGACTAGGTCTTTAAACCGAAATTGCTTTACCCGAGGGAGGGACGAGAACTTTTATTATCATTATTTTTAATCTTATTGAATTAAAGTATGCCAAAAACATTAAAAAACCCAAAAATCTTAGCTTTTAAAACAATCGCTACAAAAAGACAAATTTTAAAATTTTGTCGAGGGACGGACTAGGACATCGATCCGAAACGACCTCGTCCTAAATAACAAGGGAAACAAAATTTTAAAATTAATTACTTAATTGTTTTAATTAATATAAGATGTTATAAAAAAAAAAATAAAAATAAAAAAATAAAAAACTCCGCGACTCGCGGAGTTTGAAGAGTCCAAACACCGCAAGTCGCTGGAGGACCAAAAATCAGAAAAAAATAAAACACAGAACTGATCAGTTGCACACCACAAAACTCACAAACACTGCGAAATACTGCGCGAAAAAACCCTAAAAACACCCCCAAAATCACAATTTTTAACCGTTAATCATCAAATCTTTTACTAAAATCATGTTGAGAATGATGCTATCAAGGAATTACTCAAGAAAAACGGTAAATTTCTACACCTAAACACCATTTAATCCGAAATTTGGTGTTCTTGAGCAATTTTTTCCCCAATTTGATTTTGATGCTTTTTAGTGTAATTATTCTTAAATTGTTTATGTATTATGCTTGTATAACCTAGATTGATGCTATTTAACATGATTAGAAGCCTTAAACTTCAAATTTTGAGTAATCTAGGGTTTGTGTTCTTGAGCAAATTTGGGGCTTTTTGATATAAACAGGTTATGGCCGATTTTTGTCATGAATTGTTGCTAAATTAAGTAGTGTAACATGTTTAGGTAGTTAAATGATCTAAACTTTGAGCCTAAACATGATTTTGAGAATTAAAGTGGACTTTTTCAAGTCTAAAATTCATGAACTTGATTTTTGAAAGATAATGCCATTTGAAACTTGTTTAATTGCTAGTAATGATTATTTTGACATGTTATTTGAGTTGAATGCTTATGAACTTGGCGTACATTTTCGTATATACTTATTTGAAAAAGTGTAGATTTGATGAAAATATGAAAATGAGATTAAGTTTGATATAAATTGATCATGTCATTGTAATTATTTTGATTGATGATTTTGCTGACACTAATGCATATTTGGATGCACAAAAATTGTGTTTGATGTGTTTTGCAGACTGAAAGGGGTGAATCTTCATCCCAAGCTCGCAATGCTCCTGCTGAGAATGCGGAACAACAGGAGGTGGATAACTACTACAAGCAAGATATACCTCATCCAGTCATGACATTTTCTGATATGCACTTGGAAGATTTGCATCCGAACCTGAGATTTGACAGACTTTGGATAGATTATCCAAAATACCAAAGGGGTTTGCATACTCTTCATTCTAAAGTTGTTGAGGTACCTAGGGTCATAGAATGGGGACCATTAGAAGCTGTGGAATTGGCCGGGCCAATTAGGGAATTACTTGCACAGAGGTATGGTAATTCTACTTTTAACGACTGGGTACGTTTATTCACCATGCGTAGACCTGTATATAAAGTATGGTGTGAAGAATTGTTGTGTAGTATAGAATTAAATGATCGGGTAGCTAGTTTAACCGATCGATCTTTTATTAGATTTTTGTTAGGAGGTTCGATGCGCCACATGTCTTTACTAGACATGGCTCAGGCTTTACGTATATATACGCCTGAGGAGTTAGCATCTGCCGATTGTAGAGGGTTGATACTAAATGGTAGAAAGATAGATGAAAATTTTGATACACACGGTGTATGGAGTCAAATGACAAGCCATCACCGATTCAAAGGGGGAAATTACTCTTATTTGGATATAGATAGAGCTGAATTAAGAGTGATTCATAGGTTTTTTGCTAATTCGATTACACAAAGAGGTAAGAACAAGGAAAAGGTAAATGAACAGGATTTGTTTTACCATATGTGTATTCGAGACCCACAAAGCGCTGTAAGTATACCTTATTGTGTGGGTTATTATTTATCAGCTATGGTTAGGGGGATGAGACCGCATAGCATAATAGGAGGTGGTATTTTTATTACTTTGATTGCTGAATATCTCGGTGTGGATATAAGTCGGGGGGGGGGGATTATTAGTCGAAGAACCAGAACCCCGCGATACTATAGGTTTAAATGTATACCATGGGGCGAAAGTTTTGAAGAGGCGAAATAACGCCGCAGTACAATACCATGGTAGACATCCACAGGTTGAGAGAAACCAACAGCAAGGTAATGTAGGAGGGGGAAATGAGATGCAAGAAATGCAAAGGTTTATAGCTTCACAGGAGTACGAAAATGCTAGACAGAGAGCATTTGAAGATTGGCAAGTTCATCAGAACCAAATCATAGCTCATTGCCAACATATAGGTAGAAACTATATTCCTACACCAAAACCCATATTCCCTCCCTGGTCTATAGAGATGCAACCACCATATCCTACGTATAACCCTGCCGAAGCATTCTATAGCACCTATGGTTATGCTTGGAACCCCTATTGGTATCAGTAATCCCTAGTCTACTTAGTTTTATTTATTTTGTAATTTGTAATGTTGATACGTTTAGTACTTATGTTAATATTGTAATAGTTTTAATAATTTTCTAACTTTTATTCTTAGATTTTAATAATTTTTGAATGTGGGGTAATATACCAAACTTCAAAAATATGTATATATGTTTGCAGTTTATCTTATGTACACAACAGGGTAAAACAACGCATTTTCAAAGACTGGCATTAAGTTCAGCAAAAGCAACTAATTTTGACGACAAGATGCAAAATATATGTGAAATAACAACAAGACGGAATGAACAAATGATGTGCACCATTTATCATTCAGCAATCAAACGCAAATATGTTTGAAAACTTTGGTAAAATTTAATCATTTTCACACAAATCACCCTCAATAATTTAAATTGTTACTGATTTCTTGCAAATGAGGGCATTGCAAGATCTTAAGTGTGGGAAGGGGTTAAATTCTTTCGGATTGTAAAATTTTTACTTTATACACTTGGTTACCATTAGAAATACTAGTAAAGTAGTAGTTGTATTAGAATCTAGTGCTCTCTGATAATAAAGAACAGCCCTAGTCTTATATACTGACTACCCAATTCTACTAAAATTTTTCAAAATTTTCAATTAAATGAACTCAAAATCATGTTTATACATATTTATGAACGATAAAACTAGGTTTTAACACCGAAATTATTGTTACCTCAGAAAGGACATAAATTGAGAAACAAACCAAAATGTTAAAATTCATTTAAAATGGAATAGAGGACGATAAAAAGGAAAATAAAAGCCAAGTGTGGGAAAATTCTCCAAGTTATTCAAAACATATATCACATATTTTTGTACAAATAACTGAAAATACTTTTGCTTTGGACTAAACTAAAAAGTTTTACCTGATTTATTGTAAAAAAGATGGATCTACACGATGAATCAATTCCATCATTAAAAAGAAGTAAAGTCTTTCGAAAAAGACAAGCGCTTCTTGATTTAGGTCATGAAGTTGTCGTCCAGACCAGCTGTAGGTTGACGAAAAACCTAGAAAAGTCATCACTAAAATCAGCAGGAAATCCACGGACCTCAGCATTAAACAGGGTCGCCAAGTGGTCAGATTTATCCTAACCATGAGAAGGATTTATCTCGTAAAATGGGGGGGCACCATGCAAATTAGCTGGATAAGACTAATGAATCAGATCCCCAGAAAGGATAATCTCCTTAAAAAGATCAAAAATCAGCTTTTAAGCCTGATATTACTCAATCCTTGAGATTGACCTTAAAGATTGAGAATTACAAACTCATGGAATTCAATGATATCTAAACTCGAGCTTGAACGAGAAAATATTTTGATCAAAATTACAAACCGATTTGTTTTCTGAAAACCCTATTTTCAATGCGTTCATTACCATTGAACGTAAAATCCTAGGAATTCACCTGGAATTCATTAGGTCACCTGAACTAAATCGGGTGTCAACCGTAAGAACGGTGGTTGCATAGCATGGTCAAAGACAGGACCTTGTGCCAGACCTAAAAATCATAAGGGTGAGCTTTACTATTGCTCCTACCAAGGATAGTAATTACGTTCGACACATTATAGACCATAATTAAAAGCATGTCAGGGGACATTGCCTTAACAGTTGCTTGTTCAACGCTTTCCTTTACAACCGGACGGTAGTTTACCGAAAGGTAATATACGGGACAAGTAAACTGGACGTGTTGCTTTCCAAATACAAGGTTAGCAAGTGGGTGACACAAAACCATAAGTTTTGAGCTAAAATTTTCAAATCTGAAACCCACCAAACCCATAAAAATATTTTGCAAACACCGGTGAAGGGTTATTCCGGAAAACTTATCTAGGGTAAAAAACTAGATTTAATTTTCAAAAGATCAAATGTTTTCATAAAGATCCAATTTCCTTAATGGATCTAAATTTTTATAGTCATGTGGGACTGTAAACCATATCGTTACTACCATTGTTTATACCGCCGTATAGAAATCACTGATGTACAAAGTGTGAAGAATAAAGAAGTGATTCTAGTATTTCAAGACGATATTGCTTGAGGACAAGCAACGCTCAAGTGTGGGAATATTTGATAATGCTAAAAACGAACATATATTTCATAGCATTATTCCTCAAGAAAGACAAGCTTTTAGTTGCAATTGTTCTATTTACAAGTGATATTCGTTTAAATAATAAAAGGTGAAGACAAAAGACAGATTTGACGAATTGAAGACGCAAACGACCAAAAAGCTCAAAAGTACAAAATACAATCAAAGAGGTTTCAATTATTGATAAGAAACGTCTCGAAATTACAAGAGTACAAGATTCAAAACGCAAAGTACAAGATATTAAATTGTACGCAAGGACGTTCGAAAATCCGGAACTGGGACCAGAGTCAACTCTCAACGCTCGACGCAACGGACTAAAAATTACAAGTCAACTATGCACATAAATATAATATAATATTTAAATAATTCTTATAATTATTTATATATTATAATAAATAATAAAAATCCGTCGGCAAGAAAGACTCCAAAGTTTGTGAGCTGTAATTTCAAACTCCGCGACTCGCGGAGTTTGAAGGCAAAAAATGTCGCGAGTCGCGGAGCCCCAATTTCTGAAACTCCCTATAAAGCCAACCGAATTCTGATCATTTTTCATCAATATATCTATCTCTCTCTCAATATATATCGTAATATATATATATATATATATATATATATATATATATATATATATATATATATATATATATATATATATATATATATATATATATTATAATTTTAATTTTAATTTTAATTTTAATTCTAATAATAAGGGTATGTTAGCGAATATTGTAAGGGTATAAGTTGAAATTCTGTCCGTGTAACGCTACGCTATTTTTAATCATTGTAAGTTATGTTCAACCTTTTTACATTAATGTCTCGTAGCTAAGTTATTATTATGCTTATTTAATCCGAAGTAATCATGATGTTGGGCTAATTATTAAAATTGGGTAATTGGACTTTGTACCATAATTGGGGTTTGGACAAAAGAACGACACTTGTGGAAATTAGACTATGGGCTATTAATGGGCTTTATATTTGTTTAACTAAATGATAGTTTGTTAATGTTAATATAAAGATTTACAATTGGGCGTCCCTATAAATTACCATATACACTCGATCGGACACGATGGGCGGGGTATTTATATGTACGAATAATCGTTCATTTAACCGGACACGGGAATGGATTAATAGCCACTAGAATAATTAAAACAGGGGTGAAATTATGTACAAGGACACTTGGTATAATTGATAACAAAATATTAAAACCTTGGGTTACACTCAGTCGACATCCTGGTGTAATTATTAAACAAAGTATTAAAATCTTGTTACAGTTTAAGTCCCCAATTAGTTGGAATATTTAACTTCGGGTATAAGGATAATTTGACGAGGATACTCGTACTTTATATTTATGACTGATGGACTGTTATGGACAAAAACCAGACGGACATATTAAATAATCCAGGACAAAGGACAATTAACCCATGGGCATAAAACTAAAATCAACACGTCAAACATCATGATTACGGAAGTTTAAATAAGCATAATTCTTTTATTTCATATTTAATTTCCTTTATGTTATATTTAATTGCACTTCTAATTATCGCATTTTTATTGTTATTGTATTTAATTGCACTTTTAATTATCGTACTTTTTAATTATCGCAAGTTTATTTTATCGCACTTTTATTATTCGCAATTTCATTATCGTTATTTACTTTACGCTTTAATTTAAGTATTGTATTTATTTTTAATATTTTACATTTGGTTTTAACTGCGACTAAAGTTTTAAAATCGACAAACCGGTCATTAAACGGTAAAAACCCCCTTTATAATAATAATATTACTTATATATATATTTGTATTTTTATAAAAGTAAACTAATATAGCGTTAAGCTTTGTTTAAAGATTTCCCTGTGGAACGAACCGGACTTACTAAAAACTACACTACTGTACGATTAGGTACACTGCCTATAAGTGTTGTAGCAAGGTTTAAGTATATCCATTCTCTAAATAAATAAATATCTTGTGTAAAATTGTATCATATTTAATAGTATTTCCTGCTAAAATTAATAGCTATTTTATATACACCTCGCACGACATCATTGAGCTTCGACCCATCTGGAGACGTAATCTACTGCTACGAGAACATATTCTTTCCCGTTAGACTTTGGAAATGGGCCCATGAAGTCTAATCCCCATATATCGAAGATCTCGTAAGCTTGGATATTAGTCCGAGGCATCTCGTTCTTCATAGAGATATTGCCTTGCCTTTGGCATGCGTCGCAACGCTTTACAAGCTCTTGCGCATCTCGAAATATAGATGGCCAGTAGAATCCTGATTCGTAGACTTTCCTCGCGGTTAAGTTTGCTCCATGATGACCTCCAGTGGGTCCATGGTGACATTGGTGAAGAATCCCTGCTGCTTGCTTTTCATCTATGCACCTCCTGATTATCTGATCAGGGCAAATTCTAAACAGGTAAGGATCTTCCCAGTAGTAGTACTTGGCATCCCTGAAGAACTTTCTTCTTCGGGAGGTACTCATACCCTTTTGTACTACTCTGGCAACTAGGTAGTTGGCCATGTCGGCATACCAAGGAGTGTCAGTAAATTGTGATCCTATGTGAGTTTGTCCTAAACTCATAAGCTGTTCTTCCGGAAATTTATCTCTAATATCTTGTTCTGTAAGTTTTTCCATCGTTGGGTTCTCCAAACGACTAAGATGATCTGCTGCGACATTCTCTGCTCCTTTCTTGTCCTTAATCTCGATGTCGAATTCTTGAAGGAGTAAGATCCATCATAGGAGTCATGGCTTTGCGTCTTGCTTTGTGAATAAATATTTGAGGGCTGAATGATCCGTATAGACTGTAGTCTTGGACAGAATAAGATAGGAACGAAATTTATCGAAGGAAAATACTACGGCTAGCAGCTCCTTCTCCATGGTAGTGTAATTCTCATGAGCTCCGGTTAAGGTTTTGCTTGCGTAATAGATTGGATGAAAGTGTTTATCTACCCGTTGTCCAAGCACTGATCCAACTGCAAAATCGCTCGCATCACACATGATCTCAAAGGGTAGACTCTAGTCAGGAGCTATCATGATCAGTGCATGTGTTAACTGCTCTTTCAGATAGTTGAATGCTTTTCGACATTCTTCATCGAAGACAAACGGGACTTCCTTTCCTAGGAGATGAGTGAGAGGTCGTGTGACCTTTGAAAAATCCTTACTGAAACGTCGGTAGAAACCAGTGTGTCCTAGGGAACTCCTTACCGCTCTTACCGTGGTAGGCTCTGGAAGTTTAGTGATGGTCTCAATCTTAGCCTTATCAACTTCTATTCCTGCTTTAGAGATCTTATGTCCTAGAACTATCCCTTCTTTTACAATGAAGTGACATTTTTCCCAAATTAGAACTAAATTTGACTCTTCACACCGGGTGAGCATCTTTTCAAGGTTTGAAAAACATGAATCAAAGGTACTACCAAAGACCGAGAAGTTGTCCATGAAGACTTCCATACAACGCTCAATCATATCGTGGAATATTGCTACCATGCATCGCTGAAATGTAGCTGGTGCATTGCATAACCCAAAGGGCATGCGTCGATAGGCAAATGTTCCATAAGAACAGGTAAAGGTTGTTTTCTCTTGGTCCTTTGGATCGAGGGGAATTTGAAAGTAGCCGGAAAAACCGTCTAGGAAACAGTAGTACTCATTTCCTGATAGACGTTCCAATATTTGATCAATGAAAGGTAATGGAAAATGATCCTTCCGGGTTGCATCGTTTAATTTACGATAGTCTATGCAAACCCTCCAACCGGTGACTTCCCGAGTAGGAATAAGCTCATTATTCTCATTTTGAATTACGGTCGTCCCTCCCTTTTTGGGTACCACTTGAACAGGACTGACCCATGGTGAATCAGAGATTGGATAGATCAGACCGGCGTCCAGAAGTTTGATTACTTCTTTCTTGACGACTTCTTGAATCATAAGGTTGACCCTTCTTTGCCTCTGAACTGATGGTTTGAAATCGTCTTCCATGAAGATCTTGTGGGTGCAATAGTTGGGGCTGATCCCTTTGATGTCAGAGATCTTCCAAGCAATTGCCTTCTTATGTGATTTCAAAACTTGAATCAATTTCGCCTTCTCTTGTGGCACGAGGTCTTTCGATATGATAACAGGGAGTTGCGATTCTCCTTCTAAGAATGCATACTCCAGATTGTCGGGTAACTTCTTCAATTCCAATTCTGGAGGCTCCTCGATAGATGGCTTCATCCTAGCTATCTCCTTACGGTCTAATGAGTCGTACTTCTCCTGGAATTCTGATTCTTTAGCAGTGGTTACTGATGCTATCTGTTCTTCATTTTTAGAAATTGTCCTTCTTAATGCTTCTTCTTCAGAAACTTCTTCTTTAGTTTCGAAGGTAGGTTCGGGGAATTCCTCATAGTCTTCCCTTGACTGGGGTCCCTGATATACCGGAATGAAATCTGTTTCTTCATTCGGTCTTCTCCTTAATAGAGGTAAAGTAATGCCTTGTCTCAGCGGTGCTATTTGAATAGTGTTACCAAGAAAGTTACTTTCAAAGTTACTAAGGTCTATGGCTGAATGGTTATCAAGATTTCCTTCAAGAAGTGTAAAGAACAGATCCTTAGAAATTTGATCTTGACTGCAAATAGCCATAGTCTCTTCCAGGTACTCGTTGATGAGTTCTTGGAAAGAATCAGAGAGATTCACATCCTCTTCGTTAGGATGGTTTATGTGGCGATCAACATTGAATGTGATTTCTTCTCCTCCAACCCTTAACTTTAGAGATTTCTCGTGAACGTCAATTACGGCCTTGGCAGTATTCATGAATGGTCTGCCAAGAATGAGTGGGACCTTCGTGTCTTCCTCAATATCCATAATGACGAAATCAACGGGAAACGCGAACTTATCCACTCTAACTAGGAAATCTTCAGCTATTCGCCTAGGAATTTTAACTGATCTATTCGCGAGTTGGATAGTCATTCTGGTTGGCCTTAAGTCATTTAATCCTAGCTTCTTGAATAATGAATAGGGCATTAGGTTTACACTGGCTCCTAAGTCTGCTAACGCATTGGTAATTTGGACATCTTGCAGGTAGCAAGGTACCGTAAATCTTCCTATATCTCCTAACTTAGGGGGGATTCCATGCTGTAACACTAACAAGCATTCTTCACTTAAGGGAAAGCTAACTATCTCTCTTAATCTCTCTTTGTTTGAAAGCAGTTCTTTGAAAAATTTAGCACAGTTTGGCATTTCTACTAAAGCATCTACTAGACGTACATTCAAATGTAAATCCTTAATAATATCCCAATACTTAGCAAATTGTGCTTCTTGTTTTTCCTTCCTAAGCCTACCTGGGAAAGGTATGCGGGCGCACGGAATAATTTCCGGGGCCTTAGGAGAGATAGGTTCCGGTAGATTGACGACTGGGTCAATTGGCACAGGTTTCTTGGAAAAATCTTGTATGGGTATATTAACAGTTGTTCCTTTTCCTCCTCTAGTAATTACTAGGGCATCAAACTCACTACACTCTATATCAATTTTAGTGGTTAAGCGTTTAAGTGAAAGCTGAAAATTTGTGATTAATTCTTCAAAAGTCTTTATCAAAATGTCGAACTCGTTCTGGCATTCTATGACTTGAAGGTTTATCATATATTGCTTTTTCATAAATTCAGCTAAAACTTCCTTAGAGTGGAGAGTAGGTTTTCGCAATGGAAAAATTATATTATAATCCGAGCTATTTTGCTGTTTGTGTGCCCATCTAGGGTAAGGATACCTTAGATTGGTTCTAGTAGCATCGGAGTTTTTAGGAATTTGTAAACTTTGAAGAGTGAGGGTGAGATCTTGTAACCTGGTTTCCAGCATTTTTACCGTATGAGCGAAGACATCATCCTTCTCAGCAGCTTTATTATTCCAGTCTTCCTGTTGTGCAGCTATCGTGTCCAAGAGATCCCATGCTTCATCTGCTGTTCGAGACATGAAGTTGCCTTGCGAGGCCATGTCTAGGAGAGACTTATCATCCTTGGTCAAACCATTGTAAAGCGTACAGATTATGTCTGCCTGACTTAACGAATGATTCGGACATCTTTTAAGCATCATCTTTACTCTATTCCATGCTAGACACAATGACTCATTTTTTTTTGAGAAAAGTTTGTGATGTCATTTCCTAAACACGTTTGCAGGGAGGGTGGATAAAATATGTTTAGAAATTTAGTGGCTAAATCCTCCCATGTATGAATTGAATTCGGATTAAGTGCGTCAAACCATGCTGAAGCGTGTTTAGAAAGTGAATATTGAAAAAGATGAAGTTTTAAAATGTTTTTCTCGTTTGATTCCTTCTTAAAAGAGTCAACCAGACAGATAAATTTGTTTATATGAAAGTTAGGATCGTCAGTCGGTAATCCTTGAAATTTACAGATCATACTGACTAGTTTAATCATGTGCGAACTGATTTCAGGAATCCCTTCGGTTCCTAAGGTGATTGGTCCTCCTCTTTCCTCTAAGCATGACTTATGCATAGAAGCAAGGGTGTCTTGTTGTTCCATTTTTTGATTTTTCTGTTAATAAAAAGACTTAAAAGTAACTTGTAGAAAATATTAATTTTACTAAAAGGATCGATAATTTAATAAAAATAATTATTCTTGAAATTCGGTCGCTAACCAGATCGGATATCTCAACTGATAGGACTTCTCATAGATTACTTGTATCTAGGTGGCCAGGCCGACTACGGAGAGGCAGGATCCTTTTGGTTCCAATATAATTGGAGACTGTTCGGAAAATCCAATAACCAAGTCCGTGTATAATTGTCTTTCTTAGACACCACCAAACAATACTTTGTCTGTTTAAAAATCTTTCTCGATTAAAATATTCGATCCCCGGCAGCGGCGCCAAGAGAAACAGTGATGTGCCACTAACGGACAGTTTTATTTCTGCGGTGTCGTTAGGTCGCAAGGTGTCCGATTCGGTAGCACACAGTGTCTTCGTTTATTTATATTTTGCGGGGCCTAAATTTACTTTTACTTTCTAAGGTATAGAAGGTGTAAGTTAACCTAGTGTCGAATTTTATGCTGATTAACGAATTGAAGATCAAGGGGATAATTGTCTTTTAGCTAAATTACCTAGATAAAGATAATAGTTGATTTTAGCTAAAGGTCCTAAATGCAGAAAAGTAAATAAAGCGGAAGGATATCCGGAATATGCAGATCAGGGAAATGTTGACCAAGATATCAGTATTGGGTTAGGGAAAGGTAATTATGCTTATGTTAAGGCTATGCTTGGATTGATGTTGATCTGGTTGGATGAGCCAATTACACAGACCTACTTATCTCTGAACTCTCGGAGTTCTCTTTGAGTAGTGAGAAGTATGTCACTTGGTCTTATAATTGAAGTGTAACAATACCTCAGAGGTTATCCTCAGTAAAGTACTAGGTTTATTAGTAAGTTAAGCTCTAATCCTATCCCTCGTTATCAGTTTAGATAACTGAATAACAACGTGCCGTGTTGATTGAACACTGATCACAAACGGAAGGAGTCCGTCGGTTTAAGTTGGCAAAACCTTAAATGGAAACTAACAACCATTACATCATACTAGTGAGATCACAACAAATCAAACATTATACAGCATTACAATTAATATACTGATAGTAAAGCAGATAGAAACCTAATAAGTACCTAAACAGTTGATATGACTAAGACCTAGGGCAACAATCAGACAAGAACATGCAATAGGCTTGGGTCATACAGTAAAGGCACTAACTAGATCTTAACAGCTCCTAGGAAGTCTCTTCGGAACAGTCATTAGACATACTAGGTCATTCATGTCTCAATTCCTAGGTTCCGTGTCCTAAAAGTACATTAAATGCCTCTCGGGAACTCCGGCCATACCGAGTTCATAGAATCTTCAGATACAGTATAACCAGGGGTCTTAATCCTATGAAGTAGCTAATTTCATATAGGTGGACAAGTCCTGATCACAACCTAAGTTGGTCAATCCTTAAGATGCTAGCATACAAATCTATCAGATTTTCTAGTTCAGCATTATAACAGTAATCGTACTATATTAACATAATTACGCTAACCCAAACTTCTATCATGGTAACATACAGATAAATTAAGCTATCATGGCAATATCGGAATGCATTATTAAACAAAAAAGATAAGAATACATGTTTAATACAAAAGACAAGCGTTTCGGATAAAAACCTGAAAAGGCCGAACTAATCTGCCCGGGATCGCAGGGACTCACCGGGATATCCTCCGGAAAATAAAAGCTAAGCTAACTATTGCTAAAAACCAACTAAAATATTGAAAATGTAAATTGAATTGCAAGTTGAGTGTGTCTTGGAATGAATGGAGAAAGGCCCTTAAATAGATTTGAAATTCTGCCAAATACGCCTGGCAGGGCGTATGGCAAGGCGTATGGCAGGGCGTATGGCAGGGCGTATTTGGCAGGCCGTATGCAAAGCAGGCCGTATGGTGAAGGCACTTAGTGGGGCGTATCTGGTAGGGCGTATCCATACTGGCAGGCCGTATGGCAAGCCGTATTTGGCACTGACCAGCCTTGATTCCCTGGATCGTTACTTGATTTCTTGTCTTTCACCGTTTTCGCTCTAGAATCTTCGTTTTAGCTCCGTTTTACTTGATTATTTTTGCATCGCCTATGTAATTACTTAATCTACAAAATCAACCGACAAAGCGATTATTTTTGCGATAAAGTTTGGAACTTTATGGGTTTTAGGACCCAATTTCGGAGGTAAAAACGTGACTTTTTGGCCGATATCAAATACCCCACACTTAGCTTTGCTTGTCCTCAAGCAAATAGTGAGAATATAAGGATCTTTCTAATAGATTCTCCCTCACCTATCCTCAGATCTTTTATTAAGCCTTCATCAGAAGTCGTCATATCTTTCGAAAGTATTAGAAAAAGTTTCGAACTTCGATGGTTTTAGTCGCTAGGTTTCAATCGCGTCCATAGTGAAAATGGCATACTTTCCAACTCTTAGATGTAGAGTATACATGACCAGGCTTCTTACTAGCGGATCACTCATATCACTCAAGTGTTTAGGGTGCCCTATTTTAGTTGTATTATCGCTCAGAAGCCAGTCTTGTAACGGTTCTCATCATAGGCTTGGTAAAACATTGATATCTCCACCGGTTAAGTAAGGACGGCACTGATCTTCTTCCTAGGCATTCTTTCAAGAGGAAGACGAGTTATAGGGTTTGGAAATTTTATTGATAGGTGAAAGGTATCTAGATCTTTTGATTTTTGAGAGAATTGATAGATTTTGATTCTTCAGAGTATCCTTTTTGGATAAATAACGGCTTAAGTTCCGTAAGAGTTTTCCTTGGAAGATGCGGATTTTGCTACGACTTTGTCTAGAATTTTCTCGGGTCCTCCGGTGATTCTCCTCTGGGTAACTTCTCGGGTTTTCTTGCCTTTATTAGAGACTTTGCTCTTTTATTCATCATCATTTTTTTTTGGTATCGGACCCTTTCTTCATAACTTTTGTCTTTCGTTCCTGTTGCCCAGAGAGGAAGTGATATTTCACCGAAAATAGGTTTTTTACCTATCAAAAACAATCAGGGGTTCAGAATCTTTTCAACAAGTGCTTTTGAAGCGAATTTTTATCGATCTATCTCTTCGTTAATCTCTGGATCTTTTTGATAAATGGAAAGGGAATGAAGGTGAATGGGTAGTGTATTTTGGAAGTGAATTTGAGGTGAATATTTCTGATTCATCAACTCTTTGTGTGAGTTGGTCGGGTTTAAATTGCGTGGAGTGAAAACGGAAATGGATGGCTCTTTGTCTTCTCTATTCAGAATGATTTCAGAAGGAGTATCGCACCTACACCACGTATGGTGCTTACTAACCATTGGCCTCAAAACAAATGTGAGAACCAAGTTCTAACTTAAACCGTACACCGGCACGCTCATCAATTAAATTGACAAAGTACTGTAGATTTGATGAATCGTACAGATAATTTAGGTCCAAAAGTCCTCACTTTTTAGGTGTAGGGGTCGTGCTTGGTCATTCGTGGCCTTTAACATATTTTGTCGAAAGAAATCTTTTGACGTAAACCATGAGTTTTTAGCTTAA
The DNA here is from genome assembly GCF_046630445.1 of Rutidosis leptorrhynchoides. Taxonomy (NCBI): domain Eukaryota; kingdom Viridiplantae; phylum Streptophyta; class Magnoliopsida; order Asterales; family Asteraceae; genus Rutidosis; species Rutidosis leptorrhynchoides. The sequence goes on along the minus strand of NC_092333.1, from coordinate 238,272,700 downwards.
TCGTTCCGTTCTAGTAAATATTTCTAAAACTAATTTCTAGCAATTTTTATAGAATCTTTAGGGTAAAACGAGGTAAGAATTTTTTCAAAATTACCTATATATTCCTTGCTAGTTACTTTAAGACAAAAGAATTTTTCAAAACTTTGGCGTTTTCACGGTTACTTGTCGTTAAACTTTTACCCAGTACCTCACACTTAGAGGAACATTATCCCTAATGTTCTCTGAAATAGAATATTTTCTATTTAATAAATTAAGGACAGTGCCTCTAGAATCTCTGAGTTTGGTGCGGGGATGACCCCACACTTAGAGATTTTAGTGCACGATAATTGAAAGAGATTTAAGGAAAGATTACTTCCCTACGGTTGTGCTTTCTACGGTCAGGGTCTCCTAATGCTGGAAAGAACCAGTCTCTTGATAAAATTCTGCATGAAGAACAAAAGAGAAAGGCAGCATTTCCACTATATATAACTTTTTCATACAATGCTTTAAAAAGATAAAATTAAAAATTAAATAAAGTAAAGTAGTCAACGGAATACTATCCTGGCCAATGTGCTGAGCGGTGTATGTGAAATATCCAAAGAGATCATCATCATCCTCAAGGGTCGGTAAATACTCTAATGGTTGCCCTACATCCAGTGCGGGGCTTAGAAGCGTGTCTAGACAAAGGTCCGATGGCAACTCCAGATGTGATAAGCTCGGAAATGGCTCTTCCTAGGGGATGTTCCCGGTAATCTCAAAAACCTGAGCCATGGGTGGTGTAACTAGAGAGGGGGGGGGGGGGTGAATAGTTACTTAATATGTTTTTACCAATTTTTTGATTGATCACCAAATTCGATTTTACTTTGATCAACCAACTCAACTCAAACTTGATGTGTGTAGTGTATATGTTCAATTGATAAATGAAGTAATATAAAGAATATAGATACAAGGATTTATAGTGGTTCGAGTGGATGTTAACTAATCTACCTTAATCCACTCCCCGATTACACTAATCGGGATTTGTTGCTTCAGTAAGCACTTTTCTCCAAACCCGGTGGAGATCCGATTTACAAGTCTTCAATCTTCTTTAGTAGACAACAAACCTAATCTTTCTATCGCTTTGAAAGATCAACTCCAACCTAGATCAACTTGTCTTCACCTTGGACAAGTATTATTATCCAAATAAGATTAATCGACTTTCTAAGTCCCTTTAAGGAAGTAGATCACTAAGCTAGCCTATGCTTCCACTAATTAAAGTTACAAGACTTATACACTCTGCAATGACGATCCTAACATAATACTAGGACACACATTACATTAAGTAAACTCAAAAAATAAATGATTTTGATTAGTAAGTTTACAATAACCCAACTCTATATCTATAAGATCATAGAATCTTCTCTTGCTTGATCACATTTTAGTAGTAGTTAATGCACTTGTGATCACTGGAGATAAGCCTTTGAAATGTGCAAGCGGGTCAGCTTCAAATGCTCTTAAATGTTTGCCTTTTATAGTAGGATTCAAAAAATAGCCGTTGACACACGGCTGCCTGCACGGTCGACCGTGGTGCGACCGTGCGTGCTCCAGTCTAAAATTGGTATCTGTTGTATAGCTGTTTGACTCAGATTTTAACACCACATTTTGGCACCTTTACTCCTTCTAGCACCTGCAAAAGAAACCAAACATCCTATACAAGTACTATATGCATTAAGTGTGTGAGATTTGTTCTTATTGCATGAAAGTGACTAATCATTCCAAAAGTGGCAAACCCAACATTCTTGGAGAAGTGTCTTGATTGATATTTAGGGAAATTTCAGTTTGGTCAAGACTTAGTTAGTCACATTAATGCTCTTGGTTCAATTCTAAAGGCTAGTCAGTATATCATTAACTTCCTTGTTCCAATTAATCACAAGTCATGTTTCATTTTAGTTTAGTTAGGGATTAATTGAATAATGTCTCTATAAGATAATCATGAAGTATGTAGAGACATTAAGGTTAAGTTATTCTTGAACAAGCAATCACACTTAGTTACTTAGACTAGAACAAATAAACAATTGACTATAGTTTCATTATGAACCATTTTACACTTAATCTATTGGAGTACGTTAGTTACTTGAATCCTAACTAATGAGCACATGGCAAACATATTAATCAAGTTGACAAGTTTATGAGTATTAAGCATTATTAGCAAGTAGCAAGTAATACTCACATAGCAAGAAATAGTTATTCTAGGATCAATCATATAGATACTTGTACAACTTATAATTCAAGCACTTAATAAGTTTAATGTGCAATATAACACATTACATGATTAATGTGTAAGCACACATTAATGTCCAACACATGCACAAGGGAAGAGAAATCTCTAGTTGGGTCTTGATGACCATCCTAAATGTATCTAAGTGTGTTTTAGGATTACAAGTCATTTCTAGTTTAACCTTGAGAGCATTGTTCTTCATTTAGCCTTAATTAATCACTAATTCATTTCTAATAGCAATTATTGTTCTAGTGATATTGGCTTAAGTGTGTTGGTACTTGATGATCATACTAAGGATATCTAGATAAGAATTAAGATAACAAGTTGTTGGTTAACACTTATGTGTTATGCCTAATCTTGGTTAATTTGTCATTAAGATGTCATTGGGCGTAATTAATCACAATTAGTGTTTTTATGACCAAAACTCAATTGAGTATGGAGAAGGAATCTATTCTAAGTATGTTGAGAAAGGTTTCATGAATTATAGATGTCGGGAACTAGTCAAACTTTATTTGGTCAAAAACGGTGACAGAAGAAACTGCGATCGCACTGCGGTTGATCGTGGTGGTGACCGTGCAACTTGTTTTCACAAAACTGCATTGCAATTCAGTTTGGGGTTTCACGGTTGACTATGCGGTCGACCGTACCTCGATCGTGTGTTTACCTGAACTTTTAATTTCATTCTTTAACCTATGTTTGACTTGGTCGTTTGCAAGATAAAGTATGGATTAATGACCTTGCATGTTTTATGTTAAGATGTCATTCATCACTTATGCGTATGTGTGTGTCATCATCAAAACATATTCTTTGGTTAATTATACTTTGGTTAACCATACTTAAGTTTATCGTTTAGTGTATTAACCTACATTCAACCAACATTATCCCCCTTTTTGATGATGACAAACATACAAGTGATGAGGGACATTTTGCTATAAATACGTAAGTGTTAACAATCACTTGTATCCTTCTTTCTCCCCCTTTTGTCGAAGAAAAAAGGTTAGCTCCCCCTAGAACTAAGCTTGCCCTTAGAACAAAACTCCCCCTTAAATTGTGCACATTGGAAAAACATATATTAAAACATAACAAGCAAGCATTTTATTCAAAGCAATCATGAAACATAGTAATGCATATATGAAAATATGCATGGAGGGTACAACAATTGAAAGCAGCTCTATTAAGCATGGGTGTTGATGCATTTGGTTCCTGAGGGAAATGTGAGGTTCAGTGCGTTGAGATGCTTAAACAGAAGCGTCAAGCGACGACCATAAGGATAGGATTGTGAAGGATCTTGTTTAAGATCTTGCATCCTAGAAGCCATTATGTAGGCAAGATTTACTTGTATGGACTTGGTTAAGCACCACATGAGTCCAAGTTCAGTCATGGAAACTTTATCATCTTTTTCTTTTCTGAAGAAGATGTTGTGACTTATGATCATTTTACATGTTCCATACTATGGTCGAATGTCATTGTCAAAAACTCCTTCTTGACAGAGAGTACTTAGTTTTAGTTCTGGACCAATGAAGAGTGAGGTTAGTGCTCTTCTTGGAATGAACTTTGGAAGGAGTTGTATATGATTCTTTGTATCATAGAACTCAGCTCCTTTTGTGGGCACTCTAAGGATGTAGCCAAATCGCTTAAGTGTCATCACGTGGTCTTGATCAAGAAGAGTGAATTTTACCCTTCGGTTAGAGGTAAATTCAAACTATGAATAGAATTGCTTGACAAGTGAAGGAAATGTGTAGGTTTTAAGTGAAAGAAATGATCCCCATCCAGTTTTATCAAACTCACTTTGAAGAGTAGGATAGTCATAGAACACTTCATGTTCTTCTTGGATGTGTCTTGAATCATCTTGAGAGTTCTTCTTTTCATTACATGGAAGTTTGTTGTGAACTTTTATCATTTTGAGATTTGAGTGATGTTTGGAATTTGAGAAGATAAAGGGTTTTAGAGAGCTCATTGTTTTGAGGTGCAAGAAGTTCTTTGATAATTCTCAATTTAAAGAATCTCGAGTAGAGGATTTTCATCCATTTTGAGTAATTGTTTTGTTCAAGAATTTTAAAGATGAGTTAAATTTGATTGCTTTTGGATATTGTTTGTAAGTTAGTGGTATTGATTTGCTATTGGTGTGTATTTAATGAACCTTGAATGAATTGCAGTCAATCTGCGGTCACTGTCACGGTCAGCCGTGTCTGTGACCGCATGTTATCTGCAATACATTTTAGCTATTTAATCTTTCATATTTTTGAGTACGATTAAGGCATTACAATATTCAAATGCGTTATGTCTACATTCAACCATAGCATAATTGTCTCACTCATTCCTTACCACAATTATCCTTCTTCAAGGAATTCTTAGAGTGATTCACTTGAATTCTCATCCTCAGTGTCGCTTGCCTTGCAGGTCAACTTCTTTATTACCCCTTTCATCATCTTCACAATTTTTGACTCCTTTTTGAGATTCTTAATTTGCTCCTTATAGATTTTGTCCAACTTTCCCATTATCTTACATCCTTGAACTTGTTCATTAGCTTCTTTGTCTTCATTGTCAGGTATCACACTATTTTCTCTACTGGTCCCTGCTTCACCAGACGTCCTTTTTCATTTTTGGGTGGTTACTTCTGAGGTTTTTGGTCCTTTGAATATGGAAAGTGTAGGTTGATGAAAGTTATCACTTGTGACACCAAAATAATCAAACACTTTATTGAGATGTAGTCCATAGGGTAATGCACGAGTGGTTTTCGTAACAGTTCCGTTCATCTTTAATGGCATGAGATATGCCATGTTTACTTCGATGTCATTTTCTAGGCACCACATCAGAGAAAATTGAGTGGCATGGACATTTGCGTGATTACCAGATTTGCAATAAATGTTGTGGATGATGATTTTGTTCCAAGTGTCATATTCATGGCGAAGGTGTTTCCCTTGTACACCAGACTTCTCAATTTCAGCTCTTGGAGCATCATTTTTGCATAGTGTATCGATTAGAGGAGTTTTGTCTGAAATGAAGTTAGGAAGATTCGAAAGATCATGTTGCCTGTTGTAGAACTTTTCTCCCTCAGTGGAAACATCCAACATGATCCCGAAATCCTTGAGTGAATAATGATAATTAATGCCCAGAAGATTGAAGAATACTTCATCATTCACAAAATTAAAATTAGCGTAAAATTCTCGAATGAGTGAGGGATGGATCGGACCTTTTAGAGTGAGAAAGGATTTCCATTTGAGGTTTTCAACTACCTTACAAGTTCAGGCATTTCAGTGTGAGTAACTCTTCTTCCTTCGGCAATTTTTCTGCCTGACAGAAATTCAATGTTGTAGGCAATTCTCTCTTTAAGATCAGATGGTGGATCATATGAGTCTTTTCTTTTTGCTACAACGGTCTTGCCTTTTCCTCTTGCCATTTTCTACATAATGATTCTTCAGATTAGTTCAATGTGTATAATTTCAATTGTAGGCAACACGTTTTGCAAACTTTAATTATCATCAATACTTAGACGTTTTGATGTTAATGTTCTTCACATTTTCACTCTTCATTAGTGTCAATGAGTTTGCAACTAGATTAAGATTTTCACAAAGTTCATATGTGTTCTAGACTTTTGAAATCATCATCAACACATGTTTTGACATTCAACATTATTACACTCAATTAGCAACAATGTCATTCATATCATATGAACAATGCTTCTATGAAAATCTAACCTAGATGTATAATGAACCATAGAATTATCCAAAGTTAAATCAATGCATACAATAATCATTACTACAATCATTTCTAAATTGTTCTTCAAGAAAAATTTCAATTGTTTACATCAATTTAGGTTTTGATTCATTCTAGTTAGGGTTTCTTCATAACCCCAATTCATCATACAAACACAATTGAATGTTAGGAAAGTAAGAATTAATCATACCGAAAGTAGGAATTGAAATTGAGGGAATGAGCGTTCTTCTCCGTGCGCTCGATCTCCTCAGCCGTGTGTAGGTGTGTGTGTTTTGAAGTGGGTTGAAAAGAAATAAAAGTGAGGGTTTAATTTAATTTAAAACAGAATCAGACCACGCACGGTCGAAGCACGGTCGACCGTGGTGTTAGCCGTGTAGATATTTTTCCACGCACAGGATATGAGTCTGTGGTCGAGTATACGGTCAGCCGTGGTGCTGCCGTGGATCCTTCTGATCACTCGTTTCTTCACTTCTTCTTTCTTCGAACGTATTTTGATGATTCTTAGGTTCTATAGAATACTTGAGGACAAGTTTTCTTTTCCTAATATTGAATGATTACATTCTCTCGATGTTTAATCATCAATGACACGTAATATACTATATCTATATGTATATATATTTATATTCAATCACACATTGTATACACAAAACACATAAATCTAGTATTTAGCATGCAATACATGTTTTCACATAAACACACAATCCTAAGGCAAGTAAGCTTCCTACACTTGATCTTTTAAAATCATTTTTCAAAAACAATTTGCATTTGAAAGAAAAACCTTTCATTTATACAAAGTCTTTTGAGAAGGTTATTCTCATTAGCATTTTGATCATTGATTTTAATTGATTTTAAGATTACCCAATCCTTGACTTATCCCTACCATGGAATTGCTAGCTTGGTCCATTTTTCCCATGTTTTCAATTTTCCTAATAATAGACAATGGACTTTGGTTACAAGATTTGTGTTTGCTAGAGTCGTGACATACATTCATTTCATGTTTACCTCTTGATGAATCACAAATAGTTATCCTTTCAAGTTTTCTTTTCAAAGAGTTATTTTCATCAATTAAAACTTTGTTAAGTTGTCTAACTTTGTGTAATTCTTTCTCCAAAAGTTTTACTTTGTCACGACTGCTATCATATACAAATTTAATAGTCTTGTAATCATCTAACAATTCTTCATAATTAGAAGGATAGAGTACATGTACCTCATTGCAATCCATGCTTGAGACATCATCTTCTTTAAATGGAGATTCAACCTCTTCTTCACTTTGACCATCTTGATCCACATCATTCCAAGAACTTATGAGGAAAAAGTCTTCATCTTAATTCAACCCTTTTGCTTGAAAATCACCAACCCTTTCCAAACCCTTCTCTATTCCTTTACCCTTTAAACTCCTAGAGTTTAAATCTTCTTGAGAACATAGTGAGTCCCAACATTCTTTTGCACTTTCACATGAGATTATCTTTAATCTTTCTTCACTAGGAAGAATTCCATGAAGTAGTGAAATTGCATCAAATTGTTTCAAAACACCATTGTTTTGAAAAGTTAACTTCACTAGTCTTGAACTAATTTGTGGTACAAAGTCTCCTACTTTGATTATTCTCCACAAGTAGTAAACCATAGATTTGAGATATGACTCAAATCTTGATTTCCACACATCAATATTCATCTTATCAAAGATTGGTGCTTCTTTCACCAATTCTTCCAAATATCCCATAGTTTGAGTTGATCCGAGAATCGTTGACTCAAGTTTTTGCACAAAACGAATTTTGACGCTTTCGCGATCGTTTTTAGCACAATAATTTGAGCAACTGCTCTGATACCAATTGTAAGTAACTATATGGGGGGGGGGGGTGAATAGATACTTAATACGTTTTTACCAATTTTTCGATTGATCACCAAATTCGATTTTACTTTGATCAACCAACTCAACTCAAACTTGATGTGTGTAGTGTATATGTTCAAATGATAAATGAAGTAATGTAAAGAACATAGACACAAGGATTTATAGTGGTTCGGGTAGATGTTAACTAATCCACCTTAATCCACTCCCCGATTACACTAATTGGGATTTGTTGCTTCACTAAGCACTTTTCTCCAAACCCGATGGAGATCCGATTTACAAGTTTTCAATCTTCTTTAGTAGACAACAAACCTAATCTTTCTATCCCTTTGAAAGATCAACTCCAACCTAGATCAACTTGTCTTCACCTTGGATACGTATTAATCTCCAAATAAGATTAATCAACTTCCTAAGTCCCTTTAAGGAAGTAGATCACTAAGATAGCCTATGCTTCCACTAATTGAAGTTACAAGACTTATACACTTTGCAATGATGATCCTAAAACAATACTAGGACACACATTACATTAAGTAAACTCACAAGATAAATGATTTTGATTAGTAAGTTTACAACAATCCAATTCTATAACTATAAGATCATAGAATCTTCTCTTGCTTGATCACATTTGAGTAATAGTTGATGCACTTGTGATCACTGGAGATAAGCCTTTGAAATGTGCAAGAGGGTCAGCTTTAAATGCTCTTAAATGTTTGCCTTTTATAGTAGGATTCAAAAAATAGCCGTTGACACACAGTTGCCTGCACGGTCGACCGTGGTGCGACCGTGCGTGCTCCAGTCCAAAATTGGTATCCGTTGTATAGCCGTCTGACTCAGATTTGAATACCACATTTTGGCACCTTTACTCCTTCTAGCACCTGCAAAAGAAACCAAACATCCTATACAAGTACTATATGCATTAAGTATGTGAGATTTGGTCTTATTGCATAAAAGTGACTAATCATTCCAAAAGTGGCAAACCCAACATTCTTGGAGAAGTGTCTTGATTGATATTTAGGGAAATTTCAGTTTGGTCAAGACTTAGTTAGTCACATTAATGCTCTTGGTTCAATTCTAAAGTCTAGTCACTATATCATTAATTTCCTAGTTCCAATTAATCACAAGTCATGTTTCATTTGAGTTTAGTTAGGGATTAATCGAATAATGTCTCTATAAGATAATCATGAAGTATGTAGAGACATTAAGGTTAAGTTATTCTTTAACAAGCAATCACACTTAGTTACTTAGACTAGACCAAATAGACAACTGACTATAGTTTCATTGTGAACTATTTTACACTTAATCTATTGGAGTAGGTTAGTTACTTGAATCCTAACTAATGAGGACATGGTAAACATATTAATCAAGTTGACAAGTTTATGAGTATTAAGCATTATTAGCAAGTAGCAAGTAATACTCACATAGCAAGAGATAGTTATTCTAGGATCAATCATATAGATACTTGCACAACTTATAATTTAAGCACTTAATAAGTTTAATGTGCAATATAACACATTACATGATTAATGTGTAAACACACAGTAATGTCCAACACATGCACAAGGGAAGAGCAATCTCTAGTTGGGTCTTGGTGTGACGACCCGGAAATTTTCGACCAAATTTAAACTTAACCTTTATATGTTTCCGACACGATAAGCAGAATTTGTAATGTTGAATCTCAAAAAGTTTGGAACTACATTCATGTAATCAATTACCCTTTGACCGTGTTTGACGATTCACGAACAATTATGTGTATATAGATATGTATATATAATATATAATATTAACTAAAAACATTAACAAAGTATTAGATATATGATACTTTACATGAACGTATTTGTTTCGATATATTTATCGACAGAATTAAGAGATAATATCAAATGATTGAATTATCAGATACATTATGATATGATTACGGGCCAATGTTATGAGGTCCACTGTGATTTAAGAAATCTATTCTTTTTGACAATATTCAGAAAATGGTAAAGTGATTTATAAGTAAGAACAAATGTGTCATTTAACGGGAACTAGACAAGGGTTAGTGGAAATTCCTGTTTAATTTTCAAGGCATGTTTTATAATATTTTCCTCGTGACCTTGATAAGATAACTATGTTAACCTTCATTTTATTTAATATGAAAGTAAGAACGTGGAGTGTAAATAACTTAGATGTTGGATATCGACAAGTTAAGTTACTCGACATTTTTCATTAAGATGATTTCATACGTTTATTTAACCTTTGGACTTTATCCCATGCTTCACCAACAGACTGTAATTTAAAAACTTGAAACCTATTATGAATATATATAATTCTACTTTTCTAAAATGTTTTATGATATAACGATTTAAATTAATATTAAATATATTTATACGCGTATTATACGTACATAGTTTTATACTTTTACTATACTTTAACTTTATCTTTACTTTACTTTTACTTTACTTTAACTTTAATAATTCACTTTAATAATTCACTTTAATAATTCATACTTTAATAATTCACTTTAATAATTCACTTTAATAATTCATACTTTAATAATTCACTTTAATAATTCATACTTTAATAATTCACTTTAATAATTCATACTTTAATAATTCACTTTAATAATTCAAAAACATATTATAAATAGAATTCAGTAGGTTTCATTATTTCATAGAAACTTGAAAATATATTTCTCTAAACTCTCTCAATCGAATTACATATATATATTTACTTAGTATTATTTCAAGATATTATTAGTATACATAAAATACTACGACAGAGTTATATTCAGACGATTTCAAAATAAGTTTTCAAACGGGATAGAGCTAAGGAAATTATGGGTTATAGCTATGGAGGTTATGGGTATTGTTCGAGGGTATTGCTCGTGAGATCAACCTAACGTTTATCATTTTCGTTGCGTCTACGTACTTTCCTGCAATATTGAATCACAATATTGATACGTGAGCATTCATATCTTATCTTTTATATATTAATAGTGTATCCCTGACTAGTGCTCGAGTATATATGATTATGCATGTTTGTATGCTTAGTTTCGTCGTTAAATAGTTTATGATAAATCACGAATTTGATACATATGCTACTGAGATAAGGTATATGATATGCATGTCGTTGGAAAGCTAAAGAAAAATTAATAATTTTTCATTTAGAAATCGTGTGGTTTCGATGAACGGATTAAAAGATATGGTCAACTGAATTATCATTAATTTTAATATTATTATTAAAACGATTATTATAATTGTTATCAGTTGATGTTATTACTAAAATTATCTTTATTACTAAAAATTAATATTTTTATTGAAACTATCATTTTATTATTTTTATCATTATTATTATTATCAATATTATTTTATCAAATAAATATGCGTACAAAGATATTTTACCACACGTAATATAATTACATGTATAATACATACCACTATATTTTTATGATATTAAGTGAATTTTATAAATTTTATTACTTGAGATATATAAAAGTATATTTTTATCATATATGAATTTTAATATAATTTTTATTTATTAATAAATGACTTGTATTATTTAGTATAATAAGATCTGATAAATATATTTAAATATATAAAATGACTATATATAAGTTATATAATAAACATGTATAGATTTTGGAAGTCATTTTGGGTCAAGTTGACTTTTGTTGACTTTTGCATGTCGGTCTCGAGCATTAGGATTGTGATACACTACGACTTGACCTAAATTGTTAGAAAGATATTGACCAACATATAAATATATATACTTAATATAGGTTCGTGAATCCGAGACAAACCCTGCACTTGTTCAGTGCCGTCATATACATAATTGCTACGAAATACAGTATTGTGAGTTTCATTACTCCCTTTTTATATATATTTTTGGGCTGAGAATACATGCACTGTTTTATAACTGTTTTACGAAATGGACACAAGTACTAAAAACATATTCTACGTTGAGTTGTACCACTTTGCATATTTTTCCCTAATAGCTTGGTAACTACCATTTACATGCGGTATTGTAAACGCGAATCCTGTTGATAGATCTATCGGGCCTGACAACCCCAACCGGACTGGACGCCCAGTATTCAACGGTTGCACAGTACTTCGTTTCAGTGACTACACTTGGTACAGTGTAGTGAGATTTCATAATAAAGGGAATATGCGACGTTGATTAAATGTTAAGTATGGTTACCAAGTGCTCAACCACTTAGAATATTTTTATTAAAACGTTTATGTATATGAAATCTTGTGGTCTATTACTATTACGGAAATGATTGATTATGATAAACTAATGAACTCACCAACCTTTTGGTTGACACTTTAAAGCATGTTTATTCTCAGGTATTAAAGAAATCTTCCGCTGTGCATTAGCTCACTTTAAGGATATTACTTGGAGTCATTCATGACATACTTTAAAAGACGTTGCATTCGAGTCGTTGAGTTCATCAAGATTAATATTAAGTCAATTATAGTTGGATGTAATATGAAATGGTATGCATGCCGTCAATTTTTGATGTAAATAAAGTTTGTCTTTTAAAAACGAATGCAATGTTTGTAAAACGTATCATATAGAGGTCAAATACCTTGCGATGTAATCAACTATTGTGAATCGTTTATAATGTATATGAACGGGTCCTTTCAGTTGGTATCAGAGCAGTGGTCTTAGCGAACCAGGTCTTGCATTAGTGTGTCTAACTGATAGTTGTTAAGATGCATTAGTGAGTCTGGACTTCGACCGTGTCTGCATGTCAAAAAGTTTGCTTATCAATTCTAGTCAGAAATCATCTACTTATCATCCTTAGGAAATTACCTGCTTATCATCTTAAGTCTAGATGCGTTTTCCTACATTTATTGCATAATAGTGTATAGACGAATTCTTATCTTAGCACATCTATTACTGTGAACTTTGACTGACATCTTTTCAAAGATTCTCCGTAATTTACGGAATTTTGGCATTATATATACATATGTAAATTATGTAATTGAAGAATACCAAATCTAAATTCTACAATCTATTTCATACCAAAAATTCTTTCCCTGATCCTACGAGATGGATTATTCAACCAGTTCGAATTCCTTAGATTTCGACAGCTATTCCGATATGGATATCTACCAGAGCTCCGAAAGTAGCGTCACCGGAATGGATCAACCAATTTTCCATCATCTATTTTGGATGAATTGGGGATGGTTCCGTAGTCAACTCAACCATTGGAGACAAGAAGAAGGTTATCCCTTCCATCCACCACATTGCCCTCTTGGCGATGAACCTGAAGCACTTACCGGCGAACCTGTTCGAGACACCATTTTCTCACTCATGGCTAGAGTATCTCGTCATGATTATATACTATCCCATATTGCGAATCTTATTCATCCGCTCGTTCCAACCGCCAATCATCCCGGTGTACTAGCAGAAATTAACGAACTTCTAGCCCGAGTAGTGGCTTTGGAACACATGGTGCAAGGATTACAAACACCATCAGCAGCATAACCAATATCGCCAGTAACATCCACATCGCAAGCCTCAATACCACAAGCTTCAGCAGCATCACCGGCATCAACAGCACCACCACCATCAACATCAACAGGATCAGTACCACCACCAACAATCACATCCGCATCACACGCCTCAACATCACAATCTGTACCTCGGATATCAACATCACACGCACTATAGATATCAAGGAATACCAACAACAACAAACGATGAGGTATTGATTCATAACTTCATCGGAGAAACATCCTGCAGTGATAATGTAATCTCTAAAGTCTTAGGGATTATCTATTTCAGCCTTATCCATAAATTAGATGAGTTGAATAGATAGAGATGATAGGGAGAAGAATCGAAACCCTGACAAGAATGGTGAGCGATTTACAAGCTAGACTTGCTATACAAGCATCACCAGCAGTTACCAGCAGTATCATCAGCATCAACAATATCGTCAGCACCACCATCACCGTCAGTACTGCCAGCATCATCAGCACTAGCAGCACCTATAACATCACAAGTTCCATCAGTTCAAGAATCGCCGTGGACGTCATCATTGATCAACAACGAGTATTTTGTATCAACGAGTTATGAAGTATTAACTCATTCTTCTGAAGAAATTATATATATATATATATATATATATATATATATATATATATATATATATATATATATATTATATATATATGAATGCTGAAACTATAAAAATCTTTCGTACTAAGCTATTGAATATGAATTGAAAAGGGTAGATACTACTCAGTTAAATTCATATTACTAATATGCTATGATGTACATCCTTCATTAACAACCTAACCATCGTAACTACAATCTTTGATTCAATTAAATGAATTCGGTTTCATAATAAACCAAGTGTATCATTCAATAACATGTTTGATTTTACACTTTCATCTTCAATGTACTCGAAACTTACTGAAAAACAACATTCGTATCTTGTGAAGTTAGCAAGAGTTCTATGAGCATCAGCATAATTCACTAAGGAAATATCTATAAGAATAAATATTGAAGTATTGATTACATTAGCGAAATACTCCGCGAAGATTATGTAATCTCTAATGTTTTAGAGATTATTCTTTACTAATCCAAGCCGAAAATCAAATGAGCTTAATATGATATTAACTCATTAAATCTGTATTACATCTGAAGAAAATATACATACATATATTTTCATAAAGACTGTAATGAAAAATTCTTGTTCAAAATATTATTTGTGACATTTTTTTTAACGGGTAGGTAATACCTGAGAGATATATAAATGCACAATTAATATATTACATTCTTCGATTCTAATTCAGTAAATCATCAACTATACTCCCTATTTTCACAACAGTATACCTTCTTTTATAAGAAATCAAAACAATCATACTCATTCAAATTCAATCACCTATTCTGATTTTTAAATCTCAGAATGCAACTCGAGATATAAGCAAAACCATCACTCTTAGATCCTTACATTTTTTTCAAAGCTATACTTTGACTTCAAAACTGTGATAGAACATCACTTTTAATTGTAACACTCAAAAGGATACGAGAATCAATCGAGATTCATGACGAATTTATCCTTTGGATATTGATAATGACAAGCTGCATTTAAAACACTTCGAAATTTCGGAAGATACTTCAAATAAGGAACAATCGAGATGATGATCCAATCACACATTACCCGAAGTCTTGTACCTGAAAAACTCTCGAACCCAAAGTCATAGTTTAACACGTACACGCGTTGAATTCTTTAGCATTTATTAGCAAAAACAACCTTACGATTCTTTTCAAAGTAGCCAATTTTGTCACAGCTCCAACAAGTCAACTTCGACTTTTCAGTAAAACTAATTTTATTATAACTTCGATAGATACGCTGCCCTTTCACCATCGTTACTGGGGAACCTTTCATATCTCACCACATTAGCAGTAAACTTATCAACAACTTCATTAACCTTCGACTTAAACCTCTCTGAAAAGTCACTATACTTATTCATTGAAACTCCATCTTTTACTCATCCGCATCTTGCAACAAGAATTGCCATACCAATTACTGAAAATCAGCAATCACTATTTTGAAATCTCGCAGCGTTTCTACTTCAATATTTATATATACATATAACGTCTATCTCCTAAACTTACACACTTCGAATGTGAAGTTTCTGAAAAACATCTCAAACTGTGAATTAGTTCTCGAAATGCTAATGAAGCAGCATAAACTGTAAACGACTTTAACAGTCAAAAGTTTGATGACAAGGAATAATGTGTTGGTAAAGCCCAGAAAAAAGAGAAGAGTTGATATTGAACAATGGATTGAGCAGATCGTGAAGGAGACCAAGGACAAATACAAGGACCAAAGTCTGTATTTAAAGAATCTTGATGATTCTGTTTCTGACGAAGTCATTAACGAATACCTTGCTCCTGACTCTAAACCTTTGCGGACCTTATTCTTCATCATCATCTTATCTTAAATATTATAAGATATCTTCGTATCTCTCATTATACATATTCTCCATATTTCTGGAGATATTTTCACAACTATTCTTATCTGAGATCATTTATCTCTCCATAATATCTGCAACATAAAAGAAACTGTGTTAGTTTCTAAATTCTGAAAAAATTCAAATATGAATGTTTTGAAGTAGTGTTGGGAACTGAAGCATGAGTTAGTATAATATAATGACACTTGATCAACGTGATTATATTACAGTAATTCATGCTGAGTTTCTAATGGAACGTGATGATTCACAGAACATACCGTCATCATGTGCCATTTACACGACTCTTACATTCTACCAAATCTCCAAACATATTAAGAACATATCTTCTTGATAGTTCTATCTTTCTGGATATTCTGGTAATTTGCCAAATCAAGATCGTACCATTACGATTTCCTTCTTAGAACATTAACTATGTTCATCCAAAACTTCATACCTACTAATTCTGAACCATTATTCGCTTGACTTAAAGCCGGGAAGAGATAACAAAAGTATGAAACTCTGAAATGTAAGGGAGAATATAAAGTCCAATAACAACACATAAATTACGAACCATGTATATCAATGTTTATCGCAACATAAAGACACGGGAGAATTAAAAACACTATAACCCCAAGGGCGAAGTAGAAGAAAACAGATTCCTCCGGTGAAAGTTGGAAAAGGAGAATGATTGTTGCGATAGTAAGGATAAGGACAAGGATTAGAACTGGATTAAGCATTTTTGCAATCTTTTGAAATTGGAATTGAGTATAGAAGTGATAAAAACTAATGGAATGGAAAAGGTAAATATATAAGGGAAATATCAGACGTAGTAATCGGGACAGATCATCACATTTAATTAAAGAGATCCTAATTTCCTTAAATCTTGAAGAAACAGATCTTATAGATTTCCAAGATTTTTTTTTTGAATCCCTTGAATTCCGGAATTCAACCATGACTACGTCAAAAATTATGACGAAACTTATTTTTCTCATTCCACTATTTTGTGATAGCTTCACTCATACGCTTCGAGTAATCGGATCATTTTATCCATATTACTCTATGGTAATAAAATCCTATCTATCAACACATATCCGTCATGAAAACATTTTTATGGTTAGCCATGACGACCTCGATCAAATTTCGGGACGAAATTTCTTTAACGGGTAGGTACTGTGACGACCCGGAAATTTTTGACCAAATTTAAACTTAACCTTTATATGTTTCCGACACGATAAGCAGAATTTGTAATGTTGAATCTCAAAAAGTTTGGAACTACATTCATGTAATCAATTACCCTTTGACCGTGTTCGACGATTCACGAACAATTATGTGTATATAGATATGTATATATAATATATAATATTAACTGAAAACATTAACAAAGTATTAGATATATGATACTTTACATGAACGTATTTGTTTCGATATATTTATCGACAGAATTAAGAGATAATATCAAATGATTGAATTATCAGATACATTATGATATGATTACGAGCCAATGTTATGAGGTCCACTGTGATTTAAGAAATCTATTCTTTTTGACAATATTCAGAAAATGGTAAAGTGATTTATAAGTAAGAATAAATGTGTCAATTAACGGGAACTAGACAAGGGTTAGTGGAAATTCCTGTTTAATTTTCAAGGCATGTTTTATAATATTTTCCTCGTGACCTTGATAAGATAACTATGTTAACCTTCATTTTATTTAATATGAAAGTAAGAACGTGGAGTGTAAATAACTTAGATGTTGGATATCGACAAGTTAAGTAACTCGACATTTTTCATTAAGATGATTTCATACGTTTATTTAACCTTTGGACTTTATCCCATGCTTCACCAACAGACTGTAATTTAAAAACTTGAAACCTATTATGAATATATATAATTCTACTTTTCTAAAATATTTTATGATATAACGATTTAAATTAATATTAAATATATTTATACGCGTATTATACGTACATAGTTTTATACTTTTACTATACTTTAACTTTACCTTTACTTTACTTTTACTTTACTTTAACTTTAATAATTCACTTTAATAATTCACTTTAATAATTCACTTTAATAATTCATACTTTAATAATTCACTTTAATAATTCACTTTAATAATTCATACTTTAATAATTCATACTTTAATAATTCACTTTAATAATTCATACTTTAATAATTCACTTTAATAATTCACTTTAATAATTCAAAAATATATTATAAATAGAATTCAGTAGGTTTTATTATTTCATAGAAACTTGAAAATATATTTCTCTAAACTCTCTCAATCGAATTACATATATATATTTACTTAGTATTATTTCAAGATATTATTAGTATACATAAAATACTACGACAGAGTTATATTCAGACGATTTCAAAATAAGTTTTCAAACGGGATAGAGCTAAGGAAATTATGGGTTATAGCTATGGAGGTTATGGGTATTGTTCGAGGGTATTGCTCGTGAGATCAACCTAACGTTTATCATTTTCGTTGCGTCTACGTACTTTCCTGCAATATTGAATCACAATATTGATACGTGAGCATTCATATCTTATATTTTATATATTAATAGTGTATCCCTGACTAGTGCTCGAGTATATATGATTATGCATGTTTGTATGCTTAGTTTCATCGTTAAATAGTTTATGATAAATCACGAATTTGATACATATGCTACTGAGATAAGGTATATGATATGCATGTCGTTGGAAAGCTAAAGAAAAATTAATAATTTTTCATTTAGAAATCGTGTGGTTTCGATGAACGGATTAAAAGATATGGTCAACTGAATTATCATTAATTTTAATATTATTATTAAAACGATTATTATAATTGTTATCAGTTGATGTTATTACTAAAATTATCTTTATTACTAAAAATTAATATTTTTATTGAAACTATCATTTTATTATTTTTATCATTATTATTATTATCAATATTATTTTATCAAATAAATATGCGTACAAAGATATTTTACCACACGTAATATAATTACATTAATAATACATACCACTATATTTTTATGATATTAAGTGAATTTTATAAAATTTATTACTTGAGATATATAAAAGTATATTTTTATCATATATGAATTTTAATATAAATTTTTATTTATTAATAAATGACTTGTATTATTTAGTATAATAAGATCTGATAAATATATTTAAATATATAAAACGACTATATATAAGTTATATAATAAACATGTATAGATTTTGGAAGTCATTTTGAGTCAAGTTGACTTTTGTTGACTTTTGCATATCGGTCTCGAGCATTAGGATTGTGATACACTACGACTTGACCTAAATTGTTAGAAAGATATTGACCAACATATAAATATATATACTTAATATATGTTCGTGAATCCGAGACAAACCCTGCACTTGTTCAGTGCCGTCATATACATAATTGCTACGAAATACAGTATTGTGAGTTTCATTACTCCCTTTTTATATATATTTTTGGGCTGAGAATACATGCACTGTTTTATAACTGTTTTACGAAATGGACACAAGTACTAAAAACATATTCTACGTTGAGTTGTACCACTTTGCATATTTTTCCCTAATAGCTTGGTAACTACCATTTACATGCGGTATTGTAAACGCGAATCCTGTTGATAGATCTATCAGGCCTGACAACCCCAACCGGACTGGACGCCCAGTATTCAACGGTTGCACAGTACTTCGTTTCAGTGACTACACTTGGTACAGTGTAGTGAGATTTCATAATAAAGGGAATATGCGACGTTGATTAAATGTTAAGTATGGTTACCAAGTGCTCAACCACTTAGAATATTTTTATTAAAACGTTTATGTATATGAAATCTTGTGGTCTATTACTATTACAGAAATGATTGATTATGATAAACTAATGAACTCACCAACCTTTTGGTTGACACTTTAAAGCATGTTTATTCTCAGGTATTAAAGAAATCTTCCGCTGTGCATTAGCTCACTTTAAGGATATTACTTGGAGTCATTCATGACATACTTTGAAAGACGTTGCATTCGAGTCGTTGAGTTCATCAAGATTAATATTAAGTCAATTATAGTTGGATGTAATATGAAATGGTATGCATGCCGTCAATTTTTGATGTAAAGAAAGTTTGTCTTTTAAAAACGAATGCAATGTTTGTAAAACGTATCATATAGAGGTCAAATACCTTGCGATGTAATCAACTATTGTGAATCATTTATAATGTATATGAACGGGTCCTTTCACTTGGTGACCATCCTAAATGTATCTAAGTGTGTTTTAGGATTACAAGTGATTTCTAGTTTAACCTTGAGAGCATTGTTCTTCATTTAGCCTTAATTAATCACTAATTAATTTCTAATAGCAATTATTGTTCTAGTGATATTGGATTAAGTGTGTTGGTACTTGATGATCATACTAAGGATATCTAGATAAGAATTAAGATCACAAGTTATTGATTAACACTTATGTGTTATGCCTAATCTTGGTTAATTTGTCATTAAGATGTCATTGGGCGTAATTAATCACATTTAGTGTTTTTATGACCAAAACTCAATTGAGTATGGAGAAGGCATCTATTCTAAGCATGTTGAGAAAGGTTTCATGAATTATAGATGTCGGGAACTAGTCAAACTTTATTTGGTAAAAAACGGTGACAGAAGAAACTGCGATCGCACTGCGGTTGAACGTGGTGGTGACCGTGCAACTTGTTTTCACAAAACTGCGTTGCAATTCAGTTTGGGGTTTCATGGTTGACTATGCGGTCGACCGTACCTCGACCATGTGTTTACCTGAACTTTTAATTTCATTCTTTAACCTATGTTTGACTTGGTCGTTTGCAAGATAAAGTATGGATTAGTGACCTTGCGTGTTTTTTGTTAAGATGTCAGTCATCACTTATGTGTACGTGTGTGTCATCATCAAAACATATTCTTTGGTTAATCATACTTAAGTTTATCATTTAGTGTATTAACCCACATTCAACCAACATGTGGCTCTACTAAGATAGGTACCGTCACTAAGTGGCAGCCCTCTGGTGGCTCATGAATAGTGACCATCTCCGCGACTGGGGGAGGTGAAATGGCTAGCACAGGTGGTGTAGTGGGAGCAGCGTGAGCCGGAACGGCAGTTATGGTGACTGAACGAACTGAGAGTGGAGTGGAGTTCCTGGGGGTAGCTTGTCGTGTCGGAGGGACACGGCGTGCTAGCCTGTACGACGAAGGGCCCAGAGTATTCTTGGGCATTCCTTCACAATGAAGGTACGCTCTGAAAGCTCGGTAAAGTCTCTGCTCGTCTCTAAGTACTGCCCAAGTAACATCTGAATCGTTCACCGTGGCTCCATAATGAATCACAGTCTGTGGCTCACGTGTCTCTGGTAACTCTGGAAACTCAGCTGGTCTCGATGCTAGACGTCAGGAGCGTCGCACTGGAGGGGCAGGTGGTGCCGTACTAGTGTCCTCCTCAACACTCTCAAGGATCATACATCTTGGACCTAACTGTCCTGTAGATGGCCTAAACTGATCATCACTTCTTCCTGAAGAGTAAACTCAGGGAGTCCTTCTCCTGCGAACTGGAATACAATAAGAAGCTCCAGAATTTGGCATTTTGCATGAATACATTCAACAAACTTGTAAGTACTAAGCGCAAGTATGGCGCTTAGGGTTAGTGCACAGAAATAGTATATTTGTAGACTGAAAATAATTTGAAAATAAATAAATAAATAAAAAGGATAAGCAAGGGGTGCCTCCCAAGAGCGCTTTGTTTATCAAGTCGTTAGAGCTCGACTTTTCCTGCCAGATCTTCAGAATGGATCAAAGGAGGAAAGGTGCTCCTCCTTGTTGTGGTCTTCTAGATAAGCCTTTAAACGGTGGCCGTTGACCTCGAAATTTCCAGTGGGTCCTTCCAATTTCACGGCTCCATGTGGAAAAGCGTAAATAACTTTGTATGGGCCACTCCATCTTAATCTAAATTTTCCAGCGAACTTCTTGAATCGGGAATTAAAGAGTGACACTTTATCTCCAGGAGCGAACTTTGTAGGAATCAGTTTTGCATCATGTGTAAGCTTCATTCGTTCCTTGTAGATATATGATGTCTCGTAAGCTTGGTCTCTTAATTCAGCGGGTTCATTCATTTGCATTTTTCGATGTCTAGCGGTTACTGAAGGATCGAGGTTACAGGTTTTCAGTGCCCAGAGAGCTTTATACTCTAGTTCCAGCGGAAGATGACAAGCTTTTCCATAGATCATTCGGTAGGGTGTAGTTCCAAGGGGATTCTTGTATGTAGTTCAGAATGCCCACAGAGCATCGTCTAGTTTCTCGGCCCATTTATTCCCATGATGGCCGATGGTGTGTTCCAGAATTCTCTTGAGTGCTCTGTTAGTGACCTCTGCTTGTCCGTTCGTCTGCGGATGATAGGCAGTGGACATTTTGTGGGTAACTCCATATTGTTGCATCACTCTCATAAACTGGGTGTTACAAAAGTGCATGCCTCTATCACTTATTATAGCGCGGGGAGCTCCGAATCGACAGAAGAGTCTCTTCAAGAAGTTGGTGACGACTTTGGCATCATTAGTTGGAAATGCTTGGGCTTCGACCCATCTGGAGACGTAATCAACTGCTACGAGGACATATTCTTTCCCATTAGACTTAGGGAATGGTCCCATAAAGTCTAATCCCCATATATCGAAGATCTCGCAAGCTTGGGTATTAGTCCGAGGCATCTCATTCTTCATAGAGATAATGCCTTGCCTTTGGCATGCGTCGCAATGCTTTACAAGCTCTTGCGCATCTCGAAATATAGATGGCCAATAAAATCCTGATTCGTAGACTTTTCTTGCGGTTAAGTTTGCTCCATGATGACCTCCTGTTGGTCCATGGTGACATTGGTGAAGAATCCCTGCTGCTTGTTTCTCATCTACGCACCTCCTGATTATTTGATCAGGGCAAATTCTAAACAGGTATGGATCTTCCCAGTAGTAGTACTTGGCATCCCTGAAGAACTTCCTTCTTCGGGATGTGCTCATTCCCTTTTGTACTACTCAAGCAACTAGGTAGTTGGCTATGTCAGTATACCAAGGGGTATCAGTAAATTGCGATCATATGTTAGCTTCTCCTAAGCTCATAAGCTGTTCTTCTGGAAATTTATCTCTAATATCTTGTTCAGCAAGTTGTTCCATCGCCGGGTTCTCCAAACGACTGAGATGGTCTGCTGCGATGTTATCTGCTCCTTTCTTATCTTTGATCTCAATATCGAATTCTTGTAGGAGTAAGATCCATCATAGGATTCTCGGTTTAGTGTCTTGCTTAGTGAATAGATATTTAAGGGCTGAGTGATCTGTTTAAACCGTAGTTTTGGACAGGATGAGAGAGGAACGGAATTTGTCAAAGGCAAAAACTACAGCTAGCAGCTCCTTTTCCGTGGTGGTATAATTCTTCTGAGCTCCGGTTAAGGTTTTGCTGGCGTAATAGATTGGATGAAAGTGCTTATCTGTCCGTTGTCCTAGTACAGATTCAAATGCAAAGTCACTTGCATCACACATGATTTTGAATGGTAAACTCTAGTCGGGAGCGATCATGATGGGCGCATGTGTGAGCTGTTCCTTTAGATAGTTGAATGCGTTTCTGCATTCTTTGTCAAAGACAAACGGAACTTCCTTTCCGAGGAGATGAGTGAGAGGTCGAGTGACCTTTGAAAAATCTTTAATGAAACTTCGATAAAAACCGGCATGTCCAAGGAAACTCCTTACCGCTTTTACAGTGGTAGGTTCTGGAAGTTTAGTAATGGTCTCAATCTTAGCCTTATCAACTTCTATTCTTGCTTTTAAAATCTTATGTCCTAAAACTATACCTTCTTTAACCATGAAGTGACATTTTTCCCAATTCAGAACTAAATTCGAATCCTCACACCGGGTGAGCATCTTGTCAAGGTTAGAAAGGCATGAATCAAAGGTACTACCAAAAACTAAAAAGTCATCCATGAAGACTTCCATACAACGTTCAATCATGTCGTGGAATATTGCTCCCATGCATCGCAGGAGTGTAGCTGGTGCATTTCATAACCCAAAGGGCATGTGTCGATAGGCGAATGTTCCATAAGGACAGGTGAAGGTTGTCTTTTCTTGGTCCTTTGGATCAAGAGGAATTTGAAAGTAGCCGGAAAAACTGTCAAGGAAACAATAGAATTCATTTCCTGATAGATGTTCCAACATTTGATCGATGAAAGGTAATGGAAAATGATCCTTCCGGGTTGCATCGTTAAGTTTACGATAATCTTTGAAAACCCTCCAACCGGTGACCTCCCGTGTTGGAATAAGTTCATTATTCTCATTTTGGATTACAGTCATTCCTCCTTTCTTGGGTACGACTTGAACAGGACTGACCCATGGTGAATCGGAAATGGGATAGATCAGACCGACATCCAGAAGTTTGATTACTTCTTTCTTGATGACTTCTTGAATCATAGGATTGACCCTTCTTTGCCTCTGAACTAATGGTTTGAAATCATCTTCCATGAAGATCTTGTGGGTTCAATAGTTGGGACTGATTCCTTTTATGTCAGAAATCTTCCAAGCAATTACTTTCTTATGTGATTTTAGAACTTGAATCAATTTCGCCTTCTCATGTGGCGTGAGGTCTTTTGAGATGATTACAGGGAGTTGCGATTCTCTTTCTAAGAATGCATACTCTAGATGTTCGGGTAACTTTTTCAATTCTAATTTCGGAGGTTCCTCGATAGATGGCTTCATTCTAGCTATTTCTGCTCTGTCTAACGAGTCATACCTCTATTGGAATTCTAATTCTTCGTCCTTAATAGCGGTCACTGATGCTATCTGTTCTTTGGTTCTGGAAATTGTCCTTCTTAAAGCTTCTTCTTCAGCTACGTCTTCTTTAGTTTCGAAGATGGGTTCAGGACTCTCCGCACAGTCTTCTTTTGACAGGGGTTCCTGAAATACCGGAATGAAATCTGTTTCTTCATTCAGTCTTCTCCTTAACAGAGGTAGGGGAATGCCTTGAACTAGTGGTGCTATTTGGATAGGTTTGCGGAATAAGTTACTTTCAGAGAGGAGAGATTTATATTGACCAGGATCTATGGTTAAATGGGTGTCGAGATTTCCTTCAGGAGGTGTAAAGAACAGATCCTTAGAAATTTGATCTTGACTGCATATAGCCATGGTATCCTCTAGATATTCATTGACGAGTTCTTGAAAAGAATCAGTGAGATTGATATCTTCCTCGCGGGGGTGGCTCATGAGTCGGTCGACATTAAATGTGACTTCTTCACTTCCAACTCTTACCTTCAACGATTTATCGTGAACATCGATTACGGCCTTGGCAGTATTTAGGAATGGTCTGCCAAGTATGAGGGGGACCTTCGTGTCTTCCTCAATATCCATAATGACGAAATCGACGGGGAATGCGAACTTATCCACTCTGACTAGGACATCCTCAGCTATCCCTTGAGGAATCTTAACTGATCTGTTCGTGAGTTGGATAGTCATTCTGGTTGGTCGTAGGTCTTTTAATCATAGCTTTTGGAATAATGAATAGGGCATTAGGTTTACACTGGCTCCTAAGTCTGCTAAAGCATTGCTAATCTGGACATCTTGCAGGTAGCAAGGTACCGTAAATCTTGCTGTATCTCCTAACTTAGGGGGAATACCATGTTGTAACACTAATGAGCATTCTTCACTTAAGGGCAAGCTAACTATCTCTCTTAATCTCTCTTTGTTCGAAAGCAGTTCTTTGAAAAATTTAGCGCAGTTTGGCATTTCAACTAAAGCATCTACTAGTCATACATTCAAATGTAAATTCTTAATACTATCCTAATACTTAGCGAATTGCGCTTCTTGTTTTTCCTTCCTAAGCCTACCTGGAAAAGGTATGTGGGTGCGCGGAATGATTTCCGAGGCCTTAGGAGAGATAGGTTCCGGTGGATTGACAATTGGGTCAATTGACACAGGTTCCTTATCGAAAAAATCTTGTATGAGTATGTTAACAGTTGTTTCCTTCCCACCTCTAGTTACTACTAGGGCATCAAACTCACTATTCTCTATTTCAACTTTAGCGGTTAAACATTTAAGTGTAAGTCGAAAATTGATTATTAACTCTTCAAAAGTCTTTATCAAGGTATCAAATTTGTTCTGGCATTCTATGACTTGAAGGTTTATAGTGTATTGCTTTTTCATAAATTCAACTAAAGTTTCTTTAGAGAGGGTAGCAGATTGGTGTAGTGGGAGGAGTATATTAAAGTCCGATCTATTCCGCTGTTTATATGCCCATCTAGGGTAAGGATACCTTAGATTGGTTCTAGTCGCATTGGTACTTTTAGGAATTGATAAACTTTGAAGAGTGAGGGTGAGATCTTGTAACCTGGTTTCCAGCATTTGTACCGTATGAGCGAAGATGTCATCCTTCTCAGCAGCTTCATTGTTCCAATCCTCATATTGTGCAGCTATTGTATCCAAAAGATCTCATGCTTCGTCTGCTGTTCGGGACATGAAATTGCCTTGCGAGGCCATGTCTAGTAGAGACTTATCATCCTTGGTCACACCATTGTAAAGTATGCAGATTATGTCTGCCCAACTTATTGAATGATACAGACATCTTTTAAGCATCACTTTTACTCTATTCCATGCTAGACACAATGACTCATTTTCTTTTTGAGAAAAGTTGGTGATATCATTTCTTAAACAGGCTTGCAGGGAAGGTGGATAAAATTTGTTCAAAAACTTAGTGGCTAATTCTTCCCATGAGTGTATTGAATTCGGGTTAAGACCATCAAACCATGTTAAAGCGTGTGAAGATAGAGAATATTGGAAAAGATGAAGTTTTAAAAGGTTTTTCTCATTTTCTTCCTTCTTAAAAGAGTCAACCAGACTGATAAATTTGTTTGAGTGAAACTTTGGATCGTCAGTCGGTAATCCTTGAAATTTACAGATCATATTGACCAGCTTGATCATATGTGAACTGATTTCAGGAGTTCCTTCGGTTCCTAAGGTGATTGGTCCTCCTCTTTCTTCCTTCAAGCATGATTTTTGCATAGAAGCAAGGGTGTTTTGTTGTTCCATTAATATGATTTTCTATGTAAAAAGACTTAAAAGTAACTTTTAGAAAATATTAATTGACTAAAAGGATCGATAATTTAATAAAAACAATTATACTTGAAATTTGGTCGCTAACCTTATCGATATTGAAATTGATAGGATTTCTTACAGATTACTAAGTATCTAGGTGGCCAGGCCGACTACGGAGAGGCATGATCCTTTTGGTTCCAATATAATTGGAGATTGTTCGGAAAATCCAACAACCAAGTCCGTGTATAAATGTCTTTCTTAGACACCACCAAATAATACTTTTGTCTGCTTAAAATATTTTTCAATCAAAATATTCGATCCCCGACAGCGACTCCAAAAAGATAAACCTCCTATGATATAGCCAAAACAGACGGTTTTGTTCGTGCGGTGTCATTAGGTCGCAGGGCGTCAAATTTGGTATAGCACATAGAAGTTGTCGTTTAATTTATATTGTGAGGGGCCTAAATTTACTCTTAACTTTCTAATGCAGAAGGTGTAAGTTAACCTAGGGTCGTGCTTTTGAATGGTTTAATGAATTGAAGATCAAGTGGATAATTGTCTTTTATTTAAATTAACTGGATAAAAGATAGTAGTTGGTTTAAGCTAAAATCCTAGTTGCAGAAAAGGTAAATAAAGTGAGAGGATGTCCGGAGTGAACAGATCAGGCAAATGTTGACCAAGATATTAGTTTGGGTTAGGGAAAGGTAATTATGTTGATATTAAAGTTTATGATTGAAATGGTGTAGATCTAGTTGGATGAGCCAATTACACAGACCTACTTATCACTAAACTCTCAGAGTTCTCGTTGAGCAGTGAAAAGTATGTCACGTGGTTGTATAATTAAAACGTGACAATACTTCGGAGATTACCCTTAGTAAAGAACTAGGTTTATTAGTGAGTTGAGTTCTAATCCTAACCCTCGTTATCAGTTTGGTTAACTGAATAACAACGTGCCTTGTTGATTGAACACTAATCACAAATGAAAGGAGTCTGTCGGGATAAGTTGACAAAACCTTAAATGAAAACTAACAACCATTTCATCATACTAATGAGATCAAACCAAAACAAACGTTATACATCATTAAAGTTGATATACTGAAAGTAAAGCAGATAGAAACCTAACAGGTACCTAGACAGTTGGTATGACTTAATCCTAGGGCAACAATCAAACAAGAACATGCAATAGGTTTAGATCATACAGTCAGGGCACTAGCTAGATCTTAACAGCTCCTAAGAGGTCTCTTTGGAACAGTCAATAGGCATACTAGGTCATTCATGTCTCAATTCCTAGGTTTCGATCCTAAAAGCGCATTAAATGCCTCTCGAGAACTCCGGCCATACCGAATTCATAGAATCTTCAGATACAGTATAACAAGGGGTCTTAATCCTATGAAGTAGCTAAGTTCATATAGGTAGACAAGTCTTGATCACAACCTAGGTTGGTCAATCCTTAAGATGCTAGCATACAAATCTATCAGACTTCCTAGTTCAGCATAATAACAATAACCGTACTAATTTAACATAATTACGCTAACCCAAACTTCTATCATGGCAACATACAGATTACTTAAGCTATCATGGTAATATCGGAATGCATTATTAAACATAAAAGATAAGAATACATGTTTAATACAAAAGACAAGCATTTCGGATAAAAACCTGAAAAGGCCGAAGAAATCTGCCCGAGATCGCAGTGACTCGCCGGGATATCCTCCGGAAAATAAAAGCTAAGCTAGCTACTACTAAAAACTAACCTAAAATTTGAAAAAATAAAATGAATTGTAAATTGAGTGTGTGTTGAAATGGATGGAGAAGGCCCTTTAAATAGACTTGATTTTTGCCTGCAAACATTTGGCAAGCCTTTTGGCAGGCCGTTTGCCCAGGCTGTTTGCCAAGCCAGGCCGTTTGCTTGGGCCATTTGGCAGGCCGTTTATGAGCCAGGTAAGCCGTTTGGCTGGTCGTTTGGCCGGCTGTTTGGCAGGCCGTTTGGCAGGCCTGGTCAGCTGAAATTCCTAGATTGTAACTTGATTTCTTGTCTTTCACCGTTTTCGCTTTAGAATCTTCGTTTAGCCATTCTCTTGATTCTTTTTGCACCGTCTTCGAAATTACTTGTTCTTCAATTCTAACCGACGAAAAGGGTATTTTGCCGATAAAGTTCGAATCATTCTTGTTTTTGGGCCTTAATACCGGGGTAAAAACGTGACTTTTTAGCCGATATCAACGATGCTCTCCGATTATGACTAAACTCAATCGATTTTCCAATTAATAGAACGTCGTTATAGGCTCTGTTATTGGGAAGTTGTGATCCCCGATTCAGAGTACACTATTTGTTTTCATCCCTTGGTAAGAAAACTATGCCGGATACATAGTGTGCTTGACGGAGGCACACCAGTTGTAGTATGTCAACCGACACTATGGAAGGTGGTATTTTGTAAAAGGAAACTCTGATTGACTCTTGGAGTACACAATTGGCCTCTACGCCACTGTAGTCAGTAGCATTTAAACATCACATGTATATGAGGAGGCACACCAGTTGTAGTACACTATGCCTCTGTTATGTATGGCCATGGAAATGGTTTCAGTGTAGATAATGTACATTTACACCATAACGCGTTCTCAGGCATTGCACTTTCCTTAAGGGATTCTTTAGTTAATTCAGGAACTGTTTGTTTAAATCATAGAGGATTGGACCGTTAGGATAACGAACCTGTTCATAGAGTTTACGCTTGTAAGTCTGGCCATGGTGTTCATCTCGGTTAACTTTCTTTTAAATATGAACCTACCTGATCTTTTACCAATCATTAACGAAAGCATCGGAACACATCACGTCTTTTAGTTACGATACGCATTTTATTCTAGCTATGCTTAAGAAAGTTTAGACCTTAAGGATCGTTAATACGCCACCTTATCGGGTTGCTCCTATTGACGAGCCGTGTAGTGTATTCATGTAGTCGTGTTTCTCTGGCATCGGGGGTATGTGGTGTTGCTGTCTATTCAGAATCTTCAAGCCTATTGGTATTACCCAATGACATGTCTTTGACAGTGCCATTTAGGATAGTATAGCAGGTAACTGGATATAACGTACACATGAGCCGACATTACATATATCCAGCATCGTACTAACAAAAGAAATAGCATGCACTAGCTTTAGCCTTATCTGAAATTCAAATTTTATCCTTTACTACTTTATTTACTTATATATCTCTATACTTATTATTCAGGATTTAGAAAGCCAAAATATATCCCATCTTCTCCTTTGAATAATACTAGGTTTACACTATAGCGAAAGGTTCGACTCTGTTGACTTCTTATATGAATGACCCTAGGTCATACTTTCCTTGCTCACCCATAGGAAGGAGTGGTAGATTTAGGCCCACCAATTATAAATTTAAAACCACTCATCCTTGCTGTTCACTTAATAGATGTTTAGCGACCTAACGACACCGCATAAAATAAACCATCCTTTTTGTGCACATCACGGTAGGAATAGAGTTTTTGGCGCCGCTGCCGGGGACTGGTATTATGCAATACTGTTTTAATCGAATTTATTGAACACACTTAAAATGGTGTCTAAGAAAGAAAATTATACACGGACTTGGTTGTTGGATTTTTTTGAACAGTCTCCAATTTATTAAACTAAAAGGATCCTGCCTCTCTGTAGTCGACCTGGCCACTTGTGTTTGCAAGACAATTTCGTGATAAACTTTGTTACTGAAGTACCTGGGAATCAACACTAAGAACCAAAACATTCTCCTTAGTTTATCCTTAGTATAGCTTAGAAACCCCTAGGTTCCCTTTATCTGAAAACAATAAAAAAATATAAGGCATACCTAGTGTATGACCCAAACCCAATCCAGTACATGACCTCTCCTATTTGTTCCTGATCCGAAGTCAATATTATCCAAAGCGCGAAAGGAAGCCAAGCTCAAAGCTCTCGATAACCCGATGGCACTACGAGTTACCCTCGTCGAGAATACCAAATCCTCGATTGAAGGTCGAGGTGGACCGATTCAATTTTTCGAGGTACAAGGACAATCATTCTGGAAACAACCCAACCCGTTATTATACCGACTCGGAAAAGTTTTCTTTTATTTAACGCATTAATATTGATAACAACGACACCATAGGTATGTTCACAAACATTTCCAATACTTAACAAGTGTAAACAACATTGAATTATACATTACACAAGTTTAGGTGTCAAAATGGGCATAACATGTAGTGACCCGAACTTTTCCATGTTTATATATATTAATTGAGATTGATATTTACATGATTAAATGTTTCCAACATGTTAAGCAATCAAACTTGTTAAGACTTGATTAATTGAAATATGTTTCATATAGACAATTGACCACCCAAGTTGACCGGCGATTCACGAATGTTAAAATTTGTAAAAATGATATGACGATATATATATGGATATACATATGGTTAACATGAGATTATGATAAGTAAGTATCTCCATAAGTATATTAACAATGAGTTATATACATATACACAAGACTACTAACTTAAGGATTTCGAAACGAGACATATATGTAACGATTATCGTTGTAACGACATTTAAATGTATATATATCATATTAAGATATATTAATATATCATAATATCATGATAATATAATAATTTAACATCTCATTAGATATAATAAACAATGGGTTAACAACATTAATTGAGATCGTTAACTTAAAGGTTTCAAAACAACACTTACATGTAACGACTAACGATGACTTAACGACTCAGTTAAAATGTATATACATGTAGTGTATTTAGATGTATTAAAATACTTTTGGAAGACTTCAAGACATATATCAAAACACTCATACTTAACGAAAATGGTTACAGTTACTTTCCCATTCTTTTCTTTCATCAAGAATTCTAGTCGTATTCTTACCCGTATTATACACAGCTTCAAAACGTACTTACTATGAGTATATACCAATAGGAACTAGCATGAGATTCCACTCTTGATTATGTCATGTATGACTAATCAATTTTAAATTCTACCATGAGCTAGTCAACTAACTAGAACTCCTTTTAACCCCACTCACCACTCACCAATTACCACTCATCATTCACTCCATTTCACTTCCAATTCTCTTTCTAATTCTCTCTCAACACACACACACACACACTATTATGAACGTATTTTTCCAGTAGTTAATCATCATCTTCATCAAAAATCACTTCAAGAATCAAGCTATAATCATCATAGGAAGAACACTTCAAGAACACTTCAAAAATCCCTTCAAGTTTACTAATAGGATATTGATTGGATAACTTATATAATTTTTCTTTCCTTTTAAATTCTAATAGGATATTCAGTGAATGCACCGAGCAAGACGTTCACCACCTTTTGTACGTTCACCACCTGTAACTAGATCAAGACATTTAGCAAATATTACCGCCGTTGATTTTTCTTTAGAATCGTCATCCAGTCGACCAAGTACTCCAGTTCAAATTTCCGATAATCCATTTTTTGAACCCGACCTCACAATTGAGAATCCGGAGAATATTCAGGAACGATTCATAGATCCTGACCACTAAACTTTCCTCCGGAACCACCAATCATTCAAACAGAGATTGTTGAGGAACGAACCATTAAATCAGAATCCTCTAGTGATTCCGATTCAACAAATTCAATTATGGAGAATCTGGAACCTTTAAGTATGGAAGACCGAATGAGAGCTAAACGCACTGGCCAAGGTCACGCAATTACTCATCCATACATTAATGCGCCAGATTATGAAATCAAAGGACAAATTCTACACATGGTGACTAATCAATGCCAATTTAGTGGTGCGCCGAAGGAAGATCCAAATGAACATCTACGTACCTTTAATAGGATCTGCAAATTATTTAAAATTCGAGAAGTGGAGGATGAACAGATATATCTCATGTTATTTCCCTGGACTTTAAAGGGAGAAGCCAAAGATTGGTTGGAATTGTTACCTGAAGGGGCGATTGATACATGGGATGTTTTAGTTGAAAAATTTCTTAAACAATTCTTTCCTGCATCTAAAGCCGTAAGACTTCAAGCAGAAATTGTTACGTTTACACAGAAGCCAAATGAAACTCTATATGAGGCGTGGACAAGATATGGAAAGTTGTTAAGAGGATGTCTGCAACATGGTTTAGACACCTGTCAAATAGTACAAATATTTTACCAAGGATGCGACATCACTACAAGGAAAGACATAGATATAGCAGCTGGTGGTTCTATTATGAAGAAAACCGAAACTGATGCTTACAAAATTATTGATAACACTGCTTCCCACTCACATGAGTGGCACCAAGAAAAAGATATCGTTAGATCATCTAAAGCAGCTAGAGCCGATTCTAGCCATGACTTAGATTCCATTTCCGCAAAGATAGATGCTGTCGGGAGACGAATGGAAAAGATGACTAAAGATATTCACTCAATACGAATTAGTTGTGAGCAATGTGGAGGATCACATTTGACAAAAGATTGTCTCAGTAATGAATTAACAATGGAACAAAGAGAGAATATTTCATACATAAACCAAAGGCCTGGAAATAATTATCAGAATAATTATCAACCGCCAAGACCGATTTACAATCAAAACCAGAATTATAACAGAAATATTCCATACAACAACTAATAAGGTCCTAGCAATCAACAAGTATCCAATAATAATTACAATCAGCAAAGACCTAATTTTCAAAACAAACCACCACAACAAACCGATGATAAAAAGCCGAATTTAGAAGATATGATGACGAAGCTAGTTGAAACTCAAACGCAGTTTTTCACATCTCAAAAACAAACCAATGAACAAAATACTCAAGCATTTAGAAATCAACAAGCTTCTATTCAAAATCTGGAACAAGAAGTAAGTAACCTAGCAAGGTTAATAGGTGAAAGAAAACCGGGAAGTTTACCTAGTGATACAAACGCTAACCCCCGGAATGAAACAGCTAAAGCCATTACCACAAGAAGCGGTACAACACTTAAACCACCTGAAATACCTGTAACTTCTGATGAAGCTATTCCTACTCCACAAGAACCACAACCTGATCAAGATAAGGAAAAAGAACCGGTAGTTGAAAAGGTTAATGAAGATAACACAGTTAAGGCTAAACCTTATGTTAAACCATACCAACCACCACTTCCTTACCCGAGTAAAATGAAGAAAGAGAAACTTGAAGCTGAGCAATCCAAATTCTTGGATATGTTTAAACAGATAAATGTAAATCTTCCTTTCATTGATGTGATTTCAGAAATGCCTAGATATCCTAAATTCTTGAAAGATCTAATCTCAAATAGAAAGAAAATGGAAGAACTCTCGGCTGTTACCATGAATGCTAATTGTTCAGCAGTGCTGTTGAATAAGATACCAGAAAAACTATCTGATCCAGGAAGTTTCACGATTCCATGTTTTCTGGGTAGTCTTAGTTCAATAGAAGCATTGGCAGACTTAGGTGCTAGTATAAATCTAATGCCGTATTCACTATACGCTAAACTAGACCTTGGAGAATTGAAACCAACCAGAATAAGCATACAACTAGCCGATAGATCAATAAAATATCCTAGAGGGATAATAGAGAACATGCTAGTTAAAGTTGGTACTTTAGTATTTCCAGTAGATTTTGTTGTTCTGGACATGGAAGAAGATTCTCAAGTTCCTCTCATATTAGGAAGACCATTCTTAAACACGGCTAAAGCAATGATAGACGTGTTCGGTAAGAAACTGACCCTAAGTATAGAGGATGAGAGTGTTACCTTTTCAGTTGATAGAGCAATGCAACAACCACAATCTGCAGATGATACATGTTATTATATTCAAACTATAGATGCACATGCAGAATTATTAGAAGAATTTCCAGAATTACAAGGAACAGGAGAATGTTCTTTAGAAGAAGGTAATGAACCAATTGATGAAGCTGAAATGTTAGCTACACTTATAGCTAATGGATATGAACCAACAACAGAAGAAATTCAAATGCTAAAAGAAGAAGACAGATATCGATACAAATCATCGATAGAAGAACCTCCGAAATTAGAGTTAAAGCCACTTCCAAATCATTTGGAATACGCTTATTTACATGGTGAATCTGAATTACCTGTAATAATATCGTCTTCTCTTACTGAAAATGAGAAATCACAACTCATTTCTGTGTTGAAAGCTCATAAACCAGCCATTGCATGGAAGATTCATGATATTAAAGGAATAAGTCCTTCGTATTGCACACATAAAATCCTTATGGAAGAAGGTCATAAAACGTATGTGCAACGCCAACGAAGACTAAATCCTAATATGCAAGATGTAGTTAAGAAAGAGATTATTAAACTGCTAGATGCAGGTTTAATTTATCCAATTTCTGATAGTCCATGGGTAAGCCCAGTCCAATGCGTACCTAAGAAGGGTGGCATGACTGTCATTACAAATGAAAAAAATGAGCTTATTCCTACTAGGACTGTAACAGGATGGCGTGTATGTATTGATTATAGAAAATTTAATGATGCCACCAGAAAAGATCACTTTCCTTTACCTTTCATAGATCAAATGTTGGAAAGATTAGCCGGAAATAGTTACTATTGTTTTCTAGATGGATTTTTCGGATATTTTCAAATTCCAATAGCACCCGAAGATCAAGAGAAAACCACATTCACGTGCCCTTATGGTACTTTTTCTTACAAACGCATGCCATTTGGACTTTGTAACGCCCCTGCAACCTTTCAAAGGTGTATGATGGCGATTTTTCACGACATGATAGAAGAATGCATGGAAGTTTTCATGGATGACTTTTCAGTCTTCGGTGATACATTTGAATCATGTCTAGTTAATCTGGAACGAATGCTTATTAGATGCGAACAATCAAATCTAGTACTTAATTAGGAGAAATGCCATTTCATGGTTAAAGAAGGCATCGTTCTTGGACATAAAATTTCAAAAGAAGGAATTGAAGTGGATAGAGCTAAAGTAGATGTAATTGCTAAACTTCCACATCCCACCAATGTTAGAGGAGTTAGGAGTTTTCTAGGGCATGCCGGTTTTTACCGACGTTTCATAAAAGATTTTTCTAAAATTGCCACTCCTATGAATAAACTCCTAGAAAAGGATGCTCCATTCATCTTTTCAGATGAGTGTATCAAATCTTTTAATATTCTTAAAGAAAAACTCACTAATGCGCCGATCATGATAACACCAAATTGGAATCTACCATTTGAACTAATGTGCGATGCAAGTGATTTTGCAATGGGAGCCGTTTTAGGACAAAGGATTGAAAAACGATTTCAACCTATATATTATGCTAGTAAGACATTACAAGGAGCACAAACGAACTATACAACTACTGAAAAAGAACTCCTTGCTATTGTCTTTGCTTTTGACAAATTTCGATCATATCTCGTTCTAGCAAAAACGGTGGTCTATACCGACCATTCTGCTCTTAGATACCTATTTTCGAAACAAGATGCTAAACCAAGATTAATCCGTTGGATCTTACTCTTACAAGAGTTTGATATTGAAATCCGAGATAAAAGAGGAGCAGAAAATCTCGCCGCTGATCATCTTTCTCATCGTGAAAATCCCGAATTAGAAGTTCTAAATGAATCGGCCATACAAGACAACTTTCCTGATGAATATCTATTGAAGATAGATTATAAAGAAATTCCATGGTTTGCAGACTATGCAAACTACTTAGTTTGTGGATTCCTTGAAAAAGGATTATCGTACCAAAGACGAAAGAAATTCTTCAGTGATATAAAACACTATTTTTGGGAAGATCCACATCTGTTTAAAAGTTGTCCTGATGGAATAATACGCCTATGTGTATTTGGAGATGAAGCCAGTAAAATATTAAACCATTGTCACACAGGACCAACAGGAGGGCATTATGGGCCTCAACTAACAGCAAGAAAAGTTTATGATGCTGGATTCTATTGGCCTACAATTTACAAAGACGCGCACCTTCTTTGCAAATCCTGTGATGCTTGTCAAAGGGCCGGAAAAATAAGTCAACATGATGAAATGCCACAAAATGTCATCCAAATATGTGAAGTATTTGACATTTGGGGTATTGACTTTATGGGTCCATTTCCAAAATCTCATAATAATCTATATATACTCGTAGCCATTGATTATGTATCTAAATGGGCGGAAGCACAAGCTCTCCCAACTAACGATGCACGAGTTGTAGTCAACTTTTTAAAACGTCTTTTTGCAAGGTTTGGAACACCGAAAGCTTTAATAAGTGATCGGGGTACTCATTTCTGTAATAATCAACTTGAGAAAGTTCTTAAAAGGTATGGAGTAACTCATAAAATCTCCACCGCATATCATCCACAAACAAGTGGACAAGTTGAAAATACCAACCGAGCTTTAAAACGTATTCTAGAGAAAATCGTAGGATCAAATTCGAAGGAATGGTCCATTAAATTGGAGGATGCACTCTGGGCTTTTAGAACAGCCTACAAAACTCCAATTGGAACCACACCTTTTAGACTTGTTTATGGAAAAGCATGTCATCTTCCAGTAGAAATTGAACACAAAGCATTTTGGGCTTTGAAGACATGTAATCTTGATTTACATGAAGCTGGACGTCTACGATTAAGTCAACTAAATGAATTAGAAGAATTAAGACATGAAGCATATGAAAATTCGTTAATCTATAAGGAAAGAATGAAGAAATGACATGATAAAAGAATCAGAAGTTCAAAAGAATTTAAAGAAGGAGACAGAGTTCTTCTTTTCAATTCACGATTCAAGCTATTTCCTGGAAAATTGAAATCAAGATGGTCTGGACCATTCATAGTCAAAAGAGTTTTCCCATACGGAACGATAGAATTAATAAATTCAAATGGGATTGAATTTAAAGTTAATGGTCACAGAGTTAAACATTACATACATGGTCCGATGGAAGTCGACAACGAAGTTAATCACAATTTCGACACCACAGCTAACTAAGTGTGGGGAGAATCAAGTCTTTAAAGGATAATATGTATTTTTGTTAGAGTTAGATTGTCTGTTTTCATGTAGTTCTCGAAAATGGAACCCGAATGGTCTTTCCCTAGCAGACCCTAAAGAACTAGTCTTCTCCCCCCATTCTGAATTTTTATTTTTTTTAGGAAATGAAGACTGCCTGTGAACTAAACCATGGTCTAATGCTACACGCTTTGATCACTAAACGTAATAATGACACACTACCGAGTGAAATAGTATCAGTAATCAGAGAAAGAATGGACGGAGTTAGAAAAGAATCCAGATGCGAAGATAATAAGTTACAATTTGGTAAAGGAAAATCAAAATCCACAGCGAAAAGAAGAGCACGACACCTAGAAAGATGTCACAAATGCGGAAAATGGTCACATGGAGGTAAATGTTCAAATAATCAAATCTATTCAAATACCGAATTTGTTACTTTATGCAGAGACGGACCGTTCATATGTTTAGAAGAAAAGACACTGAATGCTCGAGGTTACCAATTAAACCGACTATCTTATGAATGGGATAGATCATATAACTAAGAAATCTATTTCACAGGTATGTCTGTACAGTTTTTATTTTTATTTTTAACCTTTTGATAATAAACGCTAATTTGTTCGCTAAAAAGTATTAAATTGGTATTGAATAAAATTAGGTTTGGCGACCGAAATTATTGATATC
Organism: Rutidosis leptorrhynchoides; assembly: GCF_046630445.1. Classification (NCBI taxonomy): domain Eukaryota; kingdom Viridiplantae; phylum Streptophyta; class Magnoliopsida; order Asterales; family Asteraceae; genus Rutidosis; species Rutidosis leptorrhynchoides. The sequence continues at coordinate 238,234,271 of NC_092333.1, read as the reverse complement.
ATTCAAAAATTTATTACATCACTGCGAAATTTAACGTTTATTCTTAAGGTATAAATATCTTTAATCAATCAACCCAAAATATTTCAAAAATTCGTCATGAGTTAAATTAGGTTTTGGAACCGAAATTACTTTACCGAAAAGAGGGGCGCATATTTTTGATAATATTTGATTGATTAAAGTGGGATAAAAAGCCAAAAAAAGATTTTTAATTTTATTTTTACCATGTTTTTAAAATTAATATTTAAATCTTAAATTAATATTGTGAACTTTGTAAAAACAATATTTTTGAAATTGTAAATATTTGAAAAATTAATATAAGTTTGGTGTGAATTTATAATATGAATTTTTAAATTAAGTTTGGTGTGAATTTTTAATTTTTAAAATATGAATTTTAATTTTATGCATTTTAAATTGTAAGTTTGGTGTGAATTTTTAATATTAATTTTGAATTTTATATTTAAATTGTGTGAATTTAAAAACAAAAATTTACTTTATCTCATTAAGTTAAAAATATGATTTTTAAAAATTCGTCGTAAGTTGAAGACTAGGTCTTTAAACCGAAATTGCTTTACCCGAGGGAGGGACGAGAACTTTTATTATCATTATTTTTAATCTTATTGAATTAAAGTATGCCAAAAACATTAAAAAACCCAAAAATCTTAGCTTTTAAAACAATCGCTACAAAAAGACAAATTTTAAAATTTTGTCGAGGGACGGACTAGGACATCGATCCGAAACGACCTCGTCCTAAATAACAAGGGAAACAAAATTTTAAAATTAATTACTTAATTGTTTTAATTAATATAAGATGTTATAAAAAAAAAATAAAAAAAAAAAAATAAAAAACTCCGCGACTCGCGGAGTTTGAAGAGTCCAAACACCGCAAGTCGCTGGAGGACCAAAAATCAGAAAAAAATAAAACACAGAACTGATCAGTTGCACACCACAAAACTCACAAACACTGCGAAATACTGCGCGAAAAAACCCTAAAAACACCCCCAAAATCACAATTTTTAACCGTTAATCATCAAATCTTTTACTAAAATCATGTTGAGAATGATGCTATCAAGGAATTACTCAAGAAAAACGGTAAATTTCTACACCTAAACACCGTTTAATCCGAAATTTGGTGTTCTTGAGCAATTTTTTCCCCAATTTGATTTTGATGCTTTTTAGTGTAATTATTCTTAAATTGTTTATGTATTATGCTTGTATAACCTAGATTGATGCTATTTAACATGATTAGAAGCCTTAAACTTCAAATTTTGAGTAATCTAGGGTTTGTGTTCTTGAGCAAATTTGGGGCTTTTTGATATAAACAGGTTATGGCCGATTTTTGTCATGAATTGTTGCTAAATTAAGTAGTGTAACATGTTTAGGTAGTTAAATGATCTAAACTTTGAGCCTAAACATGATTTTGAGAATTAAAGTGGACTTTTTCAAGTCTAAAATTCATGAACTTGATTTTTGAAAGATAATGCCATTTGAAACTTGTTTAATTGCTAGTAATGATTATTTTGACATGTTATTTGAGTTGAATGCTTATGAACTTGGCGTACATTTTCGTATATACTTATTTGAAAAAGTGTAGATTTGATGAAAATATGAAAATGAGATTAAGTTTGATATAAATTGATCATGTCATTGTAATTATTTTGATTGATGATTTTGCTGACACTAATGCATATTTGGATGCACAAAAATTGTGTTTGATGTGTTTTGCAGACTGAAAGGGGTGAATCTTCATCCCAAGCTCGCAATGCTCCTGCTGAGAATGCGGAACAACAGGAGGTGGATAACTACTACAAGCAAGATATACCTCATCCAGTCATGACATTTTCTGATATGCACTTGGAAGATTTGCATCCGAACCTGAGATTTGACAGACTTTGGATAGATTATCCAAAATACCAAAGGGGTTTGCATACTCTTCATTCTAAAGTTGTTGAGGTACCTAGGGTCATAGAATGGGGACCATTAGAAGCTGTGGAATTGGCCGGGCCAATTAGGGAATTACTTGCACAGAGGTATGGTAATTCTACTTTTAACGACTGGGTACGTTTATTCACCATGCGTAGACCTGTATATAAAGTATGGTGTGAAGAATTGTTGTGTAGTATAGAATTAAATGATCGGGTAGCTAGTTTAACCGATCGATCTTTTATTAGATTTTTGTTAGGAGGTTCGATGCGCCACATGTCTTTACTAGACATGGCTCAGGCTTTACGTATATATACGCCTGAGGAGTTAGCATCTGCCGATTGTAGAGGGTTGATACTAAATGGTAGAAAGATAGATGAAAATTTTGATACACACGGTGTATGGAGTCAAATGACAAGCCATCACCGATTCAAAGGGGGAAATTACTCTTATTTGGATATAGATAGAGCTGAATTAAGAGTGATTCATAGGTTTTTTGCTAATTCGATTACACAAAGAGGTAAGAACAAGGAAAAGGTAAATGAACAGGATTTGTTTTACCATATGTGTATTCGAGACCCACAAAGCGCTGTAAGTATACCTTATTGTGTGGGTTATTATTTATCAGCTATGGTTAGGGGGATGAGACCGCATAGCATAATAGGAGGTGGTATTTTTATTACTTTGATTGCTGAATATCTCGGTGTGGATATAAGTCGGGGGGGGGATTATTAGTCGAAGAACCAGAACCCCGCGATACTATAGGTTTAAATGTATACCATGGGGCGAAAGTTTTGAAGAGGCGAAATAACGCCGCAGTACAATACCATGGTAGACATCCACAGGTTGAGAGAAACCAACAGCAAGGTAATGTAGGAGGGGGAAATGAGATGCAAGAAATGCAAAGGTTTATAGCTTCACAGGAGTACGAAAATGCTAGACAGAGAGCATTTGAAGATTGGCAAGTTCATCAGAACCAAATCATAGCTCATTGCCAACATATAGGTAGAAACTATATTCCTACACCAAAACCCATATTCCCTCCCTGGTCTATAGAGATGCAACCACCATATCCTACGTATAACCCTGCCGAAGCATTCTATAGCACCTATGGTTATGCTTGGAACCCCTATTGGTATCAGTAATCCCTAGTCTACTTAGTTTTATTTATTTTGTAATTTGTAATGTTGATACGTTTAGTACTTATGTTAATATTGTAATAGTTTTAATAATTTTCTAACTTTTATTCTTAGATTTTAATAATTTTTGAATGTGGGGTAATATACCAAACTTCAAAAATATGTATATATGTTTGCAGTTTATCTTATGTACACAACAGGGTAAAACAACGCATTTTCAAAGACTGGCATTAAGTTCAGCAAAAGCAACTAATTTTGACGACAAGATGCAAAATATATGTGAAATAACAACAAGACGGAATGAACAAATGATGTGCACCATTTATCATTCAGCAATCAAACGCAAATATGTTTGAAAACTTTGGTAAAATTTAATCATTTTCACACAAATCACCCTCAATAATTTAAATTGTTACTGATTTCTTGCAAATGAGGGCATTGCAAGATCTTAAGTGTGGGAAGGGGTTAAATTCTTTCGGATTGTAAAATTTTTACTTTATACACTTGGTTACCATTAGAAATACTAGTAAAGTAGTAGTTGTATTAGAATCTAGTGCTCTCTGATAATAAAGAACAGCCCTAGTCTTATATACTGACTACCCAATTCTACTAAAATTTTTCAAAATTTTCAATTAAATGAACTCAAAATCATGTTTATACATATTTATGAACGATAAAACTAGGTTTTAACACCGAAATTATTGTTACCTCAGAAAGGACATAAATTGAGAAACAAACCAAAATGTTAAAATTCATTTAAAATGGAATAGAGGACGATAAAAAGGAAAATAAAAGCCAAGTGTGGGAAAATTCTCCAAGTTATTCAAAACATATATCACATATTTTTGTACAAATAACTGAAAATACTTTTGCTTTGGACTAAACTAAAAAGTTTTACCTGATTTATTGTAAAAAAGATGGATCTACACGATGAATCAATTCCATCATTAAAAAGAAGTAAAGTCTTTCGAAAAAGACAAGCGCTTCTTGATTTAGGTCATGAAGTTGTCGTCCAGACCAGCTGTAGGTTGACGAAAAACCTAGAAAAGTCATCACTAAAATCAGCAGGAAATCCACGGACCTCAGCATTAAACAGGGTCGCCAAGTGGTCAGATTTATCCTAACCATGAGAAGGATTTATCTCGTAAAATGGGGGGGCACCATGCAAATTAGCTGGATAAGACTAATGAATCAGATCCCCAGAAAGGATAATCTCCTTAAAAAGATCAAAAATCAGCTTTTAAGCCTGATATTACTCAATCCTTGAGATTGACCTTAAAGATTGAGAATTACAAACTCATGGAATTCAATGATATCTAAACTCGAGCTTGAACGAGAAAATATTTTGATCAAAATTACAAACCGATTTGTTTTCTGAAAACCCTATTTTCAATGCGTTCATTACCATTGAACGTAAAATCCTAGGAATTCACCTGGAATTCATTAGGTCACCTGAACTAAATCGGGTGTCAACCGTAAGAACGGTGGTTGCATAGCATGGTCAAAGACAGGACCTTGTGCCAGACCTAAAAATCATAAGGGTGAGCTTTACTATTGCTCCTACCAAGGATAGTAATTACGTTCGACACATTATAGACCATAATTAAAAGCATGTCAGGGGACATTGCCTTAACAGTTGCTTGTTCAACGCTTTCCTTTACAACCGGACGGTAGTTTACCGAAAGGTAATATACGGGACAAGTAAACTGGACGTGTTGCTTTCCAAATACAAGGTTAGCAAGTGGGTGACACAAAACCATAAGTTTTGAGCTAAAATTTTCAAATCTGAAACCCACCAAACCCATAAAAATATTTTGCAAACACCGGTGAAGGGTTATTCCGGAAAACTTATCTAGGGTAAAAAACTAGATTTAATTTTCAAAAGATCAAATGTTTTCATAAAGATCCAATTTCCTTAATGGATCTAAATTTTTATAGTCATGTGGGACTGTAAACCATATCGTTACTACCATTGTTTATACCGCCGTATAGAAATCACTGATGTACAAAGTGTGAAGAATAAAGAAGTGATTCTAGTATTTCAAGACGATATTGCTTGAGGACAAGCAACGCTCAAGTGTGGGAATATTTGATAATGCTAAAAACGAACATATATTTCATAGCATTATTCCTCAAGAAAGACAAGCTTTTAGTTGCAATTGTTCTATTTACAAGTGATATTCGTTTAAATAATAAAAGGTGAAGACAAAAGACAGATTTGACGAATTGAAGACGCAAACGACCAAAAAGCTCAAAAGTACAAAATACAATCAAAGAGGTTTCAATTATTGATAAGAAACGTCTCGAAATTACAAGAGTACAAGATTCAAAACGCAAAGTACAAGATATTAAATTGTACGCAAGGACGTTCGAAAATCCGGAACTGGGACCAGAGTCAACTCTCAACGCTCGACGCAACGGACTAAAAATTACAAGTCAACTATGCACATAAATATAATATAATATTTAAATAATTCTTATAATTATTTATATATTATAATAAATAATAAAAATCCGTCGGCAAGAAAGACTCCAAAGTTTGTGAGCTGTAATTTCAAACTCCGCGACTCGCGGAGTTTGAAGGCAAAAAATGTCGCGAGTCGCGGAGCCCCAATTTCTGAAACTCCCTATAAAGCCAACCGAATTCTGATCATTTTTCATCAATATATCTATCTCTCTCTCAATATATATCGTAATATATATATATATATATATATATATATATATATATATATATATATATATATATATATATATATATATATATATATATATATATATATTATAATTTTAATTTTAATTTTAATTTTAATTTTAATTCTAATAATAAGGGTATGTTAGCGAATATTGTAAGGGTATAAGTTGAAATTCTGTCCGTGTAACGCTACGCTATTTTTAATCATTGTAAGTTATGTTCAACCTTTTTACATTAATGTCTCGTAGCTAAGTTATTATTATGCTTATTTAATCCGAAGTAATCATGATGTTGGGCTAATTATTAAAATTGGGTAATTGGACTTTGTACCATAATTGGGGTTTGGACAAAAGAACGACACTTGTGGAAATTAGACTATGGGCTATTAATGGGCTTTATATTTGTTTAACTAAATGATAGTTTGTTAATGTTAATATAAAGATTTACAATTGGGCGTCCCTATAAATTACCATATACACTCGATCGGACACGATGGGCGGGGTATTTATATGTACGAATAATCGTTCATTTAACCGGACACGGGAATGGATTAATAGCCACTAGAATAATTAAAACAGGGGTGAAATTATGTACAAGGACACTTGGTATAATTGATAACAAAATATTAAAACCTTGGGTTACACTCAGTCGACATCCTGGTGTAATTATTAAACAAAGTATTAAAATCTTGTTACAGTTTAAGTCCCCAATTAGTTGGAATATTTAACTTCGGGTATAAGGATAATTTGACGAGGATACTCGTACTTTATATTTATGACTGATGGACTGTTATGGACAAAAACCAGACGGACATATTAAATAATCCAGGACAAAGGACAATTAACCCATGGGCATAAAACTAAAATCAACACGTCAAACATCATGATTACGGAAGTTTAAATAAGCATAATTCTTTTATTTCATATTTAATTTCCTTTATGTTATATTTAATTGCACTTCTAATTATCGCATTTTTATTGTTATTGTATTTAATTGCACTTTTAATTATCGTACTTTTTAATTATCGCAAGTTTATTTTATCGCACTTTTATTATTCGCAATTTCATTATCGTTATTTACTTTACGCTTTAATTTAAGTATTGTATTTATTTTTAATATTTTACATTTGGTTTTAACTGCGACTAAAGTTTTAAAATCGACAAACCGGTCATTAAACGGTAAAAACCCCCTTTATAATAATAATATTACTTATATATATATTTGTATTTTTATAAAAGTAAACTAATATAGCGTTAAGCTTTGTTTAAAGATTTCCCTGTGGAACGAACCGGACTTACTAAAAACTACACTACTGTACGATTAGGTACACTGCCTATAAGTGTTGTAGCAAGGTTTAAGTATATCCATTCTCTAAATAAATAAATATCTTGTGTAAAATTGTATCATATTTAATAGTATTTCCTGCTAAAATTAATAGCTATTTTATATACACCTCGCACGACATCATTGAGCTTCGACCCATCTGGAGACGTAATCTACTGCTACGAGAACATATTCTTTCCCGTTAGACTTTGGAAATGGGCCCATGAAGTCTAATCCCCATATATCGAAGATCTCGTAAGCTTGGATATTAGTCCGAGGCATCTCGTTCTTCATAGAGATATTGCCTTGCCTTTGGCATGCGTCGCAACGCTTTACAAGCTCTTGCGCATCTCGAAATATAGATGGCCAGTAGAATCCTGATTCGTAGACTTTCCTCGCGGTTAAGTTTGCTCCATGATGACCTCCAGTGGGTCCATGGTGACATTGGTGAAGAATCCCTGCTGCTTGCTTTTCATCTATGCACCTCCTGATTATCTGATCAGGGCAAATTCTAAACAGGTAAGGATCTTCCCAGTAGTAGTACTTGGCATCCCTGAAGAACTTTCTTCTTCGGGAGGTACTCATACCCTTTTGTACTACTCTGGCAACTAGGTAGTTGGCCATGTCGGCATACCAAGGAGTGTCAGTAAATTGTGATCCTATGTGAGTTTGTCCTAAACTCATAAGCTGTTCTTCCGGAAATTTATCTCTAATATCTTGTTCTGTAAGTTTTTCCATCGTTGGGTTCTCCAAACGACTAAGATGATCTGCTGCGACATTCTCTGCTCCTTTCTTGTCCTTAATCTCGATGTCGAATTCTTGAAGGAGTAAGATCCATCATAGGAGTCATGGCTTTGCGTCTTGCTTTGTGAATAAATATTTGAGGGCTGAATGATCCGTATAGACTGTAGTCTTGGACAGAATAAGATAGGAACGAAATTTATCGAAGGAAAATACTACGGCTAGCAGCTCCTTCTCCATGGTAGTGTAATTCTCATGAGCTCCGGTTAAGGTTTTGCTTGCGTAATAGATTGGATGAAAGTGTTTATCTACCCGTTGTCCAAGCACTGATCCAACTGCAAAATCGCTCGCATCACACATGATCTCAAAGGGTAGACTCTAGTCAGGAGCTATCATGATCAGTGCATGTGTTAACTGCTCTTTCAGATAGTTGAATGCTTTTCGACATTCTTCATCGAAGACAAACGGGACTTCCTTTCCTAGGAGATGAGTGAGAGGTCGTGTGACCTTTGAAAAATCCTTACTGAAACGTCGGTAGAAACCAGTGTGTCCTAGGGAACTCCTTACCGCTCTTACCGTGGTAGGCTCTGGAAGTTTAGTGATGGTCTCAATCTTAGCCTTATCAACTTCTATTCCTGCTTTAGAGATCTTATGTCCTAGAACTATCCCTTCTTTTACAATGAAGTGACATTTTTCCCAATTTAGAACTAAATTTGACTCTTCACACCGGGTGAGCATCTTTTCAAGGTTTGAAAAACATGAATCAAAGGTACTACCAAAGACCGAGAAGTTGTCCATGAAGACTTCCATACAACGCTCAATCATATCGTGGAATATTGCTACCATGCATCGCTGAAATGTAGCTGGTGCATTGCATAACCCAAAGGGCATGCGTCGATAGGCAAATGTTCCATAAGAACAGGTAAAGGTTGTTTTCTCTTGGTCCTTTGGATCGAGGGGAATTTGAAAGTAGCCGGAAAAACCGTCTAGGAAACAGTAGTACTCATTTCCTGATAGACGTTCCAATATTTGATCAATGAAAGGTAATGGAAAATGATCCTTCCGGGTTGCATCGTTTAATTTACGATAGTCTATGCAAACCCTCCAACCGGTGACTTCCCGAGTAGGAATAAGCTCATTATTCTCATTTTGAATTACGGTCGTCCCTCCCTTTTTGGGTACCACTTGAACAGGACTGACCCATGGTGAATCAGAGATTGGATAGATCAGACCGGCGTCCAGAAGTTTGATTACTTCTTTCTTGACGACTTCTTGAATCATAAGGTTGACCCTTCTTTGCCTCTGAACTGATGGTTTGAAATCGTCTTCCATGAAGATCTTGTGGGTGCAATAGTTGGGGCTGATCCCTTTGATGTCAGAGATCTTCCAAGCAATTGCCTTCTTATGTGATTTCAAAACTTGAATCAATTTCGCCTTCTCTTGTGGCACGAGGTCTTTCGATATGATAACAGGGAGTTGCGATTCTCCTTCTAAGAATGCATACTCCAGATTGTCGGGTAACTTCTTCAATTCCAATTCTGGAGGCTCCTCGATAGATGGCTTCATCCTAGCTATCTCCTTACGGTCTAATGAGTCGTACTTCTCCTGGAATTCTGATTCTTTAGCAGTGGTTACTGATGCTATCTGTTCTTCATTTTTAGAAATTGTCCTTCTTAATGCTTCTTCTTCAGAAACTTCTTCTTTAGTTTCGAAGGTAGGTTCGGGGAATTCCTCATAGTCTTCCCTTGACTGGGGTCCCTGATATACCGGAATGAAATCTGTTTCTTCATTCGGTCTTCTCCTTAATAGAGGTAAAGTAATGCCTTGTCTCAGCGGTGCTATTTGAATAGTGTTACCAAGAAAGTTACTTTCAAAGTTACTAAGGTCTATGGCTGAATGGTTATCAAGATTTCCTTCAAGAAGTGTAAAGAACAGATCCTTAGAAATTTGATCTTGACTGCAAATAGCCATAGTCTCTTCCAGGTACTCGTTGATGAGTTCTTGGAAAGAATCAGAGAGATTCACATCCTCTTCGTTAGGATGGTTTATGTGGCGATCAACATTGAATGTGATTTCTTCTCCTCCAACCCTTAACTTTAGAGATTTCTCGTGAACGTCAATTACGGCCTTGGCAGTATTCATGAATGGTCTGCCAAGAATGAGTGGGACCTTCGTGTCTTCCTCAATATCCATAATGACGAAATCAACGGGAAACGCGAACTTATCCACTCTAACTAGGAAATCTTCAGCTATTCGCCTAGGAATTTTAACTGATCTATTCGCGAGTTGGATAGTCATTCTGGTTGGCCTTAAGTCATTTAATCCTAGCTTCTTGAATAATGAATAGGGCATTAGGTTTACACTGGCTCCTAAGTCTGCTAACGCATTGGTAATTTGGACATCTTGCAGGTAGCAAGGTACCGTAAATCTTCCTATATCTCCTAACTTAGGGGGGATTCCATGCTGTAACACTAACAAGCATTCTTCACTTAAGGGAAAGCTAACTATCTCTCTTAATCTCTCTTTGTTTGAAAGCAGTTCTTTGAAAAATTTAGCACAGTTTGGCATTTCTACTAAAGCATCTACTAGACGTACATTCAAATGTAAATCCTTAATAATATCCCAATACTTAGCAAATTGTGCTTCTTGTTTTTCCTTCCTAAGCCTACCTGGGAAAGGTATGCGGGCGCACGGAATAATTTCCGGGGCCTTAGGAGAGATAGGTTCCGGTAGATTGACGACTGGGTCAATTGGCACAGGTTTCTTGGAAAAATCTTGTATGGGTATATTAACAGTTGTTCCTTTTCCTCCTCTAGTAATTACTAGGGCATCAAACTCACTACACTCTATATCAATTTTAGTGGTTAAGCGTTTAAGTGAAAGCTGAAAATTTGTGATTAATTCTTCAAAAGTCTTTATCAAAATGTCGAACTCGTTCTGGCATTCTATGACTTGAAGGTTTATCATATATTGCTTTTTCATAAATTCAGCTAAAACTTCCTTAGAGTGGAGAGTAGGTTTTCGCAATGGAAAAATTATATTATAATCCGAGCTATTTTGCTGTTTGTGTGCCCATCTAGGGTAAGGATACCTTAGATTGGTTCTAGTAGCATCGGAGTTTTTAGGAATTTGTAAACTTTGAAGAGTGAGGGTGAGATCTTGTAACCTGGTTTCCAGCATTTTTACCGTATGAGCGAAGACATCATCCTTCTCAGCAGCTTTATTATTCCAGTCTTCCTGTTGTGCAGCTATCGTGTCCAAGAGATCCCATGCTTCATCTGCTGTTCGAGACATGAAGTTGCCTTGCGAGGCCATGTCTAGGAGAGACTTATCATCCTTGGTCAAACCATTGTAAAGCGTACAGATTATGTCTGCCTGACTTAACGAATGATTCGGACATCTTTTAAGCATCATCTTTACTCTATTCCATGCTAGACACAATGACTCATTTTTTTTTGAGAAAAGTTTGTGATGTCATTTCCTAAACACGTTTGCAGGGAGGGTGGATAAAATATGTTTAGAAATTTAGTGGCTAAATCCTCCCATGTATGAATTGAATTCGGATTAAGTGCGTCAAACCATGCTGAAGCGTGTTTAGAAAGTGAATATTGAAAAAGATGAAGTTTTAAAATGTTTTTCTCGTTTGATTCCTTCTTAAAAGAGTCAACCAGACAGATAAATTTGTTTATATGAAAGTTAGGATCGTCAGTCGGTAATCCTTGAAATTTACAGATCATACTGACTAGTTTAATCATGTGCGAACTGATTTCAGGAATCCCTTCGGTTCCTAAGGTGATTGGTCCTCCTCTTTCCTCTAAGCATGACTTATGCATAGAAGCAAGGGTGTCTTGTTGTTCCATTTTTTGATTTTTCTGTTAATAAAAAGACTTAAAAGTAACTTGTAGAAAATATTAATTTTACTAAAAGGATCGATAATTTAATAAAAATAATTATTCTTGAAATTCGGTCGCTAACCAGATCGGATATCTCAACTGATAGGACTTCTCATAGATTACTTGTATCTAGGTGGCCAGGCCGACTACGGAGAGGCAGGATCCTTTTGGTTCCAATATAATTGGAGACTGTTCGGAAAATCCAATAACCAAGTCCGTGTATAATTGTCTTTCTTAGACACCACCAAACAATACTTTGTCTGTTTAAAAATCTTTCTCGATTAAAATATTCGATCCCCGGCAGCGGCGCCAAGAGAAACAGTGATGTGCCACTAACGGACAGTTTTATTTCTGCGGTGTCGTTAGGTCGCAAGGTGTCCGATTCGGTAGCACACAGTGTCTTCGTTTATTTATATTTTGCGGGGCCTAAATTTACTTTTACTTTCTAAGGTGTAGAAGGTGTAAGTTAACCTAGTGTCGAATTTTATGCTGATTAACGAATTGAAGATCAAGGGGATAATTGTCTTTTAGCTAAATTACCTAGATAAAGATAATAGTTGATTTTAGCTAAAGGTCCTAAATGCAGAAAAGTAAATAAAGCGGAAGGATATCCGGAATATGCAGATCAGGGAAATGTTGACCAAGATATCAGTATTGGGTTAGGGAAAGGTAATTATGCTTATGTTAAGGCTATGCTTGGATTGATGTTGATCTGGTTGGATGAGCCAATTACACAGACCTACTTATCTCTGAACTCTCGGAGTTCTCTTTGAGTAGTGAGAAGTATGTCACTTGGTCTTATAATTGAAGTGTAACAATACCTCAGAGGTTATCCTCAGTAAAGTACTAGGTTTATTAGTAAGTTAAGCTCTAATCCTATCCCTCGTTATCAGTTTAGATAACTGAATAACAACGTGCTGTGTTGATTGAACACTGATCACAAACGGAAGGAGTCCGTCGGTTTAAGTTGGCAAAACCTTAAATGGAAACTAACAACCATTACATCATACTAGTGAGATCACAACAAATCAAACATTATACAGCATTACAATTAATATACTGATAGTAAAGCAGATAGAAACCTAATAAGTACCTAAACAGTTGATATGACTAAGACCTAGGGCAACAATCAGACAAGAACATGCAATAGGCTTGGGTCATACAGTAAAGGCACTAACTAGATCTTAACAGCTCCTAGGAAGTCTCTTCGGAACAGTCATTAGACATACTAGGTCATTCATGTCTCAATTCCTAGGTTCCGTGTCCTAAAAGTACATTAAATGCCTCTCGGGAACTCCGGCCATACCGAGTTCATAGAATCTTCAGATACAGTATAACCAGGGGTCTTAATCCTATGAAGTAGCTAATTTCATATAGGTGGACAAGTCCTGATCACAACCTAAGTTGGTCAATCCTTAAGATGCTAGCATACAAATCTATCAGATTTTCTAGTTCAGCATTATAACAGTAATCGTACTATATTAACATAATTACGCTAACCCAAACTTCTATCATGGTAACATACAGATAAATTAAGCTATCATGGCAATATCGAAATGCATTATTAAACAAAAAAGATAAGAATACATGTTTAATACAAAAGACAAGCGTTTCGGATAAAAACCTGAAAAGGCCGAACTAATCTGCCCGGGATCGCAGGGACTCACCGGGATATCCTCCGGAAAATAAAAGCTAAGCTAACTATTGCTAAAAACCAACTAAAATATTGAAAATGTAAATTGAATTGCAAGTTGAGTGTGTCTTGGAATGAATGGAGAAAGGCCCTTAAATAGATTTGGAATTCTGCCAAATACGCCTGGCAGGGCGTATGGCAAGGCGTATGGCAGGGCGTATGGCAGGGCGTATTTGGCAGGCCGTATGCAAAGCAGGCCGTATGGTGAAGGCACTTAGTGGGGCGTATCTGGTAGGGCGTATCCATACTGGCAGGCCGTATGGCAAGCCGTATTTGGCACTGACCAGCCTTGATTCCCTGGATCGTTACTTGATTTCTTGTCTTTCACCGTTTTCGCTCTAGAATCTTCGTTTTAGCTCCGTTTTACTTGATTATTTTTGCATCGCCTATGTAATTACTTAATCTACAAAATCAACCGACAAAGCGATTATTTTTGCGATAAAGTTTGGAACTTTATGGGTTTTAGGACCCAATTTCGGAGGTAAAAACGTGACTTTTTGGCCGATATCAAATACCCCACACTTAGCTTTGCTTGTCCTCAAGCAAATAGTGAGAATATAAGGATCTTTCTAATAGATTCTCCCTCACCTATCCTCAGATCTTTTATTAAGCCTTCATCAGAAGTCGTCATATCTTTCGAAAGTATTAGAAAAAGTTTCGAACTTCGATGGTTTTAGTCGCTAGGTTTCAATCGCGTCCATAGTGAAAATGGCATACTTTCCAACTCTTAGATGTAGAGTATACATGACCAGGCTTCTTACTAGCGGATCACTCATATCACTCAAGTGTTTAGGGTGCCCTATTTTAGTTGTATTATCGCTCAGAAGCCAGTCTTGTAACGGTTCTCATCATAGGCTTGGTAAAACATTGATATCTCCACCGGTTAAGTAAGGACGGCACTGATCTTCTTCCTAGGCATTCTTTCAAGAGGAAGACGAGTTATAGGGTTTGGAAATTTTATTGATAGGTGAAAGGTATCTAGATCTTTTGATTTTTGAGAGAATTGATAGATTTTGATTCTTCAGAGTATCCTTTTTGGATAAATAACGGCTTAAGTTCCGTAAGAGTTTTCCTTGGAAGATGCGGATTTTGCTACGACTTTGTCTAGAATTTTCTCGGGTCCTCCGGTGATTCTCCTCTGGGTAACTTCTCGGGTTTTCTTGCCTTTATTAGAGACTTTGCTCTTTTATTCATCATCATTTTTTTTTGGTATCGGACCCTTTCTTCATAACTTTTGTCTTTCGTTCCTGTTGCCCAGAGAGGAAGTGATATTTCACCGAAAATAGGTTTTTTACCTATCAAAAACAATCAGGGGTTCAGAATCTTTTCAACAAGTGCTTTTGAAGCGAATTTTTATCGATCTATCTCTTCGTTAATCTCTGGATCTTTTTGATAAATGGAAAGGGAATGAAGGTGAATGGGTAGTGTATTTTGGAAGTGAATTTGAGGTGAATATTTCTGATTCATCAACTCTTTGTGTGAGTTGGTCGGGTTTAAATTGCGTGGAGTGAAAACGGAAATGGATGGCTCTTTGTCTTCTCTATTCAGAATGATTTCAGAAGGAGTATCGCACCTACACCACGTATGGTGCTTACTAACCATTGGCCTCAAAACAAATGTGAGAACCAAGTTCTAACTTAAACCGTACACCGGCACGCTCATCAATTAAATTGACAAAGTACTGTAGATTTGATGAATCGTACAGATAATTTAGGTCCAAAAGTCCTCACTTTTTAGGTGTAGGGGTCGTGCTTGGTCATTCGTGGCCTTTAACATATTTTGTCGAAAGAAATCTTTTGACGTAAACCATGAGTTTTTAGCTTAATCGTTCCGTTCTAGTAAATATTTCTAAAACTAATTTCTAGCAATTTTTATAGAATCTTTAGGGTAAAACGAGGTAAGAATTTTTTCAAAATTACCTATATATTCCTTGCTAGTTACTTTAAGACAAAAGAATTTTTCAAAACTTTGGCGTTTTCACGGTTACTTGTCGTTAAACTTTTACCCAGTACCTCACACTTAGAGGAACATTATCCCTAATGTTCTCTGAAATAGAATATTTTCTATTTAATAAATTAAGGACAGTGCCTCTAGAATCTCTGAGTTTGGTGCGGGGATGACCCCACACTTAGAGATTTTAGTGCACGATAATTGAAAGAGATTTAAGGAAAGATTACTTCCCTACGGTTGTGCTTTCTACGGTCAGGGTCTCCTAATGCTGGAAAGAACCAGTCTCTTGATAAAATTCTGCATGAAGAACAAAAGAGAAAGGCAGCATTTCCACTATATATAACTTTTTCATACAATGCTTTAAAAAGATAAAATTAAAAATTAAATAAAGTAAAGTAGTCAACGGAATACTATCCTGGCCAATGTGCTGAGCGGTGTATGTGAAATATCCAAAGAGATCATCATCATCCTCAAGGGTCGGTAAATACTCTAATGGTTGCCCTACATCCAGTGCGGGGCTTAGAAGCGTGTCTAGACAAAGGTCCGATGGCAACTCCAGATGTGATAAGCTCGGAAATGGCTCTTCCTAGGGGATGTTCCCGGTAATCTCAAAAACCTGAGCCATGGGTGGTGTAACTAGAGAGGGGGGGGGGGGGTGAATAGTTACTTAATATGTTTTTACCAATTTTTTGATTGATCACCAAATTCGATTTTACTTTGATCAACCAACTCAACTCAAACTTGATGTGTGTAGTGTATATGTTCAATTGATAAATGAAGTAATATAAAGAATATAGATACAAGGATTTATAGTGGTTCGAGTGGATGTTAACTAATCCACCTTAATCCACTCCCCGATTACACTAATCGGGATTTGTTGCTTCAGTAAGCACTTTTCTCCAAACCCGGTGGAGATCCGATTTACAAGTCTTCAATCTTCTTTAGTAGACAACAAACCTAATCTTTCTATCGCTTTGAAAGATCAACTCCAACCTAGATCAACTTGTCTTCACCTTGGACAAGTATTATTATCCAAATAAGATTAATCGACTTTCTAAGTCCCTTTAAGGAAGTAGATCACTAAGCTAGCCTATGCTTCCACTAATTGAAGTTACAAGACTTATACACTCTGCAATGACGATCCTAACATAATACTAGGACACACATTACATTAAGTAAACTCAAAAGATAAATGATTTTGATTAGTAAGTTTACAATAACCCAACTCTATATCTATAAGATCATAGAATCTTCTCTTGCTTGATCACATTTTAGTAGTAGTTAATGCACTTGTGATCACTGGAGATAAGCCTTTGAAATGTGCAAGCGGGTCAGCTTCAAATGCTCTTAAATGTTTGCCTTTTATAGTAGGATTCAAAAAATAGCCGTTGACACACGGCTGCCTGCACGGTCGACCGTGGTGCGACCGTGCGTGCTCCAGTCTAAAATTGGTATCTGTTGTATAGCTGTTTGACTCAGATTTTAACACCACATTTTGGCACCTTTACTCCTTCTAGCACCTGCAAAATAAACCAAACATCCTATACAAGTACTATATGCATTAAGTGTGTGAGATTTGTTCTTATTGCATGAAAGTGACTAATCATTCCAAAAGTGGCAAACCCAACATTCTTGGAGAAGTGTCTTGATTGATATTTAGGGAAATTTCAGTTTGGTCAAGACTTAGTTAGTCACATTAATGCTCTTGGTTCAATTCTAAAGGCTAGTCAGTATATCATTAACTTCCTTGTTCCAATTAATCACAAGTCATGTTTCATTTTAGTTTAGTTAGGGATTAATTGAATAATGTCTCTATAAGATAATCATGAAGTATGTAGAGACATTAAGGTTAAGTTATTCTTGAACAAGCAATCACACTTAGTTACTTAGACTAGAACAAATAAACAATTGACTATAGTTTCATTATGAACCATTTTACACTTAATCTATTGGAGTACGTTAGTTACTTGAATCCTAACTAATGAGCACATGGCAAACATATTAATCAAGTTGACAAGTTTATGAGTATTAAGCATTATTAGCAAGTAGCAAGTAATACTCACATAGCAAGAAATAGTTATTCTAGGATCAATCATATAGATACTTGTACAACTTATAATTCAAGCACTTAATAAGTTTAATGTGCAATATAACACATTACATGATTAATGTGTAAGCACACATTAATGTCCAACACATGCACAAGGGAAGAGAAATCTCTAGTTGGGTCTTGATGACCATCCTAAATGTATCTAAGTGTGTTTTAGGATTACAAGTCATTTCTAGTTTAACCTTGAGAGCATTGTTCTTCATTTAGCCTTAATTAATCACTAATTCATTTCTAATAGCAATTATTGTTCTAGTGATATTGGCTTAAGTGTGTTGGTACTTGATGATCATACTAAGGATATCTAGATAAGAATTAAGATAACAAGTTGTTGGTTAACACTTATGTGTTATGCCTAATCTTGGTTAATTTGTCATTAAGATGTCATTGGGCGTAATTAATCACAATTAGTGTTTTTATGACCAAAACTCAATTGAGTATGGAGAAGGAATCTATTCTAAGTATGTTGAGAAAGGTTTCATGAATTATAGATGTCGGGAACTAGTCAAACTTTATTTGGTCAAAAACGGTGACAGAAGAAACTGCGATCGCACTGCGGTTGATCGTGGTGGTGACCGTGCAACTTGTTTTCACAAAACTGCATTGCAATTCAGTTTGGGGTTTCACGGTTGACTATGCGGTCGACCGTACCTCGATCGTGTGTTTACCTGAACTTTTAATTTCATTCTTTAACCTATGTTTGACTTGGTCGTTTGCAAGATAAAGTATGGATTAATGACCTTGCATGTTTTATGTTAAGATGTCATTCATCACTTATGCGTATGTGTGTGTCATCATCAAAACATATTCTTTGGTTAATTATACTTTGGTTAACCATACTTAAGTTTATCGTTTAGTGTATTAACCTACATTCAACCAACATTATCCCCCTTTTTGATGATGACAAACATACAAGTGATGAGGGACATTTTGCTATAAAAACGTAAGTGTTAACAATCACTTGTATCCGTCTTTCTCCCCCTTTTGTCGAAGAAAAAAGGTTAGCTCCCCCTAGAACTAAGCTTGCCCTTAGAACAAAACTCCCCCTTAAATTGTGCACATTGGAAAAACATATATTAAAACATAACAAGCAAGCATTTTATTCAAAGCAATCATGAAACATAGTAATGCATATATGAAAATATGCATGGAGGGTACAACAATTGAAAGCAGCTCTATTAAGCATGGGTGTTGATGCATTTGGTTCCTGAGGGAAATGTGAGGTTCAGTGCGTTGAGATGCTTAAACAGAAGCGTCAAGCGACGACCATAAGGATAGGATTGTGAAGGATCTTGTTTAAGATCTTGCATCCTAGAAGCCATTATGTAGGCAAGATTTACTTGTATGGACTTGGTTAAGCACCACATGAGTCCAAGTTCAGTCATGGAAACTTTATCATCTTTTTCTTTTCTGAAGAAGATGTTGTGACTTATGATCATTTTACATGTTCCATACTATGGTCGAATGTCATTGTCAAAAACTCCTTCTTGACAGAGAGTACTTAGTTTTAGTTCTGGACCAATGAAGAGTGAGGTTAGTGCTCTTCTTGGAATGAACTTTGGAAGGAGTTGTATATGATTCTTTGTATCATAGAACTCAGCTCCTTTTGTGGGCACTCTAAGGATGTAGCCAAATCGCTTAAGTGTCATCACGTGGTCTTGATCAAGAAGAGTGAATTTTACCCTTCGGTTAGAGGTAAATTCAAACTATGAATAGAATTGCTTGACAAGTGAAGGAAATGTGTAGGTTTTAAGTGAAAGAAATGATCCCCATCCAGTTTTATCAAACTCACTTTGAAGAGTAGGATAGTCATAGAACACTTCATGTTCTTCTTGGATGTGTCTTGAATCATCTTGAGAGTTCTTCTTTTCATTACATGGAAGTTTGTTGTGAACTTTTATCATTTTGAGATTTGAGTGATGTTTGGAATTTGAGAAGATAAAGGGTTTTAGAGAGCTCATTGTTTTGAGGTGCAAGAAGTTCTTTGATAATTCTCAATTTAAAGAATCTCGAGTAGAGGATTTTCATCCATTTTGAGTAATTGTTTTGTTCAAGAATTTTAAAGATGAGTTAAATTTGATTGCTTTTGGATATTGTTTGTAAGTTAGTGGTATTGATTTGCTATTGGTGTGTATTTAATGAACCTTGAATGAATTGCAGTCAATCTGCGGTCACTGTCACGGTCAGCCGTGTCTGTGACCGCATGTTATCTGCAATACATTTTAGCTATTTAATCTTTCATATTTTTGAGTACGATTAAGGCATTACAATATTCAAATGCGTTATGTCTACATTCAACCATAGCATAATTGTCTCACTCATTCCTTACCACAATTATCCTTCTTCAAGGAATTCTTAGAGTGATTCACTTGAATTCTCATCCTCAGTGTCGCTTGCCTTGCAGGTCAACTTCTTTATTACCCCTTTCATCATCTTCACAATTTTTGACTCCTTTTTGAGATTCTTAATTTGCTCCTTATAGATTTTGTCCAACTTTCCCATTATCTTACATCCTTGAACTTGTTCATTAGCTTCTTTGTCTTCATTGTCAGGTATCACACTATTTTCTCTACTGGTCCCTGCTTCACCAGACGTCCTTTTTCATTTTTGGGTGGTTACTTCTGAGGTTTTTGGTCCTTTGAATATGGAAAGTGTAGGTTGATGAAAGTTATCACTTGTGACACCAAAATAATCAAACACTTTATTGAGATGTAGTCCATAGGGTAATGCACGAGTGGTTTTCGTAACAGTTCCGTTCATCTTTAATGGCATGAGATATGCCATGTTTACTTCGATGTCATTTTCTAGGCACCACATCAGAGAAAATTGAGTGGCATGGACATTTGCGTGATTACCAGATTTGCAATAAATGTTGTGGATGATGATTTTGTTCCAAGTGTCATATTCATGGCGAAGGTGTTTCCCTTGTACACCAGACTTCTCAATTTCAGCTCTTGGAGCATCATTTTTGCATAGTGTATCGATTAGAGGAGTTTTGTCTGAAATGAAGTTAGGAAGATTCGAAAGATCATGTTGCCTGTTGTAGAACTTTTCTCCCTCAGTGGAAACATCCAACATGATCCCGAAATCCTTGAGTGAATAATGATAATTAATGCCCAGAAGATTGAAGAATACTTCATCATTCACAAAATTAAAATTAGCGTAAAATTCTCGAATGAGTGAGGGATGGATCGGACCTTTTAGAGTGAGAAAGGATTTCCATTTGAGGTTTTCAACTACCTTACAAGTTCAGGCATTTCAGTGTGAGTAACTCTTCTTCCTTCGGCAATTTTTCTGCCTGACAGAAATTCAATGTTGTAGGCAATTCTCTCTTTAAGATCAGATGGTGGATCATATGAGTCTTTTCTTTTTGCTACAACGGTCTTGCCTTTTCCTCTTGCCATTTTCTACATAATGATTCTTCAGATTAGTTCAATGTGTATAATTTCAATTGTAGGCAACACGTTTTGCAAACTTTAATTATCATCAATACTTAGACGTTTTGATGTTAATGTTCTTCACATTTTCACTCTTCATTAGTGTCAATGAGTTTGCAACTAGATTAAGATTTTCACAAAGTTCATATGTGTTCTAGACTTTTGAAATCATCATCAACACATGTTTTGACATTCAACATTATTACACTCAATTAGCAACAATGTCATTCATATCATATGAACAATGCTTCTATGAAAATCTAACCTAGATGTATAATGAACCATAGAATTATCCAAAGTTAAATCAATGCATACAATAATCATTACTACAATCATTTCTAAATTGTTCTTCAAGAAAAATTTCAATTGTTTACATCAATTTAGGTTTTGATTCATTCTAGTTAGGGTTTCTTCATAACCCCAATTCATCATACAAACACAATTGAATGTTAGGAAAGTAAGAATTAATCATACCGAAAGTAGGAATTGAAATTGAGGGAATGAGCGTTCTTCTCCGTGCGCTCGATCTCCTCAGCCGTGTGTAGGTGTGTGTGTTTTGAAGTGGGTTGAAAAGAAATAAAAGTGAGGGTTTAATTTAATTTAAAACAGAATCAGACCACGCACGGTCGAAGCACGGTCGACCGTGGTGTTAGCCGTGTAGATATTTTTCCACGCACAGGATATGAGTCTGTGGTCGAGTATACGGTCAGCCGTGGTGCTGCCGTGGATCCTTCTGATCACTCGTTTCTTCACTTCTTCTTTCTTCGAACGTATTTTGATGATTCTTAGGTTCTATAGAATACTTGAGGACAAGTTTTCTTTTCCTAATATTGAATGATTACATTCTCTCGATGTTTAATCATCAATGACACGTAATATACTATATCTATATGTATATATATTTATATTCAATCACACATTGTATACACAAAACACATAAATCTAGTATTTAGCATGCAATACATGTTTTCACATAAACACACAATCCTAAGGCAAGTAAGCTTCCTACACTTGATCTTTTAAAATCATTTTTCAAAAACAATTTGCATTTGAAAGAAAAACCTTTCATTTATACAAAGTCTTTTGAGAAGGTTATTCTCATTAGCATTTTGATCATTGATTTTAATTGATTTTAAGATTACCCAATCCTTGACTTATCCCTACCATGGAATTGCTAGCTTGGTCCATTTTTCCCATGTTTTCAATTTTCCTAATAATAGACAATGGACTTTGGTTACAAGATTTGTGTTTGCTAGAGTCGTGACATACATTCATTTCATGTTTACCTCTTGATGAATCACAAATAGTTATCCTTTCAAGTTTTCTTTTCAAAGAGTTATTTTCATCAATTAAAACTTTGTTAAGTTGTCTAACTTTGTGTAATTCTTTCTCCAAAAGTTTTACTTTGTCACGACTGCTATCATATACAAATTTAATAGTCTTGTAATCATCTAACAATTCTTCATAATTAGAAGGATAGAGTACATGTACCTCATTGCAATCCATGCTTGAGACATCATCTTCTTTAAATGGAGATTCAACCTCTTCTTCACTTTGACCATCTTGATCCACATCATTCCAAGAACTTATGAGGAAAAAGTCTTCATCTTAATTCAACCCTTTTGCTTGAAAATCACCAACCCTTTCCAAACCCTTCTCTATTCCTTTACCCTTTAAACTCCTAGAGTTTAAATCTTCTTGAGAACATAGTGAGTCCCAACATTCTTTTGCACTTTCACATGAGATTATCTTTAATCTTTCTTCACTAGGAAGAATTCCATGAAGTAGTGAAATTGCATCAAATTGTTTCAAAACACCATTGTTTTGAAAAGTTAACTTCACTAGTCTTGAACTAATTTGTGGTACAAAGTCTCCTACTTTGATTATTCTCCACAAGTAGTAAACCATAGATTTGAGATATGACTCAAATCTTGATTTCCACACATCAATATTCATCTTATCAAAGATTGGTGCTTCTTTCACCAATTCTTCCAAATATCCCATAGTTTGAGTTGATCCGAGAATCGTTGACTCAAGTTTTTGCACAAAACGAATTTTGACGCTTTCGCGATCGTTTTTAGCACAATAATTTGAGCAACTGCTCTGATACCAATTGTAAGTAACTATATGGGGGGGGGGGGTGAATAGATACTTAATACGTTTTTACCAATTTTTCGATTGATCACCAAATTCGATTTTACTTTGATCAACCAACTCAACTCAAACTTGATGTGTGTAGTGTATATGTTCAAATGATAAATGAAGTAATGTAAAGAACATAGACACAAGGATTTATAGTGGTTCGGGTAGATGTTAACTAATCCACCTTAATCCACTCCCCGATTACACTAATTGGGATTTGTTGCTTCACTAAGCACTTTTCTCCAAACCCGATGGAGATCCGATTTACAAGTTTTCAATCTTCTTTAGTAGACAACAAACCTAATCTTTCTATCCCTTTGAAAGATCAACTCCAACCTAGATCAACTTGTCTTCACCTTGGATACGTATTAATCTCCAAATAAGATTAATCAACTTCCTAAGTCCCTTTAAGGAAGTAGATCACTAAGATAGCCTATGCTTCCACTAATTGAAGTTACAAGACTTATACACTTTGCAATGATGATCCTAAAACAATACTAGGACACACATTACATTAAGTAAACTCACAAGATAAATGATTTTGATTAGTAAGTTTACAACAATCCAATTCTATAACTATAAGATCATAGAATCTTCTCTTGCTTGATCACATTTGAGTAATAGTTGATGCACTTGTGATCACTGGAGATAAGCCTTTGAAATGTGCAAGAGGGTCAGCTTTAAATGCTCTTAAATGTTTGCCTTTTATAGTAGGATTCAAAAAATAGCCGTTGACACACAGTTGCCTGCACGGTCGACCGTGGTGCGACCGTGCGTGCTCCAGTCCAAAATTGGTATCCGTTGTATAGCCGTCTGACTCAGATTTGAATACCACATTTTGGCACCTTTACTCCTTCTAGCACCTGCAAAAGAAACCAAACATCCTATACAAGTACTATATGCATTAAGTATGTGAGATTTGGTCTTATTGCATAAAAGTGACTAATCATTCCAAAAGTGGCAAACCCAACATTCTTGGAGAAGTGTCTTGATTGATATTTAGGGAAATTTCAGTTTGGTCAAGACTTAGTTAGTCACATTAATGCTCTTGGTTCAATTCTAAAGTCTAGTCACTATATCATTAATTTCCTAGTTCCAATTAATCACAAGTCATGTTTCATTTGAGTTTAGTTAGGGATTAATCGAATAATGTCTCTATAAGATAATCATGAAGTATGTAGAGACATTAAGGTTAAGTTATTCTTTAACAAGCAATCACACTTAGTTACTTAGACTAGACCAAATAGACAACTGACTATAGTTTCATTGTGAACTATTTTACACTTAATCTATTGGAGTAGGTTAGTTACTTGAATCCTAACTAATGAGGACATGGTAAACATATTAATCAAGTTGACAAGTTTATGAGTATTAAGCATTATTAGCAAGTAGCAAGTAATACTCACATAGCAAGAGATAGTTATTCTAGGATCAATCATATAGATACTTGCACAACTTATAATTTAAGCACTTAATAAGTTTAATGTGCAATATAACACATTACATGATTAATGTGTAAACACACAGTAATGTCCAACACATGCACAAGGGAAGAGCAATCTCTAGTTGGGTCTTGGTGTGACGACCCGGAAATTTTCGACCAAATTTAAACTTAACCTTTATATGTTTCCGACACGATAAGCAGAATTTGTAATGTTGAATCTCAAAAAGTTTGGAACTACATTCATGTAATCAATTACCCTTTGACCGTGTTTGACGATTCACGAACAATTATGTGTATATAGATATGTATATATAATATATAATATTAACTAAAAACATTAACAAAGTATTAGATATATGATACTTTACATGAACGTATTTGTTTCGATATATTTATCGACAGAATTAAGAGATAATATCAAATGATTGAATTATCAGATACATTATGATATGATTACGGGCCAATGTTATGAGGTCCACTGTGATTTAAGAAATCTATTCTTTTTGACAATATTCAGAAAATGGTAAAGTGATTTATAAGTAAGAACAAATGTGTCAATTAACGGGAACTAGACAAGGGTTAGTGGAAATTCCTGTTTAATTTTCAAGGCATGTTTTATAATATTTTCCTCGTGACCTTGATAAGATAACTATGTTAACCTTCATTTTATTTAATATGAAAGTAAGAACGTGGAGTGTAAATAACTTAGATGTTGGATATCGACAAGTTAAGTTACTCGACATTTTTCATTAAGATGATTTCATACGTTTATTTAACCTTTGGACTTTATCCCATGCTTCACCAACAGACTGTAATTTAAAAACTTGAAACCTATTATGAATATATATAATTCTACTTTTCTAAAATGTTTTATGATATAACGATTTAAATTAATATTAAATATATTTATACGCGTATTATACGTACATAGTTTTATACTTTTACTATACTTTAACTTTATCTTTACTTTACTTTTACTTTACTTTAACTTTAATAATTCACTTTAATAATTCACTTTAATAATTCACTTTAATAATTCATACTTTAATAATTCACTTTAATAATTCACTTTAATAATTCATACTTTAATAATTCACTTTAATAATTCATACTTTAATAATTCACTTTAATAATTCATACTTTAATAATTCACTTTAATAATTCAAAAACATATTATAAATAGAATTCAGTAGGTTTCATTATTTCATAGAAACTTGAAAATATATTTCTCTAAACTCTCTCAATCGAATTACATATATATATTTACTTAGTATTATTTCAAGATATTATTAGTATACATAAAATACTACGACAGAGTTATATTCAGACGATTTCAAAATAAGTTTTCAAACGGGATAGAGCTAAGGAAATTATGGGTTATAGCTATGGAGGTTATGGGTATTGTTCGAGGGTATTGCTCGTGAGATCAACCTAACGTTTATCATTTTCGTTGCGTCTACGTACTTTCCTGCAATATTGAATCACAATATTGATACGTGAGCATTCATATCTTATCTTTTATATATTAATAGTGTATCCCTGACTAGTGCTCGAGTATATATGATTATGCATGTTTGTATGCTTAGTTTCGTCGTTAAATAGTTTATGATAAATCACGAATTTGATACATATGCTACTGAGATAAGGTATATGATATGCATGTCGTTGGAAAGCTAAAGAAAAATTAATAATTTTTCATTTAGAAATCGTGTGGTTTCGATGAACAGATTAAAAGATATGGTCAACTGAATTATCATTAATTTTAATATTATTATTAAAACGATTATTATAATTGTTATCAGTTGATGTTATTACTAAAATTATCTTTATTACTAAAAATTAATATTTTTATTGAAACTATCATTTTATTATTTTTATCATTATTATTATTATCAATATTATTTTATCAAATAAATATGCGTACAAAGATATTTTACCACACGTAATATAATTACATGTATAATACATACCACTATATTTTTATGATATTAAGTGAATTTTATAAATTTTATTACTTGAGATATATAAAAGTATATTTTTATCATATATGAATTTTAATATAATTTTTATTTATTAATAAATGACTTGTATTATTTAGTATAATAAGATCTGATAAATATATTTAAATATATAAAATGACTATATATAAGTTATATAATAAACATGTATAGATTTTGGAAGTCATTTTGGGTCAAGTTGACTTTTGTTGACTTTTGCATGTCGGTCTCGAGCATTAGGATTGTGATACACTACGACTTGACCTAAATTGTTAGAAAGATATTGACCAACATATAAATATATATACTTAATATAGGTTCGTGAATCCGAGACAAACCCTGCACTTGTTCAGTGCCGTCATATACATAATTGCTACGAAATACAGTATTGTGAGTTTCATTACTCCCTTTTTATATATATTTTTGGGCTGAGAATACATGCACTGTTTTATAACTGTTTTACGAAATGGACACAAGTACTAAAAACATATTCTACGTTGAGTTGTACCACTTTGCATATTTTTCCCTAATAGCTTGGTAACTACCATTTACATGCGGTATTGTAAACGCGAATCCTGTTGATAGATCTATCGGGCCTGACAACCCCAACCGGACTGGACGCCCAGTATTCAACGGTTGCACAGTACTTCGTTTCAGTGACTACACTTGGTACAGTGTAGTGAGATTTCATAATAAAGGGAATATGCGACGTTGATTAAATGTTAAGTATGGTTACCAAGTGCTCAACCACTTAGAATATTTTTATTAAAACGTTTATGTATATGAAATCTTGTGGTCTATTACTATTACGGAAATGATTGATTATGATAAACTAATGAACTCACCAACCTTTTGGTTGACACTTTAAAGCATGTTTATTCTCAGGTATTAAAGAAATCTTCCGCTGTGCATTAGCTCACTTTAAGGATATTACTTGGAGTCATTCATGACATACTTTAAAAGACGTTGCATTCGAGTCGTTGAGTTCATCAAGATTAATATTAAGTCAATTATAGTTGGATGTAATATGAAATGGTATGCATGCCGTCAATTTTTGATGTAAATAAAGTTTGTCTTTTAAAAACGAATGCAATGTTTGTAAAACGTATCATATAGAGGTCAAATACCTTGCGATGTAATCAACTATTGTGAATCGTTTATAATGTATATGAACGGGTCCTTTCAGTTGGTATCAGAGCAGTGGTCTTAGCGAACCAGGTCTTGCATTAGTGTGTCTAACTGATAGTTGTTAAGATGCATTAGTGAGTCTGGACTTCGACCGTGTCTGCATGTCAAAAAGTTTGCTTATCAATTCTAGTCAGAAATCATCTACTTATCATCCTTAGGAAATTACCTGCTTATCATCTTAAGTCTAGATGCGTTTTCCTACATTTATTGCATAATAGTGTATAGACGAATTCTTATCTTAGCACATCTATTACTGTGAACTTTGACTGACATCTTTTCAAAGATTCTCCGTAATTTACGGAATTTTGGCATTATATATACATATGTAAATTATGTAATTGAAGAATACCAAATCTAAATTCTACAATCTATTTCATACCAAAAATTCTTTCCCTGATCCTACGAGATGGATTATTCAACCAGTTCGAATTCCTTAGATTTCGACAGCTATTCCGATATGGATATCTACCAGAGCTCCGAAAGTAGCGTCACCGGAATGGATCAACCAATTTTCCATCATCTATTTTGGATGAATTGGGGATGGTTCCGTAGTCAACTCAACCATTGGAGACAAGAAGAAGGTTATCCCTTCCATCCACCACATTGCCCTCTTGGCGATGAACCTGAAGCACTTACCGGCGAACCTGTTCGAGACACCATTTTCTCACTCATGGCTAGAGTATCTCGTCATGATTATATACTATCCCATATTGCGAATCTTATTCATCCGCTCGTTCCAACCGCCAATCATCCCGGTGTACTAGCAGAAATTAACGAACTTCTAGCCCGAGTAGTGGCTTTGGAACACATGGTGCAAGGATTACAAACACCATCAGCAGCATAACCAATATCGCCAGTAACATCCACATCGCAAGCCTCAATACCACAAGCTTCAGCAGCATCACCGGCATCAACAGCACCACCACCATCAACATCAACAGGATCAGTACCACCACCAACAATCACATCCGCATCACACGCCTCAACATCACAATCTGTACCTCGGATATCAACATCACACGCACTATAGATATCAAGGAATACCAACAACAACAAACGATGAGGTATTGATTCATAACTTCATCGGAGAAACATCCTGCAGTGATAATGTAATCTCTAAAGTCTTAGGGATTATCTATTTCAGCCTTATCCATAAATTAGATGAGTTGAATAGATAGAGATGATAGGGAGAAGAATCGAAACCCTGACAAGAATGGTGAGCGATTTACAAGCTAGACTTGCTATACAAGCATCACCAGCAGTTACCAGCAGTATCATCAGCATCAACAATATCGTCAGCACCACCATCACCGTCAGTACTGCCAGCATCATCAGCACTAGCAGCACCTATAACATCACAAGTTCCATCAGTTCAAGAATCGCCGTGGACGTCATCATTGATCAACAACGAGTATTTTGTATCAACGAGTTATGAAGTATTAACTCATTCTTCTGAAGAAATTATATATATATATATATATATATATATATATATATATATATATATATATATATATATATATATATATATATATATTATATATATATGAATGCTGAAACTATAAAAATCTTTCGTACTAAGCTATTGAATATGAATTGAAAAGGGTAGATACTACTCAGTTAAATTCATATTACTAATATGCTATGATGTACATCCTTCATTAACAACCTAACCATCGTAACTACAATCTTTGATTCAATTAAATGAATTCGGTTTCATAATAAACCAAGTGTATCATTCAATAACATGTTTGATTTTACACTTTCATCTTCAATGTACTCGAAACTTACTGAAAAACAACATTCGTATCTTGTGAAGTTAGCAAGAGTTCTATGAGCATCAGCATAATTCACTAAGGAAATATCTATAAGAATAAATATTGAAGTATTGATTACATTAGCGAAATACTCCGCGAAGATTATGTAATCTCTAATGTTTTAGAGATTATTCTTTACTAATCCAAGCCGAAAATCAAATGAGCTTAATATGATATTAACTCATTAAATCTGTATTACATCTGAAGAAAATATACATACATATATTTTCATAAAGACTGTAATGAAAAATTCTTGTTCAAAATATTATTTGTGACATTTTTTTTAACGGGTAGGTAATACCTGAGAGATATATAAATGCACAATTAATATATTACATTCTTCGATTCTAATTCAGTAAATCATCAACTATACTCCCTATTTTCACAACAGTATACCTTCTTTTATAAGAAATCAAAACAATCATACTCATTCAAATTCAATCACCTATTCTGATTTTTAAATCTCAGAATGCAACTCGAGATATAAGCAAAACCATCACTCTTAGATCCTTACATTTTTTTCAAAGCTATACTTTGACTTCAAAACTGTGATAGAACATCACTTTTAATTGTAACACTCAAAAGGATACGAGAATCAATCGAGATTCATGACGAATTTATCCTTTGGATATTGATAATGACAAGCTGCATTTAAAACACTTCGAAATTTCGGAAGATACTTCAAATAAGGAACAATCGAGATGATGATCCAATCACACATTACCCGAAGTCTTGTACCTGAAAAACTCTCGAACCCAAAGTCATAGTTTAACACGTACACGCGTTGAATTCTTTAGCATTTATTAGCAAAAACAACCTTACGATTCTTTTCAAAGTAGCCAATTTTGTCACAGCTCCAACAAGTCAACTTCGACTTTTCAGTAAAACTAATTTTATTATAACTTCGATAGATACGCTGCCCTTTCACCATCGTTACTGGGGAACCTTTCATATCTCACCACATTAGCAGTAAACTTATCAACAACTTCATTAACCTTCGACTTAAACCTCTCTGAAAAGTCACTATACTTATTCATTGAAACTCCATCTTTTACTCATCCGCATCTTGCAACAAGAATTGCCATACCAATTACTGAAAATCAGCAATCACTATTTTGAAATCTCGCAGCGTTTCTACTTCAATATTTATATATACATATAACGTCTATCTCCTAAACTTACACACTTCGAATGTGAAGTTTCTGAAAAACATCTCAAACTGTGAATTAGTTCTCGAAATGCTAATGAAGCAGCATAAACTGTAAACGACTTTAACAGTCAAAAGTTTGATGACAAGGAATAATGTGTTGGTAAAGCCCAGAAAAAAGAGAAGAGTTGATATTGAACAATGGATTGAGCAGATCGTGAAGGAGACCAAGGACAAATACAAGGACCAAAGTCTGTATTTAAAGAATCTTGATGATTCTGTTTCTGACGAAGTCATTAACGAATACCTTGCTCCTGACTCTAAACCTTTGCGGACCTTATTCTTCATCATCATCTTATCTTAAATATTATAAGATATCTTCGTATCTCTCATTATACATATTCTCCATATTTCTGGAGATATTTTCACAACTATTCTTATCTGAGATCATTTATCTCTCCATAATATCTGCAACATAAAAGAAACTGTGTTAGTTTCTAAATTCTGAAAAAATTCAAATATGAATGTTTTGAAGTAGTGTTGGGAACTGAAGCATGAGTTAGTATAATATAATGACACTTGATCAACGTGATTATATTACAGTAATTCATGCTGAGTTTCTAATGGAACGTGATGATTCACAGAACATACCGTCATCATGTGCCATTTACACGACTCTTACATTCTACCAAATCTCCAAACATATTAAGAACATATCTTCTTGATAGTTCTATCTTTCTGGATATTCTGGTAATTTGCCAAATCAAGATCGTACCATTACGATTTCCTTCTTAGAACATTAACTATGTTCATCCAAAACTTCATACCTACTAATTCTGAACCATTATTCGCTTGACTTAAAGCCGGGAAGAGATAACAAAAGTATGAAACTCTGAAATGTAAGGGAGAATATAAAGTCCAATAACAACACATAAATTACGAACCATGTATATCAATGTTTATCGCAACATAAAGACACGGGAGAATTAAAAACACTATAACCCCAAGGGCGAAGTAGAAGAAAACAGATTCCTCCGGTGAAAGTTGGAAAAGGAGAATGATTGTTGCGATAGTAAGGATAAGGACAAGGATTAGAACTGGATTAAGCATTTTTGCAATCTTTTGAAATTGGAATTGAGTATAGAAGTGATAAAAACTAATGGAATGGAAAAGGTAAATATATAAGGGAAATATCAGACGTAGTAATCGGGACAGATCATCACATTTAATTAAAGAGATCCTAATTTCCTTAAATCTTGAAGAAACAGATCTTATAGATTTCCAAGATTTTTTTTTTGAATCCCTTGAATTCCGGAATTCAACCATGACTACGTCAAAAATTATGACGAAACTTATTTTTCTCATTCCACTATTTTGTGATAGCTTCACTCATACGCTTCGAGTAATCGGATCATTTTATCCATATTACTCTATGGTAATAAAATCCTATCAACACATATCCGTCATGAAAACATTTTTATGGTTAGCCATGACGACCTCGATCAAATTTCGGGACGAAATTTCTTTAACGGGTAGGTACTGTGACGACCCGGAAATTTTTGACCAAATTTAAACTTAACCTTTATATGTTTCCGACACGATAAGCAGAATTTGTAATGTTGAATCTCAAAAAGTTTGGAACTACATTCATGTAATCAATTACCCTTTGACCGTGTTCGACGATTCACGAACAATTATGTGTATATAGATATGTATATATAATATATAATATTAACTGAAAACATTAACAAAGTATTAGATATATGATACTTTACATGAACGTATTTGTTTCGATATATTTATCGACAGAATTAAGAGATAATATCAAATGATTGAATTATCAGATACATTATGATATGATTACGAGCCAATGTTATGAGGTCCACTGTGATTTAAGAAATCTATTCTTTTTGACAATATTCAGAAAATGGTAAAGTGATTTATAAGTAAGAATAAATGTGTCAATTAACGGGAACTAGACAAGGGTTAGTGGAAATTCCTGTTTAATTTTCAAGGCATGTTTTATAATATTTTCCTCGTGACCTTGATAAGATAACTATGTTAACCTTCATTTTATTTAATATGAAAGTAAGAACGTGGAGTGTAAATAACTTAGATGTTGGATATCGACAAGTTAAGTAACTCGACATTTTTCATTAAGATGATTTCATACGTTTATTTAACCTTTGGACTTTATCCCATGCTTCACCAACAGACTGTAATTTAAAAACTTGAAACCTATTATGAATATATATAATTCTACTTTTCTAAAATATTTTATGATATAACGATTTAAATTAATATTAAATATATTTATACGCGTATTATACGTACATAGTTTTATACTTTTACTATACTTTAACTTTACCTTTACTTTACTTTTACTTTACTTTAACTTTAATAATTCACTTTAATAATTCACTTTAATAATTCACTTTAATAATTCATACTTTAATAATTCACTTTAATAATTCACTTTAATAATTCATACTTTAATAATTCATACTTTAATAATTCACTTTAATAATTCATACTTTAATAATTCACTTTAATAATTCACTTTAATAATTCAAAAATATATTATAAATAGAATTCAGTAGGTTTCATTATTTCATAGAAACTTGAAAATATATTTCTCTAAACTCTCTCAATCGAATTACATATATATATTTACTTAGTATTATTTCAAGATATTATTAGTATACATAAAATACTACGACAGAGTTATATTCAGACGATTTCAAAATAAGTTTTCAAACGGGATAGAGCTAAGGAAATTATGGGTTATAGCTATGGAGGTTATGGGTATTGTTCGAGGGTATTGCTCGTGAGATCAACCTAACGTTTATCATTTTCGTTGCGTCTACGTACTTTCCTGCAATATTGAATCACAATATTGATACGTGAGCATTCATATCTTATATTTTATATATTAATAGTGTATCCCTGACTAGTGCTCGAGTATATATGATTATGCATGTTTGTATGCTTAGTTTCATCGTTAAATAGTTTATGATAAATCACGAATTTGATACATATGCTACTGAGATAAGGTATATGATATGCATGTCGTTGGAAAGCTAAAGAAAAATTAATAATTTTTCATTTAGAAATCGTGTGGTTTCGATGAACGGATTAAAAGATATGGTCAACTGAATTATCATTAATTTTAATATTATTATTAAAACGATTATTATAATTGTTATCAGTTGATGTTATTACTAAAATTATCTTTATTACTAAAAATTAATATTTTTATTGAAACTATCATTTTATTATTTTTATCATTATTATTATTATCAATATTATTTTATCAAATAAATATGCGTACAAAGATATTTTACCACACGTAATATAATTACATTAATAATACATACCACTATATTTTTATGATATTAAGTGAATTTTATAAAATTTATTACTTGAGATATATAAAAGTATATTTTTATCATATATGAATTTTAATATAAATTTTTATTTATTAATAAATGACTTGTATTATTTAGTATAATAAGATCTGATAAATATATTTAAATATATAAAACGACTATATATAAGTTATATAATAAACATGTATAGATTTTGGAAGTCATTTTGAGTCAAGTTGACTTTTGTTGACTTTTGCATATCGGTCTCGAGCATTAGGATTGTGATACACTACGACTTGACCTAAATTGTTAGAAAGATATTGACCAACATATAAATATATATACTTAATATATGTTCGTGAATCCGAGACAAACCCTGCACTTGTTCAGTGCCGTCATATACATAATTGCTACGAAATACAGTATTGTGAGTTTCATTACTCCCTTTTTATATATATTTTTGGGCTGAGAATACATGCACTGTTTTATAACTGTTTTACGAAATGGACACAAGTACTAAAAACATATTCTACGTTGAGTTGTACCACTTTGCATATTTTTCCCTAATAGCTTGGTAACTACCATTTACATGCGGTATTGTAAACGCGAATCCTGTTGATAGATCTATCAGGCCTGACAACCCCAACCGGACTGGACGCCCAGTATTCAACGGTTGCACAGTACTTCGTTTCAGTGACTACACTTGGTACAGTGTAGTGAGATTTCATAATAAAGGGAATATGCGACGTTGATTAAATGTTAAGTATGGTTACCAAGTGCTCAACCACTTAGAATATTTTTATTAAAACGTTTATGTATATGAAATCTTGTGGTCTATTACTATTACAGAAATGATTGATTATGATAAACTAATGAACTCACCAACCTTTTGGTTGACACTTTAAAGCATGTTTATTCTCAGGTATTAAAGAAATCTTCCGCTGTGCATTAGCTCACTTTAAGGATATTACTTGGAGTCATTCATGACATACTTTGAAAGACGTTGCATTCGAGTCGTTGAGTTCATCAAGATTAATATTAAGTCAATTATAGTTGGATGTAATATGAAATGGTATGCATGCCGTCAATTTTTGATGTAAAGAAAGTTTGTCTTTTAAAAACGAATGCAATGTTTGTAAAACGTATCATATAGAGGTCAAATACCTTGCGATGTAATCAACTATTGTGAATCATTTATAATGTATATGAACGGGTCCTTTCACTTGGTGACCATCCTAAATGTATCTAAGTGTGTTTTAGGATTACAAGTGATTTCTAGTTTAACCTTGAGAGCATTGTTCTTCATTTAGCCTTAATTAATCACTAATTAATTTCTAATAGCAATTATTGTTCTAGTGATATTGGATTAAGTGTGTTGGTACTTGATGATCATACTAAGGATATCTAGATAAGAATTAAGATCACAAGTTATTGATTAACACTTATGTGTTATGCCTAATCTTGGTTAATTTGTCATTAAGATGTCATTGGGCGTAATTAATCACATTTAGTGTTTTTATGACCAAAACTCAATTGAGTATGGAGAAGGCATCTATTCTAAGCATGTTGAGAAAGGTTTCATGAATTATAGATGTCGGGAACTAGTCAAACTTTATTTGGTAAAAAACGGTGACAGAAGAAACTGCGATCGCACTGCGGTTGAACGTGGTGGTGACCGTGCAACTTGTTTTCACAAAACTGCGTTGCAATTCAGTTTGGGGTTTCATGGTTGACTATGCGGTCGACCGTACCTCGACCATGTGTTTACCTGAACTTT
Organism: Rutidosis leptorrhynchoides; assembly: GCF_046630445.1. Taxonomy (NCBI): domain Eukaryota; kingdom Viridiplantae; phylum Streptophyta; class Magnoliopsida; order Asterales; family Asteraceae; genus Rutidosis; species Rutidosis leptorrhynchoides. The sequence continues at coordinate 238,198,493 of NC_092333.1, read as the reverse complement.
TAATTTCATTCTTTAACCTATGTTTGACTTGGTCGTTTGCAAGATAAAGTATGGATTAGTGACCTTGCGTGTTTTTTGTTAAGATGTCAGTCATCACTTATGTGTACGTGTGTGTCATCATCAAAACATATTCTTTGGTTAATCATACTTAAGTTTATCATTTAGTGTATTAACCCACATTCAACCAACATGTGGCTCTACTAAGATAGGTACCGTCACTAAGTGGCAGCCCTCTGGTGGCTCATGAATAGTGACCATCTCCGCGACTGGGGGAGGTGAAATGGCTAGCACAGGTGGTGTAGTGGGAGCAGCGTGAGCCGGAACGGCAGTTATGGTGACTGAACGAACTGAGAGTGGAGTGGAGTTCCTGGGGGTAGCTTGTCGTGTCGGAGGGACACGGCGTGCTAGCCTGTACGACGAAGGGCCCAGAGTATTCTTGGGCATTCCTTCACAATGAAGGTACGCTCTGAAAGCTCGGTAAAGTCTCTGCTCGTCTCTAAGTACTGCCCAAGTAACATCTGAATCGTTCACCGTGGCTCCATAATGAATCACAGTCTGTGGCTCACGTGTCTCTGGTAACTCTGGAAACTCAGCTGGTCTCGATGCTAGACGTCAGGAGCGTCGCACTGGAGGGGCAGGTGGTGCCGTACTAGTGTCCTCCTCAACACTCTCAAGGATCATACATCTTGGACCTAACTGTCCTGTAGATGGCCTAAACTGATCATCACTTCTTCCTGAAGAGTAAACTCGGGGAGTCCTTCTCCTGCGAACTGGAATACAATAAGAAGCTCCAGAATTTGGCATTTTGCATGAATACATTCAACAAACTTGTAAGTACTAAGCGCAAGTATGGCGCTTAGGGTTAGTGCACAGAAATAGTATATTTGTAGACTGAAAATAATTTGAAAATAAATAAATAAATAAAAAGGATAAGCAAGGGGTGCCTCCCAAGAGCGCTTTGTTTATCAAGTCGTTAGAGCTCGACTTTTCCTGCCAGATCTTCAGAATGGATCAAAGGAGGAAAGGTGCTCCTCCTTGTTGTGGTCTTCTAGATAAGCCTTTAAACGGTGGCCGTTGACCTCGAAATTGCCAGTGGGTCCTTCCAATTTCACGGCTCCATGTGGAAAAGCGTAAATAACTTTGTATGGGCCACTCCATCTTAATCTAAATTTTCCAGCGAACTTCTTGAATCGGGAATTAAAGAGTGACACTTTATCTCCAGGAGCGAACTTTGTAGGAATCAGTTTTGCATCATGTGTAAGCTTCATTCGTTCCTTGTAGATATATGATGTCTCGTAAGCTTGGTCTCTTAATTCAGCGGGTTCATTCATTTGCATTTTTCGATGTCTAGCGGTTACTGAAGGATCGAGGTTACAGGTTTTCAGTGCCCAGAGAGCTTTATACTCTAGTTCCAGCGGAAGATGACAAGCTTTTCCATAGATCATTCGGTAGGGTGTAGTTCCAAGGGGATTCTTGTATGTAGTTCAGAATGCCCACAGAGCATCGTCTAGTTTCTCGGCCCATTTATTCCCATGATGGCCGATGGTGTGTTCCAGAATTCTCTTGAGTGCTCTGTTAGTGACCTCTGCTTGTCCGTTCGTCTGCGGATGATAGGCAGTGGACATTTTGTGGGTAACTCCATATTGTTGCATCACTCTCATAAACTGGGTGTTACAAAAGTGCATGCCTCTATCACTTATTATAGCGCGGGGAGCTCCGAATCGACAGAAGAGTCTCTTCAAGAAGTTGGTGACGACTTTGGCATCATTAGTTGGAAATGCTTGGGCTTCGACCCATCTGGAGACGTAATCAACTGCTACGAGGACATATTCTTTCCCATTAGACTTAGGGAATGGTCCCATAAAGTCTAATCCCCATATATCGAAGATCTCGCAAGCTTGGGTATTAGTCCGAGGCATCTCATTCTTCATAGAGATAATGCCTTGCCTTTGGCATGCGTCGCAATGCTTTACAAGCTCTTGCGCATCTCGAAATATAGATGGCCAATAAAATCCTGATTCGTAGACTTTTCTTGCGGTTAAGTTTGCTCCATGATGACCTCCTGTTGGTCCATGGTGACATTGGTGAAGAATCCCTGCTGCTTGTTTCTCATCTACGCACCTCCTGATTATTTGATCAGGGCAAATTCTAAACAGGTATGGATCTTCCCAGTAGTAGTACTTGGCATCCCTGAAGAACTTCCTTCTTCGGGATGTGCTCATTCCCTTTTGTACTACTCAAGCAACTAGGTAGTTGGCTATGTCAGTATACCAAGGGGTATCAGTAAATTGCGATCATATGTTAGCTTCTCCTAAGCTCATAAGCTGTTCTTCTGGAAATTTATCTCTAATATCTTGTTCAGCAAGTTGTTCCATCGCCGGGTTCTCCAAACGACTGAGATGGTCTGCTGCGATGTTATCTGCTCATTTCTTATCTTTGATCTCAATATCGAATTCTTGTAGGAGTAAGATCCATCATAGGATTCTCGGTTTAGTGTCTTGCTTAGTGAATAGATATTTAAGGGCTGAGTGATCTGTTTAAACCGTAGTTTTGGACAGGATGAGAGAGGAACGGAATTTGTCAAAGGCAAAAACTACAGCTAGCAGCTCCTTTTCCGTGGTGGTATAATTCTTCTGAGCTCCGGTTAAGGTTTTGCTGGCGTAATAGATTGGATGAAAGTGCTTATCTGTCCGTTGTCCTAGTACAGATTCAAATGCAAAGTCACTTGCATCACACATGATTTTGAATGGTAAACTCTAGTCGGGAGCGATCATGATGGGCGCATGTGTGAGCTGTTCCTTTAGATAGTTGAATGCGTTTCTGCATTCTTTGTCAAAGACAAACGGAACTTCCTTTCCGAGGAGATGAGTGAGAGGTCGAGTGACCTTTGAAAAATCTTTAATGAAACTTCGATAAAAACCGGCATGTCCAAGGAAACTCCTTACCGCTTTTACAGTGGTAGGTTCTGGAAGTTTAGTAATGGTCTCAATCTTAGCCTTATCAACTTCTATTCTTGCTTTTAAAATCTTATGTCCTAAAACTATACCTTCTTTAACCATGAAGTGACATTTTTCCCAATTCAGAACTAAATTCGAATCCTCACACCGGGTGAGCATCTTGTCAAGGTTAGAAAGGCATGAATCAAAGGTACTACCAAAAACTAAAAAGTCATCCATGAAGACTTCCATACAACGTTCAATCATGTCGTGGAATATTGCTCCCATGCATCGCAGGAGTGTAGCTGGTGCATTTCATAACCCAAAGGGCATGTGTCGATAGGCGAATGTTCCATAAGGACAGGTGAAGGTTGTCTTTTCTTGGTCCTTTGGATCAAGAGGAATTTGAAAGTAGCCGGAAAAACTGTCAAGGAAACAATAGAATTCATTTCCTGATAGATGTTCCAACATTTGATCGATGAAAGGTAATGGAAAATGATCCTTCCGGGTTGCATCGTTAAGTTTACGATAATCTTTGAAAACCCTCCAACCGGTGACCTCCCGTGTTGGAATAAGTTCATTATTCTCATTTTGGATTACAGTCATTCCTCCTTTCTTGGGTACGACTTGAACAGGACTGACCCATGGTGAATCGGAAATGGGATAGATCAGACCGACATCCAGAAGTTTGATTACTTCTTTCTTGATGACTTCTTGAATCATAGGATTGACCCTTCTTTGCCTCTGAACTAATGGTTTGAAATCATCTTCCATGAAGATCTTGTGGGTTCAATAGTTGGGACTGATTCCTTTTATGTCGGAAATCTTCCAAGCAATTACTTTCTTATGTGATTTTAGAACTTGAATCAATTTCGCCTTCTCATGTGGCGTGAGGTCTTTTGAGATGATTACAGGGAGTTGCGATTCTCTTTCTAAGAATGCATACTCTAGATGTTCGGGTAACTTTTTCAATTCTAATTTCGGAGGTTCCTCGATAGATGGCTTCATTCTAGCTATTTCTGCTCTGTCTAACGAGTCATACCTCTATTGGAATTCTAATTCTTCGTCCTTAATAGCGGTCACTGATGCTATCTGTTCTTTGGTTCTGGAAATTGTCCTTCTTAAAGCTTCTTCTTCAGCTACGTCTTCTTTAGTTTCGAAGATGGGTTCAGGACTCTCCGCACAGTCTTCTTTTGACAGGGGTTCCTGAAATACCGGAATGAAATCTGTTTCTTCATTCAGTCTTCTCCTTAACAGAGGTAGGGGAATGCCTTGAACTAGTGGTGCTATTTGGATAGGTTTGCGGAATAAGTTACTTTCAGAGAGGAGAGATTTATATTGACCAGGATCTATGGTTAAATGGGTGTCGAGATTTCCTTCAGGAGGTGTAAAGAACAGATCCTTAGAAATTTGATCTTGACTGCATATAGCCATGGTATCCTCTAGATATTCATTGACGAGTTCTTGAAAAGAATCAGTGAGATTGATATCTTCCTCGCGGGGGTGGCTCATGAGTCGGTCGACATTAAATGTGACTTCTTCACTTCCAACTCTTACCTTCAACGATTTATCGTGAACATCGATTACGGCCTTGGCAGTATTTAGGAATGGTCTGCCAAGTATGAGGGGGACCTTCGTGTCTTCCTCAATATCCATAATGACGAAATCGACGGGGAATGCGAACTTATCCACTCTGACTAGGACATCCTCAGCTATCCCTTGAGGAATCTTAACTGATCTGTTCGTGAGTTGGATAGTCATTCTGGTTGGTCGTAGGTCTTTTAATCATAGCTTTTGGAATAATGAATAGGGCATTAGGTTTACACTGGCTCCTAAGTCTGCTAAAGCATTGCTAATCTGGACATCTTGCAGGTAGCAAGGTACCGTAAATCTTGCTGTATCTCCTAACTTAGGGGGAATACCATGTTGTAACACTAATGAGCATTCTTCACTTAAGGGCAAGCTAACTATCTCTCTTAATCTCTCTTTGTTCGAAAGCAGTTCTTTGAAAAATTTAGCGCAGTTTGGCATTTCAACTAAAGCATCTACTAGTCATACATTCAAATGTAAATTCTTAATACTATCCTAATACTTAGCGAATTGCGCTTCTTGTTTTTCCTTCCTAAGCCTACCTGGAAAAGGTATGTGGGTGCGCGGAATGATTTCCGAGGCCTTAGGAGAGATAGGTTCCGGTGGATTGACAATTGGGTCAATTGACACAGGTTCCTTATCGAAAAAATCTTGTATGAGTATGTTAACAGTTGTTTCCTTCCCACCTCTAGTTACTACTAGGGCATCAAACTCACTATTCTCTATTTCAACTTTAGCGGTTAAACATTTAAGTGTAAGTCGAAAATTGATTATTAACTCTTCAAAAGTCTTTATCAAGGTATCAAATTTGTTCTGGCATTCTATGACTTGAAGGTTTATAGTGTATTGCTTTTTCATAAATTCAACTAAAGTTTCTTTAGAGAGGGTAGCAGATTGGTGTAGTGGGAGGAGTATATTAAAGTCCGATCTATTCCGCTGTTTATATGCCCATCTAGGGTAAGGATACCTTAGATTGGTTCTAGTCGCATTGGTACTTTTAGGAATTGATAAACTTTGAAGAGTGAGGGTGAGATCTTGTAACCTGGTTTCCAGCATTTGTACCGTATGAGCGAAGATGTCATCCTTCTCAGCAGCTTCATTGTTCCAATCCTCATATTGTGCAGCTATTGTATCCAAAAGATCTCATGCTTCGTCTGCTGTTCGGGACATGAAATTGCCTTGCGAGGCCATGTCTAGTAGAGACTTATCATCCTTGGTCACACCATTGTAAAGTATGCAGATTATGTCTGCCCAACTTATTGAATGATACAGACATCTTTTAAGCATCACTTTTACTCTATTCCATGCTAGACACAATGACTCATTTTCTTTTTGAGAAAAGTTGGTGATATCATTTCTTAAACAGGCTTGCAGGGAAGGTGGATAAAATTTGTTCAAAAACTTAGTGGCTAATTCTTCCCATGAGTGTATTGAATTCGGGTTAAGACCATCAAACCTTGTTAAAGCGTGTGAAGATAGAGAATATTGGAAAAGATGAAGTTTTAAAAGGTTTTTCTCATTTTCTTCCTTCTTAAAAGAGTCAACCAGACTGATAAATTTGTTTGAGTGAAACTTTGGATCGTCAGTCGGTAATCCTTGAAATTTACAGATCATATTGACCAGCTTGATCATATGTGAACTGATTTCAGGAGTTCCTTCGGTTCCTAAGGTGATTGGTCCTCCTCTTTCTTCCTTCAAGCATGATTTTTGCATAGAAGCAAGGGTGTTTTGTTGTTCCATTAATATGATTTTCTATGTAAAAAGACTTAAAAGTAACTTTTAGAAAATATTAATTGACTAAAAGGATCGATAATTTAATAAAAACAATTATACTTGAAATTTGGTCGCTAACCTTATCGATATTGAAATTGATAGGATTTCTTACAGATTACTAAGTATCTAGGTGGCCAGGCCGACTACGGAGAGGCATGATCCTTTTGGTTCCAATATAATTGGAGATTGTTCGGAAAATCCAACAACCAAGTCCGTGTATAAATGTCTTTCTTAGACACCACCAAATAATACTTTTGTCTGCTTAAAATATTTTTCAATCAAAATATTCGATCCCCGACAGCGACTCCAAAAAGATAAACCTCCTATGATATAGCCAAAACAGACGGTTTTGTTCGTGCGGTGTCATTAGGTCGCAGGGCGTCAAATTTGGTATAGCACATAGAAGTTGTCGTTTAATTTATATTGTGAGGGGCCTAAATTTACTCTTAACTTTCTAATGCAGAAGGTGTAAGTTAACCTAGGGTCGTGCTTTTGAATGGTTTAATGAATTGAAGATCAAGTGGATAATTGTCTTTTATTTAAATTAACTGGATAAAAGATAGTAGTTGGTTTAAGCTAAAATCCTAGTTGCAGAAAAGGTAAATAAAGTGAGAGGATGTCCGGAGTGAACAGATCAGGCAAATGTTGACCAAGATATTAGTTTGGGTTAGGGAAAGGTAATTATGTTGATATTAAAGTTTATGATTGAAATGGTGTAGATCTAGTTGGATGAGCCAATTACACAGACCTACTTATCACTAAACTCTCAGAGTTCTCGTTGAGCAGTGAAAAGTATGTCACGTGGTTGTATAATTAAAACGTGACAATACTTCGGAGATTACCCTTAGTAAAGAACTAGGTTTATTAGTGAGTTGAGTTCTAATCCTAACCCTCGTTATCAGTTTGGTTAACTGAATAACAACGTGCCTTGTTGATTGAACACTAATCACAAATGAAAGGAGTCTGTCGGGATAAGTTGACAAAACCTTAAATGAAAACTAACAACCATTTCATCATACTAATGAGATCAAACCAAAACAAACGTTATACATCATTAAAGTTGATATACTGAAAGTAAAGCAGATAGAAACCTAACAGGTACCTAGACAGTTGGTATGACTTAATCCTAGGGCAACAATCAAACAAGAACATGCAATAGGTTTAGATCATACAGTCAGGGCACTAGCTAGATCTTAACAGCTCCTAAGAGGTCTCTTTGGAACAGTCAATAGGCATACTAGGTCATTCATGTCTCAATTCCTAGGTTTCGATCCTAAAAGCGCATTAAATGCCTCTCGAGAACTCCGGCCATACCGAATTCATAGAATCTTCAGATACAGTATAACAAGGGGTCTTAATCCTATGAAGTAGCTAAGTTCATATAGGTAGACAAGTCTTGATCACAACCTAGGTTGGTCAATCCTTAAGATGCTAGCATACAAATCTATCAGACTTCCTAGTTCAGCATAATAACAATAACCGTACTAATTTAACATAATTACGCTAACCCAAACTTCTATCATGGCAACATACAGATTACTTAAGCTATCATGGTAATATCGGAATGCATTATTAAACATAAAAGATAAGAATACATGTTTAATACAAAAGACAAGCATTTCGGATAAAAACCTGAAAAGGCCGAAGAAATCTGCCCGAGATCGCAGTGACTCGCCGGGATATCCTCCGGAAAATAAAAGCTAAGCTAGCTACTACTAAAAACTAACCTAAAATTTGAAAAAATAAAATGAATTGTAAATTGAGTGTGTGTTGAAATGGATGGAGAAGGCCCTTTAAATAGACTTGATTTTTGCCTGCAAACATTTGGCAAGCCTTTTGGCAGGCCGTTTGCCCAGGCTGTTTGCCAAGCCAGGCCGTTTGCTTGGGCCATTTGGCAGGCCGTTTATGAGCCAGGTAAGCCGTTTGGCTGGTCGTTTGGCCGGCTGTTTGGCAGGCCGTTTGGCAGGCCTGGTCAGCTGAAATTCCTAGATTGTAACTTGATTTCTTGTCTTTCACCGTTTTCGCTTTAGAATCTTCGTTTAGCCATTCTCTTGATTCTTTTTGCACCGTCTTCGAAATTACTTGTTCTTCAATTCTAACCGACGAAAAGGGTATTTTGCCGATAAAGTTCGAATCATTCTTGTTTTTGGGCCTTAATACCGGGGTAAAAACGTGACTTTTTAGCCGATATCAACGATGCTCTCCGATTATGACTAAACTCAATCGATTTTCCAATTAATAGAACGTCGTTATAGGCTCTGTTATTGGGAAGTTGTGATCCCCGATTCAGAGTACACTATTTGTTTTCATCCCTTGGTAAGAAAACTATGCCGGATACATAGTGTGCTTGACGGAGGCACACCAGTTGTAGTATGTCAACCGACACTATGGAAGGTGGTATTTTGTAAAAGGAAACTCTGATTGACTCTTGGAGTACACAATTGGCCTCTACGCCACTGTAGTCAGTAGCATTTAAACATCACATGTATATGAGGAGGCACACCAGTTGTAGTACACTATGCCTCTGTTATGTATGGCCATGGAAATGGTTTCAGTGTAGATAATGTACATTTACACCATAACGCGTTCTCAGGCATTGCACTTTCCTTAAGGGATTCTTTAGTTAATTCAGGAACTGTTTGTTTAAATCATAGAGGATTGGACCGTTAGGATAACGAACCTGTTCATAGAGTTTACGCTTGTAAGTCTGGCCATGGTGTTCATCTCGGTTAACTTTCTTTTAAATATGAACCTACCTGATCTTTTACCAATCATTAACGAAAGCATCGGAACACATCACGTCTTTTAGTTACGATACGCATTTTATTCTAGCTATGCTTAAGAAAGTTTAGACCTTAAGGATCGTTAATACGCCACCTTATCGGGTTGCTCCTATTGACGAGCCGTGTAGTGTATTCATGTAGTCGTGTTTCTCTGGCATCGGGGGTATGTGGTGTTGCTGTCTATTCAGAATCTTCAAGCCTATTGGTATTACCCAATGACATGTCTTTGACAGTGCCATTTAGGATAGTATAGCAGGTAACTGGATATAACGTACACATGAGCCGACATTACACATATCCAACATCGTACTAACAAAAGAAATAGCATGCACTAGCTTTAGCCTTATCTGAAATTCAAATTTTATCCTTTACTACTTTATTTACTTATATATCTCTATACTTATTATTCAGGATTTAGAAAGCCAAAATATATCCCATCTTCTCCTTTGAATAATACTAGGTTTACACTATAGCGAAAGGTTCGACTCTGTTGACTTCTTATATGAATGACCCTAGGTCATACTTTCCTTGCTCACCCATAGGAAGGAGTGGTAGATTTAGGCCCACCAATTATAAATTTAAAACCACTCATCCTTGCTGTTCACTTAATAGATGTTTAGCGACCTAACGACACCGCATAAAATAAACCATCCTTTTTGTGCACATCACGGTAGGAATAGAGTTTTTGGCGCCGCTGCCGGGGACTGGTATTATGCAATACTGTTTTAATCGAATTTATTGAACACACTTAAAATGGTGTCTAAGAAAGAAAATTATACACGGACTTGGTTGTTGGATTTTTTTGAACAGTCTCCAATTTATTAAACTAAAAGGATCCTGCCTCTCTGTAGTCGACCTGGCCACTTGTGTTTGCAAGACAATTTCGTGATAAACTTTGTTACTGAAGTACCTGGGAATCAACACTAAGAACCAAAACATTCTCCTTAGTTTATCCTTAGTATAGCTTAGAAACCCCTAGGTTCCCTTTATCTGAAAACAATAAAAAAATATAAGGCATACCTAGTGTATGACCCAAACCCAATCCAGTACATGACCTCTCCTATTTGTTCCTGATCCGAAGTCAATATTATCCAAAGCGCGAAAGGAAGCCAAGCTCAAAGCTCTCGATAACCCGATGGCACTACGAGTTACCCTCGTCGAGAATACCAAATCCTCGATTAAAGGTCGAGGTGGACCGATTCAATTTTTCGAGGTACAAGGACAATCATTCTGGAAACAACCCAACCCGTTATTATACCGACTCGGAAAAGTTTTCTTTTATTTAACGCATTAATATTGATAACAACGACACCATAGGTATGTTCACAAACATTTCCAATACTTAACAAGTGTAAACAACATTGAATTATACATTACACAAGTTTAGGTGTCAAAATGGGCATAACATGTAGTGACCCGAACTTTTCCATGTTTATATATATTAATTGAGATTGATATTTACATGATTAAATGTTTCCAACATGTTAAGCAATCAAACTTGTTAAGACTTGATTAATTGAAATATGTTTCATATAGACAATTGACCACCCAAGTTGACCGGCGATTCACGAATGTTAAAATTTGTAAAAATGATATGACGATATATATATGGATATACATATGGTTAACATGAGATTATGATAAGTAAGTATCTCCATAAGTATATTAACAATGAGTTATATACATATACACAAGACTACTAACTTAAGGATTTCGAAACGAGACATATATGTAACGATTATCGTTGTAACGACATTTAAATGTATATATATCATATTAAGATATATTAATATATCATAATATCATGATAATATAATAATTTAACATCTCATTAGATATAATAAACAATGGGTTAACAACATTAATTGAGATCGTTAACTTAAAGGTTTCAAAACAACACTTACATGTAACGACTAACGATGACTTAACGACTCAGTTAAAATGTATATACATGTAGTGTATTTAGATGTATTAAAATACTTTTGGAAGACTTCAAGACATATATCAAAACACTCATACTTAACGAAAATGGTTACAGTTACTTTCCCATTCTTTTCTTTCATCAAGAATTCTAGTCGTATTCTTACCCGTATTATACACAGCTTCAAAACGTACTTACTATGAGTATATACCAATAGGAACTAGCATGAGATTCCACTCTTGATTATGTCATGTATGACTAATCAATTTTAACTTCTACCATGAGCTAGTCAACTAACTAGAACTCCTTTTAACCCCACTCACCACTCACCAATTACCACTCATCATTCACTCCATTTCACTTCCAATTCTCTTTCTAATTCTCTCTCAACACACACACACACACACTATTATGAACGTATTTTTCCAGTAGTTAATCATCATCTTCATCAAAAATCACTTCAAGAATCAAGCTATAATCATCATAGGAAGAACACTTCAAGAACACTTCAAAAATCCCTTCAAGTTTACTAATTTACTTCCAAGCTTTCTAATCCATTCCAAGTAATCATCTAAGATCAAGAAACCTTTGTTATATACAGTAGGTTATCTTTCTTATTCAAGGTAATATTCATATTCAAACTTTGATTCAATTTCTATAACTATAAACTATCTTAATTCGAGTAAAAACCTTACTTGAACTTGTTTTTGTGTCATGATCCTACTTCAAGAACTTTCAAGCCATCCAAGATCCTTTGAAGCTAGATCATTTCTTGTCACTTCCAGTAGGTTTACCTACTAAACTTTAGGTAGTAATGATGTTCATAACATCATTCGATTCATATATATAAAACTATCTTATTCGAAGGTTTAAACTCGTAATCACTAGAGCATAGTTTAGTTAATTCTAAACTTGTTCGCAAACAAAAGTTAATCCTTCTAACTTGACTTTTAAAATTAACTACACACATGTTCTATATCTATATGATATGCTAACTTAATGATTTAAAACCTGGAAACACGAAAAACACCGTAAAACCGGATTTACGCCGTCGTAGTAACACCGCGGGCTGTTTTGGGTTAGTTAATTAAAAACTATGATAAACTTTGATTTAAAAGTTGTTATTCTGAGAAAATGATTTTTATTATGAACATGAAACTATATCCAAAAATTATGGTTAAACTCAAAGTGGAAGTATGTTTTCTAAAATGGTCATCTAGACGTCGTTCTTTCGACTGAAATGACTACCTTTACAAAAATGACTTGTAACTTATTTTTCCGACTATAAACCTATACTTTTCTGTTTAGATTCATAAAATAGAGTTTAATATGAAACCATAGCAATTTGATTCACTCAAAACGGATTTAAAATGAAGAAGTTAAGGGTAAAACAAGATTGGATAATTTTTCTCATTTTAGCTACGTGAAAATTGGTAACAAATCTATTCCAACCATAACTTAATCAACTTTTATTGTATATTATGTAATCTTGAGATACCATAGACACGTATATAATGTTTCGACCTATCATGTCGACACATCTATATATATTTCGGAACAACCATAGACACTCTATATGTGAATGTTGGAGTTAGCTATACAGGGTTGAGGTTGATTCCAAAATATATATAGTTTGAGTTGTGATCAATACTGAGATACGTATACACTGGGTCGTGGATTGATTCAAGATAATATTTATCGATTTATTTCTGTACATCTAACTGTGAACAACTAGTTGTAGGTTACTAACGAGGACAGCTGACTTAATAAACTTAAAACATCAAAATATATTAAAAGTGTTGTAAATATATTTTAAACTTACTTTGATATATATGTATATATTGTTATAGGTTCGTGAATCAACCAGTGGCCAAGTCTTACTTCCCGACGAAGTAAAAATCTGTGAAAGTGAGTTATAGTCCCACTTTTAAAATCTAATATTTTTGGGATGAGAATACATGCAGGTTTTATAAATGATTTACAAAATAGACACAAGTACGCGAAACTACATTCTATGGTTGAATCATCGAAATCGAATATGCCCCTTTTTATTAAGTCTGGTAATCTAAGAATTAGGGAACAGACACCGTAATTGACGCGAATCCTAAAGATAGATCTATTGGGCCTAACAAACCCCATCCAAAGTACCGGATGCTTTAGTACTTCAAAATTTATATCATATCCGAAGGGTGTCCCGGAATGATGGGGATATTCTTATATATGCATCTTGTTAATGTCGGTTACCAGGTGTTCACCATATGAATGATTTTTATCTCTATGTATGGGATGTGTATTGAAATATGAAATCTTGTGGTCTATTGTTACGATTTGGTATATATAGGTTAAACCTATAACTCACCAACATTTTTGTTGACGTTTAAAGCATGTTTATTCTCAGGTGAATACTAAGAGCTTCCGCTGTTGCATACTAAAATAAGGACAAGATTTAGAGTCCATGTTTGTATGATATTGTGTAAAAACTGCATTCAAGAAACTGATTTCGATGTAACATATTTGTATTGTAAACCATTATGTAATGGTCGTGTGTAAACAGGATATTTTAGATTATCATTATTTGATAATCTACGTAAAGCTTTTAAACCTTTATTTATGAAATAAAGGTTATGGTTTGTTTTAAAAATGAATGCAGTCTTTGAAAAACGTCTCATATAGAGGTCAAAACCTCGCAACGAAATCAATTAATATGGAACGTTTTTAATCAATAAGAACGGGACATTTCATAACAACCCAAGACCTGTTTAACACAACAACAGAGACTTTTGACCCAAAGCGTTTAACTCCAACATAAGATCGATCATGGTGATTGGGAAAATTTTTGATGCATTTTCTGTAAGTCCCTAGACATCTAGCTTACGTTTGTGATTAGTACTTCGGTTTATGGGCTACCATTGTAGTGACCCGAACTTTTTCATGTTTATATATATTAATTGAGATTGATATTTACATGATTAAATGTTTCCAACATGTTAAGCAATCAAACTTGTTAAGACTTGATTAATTGAAATATGTTTCATATAGACAATTGACCACCCAAGTTGACGGGTGATTCACGAACGTTAAAACTTGTAAAAACTATACGATGACATATATATGGTTATATATATAGTTAAAATGTTTTTATTATAAGTATGTATCTCATTAGGTATTTTAACAATGAGTTATATACATAAAAATGAGACTATTAATTTAAGAAACTCGAAAACGATATATATAACGATTATCATTATAACAACGTCTTACTAGGTACATATGAATCATATTAAGATATTGATACACTTGGTTAATTATGTTAAATGATAAGTAAATATATTATTAAGTGTATTAACAATGAAATACATATGTAAAAATAAGACTACTAACTTAATGATTTCGAAACGAGACATATATGTAACGATTATCGTTGTAACGACATTTAACTGTATATACATCATACTAAGATATATTATATATCATAATATCATGATAATATAACAATTTAACATCTCATTTGTTATAATAAATAATGGGTTAACAACATTCAACAAGATCGTTAACCTAAAGGTTTCAAAACAACATTTACATGTAACGACTAACGATGACTTAACGACTCAGTTAGAATGTATATACATGTAGTGTTTTAATATGTATTCATACACTTTTGAAAGACTTCAAGACACTTATCAAAATACTTCTACTTAACAAAAATGCTTACAATTACATCCTCGTTCAGTTTCATCAACAATTCTACTCATATGCACCCGTATTCGTACTCGTACAATACACAGCTTTTAGATGTATGTACTATTGGTATATACACTCCAATGATCAGCTCTTAGCAGCCCATGTGAGTCACCTAACACATGTGGGAACCATCATTTGGCAACTAGCATGAAATATCTCATAAAATTACAAAAATATGAGTAATCATTCATGACTTATTTACATGAAAACAAAATTACATATCCTTTATATCTAATCCATACACCAACGACCAAAAACACCTACAAACACTTTCATTCTTCAATTTTCTTCATCTAATTGATCTCTCTCAAGTTCTATCTTCAAGTTCTAAGTGTTCTTCATATATTTTACAAGTTCTAGTTACATAAAATCAAGAATACTTTCAAGTTTGCTAGCTCACTTCCAATCTTGTAAGGTGATCATCCAACCTCAAGAAATCTTTGTTTCTTACAGTAGGTTATCATTCTAATACAAGGTAATAATCATATTCAAACTTTGGTTCAATTTCTATAACTATAACAATCTTATTTCAAGTGATGATCTTACTTGAACTTATTTTCGTGTCATGATTCTGCTTCAAGAACTTCGAGCCATCCAAGGATCCGTTGAAGCTAGATCCATTTTTCTCTTTTCCAGTAGGTTTATCCAAGGAACTTAAGGTAGTAATGATGTTCATAACATCATTCGATTCATACATATAAAGCTATCTTATTCGAAGGTTTAAACTTGTAATCACTAGAACATAGTTTAGTTAATTCTAAACTTGTTCGCAAACAAAAGTTAATCCTTCTAACTTGAATTTTAAAATCAACTAAACACATCATCTATATCTATATGATATGCTAACTTAATGATTTAAAACCTGAAAACACGAAAAACACCGTAAAACCGGATTTACGCCGTCGTAGTAACACCGCGGGCTGTTTTGGGTTAGTTAATTAAAAACTATGATAAACTTTGATTTAAAAGTTGTTATTCTGAGAAAATGATTTTTATTATGAACATGAAACTATATCCAAAAATTATGGTTAAACTCAAAGTGGAAGTATGTTTTCTAAAATGGTCATCTAGACGTCGTTCTTTCGACTGAAATGACTACCTTTACAAAAACGACTTGTAACTTATTTTTCTGACTATAAACCTATACTTTTTCTATTTAGATTCATAAAATAGAGTTCAATATGAAACCATAGCAATTTGATTCACTCAAAACGGATTTAAAATGAAGAAGTTATGGGTAAAACAAGATTGGATAATTTTTCTCATTTTAGCTACGTGAAAATTGGTAACAAATCTATTCCAACCATAACTTAATCAACTTGTATTGTATATTATGTAATCTTGAGATACCATAGACACGTATACAATGTTTCGACCTATCATGTCGACACATCTATATATATTTCGGAACAACCATAGACACTCTATATGTGAATGTTGGAGTTAGCTATACAGGGTTGAGGTTGATTCCAAAATATATATAGTTTGAGTTGTGATCAATACTGAGATACGTATACACTGGGTCGTGGATTGATTCAAGATAATATTTATCGATTTATTTCTGTACATCTAACTGTGGACAACTAGTTGTAGGTTACTAACGAGGACAACTGACTTAATAAACTTAAAACATCAAGATATATTAAAAGTGTTGTAAATATATTTTGAACATACTTTGATATATATGTATATATTGTTATAGGTTCGTGAATCAACCAGTGGCCAAGTCTTACTTCCCGACGAAGTAAAAATATGTGAAAGTGAGTTATAGTCCCACTTTTAAAATCTAAAATTTTTGGGATGAGAATACATGCAGGTTTTATAAATGATTTACAAAATAGACACAAGTACGTGAAACTACATTCTATGGTTGAATTATTGAAATCGAATATGCCCCTTTTTATTAAGTCTGGTAATCTAAGAATTAGGGAGCAGACACCCTAATTGACGCGAATCCTAAAGATAGATCTATTGGGCCTAACAAACCCCATCCAAAGTACCGGATGCTTTAGTACTTCGAAATTTATATCATATCCGAAGGGTGTCCCGGAGTGATGGGGATATTCTTATATATGCATCTTGTTAATGTCGGTTACCAGGTGTTCACCATATGAATGATTTTTATCTCTATGTATGGGATGTGTATAGAAATATTAAATCTTGTGGTCTATTATTATGATTTGATATATATAGGTTAAACCTATAACTCACCAACATTTTTGTTGACGTTTTAAGCATGTTTATTCTCAGGTGATTATTAAGAGCTTCCGCTGTCGCATACTTAAATAAGGACGAGATTTGGAGTCCATGCTTGTATGATATTGTGTAAAAACTGCATTCAAGAAACTTATTTTGTTGTAACATATTTGTATTGTAAACCATTATGTAATGGTCGTGTGTAAACAGGATATTTTAGATTATCATTATTTGATAATCTACGTAAATCTTTTTAAACCTTTATTGATGAAATAAAGGTTATGGTTTGTTTTAAAATGAATGCAGTCTTTGAAAAACGTCTCATATAGAGGTCAAAACCTCGCAACGAAATCAATTAATATGGAACGTTTTTAATCAATAAGAACGGGACATTTCAGTTGGTATCCGAGCGTTGGTCTTAGAGAACCAGAATTTTGCATTAGTGTGTCTTATCGAGTTTGTTAGGATGCATTAGTGAGTCTGGACTTCGACCGTGTTTACTTGAAAAATGATTGCTTAACAAATTTTGTTGGAAACTATATATTTTTAACATGTGAATATTATGTGATATATTAATCTCTTAACGCGTTTGATATTATGTGATAGATGTCTACCTCAAGAACAAGTCCCATTGACTCACCTAATAAAAATGAAGAGTTAAATGTAAATTGGAATGATTCGTGGACTGATTCACAAGTTCCCGAAGAGGAATCGGAAGAAGAGTCGGAACCGGAAGAAGAGTCGGAACCGGAAGAAGAATCGGAACCGGAAGAAGAATCGGAACCGGATGAAGAAATAGAACCGGTGGGGGAAATAATAAAACGGTTAAGTAAAAGAAAATCCTCAACCAACCGACCAAGGTTAATTATGGTCAATGGTGTTTCCGCCAAGGAAGCAAAATATTGGGAGGATTACCAATTCTCCGATGAATTGGATTCCGACGAGAATTCCGATGATGTTATAGAAATTACCCCAACTGAATTTAAAAAGGCAAAAGAAAATAATAAGGGAAAGGACATAAAAATAGAGAAATCTAATTCCAACCCCGATGAACTTTATATGTATCGTCAACCCCCGAAGTCCTTAAGTTGTAACAATGACCCGGGAACCTCTAAACCACCAGGTTTTTCTAAACCAATGTGGAAAACGACGGATCGTATTAGGGGAACATCATATATCCCTAGAAACTTGGCAAAACGAACCAAAACCGAAGAAGAAGAAACAAGCGAGTCGGAATAAGATAGTTGTATTCGTGTGGTGTAATATATGTAATATAGTGTGCTTATGCTTTATGATATATGTAAAAATTGCTTGTATTAATAAGTATTTTTTTTTATGAATCAAACTCTTGTCTATTTTACAGTATAAAAACACAAAATGGATAGACAACCCAATATTTTAAGAGACCTACCCGGAGACATGATTGATGAAATCTTGTCTAGAGTCGGTCAGAATTCTTCGGCACAACTATTTAAGGCGAGATCAGTTTGTAAGACATTCGAAGAACGTTCCAAGAATGCCTTGGTTTACAAAAGGCTTTCGTTCGAAAGATGGGGGATATCACATTGGGAAACCCATAAGTTACGATGTGTTTACTTTGATACATATATTGCGGGGAACCCAAATGCTATTTTACGCAACGGGTTAAGAAATTATTTTGACTCAATATATCCGAATATTGGACTTCGTGATTTAGAAAAAGCGGCTAACATGCAACATAAAGAAGCATGTTATGCTTACGGATTAGTAATGTTCGCTTCTCACCAAAGTGAGAACAAGAACATCGGGCTACAACTATTAAACAAAACGTTTCCACAAGTGACGGAGTCGGTAATTGGGGTAAGAAATGAGGTTTTTAGATTGTTACGGGACTGTTGGACATTACGTAACCCTCGTCCCTTTGACGACGTTACAACACGCTGTCTTATCAACGGCCATAACGGTTATGTTCTACAAGACCAAGGATGGGAAGTAGTCCTAGTAAAACCAGAATGCATGACTTGTTTCTGGACGTATGAATTACGTGTCTTTATTGCCTTTGCTGAACGACTTGTGTACTAGCTAGAATTATCTTCACAACTACCTTGTATCAAAGTTATTGTGTGCTATATTTCATGCTTTATGTAAAATAAGCGGTATTGTAAGTTTGTAAAATATTGTATAAAAGTTTGAACGCGAAATATTATTATAATCAGTTTTTCATATAGAATTGTAGTAGTTGAATTGTATATTAGCTACTAAGTATGAACTTAACGGGTAGGTACTACCCGAATTTAAACTTATAAAACGCTAATATGAAGAAAAAGCTTTTATAAATGAGTTCATATTATGCTACGAAATACTATTAACTACTCTTAATATTCTGTATGATTAACTTGTTCCATTTGACTATTTTGAAGGAAATGGCACCGACTACTCGACACACCGTGAATATGAATGAAGAGGAATTCCGTACTTTTCTAGCTTCAAACATAGCCGCAGTACAGGCTGCGCTACATACCAACAATAACCTTGGATCTAGCAGTACAGGAAATCGTGTAGGATGCACCTACAAAGAATTCACTGCCTGCAAACCTTTGGAATTTGATGGAACCGAAGGACCGATCGGATTGAAACGGTGGACCGAGAAGGTCGAACCGGTGTTTGCCATAAGTAAGTGTACTGAAGAGGACAAAGTGAAGTACGCTACGCATACCTTCACAGGTTCTGCGTTAACATGGTGGAATACCTATCTAGAGCAAGTGGGACAAGACGATGCGTACGCACTACCGTGGTCAGCATTCAAGCACTTGATGAACGAGAAGTACCGTCCCAGAACCGAGGTCAATAAGCTCAAGACAGAACTTAGAGGGTTACGAACCCAAGGATTTTATATTACCACGTACGAAAGACGATTCACAGAATTGTGCCTATTGTGTCCGGGAGCATTCGAAGATGAGGAAGAGAAGATCGACGCATTTGTGAAAGGATTACCGGAAAGAATCCAAGAAGATATAAGTTCACACGAGCCCGCCTCCATACAACAGGCATGTAGAATGGCTCACAAACTAGTGAACCAGATTGAAGAAAGAATTAAAGAACCGACTGCTGAAGAGGCCAATGTGAAGCAAGTCAAAAGAAAGTGGGAGGAAAACGGTGATAAGAATCACCAATACAACAACAACAGCAATTACAACAATAATCGCAACAATTATCCCAACAATCGCAACATCAATCGCAACTACAATAAACGGCCCAACAACAACAACAACAACAACAACAACAACAACAGCAACTACAACAATCATCCCAACAACAATAATAACCGCAACAACAACAACAATCAGAAGTAGCTATGCCAAAGGTGTGAAAAGTATCACTCGGGGTTCTGCACCAAATTTTGCAAAAAGTGTAAAAGAAATGGTCATAGCACGGCGAAGTATGAGGTCTACGGACCAGGGGTTAATAGAACGAAAGGAATAAATGGTGTCGGAACGAGTAATGGCGGAGCAAGTAGTGTCGGAGCAAGTTATGCCAATGTAGTTTGTTATAAATGTGGAAAACCGGGCCACATTATTAGAAATTGCCCGAACCAGGAGAACACGAATGGACAAGGCCGCGGAAGAGTTTTCAATATTAATGCGGCAGAGGCACAGGAAGACCAGGAGCTTGTTACGGGTACGTTTCTTATTGACAATAAATCTGCTTACGTTTTATTTGATTCGGGTGCAGATAGAAGCTATATGAGTAGAGATTTTTGTGCTAAATTAAGTTGTCCATTGACGCCTTTGGATAGTAAATTTTTACTCGAATTAGCAAATGGTAAATTAATTTCAGCAGATAATATATGTCGGAATCGAGAAATTAAACTGGTTAGCGAAACATTTAAGATTGATTTGATACCAGTAGAGTTAGGGAGTTTTGATGGGATAATCGATATGGACTGGTTGAAAGAAGTGAAAGCAGAGATCGTCTGTTACAAAAATGCAATTCGCATTATACGAGAAAAAGGAAAACCCTTAATGGTGTACGGAGAAAAGGGCAACACGAAGCTACATCTTATTAGTAATTTGAAGGCACAAAAACTAATAAGAAAAGGTTGCTATGCTGTTCTAGCACACGTCGAGAAAGTACAAACTGAAGAAAAGAGCATCAATGATGTTCCCATTGCAAAAGAATTTCCCGATGTATTTCCGAAAGAATTACCGGGATTACCCCCACATCGATCCGTTGAATTTCAAATAGATCTTATACCAGGAGCTGCACCAATAGCTCGTGCTCCTTACAGAGTCGCACCCAGCGAGATGAAAGAACTGCAAAGCCAATTACAAGAACTTTTAGAGCGTGGTTTCATTCGACCAAGCACATCACCGTGGGGAGCTCCTGTTTTGTTTGTCAAGAAGAAAGATGGTACATTCAGGTTGTGTATCGACTACCGAGAGTTGAACAAACTTACCATCAAGAACCGCTACCCACTACCGAGAATCGACGACTTATTTGATCAACTACAAGGCTCGTCTGTTTATTCAAAGATTGACTTACGTTCCGGGTATCATCAAATACGGGTGAAAGAAGATGATATTCCAAAGACTGCTTTCAGAACACGTTACGGTCATTACGAGTTTATGGTCATGCCGTTTGGTTTAACTAATGCACCAGCTGTGTTCATGGACCTTATGAACCGAGTGTGTGGACCATACCTTGACAAGTTTGTCATTGTTTTCATTGATGACATACTTATTTACTCAAAGAATGACCAAGAACACGGTGAACATTTGAGAAAGGTGTTAGAAGTATTGAGGAAGGAAGAATTGTATGCTAAGTTTTCAAAGTGTGCATTTTGGTTGGAAGAAGTTCAATTCCTCGGTCACATAGTGAACAAAGAAGGTATTAAGGTGGATCCGGCAAAGATAGAAACTGTTGAAAAGTGGGAAACCCCGAAAACTCCGAAACACATACGCCAGTTTTTAGGACTAGCTGGTTACTACAGAAGGTTCATCCAAGACTTTTCCAGAATAGCAAAACCCTTGACTGCATTAACGCATAAAGGGAAGAAATTTGAATGGAAGGATGAACAAGAGAAAGCGTTTCAGTTATTGAAGAAAAAGCTAACTACGGCACCTATATTGTCATTGCCTGAAGGGAATGATGATTTTGTGATTTATTGTGACGCATCAAAGCAAGGTCTCGGTTGTGTATTAATGCAACGAACGAAGGTGATTGCTTATGCCTCTAGACAATTGAAGATTCACGAGCAAAATTATACGACGCATGATTTGGAATTAGGCGCGGTTGTTTTTGCATTAAAGACTTGGAGGCACTACTTATATGGGGTCAAAAGTATTATTTATACCGACCACAAAAGTCTTCAACACATATTTAATCAGAAACAACTGAATATGAGGCAGCGTAGGTGGATTGAATTGTTGAATGATTACGACTTTGAGATTCGTTACCACCCGGGGAAGGCAAATGTGGTAGCCGATGCCTTGAGCAGGAAGGACAGAGAACCCATTCGAGTAAAATCTATGAATATAATGATTCATAATAACCTTACTACTCAAATAAAGGAGGCGCAACAAGGAGTTTTAAAAGAGGGAAATTTAAAGGATGAAATACCCAAAGGATCGGAGAAGCATCTTAATATTCGGGAAGACGGAACCCGGTATAGGGCTGAAAGGATTTGGGTACCAAAATTTGGAGATATGAGAGAAATGGTACTTAGAGAAGCTCATAAAACCAGATACTCAATACATCCTGGAACGGGGAAGATGTACAAGGATCTCAAGAAACATTTTTGGTGGCTGGGTATGAAAGCCGATGTTGCTAAATACGTAGGAGAATGTTTGACGTGTTCTAAGGTCAAAGCTGAGCATCAGAAACCATCAGGTCTACTTCAACAACCCGAAATCCCGGAATGGAAATGGGAAAACATTACCATGGATTTCATCACTAAATTGCCAAGGACTGCAAGTGGTTTTGATACTATTTGGGTAATAGTTGATCGTCTCACCAAATCAGCACACTTCCTGCCAATAAGAGAAGATGACAAGATGGAGAAGTTAGCACGACTGTATTTGAAGGAAGTCGTTTCCAGACATGGAATACCAATCTCTATTATCTCTGATAGGGATGGCAGATTTATTTCAAGATTCTGGCAGACATTACAGCAAGCATTAGGAACTCGTCTAGACATGAGTACTGCCTATCATCCACAAACTGATGAGCAGAGCGAAAGGATAATACAAACGCTTGAAGACATGCTACGAGCATGTGTTATTGATTTCGGAAACAGTTGGGATCGACATCTACCGTTAACAGAATTTTCCTACAACAATAGCTACCATTCAAGCATTGAGATGGCGCCGTTTGAAGCAATTTATGGTAGAAAGTGCAGGTCTCCGATTTGTTGGAGTGAAGTGGGGGATAGACAGATTACGGGTCCGGAGATTATACAAGAAACTACCGAGAAGATCATCCAAATTCAACAACGGTTGAAAACCGCCCAAAGTCGACAAAAGAGCTACGCTGACATTAAAAGAAAAGATATAGAATTTGAAATTGGAGAGATGGTCATGCTTAAAGTTGCACCTTGGAAAGGCGTTGTTCGATTTGGTAAACGAGGAAAATTAAATCCAAGGTATATTGGACCATTCAAGATTATTGATCGTGTCGGACCAGTAGCTTACCGACTTGAGTTACCTCAACAACTCGCGGCTGTACATAACACTTTCCACGTCTCGAATTTGAAGAAATGTTTTGCTAAAGAAGATCTCACTATTCCGTTAGATGAAATCCAAATCAACGAAAAACTTCAATTCATCGAAGAACCCGTCGAAATAATGGATCGTGAGGTTAAAAGACTTAAGCAAAACAAGATACCAATTGTTAAGGTTCGATGGAATGCTCGTAGAGGACCCGAGTTCACCTGGGAGCGTGAAGATCATATGAAGAAGAAATACCCGCATCTATTTCCAGAAGATTCGTCAACACCTTCAACAGCTTAAAATTTCGGGACGAAATTTATTTAACGGGTAGGTACTGTAGTGACCCGAACTTTTCCATGTTTATATATATTAATTGAGATTGATATTTACATGATTAAATGTTTCCAACATGTTAAGCAATCAAACTTGTTAAGACTTTATTAATTGAAATATGTTTCATATAGACAATTGACCACCCAAGTTGACGGGTGATTCACGAACGTTAAAACTTGTAAAAACTATACGATGACATATATATGGTTATATATATAGTTAACATGTTTTTATTATAAGTATGTATCTCATTAGGTATTTTAACAATGAGTTATATACATAAAAATGAGACTATTAATTTAAGAAACTCGAAAACGATATATATAACGATTATCGTTATAACAACGTCTTACTAGGTACATATGAATCATATTAAGATATTGATACACTTGGTTAATTATGTTAAATGATAAGTAAATATATTATTAAGTGTATTAACAATGAAATACATATGTAAAAATAAGACTACTAACTTAATGATTTCGAAACGAGACATATATGTAACGATTATCGTTGTAACGACATTTAACTGTATATACATCATACTAAGATATATTATATATCATAATATCATGATAATATAACAATTTAACATCTCATTTGTTATAATAAACAATGGGTTAACAACATTCAACAAGATCGTTAACCTAAAGGTTTCAAAACAACATTTACATGTAACGACTAACGATGGCTTAACGACTCAGTTAGAATGTATATACATGTAGTGTTTTAATATGTATTCATACACTTTTGAAAGACTTCAAGACTCTTATCAAAATACTTCTACTTAACAAAAATGCTTACAATTACATCCTCGTTCAGTTTCATCAACAATTCTACTCGTATGCACCCGTATTCGTACTCGTACAATACACAGCTTTTAGATGTATGTACTATTGGTATATACACTCCAATTATCAGATCTTAGCAGCCCATGTGAGTCACCTAACACATGTGGGAACCATAATTTGGCAACTAGCATGAAATATCTCATAAAATTACAAAAATATGAGTAATCATTCATGACTTATTTACATGGAAACAAAATTACATATCCTTTATATCTAATCCATACACCAATGACCAAAAACACCTACAAACACTTTCATTCTTCAATTTTCTTCATCTAATTGATCTCTCTCAAGTTCTATCTTCAAGTTCTAAGTGTTCTTCATATATTTTACAAGTTCTAGTTACATAAAATCAAGAATACTTTCAAGTTTGCTAGCTCACTTCCAATCTTGTAAGGTGATCATCCAACCTCAAGAAATCTTTGTTTCTTACAGTAGGTTATCATTCTAATACAAGGTAATAATCATATTCAAACTTTGGTTCAATTTCTATAACTATAACAATCTTATTTCAAGTGATGATCTTACTTGAACTTATTTTCGTGTCATGATTCTGCTTCAAGAACTTCGAGCCATCCAAGGATCCGTTGAAGCTAGATCCATTTTTCTCTTTTCCAGTAGGTTTATCCAAGGAACTTAAGGTAGTAATGATGTTCATAACATCATTCGATTCATACATATAAAGCTATCTTATTCGAAGGTTTAAACTTGTAATCACTAGAATATAGTTTAGTTAATTCTAAACTTGTTTCGCAAACAAAAGTTAATCCTTCTAACTTGAATTTTAAAATCAACTAAACACATGTTCTATATCTATATGATATGCTAACTTAATGATTTAAAATCTGGAAACACGAAAAACACCGTAAAACCGGATTTACGCCGTCGTAGTAACACCGCGGGCTGTTTTGGGTTAGTTAATTAAAAACTATGATAAACTTTGATTTAAAAGTTATTATTCTGAGAAAATGATTTTTATTATGAACATGAAACTATATCCAAAAATTATGGTTAAACTCAAAGTGGAAGTATGTTTTCTAAAATGGTCATCTAGACGTCGTTCTTTCGACTGAAATGACTACCTTTACAAAAACGACTTGTAACTTATTTTTCCAACTATAAACCTATACTTTTTCTATTTATATTCATAAAATAGAGTTCAATATGAAACCATAGCAATTTTATTCACTCAAAACGGATTTAAAATGAAGAAGTTATGGGTAAAACAAGATTGGATAATTTTTCTCATTTTAGCTACATGAAAATTGGTAACAAATCTATTTCAACCATAACTTAATCAACTTGTATTGTATATTATGTAATCTTGAGATACCATAGACACGTATACAATGTTTCGACCTATCATGTCGACACATCTTTATATATTTCGGAACAACCATAGACACTCTATATGTGAATGTTGGAGTTAGCTATACAGGGTTGAGGTTGATTCCAAAATATATATAGTTTGAGTTGTGATCAATACTGAGATACGTATACACTGGGTCGTGGATTGATTCAAGATAATATTTATCGATTTATTTCTGTACATCTAACTGTGGACAACTAGTTGTAGGTTACTAACGAGGACAGCTGACTTAATAAACTTAAAACATCAAGATATATTAAAAGTGTTGTAAATATATTTTGAACATACTTTGATATATATGTATATATTGTTATAGGTTCGTGAATCAACCAGTGGCCAAGTCTTACTTCCCGACGAAGTAAAAATCTGTGAAAGTGAGTTATAGTCCCACTTTTAAAATCTAATTTTTTGGGATGAAAATACATGCAGGTTTTATAAATGATTTACAAAATAGACACAAGTACGTGATGTGATGACCCGGAAATTTCCGATCAAATTTAAACTTTAATCTTTATATATATCCGACACGATAAGCAAAAATCTGTAATGTTGAGTCTCGAAAGTTTTGAAACTATATTCATGTAATCAAATACCCTTTGACCATGCTTGACGATTCACGAACAATTATGTGTAAATAAATATATATATACATATACATATATGTGATTTTAAATTAAGAAATATTAATTGAACGGATTAGTTGATATGAAAATAAGTTATGAGATCTATTTAGTGAACTTGAAAATACTATCAAGGTATTGAATAGATAATACTTTACATGAACGTATTTGTTCGATGTAAGTTTATCGACGAGATTAAAAGATAATATCAAATGATTGAATTATCAGATACATTGAATTATGATCACGAGTCTCCATCGTAAGGTCCACTATGATTTAAGAGACTATTACATTTTTAACGGTATTCGGAAATTTAGTGAAATGATACGCATGCAAGAACGACAGTATTCTTATCGAGCATTAGTCAAAGGTTGGTGGAGGGTTGAATTTCATAACACTTGGTTGACAACTTGCGCCGTATATAGAACGTGATTATGTATATTAGATATATTAGTTAGGTAAAAGATAGTAACCCTTGTTCATTGATTCGATTTATAATTAGATATTTTAACTAGAGCCTTTGAGAAATTAAAGTAAAGGTTGACGCATAAATAAGTTATATCAGATTAAGTTTTCGAGCATAACTGTTAGGTGATATAACAATATCTTGTATTCACACGATTTTAATGTTATATATATATTGGTCTTTGAAATATAATTAATTTTGAAAAGTGAAATATTATATTATTAGATAAATATTTCAAACATATGTATTATGTATAAGTTTATAAATTTTAAATGTACATATATTTTATTTTAGTCATAAAACGTTTTGATTCAAACTAATAAGATTAAATATATATTTTGTTATATAACGAGACGTCGATTTATAAAAGGAAATGACCAAAACACTCAAAAGATTTAAGTTACACTTTGAGTGGGTTAGTTTTAATTAATTTAAGTCTAGTTATTAATAAAGGTACGTGTCACAAAATGTTTAATTTAAAATAAAATATTTTGACAAACAACGAGACTTTAATTTATAAAAGGAAATGACCACAATACTCAATTTTATAAGTTATATTTTTATAAAGGTAATTTATTGTTGAGTAAGTCTAATTTTTGTAAAAGGTACACGTCACGTAACGTAAAAGGCTAGTTTTCTAAACGTACGAAAGTGCGCCCGAAAAACCGAAAGTGGTACATGAGTCCTGAGACCACGACCGTGTCATTTTTGTAAAAATTATATTTTTACAATGAACGTAAATATAATATAATATTTAATTAATCCTAAAGATTAAATATATTATATATTAAATTATTTATATATTTACTTATGTTACGTATGAAATGAGTTAAATGTGAATAAGGGTGTCGGCAATCTAATTAGTGTTAGGTGAGCTCAACTTCATTATAAATTGAACACATTTCTTCTTCTGGTTCATAATTCATCCATTCCTCAATCTATCAATCGTTCTTTATACTAATATTTATTATTATTATTATTATTAAAGATTAATATTATTATTAATCGTATTATTATTATTATTATTATTATTATTATTATTATTATAATACATAAAATACTACGACGAGGTCATGAGCGGGTCTTTTCAAGACAAGTTTTGCGAGTAGGATAGGGCTAAGGAAATTATGGGTTATAGCCATGGAGGTGATGGGAATGGTTCATGGGTGTGTTCGTGAGGTCACCCTAGTGTTTATCATCTCCGTTGTGTCTACATACCTTTCCTGCAATATTGAATCTCAATATTGATACGTGAGTACTCCTAATTTAATTTTTATATACTAATAGTGTATCCCTGACTAGTGCTCGAGAAAATAGGATTGTGCATGCTTGTATATTTGATATTGCCCTTAGATAAGTTATGTTGAATCTTAAAGGTTGTTATACTAGGGATGAAATAAGGTATAAAATATGCATGTCTTTGGAAAGCTAGCGAAAAATTAAGAACTTTTCATTTAGATATCAAATCGTTTCGTTGAACGGTTGTCAAGTTATGGACAAAAGAAGTTTTGTAAATTTTGATGAAACGTCGATACGGAAACTGAAATTCTCGATGATCTGCGTTGTTTCAGATTAAAACAAAAATACCACTGAATTCTTTGCTGTAAGGTCTAACAAACGACTCTGGCCGTTTGTCAATTTGAGACTCGACGATTTTTCTAAAAATCGTCAATGTTGACTGTTTGATCACATTTTAAAATTCTAAAAAGAGCTGAAACTTTTTATTAAAAATGTCAGTTTTGTATCAGTTGTCATGGTCGGCCTGATGTATGTTTACTTTTACCAAAAATCATGTTATATCTTTGTGGTAACGAGAATTTGAAGGCTTTGACCGTTTGTCAATTCGAGTTTCGAGGAATTTTCTAAAAATCTCCAAAGTAGGCTACTCGGTCACTTTTGTAAATTTTATTAAAGCTGAAAAATTAACTTTGAAACGCCGAAACCGCGTTGGCAACTACGAGTTGTCTAGTTTTAGTTTACTTCTGTAAAATTTATGCTTAATCTTTTTGGTAATGTGTAACTTTTATCCTTGGACCGTTTATCAATCGGAGTTCCGATAATTTTTCTAAAAATCGCTGAAGTGGTCGTTTAGTCATGTTTGACCGAAAAATCTTTTTTTTGTATAAGTTATTGTATTTTTGCATGCGACCTCGTTTTTACTTTAACCTTTGACTTTTGACCTAAGTGAGCATGGGTAATATAACATGTTACTATACTGTTGAGTCAGACTCGAGCATTAGGATTGTGGTACACTATGACTTGGCCTAAATTGTTAGATAAATATTGACCGTCATATAAATATATATAATTAATATAGGTTGGTGAATCCGAGGCCAACCCTACACTTGTTCAATGATGTTATATGTATTTTTACTACAAAATACAGTATGGTGAGTTTCATTTGCCTTTTTACCCTTTATATTTTTGGGCTGAGAATACATGCGCAATTTTTATAAATGATTTACAAAATAGACACAAGTACGTGAAACTACATTCTATGGTTGAATTATCGAAATCGAATATGCCCCTTTTTATTTAGTCTGGTAATCTAAGAATTAGGGAACAGACACCCTAATTGACGCGAATCCTAAAGATAGATCTATCGGGCCCAACAAGCCCCATCCAAAGTACCGGATGCTTTAGTACTTCGAAATTTATATCATGTCCGAAGGAGGATCCCGGAATGATGGGGATATTCTATATGCATATTGTTAATGTCGGTTACCAGGTGTTCAATCCATATGAATGATATTTTTGTCTCTATGCATGGGACGTTTATTTATGAGAATTGGAAATATGAAATCTTGTGGTCTATTAAAATGATGAAAATGAAATGATTACTATAAACTGATGAACTCACCAACCTTTTGGTTGACACTTGAAAGCATGTTTATTCTCAGGTTTGAAAGAGATCTTCCGCTGTGCATCAGGTCATTTTAAAGATATTACTTGGAGTCATTCATGACATATTTCAAAAGACGTTGCATTCGAGTCGTTGAAGTTCATTAAAGATTATTATTAAGTAAATGACAGATTAGGTCATTTATAGTTTGGATATTATGAAATGGTATGCATGCATGTCAACTTTCGATGTAATGAAAGATTGTCTTTTAAAAATGAATGCAATGTTTGTAAAATGTATCATTTAGAGGTCAAGTACCTCGCGATGTAATCATATGTTATTGTATTCGTCCCTATGGATTGGGTCGGGTCGTCTCATGTGGTATCAGAGCGGTGGTCTTAGCGAACCAGGTCTTGCATTAGTGTGTCTTACTGTTAGTTGTTAAGATGCATTAGTGAATCTGGACTTCGACCGTGCCTGCATGTCAAAAGTTTTGCTTATCATTTCGTGTGGAAAATTACCTGCTTATCATTCTTAAGTCTAGACGCGCTTTCCTGCATTTATTGCATAATAGTGTATAGACGAATTCTTATCTTAGCATATCTGTTACTGTGAACTTTGACTGACATTTTTCAAAGATTCTCCGTAGTTTATGGGATTTTGGTATTATATATACATATGCAAACTATGTAATTGAAGAATACCAAATCTAAATTCTACAACCTACTTCATACCAAAACTTCTTTTCCTAATCATACGAGATGGATCCTTCAACCAGTTCAAACTCCTCAGATTCCGATAGCTATGCCGATATGGATTTCCACACGAGCTCCGAAAACAGTGTGACCGGAATGGATCAACCCATCAGTCATCATCTATTTTGGATGAAATGGGGATGGGTTCGTAGCCTCCTCAATTATTGGAGACAAGAGGAAGGTGATCCTTTCCATCCACCAAATTGCCCTATTGGCGATGAACCTGAAGCACTTACCGGCGAACCTGTTCGTGAAACCATTTTCTCTCTCATTTCCAGAGTATCTCGTCACGATTATATACTACATCAAATTCTAGATTTTATTTATCCGCTCGTCTCAACCGACAATCATCCCGGTATACTAGCAGAAGTTAACGAACTTCATGCTCGTGTGACGGCTTTGGAGCTTATGGTGCAAGGATTACAAACACCATCAGCAGCACCAGCAGCATAATCAGTACCGTCAGTAACATCAACATCGCAAACCTCAATACCCTAAACATCAACAAAATCGCCGGCATCAACGGTATCATCATCATTAACACCAACAGTACCATTACCACCATCAACAATCACATTCGCATCACACGCCTCAACATCATAATCTATACCTCGGATATCAACATCACACGCATCATAGATATCAAGGAGTACCAACAACAACAAACGATGAAGTATTGATTCATAACTTCGTCGGAGGAATATTCTACGGCGATTATGTAATCTCTAAAGTCTTAGAGATTATCTATTTCCACCCTAACCTTAAATCAGATGAGTGAACCAAAATGAGTCAAGGAAGAATCGAAACCCTAACAAGGATGGTGCGCGATTTACTTGTTATACAAGCATTACTAGCAATTACCGGAAGTATCATCAGCATCAACAGTACCGTTAGCATCACCAGTATAGTCAGTAACGTCAGCATCGTCAGAATCAGCAACATCTATGACATCACAAATCCCATCAGTTCAAGAATCAATGTGGAAATCGTTACCAATCAACAACGAATATGTTGTATCAACGAGTTATATAGTATTAACTCATTCCTTCTGAAGAATTATTATATATTTTATATATATGAATTCTGGAATTATAATAAATCTTTTTGTACTAAACTATTAAGTATGAATTGAAAAAGAGTAGATACTACTCGTTTAAATTCATATTACTAATATCTTATGATGTACATCCTTCATTAACAACTTAATCATCGTTAACCACAATCTCTGTTTCAATCTAATGAACTCCGGTTCATAATAAATCAAGTGTATCATTCAATAACATGTTTGATTATACACTTTCATCTTCGATATACCCGAAATTTACGGGAAAACAATATTCGTATCTTGCGAAGTTAGCAAGAGTTCTATGAGCATCAGCATGATTCACTAAGGAAGTACATATAAATATTGAAGCATTGATTACATTAGTGAAATACTTCGCAAAGATTATGTAATCTCTAATGTTTTAGAGAAAATTCATTTCTAATTCAATCTGAAAATCAAATGAGCTCAATATGATATTAATTCAGTATTACATCCGAGGAAAATATACCCATATATATTTTCATAAAGATTGTAATGAAAATTCTTGTTCAAAATATTATTTGTGAAATTTTTAACGGGTAGGTAATACCCGAGAGATATATAAAATCACAATTAATATGTCACAATCTTCAATTCTGATTCAATAATCATTAACTAAACTAATATACATTCTTCTATAGAATTCAAAACAACCATACTCATTCGAATCTAATTACATATTCTGATTTTGGGAATTTCAGAATTCAACTCGAGATACAACCGAAATCATTATTCTTAGATCCTTATTTTTTTTTTCAAAGCTATACTTTGACTTCAAAACTGTGATAGAACATCACTTTTATTCGTAACACTCAGAAATAGATGAATTTCATTCGGGAATCAGGACGATTTTATCATTTGGATATTGACTATGACAATCTGCATTTAAAACCCTTCAAAATCCTGGAAGACACTTCAAACATTGAACAATCGAGATGATGATCCAACCACACATTATCCGAAGTCTTGTACCTGAAAAGCTCTCGAAACCAAAGTCGTAGTTTAACACGTACCCTCGTCAAATTCTTTAGCATTTATTAGCAAAAAAAAAAAAAAAAAAAAAAAAAAACATTTCAATTCCTTTTCAAAGTAGCCGATTTTGTCACAGCTTCAGCAAGTCAACTTCGACGTTTCAGTCGGACTAGTCTTATTTTAACCCCGATAAATACGTTGCCCTTTCGTCATTATTACTGGAAAACCTTTCATATTACACCATATTACCACCAGCGTTTAATCATCTAAAACACGATTCTTCTGAACCCACCGCGGATTGATAACCAGAGATTCAGATATTATAGCATTAAATGCAGAGGAAACATAAAAATGGTAGATGGTTTAAACGGTCAAAAGTCTGATGATAAAAGATAGTGAGTTGGTAAAGCACAGAAAAAGAAAGAATTTGGTACTGAAAAACGGATTGAGCAAAGTATGAAGGAAGCCATGGACAAATCACAGAGACTGAATCTGCCTTCAAAGGATCCAAATGATTCAGTGCCTGCTGAACTCGTTAGCAAACACCTTACTTCTTATTCTAAACCTTCACAGACAGATATTCTTCATCATCATCATATCTAAAATATTATAAGATATCTTCGTATCTTCCATTATACAGATTCTCCATATCTTTGGAGATATTTTCACAACTATTCTTATCAAGTATCATTTATCTCTCCGTAATATCTGCAACATAAAAGAAACTGTGTTAGTTTCTAAATTCTGAAAAATTTGAATATGAATGTTTTTGAAGTGGTGTTGGGAACTGATGCATGGGATAGTATAATATAATGACACTTGATCAACGTCATTATATTACAGTAATTCATGCTGAGTTTCTAATGGACGTGATGATTCACAGGACATACCGTCATCATGTGTCATTTACACGACTCTTACATTCTATCTAACCTCTAAATATATCAAGAAAATATTTCTTGATGATTCGGTCTTTTCCAGGGTATTCTGGTAATTTAACAAATCAATATTTTACCATTACCATTTCCTTCTTAGAACAATTACTATGTTCATTCTGAAATCTATACCTACGAATTCTGGACCATTACAAGAGATGTTAAATCGCAAGAAGAAGAAACGAAAGGACAAAGCTCCGAAACAGAAATTGGAGTATAGATCACAACAAATAGAAGGGAGCATTAACTATGGATGACAATGATTATAGAAGACAGAAGTAGGGACATCGAAGTATAAGGGAAGATATAAAACCCAACAACCACCCGTAAATTA
Organism: Rutidosis leptorrhynchoides; assembly: GCF_046630445.1. Lineage (NCBI taxonomy): Eukaryota > Viridiplantae > Streptophyta > Magnoliopsida > Asterales > Asteraceae > Rutidosis > Rutidosis leptorrhynchoides. Next base: position 238,164,306 of record NC_092333.1, on the reverse strand, counting down.
TAAACCATAGATGTCAATGCAAATAGCAATATAAAGACACGGGACAACTAGAAAAACTATAAACCCAAGAGTATAGTAGAAGTAAATAGATTCTTCCGGTGGCAGATTAAAAAGAAGAATGACAGATATGAAAGTTAAGAGGATATCAAGGATCAGGATGGGATGGAGCATATTAACGAATACTTTAAAGTAGGAATTGAGAAAGAAAGAATAGAATGTGTGATTTGTAAGGAAATAGAGAGGGTGGATTTATAGGAAAATTTTCGACAGAGCAAATCCCTAGTATAACAACCTTTAAGATTAAACATAACTTATCTAAGGGCAATATCAAATATACAAGCATGCACAATCCTATTTTCTCGAGCACTAGTCAGGGATACACTATTAGTATATAAAAATTAAATTAGGAGTACTCACGTATCAATATTGAGATTCAATATTGCAGGAAAGGTATGTAGACACAACGGAGATGATAAACACTAGGGTGACCTCACGAACACACCCATGAACCATTCCCATCACCTCCATGGCTATAACCCATAATTTCCTTAGCCCTATCCTACTCGCAAAACTTGTCTTGAAAAGACCCGCTCATGACCTCGTCGTAGTATTTTATGTATTATAATAATAATAATAATAATAATAATACGATTAATAATAATATTAATCTTTAATAATAATAATAATAATAAATATTAGTATAAAGAACGATTGATAGATTGAGGAATGGATGAATTATGAACCAGAAGAAGAAATGTGTTCAATTTATAATGAAGTTGAGCTCACCTAACACTAATTAGATTGCCGACACCCTTATTCACATTTAACTCATTTCATACGTAACATAAGTAAATATATAAATAATTTAATATATAATATATTTAATCTTTAGGATTAATTAAATATTATATTATATTTACGTTCATTGTAAAAATATAATTTTTACAAAAATGACACGGTCGTGGTCTCAGGACTCATGTACCACTTTCGGTTTTTCGGGCGCACTTTCGTACGTTTAGAAAACTAGCCTTTTACGTTACGTGACGTGTACCTTTTACAAAAATTAGACTTACTCAACAATAAATTACCTTTATAAAAATATAACTTATAAAATTGAGTATTGTGGTCATTTCCTTTTATAAATTAAAGTCTCGTTGTTTGTCAAAATATTTTATTTTAAATTAAACATTTTGTGACACGTACCTTTATTAATAACTAGACTTAAATTAATTAAAACTAACCCACTCAAAGTGTAACTTAAATCTTTTGAGTGTTTTGGTCATTTCCTTTTATAAATCGACGTCTCGTTATATAACAAAATATATATTTAATCTTATTAGTTTGAATCAAAACGTTTTATGACTAAAATAAAATATATGTACATTTAAAATTTATAAACTTATACATAATACATATGTTTGAAATATTTATCTAATAATATAATATTTCACTTTTCAAAATTAATTATATTTCAAAGACCAATATATATATAACATTAAAATCGTGTGAATACAAGATATTGTTATATCACCTAACAGTTATGCTCGAAAACTTAATCTGATATAACTTATTTATGCGTCAACCTTTACTTTAATTTCTCAAAGGCTCTAGTTAAAATATCTAATTATAAATCGAATCAATGAACAAGGGTTACTATCTTTTACCTAACTAATATATCTAATATACATAATCACGTTCTATATACGGCGCAAGTTGTCAACCAAGTGTTATGAAATTCAACCCTCCACCAACCTTTGACTAATGCTCGATAAGAATACTGTCGTTCTTGCATGCGTATCATTTCACTAAATTTCCGAATACCGTTAAAAATGTAATAGTCTCTTAAATCATAGTGGACCTTACGATGGAGACTCGTGATCATAATTCAATGTATCTGATAATTCAATCATTTGATATTATCTTTTAATCTCGTCGATAAACTTACATCGAACAAATACGTTCATGTAAAGTATTATCTATTCAATACCTTGATAGTATTTTCAAGTTCACTAAATAGATCTCATAACTTATTTTCATATCAACTAATCCGTTCAATTAATATTTCTTAATTTAAAATCACATATATGTATATGTATATATATATTTATTTACACATAATTGTTCGTGAATCGTCAAGCATGGTCAAAGGGTATTTGATTACATGAATATAGTTTCAAAACTTTCGAGACTCAACATTACAGATTTTTGCTTATCGTGTCGGATATATATAAAGATTAAAGTTTAAATTTGATCGGAAATTTTCGGGTCATCACACGTGAAACTACATTCTATGGTTGAATTATCGAAATCGAATATGCCCCTTTTTATTAAGTCTGGTAATCTAAGAATTAGGGAACAGACACCCTAATTGACGCGAATCCTAAAGATAGATCTATTGGGCCTAACAAACCCCATCCAAAGTACCGGATGCTTTAGTACTTCGAAATTTATATCATATCCGAAGGGTGTCCCGGAGTGATGGGGATATTCTTATATATGCATCTTGTTAATGTCGGTTACCAGGTGTTCACCATATGAATGATTTTTATCTCTATGTATGGGATGTGTATTGAAATATGAAATCTTGTGGTCTATTATTATGATTTGATATATATAGGTTAAACCTATAACTCACCAACATTTTTGTTGACGTTTTAAGCATGTTTATTCTCAGGTGATTATTAAGAGCTTCCGCTATCGCATACTTAAATAAGGACGAGATTTGGAGTCCATGCTTGTATGATATTGTGTAAAAACTGCATTCAAGAAACTTATTTTGTTGTAACATATTTGTATTGTAAACCATTATGTAATGGTCGTGTGTAAACAGGATATTTTAGATTATCATTATTTGATAATCTACGTAAAGCTTTTTAAACCTTTATTGATGAAATAAAGGTTATGGTTTGTTTTAAAATGAATGCAGTCTTTGAAAAACGTCTCATATAGAGGTCAAAACCTCGCAACGAAATCAATTAATATGGAACGTTTTTAATCAATAAGAACGGGACATTTCAACCATGATCGCTCGTTATTATCCTATATGTGTTTATATATGATTACAGGTACTACAGGAACACAAAAAGGATAATTGACTATATTAGACTCTGTCACACGTACGAGTGAAGTATCACTCGTACGGTTGACAAGCTCATACGCACGGTTGAGCTGAGCTGAGTCACAAATCTAATCTAATCAACAGCAGGGGTATTTAAGTGTTATGTTCTTCATTTTAGGTTAAGCCTCTCATTACATACACATCACTCAGATCTGGTAGCCTTATCCAATTCTCTCTCAACCCAAATCACTCAAGAGGTGAATAATAGCTCTAGGTGTTAATCTAATCACATAATCCATTGTTGTGGTTTGACTAAATTAATCCCAAAAAGCACAATATTCACTAGATTGGTTTGATTCACTAATTTCGCCTTTGTGTGGATTAAACCTGTTGATTTCAAAGTTCCTAGTCATGTTTCATCATTGATACCAGAGCGATGGTTATGATTTCAACATCATCTAGTGATTATTTGGTGATTAAAGAGTTTTTATTTTGGGTTTTTGAGTTTAAGAGTGATTTTGATCAAAAAGGAGTCATTTTTACATGTGTAATTGTGATTAGAGAGTGTGTTTATGTTAGTTTAGTGCTAATCTAGCTTGTGGACGAAGAAATTGAGGTTTAACATCAATTTCTAGGGTTTTTGAGTGAATTACTATGAACAGCAGCTCACACGAGTGGGGCAAAATTTTTGGCTCACTCGCGCGTTTGACCAGACGATTGACCTCACTCGTGAACTCACACGCACGGTTTAGCATAACCTTTTGAGGTTAAGTGACTACAGTCTAATCACATGAGTGATCAAGCGGGTGACAGTGACATGTATGAGTAATCACACGGGTGATCCTGACTCGCACGTCTGAGGTTTGGTGATTGGTTCTTTTGATTAGTTTAGTCACACATACGCTTAAGTTATGACACGCATGTTTGATTAGTGACATGTATGGTTGATACTATCACATGTACGGTTGATCTCCTGAACCGCACAGTTTACCCTTTGGTAAGATTTTTCAAGATGTTTAATTCAAACGATTATGCGTTAGCTGCACCGTTAGTTCATAGTATTACGAATATGACTCAACGATTAATCCTTGCTGAGAGTGAATCCAAAAGTGGTACGAAATGTCCGAGGTTAATGAATGTGGATAACTATTTCACTTGGAAGTCAAGATTTAAGATTTGGTCTGATGGTCAGGACACGAAGCTCTGGAAGTACATTGAAACCGAATTTCAATGTCCACGTTCACCTGTTACAAATGAATTATATACGTTGCATAATATGCCTTCAGAAGAATGTGAAGAGTATGAATTGGAGAAAAAGATGTACTGTAACTTGACAAGTGCTCTTGATGGTCCGATTTTCCATCAATTTCTGTGTCATGATAACTCATTCAAGATATGGGAAGCACTTCGTACTTTCAATGAAGGAAATACATCTTACAGAACTAGAAAAGGTTTATAATTGAAAGCTGAGTTTGATCATTTTCACTGGCAAGTCGGAGAATCTATTATGGAATTGGTTGAAAGATATTGTCATTTTCTAGCTGAACTACACAAGCATGATGTGACAATTGCTGAAAAAGACAAAGTAACATGTCTAGCTGGAGCATTACCTTTAGAATGGAATGGTTTTGTATTAACTATGAAAACCAGTGGAGAACTTGCTACTGCTACAGTGAACTCGTTTATTGCAAGACTTCAGGAAGAAGAATTAGAGCTGTTAAACAAAGTTAAGAGGTCTAAACAAGTTCAAGACACGAAAATGTATTGTCCAAATGGTTACACACCACCTAAGTCAGCTCATGCACCATTTCAAACAGCTTTTGCTACGAACAATCAGAATATGTATGGTTTGAATGTTAGCAGTGCACCTATTCAACAACCTTCATATCCACCATAAGTTTCACCATGTTCTCTCAATACTCAATCATAGCCTACTTCCAACACTACAGAGTAATCTACACCGATGCATCAGATGTTCTTTCTGCACTTAAGATTGAAAACATAAGGAAAGTTGGGAAAGAAAAGATTAGTGAGGATATAGCTTTACTATCAAGCCTGGTTAATTCTTATGATAGTTATCTTGATGGTCATGTGGGTAACATTCATCTAACAACAGAAGATTATCATCAACTAGATAGAGATGAAGAAGAAAAGATGGATATTATGTGGGGTATGGCAAATCTTGTGAGAAGAGCAATAGATTACGAAGAGCGAACTGGAAAACCGATTAGTCTGACCAAAGATACAAAACTGGGTTTTGATATGAATACTGTTACTTGTTACAACCGTGGAGAATTAGGTCATTTTTCAAGACAGTGCACAAAACAAAAGAAGCAGGGTAATCGTAATCCGTTCAAGAATCAGAACTACAGTTATCAGAGTCAAACTACTAAGCGTGAGATCTACATTACTGATAAAGTAAATGAACAAGAAACAGCTGAGACTCCTAACAAAGCTTTGGTTGTCATTCATGGAGATGATGATGATTGGTCTATCAAATTGAATGTAGATGATCAACAACCTAAAGCTAACATGGAAAAGATCTCTGAATCTGAAGCAGATTGTGTTATTGATCAGAATTTAGTTGAGAACCTGACCGCTCGTGCTGAAAGAGCTGAAAGATTGTCTCGAACAATTCGAAAAGAGAAGATTCAGAAACAGGTTAAAGACAAATTCAAGAAGGCACGTGATTCAGTTCCTCGTACACCTAAATCTGGAAGTGTTTCACCAATATTGTCAGAGGACTTCTACTTCAACAGTTGGAAGGATAAATATGGTGATACCGCAGTATTTGAAGAAAGTCTAGAAGCTGATCAAAGTAAAGAAACATTGGTTGATGCTGATAGAGAACTAGACGAATGGGGTAAAATGATTGCCGAAGAGTTGGAGATGTTAGTTCTTATGGGTGAAGGTTCAGATTTTGAGAGTGAAAATTCAGAAGATGATGATTCAGATAAGAAGTCAGACTCAGAAGTTGAAAATGAAACTGATCTTACTGGATTTAACCAAACTGATTTTGAAGCATTGAACAAGCAAGCAGTAGACTTACTAAGGAGTTGCTTATTAAAAAGTGATCTTGAGAAGGTCTCCGGGTTAACTAAAGCTAAAGATATTTGGGACATACTTGAACAGATTCATTTAGGTAAAGATGCTAATACATCAGAGTTCCTTACAGACTTGTCAGAATCAGAAGATAAGCTCGATGATGGGAAGAAGACAAATTACTTTGCATTTATAGATGAGACTTCTTCATCAAATAATGCTCAACATGTATCTTCTGATCCATCTACTGTTATTGAATGTGATAAATGCGCTGAATCTAAGATAACCAAAAATAATTTAACAAAGGCATATGCCGAAATGAAAGAAAAATGGCACGCAGACCATGTGACCAGTAAGGTTGAAAATGAGTTGAAAGAGCAGATCAAAGTTTATAAAAAACAACTTCACGATCTTAAATGTTATAACTTTGACATAAATCAAGCTTTAATTAAACCTGTTGACACAATTAATGAACTAAAGAAAGAAAATGAATGCGTTAAAGCTGATTTAGAAGCAATTTCATTTAAAATGAAGTGTTGGGCAAGTGCGTCACAATGGAATGCATTAATGGTGGAACTTAATGACACCAAGGGTGAAAGGACCCGTTCATATACATTATAAATGATTCACAATAGTTGATTACATCACGAGGTATTTGACCTCTATATGATACTTTTTACAAACATTGCATTCGTTTTTAAAAGACAAACTTTCTTTACAACGAAAGTTGACGGCATGCACACCATTTCATAATACATCCAACTATAATTGGCTTAATAATAATCTTGATGAACTCAACGACTCGAATGCAACGTCTTTCAAAGTATGTCATGAATGACTCCAAGTAATATCCTTAAAATGAGCTAATGCACAGCGGAAGATTTCTTTAATACCTGAGAATAAACATGCTTTAAAGTGTCAACTAAAAGGTTGGTGAGTTCATTAGTTTATCATAATCAATCATTTCCGCAATAGTAATAGACCACAAGATTTCAGTTTCTATAAATATCCGTACACTCGCAAGTGTATAAAAGTATTCTATAAGTTGTAGGCACCCGGTAACAAGCCTTAACGTTCATGTTTTACCCTCTGAAGTACACCAGATCAGGTGTGTTTAAAATAACCTCGAAGTACTAAAGCATCCCATAGTCAGGATGGGGTTTGTCAGGCCCAATAGATCTATCTTTAGGATTCGCGCCTACCGTACATAGACAAGTAGTTTAATGTTACCAAGCTAAGGGTATATTTCTGGTTTAAACCCACATAGAATTAGTTTTAGTACTTGTGCCTATTTCGTAAAACATTTATAAAACAGAGCATGTATTCTCAGCCCAAAAATATATATAAAAAGGGAGTAATGAAACTCACAATACTGTATTTCGTAGCAATTATGTATATGACGGCACTGAACAAGTGCATGGTTTGTCTCAGATTCACGAACGTATCAATATTGTGATTCAATATTGCAGGAAAGTACGTAGACGCAACGAAAATGATAAACGTTAGGTTGACCTCACGAGCAATACCCTCGATCAATACCCATAACCTCCATAGCTATAACCCATAATTTTCTTAGCTCTATCCTGTTTGAAAACTTATTTTGAAATCGTCTGAGTATAACTCCGTCGTAGTATTTTATGTATACAAATAATATCTTGAAATAATACAAAGAAAATATATATATGTAATTCGATTGAGAGAGTTTAGAGAAATATATTTTCGAGTTTCTATGAGATAATGAAACCTGTTGAATTCTATTTATAATAGATTTTTAAATTATTAAAGTGAGTTATTAAAGTATGAATTATTAAAGTGAATTATTAAAGTGAATTATTAAAGTATGAATTATTAAAGTGAATTATTAAAGTGTGAATTATTAAACTGAATTATTAAAGTATGAATTATTAAAGTGAATTATTAAAGTATGAATTATTAAAGTTAAAGTAAAATAAAAGTAAAGTAAATGTAAAGTTAAGGTATAGTAAAAGTATAAAACTATATACGTATAATACGCGTATAAATATATGTAATATTAATTTAAATCGTTATATATATTTAATAAAATAAAATATAAATATCGTTATCTTTATCATACTGGTTAATTAATGAGTTGTCAAAAGTGGTTCTAAATATTTATAAAAGATATATACGTTTTAATAATAAAGTTCTTTTTAAACTGAAAACATTTTTTGTACTTTTGAAACTAAATCAAATAAATATGATAATTTTGTTTTCCAAAACTAAATATATTTAAGAATCATTTTGTTATAAGGTTAAAATAATGGAAATCGTTATATCACAAAACATTTTAGAAAAGTAGAATTATATATATTCATAATAGGTTTCAAGTTTTTAAATTACAGTCTGTTGGTGAAGCATGGGATAAAGTCCAAAGGTTAAATAAACGTATGAAATCATCTTAATGAAAAATGTCGAGTTACTTAACTTGTCGATATCCAACATCTAAGTTATTTACACTCCACGTTCTTATTTTCATATTAAATAAAATGAAAGTTAACATAGTTATCTTATCAAGGTCACGAGGAAAATATTATAAAACATGCCTTGGAAATTAAACAGGAATTTCCACTAACCCTTGTTTAGTTCCCGTTAATTGACACATTTGTTCTTATTTATAAATCACTTTACCATTTTTCGAATGTTGTTAAAAAGAATAGATTTCTTAAATCACAGTGGACCTCATAACATAGGCCCGCAATCATATCATAATGTATCTGATAATTCAATCATTTGATATTATCTCTTAATTCTGTCGATAAATATATCGAAACAAATACGTTCATGTAAAGTATCATATATCTAATACTTTGTTAATGTTTTCAGTTAATAGTAGATATTATATATACATATCTATATACTCATAATTGTTCGTGAATCGTCGAACATGGTCAAAGGGTAATTGATTACATGAATGTAGTTCCAAACTTTTTGAGATTCAACATTACAAATTCTGCTTATCGTGTCGGAAACATATAAAGGTTAAGTTTAAATTTGGTCGGAAATTTCCGGGTCGTCACAGTACCTACCCATTAAAGAAATTTCGTCCCAAAATTTGATCGAGGTCGTCATGGATAACTTTAAAAATGTTTTCATGACGAATATGAGTTGATAAATAGCGTTTTATCATCATTGAGTAATATAGATAAACAATTTGATTACGCGAAGAGTATAAGTGAAGCTATCGCAAGAGAGTGAAATGAGTAAACGTATATTCGTTTTAACCGATGACGTAGTTATGATTGATTTCCGGAATTCATGGGATTTAAAGAAAATCTTTGCAATAAGATTTGGTTCTTCGGCGATTAAGGAAATCAAGATCTTATTTGATTAAATGCGATAATCTGTCTCGATTTCTCTGTCTGATATTTTACTATAAATCCACCTCCTTCGTTTCCTTTTAATTCACACCTTCTATTCTTTCTCCCTCAATTCTTACTTTAAAATTATTCATCAATATGCTTCATCCAGTGCTGATTCTTGATATACTATTAACTTTCATATCTGTCATTCTTCTTTTTCATCTACCACCGGAGGAAGTTATTTTCTTCTACCATTACATTGGGATTATTGTGTTTTTCATTCTCCCGTGTCTTTATATTGCTATACGCATTGATATACACGGTTTGTAATTTCGGGGTTGTTATCGGGCTTTATATTCTCCATTATATTTCGGAGCTTCATGTTTTCGTTTTCTCTTCCCGACCTTAAGTCAAGCGGATAATGGTCCAGAATTTGTAGATATAAATTTTTGGATGAACATAGTTAATGTTCCAAGAAGAAAATCGTAATGGCACGATCTTGATTTGACAAATTACCAGAATATCCGAAAATATAGAGCTATCAAGATGATAAGTTCTTAATATGTTTGGAAATTGGGTAGAATGTAAGAGTCGTGTAAATAGTACATGATGACGGTATGTTCTGTGAATCATCACATTCCATTAGAAACTCAGTATGACTTACTGTAATATAATCACGTTGATCAAGTGTCATTATATTATACTAACTCATGCTTCAGTTCCCAACACTACTTCAAAACATTCATATTTGAATTTTTTTTCAGAATTTAGAAACCAACACAGTTTCTTTTATGTTGCAGATATTATGGAGAGATAAATGATCTCAGATAAGAATAGTTGTGAAAATATCTCCAGAAATATGGAGAATATGTATAATGAGAGATACGAAGATATCTTAATAAGATAAGATGATGATGAAGAATAAGGTCCGCAAAGGTTTAGAGTCAGGAGCAAGGTATTCGTTAATGACTTCGTCAAAAATAGAATCATCAAGATTCTTTAAATACAGACTTTGGTCCTTGTATTTGTCCTTGGTCTCCTTCACGGTCTGCTCAATCCATTGTTCAGTACCAACTCTTCTCTTTTTCTGGGATTTACTAACACATTATTCTTTGTCATTAAACTTTTGACTGTTAAAGTCGTTTACAGTTTCTGCTGCTTCATTAGCATTTCGAGAACTAATTCACAGTTTGAGATGTTTTTCAGAAACTTCACATTCGAAGTGTGTAAGTTTAGGAGATAGACGTTATATGTATACATATAACTTTTGACGTAAAATTGTCGCGAAATTCAAAATACTGATTGCTAATTCCCAGTAGTTGGTGTGACAATTATTGTTACATGATGTAGGTGAGTACATGATGGGGTTTTAATGAATAAGTATAGTGGCTTTTCAGAAAGGCTTAAGTCGAAGGTTAATGAAGTTGTTGATAAGTTTACTGCTAATGTTTCGAGATATGAAAGGTTCCCCGGTAACAATGATGAAGGGGTAATTGTTATAATAAGGTTTATTCGTATAAACAAATGAAGGTGATTTGCTGAAGCTGTGACAAAACTATCTATTTTAGAAAGAGATTGAAAAATTATATTTGGTAATAAATATCAAAGGATCTGACACGGATACGTGTTAAACTATAACTTTTGTTTCGAGAGCTTTTCAGGTGCATGACCGTGGGTAATGTGTGGTTGGATCATCATCTCGCATGTCTTTAAGAATTTCGAAGTGTTTGAACATATATTGTAATTGTTAATATACATATGATGTTCTAAGATTTTGAATGATACAAATATTTGTGTGAGTTACATGAATAGAAATGAGGTTCTAGGACAGTTTTGAAGTCAAAGTATAGTTTTGAAAGATGTAGGAATCTAAGAGTGATGATTTCGGTTATATTTTGAATCGAATTTTGAGATTTCAAAATCAGAATATGTAATTAGATTTTGAATGAGTATGGTTGTTTTGATTTCTATAAAAGAATGTATATTGTTGTGAAAGTATGGAGTATAATGGATGTTTGGCTGAATCAGATTCAAAGAATGTAACATATTAATTGTGAATTTATATATCTCTCGGGTATTACCTACCCGTTAAAAAAAATTTCACAATTAATATTTTGTACAAAAGAATTTTATTACAGTCTTTATGGAAATATATATGTGTATATTTCTTCAGATGTAATATAGATTTAATGAGTTAATATTAAATTAAACTCATTTGATTTATGGTTAAGGCTAGGATAGATAATTTCTAGACTTTAGAAATTACATAATCGTCGTAGAATGTTTCCCCAATGAAGTAATAAATCAATACTTCATCGTTGTGGTATTCCTTGGTATCTACATGGCATATGACGTCGATGCTCATGGGACAGATTGTGAAGTTGAGGTTTGCGATGCGGTTGTTGTTGGTGGTGGTAATGGTACTGTTGATGTTGTTGATGGTGGTACTGGTTATGCTGCTGGTGCTGCTGCTGGTGTTTGTAACCTTTGCACCATATTCTCCAAAGCCACTACCCGAGCGCGAAGCTCGTTGACTTCTTCTATTACACTAGGGTGATTTTCGGTTCGGACGAGCGAATAAATAAGATCTAGAATTTGGTGTAGTATATAATCATGATGAGATACTCTGGAAATGAGAGAGAAAATGGTGTTTCAAACAGGTTCGCCGGTAAGTGCTTCAGGTTCATTGCCAAGAGGGCAATGTGGTGGATGAAAGGGATCACCTTCTTCTTGTCTCCAATGGTTAAGTAGATTACGAACCCATCCCCAATTCATCCAAAATAGATGATGGCTAATTGGTTGATCCATTCCGGTCACGCTGTTTTCGGAGCTCATGTGGAAATCCATATCGGCATAGCTGTCGAAATCCTAGGAACTCGAACTGGTTGAGGGATCCATCTTGTATGATCAGGGAAAGAATTTTGGTATGAAATAGATTATAGAATTTAGATTTGGTATTCTTCAATACATAATTTACATATGTATATATAATATCAAAATCTCATAAATTACGGAGGAATCTTTGAAAGACGTCAGTCAAAGTTCACAGTAACATATATGCTAAGATAAGAATTCGTCTATACATTATTATGCAATAAATGTAGGAAAACGCGTCTAGACTTAAGAATGATAAGCAGGTAATTTCCTAAGGATGGTAAGTAGATGATTTCCGACTAAAAATGATAAGCAAAACTTTTGACATGCAGACACGGTTGAAGTCCAGGCTCACTAATGCATCCTAACGACTATCAGTTAGACACACTAATGCAGACCTGGTTCGCTAAGACCACCGCTCTGATACCAACTGAAAGGACCCGTTCATATACATTATAAACGATTCACAATATTTGATTACATCGCGAGGTATTTGACCTCTATATGATATTTTTACAAACATTGCATTCGTTATTAAAAGACAAACTTTCTTTACAACGAAAGTTGACAGCATGCACACCATTTCATAATACATCCAACTATAATTGGCTCAATAATAATCTTGATGAACTCAACGACTCGAATGCAACGTCTTTCAAAGTATGTCATGAATGACTCCAAGTAATATCCTTAAAATGAGCTAATGCACAGTGGAAGATTTCTTTAATACCTGAGAATAAACATGCTTTAAAGTGTCAACCAAAAGGTTGGTGAGTTCATTAGTTTATCATAATCAATCATTTCTGTAATAGTAATAGACCACAAGATTTCAGTTTCTATAAATATCCGTACACTCGCAAGTGTATAAAAGTATTCAATAAGTTGTAGGTACCCGGTAACAAGCCTTAACGTTCATGTTTTACCCTCTGAAGTACACCAGATCAGGTGTGTTTAAAATAACCTCGAAGTACTAAAGCATCCCATAGTCAGGATGGGGTTTGTCAGGCCCAATAGATCTATCTTTAGGATTCGTGCCTACCGTACATAGACAAGTAGTTTAATGTTACCAAGCTAAGGGTATATTTCTGGTTTAAACCCACATAGAATTAGTTTTAGTACTTGTGCCTATTTCGTAAAACATTTATAAAACAGCGCATGTATTCTCAGCCCAAAAATATATATAAAAAGGGAGTAATGAAACTCACAATACTGTATTTCGTAGCAATTATGTATATGACGGCACTGAACAAGTGCAGGGTTTGTCTCGGATTCACGAACGTATCAATATTGTGATTCAATATTGCAGGAAAGTACGTAGACGCAACGAAAATGATAAACGTTAGGTTGACCTCACGAGCAATACCCTCGATCAATACCCATAACCTCCATAGCTATAACCCATAATTTTCTTAGCTCTATCCCGTTTGAAAACTTATTTTGAAATCGTCTGAGTATAACTCCGTCGTAGTATTTTATGTATACTAATAATATCTTGAAATAATACAAAGAAAATATATATATGTAATTCGATTGAGAGAGTTTAGAGAAATATATTTTCAAGTTTCTATGAAATAATGAAACCTGTTGAATTCTATTTATAATAGATTTTTAAATTATTAAAGTGAATTATTAAAGTATGAATTATTAAAGTGAATTATTAAAGTGAATTATTAAAGTATGAATTATTAAAGTGAATTATTAAAGTATGAATTATTAAAGTGAATTATTAAAGTATGAATTATTAAAGTGAATTATTAAAGTATGAATTATTAAAGTTAAAGTAAAATAAAAGTAAAGTAAATGTAAAGTTAAAGTATAAAACTATATACGTATAATATGCGTATAAATATATATAATATTAATTTAAATCGTTATATATATTTAATAAAATAAAATATAAATATCATTATCTTTATCATACTGGTTAAGTAATGAGTTGTCAAAAGTGGTTCTAAATATTTATAAAAGATATATACGTTTTAATAATAAAGTTCTTTTTAAACTGAAAACATTTTTTGTACTTTTGAAACTAAATCAAATAAATATGATAATTTTGTTTTCCAAAACTAAATATATTTAAGAATCATTTTGTTAAAAGGTTAAAATAATGGAAATCGTTATATCACAAAACATTTTAGAAAAGTAGAATTATATATATTCATAATAGGTTTCAAGTTTTTAAATTACAGTCTGTTGGTGAAGCATGGGATAAAGTCCAAAGGTTAAATAAACGTATGAAATCATCTTAATGAAAAATGTCGAGTTAATTAACTTGTCGATATCCAACATCTAAGTTATTTACACTCCACGTTCTTATTTTCATATTAAATAAAATGAAAGTTAACATAGTTATCTTATCAAGGTCACGAGGAAAATATTATAAAACATGCCTTGGAAATTAAACAGGAATTTCCACTAACCCTTGTCTAGTTCCCGTTAATTGACACATTTGTTCTTATTTATAAATCACTTTACCATTTTTCGAATGTTGTTAAAAAGAATAGATTTCTTAAATCACAGTGGACCTCATAACATAGGCCCGTAATCATATCATAATGTATCTGATAATTCAATCATTTGATATTATCTTTTAATTCTGTCGATAAATATATCGAAATAAATACGTTCATGTAAAGTATCATATATCTAATACTTTGTTAATGTTTTCAGTTAATATTATATATTATATATACATATCTATATACTCATAATTGTTCGTGAATCGTCGAACACGGTCAAAGGGTAATTGATTACATGAATGTAGTTCCAAACTTTTTGAGATTCAACATTACAAATTCTGCTTATCATGTCGGAAACATATAAGGTTAAGTTTAAATTTGGTCGGAAATTTCCGGGTCGTCACAAAGGGCAAGGGTATTGGATATAGTTCTGCATCTCCTCCTTTTCAGAACACATGTGTTAATGCAAACTAAGTTGATGGTCGACCATAAGATTGTATCCCTCCTAGTTATGAAGATTATGTTGAAAAGAATAAAAAAATGTAGTTCAACTAAGAATACAACTTCTGATGATACTGCCGAAGGTGCTCTAGATCATGAGGAAGATAGGAAAACTGGGTTAGGAGATAACTCTAAGACAAGTAGAGTTAGAACACCAAAAGGTCCTGTTAAAATTTTAAGAAATCCTAGATTTGCTAACAGACCAGTTTCTCCTGTTACACCTAAGCCTGTTCTAAGAAATAAAACTAATGATTCTCCTGTGTTTGTAAGAACACAAGATCCGTCATCTTCAAACTCTAATAATGTGTTTGAATTTAGAGGATATAGGAAGTTTCGTCAATGTTTTAATTGTGCTATTTTTGGACATATTGCTGCTAATTGTCCTAGAAGATATAGTTCACCCAGACAGAAGATTGACCTCACATATGATGATCGCAGATCATCTTATGCTCATAAAACAGGTTCACCTGTTAATGATGAAGTTCATGTTAAAAATCATACGACAAATGTTGTCTATGGAGAGTATAAGAGAAAGAACTTCAATAGTTCAATTTCTCCTGTAAATATTAAGGTTCCTAAATAGGATACTGAGGCAAGAGTTGCCAAATCAAGTGATCATAGTAGAGCTTTTGAACCAAAGGCACGATCGCCTTCGCAAAAAGCTAGTCGTCAAAAATATTTTTCTCGTACCAGACCACGTGTGAATCGCTCTGAAAATGAGCAAAATATGAAAAACCAGAAGAGCAATATTGCTACTTCTAAACTGTCTAAGGTTACGGTTTCTAATGACGAGCTTCCACTGGACTCAAACGAGAAATGGATGGAATTTTAAGCTATGGGTATTAATGGACAACCTACTGCCGTCCGGGCGTGGGTTCCCATTATCAATTAATTCTCTTAATGTGATGTGCAGAGAACCAGGGTACCTACAAACAACACCTGGATAGTGGATAGCGGCGCTTCAAGATATATGACTGGACAGCTATCTCTTCTTTCGGATGTACACCCAATTAAGGGAGGTTATGTCGCATTTGCTGGAGATAAAGGAGGTCACATTTCTGCTCAAGGTTTATTGAAGAATGAAAAAGTTAGTTTCGACAAAGTGAACTATTGTCAAGAGCTTGCAAACAATCTGTTCTCGGTTTTACAAATCTGTGAAAAATCTTTCAAGGTAGCATTTGATGACGAATTCAGCTACATTTTGAAACCAGAGTTTATGATTCTCCAGAAATGATTTTGATGAAGGCTCCTAGACAAGCTGATTTATATATGCTAGATATGAATGTTGCTACTTCAACTGCTGAACATCATCAAGCTTTTGTCTCTAAAGCAACTAAACAAGATTCTATTATTTGGCATAAACGCATGGGTCATTTAAGTTTTTGGAAAATGAATCACCTTGTCTAAAATAATCTTGTAGAAGGTGTTGATCTTCGATCCTTTCAGATTCCAGTAACATGTGTTCCGTGTAAGAAGGGTAAGCAGAGCAAGAAAGATCATAAGCTGGTGAAGTATAATCCAATCTCTGCTCCACTTGAATGGTTACATATGGATCTTTTCGGTCCAATTCGTTTTGAAAGCATTGATGGAAGTAAGTATTGTCTGGTTGTAACTAATGATTATTCAAGATTTTCTTGGGTAATGTTTTTGAAAGAGAAGTCCGATACTTTTGAGAATTTGAAAGTGCTAATCAATCGATTAGAGACAGGTTTTAATCTAAAGGTAAGAAAGATTCGTTGCGACAATGGTACATAATTCAAGAATCAGTATCTTGCAGGTTTTTGTATCAAAAAAGGTATCAATATGCAGTTCAATTCTGCAAACGCTCCTCAAATAAATGGTGTTGCTGAAAGAAAGAATAGAGTATTGATCGAGACAGCTAGAACAATGCTAGCAGATTCATCGTTACCTGTTCATTTTTGGAGTGAAGCTGTTGCAAATGCGTGTGACACTATGAATCGAGTTCTGACTGTTAAACGACTGGGTAAAACTTGCTATGAGCTATTGCATGGGAGAAAACCATCTTTGAAGCATCTAGAACCATTTGGTGCACCGTGTACCTTCTTGAAAAGAAAACCAGGAAGTAAGTTTAGTGATTACTGGAGTATTTCTTAGGTATAGTTCTCCTAACAAGCGAGTTTTCAACAATGAGACAAGATGTGTTGAAGAATGGTCTGAAGTTGATGTCCCGAGGAATTATATAAAGAGTGCTTCTAAGAGTCATCCTTGGATTTATAACTATGATGAGCTAATTGACTCATTCACTCTTGCTCCTGATCAGACGGAGAATGAAGTTGAGTTACAAATGCTGTTTGATTTACAAAATGAACCAAAATTATCTGCACCTACACCAACTCCAACTCCATTACTCACCGTCAATGAACCAGTTCAAGATTCAGATCAAGACGTTGATCCAGTGTACGATACCTACAGATATGATATTTCAAGTGAGAGTTCTGATAATCATGAAGATATTGGTGATACTACGAATCTACATCATGAGATACATGTTCCCGCAAAACCAGTTCCCAGAACTACAGCTGATCATCCTAGAGAGAATATTATTGGAGATCCAAATGCATGTGTTAGAACAAGAAGGCAAGTTCAATTTGATGGTCAAGTTGATACTCATATGACAGCTGCTGCTACATACTACGAGTACTCATGTCATATTTCTAGAATAGAGCCAAAGACAACAAAGGAAGCCTTAAAGCATGTTGATCGGGTCATGGCTATGCAAGAAGAGATTCAGTAATTCCATCGTTTAGATATTTGGAAGCTAGTTACTAAGCTGCATGGTGCTAAAGTAATTGATCTCAAATGGGTTTGGAAGTGCAAATTTGACGAAGATGGAAATGTTATCCGTAACAAAGCAAGATTAGTTGCTAAAGGTTATCAGCAAGATCCTGAATTCGATTATGATGAAGTTTTTGCTCCTGTTGCCAGATTGGAAGCCATTCGCATTTTCTTGACTTTTGCTTCATTTATGAAGTTCAAAGTGTTTCAAATGGATGTCAAGAGTGCATTTCTTTATGGCAAGCTTAATGAAAGAGTATATGTTAATCAACCATCGGGTTTTGAAGATCATCTTCATCATGACAAAGTTTACCGTTTACGAAGAGCCCTATATGGTTTACATCAAGCCCCAAGAGCTTGGTATGGACATTTGTCAAGTTATCTGGTTGAAAAAGGTTATCAGATGGGCACGGTAGATTGTACTCTGTTCACGAAGGTTAAAGATGATGATATTATTTTGGTCCAGATCTATGTAGACGACATTATAAGCAGGAACTCGTCGATGAGTTTGAGCATGTTATGAAGGACGAATTCGAAATGAGCAAATTAGGTCTCTTACACTACTTTCTTAGTTTGCAAGTCGAACAGACTGAAAATGGCATTTTTCTTCATCAAGCAAAGTATGTAAATGATATACTCGAACGTTTTGGTATGACTCAAGAACGTCCTGTGTCGACCCCGCTAGTTGTGAATCATGGTATTTTGTTAGACTGTGAAGGGGAACCTATTGATCCTACATACTATCGAGCAATCATCGGATCGCTCATGTATCTCACTACATCTAGGCCAGTGTAACAACCCTCACTTTCGACTTCTAAATTACTGAATTAACCCTAGGGTTATATGTCTGACTATATGTATTAAGGGTTGTTATATACAATTAAATATTGACCGAATAGTAATTTTTAGTCAACAATGTACGCTTAAATAAATAATATATTATTAATTTATATAATTTGAAATAATTTAACTAAGTATATAAACTTTGTATCACTTTTATTATTTAGTTAATGTATTATATATTTAACTATATAATAAATCCAATTATATAAATGTAATGATATTTACAAACTTACTAAAGCTATAGTTTAATAATTAAAATCATAATTATTATTAAAAATACAAAATACAGAATTATTTATTATTTTTATGCAAAATTTGTATTTATTAATTAAATAAAAAAAATAAAATAAAAATAAAATAAAATATTATTGACAAATATTCTTGGAAAAACATTAAATAAATTTGTTTATTTACATAAAAAAAATCCTTAAAATAAATAAAAAATAAATAAAAATAAATAAATAAATTACTTTTTAATTAAAAATTTTAATGGAAAAACTACTTTTATTATTTTATTTTGTGCATTACCCCATGACCTTACATTTAATACTTTTTAATTTTAAAATCCCATTAAGAATTAAATATTTCTTTTTCTTTTAATTATTTTATTCTTTTTACCTAATTTTTTCAAGTATAAATACCCCTCATTTCTCATTCAAACTCACACCAAAATTTCTCTTATTCGCTCTTTGAAGAATTACTACTAGTAAGTATTCTTTTCTTACTTTTTATTTTTTTTACTTTTTACTTTTTACTTTTTACTTCGGTTATTATTTTTACCGAAATATGTAAATAATGTTATAAATTATATGCAATTAAAAATAAAATAAATAACATGTATACACTATTACTATTACTAGCACCTATAACCTACTACTTATATTGTAACATAAAAACATTTTGGGATATGTATTAGAGATGTATAGATCTTCGAACTTTCTTGACGAATGGTTTCTATGAGATTCTAGGCAGAGGGTTTGGATTTCCGATTTAAAGGGTCCTATGACTCAAGCCCCTAGATCTAAATTAGCCATTCGAAGGGAAAGGGGTGATTGGAAGCTTATCTAATACGGCAAGTATCCTAAAATGGAAAACATTGATAAAAGTAGAAACTCTCTAGTCATAGAAACTTAGTAAAATAAGAAACTTTCTAAAAATGAAAACTTTATAAAAATAGTAACTTACTAGGAATAGAAACTTAGTAAAACAAACTATACTTAAACACATACTTAAATTTAAACATGGGCAAAACACTTAACTAATCTTAAATGTCAATAGGTTGACTTTCCTGCTCACTCGTTCAACTCTTTATTTCGAGGAATAACACTCTCTCTACTTACTAAGGTGAATTCATAGCCCCTCTTTATTGCTAGCAAGCTTACTTACTTTTACTTGGGGTGAGACACATGCTATTTTTACTTTTTACACTTTAGACACAAGTACCAAACTGTTAAACTATGCTATACCCGGCTATGTCCGACTAAGTCCCTACAGTGATATTTTTAATTGCTGCGGTATGCTTAATTATTGGGGGTAGGCCTATCGGGAGTAACGTCCCCGATACATTTGACCAAGTCATTGTATTACTTAATAATGAAATTAAACCGACAAGGACAGACACAACTTGTCATGAGCAAACTTGAACGTTTAGTCTAAATATCACGCATTGGCATAACTTTTTGATCCTGCGGGAGATCCACTTTACAAACTAAATCTTGTGGTCTAAAACAACGACAAACTTTTTGTTAAACCTATGAACTTCACTCAACCTTTTTGGTTGACACTTTAGCAAGTTTTGTCTCAGGTGCTGTTTGATTCAAGCTCTTATACTTACTGCTTATGTGATGCTACTTGGATATAGGATCAAGAGATATCACATTTATTACTTCTGCATGTGAACATTTACGATATTGTTATTCCTGTCATTGTAACGACATTTCATTTTCCGCTGCATACTCATTAAAGTTAAATTCATCATTTAGTATTGTTCTCGTTTATTATAATATGTTGGTATGTTTTGATAATAGTGACGTTCCTTCCAGACCCTATTGGGAGGATGTTACAGATTGGTATCAGATCATAACCAGGCTGTTATAGAGAACCAGGATTGCATTTTTATGTGTGCCTTACTTGTTAGCTAGGGTGCCTTAGCAATCTAGGAAACTATAACCTTTCCTGCCTTAGAATTTAAAGCACTTAGGATTGCCCTATAATCTTAACATTTATGCTTTCCTAAACTTGACTAAAAGATTTTAATCAAAGTCTCTTTCCTAATGATAGGATGTTAAGCCCAAGCGTTAACAAGCCTAACAAGGCAACTCACAACCCTACTACCGAAGTAGGTGTGGGACACTCTGAAACATTAAGACCTGTTCGAAGTCCTTCCTACAGTCCTGCTTCACCAAACTATAGTTCAGATACACTACCTGCTTATCCTGAACTTCACCCAACTCAAGGATCTGAAAGCGAAGGAGAAAGCCCTGCTGATTCTGCTAACTCTGGCTCTTTTCACTCATTGGTACATAAACCGATGAGTACTCCTGAATGGGATGCTCTTCAAAACCTCCCTAACTACAACAGTGACTTCTCCAATTATGAACCCGAAGAAGAGCCTATGGAAGAGTCGTCTGAAAACCCAATTCTAAAGAGAAAGCAACCCAAACCCGCTACCAATCCATTATTCTGTAATAACGAGAAGCATGTAAGGGTGAAGACTGATATCATCAACCTTCAGAGTAGCTGTGAGAAGAATAGGGAGTTTAGTAGACGTCATGTTGCTCGAATAGAAGTGCGTCTAAACAACCTAGAAAAAGAAAACAAAATCTTGAAGGAAATTATCCAAGAGTCCCTCGACTCTCAAACCGAAAGGCTAGAGAAACTTGTGAAGGATAACATGGAAAAAGTGATGAAGCAGTTGGAGGACAAGAAGAAGAAATATGAAGATTATTTCAATCTTAATATTCTTTAGTTATCCTTCCTATTTTTCCATCTATGTAAAGGCTATGCCTTAAAACTATTTCTATTTCTGAATCTTGCACTAAAAGGCTTATTTAATGCCTCGTTCCTTAATAATATAAAGTGTTTTATATATATATCATGTGTTACGATAAAACTGTTAATATTCCATTGGGAAATGGAGAGACTCTCATCATCCAAGGTGAAAAGAGTGGTTCCAATCTCAACATTATCTCCTATATTAAAACCCGCAAACACCTTATGAAAGGTTATCCAGATATTCTAGCCCACGTTAAGATGATCGAATCAAAAGAGAAGTGTATTGAAGATGTACCAGTGGTTAAAGACTTTCCCGATGTGTTTCCCGAAGATCTTCATGGTCTTCCACCTCCTCGACAAGTTAAATTTCAAATTGATTTAGCTCCCGGTGCTTCTCCTATTGCTAAAGCACCATACCATTTAGCACCTTCTGAAATGAAGGAACTTTCCAACCAGCTCCAAGAACTATTGGATAAAGGTTTCATTCGTCCAAGCTCGTCCCCATGGGGAGCTCCTATTCTATTTTTTTAAAAAGAAGGATGGTACGTTAAGGATGTGCATTGATTACCGCAAACTTAACAAGCTTACTATCAAGAACCGTTATCCGTTGCCATGTATTGATGATCTATTCGACCAACTTCAAGGGTCAATTGTTTATTTAAAGATTGATTTGAGGTCCGGATATCACCAACTTAGAGTCAAGGAATCTGATATTCCTAAGGCTGCTTTTCGCACTCGTTATGGGCACTATGAATTCTGTGTCATGCCTTTTGGTTTGACCAATGCTCCTGCCATTTTCAGGGATCTCATGAACCGTGTCTGCAAACCTTATCTCGATAAATTTGTCATTGTTTTCATTGATGACATTTTGATCTACTCCAAGAGTGAGAAGGAACATGAGCAACATCTGCGCGTGATTCTTGAACTCTTACGAAAGGAACAACTCTACGCTAAGTTTTCTTAGTGCAAGTTTTGGCTCAAAACCGTACAATTCCTCGGACACATTGTTGATAGTAATGGAATACATGTCGATCCAGCTAAGATTACCGCTATCCAGAACTGGGAGATACCAAAGACTGCGAAGCATATTCGTTAATTTTTGGGACTTGCCGGTTATTATCGGAGATTCATAAAGGATTTTTCCCTTCTTGCCAAACCTCTTACGAAGCTAACTCAAAAAGGGAAGAAGTTTGAGTGGTCCGAAGAACAGGAATCTGCTTTCAAGATTCTGAAAGAGAAGTTGACCACAGCCCCGATTCTATCTTTACCTGAAGGTACTGACGATTTTATTGTTTACTGTGATGCCTCAAACAAGGCTTTGGTTGTGTTTTAATGCAATGTGAAAAGGTTATTGCCTACGCATCTAGACAGTTGAAGAAACACGAGGAGAACTATACCACACACGACCTTGAGTTAGGTGCCGTGGTATTTGCATTAAAGATATGGAGACATTATCTATATGGTACCCAGTTTACGGTGTACACTGACCATAAAAGTCTTCGACATATCTTTGATCAAAAACAGCTGAATATGAGGCAAAGCCGATGGCTCAAGTTATTGAACGATTATGACTGTAAGATGGAATATCATCCTGGCAAGGCAAACGTAGTTGCTGATGCCCATAGTCGAAAAGACGATGTTAAACGTGTTCGTGCCTTAAACCTGAAAATCAAATCAAATCTTATATCACGAATCTGCGAAGCTCAACATGAAGCTATTAAACCAACACTTATCGAAGGTGAAGGACCTATCGGTTTCGAGAACCAACTCCAAGTGAAAGCTAATGGTACACGGTACTTTGGCAACAGAATTTGGGTTCCTCGCTTCGGTAATCTCCGTGAACTAGTCTTGGATGAAGCGCATAAGACTAGGTATTCTATTCATCCGGGTTCCAGTAAGATGTACCACGATGTGAAGGAATTCTACTGGTGGCCTAATATGAAAGCCGACATTGCTACTTATGTTAGTAAGTGTCTCACTTGTTTGAAAGTCAAGGCTGAACATCAAAAGCCTTCTGGTCTGTTGACACAACCTGATATTCCTCAGTGGAAGTGGGAATGTATCGCTATGGACTTTATTACTAAATTGCCCAAGACTTCTAGTGGCAATGATACTATATGGGTCATAGTAGATCGTCTTACTAAATCTGCTCATTTCTTACCGATCAAGGAGACCGAAAAGATGGAGAGATTGTCACAACTGTATATCAAAGAAATTGTCTCTCGTCATGGTGTTCCTATATCAATCATATCCGATCGCGACAGTAGATTCACTTCCAGATTCTGGAAATCCTTACAAACTGCTCTTGGAACTCAACTCGACATGAGTACTGCTTATCATCCGCAAACTGATGGTCAAAGTGAACGAACCATTCAAACATTGGAAGATATGCTTCGTGCTTGTGTTATCGACTTCGGCAAAGGCTGGGATAGACATTTGCCTTTGGTTGAATTCTCTTACAATAATAGTTACCACTCAAGTATTAAGGCTGCACCTTTTGAGGCCTTATACGGATGAAAATGTAGATCCCCACTGTGCTGGGATGAATTAGAAGACAGACAGTTAACTGGTCCTGAAATCATACATGAGACAACCGAAAAGATAGTTCAGATTAAGAAACGAATAGAAACTGCCCGCAGCCGACAGAAGAGCTATGCTAATAAAGGACGGAAAGATTTGGAATTCCAAGTTGGTGACAAAGTCATGTTGAAAGTATCCCCTTGGAAAGGTGTCGTTCATTTTGGTAAACGAAGCAAACTAAGTCCGCGTTTTGTTGGACCCTTCAAGATTACTGAAAGGATCAGACTCGTGGCTCATCGATTAGAATTACCTGCTGAACTTAGCAGCGTATACAACGTATTTCATGTCTCGAATCTTAAAAAGTGTCTCGCTGATGACACTCTCGTTATTCCTTTGGATGACATTCGCATTGATGATAAAATGCAGTTCATAGAGGAACCCGTAGAAGTCATGGACCGATCTGCTAAACGCTTAAAACAAAGCACCATACCTATTGTTAAGATCCGTTGGAATTTACGACGTGGCCCCGAGTATACCTGGGAACGTGAAGACCAAATGAAACAGAAATATCCCCATCTCTTCTCAACCGCTGATGCATCCGAGAAGTCTACCTAAAACTTCGGGACGAAGTTTTTATTAACGGGGAGGTACTGTAACAACCCTCACTTTTCGACTTCTAAATTACTGAATTAACCCTAGGGTTATATGTCTGACTATATGTATTAAGGGTTGTTATATACAATTAAATATTGACCGAATAGTAATTTTTAGTCAACAATGTACGCTTAAATAAATAATATATTATTAATTTATATAATTTGAAATAATTTAACTAAGTATATAAACTTTGTATCACTTTTATTATTTAGTTAATGTATTATATATTTAACTATATAATAAATCCAATTATATATAAATGTAATAATATTTACAAACTTACTAAAGCTATAGTTTAATAATTAAAATCATAATTATTATTAAAAATACAAAATACCGAATTATTTATTATTTTATGCAAAATTTGTATTTATTAATTAAATAAAAAAAATAAAATAAAAATAAAATAAAATATTATTGACAAATATTCTTGGAAAAACATTAAATAAATTTGTTTATTTACATAAAAAAAATCCTTACAATAAATAAAAAAATAAATAAATAATTAAATAAATAAATAAATTACTTTTTAATTAAAAATTTTAATGGAAAAACTACTTTTATTATTTTATTTTGTGCATTACCCCATGACCTTACATTTAATACTTTTTAATTTTAAAATCCCATTAAGAATTAAATATTTCTTTTTCTTTTAATTATTTTATTCTTTTTACCTAATTTTTTCAAGTATAAATACCCCTCATTTCTCATTCAAACTCACACCAAAATTTCTCTTATTCTTTCTTTGAAGAATTACTACTAGTAAGTATTCTTTTCTTACTTTTTATTTTTTTTACTTTTTACTTTTTACTTTTTACTTTTTACTTCGGTTATTATTTTTACCGAAATATGTAAATAATGTTATAAATTATATGCAATTAAAAATAAAATAAATAACATGTATACACTATTACTATTACTAGCACCTATAACCTACTACTTATATTGTAACATAAAAACATTTTGGGATATGTATTAGAGATGTATAGATCTTCGAACTTTCTTGACGAATGGTTTCTATGAGATTCTAGGCAGAGGGTTTGGATTTCCGATTTAAAGGGTCCTATGACTCAAGCTCCTAGATCTAAATTAGCCATTCGAAGGGAAAGGGGATGATTGGAAGCTTATCTAATACGACAAGTATCCTAAAATGGAAAACATTGATAAAAGTAGAAACTCTCTAGTCATAGAAACTTAGTAAAATAAGAAACTTTCTAAAAATGAAAACTTTATAAAAATAGTAACTTACTAGGAATAGAAACTTAGTAAAAAAAAACTATACTTAAACACATACTTAAATTTAAACATGGGCAAAACACTTAACTACTCTTAAATGTCAATAGGTTGACTTTCCTGCTCACTCGTTCAACTCTTTATTCCGAGGAATAACACTCTCTCTACTTACTAAAGTGAATTCATAGCCCCTCTTTATTGCTAGCAAACTTACTTACCTTTACTTGGGGTGAGACACATGCTGTTTTTACTTTTTACACTTTAGACACAAGTACCAAACTGTTAAACTATGCTATACCCAGCTATGTCCGACTAAGTCCCTACAGTGATATTTTTAATTGCTGCGGCATGCTTAATTATTGGGGGTAGGCCTATCGGGAGTAACGTCCCCGATATATTTGACCAAGTCATTGTATTACTTAATAATGAAATTAAACCGACAAGGACAGACACAACTTGTCATGGGGCAAACTTGAACGTTTAGTCTAAATATCACGCATTGGCATAACTTTTTGATCCTGCGGGAGATCAACTTTACAAACTAAATCTTGTGGTCTAAAACAACGACAAAATTTTTGTTAAACCTATGAACTTCACCCAACCTTTTTGGTTGACACTTTAGCATGTTTTGTCTCAGGTGCTGTTTGATTCAAGCTCTTATACTTACTGCTTATGTGATGCTACTTGGACATAGGATCAAGAGATATCGCATTTATTACTTATGCATGTGAACATTTACGATATTGTTATTCCTGTCATTGTAACGACATTTCATTTTTCGCTGCGTACTCATTAAAGTTAAATTCATCATTTAGTATTGTTCTCGTTTATTATAATATGTTGGTATGTTTTGATAATAGTGACGTTCCTTCCAGACCCTATTGGGAGGATGTTACAGCCAGATATTATGTTTGCAACATGTATGTGTGCTCGTTATCATGTTAATCCGAATACAGTTCATCTTACAGCTGCCAAAAGAATTCTTCGTTATCTGTTACATTCTCTAAATCTCGGCATCTGGTATTCGAACGAAGACAAGTTTGATCTTGTAGCATATAGTGATTCAGACTATGCAGGTTGCAAAATCAATAACAAATCTACACCAGGAGGATGTCATTTTTTAGGTGAAAGGCTGGTGACCTGGCAATGCAAGAAACAAACTGCAGTTGCGCTTTCCACATGTGAAGCTAAATATATCGCTGCTGCTAGTTGCTGTTCGCAAGTTGTTTGGATCCAACAAAAACTTCGCTATTACAGACTAAGAATCTCTTTCTCTCCTCTTTATATTGATAATATTGCTGCTATTGCAATTACTAAGAATCCTGTGCAACATTCTAAGACTAAACACATAGGTGTTAAATATCATTTTCTTAGGGGTTGCCATGAGAAAAAGATAATTAAGGTTAAGAGAATAGGCACTAAGGACCAGAGGGCTGACCTTTTCACTAAGGCTTTCGATAAACCTAGGTTCTTGCTACTTTTAGAGATGAATGGCATTGTTGATCGAGACAAAGTAATTTCGAATGTTGATTGTGAGGGTTAATCAAACTTTTAGACTTTGCATGTAGGATGCATGACATATAGATTTTAGTTTCTTATTATCTGTATTGCATATTTTTGCTTCCTGTCTACATCTCTCTGCATGATTTCTTACATGTTTGCATGCTAGTCTGTAGTTATTTTCTGTTTTTTTGTTAAAATGCTAAAAGTCAAAAAGATTTTATGTTTTAGTATTTTAGGGGGAGTATTTGTTATCAACAGAAAATACCTAAAAAGTGTAAAATGCCTAGTGTAAAATGCCTCACCAGAAAACCCTAAAAAGTTGAAAAATTTCGAAAATAAGCTTGTTTTGATTAATATGTGGGAGATGAAGAAGTTACTGTACTGAGAATTGATATATTTGATTAGTAAGGACTGATTTGAACGTTTATGTTTATCTGTTGTGTGATGTACTGATAGATGTGACTTATGAATTCTTGGCATTAGACAATCATAATAAGAATAACGATCATCTAAGATTCAGAAGTCATGAACGATCTGTAGCGTTTGAAGGTAGTCACCTAATTATCTCCGAAACTGTATCTAATGATAATTGTTGAGGAACTCAATAGTCGGTTGAGGGTATCCCCAATCATAATTGATAATCACTAGAAAAGGTTGGGGGTGGATTTTAAGGTTGAGGATTATCTGTTTGGCTGGTGCATACCATGTTGTCACGGGCCTAAGACTTTATATTCGAAACTAATCCCCGAAAATATCAGAGAAAATTAGTTTATGTCGAAAGTAAGTGTCCCTTCTCGCTTAAGGTTGAAAAGTATAATTCCTTATTGCGGACCGTTCAAGCATTTAAGGGAGAACACCTTCGAGTGATCTGAGCACACAACAAAGAAACATGAGTTCATGCATAACAATGGAAAATCCATTCATGATGGTGTTCAAGATCAATATATTAAAAGATAGTGATATGCTGAAAAAGAAATATCAAAAGAAAATCAAAGTAAAAAATAATTGGCTTATCAAAATGGCAGAGTCCTAAAAGTATGAAGAATGCTGATTCATGATGTGCTCATAAAGAACTTAGATCATTCTTAGTGTGACGCCCCCGCGCAGCTTGAATTGTTTAATCACGACGTTCACAATGAACTATCAAGATTCTGGTCGTCGGCAATATAGAGTTATACCTATTAAGACTGTAAGTTGGAAAGATACTTACCTAGATATACTCTAAATAATATATATATGAAAGTGTAACTTTCGATTCCATTTTCCATGTCAACTTGAACATAAAGAAGTTAAGGGCCTTGAGATTTATTTCGTGTGACGACTGGTCATCAGGCAACTCTGCTTTAACTGTAGGCCAATCCCCACGGTAAATAATGCGCCTATTCGGATAATCCAATATACTCTAAGATCTACCGTACCAACTAGATTGAAGATTGTCAACACACTGGTAGAAGCCAAAGGCTGACTGGGTTATTCAAAATGCCGTGAGAACTATCATGTTCAATTTGAACGAATTACATGGAAAGAGATAACGGAAAGTTACGCGTAATGAATTGACAACCTAATAAAAACACACAATCATAAGTGATGAAAGAATCAAGGATTAATGAACTTAGCGTGATCTCAAAAATCACTGCTTTATAGTGTTCAAGTAATTAATGCCAACATGATTGTCGAAGTTTCCGGAATGAATATGTTCATGTTTGATGGAGATTGATATCAGTAATTGCATGATAATAGACATAGACTGGATAATTAGGAATTAACAACAGAAGTTGATTCAATATGTCAGTTCTGATCCATTTTTAAATTGTTAATCATCTTGCTCACAAAAAGAATGTGGATTTATGTGTTTATTTATCTGTCTGTTAAATAGTTTGCATTGAAAATTGTAAAACAACAAAAAGATTTTGATTTTGCATGTTATTGCACTTCATGGTAGAATGTCTTATATTTGCATATTTTTAGTTGCATGACATTATATCTCAGAAAACTTATAAAGATTTCTTTCGTTCTTTTGTTTTCTGATTATCCTCTAAATGTACAATGACATCTGAAAGAACCTTGTCGAGAATCAAGATATTTTTGGCCACCAAATCCATGAGATAGAAGTTTGTAAGGCTAGTGATTATTTGAAGGTTTTTAATGATTTAAGGTATTAGTGAAGTTAAGATGACATTACACTGTAGGACTTACTCATGTGAAACAGAATGTTTAGAGTAATAACCTTGTTATGGTTAAGATTTTTGATATACCTAAGTGTCAATGATCATTTCTTGATGGATTAGTGATTTATGACTCAAATTGAAAGTGCTAGTTAGCTCTAAGATTGCCAAATGAGTCGAAATCCCAAGTTTGTGAAAATTTGAAAATTTGAAATTGCCTAAGTGGCTCACTCGCACGATTGATGTGTGAACCGTACGAGTAACCACATTGTGAGGTTAACTGTACGGATGACCCTGTTCTAGAATTGTCCTAAGACATTTGGGTCACACGCACGAGTGATTGTGAGATGCGCGGTTGAATGGTGAACCTTGTGATCAATCGTACGGTTGATCACGAGAGTATAAATAGGGAGTTGACGAACACAGTGTTCACTTTCACACTCAAACTCACTTTTTCTCTCAAAATTCGATCATCGCCATTCACGATTTCCACTGTAGGTCTTGCTAAGCTACATTAACAAATCACAGCGCCACAAACTTGGTATGATTTCATCAATTTTTGATTGTTTAATTTGGATTTATGTGTATCGAAACCCTAGGGGTGTAAAAGTCGAATTTTATGCAATTGAAGCTTGTTTTGATTGATATCTGTTATTGTTTTGTGTTAATCGGAACCTAATGTTGCTATTGTGATGTAAATCGGCCCCTAAAGCGATCAAACATGTAATCTCAGTGATTTAAAAATGCATTTAATATCAGTTTCATCAGACATGCACGAGTGACATCACTCGCACGCGTGAGACATGACTCGCACGAGTCAGTACGCGGTTAATGATCAACCGTGTGAACCTTTGAGCTCACTCGTTCAATTTGATTTAGTTTCTCACTCGCTTGACAGAGATGACACGTGTGATTAACTGCACGAGTCATCACACGGTTGACTCACTCGCTTATAAACAATACCTCAACGTTGTACCTTGTCTGAAACCATATTACTGCTCAAACATGTCTACAGTGGCACAAGTGACTGTATCAGTCACACGGTTGATAACTGAGCCGCACGTGTGACATTATCACTCGCACATTTTATCATATTAACAAGTTTATGACACTTTGTTGCGAATGCTTTGATATTTTATGATATGTCGGTTGTATTTCTAACGTTTCTGTTAATGTTTCAGTTTGTTAAGATATCATCATTGGCTGATCAACAAGTTAATGTGCCAGTTGTTAATCCAGAAGTACAAGGGGAGCAACGAGCAAATCCTCAAGTGAATCCTGTTAAACCACCTGCTCAACCAGAAATTATCCTAGAGAAGGGTGATCTGAACAATCAAGTTGCTCTATATGACACTACTCTCGAGAGAGGTGATCATTTTAAGGAGATTGTGGAATTTCTTAAGAGATCAAGAATTCATACTGCTATCGCTACCCAATGCAGGGCATACTACAGCCATCAGAGGGAATTCTGGAGAAATGCTATACTTGATGTATCGGAAGATGAGACTAAGATAGTCAGTACCGTTCAAGGACATGAGATCATCATCTCCAAGACTGTGATAAGGAGGATTTTAAGGTTTAATGATGAGAACTGTGCTCACATGACAATCGATCGTGAGAGAATTCACAGATGCTTTAAAAGATGTGCTTATTCTGGTTATATTGCTAGCAAATCTGAACTGATGAAGACGCTTCTGCCTCTACAGTTTTGATATCTTGCTCATGTGATTATGCATTGTTTAAGAGGATGCAAAGCTGGGTTTGATAAGATGAATGAAAAAGTGCAGAGTATGTTTGTGGCACTTGTTCTAAGGGCTCCGTATGATTTCTCGAGATTTGTCTTCTATTACTTCAAAGCGAATCTTTTCAGTTCTACTCAGAGATATCTCATTTATGTCCGTTTTCTTCAAATGATTATTAATGACGCTGCACCCGATCTACCGAAGCTTGAAGAGGATATTATTCTCCTTAAGCCAATGAATCCGATAACTTTCCGAAGAATGGAGGAAACAAGAAACGAGGGTTTGAAACCTGATTTTAATAGAAAGCTTGTATGCCATCTGATTAAGGAGAATTATCGATGTCTGGCTGGTAACGCGTGGAGAAACGATGATTCAGACTCTAACTACGAAGTTACAAATGAGGAAGGTGGAGATGATAATCAGAGAGCTACCGGTGAAGCTCAAGGAGGAGGTAAGATTAATGATGAAGTTATTGAAGGTGATGATGAAGCGACAGAGGAAGATGTTAGTTTGATTCAGAGGAAGAGGAAAGGAAAGGAAGCGATGACTTCAGAACAGCCCAAGAAGAAGGAGAAAAGAACGAAACATCATTTTGATTAATCTCAAAAGTCATCTCAGGGAGGTTCGAAACAACAAGCTCAGAGACAACCATCCGGTTTCATGAAGGATGCAAGAGCAGCTGTTACCTCACCGAGACCTGCCACCACAGCAGCTCAGGTCATGTCATCCGAATTCAAGACACAGAAAAATCTACTGTTGTCTTTGATCACGAAAATAACCAATCTAGAGAATCAAGCCATTGAGGAGAAGAAGATCAATGAAATTAAGATTGAGTCGTTAGTGGAGGAAAACAAGAGGTTATCGAATAGATTGGACCGTCAGAAGGGTAGAACGAATAAGTTGAAGAAGAAGGTGTTGGCGATTAAGAGTGAGAATAAAGAGAAGTTAAAGGAGTTGAACAATAAGATTGAATCGCTTATCTATGGTAAAACAAAGTTGATTAAGGACAGAGGAGAAGAATATTCCTTTGATTTGGGTGGTGATGATGAGAAAGACGATGAAGAAGATGCTGGAACTGGAGGACCCTCTTTTGAGATTCCATTAGTGATACCTATTCGAAACTTTAATGAATATGGTGAGGTCTTTACTGCTGAATATTATATGAATTATTCAAATGTTTTTAATGATGCAGAAAAGGAGGACGTTCCACCAAGTGATTTTCCGCTGGAACAGATTGCTGCTCTGGCATACGATAGTGAAAATGATACAGAGGATGCAGAGACAGTTGAAGCAGAGAACAAGGCTCCACAAGAAGAGTCATTTGCCAGTATCCCTCCCGAATCAATCCAAAATATCAACTTAAGTGATTTCGATAATTTGTTTGCGAATGAGAAGAGTGAAGATTCTGTTGGTAAGGATATTGTAAAAGAGGATGTGATTGTTGAATCTGAAGATGAATTGGTAACAGAATCTGATAAAGAAGAAGAAGAAGAAGTTGAGATTGTTATGCCTTCGCTCGAGCCATACTCAAATCCGTCACTCAACACTTTAAGTGACTTCTTCAATTTGAGTAGTGAGGTGAAAACAAAGAGATTGAATGATTTAGAAGAAGCAAGGAAGGTATACAAGGAACAAATCAAGGAAGTTGATGAGTTAATGGAAAGGAATAAGAAAATCTGACATGAGAAACTGCTCGTTGAGAAAGAAAGAAAAGAGATTGAGCTGAAGAAGAAGAAACTCTGAGCCGAGCAAGCTAAAGCTGAGGCATGGAATGAGATTAATGAATGGTTCAAACGTGATAGGGTTAAAGTAAACAGAAACGTTGAAGAAGATGAGATCCGTCAGAGTTGGTGGAAACAGAACATCGTTAACCCTGATCAGTTGAATAAGCCAGAACTCGAGCTGAAGTTTGTTAGTTTCTAAGAAAGGGGAAAGAGAACCAAGAAGTATTCCAAGGGTAAAATTTTGAGCTGGGGTTACTTCAAGGAGATCAATTGTTTTGCGATCAAGAGGGAAGGAGGAGTTGATTATATGGCAAGACCGAGTCACTTTAAAACTCTACCTTACTTCGAGATCATGCAACTTGCTAAGCTAAAGATGTTGAACGCTGAAGATAGTGACCTTTCCAGGTGGTTTCAGAGAAAACTCAGATATGAGTATAAGACAGGGAAATGGGATATCTTTAAGTCAACAACCGCCAGGTTTTCCATGCACCCGACAAAGAGAAATTCTAAAGGTGGACCTGTACGTGTTGTTAAGTTCCTTCCAGCCAAGTACATGAAGCAATCACCCTTGATGCCCTTACCCAAGGATATATGCAAAAAATCTTCAGATGGTGGTTCTATGATGAGTTGTCGGAAGAAGCAGTGATCTTGACTGCAGTTAAAAAGGAAGATGGAAGCATACCGTTCGACAATGTGAGGATTTTAGATCCTATGTGGCTGAAGAACTTATCGAGATTTGATGTGGAGACCCTTCACCGCCATCACATTACGTTTAGAGATGATCGAAAAGAGGAAGCTATGAGATATCAACGTGTGATCAATGTCTACCATGCCTACCTTAACAGAGATAGTGATGCTTAAAGCTCAAACTAAGTTCAAGCCAGCTGATCTATGTCAGATAATGTATTGCTAGTTTGTATTTTTGTTTTTGATGATGTATTTATGCGAGAGAGAGAATCTGGATATGTATTTGATGTTAAAATAATGTTACTTTTGGACTCATATGTATTTCACGAACGTTTAATTTATTGTAATCGATGGTCTAGGTCCTAAGGGGAGTTGTTGATGCATTTTCTGTAAGTCCCTAGACATCTAGCTTACGTTTGTGATTAGTTCTTCAGTTTATGGGCTACCATGATCGCTCGTTATTATCCTGTATGTTTTTATATATGATTACAGGTACTACAGGAATGCAAAAAGGATAATTGACTATATTAGACTCTGTCATACGTACGAGTGAAGTCTCACTCGTACGGATGACAAGCTCATACGCACAGTTGAGCTGAGCTGAGTCACATATCTAATCTGACTAAACATACACGAGTGGGTGATCACCCGCACGGCTGAGCCAGATCACTCGTACGAGTGAGAGCTGACTCACGCGGTTGACTCAATAGCATGTGTATTTAAGTGTGATGTTCTTCATTTTACATTAAGCCTCTCATTACATACACATCACTCAGATCTGGTAGCCTTATCTAATTCTCTTTCAACCTAAATCACTCAAGAGGTGAATAATAGCTCTAGGTGTTTATCTAATCACACAATCCATTGTTGCGGTTTGACTAAATCAATCCCAAAAAGCACAATATTCACTAGATTGGTTTGATTCACTAATTCCGTCTTTGTGTGGATTAAACCTGTTGATTTCGAAGTTCCTAGTCATGTTTCATTAAAAACACTACCCAATCCTAAATCGAATCCATAAGCAAAGTCTTCTAAAGCAACCAGCAATAGTTCATTAATCCCCGCGCTTACCCTTGCCACCTCTATCACGCGAATATATAAAAACATAAACAACGGGAGGGTAAGCTATAAAGTTTAGTGAGGATAAACATACTATATACATACATATGCATAAAATGAATACGTATCAACAACACAAGTAATAAACACATACCGTATCCTCGTATAACTAAGCAAAGCTATACATAACGTACCACCATGTCAATCCACAAGATTAGCTACAACACCACAATATATATATATATATATATATATATATATATATATATATATATATATATATATATATATATATATATATATATATATATATATATATATATATATATATATATATATATATATATATATATATATATATATATATATATGTAGTGACCCGAACTTTTCCATGTTTATATATATTAATTGAGATTGATATTTACATGACTAAATGTTTCCAACGTGTTAAGCAATCAAACTTGTTAAGACTTGATTAAATGAAATAAGTTTCATATAGACAATTTATCACTTAAGTTGACCGGCGATTCACGAACGTTACAAAATTGTAAAAACTACATGTTGTGGTATATATAGACATATATATATATATATATATATATATATATATATATATATATATATATATATATATATATATATATATATATATATATATATATATATATATATATATATATATATATATATATATATATGGTTGACATGAGATTATGATGAGTAAGTATCTCACTAAGTATATTAACAATGTGTGATATACATAAGAAATGAGATTACTAAGTTAAGAAACTTGAAATGATATATATATAACGATTATCGTTATGATAACGTCTACTAAATATATATGTATCATATTAAGATATTGATACACTATATTTAACATGATAAAATGATATTTAAATATATCATTAAGTGTGTTAACAATGAACTACATACGTAAAAACAAGACTACTAACTCAAGAATTACGAAACGAGACTTATATGTAACGATTATCGTTGTAACGATATTTTAATATATGTATCATATTAAGAGATATTCATACATCATAATATCATGATAATATAATAATTTAACATCTCATTTGATATAATAAACATTGGGTTAACAACATTAATTGAGATCGTTAACTTAAAGGTTTCAAAACAACACTTACATGTAACGACTAACGAAGACTTAACGAATCCATTAGAATGTATATACATGTTGTGTTTTGATATGTATTCTTACACTTTTGAAAGACTTCAAGACATATATCAAAGTACTTCTACTTAACAAAAATGCTTACAATTACATCCTCATTCAGTTTCATCAACAATTCTACTCGTATGCACCCGTATTCATACTCGTACAAAACACAGCTTTTAGATGTATGTACTATTGGTATATACACTCCAATGATCAGCTCTTAGTAGCCCATGTGAGTCACCTAACACATGTGGGAACCATAATTTGGCAACTAGCTTGAAATATCTCATAAAATTACAAAAATATTAGTAATCATTCATGACTTATTTACATGAAAACAAAATTACATATCCTTTATATCTAATCCATATACCAATGACCAAAAACACCTACAAACACTTTCATTCTTCAATTTTCTTCATCTAATTGATCTCTCTTAAGCTCCATCTTCATGTTCTAAGTGTTCTTCATAAATTCCATAGGTATAGTTTCATAAAAATCAAGAATACTTCCAAGTTTTCAAGTCTACTTCCAAGCTTTCTAATCCATTCCAAGTAATCATCTAAGATCAAGGAACCTTTGTTATTTATAGTAGGTTATCTTTCTAATTCAAGGTAATATTCATATTCAAACTTTGATTCAATTTCTACAATTATAACAATCTTATTTCGAGTGAAAATCTTACTTGAACTGTTTTCGTGTCATGATTCTGCTTCAAGAACTTTCAAGCCATCCAAGGATCCTTTGAAGCTAGATCCATTTTTATCATTTCCAGTAGTTTTATCCAAAAAACTTGAGGTAGTAATGATGTTCATAACGTCATTCGATTCATAAATATAAAGCTATCTTATTCGAAGGTTTAAACTTGTAATCACTAGAACATAGTTTAGTTAATTCTAAACTTGTTCGCAAACAAAAGTTAATCCTTCTAACTTGACTTTTAAAATCAACTAAACACATGTTATATATCTATATGATATGCTAACTTAATGATTTAAAACCTGGAAACACGATGAACACCATAAAATCGGATATACGCCGTCGTAGTGAAACCGGGGGCTGTTTTGGTTTGGATAATTAAAAACTATGATAAACTTTGATTTAAAAGTTGTTCTTCTGGGAAAATAATTTTTCATATGAACATGAAACTATATCCAAAAATCTTGGTTAAACTCAAAGTGAAAGTATGTTTTTCAAAATGGTCATCAAGATGTCGTTCTTTCGACGGAAATGACTACCTCTTTAGTAATTGACATGTAACTTAAATTTTCGACTATAAACCTATAATTTTTCTGTTTGGATTCTTAAATTAGAGTTCAATATGAACCATAGCAATTTGATTCACTCAAAACGGATTTAAAATGAAGAAGTTATGGGTAAAACAAGATTGGATATTTTTGATCTTTTTAGCTACGGGAAATGTTTAACAAATCTATATAAATCATATCCTACCTAACTTATATTGTATTATACATGTATTCTAATATATTATGTAATCTTGGGATACCATAGACACGTATGCAAATGTTTTGACATATCATATCGACCCATGTATATATATTATTTGGAACAACCATAGACACTCTATATGCAGTAATGTTGGAGTTAGCTATACAGGGTTGAGGTTGATTCCAAAAATATATATACTTTGAGTTATGATTTGGCCTGAGACGTGTATACACTGGGTCGTGGATTGATTCAAGATAATTGTAAGACCTGGATTCTGATTCTGCCCAGTCGCGCGCCGCGCGGGGTTATGGCGCGCCGCGCCATATGTTGCTGGCAGTCCCCTTTGGCTATTTTAGAGTTTTTAAAAGGGCATTTTGGTCTTTTCGCATTTGAGCCAGATTTGGGGACTTAACCTCATCCACCCATTTCATTTATTCATTTCTTTTTCCTTTTCTTTTCATTTTCTCTCTAAAACTCAAACACCCCATTTGATTCTAAGGGATTTTTGGAAAGGAAGAAGCGGGTTTTGATCTTTGGCGTAGTAGACAAGTTTGTTCTCCTCGTTCTTAGCTATGCGGTGATACTAGTGGTAAGCTCTAACTCCGAATTTCGTTTTCGTGTTCATCATTCAAATTTGGGGCTTTTGATTTTATGATTCATAAATGGAACCCATTTAGTTGTTAATTGAAGATTAACACTAAGATTTGGGTTTATAAGTGTTAAAAGGCGGGTTTTGGGTTGGTTAATGATTTAACCATGTTTAAGACTTGAGAATGGTGTATAATCACTAGTATTAGTGATTATTGATGTATTGGAGACCTTTAGGGTTCTTGTGGTTGACTAATTTTGACTAGAGTCAAAGTTAGGGTTTGTTGATGATTATGACCCGAATGTCTATTCGATGAGGTTTATAAACTTAAAATGGATTAAGTTGAAGTATAAAACCGAGTTAAATATGTTTTGGTGTCAAAACTTGTAATTGGTGAGATTTTGACTTTATGGGTCAAAATTAGGGTTTATGGGCGATTTTGAGAACGATAAGTGTTTAACACTTGTGTTCGGGTTTAATTGGCATATTAGGACCATTATCACTTGTGTTAGTGATTATTGGTTAGTTTGGGCACGGTTTGTGCTTGGAAGTGCAATTGGGTCGAAATTGCACTAAGTGTCGAATTGGGTTGGTTTGTAAATCCATCCTAATTGTGTTGTGGTATTTATGATAATGGAATAGGTACATTCCTTCGGCGAGTTGCGGATTATTTCGGAAGCGTTCATCAAGGCGACAAGGTGAGTGTTAATATCCGATGTGCATATGTATGTGTAGGATGGGTGCGGGTCGGGTGAAGTGATTCTCGGCTATAGAGCTCACTTCACATGTAGGTGGATTTGATGGACTTGTGTATGGGTCCAATTGGCACGTTGTGCATTTTGGATGACCACCTTTGGCGAAGTACACACTTTGGGTGTACGTTATCACACGTGGTTGTGAGTGGAATGATTATACATGTGTGTATATAATGTATCTAATTGTAGGGCGGGAAAGGGGCCGGGTATACGTGTCTATACCACCAAGAGTTAGTGATATATTTCGTTGTACACTAACGATGGATATTTCGTTGTCCAAATTGCCCAAGAGTTAGTGATATATTTCGCTGTACACTAACGATGGATATTTCGTTGTCCAAATTGCCCAAGAGTTAGTGATATATTTCGTTGTACACTAACGATGGATATTTCGTTGTCCAAATTGCCCAAGAGTTAGTGATATATTTCGTTGTACACTAACGATGGATATTTCGTTGTCCAAATTGCCCAAGAGTTAGTGATATATTTCATTGTACACTAACGATGGATATTTCGTTGTCCAAATTGCCCAAGAGTTAGTGATATATTTCGATATTTCATTGTCCAAATTGCCCAAGAGTTAGTGATATATTTCGTTGTACACTAACGATGGATATTTCGTTGTCCAAATTGCCTAAGAGTTAGTGATATATTTTGTTGTACACTGACGATTGCTTGAACGGATATTTCATTGTCCTTGTCGCCTAGGGGTTAGTGATATATTTCGTTGTACACTAACGGTTGTTAAGAACACCGATGGGAAATTCGAAGTACCATTCCCTTGTGTTATTGGTTAACCATAATTACGTGTTGTATTGTAGTATATTATATTATTCGAGTTATATATATATATATATATATATATATATATATATATATATATATATATATATATATATATATATATATATATATATATTGACGTATTTTTGTGATGTAGCTAACCCTCCGGGTGTAGCTTATTTGGCATTGTTCACGTCGTTGTTGGTGAACTTATATTTTGTTGATATCTTTAGCTCGTTGCTTAGAGATCGTACGGTATGCTTAGTGTAGTTGCCTTATTCATGGATGCTTCGGTATGCGGTATTTAATATTTGTGTGGCGTGTCCATTTTATACATATATATGTATGTAGTATATTATCACTCACTAAGCGTTAGCTTACCCTCTCGTTGTTTACCTTTTTATAGATTCGCTTGGATGCGGTGGCTCGGGTAAGCGTGGGAACTAGTGGCTTGCGTAGTTGCTTTAGAAGGCTTGCTTTTGAATTGATTAGGATTGGGTAGCGTATCCCCAATCGCCATGCTCGGCTTTATTTGGTATTAAAAGTCTTGTGGTCGAAAACTCGTATTTGTACTTAAAGGGGTAATTTGGGCATATGTGGGCCCGGTGTCGTAAAACCCTTTTTATTAATGGAACATGTTAGTTTTACATATTTGAATATGTGGTG
Source organism: Rutidosis leptorrhynchoides (assembly GCF_046630445.1). Taxonomy (NCBI): domain Eukaryota; kingdom Viridiplantae; phylum Streptophyta; class Magnoliopsida; order Asterales; family Asteraceae; genus Rutidosis; species Rutidosis leptorrhynchoides. The sequence goes on along the minus strand of NC_092333.1, from coordinate 238,123,701 downwards.
TAAAGCGTTTCGTCTAAAATGTTGGGAAGTGGTCAATCTTTTTCGCATTTCATGACTTTTTGGACAGGCCAGTTTGGCGCGCCGCGCGGCCATATGGCGCGCCGCGCCATATGCTATTCCAGCAATTTTTTTTAATCGATATTTCCGCGTGATCGTTTGTATAATGCGTTGGGGTGTTACAATAATATATATCGATTTATTTCTGTACATCTAACTGTGGACAACTAGTTGTAGGTTACTAACGAGGACAGCTGACTTAATACACTCAAATCTTTAAAACATAATAAAAATGGTTGTAATTATATTTTGATCATACTTTGATATATATGTACATATTTGTATAGGTTCGTGAATCGATCCGTGGCCAAGTCTTATTTCCGAGGAAGGAAATATCTGTGAAAGTGAGTTATAGTCCCACTTTTAAAATCTAATATTTTTGGGATGAGAATACATGCAGGTTTTATAAATGATTTACAAAATAGACACAAGTACGTGAAACTACATTCTATGGTTGAATTATCAAAATCGAATATGCCCCTTTTTATTAAGTCTGGTAATCTAAGAATTAGGGAACAGACACCCTAATTGATGCGAATCCTAAAGATAGATCTATTGGGCCTAACAAACCCCATTCAAAGTACCGGATGCTTTAGTACTTCAAAATTTATATCATATCCGAAGGGTGTCCCGGAATGATGGGGATATTCTTATATATGCATCTTGTTAATGTTGGTTACCAGATGTTCACCATATGAATGATTTTTATCTCTATGTATGGGATGTGTATTGAAATATGAAATCTTGTGGTCTGTTGTTACGATTTGATATATATAGGTTAAACCTATAACTTACCAATATTTTTATTGACGTTTAAAGCATGTTTATTCTCAGGTGAATACTAAGAGCTTTCGCTGTTGCATACTAAAATAAGGACAAGATTTGGAGTCCATGTTTGTATGATATTGTGTAAAAACTGCATTCAAGAAACATATGTTGATGTAATATATTTCTATTGTAAACCATTATGTAATGGTCGTGTGTAAACAGTATATTTTAGATTATCATTATTTGATAATCTACGTAATGTTTTTAAAACCTTTATTGATAAAATAAAGGTTATGATTGTTTTAAAAATGAATGCAGTCTTTGAAAAATGTCTCATATAGAGGTCAAAACCTCGCAACGAAATCAATTAATATGGAACATTTATAATCAATATGAACGGGACATTTCAGTTGGTATCCGAGCGTTGGTCTTAGAGAACCAAAAAATTTGCATTAGTGTGTCATATCGAGTTTGTTAGGATGCATTAGTGAGTCTGGACTTCGACCGTGTTTTCTTTAAAAATGATTGGTTAATATTTTTGTTGGAAACTATATATTATTAACATGTAAATATTATGTGATATATTAATCTCTTAACATGTTTGATATTGTGTGATAGATGTCTACCTCTAGCACAAATCCCATTGACTCACCTAATAATAACGAAGAGTCGAATATATATTGGCAAGATTCACAAGTTCCGGAAGAACCGGAAGAAGAGGAAACGGAACAGGAAGAAGAGGAACCAGAAAAAGAGGAACAAGAAGAAGAGGAACTGGAAGAAGAAGAGGTTCCGGAGGGGGGAATAGTAGGAATCACAGAAAACTGGTCAAATAAAAGAAAATCCTCAACCAATGGACCAAAGTTAATAATGGTCAATGGTGTTTCCGCTAAGGAAGCAAAATATTGGGAAAATTACCAATTTTTTGATGAATCGGATCCTGACGAGGATTCCGATGATGTTATAGAAATTACCCCGACCCAATTTAATGAGGCAAAAGAAAATAATAAGGGAAAAGGCATCAAAATAGAGAAATCCGATTCCGACCCCGATGAACTTTATATGTACCGTCAACACCCGTATTTTCAATATCGTGACAATAACCCGGGAACCTCTAAACCACCAGGTTTTTCTAAACCAATGTGGAAAATGACGACTCGTATTAGAGGAACATCATATATCCCTAGAAGATTAGGAAAAAGAACCAAGTCCGAAGAAGAAGAAACCAGTGATTCAGATTAGAGGGGTGTGAGCATGTTGTGTAATAAATGTATTGTAGTGTGCTTGTACTTTTATGTTCTATGTAAAAATTGCTTGTATTGTTTGTTATTACGAATCTAATCCTTGTCTATTTTACAGTATAAAAATAAAATGGACGTTAAGGGTAGACAACCGAATATTTTAGAAGACCTACCAGATGATATGATTGAGGAAATCTTGTCTCGAGTCGGTCAGAATTCATCAGCACATTTAGTTATGGCGAAATTAACTTATCAAACTTTTGAAAGACTTTCCAGAAATGCCTTAGTTTATAAAAGGCTTTCCTTTGATAGGTGGGGTATATCACATTGGGGAGACTTTAAGTTACGCCATGTTTTCTTTAAAGCGTTAAATGCGGGGAACCCAAATGCAATTTTACGCTACAGGTTAAGAACCTATTTTGACTCAACATATCCCAACATAGGATTTCGTGAATTAGAAAGAGCTTCTAACATGCAACATAAAGAAGCATGTTATGCTTATGGGTTAGTGATGTTTGCTTCTTACCAAAGTGAGAAAAAGAACATCGAATTGCAGCTTTTAAATAAAACTTTCCCACAAGTGACGGATTCAGTAGTTGGGGTGAGAAACAAGGTTTTTAGATTATTACGGGGCTGTTGGACATTATGAAACCCTCGTACTTTTGACGACATTACAACATGCTGCCTAGCCAATGGTCATAACGGTTATTTTCCACAAGACCAAGGATGGGAAGTCATCTTAGTAAAACCAGAATGCATGACTTGTTTCTGGACTTATGAATTACGTGTCTTTATTTCCTTTGCTGAAAAACTTGCGTATTAACTAGATTTATCTTCAAAACTGTCCTGTATCATAGTGTACTATATTTCATGTTATATGTAATATAGCGAAGTTGTAAGTTTGAAGAATATTTGTATGTGATATATTATTATAATCAGTTTTTTTATATGGAATTGTAGTAGTTGAATTGTATATTAGCTACTAAGTATGAACTTAACGGGTAGGTAGTACCCTAATTTAAACTTATAAAACGCTAATATGAAGAAAAAGCTTTTATAAATGAGTTCATATTATGCTACGAGATACTATTGACTACTCTTTGTATGATTAACTTGTTTCATTTGACTATTTTGAAGGAAATGGCACCGACTACTCGACACACCTTGAATATGAGCGAAGAGGAATTTCATGCCTTTCTTGCTTTAAACATAGCCACAGTACAGGCCGCGCTACATACCAACAATAACTCTGAATCTAGCAATACAGCTAACAGCGCAAGAAATCGTGTAGGATGCTCCTACAAGGAATTCACTGCCTGCAAACCTTCAGAACTTGATGGGACTGAAGGACCAATCGGATTGAAACGGTGGACCGAGAAAGTTGAATCGGTGTTTGCCATAAGTAAGTGTTCTGAAGGAGACAAAGTGAAGTACGCTACGCATACCTTCACAGGTATTGCGTTAATATGGTGGAATACCTATCTAGAGCAAGTGGGACAAGATGCTGCTTACGCGCTACCGTGGTCAGCATTCAAGCACTTGATGAACGAGAAGTACCGTCCTAGAACCGAGGTCAATAAGCTCAAGTCAGAACTTAGAGGGTTATGAACACAGGGATTCGATATTACTTCGTATGAAAGACGATTCACAGAATTGTGCCTATTGTGTCCGAGAGCGTTCGAAGATGAGGAAGAGAAGATCGACGCGTTTGTGAAAGGGTTACCGGAGAGAATCTAAGAAGATATAAGTTCACACGAGCCTGCCTCCATACAAAAGGCATGTAGAATGACTCACAAACTAGTGAACCAGATTGAGGGAAGAATTAGAGAACAGGCGGCCGAAGAGGCCAACGTGAAGCTAGTCAAAAGAAAGTGGGAGGAAAACGGTGATAAGAGTCACCAAAACAACAACAACTATCCCAACAATCGCAACATCAATCGCAACTACAACAAACGGCACAACAACAACAACAACAACTACAACAATCATCCCAACAACAATAACAACCGCAACAACAACAACAATCAGAAGCAGCTATGCCAAAGGTGTGAAAAGTATCACTCGGGGTTCTGCACCAAATTTTGCAACAAGTGTAAAAGAAATGGTCATAGCGCGACGAATTGTGAGGTCTACGGACCAGGGGTTAACAGAACGAAAGGAACAAATGGTGTCAGAACGAGTAATGGCGGAGCAAGTAGTGTCGGAGCAAGTTATGCCAATGTAGTTTGTTATAAATGTGGAAAACCGGGCTACATTATTAGAAATTGACCGAACCAGGAGAACACGAATGGACAAGGCCGTGGAAGAGTTTTCAATATTAATGCGGCAGAGTCACAGGAAGACCCAGAGCTTGTTACGGGTACGTTTCTTATTGACAATAAATCTGCTTACGTTTTATTTGATTCGGGTGCGGATAAAAGCTATATGAGTAGAGATTTTTGTGCTAAATTAAGTTGTCCATTGACGCCGTTGGATAGTAAATTTTTACTCGAATTAGCAAACGGTAAATTAATTTCAGCAGTTTATATATGCCGGAATCGAGAAATTAAACTGGGTAGCGAAATATTTAAGATTGATTTGATACCAGTAGAGTTAGGGAGTTTTGATGTAATAGTTGGCATGCACTGGCTGAAGAAGATGAAAGCAGAGATTGTATGTTACAAAAATGCAATTCGCATTGTACGAGAAGAAGGAGAACCCTTAATGGTGTACGGAGAAAAGGGCAACACGAAGCTACATCTTATTAGTAATTTGAAGGCACAAAAACTAATAAGAAAAGGTTGCTATGCTGTTCTAGCACACGTCGAGTACAAACTGAAGAAAAGAGCATCAATGATGTTCCCGTCGCAAAAGAATTTCCCGATGTATTTCCGAAAGAATTACTGGGACTACCTCCACATCTATCTGTTGAATTTCAAATAGATCTTGTACCAGGAGCTGCACCAATAGCTCGTGCTCCTTACAGACTCGCACCCAGTGAGATGAAAGAACTGCAAAGCCCACTGCAAGAACTATTAGAACGTGGTTTCATTCGACCAAGCACATCACCATGAGGAGCTCCTGTTTTGTTTGTCAAGAAGAAGGATGGTACATTTAGGTTGTGTATTGACTACAGAGAGTTGAATATACTTACCATCAAAAACCGTTATCCACTACCGATTGACGCGAATCCTAAAGATAGATCTATTGGGCCAAACAAACCCCATTCGAAGTATCGGATGCTTTAGTACTTCGAAATTTATATCATATCCGAAGGGTGTCTCGGAATGATAGGGATATTCTTATATATGCATCTTGTTAATGTCGGTTACCAGGTGTTCACCATATGAATGATTTTTATCTCTATGTATGGTTGTGTATTGAAATATGAAATCTTGTGGTCTATTGTTACGATTTGATATATATAGGTTAAACGTATAACTCACCAACATTTTTGTTGACGTTTAAAGCATGTTTATTCTGAGGTGAATACTAAGAGCTTCCGCTGTTGCATACTAAAATAAGGACAAGATTTGGAGTCCATGTTTGTATGATATTATGTAAAAACTAAATTCAAGAAACATATGTCGATGTAATATATTTCTATTTAAACCATTATGTAATGGTCGTGTGTAAACAGTATATTTTAGATTATCATTATTTGATAATCTACGTAATGTTTTTAAAACCTTTATTGATAAAATAAAGGTTATGGTTGTTTTAAAAATGAATGCAGTCTTTGAAAAACGTCTCATATAGAGGTCAAAACCTCGCAACGAAATCAATTAATATGGAACGTTTATAATCAATATGAACGGGACATTTCAATATATATATATATATATATATATATATATACACACACGTATACGAAAATATAGCCAATACCACAAGGTTAACCTCTTAACCTTAAACATATGAAGGTTAGTCGAACTACACATGCTTAAGTGAATGTGAACTTCACTAGATTCACTACCTTCCTCCCGACTACAATTGAGGATGGCCGAACTGCACATGCCTTATGAATCTGAACTACACAAGATTCATACCTCAACTAAATGACTATAGGGTTGGCGGAACTACACACGTCCGAGTGGATCTGAACTACACCAGATACATACCGTAAGTCATAACAACACAAATGGGAATGTCGAAACTACACACAACATCGTGAATTTGAACTACACAAGATTCACCATCCCAACACCTCATCAACATCATCAACATTAATGAGGTTGGCCAAATCACACGCCAACGTGAATGCGTATACTCACAAGATTCACTACACCAAGGGTGGTAACCCAAAACGCATAAGCGTACAACATAGACCCGATCAAACCTACATAGTCCATTCTCCCATACGCATTTAGAGTAAACCTGAGCAAGGGTCACTCTACACACACGCACCCATCCTACGCATACATATGCATATAATACATTTACACTCTCCTTGTCGACTTGATGAATACAAACCAAATAATTCGTAACTGCCAATGGAAAGTACCTATTCCATTTATCACATAACAAACAACACAATTAGGGTGGATTACAATCCAACCCAAACTGACACTTAGTGCAATTTTAACCCAATTACACCTCCAAGCACAAACGATGCCCAAACTAATCAATAATCACTCAACGCTAGTGAAAATGGTCCTATAAAGCCAATTAAACCGAAACACAAGTATTTAATACTTGTCTTCCCCAATTTGACCCATAAACCTAATTTTGACCCATTTCAAAATTAGTCTTTCAAATATACTCAAATGGGTTCCAATACTTCCATAATCACTAAACCTAGTGATTAAACCCGAATTACAAGTCCTAAACATGGTTAATCATCAACCAACCCAAAATCCACCAACATGGGTCAACAACACCCACAATTAGCTTTAAACACCTATTTGTGAGCTAGATGGGTTTTCTCATGAACATTAAGTTCAAACCCTAATCTTGAAAATCAACAAATGGAATTCGGAGTTAGAACTTACCACCACTACCAAAATGTAGCCAAGAACGTGATGAATAACGTTAACACTTGGACTTTGTCGAAAATCCAACTTCTTCTTCTCCAAAACAAGCTTTCTCTCTCTAAGCTCTTCCTCTCTCTCTCTCTAGATGGAAGGGTGTGAAAATGGTGGAATGAGGATAAGGATGAGCAATGGACCAGTTTTAGTGGCTCCAAACCGAAACCCAAGTGAAAAGACCCAAATGCCCCTCATTAAAACTCAAAATATCAAGAAAACCACCAAAAATACGCTGCAGCCGCAAATTACGCCTGATGGCCGCAAACTGCGGTCGGGCCGCAAACGTGAGCCGCAAAAATACGTCCGTTTGGGTGCTGTCGAACCCCACCCTCAACAAATTGCGAATATCAGTCGCAAATTGCGGCTGGTCCATTTTTCCCGTTTTTATGACACTTATTTTGGTCGTAACTATTAGACCGTAACTCCGTTTTTGATGAACCAAATATCGTTGGAAATGTAATAAGGTCTACTTTCCAATGGTAAGGTTTTTAGACATTAACTCAGAAATCATTTAGGGTCAAAAGATACGATTACATACCTTGTAACTTAAATGACGTTTAAGTTTAACGTTTTACAAACCCAACTTCGAGTCTAGGAACCTAAACACCACCACAAGCAACACGTTACGAAAAACGGGGTGTTACAACTATCCCCTACTTAAACTGGATCGCGTTCTCGCGATCTAAGTCCATAACAGTCAAGCAAGTACACCTTCCTCGACTCTTCAAGTTCTCACATAACTTAGGACCCTTTGATGCCACCATTGCATCCTATCAGTCTTACTACTCTAATACGCAATTTTTCAACCACACACACAAAAAAAAAAAAATCCTCCACAATTACTTGGCACACTCTAACTTACAACTTAGAGTATCATCTCCAACTGACAATCTATTTGGGTTATCCGCACCACGCACATGGTGATGGAATTTCCTGCAAACTCTTCGGTAACTTCAACTGACACATAATTTTGCTCAATTCACCACATGTCCACCATTACCCTGTGAACCCTCTCTTTGACCGTCCATTAAGAATTGTCTTGTTGAATTTTCACACGTACAAGTTCTTAATACACTAGAGGACTCACCCTAGAACGCAATCAACATCCACATGTCTCTACACGAGACAGTCAGAAATCAACACCCTACATCTCGAGATAGCTCAACATCCACATGTCTCTACACGTACAAGTTCTTTATGGGTCCATTTCCAAAATCTCATAATAATCTCTACATTCTCGTTGCCATTGATTATGTATCTAAATGGGCGGAAGCACAAGCTCTCCCAACTAACGATGCACGAGTTGTAGTCAACTTTTTAAAACATCTTTTTGCAAGGTTTGGATCACCGAAAGCTTTAATAAGTGATCGGGGTACTCATTTTTGTAACAATCAACTTGAGAAAGTTCTTAAAAGATATGGAGTAACTCATAAAATCTCCACCGCATATCATCCACAGACAAGTGGACAAGTTGAAAATACCAACCGAGCTTTAAAACGTATTTTAGAGAAAACCGTAGGATCAAATCCGAAGGAATGGTCCATAAAATTGGAGGATACACTCTGGGCTTTTAGAACAGCCTACAAAACTCCAATTGGAACCACACCTTTCAGACTCGTCTACGGAAAAGCATGTCATCTTCCAGTAGAAATTGAACACAAAGCATTTTGGGCTTTGAACACATGTAATCTTGATTTACATGAAGCTGGACGTCTACGGTTAAGTTAATTAAACGAATTAGAAGAATTAAGACATGAAGCATACGAAAATTCGTTGATCTATAAGGAAAGAACGAAGAAATGGCATGATAAAAGAATCAGAAGTTCCAAAGAATTTAAAGAAGGAGACAAAGTTCTTCTTTTCAATTCACGATTCAAGCTATTTCCTGGAAAATTGAAATCAAGATGGGCTGGACCATTTATAGTCAAAAGAGTTTTCCCATACGGAACAATAGAATTAATAAATTCAAATGGGATTGAATTTACGATTAATGGTCACAGAGTTAAACATTACATAGATAGTCCGATGGAAGTTGACAACGAAGTTAATCACAATTTCAACACCACAGCTAACTAAGTGTGGGGAGAATCAAGTCTTTAAAGGATAATATGTATTTCTGTTAGAGTTAGATTTTCTAATTTCGTGTAGTTCTCGAAAATGGAACCTGAATGGTCTTTCCCTAGCAGACCCTAAAGAACTAGTCTTCTCCCCCCATTCTGAATTTTTATTTTTTTTAGGTTTTACGAGATGAAGACTTCCTGTGAATTAAACCATGGTCTAATGCTACACGCTTTGATCACTAAACGTAATAATGACACACTTCCAAGCGAAATAGTATCATTAATCAGAGGTAAATTGGATGGAGTAAGAAAAGAATCCAGAAACAAAAATAATAAGCTACAGTTTGGTAAAGGAAAATCAAAATCCGCAGCGAAAAGAAGAGCACGACACCTTGAAAGATGTCACAAATGCGGAAAATGGTCACACGAAGGTAAATGTTCAAATAATGAAACCTATTCAAATACCGAATTTGTTACTTTATGCAGAGATGGACCGTTCATATGTTTAGAAGGAAAAACATTGAATGCTCGATTTTACGCCTATGTAGCTATGGAAAATCAATTAGTCCGACTATCTTATGAGTGGGCTAGAGCATATCACTAAGAATACTATCTCACAGGTAATTTTGTACAGTTTTTATTTTTATTTTTATTTTTAACCTTTTGATAATAAACGCTAATTTGTTCGCTATAAAGTATTAAATTGGTATTCGATAAAATTAGGTCTTGCAACCGAAATTATTGATATCATACAAAAATATATTACATCACTGCGAAATTTATCGTTTATTCTTAAGGTATAAATATCTTTAATCAATCAACCCAAAATATTTCAAAAATTCGTCATGAGTTAAACTAGGTTATAAAACCGAAATTACTTTACCGAAAAGAGGGGCGTATATTTTTGATAATATTTGATTGATTAAAGTGGGATAAAAGACCAAAAAGATGTTTAATTTTATTTTTACCATGTTTTTAAAATTAATATTTAAAAATTAAATTAATATTGTGAACTTTTTAAAATCAATATATTTAAGTTTGTAAAATATTTGAAAAAATTAATATTTTTAAGTTTGTATGTATAAAAAACAAAAATGAATATAAGTTTAGTGTGAATCTTTAAATTTTATTAATATGAATTTTTAAAGTTATATATTTTTAAATTTAAGTTTGGTGTGAATTTAAAAACAAAAATTTACTTTATTTCGCTAAGTTAAAAATTGATTTCTAAAAATTCGTCGTGAGTTGAAGACTAGGTCGTTGAACCGAAATTGCTTTATCCAAGGGAGGGACGAGAACTTTTATTATCATTATTTTTAATCTTATTGAACTAAAGTATGCCAAAAACATTAAAAAAAACCCAAAAATCTTTGCTTTTAAAACAATGTTTTGAAATGACGAAATTTTAAATTTTGTCGAGGGACGGACTAGGACATCGTTCCGAAACAACCTCGTCCTAAATAAAAGGAAAAACAAAATTTTAAATTTAATTTATGTTTTATTAGTATAAGGTTTTATATAAAAAAATAATAAAAAAATAAAAAAAAACCCAGAACCATATCTGGTCGAACAGACCAGTCCCCTTCACCACCACACCCATTTTCCACGAAAAACACACACAAAAACCTCTCAAAATCGAAATTTTTCACCAATAATCGTCAAATTTGTTGCTAAAATTACAATGAGGAGACTATTATCAAGGAATTACTCAAGAAAATCGGTAAATTTCTACACCTAAACACCATTTAATCCGAATTTTTAGTGTTCTTGAACAATTTCATACCTAATTCGATTTTGATGCTTTCTAGTGTAATAATGCTTAAATTGTTTGTGTATTATGCTTGTATAACCTAGATTGATGCTATTTAACATGATTAGAAGCTTTGAACTTCAATTTTTGAATAATCTAGGGTTTGTGTTCTTGAGCAAAATTAGGGCTTTTTGATATAAACAGGTTATGGCCGAATTCTGTTGTTAGTTTATACTAAATTGAGTAGTGTAACATGTTTAGGTTGCTAAATGATCAAAACTTTGATCCTAAACATGATTTATGAAGATTAAAGTGGACTTTTTGAACCAAAATTGCATGAACTTGATTTAATTGATATGAATGCCATGAGGAACTTATTTAATTATTATAATGATTGTTTTTAACATGTTTTAAAAGATAAATGCGAAGAAACTTTGTATAAATTTTCATATATGTATATTTGTAAAAGTGTAGAATTGTTATTATTTTGAAAATATGTATAGAGTTTAATGTGGATTAAACATATCATTGTAATTGTTTAGATTTATGACTTTGCTAAAACTAATGCATATTTGGATGCACAAAAATTGTGTTTGATATATTTTGCAGACTGAAAGAGGTGAATCTTCATCCCAGGCTCGCAATGCTTCTCCGGAAGATGCAGATCAACAGGAAATTAATAACCAATACCGACAAGATATGCCTCACCCAATTGTTTCATATTCAAACATTCATGAGGCAGATTTACATCCGAATTTGAGATTTGATAGATATTGGATAGACTATCCAAAATATCAAAAGAACCTGCACAACCTTGTGTCTAATAATGTTGAGGTACCCAGAGTTATAGATTGGGAACCATTAGAGGTAGTGGAATTCGCCGAGCCAATCAGGGAATTACTTACTCAAAGGTATGGTAATTCTACTTTTAGTGATTGGGTACGTTTATTCAACATGCGTAGACCTGTGTATAGAGAATAGTGTATAGAGTTATTATGTACTATTGAAATAAATGATCGGGTAGATACTTTAACCGATCGTAGTTTTCTTAGATTTTTATTAGCAGGGGAGATGCGCCATATGTCTTTACTAGATATGGCTCGAGCTTTACATATATATACTCCCGAGGAGCTAGCATCTTATGATTGTCAGAGGTTAATAGTTTATGGTAGGAGGGTGGATGAGAATTTTGATACGAATGACGTATGGAGTAGGATGACTAGCCATCGCCGATTCCAGGGGGGATTATACTCTTATCTTGATATTGATAGAGCTGAATTAAGAGTAATCCATAGGTTTTTAGCCAATTCATTTACACAACGAGGTAAGAATAAGGAAAAGGTAAATGAACAGGATTTGTTTTACCACATGTATATTCGAGACCCACAGAGCGCTGTAAGTATACCTTTTTGTGTGGGTTATTATTTATTGACTATGGTTAGGGGTATGAGGCGTGGTAGCATAATAGGAGGTGGTATATTTATTACTTTAATTGCTGAATATCTCGGTGTGGATAGAACTCGGGGGGAATATTATTGGCAGAACCAGAACCCCGCGATAGAATAGATTTGCGTGTTTATCATGGTGCTAAGGTCTTAAAAAAACGAAACAACGCGGCAGCACGTTATGATGGCAGGCATCCACAGGTTGAGAGAGATCAACAGCAAGGTCAACCGGGAGGGGGTAATCCAATAACGGAAATGCAAATTTTTATGTCTCGACACGAGTATGAAATGGCTAGACAAAAAGCATTTCAAGATTGGCAGTATCATCAAAGCCAAATCATAAGTCATTGTACACACATAGGTAGAAACTACATTCCTACCGTTATGCCCGAATTTGCTCCCTGGACTTTAGAGAGCCGACCACCATATCCTACATATGACCCGGCCCTAGCATTTTACAACATCTATGGATACGCTTGGGACCCATACTGGAACCATCCTCCTCATCGGTAATTTTCTATTTTTGTTTATTTTATTGTAATGTTACTAATTCTTAATTTTCTTATTTCTTATTTCTTATTTTATTATTATAATAGCTTTTATAATTTTCTAACTTTATTAGATTTTAATAATTTTTGAATGTGGTGTGAAAATCCAACTTCAAAAATATGTATATATGTGTTTGTAGTTCAGCAAAAGCTATTAATTTTGACGACAAAACGAAAAACAAATGTGATGTACCAACAGACGGAATGAACAAATGATGTGTACCATTTATCATTCAGCAAACAAACGCCAATATGTTTGGAAACTTTGGTAAAATTTAATCATTTTTCTACGCTAATCACCCTCAATAATTTAAATTGTTACTGATTTCTTGCAAATGAGGGCATTGCAAGATCTTAAGTGTGGGAAGGGGTTAAATTCTTTCGAATTTTTAAAATTTTTAACTTAAACACTTGGTTACCATTAAAAATACTAGTAACGTAGTAGTTGTATTATAATCTAGTGCTCTCTGATAACAAAGAACAGCCCTATTCTTATATACTGACTACCCATTTCTAGTAAAATTTTTCAAAATTTTCAATTAAATGAACTCAAAATCATGTTTATACATATTTATGAACGATAAAACTAGGTGTTAACACCGAAATTATTGTTACCTCGGAAAGGACATAAATTGAGAAACAAACCAAAATGTTAGAATTCATTTAAAATGCAATAGAGGACAATAAAAAGGCAAATAAAAGAAAATAAGAGCCAAGTGTGGGAAAATTTACCAAGTTATCTTAAACATATGTCACATATTTCTGTAACAAATAATTGAAGATACTTTTGCTTTGGACTAAACTAAACAGTTTTACCCGATTTATTATAATATATTTGAAAGAAAGATGGATCTACACGATGAATCAATTCCATCGTTAAAAGGAAGTAAAGTCTTCCAAAAAAGAAACGCGCTTCTTGATTTAGGTCATAAAGTTGTCGTCCAGACCAGCTGTAGGTTGACAAAAAACCTAGAAAAGTCATCTCTAAAATCAGCAGGAAATCCACGGACCTCAGCATAAAATAGGGTCGCCAAGTCGTCAGACTTATCCTAGCCATGAGAGGATTTGTCTTGTAAAATGGGGAGGACGCCGTGCAAATTAGCTGGATAAGACTAATGAATCAGATCCCCAGAAAGGATAATCTCCTTAAAGATCAAAAATCAGCTTTTAAGCCTGATATTACTCAATCCTAGAGATTGACCTTAAAGATTGAGAATTACAAACTCATGGAATTCAATGATATCTAAACTATAAGGGTGAATCACCTGGAATTCAAAAATCAGCTTGAACGAGAAAATATTTTGATCATGGAATTCACCTGGAATTCATTAGGTCACCTGAACTAAATCGGGTGTCAACCGTAAGAACGGTGGTTGCATAGTATGGTCAAAGACAGGACCTTGTGCCAAACCGGAAAATTATAAGGGTGAGCTTTACTATTGCTCCTGCCAAGGATAGTAATTGCATCCGACACGTTATAGACTATAACTAAAAGCATGTCACGGGACATTGCCTTAACAGTTTCTTGTTCAACGCTTTCCTTTACAACCGGACGGTAGTTTATCGAAAGGTAATATACGGAGCAAGTATACTGGACGTGTTGCTTTCCTAATACAAGGTTAGCAAGTGGGTAACACAAAACCGCAAGTGTTGAGCTAAAATTTTCAAATCTGAAACCCACCAAACCCACAAAAACAATTTGCAAACACCGGTGAAGGGTTATTCTGAAAAATTTATCTAGGGTAAAAGCTAGATTTAATTTTCAAAAGATCAAATGTTTTCATAAAGATCCAATTTCCTAACGGATCTAAATTTTTATAGTCATGTGGGACTGTAAACCACAAACATTACTATCATTGTTCATACCGCCGTAATGAAATCACTGATGTACAAAGTGTGAAGAATAAAGAAGTGATTCTAGTATGTTTTTATTCAAGACTATATTGCTTGAGGACAAGCAACGCTCAAGTGTGGGAATATTTGATAATGCTAAAAACGAACATATATTTCATCGCATTATCCCTCAAGAAAGACAAGATTTTAGTTGCAATTGTTCTATTTAGAAGTGATATTCGTTTAAATAATAAAAGGTGAAGACAAAAGACAGATTCGACGAATTGAAGATGCAAACGACCAAAAAGCTCAAAAGTACAAAGTACAATCAAAGAGGTTCCAATTATTGATGAGAAACGTCTCAAAATTACAAGAGTACAAGATTCAAAACGCAAAATACAAGATATTAAATTGTACGCAAGGACGTTCGAAAATCCAGAACCGGGACCAGAGTCAACTCTCAACGCTCGACGCAACGGACTAAAAATTACAAGTCAACTATGCACATGAATATAATATAATATATAATTAATTCTTAAAATTAATATATATATTATATTATATTATAAAAACCGTCGGCAGCTTAGGATACTGGTTTGGTGAGCTAAACTTGTGGGCTCTGCACTCGCGGAGCTCTGAAGAGTAAAATCAACCGCACTCGCGGAGCATAGAATTCTATAAAAGCCCATGCAATTCGACGGTTTTCATATACCTTTTATATTTATATATATTTTTCTTTCCCCATTTTTTATGTATCAAGTATCACTCCAAATCGTAATCTCAATTTGTAATTTTAATTTTAAGTTAGTGGTAATAATAAGGATCGATTAGTCGAATGTTTTAAGGTTTTGTAAGTCGAAACTCTGTCCGTGTACCACTACGCTAATAACACCCACTGTAAGTTATGTTTATGTTATTTTCATTAATGTCTCGTAGCTAAGTTATTATTATGCTTATTTAATGCCGAAGTAATCGTGATGTTTGACTAAAAATATTAAAATTAGGTAATTGGACTTTGTACCATAATTGGGGTTTGGACAAAAGAACGACACTTATGGAAATTAGACTATGGGCTATTAATGGGCTTTATATTTATTTAACTAAATGATAGTTTGTTAATTTTAATATAAAGATTTACAATTGGACGTCCCTATAAATAACCATATACACTCGATCGGACACGATGGGTGGGATATTTATATGTACGAATAATCGTTCATTTAACCGGACACGGGAATGGATTAATAGTCTATAGAATTATTAAAACAGGGGTGAAATTATGTACAAGGACACTTGGCATAATTGTTAATAAAGTATTAAAACCTTGGATTACACGCAGTCGATATCGTGGTGTAATTATTAAACAAAGTATTAAAACATTGTTAAAGTTTAAGTCCCCAATTAGTTGGAATATTTGACTTCAGGTATAAGGATAATTTTACGAGGACACTCGCACTTTATATTTATGACTGATGGACTGTTATGGACAAAAACCAGACGGACATATTGAATAATCCAGGACAAAGAACAATTAACCCATGGGAATAAACTAAAATCAACACGTCAAACATCATAATTACAGAAGTTTAAATAAGCATAATTCCTTTATTTTTCACATTTAATTGCACTTCTAATTATTGCACTTTTGTTTATTGTTATTGTATTTAATTGCACTTTTATTTATTGTCATTGTATTTAATTGCACTTTTAATTTTAGTACTCTTTAATTATCGTAATTTTATTTTATCGCACTTTTATTTATCGCAATTTCATTATCTTTATTTACTTTACACTTTAAATTAAGTCTTTTATTTATTTAATATTTTACATTAGGTTTTAACTGCGACTAAAGTTTTAAAAATCGACAAACCGGTCATTAAACGGTAAAAACTCCCCTTTTATAATAATAATATTACTTATATATATATTTGTATTTTTATAAATTAAAACTAATATAGCGTTAAGCTTTGTTTAAAAGATTTCCCTGTGAAACGAACCGGACTTACTAAAAACTGCACTACTGTACGATTAGGTACACTGCCTATAAGTGTTGTAGCAAGGTTTAGGTATATCCATTCTATAAATAAATAAATATCTTGGGTAAAATTGTATCGTATTTAATAGTATTTTTCTAGTAAAATATAAGCTATTTCATATACGCCTCGCATAACATCAAGTATTTTTGGCACCGCTGCCGGGGAACTTAAACGCCGAAAGCGCAACGCTAAAAATAAGAAAAAAACAGATTTTTATAAAAGTTTTTATTAAGTTCTTTTTATAAAAATATAAGTTTTAAAAATAATAAAAATATAAAAATACCAAAAGAAAAAAAAATAATATATTTATATTTTAAAGAGTTTATAATATTTATAAAGTAAATAAGTATTTTTATTTTAGTTTTAAAATTAAATTTTTATTTAAGTTATATTTATATTTTTTATATTTTATAAAACAGAAAAAGTAAAAAAAAAATTTGAACCTGAACCCTCCGCGACTCGCGGAGCTTTTGAACTAGGACTAACCGCACTCGCGGAGTTCCTCTGACAGGTCAAACGTCGTACAACAATTAATACGATTAGGGTTTAAATTAATTATTAATTTTATTATTAACCCTAATTAAGTTTTATTATTTAATTAGTTATTAGTTTAAGTTT
Organism: Rutidosis leptorrhynchoides; assembly: GCF_046630445.1. Taxonomy (NCBI): domain Eukaryota; kingdom Viridiplantae; phylum Streptophyta; class Magnoliopsida; order Asterales; family Asteraceae; genus Rutidosis; species Rutidosis leptorrhynchoides. The sequence continues at coordinate 238,106,339 of NC_092333.1, read as the reverse complement.
ATTTTGTATTTTTAATTTATTTAGTTTTATAAATTATAAAATTAATACTTTTATAAAATAAATAATATAAAAATAATATTTAAAAAAAAAATTGTAATTTTTTCAACTTTAAGTATATTTTTTATATTTTGTACTCCTTTTAATTGTTTTAGCGTAATTTTTGTATTTTTCGCTCATATTTAGTTTTAAGACATAGTTTTTGCCATAGTTATTTTTACTTCTAGATTTTTAGACTTTGCCGTAAAATTCCTTAATTGCTTTTTCTTTAGACTAAGATCTAGGTGCTTTAGAATTTTGGGACGCTGTTTTTATATTTTAGTACCTTATTAAGATATTGCCATTTGGGATATAGTTTTTCTTTTAAGGTTTAATATTTTTATATTTTAGTACCTTATTAAGATATTGCCATTTGGGATATAGTTTTTCTTTTAAGGTTTAATATTTTAGTACCTTATTAAGATATTTTCGACGCGCTACTTTCTTATTTTCATTTTTCGACGCCTATTATTTTTCGACCTTTTTTGACGCGCTCTTTTTCTTTCTTATTTCTCGCCATTCTAGTTTTTAGGACTTAGAATTTTCTCTAATTCTTATCTAATATTTCTTTAAATTTCAAACGAAAAATTGTTTTAAGTGGTTAAATTGATAGACATCAAAATTTTCTGGTTCGTAGTAATAGTTGGATTTGTACGTGGACCGGGTTATTGGAGCCAAACAGTACTCAATTATATTGAGACCAAACAAATCATGCCCCTCTGCTGCATCTTTTGGCTATTCGAAACGTGGGCAAAATCAGAAAAGTCTATTAATTTGATAACTTATATAATTTTTCTTTCTTTTTAAAAACTAATAGGATATTCAGTGAATGCACCGAGCAAAACGTTCACCACCTTTTGTACGTTCACCACCTGTAACTCGATCAAGACATCTAGCAAATATTGTCGCCGTTGATTTTTCTTTAGAATCGTCATCCAGTCGACCAAGTACTCCAATTCAAATTTCTGATAATCCATTTTTTGAACCCGACCTCACAATTGAGAATCCGGAGAATATTCAGGGACGATTCATAGATCCTAAACCACTAATCTTTTCTCCGGAACCACCAATCATTCAAACAGAGATTGTCGAGGAACGAACCATTAAATCAGAATCCTATAGTGATTCAGATTCAACAAATTCAATCATGGAGAATCTGGAACCTCTAAGAATGGAAGACCGAATGAGAGCTAAACGCACTGGCCAAGGTCACGCAATTACTCAACCTGACATAAATGCGCCAGATTATTAAATCAAAGGACAAATTCTACACATGGTAACTAATCAATGCCAATTTAGTGGTGCGCCAAGGAAGATCCAAATGAACATCTTCGTACCTTTAATAGGATCTGCACACTATTTAAAATAAGAGAAGTGGAGGATAAACAGATATATCTCATGTTATTTCCTTGGACTTTAAAGGGAGAAGCCAAAGATTGGTTGGAATCATTACCTGAAGGGGCGATTGATACATGGGACATTTTAGTTGAAAAATTTCTTAAACAATTCTTTCCGGCATCTAAAGCCGTAAGACTTCAAAGAGAAATTGTTACGTTCACACAGAAGCCAAATGAAACTCTATATGAGGCGTGGACAAGATTTGTAAAGTTATTGAGAGGATGTCCGCAACACGGCTTAGACACTTGTCAAATAGTACAAATATTCTACCAAGGATGTGACATCACTACAAAGAAAGACATAGACATAGCAGCTGGTGGTTCCATTATGAAGAAAACAGAAACTGATGCTTATAAAATTATTGATAACACTGCTTCCCACTCACATGAGTGGCACCAAGAAAAAGATATCGTTAGATCATCTAAAGCAGCTAGAGCCGATTCTAGCCATGACTTAGATTCCATTTCTGCAAAGATAGATGCTGTCGAGAGACGAATGGAAAAGATGACTAAGGATATACACTCAATACGAATTAGTTGTGAGCAGTGTGGAGGACCACATTTGACAAAAGATTATCTTAGTATTGAACTAACAATGGAACAAAGAGAGAATGTTTCATATATAAACCAAAGGCCTGGAAATAATTATCAGAATAATTATCAACCGCCAAGACCAATTTATAATCAAAACCAGAATTATAACCGAAAGGTTCCATACAACAACCAACAAGGTCCTAGTAATCAACAAGTATCCAATAATACTTACAATCAGCAAAGACCTAATTTTCAAAACAAACCACCACAAACCGATGATAAAAAGCCGAAATTAGAAGATATGATGACGAAGCTAGTTGAATCTCAAACTCAATTTTTCACATCTCAGAAACAAACCAATGAACAAAATGCTCAAGTATTTAGAAATCAACAAGCTTCTATTCAAAATTTGGAACAAGAAGTAAGTAACCTAGCAAGGTTAATAGGTGAAAGAAAATCGGGAAGTCTACCTAGTGATATAAATGCTAACCCCCGGAATGAAACAGCTAAAGTCATTACCACAAGAAGTGGTATTACACTTAAACCACCTGAAATACCTGTAATTTCTGATGAAGCTATTCCTACTCAACGAGAACCACAACCTGAACAAGATAAGGAAAAAGAACCGGTAGTTGAAAAGGTTAATGAAGATAACACAGTTAAGACTAAACCTTATGTTAAACCATACCAACCACCACTTCCTTACCCGAGTAAAATGAGAAAAGAGAGACTTGAAGCCGAGCAATCCAAATTCTTGGATATGTTTAAACAAATAAATGTCAATCTTCCGTTCATTGATGTGATTTCAGGAATGCCTAGATGTGCTAAATTTCTGAAAGACCTAATCACGAATAGAAAGAAAATGGAAGAACTCTCGGCTGTTACTATGAATGCTAATTGTTCAACAGTGCTGTTGAATAAGATACCAGAAAAACTATCTGATCCAGGAAGTTTCACAATTCCATGTTTTCTGGATAGTCTTAGTTCAATAGAAGCATTGGCAGACTTAGGTGCTAGTATAAATTTAATGCCGTATTCACTATACGCTAAACTAGACCTTGGAGAATTGAAACCAACAAGAATAAGCATACAACTAGCCGATCGATCAATAAAATATCCTAGAGGGATAATGGAAAACATGCTAGTTAAAGTTGGTACTTTAGTATTTCCAGTAGATTTTGTTGTTATGGACAAGGAAGAAGATTCTCAAGTTCCTCTCATATTAGGAAGACCATTCTTAAACACGGCTAAAGTAATGATAGACGTGTTCGGTAAGAAACTAACCCTAAGTATAGAGGATGAGAGTGTTACCTTTTCAGTTGATAGAGCAATGCAACAACCACAATCTGCAGATGATACATGCTATTATATTCAAACTATAGATTCACATGCAGAATTATTAGAAGAATTTCCAGAATTACAAGGAACAGGAGAATGTTCTTTAGGAGAAGGTACTGAACCAATTGATGAAACTGAAATGTTAGCTACACTTATGGCTAATGGATATGAACCAACAACAAAAGAAATTCAAATGCTAAAAGAAAAAGACAGATATCGATATAAATCATCGATAGAAGAACCACCGACATTAGAGTTAAAGCCACTTCCAAACCATTTGAAATATGCTTATTTACATGGTGAATCTGAATTACCTGTAATAATATCGTCTTCTCTTACTGAAAATGAAAAATCTCAACTCATTTCTGTGTTAAAAGCTCATAAACCAGCTATTGCATGGAAGATTCATGACATTAAAGGAATAAGTCATTCGTATTGCACACATAAAATCCTTATGGAAGAAGGTCATAAAACGTATGTGCAACGCCAACGAAGACTAAATCCTAATATGCAATATGTTGTTAAGAAAGAAATTATTAAACTGCTAGATGCAAGTTTAATTTATCCAATTTCTGATAGTCCATGGGTAAGCCTAGTTCAATGCGTACCTAAGAAAGGTGGCATGACTGTCATCACAAATGAGAAAAATGAGCTTATTCCTACTAGGACTGTAACAGGATGGCGTGTTTGTATTGATTATAGAAAATTAAATGACGCCACCAGAAAAGATCACTTTCCCTTACCTTTTATTGATCAAATGTTGGAAAGATTAGCCGAAAATAGTTACTATTGTTTTCTTGATGGTTTTTCCGGATATTTTCAAATTCCAATAGCACCCGAGGACCAAGAAAAAACCACATTCACATGCCCTTATGGTACTTTTGCTTACAAACGCATGCCATTAGGACTTTGCAACGCCCCTGAAACCTTTCAAAGGTGCATGATGGCAATTTTTCACGACATGATAGAAGAATGCATGAAAGTTTTCATGGATGACTTTTCAGTCTTCGGTGATACTTTTGAAACATGTCTAGTTAATCTTGAACGAATGCTTATTAGATGTGAACAATCAAATCTAGTTCTTAATTGGGAGAAATGCCATTTCATGGTTAAAGAAGGCATCGTTCTTGGTCATAAAATTTCAAAAGAAGAAATTGAAGTGGATAGAGGTAAAGTAGATGTAATTGCTAAACTTCCACATCCCACCAATGTTAGAGGAGTTTGGAGTTTTCTAGGGCTTGCCGGTTTTTACCGACGTTTCATAAAAGATTTTTCTAAAATTGCCACTCCTATGAATAAACTCCTAGAAAAGGATGCTCCATTCATCTTTTCAGATGAATGCATCAAATCTTTTAATATTCTTAAAGAGAAACTCACTAATGCGCCGATTATGATAACTCCAAATTGGAATTTACCATTTGAACTAATGTGCGATGCAAGTGATTTTGCAATGGGAGCCGTTTTAGGACAAAGGATTGAAAAACGATTTCAACCTATATATTATGCTAGTAAGACGTTACAAGGAGCACAAACGAATTATACAACTATTGAAAAAGAACTCCTTGCTATTGTCTTTGCTTTTGACAAATTTCGTTCATATCTCGTTCTAGCTAAAACGGTGGTCTATACTGACCATTCTGCTCTTAGATACCTATTTTCAAAACAAGATGCCAAACTACGATTAATCACGTTGGATATTACTCTTACAAGAGTTTGATATTGAAATCCGAGATAAAAGAGGAGCAGAAAATCTCGCCGATGATCATCTTTCTCGTCTTGAAAATCCTGAATTAGAAGTTCTAAATGAATCGGCCATACAAGACAACTTTCCTGATGAATATCTATTGAAGATAGATTATAATAAAATTCTATGGTTTGCAGACTATGCAAACTAATTAGTATGTGGATTCCTTGAAAAAGGATTATCGTACCAAAAATGAAAGAAATTCTTTAGTGATATAAAACACTATTTCTGGGAAGATTCACATTTGTTTAAAAGTTGTCCCGATGGAATAATACGCTGATGTGTATTCGGAGATGTAGCTAGTAAAATCTTAAACCATTGTCACACAGGACCAACAGGAGGGCATTATAGGCCTCAACTTACAGCAAGAAAAGTTTACGATGCTGGATTCTATTGGCCTACAATTTTCAAAGACGCACACCTTCTTTGCAAATCCTGTGATGCTTGTCAAAGGGCCGGAAAAATAAGTCAACGTGATGAAATGCCATAAAATGTCATTCAAGTATGTGAAGTATTTGACATTTGGGGTATTGACTTTATGGGTCCATTTCCAAAATCTCATAATAATCTCTACATTCTCGTTGCCATTGATTATGTATCTAAATGGGCGGAAGCACAAGCTCTCCCAACTAACGATGCACGAGTTGTAGTCAACTTTTTAAAACGTCTTTGTGCAAGATTTGGATCACCGAAAGCTTTAATAAGTGATCGGGGTACTCATTTTTGTAACAATCAACTTGAGAAAGTTCTTAAAAGATATGGAGTAACTCATAAAATCTCCACCGCATATCATCCACAGACAAGTGGACAAGTTGAAAATACCAACCGAGCTTTAAAATGTATTTTAGAGAAAATCGTAGGATCAAATCCGAAGGAATGGTCCATAAAATTGGAGGATGCACTCTGAGCTTTTAGAACAGCCTACAAAACTCCAATTGGAACCACACCTTTCAGACTCGTCTACGGAAAAGCATGTCATCTTCCAGTAGAAATTGAACACAAAGCATTTTGGGCTTTGAAGACATGTAATCTTGATTTACATGAAGTTGAACGTCTACGGTTAAGTCAATTAAACGAATTAGAAGAATTAAGACATGAAGCATACGAAAATTCGTTGATCTATAAGGAAAGAATGAAGAAATGGCATGATAAAAGAATCAGAAGTTCTAAAGAATTTAAAGAAGGAGACAGAGTTCTTCTTTTCAATTCACGATTCAAGCTATTTCCTGGAAAATTGAAATCAAGATGGTCTGGACCATTTATAGTCAAAAGAGTTTTCCCATACGGAATAATAGAATTAATAAATTCAAATGGGATTGAATTTAAGGTTAATAGTCACAGAGTTAAACATTACATAGATAGTCCGATGGAAGTTGACAACGAAGTTAATCACAATTTCAACACCACAGCTAACTAAGTGTGGGAAGAATCAAGTCTTTAAAGGATAATATGTATTTCTGTTAGACTTAGATTTTCTGTTTTCGTGTATTTCTCGAAAATGGAACCCGAATGGTCTTTCCCTAGCAGACCCTAAAGAACTAGTCTTCTCCCCCCATTCTGAATTTTTTTTTTTTTTTTAGGTTTTACGAGATGAAGACTTCATGTGAATTAAACCATGGTCTAATGCTACACGCTTTGATCACTAAACGTAATAATGACACACTTCCAAGTGAAATAGTATCATTAATCAGAGGTAAATTGGACGGAGTAAGAAAAGAATCCAGAAACGAAAATAATAAGCTACAGTTTGGTAAAGGAAAATCAAAATCCGCAGCGAAAAGAAGAGCATGACACCTTGAAAGATGTCACAAATGCGGATAATGGTCACACGAAGGTAAATGTTCAAATAATCAAACCTATTCAAATACCGAATTTGTTACTTTATGCAGAGATGGACCGTTCATATGTTTAGAAGAAAAAACGTTGAATGCTCGAGGTTACGCCTATGTAGCTATGTAAAAACCAATTAGTCCGACTATCTTATGAGTGGGCTAGAGCATATCACTAAGAATACTATCTCACAGGTAATTTTGTACAGTTTTTATTTTTATTTTTATTTTTAACCTTTTGATAATAAACGCTAATTCGTTCGCTATAAAGTGTTAAATTGGTATTCGATAAAATTAGGTCTTGCAACCGAAATTATTGATATCATACAAAAATTTATTACATCACTGCGAAATTTACCGTTTATTCTTAAGGTATAAATATCTTTAATCAATCAACCTAAAATATTTCAAAAATTCGTCATGAGTTAAACTAGGTTATAAAACCGAAATTACTTTACCGAAAAGAGGGGCGTATATTTTTGATAATATTTGATTGATTAAAGTGGGATAAAAGACCAAAAAGATTTTTAATTTTATTTTTACCATGTTATTAAAATTAATATTTAAAAATTAAATTAATATTGTGTACTTTTTAAAATCAATATATTTAAGTTTGTAAAATATTTGAAAAAATTAATATTTTTAAGTTTGTATGTATAAAAACAAAAATATAATATAAGTTTAGTGTGAATCTTTAAATTTTATTAATATGAATTTTTAAAGTTATATATTTTTAAATTTAAGTTTGGTGTGAATTTAAAAACAAAAATTTACTTTATGTCGCTAAGTTAAAAATTGATTTATAAAAATTCGTCGTGAGTTGAAGACTAGGTCGTTGAACCGAAATTGCTTTACCCGAGGGAGGGACGAGAACTTTTATTATCATTATTTTTAATCTTATTGAACTAAAGTATGCCAAAAACATTAAAAAAAAAAAACTAAAAATCTTTGCTTTTAAAACAATGTTTTGAAATGACGAAATTTTAAATTTTGTCGAGGGACGGAATAGGACATCGTTCCGAAACAACCTCGTCCTAAATAAAAGGAAAAACAAAATTTTAAATTTAATTTATGTTTTATTAGTATAAGGTTTTATATAAAAAAAAAAAAAAAAAAAAAAAAAAAAAAAACCAGAACCATATATGGTCGAACAGACCAGTCCCCTTCACCACCACACACATTTTCCACGAAAAACACACACAAAAACCTCTCAAAATCGAATTTTTTCACCAATAATCGTCAAATTTGTTGCTAAAATTACACTGAGGAGACTATTATCAAGGAATTACTCAAGGAAATCGGTAAATTTCTACACCTAAACACCATTTAATCCGAATTTTTAGTGTTCTTGAACAATTTCATACCTAATTCGATTTTGATGCTTTCTAGTGTAATAATGCTTAAATTGTTTGTGTATTATGCTTGTATAACCTAGATTGATGCTATTTAACATGATTAGAAGCTTTGAACTTCAATTTTTGAATAATCTAGGGTTTGTGTTCTTGAGCAAAATTAGGGCTTTTTGATATAAACAGGTTATGGCCGAATTCTATTGTTAGTTTATGCTAAATTGAGTAGTGTAACATGTTTAGGTTGCTAAATGATCAAAACTTTGATCCTAAACATGATTTATGAATATTAAAGTGGACTTTTTGAAACAAAATTGCATGAACTTGATTTAATTGATATGAATGCCATGAGGAACTTATTTAATTGTTATAATGATTGTTTTTGACATGTTTTAAAAGATAAATGCGAAGGAACTTTGTATAAATTTTCATATATGTATATTTGTAAAAGTGTAGAATTGTTAATATTTTGAAAATGTGTATAGAGTTTAATGTGGATTAAACATATGATTGTAATTGTTTAGATTTATGACTTTCCTAAAACTAATGCATATTTGAATGCACAAAAATTGTGTTTGATATATTTTGCAGACTGAAAGGGGTGAATCTTCATCCCAGGCTCGCAATGCTCCTCCGGAAGATGCAGATCAACAGGAAATTAATAACCAATACCGACAAGATATGCCTCACCCAATTGTTTCATATTCAAACATTCATGAGGCAGATTTACATCCGAATTTGAGATTTGATAGATATTGGATAGACTGTCCAAAATATCAAAAGAACCTGCACAACCTTGTGTCTAATAATGTTGAGGTACCCAGAGTTATAGATTGGGAACCATTAGAGGTAGTGGAATTGGCCGAGCCAATCAGGGAATTACTTACTCAAAGGTATGGTAATTCTACTTTTAGTGATTGGGTACGTTTATTCAACATGCGTAGACCTGTGTATAGAGAATGGTGTATAGAGTTATTATGTACTATTGAAATAAATGATCGGGTAGATACTTTAACCGATCGTAGTTTTCTTAGATTTTTATTAGGAGGGGAGATGCGCCATATGTCTTTACTAGATATGGCTCGGGCTTTACATATATATACGCCCGAGGAGCTAGCATCTTATGATTGTCAGAGGTTAATAGTTTATGGTAGGAGGGTGGATGAGAATTTTGATACGAATGACGTATGGAGTAGGATGACTAGCCATCGCCGATTCCAGGGGGGATTATACTCTTATCTTGATATTGATAGAGCTGAATTAAGAGTAATCCATAGGTTTTTATCCAATTCGATTACACAACGAGGTAAGAATAAGGAAAAGGTAAATGAACAGGATTTGTTTTACCACATGTGTATTCGAGACCCACAGAGCGCTCTAAGTATACCTTTTTGTGTGGGTTATTATTTATTGACTATGGTTAGGGGTATGAGGCCTGGTAGCATAATAGGAGGTGGTATATTTATTACTTTAATTGCTGAATATCTCGGTGTGGATAGAAGTCGGGGGGAATATTAATGGCAGAACCAGAACCCCGCGATAGAATAGATTTGCGTGTTTATCATGGTGCTAAGGTCTTAAAAAAACGAAACAACGCGGCAGCACGTTATGATGGCAGGCATCCACAGGTTGAGAGAGATAAACAGCAAGGTCAACCGGGAGGGGGTAATCCAATGACGGAAATGCAAATTTTTATGTCTCGACACGAGTATGAAATGGCTAGACAAAAAGCATTTCAAGATTGGCAGTATCATCAAAGCCAAATCATAAGTCATTGTACACACGTAGGTAGAAACTACATTCCTACCGTTATGCCCGAATTTGCTCATTGGACTTTTGAGAGCCGACCACCATATCCTACATATGACCCGACCCAAGCATTTTACAGCATCTATGGATACGCTTGGGACCCATACTGGAACCATCCTCCTCATCCGTAATTTTCTATTTTTGTTTATTTTAGTGTAATGTTACTAATTCTTAATTTTCTTATTTCTTATTTCTTATTTTATTATTATAATAGCTTTTATAATTTTCTAACTTTATTAGATTTTAATAATTTTTGAATGTGGTGTGAAAACCCAACTTCAAAAATATGTATATATGTGTTTGTAGTTTATCTCATGTACAAAACATGGTAAAACAGCGCATTTTCAAAGACTGGCATTAAGTTTAGCAAAAGTTATTAATTTTGACGACAAAACGAAAAACAAATGTGATGTACCAACAGACGGAATGAACAAATGATGTGCACCATTTATCATTCAGCAAACAAACGCCAATATGTTTGGAAACTTTGGTAAAATTTAATCATTTTTCTACGCTAATCACCCTCAATAATTTAAATTGTTACTGATTTCTTGCAAATGAGGGCATTGCAAGATCTTAAGTGTGGGAAAGGGTAAAATTCTTTCGAATTTTTAAAATTTTTAACTTAAACACTTGGTTACCATTAAAAATACTAGTAACGTAGTAGTTGTATTAGAATCTAGTGCTCTCTGATAACAAAGAACAGCCCTAGTCTTATATACTGACTACCCATTTCTAGTAAAAATTTTCAAAATTTTCAATTAAATGAACTCAAAATCATGTTTATACATATTTATGAACGATAAAACTAGGTGTTAACACCGAAATTATTGTTACCTCGGAAAGGACATAAATTGAGAAACAAACCAAAATGTTAGAATTCATTTAAAATGGAATAGAGGACAATAAAAAGGCAAATAAAAGAAAATAAGAGCCAAGTGTGGGAAAATTTACCAAGTTATCTTAAACATATGTCACATATTTCTGTAACAAATAATTGAAGATACTTTTGCTTTGGACTAAACTAAACAGTTTTACCCGATTTATTATAATATATTTGAAAGAAAGATGGATCTACACGATGAATCAATTCCATCGTTAAAAGGAAGTAAAGTCTTCCGAAAAAGAAACGCGCTTCTTGATTTAGGTCATGAAGTTGTCGTCCAGACCAGCTGTAGGTTGACAAAAAACCTAGAAAAGTCATCTCTAAAATCAGCAGAAAATCCACGGACCTCAACAAAAAACAGGGTCGCCAAGTGGTCAGACTTATCCTAGCCATAAGAGGATCTGTCTTGTAAAATGGGGAGGACGCCATGCAAATTAGCTGGATAAGACTAATGAATCAGATCCCCAGAAAGGATAATCTCCTTAAAGATCAAAAATCAGCTTTTAAGCCTGATATTACTCAATCCTAGAGATTGATCTTAAAGATTGAGAATTACAAACTCATGAAATTCAATGATATCTAAACTCGAGCTTGAACGAGAAAATATTTTAATCAAAATTACAAACCGATTTGTTTTCTGAAAACCTATTTTAAATGCGTTCATTGAACATTAAATCCTAGGCATTCACCTGGAATTCATTAGGTCACCTGAACCAAATCGGGTGTCAACCGTAAGAACGGTGGTTGCATAGTATGGTCAAAGACAGGACCTTGTGCCAAACCGGAAAATTATAAGGGTGAGCTATACTATTGCTCCTACCAAGGATAGTAATAGCATCCGACACGTCATAGACCATAATTAAAAGCATGTCACGGGACATTGCCTTAACAGTTGCTTGTTCAACGCTTTCCTTTACAACCAGACGGTAGTTTATCGAAAGGTAATATATGGAGCAAGTATACTAGACGTGTTACTTTCCTAATACAAGGTTAGCAAGTGGGTAACACAAAACCGCAAGTGTTGAGCTAAAATTTTCAAATCTGAAACCCACCCAAACCCACAAAAACAATTTGCAAACACCGGTGAAGGGTTATTCCGGAAAATTTTTCTAGGGTAAAAGCTAGATTTAATTTTCAAAAGATCAAATGTTTTCATAAAGATACAATTTCCTAACGGATCTAAATTTTTATAGTCATGTGGGACTGTAAACCACAACGTTACTATCATTGTTCATACCGCCGTAATGAAATCACTGATGTACAAAGTGTGAAGAATAAAGAAGTGATTCTAGTATGTTTTTATTCAAGACTATATTGCTTGAGGACAAGCAACGCTCAAGTGTGGGAATATTTGATAATGCTAAAAACGAACATATATTCCATCGCATTATCCCTCAAGAAAGACAAGATTTTAGTTGCAATTGTTCTATTTACAAGTGATATTCGTTTAAATAATAAAAGGTGAAGACAAAAGACAGATTCGACGAATTGAAGACGCAAACGACCAAAAAGCTCAAAAGTACAAAGTACAATCAAAGAGCTTCCAATTATTGATGAGAAACGTCTCAAAATTACAAGAGTACAAGATTCGAAACGCAAAATACAAGATATTAAATTGTACGCAAGGACGTTCGAAAATCCGGAACTGGGACCAGAGTCAACTCTCAACGCTCGACGCAACGGACTAAAAATTACAAGTCAACTATGCACATGAATATAATATAATATATAATTAATTCTTAAAATTAATATACATATTATATTATATTATAAAAACCGTCGGCAGCTTAGGATCCTGGTTTGGTGAGCTGAAATTGTGGGCACCGCACTCGCGGAGCATAGAATTCTATAAAAGCCCATGCAATTCGACGGTTTTCGTATACCTTTTATATTTATATATATTTTTCTTTCCCCATTTTTTATGTATCAAGTATCACTCCAAATCGTAATATCAATTTGTAATTTTAATTTTAAGTTAGTGATAATAATAAGGATCGATTAGTCGAATGTTTTAAGGTTTTGTAAGTCGAAACTCTGTCTGTGTACCACTACGCTAATAACACCCACTGTAAGTTATGTTTATGTTATTTTCATTAATGTCTCGTAGCTAAGTTATTATTATGCTTATTTAATGCCGAAGTAATCGTGATGTTTGACTAAAAATATTAAAATTGGGTAATTGGGTTTTGTACCATAATTGGGGTTTGAACAAAAGAACGACACTTGTGGAAATTAGACTATGGGCTATTAATGGGCTTTATATTTGTTTAACTAAATGATAGTTTGTTAATTTTAATATAAAGATTTACAATTGGACGTCCCTATAAATAACCATATACACTCGATCGGACACGATGGGTGGGATATTTATATGTACGAATAATCGTTCATTTAACCGGACACGGGAATGGATTAATAGTCTATAGAATTATTAAAACATGGGTGAAATTATGTACAAGGACACTTGGCGTAATTGTTAACAAAGTATTAAAACCTTGAATTACACGCAGTCGATATCCTGGTGTAATTATTAAACAAAGTATTAAGACCTTGTTACAGTTTAAGTCCCCAATTAGTTGGAATATTTGACTTCAGGAATAAGGATAATTTGACGAGGACACTCGCACTTTATATTTATGACTGATGGACTGTTATGGACAAAAACCAGACGGACATATTGAATAATCCAGGACAAAGAACAATTAACCCATGGGAATAAACTAAAATCAACACGTCAAACATCATGATTACGGAAGTTTAAATAAGCATAATTCCTTTATTTTCATATTTAATTGCACTTCTAATTATTGCACTTTTGTTTATTGTTATTGTATTTAATTGCACTTTTATTTATTGTCATTGTATTTAATTGCACTTCTAATTATTGCACTTTTGTTTATTGTTATTGTATTTAATTGCACTTTTATTTATTGTCATTGTATTTAATTGCACTTTCATTATCGTTATTTACTTTACGCTTTAAATTAAGTCTTTTATTTATTTAATATTTTACATTAGGTTTTAACTGCGACTAAAGTTTTAAAAATCGACAAACCGGTCATTAAACGGTAAAAACCCCCTTTTTATAATAATAATATTACTTATATATATATTTGTATTTTTATAAATTAAAACTAATATAGCGTTAAGCTTTGTTTAAAAGATTTCCCTGTGGAACGAACCGGACTTACTAAAAACTGCACTACTGTACGATTAGTTACACTGCCTATAAGTGTTGTAGCAAGGTTTAGGTATATCCATTCTATAAATAAATAAATATCTTGTGTAAAATTGTATCGTATTTAATAGTATTTTTCTAGTAAAATATAAGCTATTTCATATACGCCTCGCATAACATCAGTCGGTATGCATTCTAAATTCTTCAAAGAATTCCTTCTTAACATCGTCCCACGACAACCTCATGAATGGTTCTTCAGTAACGATATCAATCTTACCATCCAACCAATTCTTCGCAATACCCTACAACAAACTAGTAGCGAGTCTCGTTTTCTGGTCCGGAGGACATTCGCTTGTATGAAAACACCCTTCGACATCCGAGATCCAACCGCTACTCACTAATGGATCGGGATCTCCGTAGTACATGGGAGGTTTAGTCACTCTAAAGTTCTTGTAACTAAACTCCTTTTCACCATCACCTCGAGGTTTGAGAAACCCTCTTTCGAACTCTTCTCGGAGCGCATTCATTCGCTCCTTAACCGCGGCTTCAATCCTAGCCATCATCTCATCATTGTCACTTCGTTCTTCATTCGAAGTCCCGCTTCTCGTCGTCATTCTAAGGAATACAAATCGATCAAATAACGAAACGCAAATAAACCACACACAATACCGCCCCATCTTGCTAAACACCCATCGCACATCACTTGTTAGACACGATTTGCACTCGTAACAATGGTAGCTAGTCATTATTACGTGTACACGCCGTCTCAACTTATTAGCACAATGACTATCTTGCTCGATGATATACACAAACACAAACATAAACTTTACGCGATATAAACACATGCAAGAATAATATCACGATACAAGCCACAATCCTAGTTAGTTCACCTACACGCTAAGGCACTAACCAAATCCCCATCCGACCCGTACTCCTACAAGTCCCGCAATAAATAAGCACACACAAAAGTCTAAGTCTAGGCACCTATCTCAAGTTGCCTAAATCCCTTAGACCATGCTCTGATCCCACTTGAAACAACCCAACCCGTTATTATACCGACCCCGAAACTTTTTTCTTTTATTAACGAAATAATATCGATAACAACGACACCATAGTTATGTTCACAAACATTTCCAATACTTAACAAGTTTAAACAACTTTGAATTATACATTACACAAGTTTAGGTGTCAAAATGGGCATAACAACCCAAGACCCGTTTGACACAACAAAAGATACTTTCGACCCAAAGCGTTTAACTCCAACATAAGACTGAGCATGGTGATTGGGAAAACACTACCCAATCCTAAATCGAATCCATAAGCAAAGTCTTCTAAAGCAACCCGCAATAGTTCACTAATCCCCGCGCTTACCCTTGCCACCTCTTCCACGCGAATCTATAAAAATATAAACAACGGGAGGGTAAGCTATAAAGCTTAGTGAGGATAAACATACTATATACATACATATGCATAAAATGAATACGTATCAACAACACAAGTAATAACCACATACCGCATCCTCGTATAAATAAGCAAAGCTATAAATAACGTACCACTATCTCATTCCGCAAGATTAGCTACAACACCACAATATATAAGCACGTATGCGAAAATATAGCCAATACCACAAGGTTTACCCCTTAACCTTAAACATATGAAGGTTGGCCGAACTACACATGCCTAAGTGAATCTGTACTACACTAGATTCACTACCTTCCTCCCGGCTACAATTAAGGATGGTCGAACTACACATGCCTTATGAATCTGAACTACACAAGATTCATACCTCAACTAAATGACTATAGGGTTGGCTTAACTACACACGCCCGTGTGGATCTGAACTACACCCGATACATACCCAAAGTCAACATCATCAACATCATCGTGAATCTGAACTACACATGATTCACCATCCCAACACCTCATCAACATCATCAACATCAACGGGGTTGGCCAAATCACACGCCAACATGAATCCGTATACTAACAAGATTCACTACCCCAAGGGATGGTAACCCAAAACGCATAAGCGTACAACATGGACCCGATCAAACCCACGGAGTCCATTCTCCCATACGCATGTAGAGTAAACCCGAGCAAGGGTCACTCTACACATACGCACCCATCCTACGCATACATATGCATATAATATATTTACACTCACCTTGTCGCCTTGATGAATACAAACCAAATAATCTGTAACTGCCAACGGAAAGTACCTATTCCATTTATCAAATAACAAACAACACAATTAGGGTGGATTACAAACCAACCCAAATTGACTCTTAGTGCAATTTTGACCCAATTACACCTCCAAGCACAAACGACGCCCAAACTAACCAATAATCACTCAAAGCTAGTGAAAATGGTCCTATAAATCCAATTAAACCGAAACACAAGTATTAAATACTTGTCTTCCCCAATTTGACCCATAAACCTAATTTTGACCCATTTCAAAATTAGTCTTTCAAATATACCCAAATGGGTTCCAATACTTTCATAATCACTAAACCTAGAGATTAAACCCGAATTACAAGTCCTAAACATGGTTAATCATCAACCAACCCAAAATTCACCAACAAGGGTCAACAACACCCACAACTAGCTTTAAACACCCATTTGTGAGCTAGATGGGTTTTCTCAAGAACATTAAGTTCAAACCCTAATCTTGAAAATCAAATCAACAAATGGAATTCGGAGTTAGTACTTACCACCACTATTAAAATGTAGCCAAGAGCGAGATGAACAACTTTAACACTTGGACTTTTTCAAAAATCCAACTTCTTCTTCTCCAAATCAAGCTTTCTCTCTTTAAGCTCTCTCTCTCTCTAGATGGAAGGGTGTGAAAATGGTGGAATGAGGAAAAGGATGAGCAATGGATCAGTTTTAGTGGCTCCAAACTGACACGCAAGTGAAAGGACCCAAATGCCCCTCATTAAAACTCAAAATATCAAGAAAACAACCAAAAATACGCTCAATCCACAAATTGCGCCTGATGGCCATAAATTGCGCCTGATGGCCGCAAATTGCGGCCGGGCTACAAAAGTGAGCCGTAAAAATGCACCCATTTGGGTGCTGTCGAACCTCACCCGCCGTAAATTGCGCCTACCAGCCACAAATTGCGTCTACCAGCCGCAAATTGCGGCTGGTCCATTATTCCCATTTTTTCGACACTTATTTTGGTCGTAACTATTAGACCGTAACTCTATTTTTGATGAACCAAATATCGTTGGAAACGTAATAAGGTCTAATTTCCAATGGTAAGGTTTTTAGACATTAAGTCAGATTTCATTTGGGGTCAAAAGATACGATTACATACCTTGTAACTTAAATGACGTCCAAGTTTAACGTTTTACAAACACAACTTCGAGTCTAGGAACCTAAACACCACCACAAGCAACACGTTACGAAAAATGGGGTGTTACACATTCGAGCTAAAACATCACATTGTTCAACTTATCCAAAATGGCTGTCAATTTAATCGATTACCGAATGATGACCCCAACTCTCAGCTCGATAAGTTCATCTCTTATTCAAACTCCTACAAGTAAATGAAGTGGGACAAGATATAGTCTGGCTATATATATTCCTCTACTCTCTCACTCATCATGCGCAGACGTGGTTCGAAGGATTGGAGAACGACTCAATCACATCATGGCATGAGATGGCTACCAAGTTCTTGACCAAATATTTTCCTCTGTCATACAAACAAGCTCAAAAATGACATCATAAACTTTAGAAAAAGTTATGCTGAATCTCTATACACCGCATGGGTGCGATTCAAGATCCTGCTGAGGAAATTCCCTAACTACCAGTTAGAAAGGTCAGCGGAAATATGTACCTTCTACAATGGTCTAACGGTGCAACATAGGACGATGATTGATGCGTCAGCTCAGGGATTTGCTCAAAAACATGACAATGCATCATCATGACTGGAATACTTGTGAACAACTTTCATCATCTACCCCTCTCTCTGTGGTCAAAACTCAAACATAGGCGATCAAAACCCTCACGGATAAGATGGATTCTCTTGCCAAACAACTCGGGGACCTGAAGAAGCAGCCGCAGCAAGTTAATCAGGTTCAGGCATACACTAACTGTACTAATCAACCACCAATAGAAGAATATCAGGTTGAGTACAAAAACCCTGATGGTTTTGTCTGTTACATTCAATACCCTGCTCATCAGCGAAACCCTGGATTTACTCAGCAATCCAGAGGAAACCAGTTTCAAAGAAGTAACCCACCTTGTTTTAGATTCCCACCTTATCCTCAATAACAAATAACCTATGATCAACCTCTACCACTCACTGGACCACCACCAAAAGAAAACCCTCCTGCTAACCAAATTACGAAAGCAACCAACTCAGCTCTCGGAACCGAAGAACATATCAACCTGTTCATTCAAGGTTAACACTAGCTAAATCAGAGAACTACATAGAGACAAGACCAGACAGAAATACTCATGAGAAATCAATTGGCTCAGCTCAAAAGTTTAGAGACGCAGCTCGGACAGTTATCTCAATGCCTTGAGCTCCGACCGCAGGGAAGATTGCCTAGTAATACCATCCAAAATCCCCACATAGAAGAAGCTTAACAAATGGATTCAATTACCCTAGAGGAAGAACCTACACACAGAAGAATGTCAGCCAGACTAAAGAGAAAGTCTGTTGATGTACCGAAGGCACTTCCACCGAATCCAGTTCGTGTACCCTATCCTGGAAGACTCAAGAATGATCCAGAAAAGCTTGATACCTTCAAGCTCGTTGATAAATTCTTGGATACCATGTCCAAATTACCTAACCGGAGTAGATATATACGAAGGCTTCTTTCTACAAGGGAATGGATGCCAGTTGCAGATAAAATTCCGCTAAGTGTAGAAAGCTCTGCACTACTCAGAAATACTCTACCTAAGAAATTAGGAGATACGGGACAATTTACTTTCCCATGTTCGATATACCAATCTAGAACCATTCATGCTTTAGCTGATTTAGGACCAAGAATCAACCTCATGCCCTATTCTCTCTTCAAGAGATTAGAGCTGGGAGGCTTAACACCAACCAAAATTACTGTCCAGCTTGCCGACCACACTATCAGATATCCTAAAGGCATAGTTGAGAATGTCTTGGTGAAAGTCAATAAATTCTTGTTATAGATATCAATGAAGACCTCAATACCCCTACAGTCTTAGGACAACCATTCATGAACACGGCTAGGACTATCATTGACGGGTACAATCATATCATGGTCTTAAGATTAGATGGGGAGAGCGTTACTCACCGAATCGACCAGCCTACATGTTTCTCTGAACAGGAGGAGATGTATGCTATTTTCGCCAGATGGATTACTTCCGATGATGAGTCTCCACCAGCCACCGGTATGTTAATGGATAATCACAAATGGGTGAAGATTTCAAAATGGAAGAAGAGGATCCCGACAAAGAAATAGAAGAATCTGAGGAAGAAATGGAAATAGAGGAAGAGGAGGAAGAAAAAATGGAGGATGAAACTAATATAATCTCGCTCAACGCTGAAGAAACAAAGAAATGTATTGAAGAAATCATGCTAATTAAAATGGAAGATCAAAACAATAGAATGGTGATTCGTCTTCGAAAGACAGTCAATGAACCATCTGATTTGAAAGATATAGAGATTGACCCTGCCAGTAGAGGAGCAAGACCTCCGAACACAAAAGAATCCCGTTCATCTTATGAGATTCCCAATAGTTCATCTACTGATGATGATGAGGAAGATCATAAAATCACATACGTTCCGGGTGATACTCGCTCTCTCCTGACAGCATCAAGATAAGATCACCGGACTCTCCTTCGTCCAATCTTACAAAAGTCCCCGTCATATCTAGTTACACCGATATGATCTAGTTCATCAATCATAACGATGAATTTGAGGATATCTTAGAAGCTATCCATCATTACACGATCAGCTTAACTCCTCATTTAAAGGATCAGATAGAAGATATCGAGGCAAAATATAGTATTTACTTGCAAAGAGAAGAAGACGATAATGAACTACTAGAAGAACACATTCAAGACTTCATTACAGCACTTCACGATCACAACTTCAGAGAAAGAAGGCAAAGAGAGCACGACTCAGTAGTTCGCAATATTCACGAGATAAGATTCTGGCGAGATCAGTAAGTCATTTACTCTAAGGTTTACAACGCCTTACCGTATCTGCATTTTTTTTCTCAGCCGACTAACGAGCACTACTTACTCTCATCAGAAGATATCTTAACGAATCTACTGGACTCTTGACTTTCCATATTGATAACTTGTTAATCAATAAACTTCATGACCTCTTTGTTCCCTTAGCATTGGATGATTTTCAAAGCACACCAGATAGACTAGTGATCTACGTGACCATCGATCATGTAACAACCCGACTTCGTTTTACCAAAAACACGCCCAAAAAATAAATAAATTTCGGGACAGTACATCTGGACGGCGTCCAGCTCTGAAGGACTAGACGGCGTCCAAGCCCTTGGGACGGCGTCCAAGCCCTTGGGACGGCGTCCAATTGAACTAAAAGTTCCTGATCAGTTTTTCAAATTCACGCGAGCGGAAAACCGCTTCGTGACACTTTTAAACGAAACAACTTTCACAACACATCATATTAAGTAAAACTAATAGATTTCCGTAATGAAAATAAGTTTTACAACATCGGGCCCACAATGACCCGTCTTATAAATAATGTAGCGATTTCGACCCATTTATCTCTTTAGACGGATTTGGACTCTATAACCTGTGACAACCCGAAAATTTCCGACCAAATTTAAACTTTAATCTTTATATATTCCTGACACGATAAGCAAAGTTTGTATGTTGAATCTCAAGAATTTTAAACTCTGTTCATACATTCATTTAACCTCGACCAAATTCCAAAGATTCACGAACCATTATAGGAACGGATATGATTATATATGTATATATGTATATATTATAACTTGAAAACGTTAACAAGTATTAGACGTATAATACTTTACATGAACGTTGTTGTTTTAAAATATATTTAAAATAATTATCAACTGAATTAAAAGATAATATTAAATGATTGAATAATGGCTACGAGTCCCTGTTAGGAGGTCCACTTTGATTTAGGAAAC
Source organism: Rutidosis leptorrhynchoides (assembly GCF_046630445.1). Classification (NCBI taxonomy): domain Eukaryota; kingdom Viridiplantae; phylum Streptophyta; class Magnoliopsida; order Asterales; family Asteraceae; genus Rutidosis; species Rutidosis leptorrhynchoides. The sequence goes on along the minus strand of NC_092333.1, from coordinate 238,085,118 downwards.
CTTTCCCTTTTAACCATATTCGGAAAATGGTAAAGTGATTTTACATATAAGAACAAAGTGTCAACTAACAAGAACTAGACAAGAGTTAGTGAAGATTCCTATTTGATTTTAAATTCATACCTTACAACATTTTCGTCGTGATGTTAATAAGATAACTAGTATGACTATCATTTTAAAGTTGGAATGTGGAATGTAAATAACTTAGAAGATGGATATCGACAAGTTAAGTAAATTAACATTTTACATTAAAATGATTTTATACGTTTACCTAACCTTTAGACTTTATATCACGTTGCACCAACAAACTGTAATTTAAAAACTTAAAACCTATTATGAATATATATGATTCTACTTTTCTAAAACGTATTATGATATAACGATTTACATTATTTTAACCTTTAAACAAAATGATTCTTAAATATATTTAGTTTTGGAAAATAAAATTATCATATTTATTTGATTTAGTTTCAAACGTACAAAAATGTTTTCAGTTTAAAAAGAACTTTATTATTAAAACGTATATAACTTTTATAAATATCTAGAACCATTTTTGACAACTCATTACTTAACCAGTATGATAAAGATAACGATATTGTAAGACCTGGATTCTGATTCTGCCCATTCGCGCGCCGCGCGGGGTTATGGCGTGCCGCGCCATATATCGCTGGCAGACTCCTTTTGTTATTTTAGAGCTTTTAAAAGGGCATTTGGGTCTTTTTGCATTTGAGCCAGATTTGAGGACTTAACCTCATCCACCCATTTCATTTCTTTATTCTTTTTCCTTTTCTTTTCATTTTCTCTCTAAAACTCAAACACCTCATTTGATTCTAAGGGATTTTTTGGAAAGAAAGAAGCGGGTTTTGATCTTTGGCGTAGTAGACAAGTTTGTTCTCCTCGTTCTTAGCTACACGGTGATACTAGTGGTAAGCTCTAACTCCGAATTTCATTTTCGTGTTCATCATTCAATTTTGGGGCTTTTGATTGTATGATTCATAGATGGAACCCATTTAGTTGTTAATTGGAAATTAACACCAAGATTCGGGTTTGTAAGTGTTAAAGTCGGGTTTTGGATTGGTTAATGATTTAACCATGTATAAGACTTGAGAATGGTGTATAATCACTAGTATTAGTGATTATTGATGTTTTGGAGACTTTTAGGGTTCTTGTGGTTGACTAATTTTGACTAGAGTCGAAATTAGGGTTTGTTGATGATTATAACCCGAATGTCAATTCGATGAGGTTTATAAACTTAAAATGGATTAAGTTGAAGTATGAAACCGAGTTAAATACGTTTTGGTGTCAAAACTTGTAAATGGTGAGATTTTGACTTTATGGGTCAAAATTAGGGTCTATGGGCGATTTTGAGAACGATAAGTGTTTAACACTTATGTTCGGGTTTAATTAGCATATTAGGACCATTATCATTTGTGTTAGTGATTATTGGTTAGTTTGGGCATGGTTTGTGCTTGGAAGTGCATTTGGGTCGAAATTGCACTAGTTGTCAATTTGGGTTGATTTGTATATCCACCTTAATTGTGTTACTTGTTATGTGATAAATGGATTAGGTACATTCCATCGGCGATTGCGGATTATTCGGTAGCATTCTTCAAGGCGACAAGGTGAGTGTTAATATCCTATATGCATATGTATGTGTAGGATGGGTGCGGGTCGGGAGAAGGGGTTCTCGCTTGTAGAGCTCGCTTCTCCTATAGGTGGAATTGTTGGACTTGTGTATAGGTCCAATTGGCACGGTTGTGCGTTTTGGTTAACCACGTTGGCGAGGTGCACACTTTGTGTGTACGTTATCACATGGGCGTGTGATGTGGACTTATGACCCCAATGACGAAGGGTTAATATAGTGAGTGGAATAATTATATGTGTAGGTATATAATGTATCTATTTGTTGTGGCGTGAAATGTGTAGTGTCGAGGTGCTAAGACACCACGTTTCACGTGATGAGTGAAGCATCGAGGTGTTAAGATGCCACTCGGGGTGAAGCATCGAGGTGTTAAGATGCCACCTAGGGGTGTAGTGTCGAGGTGTTAAGACACCACTCCGTAAAATAATGAGTGAAGCATCGAGGTGTTAAGATGCCACTCGGGGTGAAGTGCCGAGTGTTAAGGTGCCACCCTAGGGGTTAGTGATACGAGGTGTTAAGTACCCTAACGAATGTTATGAACACCGATGGCGTTTTCACGAGCGTCATTCCCTTGTACGATTGGTTAACCATGGTTATTGTGTTGTAAGCGTAAGCAAATTATGTTATTCGATATATATATATATATATATATATATATATATATATATATATATATATATATATATATATATATATATATATATATATATATATATTGTATACATATAATGTTGTATTGTCGTGATGTAGCTAACCCTCCGGGTGTAACTTATTGGCATTGTTCACATCGTTGTTGGTAAACTTATATTTTGTTGATGTATATTTAGCTCATTGCTTAGTGATCTTACGGTATGCTTAGACTAGCTTGCCTTTATGCTTGGATGCTCCGGTATGTGGTATTTTGTTTTGTGTGGCATGTCCATTTTATGCATATATATGTATGTAGTATATTCTCACTCACTAAGCGTTAGCTTACCCTCTCGTTGTTTATCTTTTTATAGATTTGCATGGATGCGGTGGCTCGGGTAAGCGTAGGACTAGTGGACTCGCGTAGTTGCTTTAGAAGGTTGCTTTTGGATTGATTAGGATTGGGTAGCGTATCCCCAATCGCCATGCTCGGCTTATTTTGTGTTAAAAGTCGTGTGGTCGAAAACTTGAAATTGGTACTTAAAGGGTAATTTGGGCATATGTGGGCCCGGTGTCGTAAAACCCTTTTTATTGATGGAACGTGTTAGCTTTAACTATTATAATATGTTGTGAAAACCGTTTAGTCTAAATGTGTCAGGAAGTGGTCAAACATTTTTGCATTTCATGACTTTTTGGACAGGCCAGTTTGGCGCGCCGCGCCATGTGCTGTTCCAGCAAAAAAAAATTTATTTGATATTTTCGCGTGATCGTTTGTATTACGGGTTGGGTTGTTACAGATATTTATATTTTATTTTATTAAATATATATAACAATTTAAATTAATATTATATATATTTATACGCGTATTATACGTACATAGTTTTATACTTTTACTATACTTAAACTTTACCTTTACTTTATTTTTACTTTACTTTAACTTTAATAATTTACTTTAATAATTCATACTTTAATAATTCACTTTAATAATTCATACTTTAATAATTCACTTTAATAATTTATACTTTTATAATTCACTTTAATAATTCAAAAATCTATTATAAATAGAATTCAATAGGTTTCATTATTTCATAGAAACATGAAAATATTTTTCTCTAAACTCTCTCAATCGATTTACATATATATATTTACTCCGTATTATTTCAAGATATTATTAGTATACCTAAAATATTACGACGGAGTGCTATCCGAGTGATTTCAAAATTGTTTTTCGAGCGGGATAGAGCTAAGGAAATTATGGGTTATAGCTATGGAGGTTATGTGTATTGTTCGGGAGTATTGCTCGTGAGTCAAACTAGTGTTTATCATCTCCGTTGCGTCTACGTACTTTTCCTGCAATATTGAATCTCAATATTGATACGTGAGCACTCATAACTTAACTTTTATATATTATTAGTGTATCCCTGACTAGTGCTCGAGTATATAGGATTATGCATGCTTATACGTTCGTTATTGTCGTTAGATAGGTTATGTCGAATCTTGAATTAAATACATATGCTCTTAAGATAAGGTATATGATATGCATGTCGTTGGAAAGCTAGCGAAAAATTAAGAACTTTTCCTTTAGATATCGAATGGTTTTGATGAACGAATTTGAAGTTATAGTCAATCGAATTTTTGTATTATTATTAAAAATGATTATTATTATCGTCGTTATTATCGTCGTTCTAGTTTTATCTTATTATTATCATCTTTATTAATAAAAGGTTTTATCATTAAAAATTGTTATTTTTACGTTATTATCGTTAAAGTTATAATTAGTATTATTATTATTATCTAATTATTATTATTATTATTATTATTATTATTATTATTATTATTATTATTATTATTATTATTATTATTATTATTATTATTATTATTATTATTATTATTATTATTATTATTATTATTATTATTATTATTATTATTATTATCATTATTATTATCATTATTAATATATATATCATTATTTAAAAATGGTTATTGTTATTGTTATTGTTATTATTATTATTATATTATCATTAAAATAATTATTAGTATTATCGTTAATAATGTCATAGTAATTATCATTATTAGTATAATTGTAATTAAAACTAATATTAGTAACACCTAATTATTTTGATTACTATTATTATCATTATTATGAACACGATATAAAAAACGATTAAAAACTATTAAACGAAATGATTAGGAAATAATGAGTAAGAGTATCATGATGAAATTAAAATATTATAAGATATTGATTTAGATAAAATTATCGTTCTTATAATTTATATGATTACTATTATTATTAAAAGTTTCGTTAGTATTAAAACTATCATTTTTACAAAAATTATCATTTTAATAGAAATGTCATTGTTACTATAAAATATCATTATTATTATCATTTTAAATAGAATTATTATTTTAAAATAATATTAAAAAGTATCGTAAATATTAAAGTTATCATAATTAGAATTATCGTTTTATCATAATGTCATCTTAGTAATTATAAATATTGATATTTTTATAATAATAATTATTATTACAAAATAATACAACTTTTACTTACTATTATTATAGATATTATTTTATCAAATAAATATGTGTTACAAACATATTTTACTACGTGTAATAAATTACTTTAATAATACCTATCATATTATCTTTATGATATTAAATGAACTCTATAAATTTTATTACTTAATATATATAAAAGTATATTTTATTATATAAATTTTAATATAAAATTTTATTTATTAATAAATGAATTATATTATTTACTCTAATAAATCTTTTAAAAATATTTAAAAATATAAAATGACGATATTTAAAATATATTATAATCATGTATAAATTTTGGAAATTATTTTGAGTCAAATTGACTTTTGTTGACTTTTGCATATTAGTCTCGAGCATTAGGATTGTGGTACACTATGACCTGACCTAATTGTTAGACAAATATTGACCAACATATAAATATATATAATTAATTTAGGTTCGTGAATCCGAGGCCAACCGTGCACTTGTTCAATGATGTTATATGTATTTTTACTACAAAATACAGTATGGTGAGTTTCATTTGCCTTTTTACCCTTTATATTTTTGGGCTGAGAATACATGCGCAATTTTTATAAATGTTTTATGAAATAGACACAAGTAATTGAAACTACATTATATGGGTGAATGATCGAAGCCGAATATGCCCCTTTTACTTGGTAACCTAAGAATTAGTAAATCGATCTGCTAATTGACGCGAATCCTAAAGATAGATCTAATGGGCCTAACGAACCCCATCCAAAGTACCGGAGGCTTTAGTACTTCGAATTCGTTTTTATCATGTCCGAAGGATTTCCCGGAATGATAGGGGATATTATTATATGCATCTTGTTAATGTCGGTTACCAGGTGTTCACCATATGAATGATTTTTGTCTCTATGCATGGGACGTATATTTATGAGAACTGGAAATGAAATTCTTGTGGTCTATTAAAATGATAAACTAATGAACTCACCAACCTTTTGTTGACACTTTAAAGCATGTTTATTCTCAGGTATTAAAGAAATCTTCCGCTGTGCATTTGCTCATTTTAAAGATATTATTTGGAGTCATTCATGGCATATATTTTCGAAAGACGTTGCATTCGAGTCATTGTGTTCATCAAGATTATTATTAAGTCAATCATAGTTGGATAGTGGATATTATGAAATGGTATGCATGCCTTAAAACTCTATGAAAAGAAAGTTTATCTTTTAAAAACGAATGCAATGTTTGTAAAATATATCATATAGAGGTCAAATACCTCGCGATGTAATCAACTATTGTGAATCGTTTATAATGTATATGAACGGGTCCTTTCTGTTGGTATCAGAGCGGTGGTCTTAGCAAACCAGGTCTGCATTAGTGTGTCTAACTGATAAGTCGTTAGGATGCATTAGTGAGTCTGGACTTCGACCGTATCTGCATGTCAAAAGTTTTGCTTATCATTTCTAGTCGGAAATCATCTGCTTATCATCCTTAGGAAATTACCTGCTTATCATTATTAGTCTAGACACGTCTTGCTACATTAATTGCATGAGTAGTGTGTAGACAAAATTCATATCTTAGCGTATCTTCTAAATCATATCTTATCGTATCTGTTACTTTAAACTTTGCCCGACATACCCCGCAAATTCCTCCGTAATCTACGAAATCTTTTGTTCTACATCTATGGATATTCTATGTAATTAGAATACCATCCGATAACCGAAAATCATTTCATATCGAAAAATCCTTATTCAATCGTACGAAATGGAATTCCTCATTAATTCAAGTTCCTCGGATTCCAAAATGGAATCCCACTCCATCTCCAAAAGCAGTGTGACCGAAATGGATCAACCAATTAGCCATCATCTATTCTGGATAAATTGGGGATGGGTTCGTAGCCTCCTTAATCATTGGAGACAAGAAGAAGGTGATCCCTTCCATCCACCACATTGCCCTCTTGACGAAGAACCTGAAGCACTTACCGGCGAACCCGTCTGAAACACCATTTTCTCTCTCATTTCCAGAGTATCTCATCACGATTATATATTACATCAAATTTTAGATTTTATTTATCCGCTCGTCCGAACCGACAATCACCCCAGTGTAATAGAAGAAGTCAACGAGCTTCGCGCTCGGGTAGTGGCTTTGAGGAATATGGTGCAGAGATTACAAACACCAACAGCAGCACAAGCAGCATAACCAGTACCACCATCATCAACGCCAACAGTACCATTACCACCTCCAACCACAACCGTGTCGTAAACCTCAACTTCACAATCTGTCCCACGAGCATCAACTTCATACGCACAATAGATACCAAGGAGTACCAACAACAATAACTGACGAAGTATTAATTCATAACTTCATTGGAGAAACATTTCGCGGCGATTATGTAATCTCTAAAGTCTTAGAGATTATCTAATCTAGCCCTAACCATAAATCAGTTAAGCGAACCAAAATGATAGAAGGAAGAGTAGAAACCCTGACAAAAATGGTGTGTGATTAACGAGCTAAACTTGTTTTACCAACAGCATCAGCAGTACCGTCAGCGTCACCAGCATCGTCAGTACAGTCAACATCAGAATCAACAACACCTATAACATCACAAACTCCGTCAGTTCAAGAATCACTGTGGACATCATTACGAATCAATTACGCGTATATTGTATCAACGAGTTAGGGAGAATTAACTCATTCCCTCTGAAGAAATTATATGTATATTATATATATATATATTTTGAAATAAAAAATAAATCTTTCCGTGCTAAGCTATTTTGTGTGAATCTTAACTACTCGGTTAATTCATATTACAAATATGCAATAATGTACGTCCTTCGCCCGCAACTTAACCATCATTAACTACAATCTCTGTCTCAATTCAACAAATTCCAATTCATAATAAATCAAGTATATATTTGATTTTACACTTTCATCGTCGATGTAACCGAAACTTTTCAGATAACCTCATTCGTACTTTGCGAAGTTCACAAGAATTTAACGAAAACCAACATCACGCCTCAACAAATGATGAAGTATTGATTCATAATTTCAATATTATTGAAGAAATACTTATGTAATCTCTAAAGCCTTTAAGGGATTATTCAATTCTAGTTCCAACTATAAATCGAATGAGTTTAATTTAGTATTAACTCATTAAAATCTATGTTACATCTGAAGAGAATATATACATATATATTTTCATAAAGACTGTAATAAAATTCTTTTATACAAAATATTAATTGTGAAATTTTTTTAACGGGTAGGTAATACCCGAGAGATATATATATATATTCATAATTAATATGTTACATTCTTCGAATCTGATTAAGCAAATTATCAACTATACTCCCTACTTTCACAATAATATACATTCTTTCATAGCAATCAAAATAACCATACTCATTCAAACCCAATTACATATTCTGATTTTAAAACCTCAGAATTCAATTCGAGATATAACCGGTATCATCACTTTTAGATTCCTACATCTTTCAAAGCTATACTTTGAGTTCAAAACTATGTTAGAACATCAAATGTATATTAATGATTACAATCTGTGTTCAAACTCTTCAAAAATTTCTGAAGACACTTCAAATATTGAGCAATCTAGATGATGATCCAACCATATATTACCCACAGTTATGTACTTAAAAAGCTCTCGAAACCAAAGTCATAATTCAACACATATCTGTGTCAAATCCTTTGACATTTATTAGCAAAACTGACTTTTCAATTCCTTTCCAAAGTAGTCAGTTTTGTCACAGCTCCAGCAAGTCAACTTTGACTCTTCATTCGACACAACCTTATTATAACCCTGATATATATGCGTGCTCTTTTATTGTTACTGGGGAACCTTTCATATTCCACCATATTAGCAATAAACTTATTCACAACTTCACTGATCTTTGACCTTCCGAAGAATCATTATATTTATCGAACCTCCATCATTTACTCATTCGTATCTTGTAACGAGAATTGTTATACGAATCATCAGGAATTAGCAATCAGTATTTTGAAATCTCGCAGCATGTCTACGCCAACAATTATATGTGTACGTACAACGTCTATCTCCAAGGCTTATATACTTCGAATGTGAAGTTTTTGAAAAACACCCTAAACTGCGAACTAGTTCTCCGAAGTTTGGAAAATGCTGATGAAGCAGCAAAAACGGTAAACGACCTTAAAAGTCAAATGTTTGATAATAAAGAATAGTGTGTTGGAAAAGCTCAAAAAAAGAGAAGGTCAGGAACTGAAAAATGGATTAAGCAAACCATGAAGGGGGCTGTGGACAAATCACAAAGGCTAAACCTGCCTTCAAAGAATCCAAATGATTCAGTGTCTGCTAAAATTATTATCAAATACCTTACTCCTGACTCTAAACCCTTGTAAATAATATTCTTCATCATCCTCTGATCTTAGATATTCCAAGATATCATCATATCTTTCATTATAAATATCTTCAAAGTTTCTGAAGATATCTTCATAACTATTGTTATTCGAAATCATTTATCACTTTGCGCTATCTGTGTTACATCATAAAAGAAACTATTTTAGTTTCTAAATTCTGAAAAATTCGAATTTAAAATATGTATACTATTGAAGTAGTGTTGGGAACTGAAGCATGAGTTAGTATAATATAATGACACTTGATCAACGTGATTATATTGCAGTAAGTCATTCTGAGTTTTTAAATGGAACGTGATGATTCACAGATCATAACATCATCATGTGCCATGTTACACGACTCTTGTATTCTATTTAACCTCTAAAATATTAAGAAAATATTTCTTGATGATTCGGATTTTTTCGAGGTATTCTGGTAATTTGACAAGTCAAGATCGTGCCATTACAATTTACTTCCTAGAACATTAACAATGTTCATTCCGAAATTCATATCTGCGAATTCTGTACCATTACAAGCGGTGCTTAACACAAGAAGAAGAAACAAAAGGACAAAGCTCCGAAACAGAAATTGGGGTATAAATCGCAGCAAATAAAAGAAAGCATTAACTGGAGATGACAATAATTATGGAAGACAGAAGCAGGGACATCGAAATATAAGGGAAGATATAAAACCCAACAACCACCCAGAAATTTCAAACCATATATATATCGATGCAAATAGCAATATAAAGACACGGGAGAACTAAAAATACTATAAACCCAAGGGTATAGTAAAAGTAAATAGATTCTTCCGGCGGTAGATGAAAAAGAAGAATGACAGATATGAAGGTAAGGAGTATATCAAGAATTAGAACTAGATGGAGCATATTAGCAAATGCTATAAAGTATGAATTGAGGGAGAAAGAATAAAAGGTGTGAGTTGTGGAAATAAGGAAACGAAGGGGGCGGATATATAGTAAAATATCCGACAGAGAAATCAAAATAGATTATCGCATTTAATCAAAGCGGATCCTAAGTTCCTTAATTATCGAAGAACTAAATCTTATTACGAAGATTTTCTCTAAATTCCCTGAATTCCGGAAATCAACTGTGACTATGTCATTGGTTAAAAAAAGAACGTGCAATTACTCATTTCATTCTTTTGTGATAACTTTACTCGTACTCTTCACAAAAATCAAATTGCTTTATCTATATTACTTGATGATAATAAAACTCTAATTTTCAACTCGTATACGTCATGAAAACATACTTATTGTCAGCCATGACCATCCCATTCAAATTTCGGGACAAAATTTCTTTAACGGGTAGGTACTGTGACAACCCGGAAATTTCCGACCAAATTTAAACTTTAATCTTTATATATTCCCGACACGATAAGCAAAGTTTGTAAGTTGAATCTCAAGAATTTTAAACTGTGTTCATACATTCATTTAACCTCGACCAAATTCCAAAGATTCACGAACCATTATAGGAACGGATATGATTATATATGTATATATTATAACTTGAAAACGTTAACAAGTATTAGACGTATAATACTTTACATAAACGTTGTTGTTTTAAAATATATTTAAAATAATTATCAATGGAATTAAAAGATAATATTAAATGATTGAATAATGGCTACGAGTCCCTGTTAGGAGGTCCACTTTGATTTAGGAAACCTTTCCCTTTTAACCATATTCAGAAAATGGTAAAGTGATTTTACATATAAGAACAAAGTGTCAACTAACAAGAACTAGACAAGAGTTAGTGAAGATTCCTATTTGATTTTCAATTCATACCTTACAACATTTTCCTCGTGATGTTAATAAGATAACTAGTATGACTATCATTTTAAAGTTGGAATGTGGAATGTAAATAACTTAGAAGATGGATATCGACAAGTTAAGTAAATTAACGTTTTACATTAAAATGATTTTATACGTTTACCTAACCTTTAGACTTTATATCACGTTGCACCAACAGACTGTAATTTAAAAACTCGAAACCTATTATGAATATATATGATTCTACTTTTCTAAAACGTATTATGATATAACGATTTCCATTATTTTAACCTTTAAACAAAATGATTCTTAAATATATTTAGTTTTAGAAAATAAAATTATCATATTTATTTGATTTAGTTTCAAACGTACAAAAACGTTTTCAGTTTAAAAAGAACTTTATTATTAAAACGTATATAACTTTTATAAATATCTAGAACCACTTTTGACAACTCATTACTTAACCAGTATGATAAAGATAACGATATTTATATTTTATTTTATTAAATATATATAACGATTTAAATTAATATTATATATATTTATACGCGTATTATACGTACATAGTTTTATACTTTTACTCTATACTTAAACTTTACCTTTACTTTATTTTTACTTTACTTTAACTTTAATAATTCACTTTAATAATTCATACTTTAATAATTCATACTTTAATAATTTACTTTAATAATTCATACTTTAATAATTCACTTTAATAATTCAAAAATCTATTATAAATAGAATTCAATAGGTTTCATTATTTCATAGAAACATGAAAATATTTTTCTATAAACTCTCTCAATCGATTTACATATATATATTTACTCCGTATTATTTCAAGATATTATTATTATACCTAAAATATTAAGACGGAGTGCTATCCGAGTGATTTCGAAATTGTTTTTCGAGCGGGATACAGCTAAGGAAATTATGGGTTATAGCTATGGAGGTTATGGGTATGGTTCGGGAGTATTGCTCGTGAGTCAAACTAGTGGTTATCATCTCTGTTGCGTCTACGTACTTTTGCTGCAATATTGAATCTCAATATTGATACGTGAGCACTCATAACTTAACTTTTATATATTATTAGTGTATCCCTGACTAGTGCTCGAGCATATAGGATTATGCATGCTTATACGTTCGTTATTGTCGTTAGATAGGTTATGTCGAATCTTGAATTAAATACATATGCTATTAAGATAAGGTATATGATATGCATGTCGTTGGAAAGCTAGCGAAAAATTAAGAACTTTTCCTTTAGATATCGAATGGTTTCGATGAACGAATTTGAAGTTATAGTCAATCGAATTTTTGTATTATTATTAAAAATGATTATTATTATCATCGTTATTATCTTCGTTCTAGTTTTATCTTATTATTATCATCTTTATCAATAAAAGGTTTTATCATTAAAAATTGTTATTTTTACGTTATTATCGTTAAAGTTATAATTAGTATTATTATTATTATCTAATTATTATTATTATTATTATTATTATTATTATTATTATTATTATTATTATCATTATTATTATTATCATTATTAATATATATATATCATTATTTAAAAATAGTTATTGTTATTATTATTATTATATTATCATTAAAATGATTATTAGTATTATCGTTAATAATGTCATAGTAATTATCATTATTAGTATTATTGTAATTAAAACTAATATTAGTAACACCTAATTATTTTGATTACTATTATTATCATTATTATGAACACGATATAAAAGACGATTAAAAACTATTAAATGAAATGATTAGGAAATAATGAGTAAGAGTATCATGATGAAATTAAAATATTATAAGATATTAATTTAGATAAAATTATAGTTCTTATAATTTTTATTATTACTATTATTATTAAAAGTATCGTTAGTATTAAAACTATCATTTTAATACAAATTATCATTTTAATAGAAATGTCATTGTTACTATAAAATATCATTATTATTATCATTTTAAATAGAATTATTATTTTAAAAATAATATTAAAAAGTATCGTAAATATTAAAGTTATCATAATTAGAATTATCGTTTTATCATAATGTCATCTTAGTAATTATAAATATTGATATTTTTATAATAATAATTATTATTACAAAATAATACAACTTTTACTTACTATTATTATAGATATTATTTTATCAAATAAATATGTGTTACAAACATATTTTACTACGTGTAATAAATTACTTTAATAAAACCTATCATATTATCTTTATGATATTAAATGAACTCTATAAATTTTATTACTTAATATATATAAAAGTATATTTTATTATATAAATTTTAATATAAAATTTTATTTATTAATAAATGAATTATATTATTTACTCTAATAAATCTTTTAAAAATATTTAAAAATATAAAATGACGATATTTAAAATATATTATAATCATGTATAAATTTTGGAAATTATTTTGAGTCAAATTGACTTTTGTTGACTTTTGCATATTAGTCTCGAGCATTAGGATTGTGGTACACTATGACCTGACCTAATTGTTAGACAAATATTGATCAACATATAAATATATATAATTAATTTAGGTTCGTGAATTCGAGGCCAACCTTGCACTTGTTCAATGATGTTATATGTATTTTTACTACAAAATACAGTATGGTGAGTTTCATTTACCTTTTTACCCTTTATATTTTTGGGCTGAGAATACATGCGCAATTTTTATAAATGTTTTACGAAATAGACACAAGTAATTGAAACTGCATTATATGGGTGAATGATCGAAGCCGAATATGCCCCTTTTGCTTGGTAACCTAAGAATTAGTAAACCGATCTGCTAATTGACGCGAATCCTAATCTAACGAACCCCATCCAAAGTACCGGATGCTTTAGTACTTCGAATTCGTTTTTATCATGTCCGAAGGATTTCCCGGAATGATAGGGGATATTCTTATATGCATCTTGTTAATGTCGGTTACCAGGTGTTCACCATATGAATGATTTTTGTCTCTATGCATGGGACGTATATTTATGAGAACTGGAAATGAAATTCTTGTGGTCTATTAAAATGATGAAAATGAATGATTATGATAAACTAATGAACTCACCAATCTTTTGGTTGACACTTTAAAGCATGTTTATTCTCAGGTATTAAAGAAATCTTCCGCTGTGCATTTGCTCATTTTAAAGATATTACTTGGAGTCATTCATGGCATATATTTTTGAAAGACGTTGCATTCGAGTCATTGAGTTCATCAAGATTATTATTAAGTCAATTATAGTTGGATAGTGGATATTATGAAATGGTATGCATGACTGTCAACTTTCTATGTAAAGAAAGTTTATCTTTTAAAAACGAATGCAATGTTTGTAAAATGTATCATATAGAGGTCAAATACCTCGCGATGTAATCAACTATTGTGAATCGTTTATAATGTATATGAACGGGTCCTTTCATAACCCAACCCAATACCAAGAGCATAATCCTGGAGACTACCAAATCCGTGTCCATATAACCAAAAGCTACCCCTACGAGCCCGTACGCTCCTACGCATCTAGTCTAACAACTAGCTAGCTTCATAACACAATACCTGTAAAAAGGTAAACAACGAGAGGGGTAAACATAAAGCTTAGTGAAAGAAATAATTATACACATACATATATAATATACCTACTTGCAAATACTTACTCACATACCGCATACATGCTAGCAACACAATTAGCTTATCATCACAAGTACAAAACTATTAACCTCCAATACCATAAGCTAGCACAACGATAGCATATATATATATATATATATATATATATATATATATATATATATATATATATATATATATCCCGAACAATATAAAATGCTTACGCTACAACACATTAACCATGGTTAACCAATCGAACGAGGGAATGGTATTTAAAAGACCGTCGGAGTTCATAACATCCATTAGTGCACTTAACACGTCATACACTAACCCCACGGGTGGCATCTTATCACGTCGATACTTCACCCTCGGTGGCATCTTAACACGTCGACACTTCACCCCGAGTGGTGTCTTAACACTTCGACACTTCACTCTTCATTTTACTTGAGGTGGCATCTTAACACGTCGATACTTCACCTCTAGTGGCGCCTTAACACATCGGCACTTCACCCTTCATCTTACTTGGAGTGGCATCTTAACACGTCGATACTTCACCCCGGATGGCGTCTTAACAAATCGACACTTCATCCGTTAATTTCTTGGAGTGGCATTTTAGCACATCGATACTTCACTCCGGGTGGTGTCTTAACACATCGACACTTCACCCCGGGTGGCGTCTTAACACATCGACACTTCACCCGTCATATTACTTTGAGTGGTGTCTTAGCACATCGACACTTCACTCGTCACGTGAAATGTGGTATCTTAGCACATCGACACTTCACATCTCACGCTACAACAAATAAATACATTATATACCTACGCATATAATTATTCCACTCACTTTGGAATGCCCGCACAAGTCATGTACAACATGATCTTCGTCCTCAAATCCGAGCAAGTAACCACCTATATCACACGTAGGTACAATATACACATAAATAGCCATTCTTTAAAAGAGAACTTGACACAAACATCCCTTAGCCGAGGGATCACACCTTGCTCGTCAAAACCCGCCCATTTAACACCTAATGGACACAAACCAATTACCACTTCGGGCGGTAATTCAAATCAACACAACAAAGTACAATTTAACCCAAAATCATACTTTACCCCAATTAGACCAAACCTAGGTCTTAACACTCTATTACTACTTAGGTAGTAATCATTTCAAACGCCAATTGCACCAAAACCCCAACACGTGCAATATTGACCCATATTGCTTTTGACCACGTTTGACTTACGTTAAAATTATCATTTTAACCCAAAATCACTTCTCGCGAGTAATTACATCCAAAAACATCATTTAACGCTTAACAAAAGCATTTAACATTCATTTAATCCAAATTAGTGCCATCCTCAATTTTGACCTAATTCAAATTACTCATTTTGACCAAAGTCATAAAACGCCCCATAATCACTAACGACTAGTGGTTATATTTCCAAAACATCAATTAACACCTAAATCAAGTATTTACATACTTGATTCACCAAAACTCGACTCCAAACTTAATTTGACATCGAATCAAGCTTACTTGACCCAAAATACCTATTTGACCCATTTTGACCTAAATTAGGGTTTACACCCAAAAATCAAGTCAACACAAGTGTTCTAAGGTTTAACTAACACATGCAAGGTCCAAACTAACAATTTCATCAATTGAAACCCTAAGTCACCCATTTAGACTTACTTACATGAATCTTACCCAAAACCCCCAAATTTCACAATAGATGGGTTTATAACTCTAACTAACACAAACCCTAACTCAAACACGAATCTTAAACAATGAAATTAGGATTTAGAATTTACCATAACAATCAAAACGTAGCCGAGAACGAAAGGAACAACTTCATCACTCACACCTTTGATTGATTCAAGCTTCTTCTTCATCAAAGCTCCAAATCTCTCTCTAGAATCTCCCTCTCTCTCTAAAATAAGATGAGAGCGATGTGTGGATGTCAAAATGATCCAAAATAGGATCTAAAACTGATATTAAAGCCCCAAATCCGTTCACAAGTGAAAAGACCAAAGCACTCCTTTTAATTTGAGTAAAATAGAGCTGCTGGCCCGTCAGGCCTCTTGGACGGCGTCCAAAAAGCTTGGACGGCGTCCCAATGAACTGCGTCGGAAACTGAAACTTGTTTTGGTCATAACTTTCAAACCGTAACTCCATTTTCGACGAATCAAATATCGTCGGAAACATAATGAGATTTACTATCCAATGGTAAGGTTTTAGAACATCAACTCCAAATTTATTTAGGATCCAAATATACGCTTACATGCCTCGTATTTCGAATGACGTTCGAAATAACGCGTAACTAAAAAACGGGTGTTACAACTCTCCTCCACTTACATTAGATCACGTCCTCGTGATCCACACCAACACTAGTAGTAAGCACTTCTCCCTCGAACATTTTTGCTTCCAACGCGGAGTCACACACGTATTAATCACGCCTTCGAATTCTCACTTCATGCTCTAATGCATCATATTACAACGATAACGGGCAATCAACCCTCGAGTCAAAACAACTGCAACCGTTTGCTCCTACGCCGAGTATCCAAACTCGTACCATACACTTCACAATCATCTTAAAAGTAGAGCAATTCACCGACAACCATCGTCGTCGTTCCTTTCAATCCTGCGAAACACAACCAAGCCCGACATCCATAACATCTTCAGTGAATTCTAAGATCTCACCACACGCTAATAGTAACTAGCGTGCACTACCGCAAAAAGCGATATCTCATATGCTCACGTCCAGAATTTCCATTTATGAAAATACAAAAAACACTACATAACCCTTCAAGTTCTCTCGGCCACTACTCGCCACAAGCTACATCCGTAACCATATCACTCAATCAACCGATCCGCACACGACCATCCGTCACTGGATTAGTCCAGGACAACAATAATACACCATGTGCTGAGCAAAACATCAATACTCGACGCAGGGTTCCTCCGCTAAACCCTACCACGCAACCATACAAGACGGCTTCCTAGTACTAGCATGGGACTAATCGTATAATAGAATCCCGTCAATGGCGAATTATCATCACGAAATTTCCGCAATTCGCCACACGACTCACAGAATATTTACCAACGCCGGGTGAACCTTCCTACCTAGACCTTCCGTTAAGGATGGTCTTGACATTTTAATGCAACCTACAGGTCACATCACTAGGGTACACACTCTTCAAACAAACAACATCCGCGTGTCTCTACGGGAGACAGTCAGAACCGACACTCTCCGCCTCACAATCGTCCATAAAGTGGAATGATCCACTGACAATTTCTAAGATAACTTTTCCCGACAGGGAAAAATACAGCATTCGCCACGATATCGAACTCGTTCCCATCCAATAATCCTATTCGGGTTTCATGACAACCCAGATTTTTTTTCACTACGAGAGCACCCGCAATGACATCTTCCTTTTCTCACTTCCGTGGCCTCCAACTGCATACTTGGTCTCATACCGCCCTTTGGTACCACACGACCACTTTACGTAAGAAATCTTACACCACGCTCGATTCTATCATCACAATCTCTACACATATCATTTCGGAATCGTAACTCACAATAAAAATTGAACGATCTCGAGTCGACATCACTAGCCCATCACTCTTCCTCGTTAGGAAATCCGAATTCCTGCTGAGGCCTATCACGGTACACCCTGACATTTCACTATACAAACACCACCGAAGCTTCCTCGGGCGACAGTAAAAACTCCCCCACTAAGGTTTCAGCTCCATATTCTCACTGCCAAGATGATAACATCCCACGAAATTTTTGTTCCACGGAACACATGACCATTCTCATTGTTGGTCACATACTCCACATTACTACAAAATCACTTCAGGCTCTCAGAGCCGACATCCATATTCACTTGAAATGTCGTACACGCGATGACATCACACCTTCATACTACAATTCACAGTCAACTGCCTGAATCGTTCGCAAAGCGAACTCCACCAAAGTCCCACATACGCCTCTAACCCTAGGCATATGCCACTCCACTTAATTAGTCGTGCATCTCAGTCGAGATCACCCGACCTTCCACTCAATGAAAACCCTTAACAACAATGGTTCACTCTCATGATGAAGAGTGACCAATCCGACACGATAATTGCGTCGACCGCAATATCAACAATTTATCGAAATCTTCGGCCTAACCGAATATTAAGTACATCACTTAAGAGCAACAAGATTCACTCATCCGTCACTTCATAAGAAGTATTCATCACAATGCTATTAAACTTCGACTTTTGCAACTGTCGAATTACTATCACCTGTCGATCACTATTGTAATCTCCGCTGCTTCCAAGGATATCTCACGGACACCCTAAGCACAAAGTGATCACATCATCACCGGAGTTGAACATTACACTAGCAGGTATAAGAAGGCACCTGACGCAGTGTCATGCAGACTCCCACCACAATCAATCGAATTTTAGAAAATCGATCTTTAGGTTCCATACACCCATCTCTCTATAATAATGACCCGAAGTCATACTTACCCGACAACCTTACGGTTTATTATCTTATCGAAAGTTTCTACCGATCACACGCTACCCGCAATTTTCTACAAGGTCAAATGATATATCCTAACGAAACCTTCCGTCTAACGCTAAGAGCTGCTTGGAACACCAAGTCTTAGACCCTTCCAAAAGTCGAACCAACCACTACAACAAGGGATATTCCGTTAGGAATGTTACGCTATAATCCATAACACGCTAACACACTGACGTAATCATTGTCATACGGGTCCCACTCCCATGAGTTTAATGATCCAAAGACTCCTCGGTTTGCCGATATCAAGGCGACTCACAACTAGAACCCTTACACGATTCTCTAACCACACACTCTACGGAGTGTAACCCAATTCTACAATCATTAGACTTGATACATCCCATTACGGGATTTAAGTGCTCGTCGCACACACATACACACTAATCGGTTATCCAAGTTACGATGGGTAACTACAACCGATGACAATCTCAATAATGCACCCACCACGTAGGGTGACTAAGTACGCGCCGAACTCGTGAGTTGGCTCACTCACTTAACTAACCGAATTCACCGTAACAATTTTCGACTCACAACGAATCCGATGTGACAACAAGCACATCACCCGAGACTACTATAACCTAGGAACCAATAAAAGATTCCTAACTCGTCCCGATTCTACCCCAACCATACCACGTTTCCTCCGCTCGGTACTCGTCATGTCATGCTTAGTTTCAAGATACACTGTTGTAATAATGGTGATCAGTCACTATTATAATTGCGTACCTTACCATTTTCGAATGGTCACGCAAAGTATTTTACCCGGACTGACGCGACATTCACACAAAATAACACGCGATAACTCCTAGTACCCGAATGACCAAAGTCCTTACCGTGAACTTGATCAATCAAACCGCCAAACATGCGAATCTCTCCAATAGATTCGTCCTTAGGACACCGCACCAATAGATACTTGTATATACACATATATACAATATAATAATAGATATACACAAGTACACCGTAACTACAAGTCAACCTACAACCTAGGTGACTATCACTAAAACAATGTCCAAGTTCGCCTACTTACATTAGGCACTATCTGTCTAAGGCACTAATTTACACATGAAATAAGGCCCCACATAATCACACTTTGGACAAAAACAAGTCCTAGTTAGTCACCTACTCTAAGGCACTAACAAATCTCAATCCGAACCGTATTCCTACAAGTCCCGCAAATAACGCGCAACTGCCAATAAGTCTAAGACTAGGCACCTATTCCAAGGTCACCTAATTCCCTTAGGCTATGCTCTGATACCACTTGTAACAACTCGACTTCATTTTACCAAAAACACGGCAAAAAAAAAAAATTTCTGGGACAGTACATCTGGACGGCGTCCAGTTATCTGGACGGCGTCCAGTTATCTGGACGGCGTCCAGCTCTGAAGGACTGGACGACGTCCAAGCCCTTGGGACGGCGTCCAATTGAACTAAAAGTTCCTGATCAGTTTTTCAAATTCACACGAGCGAAAAACCGCTTCCCGCCACTTTTAAACGAAAAGACTTTCACAACACATCATATTAAGTAAAACTAATAGATTTCCGCAATGAAAATAAGTTTTACAACACCGGGCCCACAATGACCCGTTTTACAAATAATGTAGCGATTTTGACTCATTTATCTCTTTAGACTGATTAGGACTCTATAACCCAACCCAATACCAAAAGCATAATCCCGGAGACTACCAAATCCCCAATCCGCGTCCATATAACCAAAAGCTACCTCTTCGAGCTCAAGCGCTCCTATGCATCTAGTCTAACAACTAGCTAGCTTCATAACACAATACCTGTAAAAAGGTAAACAACGAGAGGGGTAAGCATAAAGCTTAGTGAATGCAATAATTATACACATACATATATAATATACCTACTTGCAAATACTTACTCACATACTGCATACATGTTAGCAACACAATTAGCTTATCATCACAAGTACAAAACTATTAACCTCCAATACCACAAGCTAGCACAACAATAGCATATATATATATATATATATATATATATATATATATATATATTCCGAACAATATAAAATGCTTACGCTACAACACAATAACCATGGTTAACCAATCGACCGAGGGAACGGTATTTAAAAGACCGTCGGAGTTCATAACATCCATTAGTGCACTTAACACGTCGTACACTAACCCCACGGGTGGCATCCTAACACGTCGATACTTCACCCTCTGTGGCATCTTAACACGTCGACACTTCACCCCGAGTCGTGTCTTAACACTTCGACACTTCACTCTTCATTTTGCTTGAGGTGGCATCTTAAAACGTCGATACTTCACCTCGAGTGGCGCCATAACACATCGACACTTCACCCTTCATCTTACTTGGAGTAGCACCTTAACACGTCGATACTTCACCCCGGATGACGTCTTAACACATCGACACTTCATCCGTTAATTTCTTGAAGTGGCATCTTAACACATAGATACTTCACTCCGGGTGGTGTCTTAACACATCGACACTTCACCCCGGGTGGCGTCTTAACACATCGACACTTCACCCGTCATATTACTTTGAGTAGTGTCTTAGCACATCGACACCTCACTCGTCACGTGAAATGTGGTGTCTTAGCACATCGACACTTCACATCTCACGCTACAGCAAATAAATACATTATATACCTACGCATATAATTATTCCACTCATTTTGGAATGCCCGCACATGTCATGTACAACATGATCTTCGTCCTCAATTCCGAGTAAGTAACTACCTATATCACACATAGGTACAATATACACATAAATAGCCATTCTCTAAAAGAGAACTCGACACAAACATCCCTTAGCCGAGGGATCACACCTTGCTTGTCAAAATCCGCCCATTTAACACCTAATGGACACAAACCAATTATCACTTCAGGTGGTAATTCAAATCAACATAACAAAGTACAATTTAACCCAAAATCATACTTTACCCCAATTAGACCAAACCTAGGTCTTAACACTATATTACTACTTAGGTAGTAATCATTTCAAACGCCAATTGCACCAAAAACCCCAACACGTGCAATATTGACCCATATTGCTTTTGACCACGTTTGACTTATGTTAAAAATATCATTTTAACCCAAAATCTCTTCTCGCGAGTAATTACATACAAAAACATCATTTAACGCTTAATAAAAGCATTTAACATTCATTTAATCCAAATTAGTGTCATCCTCAATTTTGACCTAATTCAAATTACTCATTTTGACCAAAGTCATAAAACGCCCCATAATCACTAACGACTAGTGGTTATATTTCCAAAATATCAATTAACACCTAAATCAAGTATTTACATACTTGATTCAACAAAACTCGACTCCAAACTTAATTTGACACTGAATCAAGCTTACTTGACCCAAAATACCCATTTGACCCATTTTGACCTAAATTAGGGTTTACACCCAAAAATCAAGTCAACACAAGTGTTCTAAGGTTTAACCAACACATGCAAGGTCCAAACTAACAATTTCATCAATTGAAACCCTAAGTCACCTATTTAGGCTTACTTACATGAATCTTACCCAAAACCCCCAAATTTCACAATAGATGGGTTTATAACTCTAACTAACACAAACCCTAACTCAAACACGAATCTTAAACAATGAAATTCGGATTTAGAATTTACCATAACAATCAAAACGTAGCAGAGAACGAAAGGAACAACTTCATCACTCACACCTTTGATTGATTCAAGCTTCTTCTTCATTAAAGCTCCAAATCTCTCTCTAGAATCTCCCTCTCTCTCTAAGATAAGATGAGAGAGATGTGTGGATGTCAAAATGATCCAAAATAGGATCTAAAACTGATATTAAAGCCCCAAATCCATCCACAAGTGAAAAGACCAAAGCACCCCTTTTAATTTGAGTAAAATGGAGCTGCTGGCCCGTCAGGCCTCTTGGACGGCGTCCCAATGAACTGCGTCAGAAACTGAAACTTGTTTTGGTCCTAACTTTCAAACCGTAACTCCGTTTTTGACGAATCAAATAACGTTGAAAACGTAATGAGATTTACTATCCAATGGTAAGGTTTTAAAACATCAACTCCAACTTTATTTAGGATCCAAATATACGCTTACATGCCTCGTATTTCGAATGACGTTCGAAATAACGCGTAACTGAAAAACAGGTGTTGCAGATCATCATGCCAATATGATTATCAAAGACTTACAAGTAGTAGTAATGGAAGAGGAAAACCGAAACAATGCTTGTCTCATTTAGATCCTACCAGAGTCAACCTAGCCATGTTTGAGAAGGAAGAACTCACGCGTATGTTTAATGAATCAACGGATCCACGTTCCACCTTTAAAGCCGGATTTCAAGAGATCTACAGAAAAGTAGCTACACTACTATTCGATTCCGGGCTAATATTCACCTCTTGACAACTCCGCCTGTTAACCAATTTATGCCAAACTATCAACAAGTTTTCGGAGATCCTTGTTCTGAAGATTTTGAGATTATAATGATACAGTTCTTAAAATTCTCTAAAGAACTCAGAAATGAGCATCTTAGGCGTGAAGTAATCCACACCAGTACTGCCTCTATGATTGACGTACCTGGAACCGTCAGCAGGGCCGCACGTTACATTCTCACCGGACTCCAGGACTTATCCAGAGCTACCACTGCCCATTTCCTATTTTTCAGAAGATCGACTAGAGAAATTCCGGATCTACTCAACCTTTTGATCCAACACTTTCTCATGATCTACATGCTAAACTACATCCACCCTCTTCTCAATGAAGATTTCAATCAGGAAGAGTTGTCGACCTACCACATGTGAACAAGACTATGGTCGAGCAAACGAGCCTAAACAAAAGCGCTTCTCGGGAGGCAACCCCGGTGAAATAAAGTAGCAGTAGAAGAAAATAAGTGAATAACTGATGACAGAAGAGCATACAATTGAAGAAGCTGCAAGAATACTGAAGCTTCCTACCCTCCAGCCAGCCAGTTTCTTAAATCACATCCTCAGCAACCCGTAGTGAAGTACTCGTTTCCATTCGTTAATAACTCTAAATTCTAAATACATCAAATGAAAGCCGCATCCTTTCTTATCACTAAGTGTGGGATTCCAAACCCCAAAGAACCACTAGAAAAATACTCCCAAAGAGCTTTACTAAAAATCCTAAGTGTGGGATTTCATCCCATACAAAGAAACATTATGGACAATGTTCGTCTAAGTGTGGGATGACGGTATACACCTTCATATCAACCTATTACATAGATTCCATGTCTTTTACCCAAATTTCAAAGCCTTTGCGAATAAGTATTTTCGAACACTTAAAACGTTAAAAGTAAGGATTATTTAAGGCATAAACCTTGTGGGGTCGAACTTATTTTCTAATAGAGCATTGCAGGACCTGGCGTATTCGAACTAATATGATTATTGTGAGGCACCTAAATAAGGCCATGAAAAGCATTCATTTATAATGCTTCATTATTTTCCGTTGAGTGTGCCGATGTTTATGCTCAGAATCAGAACTTGCTCCTGATCTACATTTTCGAGTAGCGAAATGTGACATAGGTGTAACCAAAATAGCTAGCCATTTGTCAAGAAATCCTTCTTCTCCCTGCATCATCATCATCATCACCCTCATTCACTTCCTTCCATTTTCACCCATCTATCCACATCACCCTTGAAAAACTTAGAAAACAAAATCACTTCACAAAGGAAAATCCTGTCGTTAGTCACTTACAAAGATTGTGACAGAATCTTGCAAGCCTACCAGTGGAAACTCCCTGAGGTTGATTTGAAAAAAATCATCTATTTTAAAGTTTTGAGTAAAGGAACAAAACTTATAAAGCAAAAAGAACCACTGGAGGTCTGAAAATGAAACCTCAAAGGAAGTTTGTTCGCAAAAATTCCAAAGGGAAACATTCAAAGAAATTCAAGAGTGCTTCACAAAAATTAGTCGCACTCCTATCTATCATTTTGTTTCCAAATAAGGTCTTTAAAAAGACTATTCCATCCTATTCTTGAAAGTACCCAAACACTTCACCATCACCCTTCTTTTCTAGACACCCTTTTTCACATCTCTTTCACCATATATGACAAATGATCTAGAAGCTATGGTTATTTCCGCCATCACACTAGTAACAAGAATTTGACTCTCGATCAAGCTTATGACGAAGAGTGCAATATGCCTGGCTATGAGCGATATCATATAGATTATAGGGAACCCCAAACACTTGAGTGATTTGAGTAACCCGTGAGAGATAGCCAAAAAGTCGTGTAACCTCCTCTCATGCGTGCAGATATAGTTTCTCACCCAACAAAGAAAGACTCGCCTTATTTTTGCTCTTATAATAAAAAGCAAACCATATAGAAAGGGAACTTCCAAAGAATTATTGAAATTAAAAACTAGAAGTTTTCTTGAGGAAAAGCAAAGTCTAAGTGTAGGATATTTTGATATCGGCAAAAATGACATAGTTTTATACCCAATATCAAGTCCTAAAAACAATAAAGTAATCGAATTTAGCGAAGAATGCGGTGGTTATTCGGTTTATTTAGTAGATCAAGTGATTAAAAGGGCATTGCAAAAAGAATAAGAGAAAACGGATTTAAACGAAGAATCTAGAGCGAAAATGATGAAATCAAGTTACGACCTCGGAAACAATCCAAACCAGCAAGTACACGAGCTGCCAAGCAAGGCTACACGGGCTGCCAACAGGCCTTCCACGGGCTGCTACTAAGATTACATGGGCTGCCAAAAGATCAAGTGCACGGATACTCTCTACGGGCACAAGGTTTAAACGAGAACTCTCCACGGGCCACCATGGGGTTTACACGAGAACTCTTCACGGGCATATTCTTCATCTACACGAGAAGGGCTATCTAATACTACCAATAATTGAATGATTAGGGTACAATCCAAAAACTCTATTTAATATGCGAGAAGGGCTATATAATACTACCAATAATTAAATGATTAGGGTAAGATCCAAAAACTCCATTTTTCCAGATTTTATTGTTATTTGCATGGTTTGGATGTTCTATTGCTCAATTGGTCATATTTGTACTTGTAATTAGTCGTTATAATGTCCGGATTGCGATATTGCTATGCTACTGATTTCATGACTTTGTTTTATGTATATGAAAAGTGTTTGGATAGATAGCTATCAAAAAACTATTGAGTTTGCTCGCTTGAATCGCATGATTTCGTTTTGTATAGCTTAAGTTATGCTCGTTTGAAGTTTCGGTATGTAATTATGCTATATTTCGAATACTGTAATTTCTGTGTTTTGAATTGGCTTATGAACTAATGTGACATGGATAGATAACTGAAAAACACATAATATAGACTAGGATATCATAGTAATTGTATTTGTAAAAGTCATTTTATGCCTACTTGAATGTTTGCAGTAAAACGTGTTGACTAACAACTTGTTCATGGACCAAACAACCATTTAACATGCTTTTTGTTAACCAAGCTTTTTCATTCTGTAAATTACATGATTAATACTTGATGTTTCATGTATTCACATGCTAATTGTTTCTAGATGCTTGTATAATCGATCCCGAAAACAACTACCTGAATGGGATCGAATCTGTCTTGTTTGTACATTTAATTGTCTAGCATGAAGTAGAAGTTGAATTAGACCTTGTGCTTCTGATATGTTGTTAAATTTATATTGCTTAGCATATTTTGTTTGTATGTCTAACTCTGAAAGCCTTATTAGCTATGTGTTGTATGCGTGCCGAAGCTAAAGGTCTGTATTGTGTCTAAATCAGAAAGTCCAACAAGTTGGTTAAAACTTTACAAATAGGCTACATGGTTTTCGTTGATCTTTTTACCACTGATAATTTGAAGTGTTAAGAACCATCTCAAATTTTCCATTTGTTAATTGCTACTTTCTAGATTAAATGAGAATTAAAATGAAACTGACGCACAAACAGAAACTGAACTTGAATGTTTTGCATGTTACGTGAGTTCTAGGGATTGTATGATAGCGTGCTTACTCTTTTTCAAAAGCTTATGACATGAACTTATGATCTGGAGCTTCTCATAATTGTTTGATGTGTCATTTGTGAACTATGCTTATCCGATTGCATGACCGTTGCGAAAACGTACGATAGCTAAACTGGTAAACATTAATTGACTAAACGAATGTGTGAAACGTATGAGTTGACCTTGGTTTGACTTTGTGACATCATTGACATGACCTACTGATGTTGTTGACTTAGGTTGACCAACTTATCCAAGTTTGACTTTTTTGACTGCTTGACTAGTTGACTTCTGTGTTGAATTTTACTATACGATTGCGTTGGTCTAAGCAATAGGACAACTGTACAGTGAGTCAGTCTTTTGAAACAAACGTATGTAACTATATAATGGTACATTTAGGTTCCATTACTCGGTCGTTGTAATTCGACTACTTTTGCTTGTGAATTGTCAAATGCACTCAAGGTGAGTCTACAGTTCCATACATTTTTACTTTTTGGGATGAGATAACATGTTGATTTAAACTATTTTACTCAGTAGACACGAGTACAAAATTGAATATACACAATGAGTTAGATCCAAAATCCTCTAGCTTGAATATATTAATTACTTTGTAAGGCTCAAACTATAAGGACGGTACCGTAGGTTTAACAAACCTCACTCTACAGACTGGATGCTTATAACTTTGTTACCGAATGCTTGATCAGCGTTTGCAATATGGGGTAAAGGAAGTCGTGTAGCACAATAGCTATCCGCGGGTTAAAGCTGTATATTCAAGTGCTCATAGCATTTGTATAATTTTTAATGCTTTGAACTAAATCTTGTGGTCTAACAAAAGATAAATTGATTTACTTAAACCTATATATTCACTCAATGATTTTGTTGATCGTTTTCATGTTTTATCTCAGGTTCTTAAAGGTACTTTGATTCCGCATTAATTTGATGACTATGTGCTTACGTGGTGCATACACTGGATTGGAGTCCAGCATGAGTTTTCTTGTCAAGAACAATATTGATGGCATTTGAAACTATTTCTTTTTAAATAAGGTTTATGGATTATTTACTATTGTCATTACGTTAAACATATTGAATTATTTTACTTTAATGACAATGCTTTTGAAATAAAAGAGATTACTTTTTGGAAAACATATCATATAGAGGGCTTGACCATTAACTGTGGGATCAGAAGTTAATATTCTGTTAGTGTGTTCTAACGAGGTGTTACAAACTTACAATTGATGGGACTGAAATTAAAAGCACTACTGATGATGTTCTTGCTTTACAATGGGATAGATGTAATTTTGTAGTTCTTTCTTGGATTCTTCATTCTATTAGTGAAGAGTTATTCTCTGGTCAAGTTTTCTATAAATATGCTAAAACTGCCTGGGATGAGTTAAAAGAAACTTATGACAAGATAGATGGGTCAGTTACTTTTAATCTGCATAAAAAGATTAATAGAATCTCTCAAAATGGTGATTCATTATCTGATTACTATCATATATTAAATTCATTGTGGAAACAGTTTAATTCTCTTGTTAAATTGCCTTCTTGTGGCTGTGATAATACTGAGTTTAAAAGTCATAATGATTTAATTAAACTTATGCAATTTTTAATGGGTTTGGATGAGTGTTATCATGCTGTTAGGAGCAATATTTTGACCAGAGAGACACTTCCCTCTATTCAAACTGCTTTTTCTTTGTGTCCAGAGAAGAATCTCATAGAGATTCTTCATCTGCTCCTTCATCTGGTAGTAATCTCAAGTCTCAATAGTGTACCTTTCTTGTGTCAAAAACTCTTGACGATAAAAGGAAATTTGGTAGATGTCCTAACACAAACTTGAAGTGCGCTAAGTGTAATACGACATGACATACTATTGACAGGTGTTATGAAATTGTGGGGTATCCTCCTAGTTGGGTTACAAGTAATAATAATAACACCAATAAAAGTGAATTTTGCATGTTCTTTTAAAAATATGAATGTTATTTTTAATAAAAACATTAAAAGATTTTTTAAGTCCAACAGTTCTGCTAATAATCTTAATAAGTATGTTGGTTGGATTATTGATTCTGGGGCAACTCAACATATGACTGGTAGTGTGTCTGATCTGCACAAAATGGAAGGTTTATTTTATGCAGTGTCGTTAGATCGCTACATGTCTATTAAGTGAACAACAAGGATGAGTGGTTTTAAATTTGATATTTGCGGGGCCTAAATCTACTACTCCTCCTATGGGTGAGAAAGGGAAGTATGACCTAGGGTCGTTCATTTAAGAAGTCAATAATTATTAAGTGAACAACAAGGATGAGTGGTTTTAAATTTGATATTTGCGGGGCCTAATATATTTTAGTTTTCTAAATCCTGATGTAAGACCCAAATAATTGTTGTGTACATAAAGTGTACATAAGATGCTTGAAGTGGGGGTTTTGTTGTACATTTTAAAATGAAAAAGAATCTGATCTGGGGGAGTGGCGCGCCGTGCAGCCTTTTGGCGCGCCGCGCCGTTTGTCTGTGACAGATTCCTTCTTTCTTTTAAATTAGATATTTTGAGAGCAATTTGGTAAATTCACAAAAGGGCCGACTTTAAGGCCTTAGATCAGTTTATGGAGCCTCATTAACTCCATTTCCATCTACTTCAACCTCATCTATTCAATTCTAGAGAGAGAGTGATAACCTAGTGTGAGAAAACTCATTTTGGAGAAGAAGAAGGAGGATTCTTGCTTAAGCTCAAGTTCTAAAGTTGTTCATCTACTTTCTAGCTACATTTTGGTGGTAGTGGTATGCTCTAATCTTGATTTCTTGATTCAATTTTGTGTAAGGGTTAGAGTTAGGGTTTATGGTGAACTTAAAACCCACTTTGTTAGTAAATTGGGTGTTTTGGGTGAATTTGGGTTATATTGACTCAAAGAGGACTAACTAGGGTTTTTTAAGTATTAATTGTTGTTAATGAACTTTAAGTAGTTAGTAAATTGCTAGCATACCTATATATATATATAAGTGGGCGTTGTGTGGGTTAATGGGTGACCCGAAATGGGTGTGTTGACCTTAAATTGGTCAAACGTGTCAAAATGGACCTAGGTTGGTTAATGTTTGTGATTAATGCATAAACTTAGTGTTTAAAGGTGTTTTAAGACCTAACTTGGCTAATGTTAGGGTTTTGACGAAAGATGACCCAATTTTAGGGTTAAGTGTTCAAATGGGTCAAAATGACCTAGTAGTAGTGAGTGTTGTGGGTTTGACCAACTTGAATGGTTGATTGATTATGTGTATATTATAATAGGTGCGTTACCTTGAAGATTCAAGCTTGGTTTATTGATTCACCAAAGGCGTAAGGTGAGTGGAATGATTATATGCGTAGGTATATAATGTATTTATTTGTTGTAGCGTGAGATGTGAAGTGTCGATGTGCTAAGACACCACATTTCACGTGACGAGTGAAGTGTCAATGTGCTATGACACCACTCAAAGTAATATGATGGGTGAAGTGTCGATGTGTTAAGACGCCACCCGAGGTGAAGTGTCGATGTGTTAAGACACCACCCGGAGTGAAGTATCGATGTGCTAAGATGCCACTCCAAGTAAGTTGAAGGGTGAAGTGCTGATGTGTTAAGGCGCCACTCGAGGTGAAGTATCGACGTGTTAAGATGCCACCCGTAGGGTTAGTGTACGAAGTGTTAAGTGCACTAATGGTAGTTATGAACTCCGACGGTCTTTAAACACCGTTCCTTGTTCGATTGGTTAACCATGGTTATT
The DNA here is from genome assembly GCF_046630445.1 of Rutidosis leptorrhynchoides. NCBI lineage: Eukaryota > Viridiplantae > Streptophyta > Magnoliopsida > Asterales > Asteraceae > Rutidosis > Rutidosis leptorrhynchoides. The sequence continues at coordinate 238,054,303 of NC_092333.1, read as the reverse complement.
GTGTTGTAGAGTAAGCATAGTATACTTGTTCAAGTTAAATATGCTATTGTTATGCTAGTTGGTTATTGGAGGTTATAGCTTGTATTTATGACGATAAGCTAATTGTGTTTGCTAGCATGTATACGGTATGCGTGTAAGTGTTTGCAAATAGATATATTATATATGTATGTGTGTAATTATTGCATTCACTAAGCGTTAGCTTGCCCTCTCGTTGTTTACCATTTTATAGGTTCCGGCGTGGATAAGGGTAAGGGCATACGGTTAGATTAGAAATCCCGCTTGTTAGGGGACGCCTTTTGGATGTGTTAGCTTTTGGAGTTTGACCAGGACTTGGGTAGCATAATCCCAAACACCATGCTCATTGCGTCATTTGGTACTTAAACTTTTTGGTGGTCGAAACTCACGTTATGTATTAAACTCGTAAAACGGCCAAAGTGGGCCCCGCTTTGTAAAACTTATTTTATGTTTGAATTGTGTTAGTTTTACATGTTTGAATATGTTGTTAAAAGCGTTTTGTCTAATTATGTCAGGAAGTGGCCAATCTTTTTCGCGTTTTATGACTTTTGGGACAGACCAGTTTGGTGTGCCGCGCGGCCATATGGCGCGCCGCGCCATATGCTTTTCCAGCAATTTTTTTTTATTTGTTATTTTTACGCGGGTTGTTCATGGTTTGGTTTAGGGTGTTACAAGTGGTATCAGAGCCTGGTCTAAGGGATTTAGGCGACTTGAGATAGGTGCCTAGACTTAGACTTTATTGTGTGTACGCTTTATGCGGGAGTTGTAGGACTTTGGGTCTAATCGGGAATTGTTAGTGCTTTGATTTATGTGAACTAACATTATGCAAATTGATTTGTGTTGTGTTTAGCAATCATCAAGCGAGATGGACGTTGTACTAGCGAGTTAATGCGACGTGTTCACGTAACAATGATTAGCTACCATTGTTACGGGTTCAAATCGTGTCAAACAAGCGATGTACGATGATTGTTGAGCAAGATGGGGTAGTGTGGTGTATATGTATATACATATGTGTTACATCCCTTCGTTTCGTTGTTTAATCTTTTCCGTTTTATAGAATGAAGATGAGAAATGGACACGACACCAATGATGGAAGTACGAGTGAGGACGTTGAGTTCACGGCCAAAGTTGAGGCCATCTTTAAACGTCAAAAGGCAGAGTTTCTCGAGGATGTTAAGAAAATGTTTCTAGATACAATTGACGAGCAATTAGTCAATGTAGTCAAGGAGCAAGTGAAGGCCGTTCTTCACGAAGATAATGTGGGAAGACGGGACTTTCTCTATAAGAACTTCAAGGATTCTCAACCTCCCACCTTTGAAGGTGAACGAGACCCTCTAAAGAGTGCCCGTTGGATCTCTGATATGGAGGGAGCCTTCCGTACTTGCGAATGTCCTCACGATAAGAAGACAAGGTACGGGTGTGGTATGTTGAGGGGTGATGCTAAGTTGTGGTGGGACGCAAAGCTCCAAGTTTATGGTGAAGAGCAATGCATGGAATTCACGTGGGATGAATTCAAGTTCGAATTTTTCAAGGAATACCGAACTTCAGCCGATCTTACTAGGCTTAAGGACGAGTTACGTTCCTTGAGGAAAGGGTCAATGGATTTGAACACTCTCAAATCCGTGTTTTTGTCCAAGACCCAATTTTGCCCGGAGTATGTCGGGAATGATAAGATGTTGAAGGAAGACTTTTACCTAACGTTGAATGATTGTTATCAAGATAAGATTAGTGTAACGGTGGTGAAAACTTTTGATGAGTTATTTGATATGGCCAAGGTTTTTGAGGCGCGCGTATTGAGGAAGAGCGGCTTTACTTTTGGCAAGAGAAAGAGTGAAGGTTCGAACCATTCGAACTTTTCGAGCAAAAAGAACAAAAAGGGTTTCGGTAATGCTAGTGGTGGAAAGAAAGGTGCTTCCTGGGATTTTTCTTATTCATGTTACAATTGTGGACAAAAGGGCCACATGGCTCATGAATGTCCAAGTTTATCCTCCGCAACCAAAATCACTTGTTTCAATTGTGGTAAGGAGGGGCACAAAAGGCCCGAGTGTCCCGAGTTGCGCAATGATAATGCTAAGCGGTTAGAGAAGGCGGCGGGTACGGCTAGGGGTCGCAATTATTTGATGACCAATGATGAAGCCAAGAAATCCAACGAAGTTGTCTCAGGTACTTTCATGGTTAATTCTCATCCGGCAAGGATACTTTTCGATAGTGGTGCTAACTTGTCATTCATGTCATCAAAATTTGTACCTAAACTTAATAAACCATTAGCTAAGTTAAGTTGTCCGGTAGAAGTCGAAATAGCGGACGGCAAGACGGTGCTAGTGGTTGATGTGTGTAAAAATTGTGATGTTGTATTTGGTGCCGAAAGTTTTAAAATCGATCTCATACCGATGACTTTGGGCGATTTTGATATCGTTGTGGGTATGGATTGGCTCGATCGAAATAGAGCCGACATTGCATGCCATGGTAAGTTTATTCGGGTAAAGACCCCAAGTGGGGGAGAGTTAATTATTCATGGCGATAAGCGACGAAGACTTGTACCGATATGTTCTTTTGCACGGGTACATCGTTTCCTTGTTAGTGGTGGCATGGATTTTCTTGCCCATGTTGTTGATACTCGTGATGAGCCACCACTCATTCGTGAAATTCCGGTGGTTAGTGAATTCGAAGACCTTTTTTCGGACAAATTACCAGGTGTTCCGGCGGAAAGGCAAGTTGAATTTCGCATTGAGTTGGTTCCGGGGGCTACCCCCATTGCTAAAACTCCTTATCGTTTAGCACCGACGGAAATGCAAGAGTTGTTAAATCAAACCCAAGAGTTACTTGAGAAGGGTTTTATTCGACCGAGTGCTTTGCCATGGGGCGCTCTGGTGTTATTCGTGAAAAAGAAGGATGGTAGTATGAGGATGTGCATCGATTACCGGGAGTTGAATAAAGTGACGATCAAGAATCGTTATCCTTTGCCTAGGATTGACGATTTGTTTGACCAACTCCAAGGTGCAACGTATTTCTCTAAAATCGACCTACGGTCCGGCTATCACCAAATGCGGGTCCGTGAGGAAGATATCGAGAAAACGGCTTTTCGAACGCGTTATGGGCATTTTGAGTTTGTAGTTATGCCTTTTGGTCTTACGAATGCACCGGCGGCATTCATGGACCTTATGAACCGAGTGTGCCAACCTATGTTGGACAAGTCGGTAATTGTGTTCATCGACGATATACTTGTTTATTCGAAAAGTATGAATGAACATGAATGCCATTTGCGCGAAGTATTGAAGACGCTACGAAAGGAGAAGTTGTGTGCTAAGTTCTCCAAATGTGAATTTTGGCTAAGGGAGGTTCAATTCCTTGGCCACATTATGAACAAAGATGGTATTCAAGTAGATCCGAGGAAGATAGAGACGGTGAAGAGTTGGAGACAACCGAATACGCCTACAGAGGTCAGAAGTTTTCTCCGATTGGCCGGTTATTATCGTCGGTTTATCCAAGACTTTTCTAAGATCGCTTCTTCGTAGACGAAATTGACGAGGAAGAATGCGAGATTTACTTGTGAGAATGAGCAAGAAATTGCTTTTCAATTGCTAAAAGAGAAATTGTGTCAAGCTCCGGTGTTTTTTGGTGCTGCCGGAAGGAGTGGAAGACATGACGGTCTATTGTGATGCTTCATTAAATGGGCTCGGGTGTGTTCTAATGCAAAGAGGTAAAGTCATCGCTTATGCCTCTCGACAACTAAAGGAAGATGAAACGAGATATCCGACTCATGATCTTGAGTTGGCGGCGGTTGTGAATGCATTGAAAATTTGGCGCCATTACTTGTATGGTGTTAAGAGTACAATTTATTCGGATCATAAGAGCTTGAAACATCTCTTTAATCAACGAGATTTGAATTATCGTCAACGTAGGTGGATGGATGTGGTAAAAGATTATGATTGTGAAATACTTTATCATCTGGGCAAGGCGAATGTGGTCGCGGATGCGTTAAGTCGAAAGAGTCACCACCCTGCCTTACGATTGGGATTGTTATGTATGATTATTACTAACGATTTTCTTGAAAAACTTGGTGTGACTCAAATAGAGGCGTACGTTCACAAAAAGCATGCGGAACGAATTGTGGGGCAATCGAAATTCATTACTATGAGTTCGCGTGGTTTGTTTTCTTTTCAAGGAAGGGTGTGGGTGCGTAAGATGGGGGATTACCGGCGAGTGCTACTTGATGAAGCACATAAGTCAAAGTATTCCATTCATCCGGGTGCGATGAAAATGTATCATGATTTGAGGAAGGATTATTGGTGGCCGGGCATGAAACGTGATGTTGTGAAGTATGTCGAGCAATGCGTCACCTGTTTTCAAGTTAAGGCCGAGCACCAAAAGCCGTATGGTAAGTTACAACCGTTAGAAATCCCGAAGTGGAAATGGGAGCACATTACCATGGATTTCATTACAAAGTTACCTAAGACGGCGAGAACCCAATTTGATTCGATTTGGGTAATAGTTGATCGATTGACGAAAAGTGCCTTGTTTCTTCCCATTAAAGAAGCAATATCGTCGGAGGCCTTGGCTAAGTTGTTTGTCAAGGAAGTAGTATCGAGACACGGGGTTCCTATATCTATTGTTTCGGATAGAGATACTCGTTTCACATCTCGGTTTTGGGAAAAGTTTCATGAAGATATGGGTACACAAATAAAATTAAGCACGGCGTATCATCCTCAAACGGACTGTGAAAACCCAGAAATTTCCAACCAAATTTAAACTTTATCTTTATATTATTCCAATACGATAAGCAAAGTTTGTTAAGTTAAATCTCAAGAATTTTAAATTGTGTTCATACATTCATTATAACCTTGACCAAATTCTGACGATTCACGAACCGTTATATATAAATAAATATGTATATATATGTATATATATATAAATTATAACTTAAAAATATTAATAAAGTATTAAACGTATAATACTTTACATGAACGTATTTGTTTCAATATGTTTATCGATGGAATTAGAAGATAATATCAAATGATTGATTTATCAGATACATTGTGATATGATTACGGGTCTATGTTATGAGGTCCACTGTGATTTAAGAAATCTATTCTTTTTGACGACATTCGGAAAATGGTAAAGTGATTTATAAGTAAAAACGTGGAGTGTAAATAACTTAGATGTTGGATATCGACAAGTTAAGTAACTTGACATTTTTCATTAAGATGATTTCATACGTTTATTTAACCTTTGAACTTTATCGCATGCTTCACCAACAGACTGTAATTTAAAAACTTGAAACCTATTATGAATATATATGATTTTACTTTTCTAAAACGTTTTATGATATAACGATTTCCATTATTTTAACCTTTAAACAAAATGATTCTTAAATATATTTAGTTTTGGAAAATAAAATTATCATATTTATTTGATTTAGTTTCAAACGTACAAAAACGTTTTCAGTTTAAAAAGAACTTTATTATTAAAACGTATATAACTTTTATAAATATCTAGAACTACTTTTAACAACTCATTACTTAACCAGTATGATAAAGATAACGATATTAATATTTTATTTTATTAAATATATATAACGATTTAAATTAATATTATATATATTTATACGCGTATTATACGTACATAGTTTTATACTTTTACTATACTTAAACTTTACCTTTACTTTATTTTTACTTTACCTTAACTTTAATAATTCATTTTAATAATTCATACTTTAATAATTCACTTTAATAATTCATACTTTAATAATTCACTTTAATAATTCACACTTTAATAATTCACACTTTAATAATTCATACTTTAATAATTCATACTTTAATAATTCACTTTAATAATTTAAAAATCTATTATAAATAGAATTCAATAGGTTTCATTATTTCATAGAAACTTGAAAATATTTTCTCTAAAGTCTCTCAATCGATTTACATATATATATATATATATATATATATATATATTTACTCCGTATTATTTCAAGATATTATCAGTATACATAAAATATTACGACGGAGTGCTGTCCGAGTGATTTCGAAATTGTTTTTCGAGCGGGATAGAGCTAAAGAAATTATGGGTTAAAGCTATGGAGGTTATGGGTATGGTTCGGGAGTATTGCTCGTGAGTCAAACTAGTGTTTATCATCTCCGTTGCATCTACGTACTTTTCCTGCAATATTGAATCTCAATATTGATACGTTCGTGAATCCAAGGCCAACATTGCACTTGTTCAATGACGTCATATGTATTTTTACTACAAAATACAGTATTGTGAGTTTCATTACTCCCTTTTTATATATATTTTTGGGCTGAGAATACATGCGCTGTTTTATAAATGTTTTACGAAATAGGCACAAGTACTAAAACTAATTCTATGTGGGTTTAAACCAGAAATATACCCTTAGCTTGGTAACATTAAACTACTTGTCTATGTACGGTAGGCGCGAATCCTAAAGATAGATCTATTGGGCCTGACAAACCCCATCCTGACTATGGGATGCTTTAGTACTTCGAGGTTATTTTAAACACACCTGATCTGGTGTACTTCAGAGGGTAAAACATGAACGTTAAGGCTTGTTACCGGGTGCCTACAACTTATAGAATACTTTTATACACTTTCGAGTGTATATATATTTATAGACGGAAATCTTGTGGTCTATTAAAATAATGGAAATAATTTTTTATGATAAACTAATGAACTCACCAACCTTTTGGTTGACACTTTAAAGCATGTTTATTCTCAGGTATTAAAGAAATCTTCCGCTGTGCATTTGCTCATTTTAAAGATACTACTTGGAGTCTTTCATGGCATATTTCGAAGAACGTTGCATTCGAGTCAATGAGTTCATCAAAGATTATTATTAAGTCAATTTATAGTTGGATAGTGGATATTATGAAATGGTATGCATGCCTGTCAATTTTCGATGTAAAGAAAGTTTGTCTTTTAAAACCGAATGCAATGTTTGTAAAATGTATCATATAGAGGTCAAATACCTCGTGATGTAATTAACTATTGTGAATCGTTTATAATATATATGAACGGGTCCTTTCAGTTGGTATCAGAGCGGTGGTCTTAGCGAACCAGGTCTGCATTAGTTTGTCTAACTGATAGTCGTTAGGATGCATTAGTGAGTCTGGACTTCGACCGTGTCTGCATTGTCAAAAGTTTTGCTTATCATTTTTGTCGAAAATTCCCTGCTTATCATTCTTAGTCTAGACACGTCTTACTGCATTGATTGCATGAATAGTGTATAGAGAAAATTCATATCTTAGCGTATTTGTTACTGTAAACTTTGCCTTACATATCCTGTAAATTCCTCCGTAATCTACGAAATCTTTTGCGCTATATATATAGATATTCTATGTAATTAGAATACCACCCGATAGTCGGAAAATCATTTCATATCGAAAAATCCTTTATTCAATCGAACGAAATGGAATTCGTCATTAGTTCAAGTCCCTCGAATTTCGATATGGAATCCCATGCAAGCTCCGAAAGCAGTGTGACCGGAATGGACCAACCAATCAGCCATCATCTATTATGGATGAATTGGGGATGGGTTCGTAGCCTCCTTAATCATTTGAGACAAGAAGAAGGTGATCCTTTCCATCCACCACATTGCCCTCTTGGTGATGAACCCGAAGCACTTACCGGCGAACCTGTCCGAAACACCATTTTCTCTCTCATTTCCAGAGTATCTCGTCACGATTATATACTACATCAAATTCTAGATTTTATTTATCCGCTCGTCCGAACCGACAATCACTCCGGTGTAATAGAAGAAGTCAACGAGCTTCGCGCTCGGGTAGTGGCTTTGGAGAATATGGTGCAAAGGTTACAAACACCAGCAGCAGCACCAGCAGCATAATCAGTACCACCAACATCAACGTCAACAGTACCATTACCACCCCCAACCACAACCGCGTCGTAAACCTCAACTTCACAATCTGTCCCACGAGCATCAATGTCATACGTCCTATAGATAACAAGGAAGACCAACAACAACAAACGATGAAGTATTAATTCATAACTTCATCGGAGAAATATTTTACGGTGATTATGTAATCTCTAAAATTTTAGAGATTACTTATTCTAGATCTAACCATAAATCAGATGAGTGGACCGAAATGATAAAAGAAACCCTGACCAGAATGGTGCACGATTTACAAGCTAGACTTGTTTTACCAACAGCATCAACAGTACCGCCAGCATCACCAGCATCGTCAGTGTAGTCAGCATCAGTATTAACAGCACCTATAACATCACAAGCTCCGTCAGTTCAAGAATCACTGCGGACATCATTACAAATCAACAACAAGTATATTGTATCAACGAGTTATGAAGAATTAACTCATTTCCACTGAAGGATTTATATGTATATCTTATATATATATATATATATATATATATATATATATATATATATATATATATATATATATATATATATATATATATATATATATATATATATATAAATCTTTAAACCATAATAAATCTTTCCGTACTAAGCTATTATGTGTGAATCTTAACTACTCGGTTAATTCATATTACTAATATGCAATAATGCACGTCCTTCGTCCGCAACTTAACTATCGTTAACTACAACCTCTGTCTCAATTCAATAGATTCCAATTCATAATAAATTAAGTGTATTATTCAAATATATGCTGATTTTACACTTTCGTCATCGATGTACTCGAAACTTTCAGACAACATCACTCGTACTTTGCGAAGTTCACAAGAATTTAATGAAAACCAACATCATGCCTCAACAAATAACGAAGTATTGATTCATAAATTCAATATTATTGAAGAAATACTTATGTAATCTCTAAAGCCTTTAAGGGATTATTCAATTCTAGTTTCAACCATAAATTAAATGAGTTTAATTTAATATTAACTCATTAAATCTATGTTACATTTGAAGAAAATATACACACACACACATACACACACACACACACACACACACACATATATATATATATATATATATATATATATATATATATATATATATATATATATATATATTTTTTTTTTTTTTCAAAAAGACTGTAATAAAAATTCTTTTGTACAAAATATTAATTGTGAAATTTTTTTTTAACGGGTAGGTAATACCCGAGAGATATATAAATTCACAATTAATATGTTACATTCTTCGAATCTGATTCAGCAATCATCAACTATACTCACTATTTTCTCAAACAATATATATTCTTTTATAGAAATCAAAACAACCATCCTCATTCAAATTTCATTACGTATTCTGATTTTGACAAATCAAAATCTAAGTCGAGATATAACTGGTACCATCACTTTTAGATTCCTACATCTTTCAAAGTTATACTTTGACTTCAAAGCTGTGCTAGAACATCATATGTATATCAACGATTACAACTTGTATTCAAACCCTCCGAAATTCCTGAAGACACTCCAAACAATGAACAATCGAGCTGATGCTCTAACCATATGTTAATCTCAGTTATACACCTGAAAAACTTTCGAAACCAAAGTCATAGTTTAACACGTATCCGTGTCAGACCCATTGGCATTTATTAGCTAAAATGACTTTTCAATTTCTTTTCAAAGTAGCCAGTTTTGTCACAGCTCCAGCAAGTCAACCTCGACTTTTCAGTCGGACTAGTCTTATTATAACCTCGATAGATACGTTGCCCTTTCGCCATTGTTACTGGGGAACCTTTCATATCTCGCCACATTAGCAGAAACTTATCAGCAACCGTAATGATCTAGGATTTTTCGAAAAATCATTATATTTATCAAAACCCCATCACTTACTCATCTGCCTCTTGTAACGAGAATTGCCATACGAATCATTGGGATTTATCAATCAGTATTTTGAAATCTCGTAGTATGTCGACGCCAACAATTATACATATAACGTCTATCTCCTGGACTTATATACGGCGAATGTGAAGTTTCTGAAAAACACCCTAAACTGTGAACTAGTTCTTCGAAGTCTGAAAAATGCTGATGAAGCAGCAAAAACTGTAAACGACCTTAACAGTCAAAAGTTTGATAATAAAGGATAGTGTGTTGGAAAAGCTCAGAAAAAGAGAAGGTTTGGAACTGGAAAATGGAGTAAGCAAACCATGAAGGAAGATGTGGACAAATCACAAAGACTAAACCCGCGTTCAAAGAATCCAAATGATTCAGTGTCTGCTGAAATTATTATCAAATACCTTACTCCTGACTCTAAACCCTTGTGAATAATATTCTTCATCATCCTCTGATCTTAGATATTATAAGATATCATCATATCTTTCATTATAAATATCTTCAATGTTTCTGAAGATATCTTCATAACTATTGTTATTCGAAATCATTTATCTCTTTGCGCTATCCGTGTTACATCATAAAAGAAACTATTTTAGTTTCTAAATTCTGAAAAATTCGAATTTAAAATATGTATACTATTGAAGTAGTGTTGGGAACTGAAGCATGAGTTAGTATAATATAATGACACTTGATCAACGTGATTATATTACAGTAAGTCATGCTGAGTTTTTAAATGGAACGTGATGATTCACAGATCATAACATCATCATGTGCCCTGTTACACGACTCTTGTATTCTATTTAACCTCTAAAATATTAAGAAAATATTTCTTGATGATTCGGTCTTTTTCAGGGTATTCTGGTAATTTAACAAATCAAGATCGTGCCATTACCATTTCCTTCTTAGAACATTAACAATGTTCATTCTGAAATTTATATCTGCGAATTATGGACCATTACAAGCGATGCTTAATCGCAAGAAGAAGAAATGAAAGGACAAAGCTCCAAAATAGGAATTGGAGTATAAATCGCAGCAAATAGGAGGGAGTATTAACTGTGGATGACAATGATTATAGAAGACAGAAGCAGGGACTTTGAAGTATAAGGGAAGATATAAAACCCAACAACAACCCAGAAATTACAAACCATATATATCGATGCATATAGCAATATAAAGACACGGGAGAACTAAAAATACTATAAAATCAAGAGTATAGTAGAAGTAAATAGATTCTTCCAGCGGCAGATGAAAAAGAAGAATGACAGATATGAAAGTAAGGAGTATATCAAGAATTAGAACTGGATGGAGCATATTAGCGAGTGCTATAAAGTATGAATTGAGGGAGAAAGAATAAAAGGTGTGAGTTGTGAAAATAAGGAAATGAAGGGGGTGGATATATAGTAAAATATTCGACAGAGAAATCAAAACAGATTATCGCATTTAATCAAAGCAGATCCTAACTTCCTTAATTACCGAAGAACCAAATCTTATTACAAAGATTTTCTCTAAATTCCTTGAATTCCGGAAATCAACCGTGACTATGTCATTGGTTAAAAAGAACGTGCATTTACTTATTTCATTCTTTTGTGATAACTTCACTCGTACTCTTCACAAAAATCAAATTGCTTTATCTATATTACTTGATGATAATAAAACTCTAATTTCCAACTCGTATACGTCATGAAAACATACTTATTGTCAGCCATGACCATCCCATTCAAATTTCGGGACGAAATTTCTTTAACGGGGAGGTACTGTGACAACCCGGAAATTTCCAACCAAATTTAAACTTTATCTTTATATTATTCCGATACGATAAGCAAAGTTTGTTAAGTTAAATCTCAAGAATTTTAAATTGTGTTCATACATTCATTATAACCTTGACCAAATTCTGACGATTCACGAACCGTCATATATAAATAAATATGTATATATATGTATATATATATATATTATAACTTAAAAATATTAATAAAGTATTAAACGTATAATACTTTACATGAACGTATTTGTTTCAATATGTTTATCGATGGAATTAGAAGATAATATCAAATGATTGATTTATCAGATACATTGTGATATGATTACGGGTCTATGTTATGAGGTCCACTGTGATTTAAGAAATCTATTCTTTTTGACGACATTCGGAAAATGGTAAAGTGATTTATAAGTAAGAACGTGGAGTGTAAATAACTTAGATATTGGATATCGACAAGTTAAGTAACTTGACATTTTTCATTAAGATGATTTCATACGTTTATTTAACCTTTGAACTTTATCGCATGCTTCACCAACAGACTGTAATTTAAAAACTTGAAACCTATTATGAATATATATGATTTTACTTTTCTAAAACGTTTTATGATATAACGATTTCCATTATTTTAACCTTTAAACAAAATGATTCTTAAATATATTTAGTTTTGGAAAATAAAATTATCATATTTATTTGATTTAGTTTCAAACGTACAAAAACGTTTTCAGTTTAAAAAGAACTTTATTATTAAAACGTATATAACTTTTATAAATATCTAGAACTACTTTTAACAACTCATTACTTAACCAGTATGATAAAGATAACGATATTAATATTTTATTTTATTAAATATATATAACGATTTAAATTAATATTATATATATTTATACGCGTATTATACGTACATAGTTTTATACTTTTACTATACTTAAACTTTACCTTTACCTTATTTTTACTTTACCTTAACTTTAATAATTCATTTTAATAATTCATACTTTAATAATTCACTTTAATAATTCATACTTTAATAATTCACTTTAATAATTCATACTTTAATAATTCACACTTTAATAATTCACATTTTAATAATTCATACTTTAATAATTCATACTTTAATAATTCACTTTAATAATTCAAAAATCTATTATAAATAGAATTCAATAGGTTTCATTATTTCATAGAAACTTGAAAATATTTTCTCTAAACTCTCTCAATCGATTTACATATATATATATTTACTCCATATTATTTCAAGATATTATCAGTATACATAAAATATTACGACGGAGTGCTGTCCGAGTGATTTCAAAATTGTTTTTCGAGCGGGATAGAGCTAAGGAAATTATGGGTTAAAGCTATGGAGGTTATGGGTATGGTTCGGGAGTATTGCTCGTGAGTCAAACTAGTGTTTATCATCTCCGTTGCATCTACGTACTTTTCCTGCAATATTGAATCTCAATATTGATACGTTCGTGAATCCAAGGCCCACATTACACTTGTTCAATGACGTCATATGTATTTTTACTACAAAATACAGTATTGTGAGTTTCATTACTCCCTTTTTACATATATTTTTAAGCTGAGAATACATGCGCTGTTGTATAAATGTTTTACGAAATAGGCACAAGTACTAAAACTAATTCTATGTGGGTTTAAACCAGAAATATACCCTTAGCTTGGTAACATTAAACTACTTGTCTATGTACGGTAGGCGCGAATCCTAAAGATAGATCTATTGGGCCTGACAAATCCCATCCTGACTATGGGATGCTTTAGTACTTCGAGGTTATTTTAAACACACCTGATCTGGTGTACTTCAGAAGGTAAAACATGAACGTTAAGGCTTGTTACCGGTGCCTACAACTTATAGAATACTTTTATACACTTGCGAGTGTATATATATTTATAGACGGAAATCTTGTGGTCTATTAAAATAATGGAAATGATTGTTTATGATAAACTAATGAACTCACCAACCTTTTGGTTGACACTTTAAAGCATGTTTATTCTCAGGTATTAAAGAAATCTTCCGCTGTGCATTTGCTCATTTTAAAGATATTACTTGGAGTCTTTCATGGCATATTTCGAAGAACGTTGCATTCGAGTCAATGAGTTCATCAAAGATTATTATTAAGTCAATTTATAGTTGGATAGTGGATATTATGAAATGGTATGCATGCCTGTCAATTTTCGATGTAAAGAAAGTTTGTCTTTTAAAACCGAATGCAATGTTTGTAAAATGTATCATATAGAGGTCAAATACCTCGTGATGTAATTAAGTATTGTGAATCGTTTATAATATATATGAACGGGTCCTTTCACGGACGGTCAAACCAAACGTACAAATCAAACTTTGGAAGATATGTTATGGGCGTGCATTATTGATTTCGGTGGTAGTTGGGATGAGCATTTGCCTTTGGTGGAATTCTCGTACAATAATAGTTATCACACTAGTATCGGGATGCCACCTTATGAGATGCTATATGGGCAAAGATGTCGAACTCCAATTTGTTGGGGTGAAGTAGGTCAAAGAGAAATCGGGAGTACCGATTTGGTTTTGGAGACGAATAACAAGATTGATATTATTCGGGATCATTTGAAAGAGGCTCAAGATAGACAAAAGTCGTATACCAACAAACGTAGACGAACGATCAAATTTCAAGAAGGTGACATGGTGATGCTTAAAGTTTCACCATGGAAAGGCATTATTCGGTTTAGAAAACGGGGGAAGTTAGCTCCTCAGTTTATTGGGCCATTTAAGGTTTTAGCTCGTGTTGGTGAAGTCGCGTATCGTTTGGAATTACCCGAAGACCTTGCGGGGAACAATAACACAATTCATGTTTCCCATCTCCGTAAGTATCTTGCAGATGATTCTTCGTGGGTGCCGTTAGACGAGATTGAACTAAACAATAAGTTAGAATATATTGAGTAACCGATTGCTATCCTCGATGAGAAGGTCAAAAGGTTGAGACATAAAGAGGTTAGGACTTTTAAAGTTCAATGGCGTCGTAGTAAGGGTTCCGAGTTTACTTGGGAGCCCGAAGAGTTTGTGTTGGTTTATCTTCCTTCTTGTCATGCAGCTTGGATCGCGAGGACACGCTCCGGTTCAAGTGGGGGAGAGTTGTAAGACCCAAATAATTATTGTGTACATAAAGTGTACATAAGATGCTTGAAGTGGGGGTTTCGTTGTACATTTTAAAATGAAAAAGAATCTGATCTGGGGGAGTGGCGCGCCGCGCGGCCTTTTGGCACGCCGCGCCGTTTGTCTATGACAGATTCCTTCTTTCTTTTAAATTAGATATTTTGAGGGCATTTTGGTAAATTCACAAAAGGGCCGACTTTAAGGCCTTAGATCAGTTTATGGAGCCTCATTAACTCCATTTCCATCTACTTCAACCTCATCCATTCAATTCTAGAGAGAGAGTGATAACCTAGTGTGAGAAAACTCATTTTGGAGAAGAAGAAGGAGGATTCTTGCTTAAGCTCAAGTTCTAAAGTTGTTCATCTACTTCCTAGCTATGTTTTCGTGGTAGTGGTATGCTCTAATCTTGATTTCTTGATTCAATTTTGTGTAAGGGTTAGAGTTAGGGTTTATGGTGAACTTAAAACCCACTTTGTTAGTAAATTGGGTGTTTTGGGTGAATTTGGGTTATGTTGACTCAAAGAGGACTAACTAGGGTTTTTCAAGTATTAATTGTTGTTAATGAACCTTAAGTAGTTAGTAAATTGCTAGTACACCTATATATATGTAAGTGGGCATTGTGTGGGTTAATGGGTGACCCGAAATGGGTGTGTTGACCTTAAATTGGTCAAACGGGTCAAAATGGACCTAGGTTGGTTAATGTTTGTGATTAATGCATAAACTTAGTGTTTACAGGTGTTTTAAGACCTAACTTGGCTAATGTTAGGGTTTTGGCGAAAGATGACCCAATTTTAGGGTTAAGTGTTCAAATGGGTCAAAATGACCTAGTAGTAGTGAGTGTTGTGGGCTTGACCAACTTGAATGGTTGATTGATTATGTGTATATTATAATAGGTGCGTTACCTTGAAGATTCAAGCTTGGTTTATTGATTCACCAAAGGCGTAAGGTGAGTGGAATGATTATATGCGTAGGTATATAATGTATTTATTTGTTGTAGCGTGAGATGTGAAGTGTCGATGTGCTAAGACACCACATTTCACGTGACGAGTGAAGTGTCAATGTGCTAAGACACCACTCAAAGTAATATGACGGGTGAAGTGTCGATGTGTTAGGACGCCACCTGGGGTGAAGTGTCGATGTGTTAAGACACCACCCGGAGTGAAGTAACGATGTGCTAAGATGCCACTCCAAGTAAGTTGAAGGGTGAAGTGCCGATGTGTTAAGGCGCCACTCGAGGTGAAGTATCGACGTGTTAAGATGCCACCCGTGGGATTAGTGTACGAAGTGTTAAGTACTAATGGTAGTTATGAACTCCGACGGTCTTTAAACACCGTTCCTTGTTCGATTGGTTAACCATGGTTATTGTGTTTTAGAGTAAGC
This sequence comes from Rutidosis leptorrhynchoides, assembly GCF_046630445.1. NCBI lineage: Eukaryota > Viridiplantae > Streptophyta > Magnoliopsida > Asterales > Asteraceae > Rutidosis > Rutidosis leptorrhynchoides. Next base: position 238,038,215 of record NC_092333.1, on the reverse strand, counting down.
ATATTATACTTGTTCAAGTTAAATATGTTATTGTTATGCTAGTTGGTTATTGGAGGTTATAGCTTGTATTTATGACGATAAGCTAATTGTGTTTGCTAGCATGTATACGGTATGCGTGTAAGTGTTTGCAAATAGATATATTATATATGTATGTGTGTAATTATTGCATTCACTAAGCTTTAGCTTACCCTCTCGTTGTTTACCATTTTATAGGTTCTGGCGTGGATAAGGGTAAGGGCATACGGTTGGATTAGAGATCCCGCTTGTTAGGGGACGCCTTTTGGATGTGTTAGCTTTTGGAGTTTGACCATGACTTGGGTAGTTTAATCCCAAACACCATGCTCATTGCGTCGTTTGGTACTTAAACTTTTTGGTGGTCGAAACTCACGTTATGTATTAAACTCGTAAAATGGCCAAAGTGGGCCCCGCTTTGTAAAACATATTTTATGTTTGAATTGTGTTAGTTTTACATGTTTGAATATGTTGTTAAAAGCGTTTTGTCTAATTATGTCGGGAAGTGGCCGATCTTTTTCGCGTTTCATGACTTTTGGGACAGACCAGTTTGGCGAGCCGCGCGGACATATGGCGCGCCGCGCCATATGCTGTTCCAGCAAAAAAAAATTATTTTTTATTTTTACGCGGGTTGTTCGTGGTTTGGTTTGGTATAGAGATATATAAGTAGATAAAGCAGTAAAGGATAAAATTTGTATTTCAGATAAGGCTAAAGCTAGTGCATGCTATTGCTTTTATTAGTACAATGCTGGATATGTGTAATGTCGGCTCATGTATACGTTATAACTAGTTACCTGCTATACTATCCTAAACGGCCCTGTCAAAGACATGTCACTGGGTAATACCGATAGGTTTGAAGATTCTGAATATACAGCAACACCGCATACCCCTGACACTAGATCAACACGACTACATGAATACACTAGACGGCTCATCAATAGGAGCGACCCGGTAAGGTGGCGTATTAACGATCCTTAAGGTCTAAACTTTCTTACGCATAGCTAGAATAAAAGGCATATCGTAATCGAGAGACGTGATGTATTCCAATTCTTTCATTAATGATTGGTAAAAGATTAGTTAGGTTCTAATTTAAAAGATTGTCAACCATGATGAACACCATGGCCAGATTTACAAGAGTAAACTCCACGAATACGTTCAGTTATCTTAACAGTCCAATCCTTTATGATTTAAACAAATAGTTCCTGAATTAAATAAAGAATCCATCAAGTTAAGTACAATGCCTGAGACCGCGTTATGGTGTAAATGTACATCATCCACACTGATACCGTTTCCATGGCCATACATAACAGAGGCAGAGAGTACTACAACTGGTGTGCTTCCTTAGATAGATGCGATATTTAAATGCTACTGACTACAGTGGCATAGCCTGAGGCCAACCGTATACTCCAAGAGTCAATCAGAGTTTCCATTTACAAAATACCACCTACCAGAATCCATAGTGTCGGTTGACGTACTACAACCAGTGCGCCTCCGTCAAGCGCACTTTGTATCCGACATAGTTTTCTTACCAAGGGATGAAAATAGATAGTGTACTCTAAATCGGGGATCGCGACTTCCCAATAACAGAGCCTATAACCACGTTCTATTAGTTGGAAAAGCGATTGAGTTTATTCATATCAGAGAGCATCGTAAAATCATCACATTACACATTTAATATTTCAACATCGTAAGTAACTAAGGCATAACATACACTAAAAGATAACTACTCGCTAATCATGGCAACAATATCATCTATCAATAGAATAATGAAAAATTATAAAAGATAGTATAAAAAGATAATGGTACCGTTGATTAATCGAGCTCTGAAAGTACACAAGCGACAACTCCAGACGCACCTCCAATCATTTACCGACTCCGTTTAATGTCTACTCTAGGTAATTTTTGCTAATCAGAAATTATTATCATAATCCTAAAGAGTTAAACTAGAGAAAGAAGTGAGATTGAGCATCTGATAAATTTTAAAACGAGCGTTGTTAAATTCCTGTCTTAAAAGTAATGAAATTTAAAGTGCTTCTTACATGTTTCCCAAACCAGGACGCGAAATTATTACCGTGCATATGCTGTATCAAATGCTGACGTTCTTTCTTATTTTCACACCGAAGAATACTCAGGTGTTCTCTTCAATGTGTATAGAGTTGGCGCTGTTATAGTAAACAAACAGAGTACAAAATGTAATATAAATTCTGAAACTCATAATGTGTAATAAATAAACTTACATTCTAAAGGATTCCAGTTCACTACAATTGAACAACACATATGAATGTGCTTTAGCCAAACGATCTAGAGATAGTACATCCACTTTTCAAGCACAAATGGGTCGTTCTGGCATAGAAAATATTGGTAGAACATCCTCCTTACTACCGTCGTCATAGTTTCTACTTTTCTTGTTATGTATAGTCTCGACATTCTCAGAGAAGTATAATGAACAAAACGCCAAACACTCATCAGCTAGATATCCTTCTGATATTGAACCTTCACGTTTACTCCTGTTTTGCACGTAAGATTTTAATGTGGCTAAATACCTAAAGAATAACCAATTATAAAGATCAAATTCCATGATACTACTTAATAAAACAATTTACTAAAATATTTCGGTGATACAGCATGTATTTAACATAAGATATGGTGTGTGAGTTTCTCTTAAAAAAATAAATTAAAATAAAATAAAAAGCATGTCATCTTTACTGAATTTTGAACAATTTACTAAAATTAAATGTGGCAAGATGTAACTTAGTACATCTCAATTGAATATATCCAGTGGTAATGCACTGGTCCTCCAATTCTAGCCTCATAAGCAAGGTGAACAGTAAGTTGAACCATTACGTCAAAGAATGATGGTGGGAAAATTCTCTCCAAATCGCAAAGGATTTTTCCAATATCATTTTCCATTTAAAGCAATTCAGTTGGATCGAGAACTTTACAGCATAAGCGTCTATAGTAATGACACAACCTGATCACAACAGAGCGGACATGCTTACGTAGAATACTTCGTATGCAAATTGGAAGCAATTGTTGCATCAAAATATGATTGTCGTGACTTTTAAGACCACCAATTTTAGGAGGTTTGAGTTGAACGCATCCTGAAATATTAGCTGAATAACCATCAGGAACTTTCACTCGTTTAAGCATCCGACAAAAGATATCTTTCTCTTTTTTTTCATGGAGAAACACGCATGTGGTAAATACACTTTGTTATTGTCTAGATCTTCAGGATGAAGTTCCTATCTAATTCCCATTTCTTGTAAATCATAGCGCGCATTTAAATGATCTTTTGTCTTTCCACCTATATCCATTAATGTTCCAATAACACTATCACATACATTCTTCTCAATATGCATTACATCTAGATTATGTCGTATCACATTGTCTTTCCAGTACGGTAATTGAAAGAATATACTTATCTTCTAATTATACGGCAATTCTGGGTTGTCCTTGACTTCTTTCCCAAATTAAAAGTTAAGACTATTTAGCTCATTGAGAACATCTGACCCTGTTAAGCAAGGTGGTTTCATCTCTAATTCTTCCGTCCCATCAAACGACTTTTTATCCTTCCGATATACATGTCTCTTTGACATCCATCGACGATGTGCCATAAAAACAAATTTCCTACTACGTCTCAACCAAATCGATCTTGTACGCTTATGGCATGATGGACATGCAATTTTTCCTTTAGTGCTCCATCCAGATAACTTGGCATACGTAGGAAAGTCACTTATTGTCCATACCAAACCAGCACGCATTTGAAAGTTACTGTTTGTTGAGGAATCATATGTCTCTTCTCCATTATCCCACAAAAACTTTAGCACATCCATTAAAGGTTCCATATAGACGTCTATATTATTACCTTTCGCAGATGGTCCATGTATTAGTAGACAAAGCATGAAAAGGGGTTTTTTCATGCACATCCAAGGAGATAGATTACATGGAATCAATACAACAGGCCATGTACTATGTGAATTACTCATATTTCCAAAAGGGTTAAACCCGTCACTCGCTAAACCAAGCCTGACATTACGAGTTTCCTTTGCAAAATCAGGATAATTATGATCAAATGTTTTCCAAGCTGGTGAATCTACCGGATGTCTCAGTAAACCATCTTTCGTGCTACCCTCTTCGTGCCATCTTATGGAGTCAGCAGCTTCTGATGACATATATAACCTTTGCAGACGTGGGATGAGAGGAAAGTAACGCAAAACCTTTGCTGAGACCTTGTTATGATAATTGGCTGTTAAGTTTTCCTCATCATCTGAATCATCTTCACTTGTTTTATACCGTGACGTATGACATATGTCACACTCCGTTTTATCCTTGTTTTGTTTCCAATACAAAGTACAATCATTAGGACATGTATCAACTTTTTCATAACCTAGTCCTAAATCTCTTATTAACTTTCGTAGATCATACAGTGATTTTGGTATGGCTGCTTCCGGGAAGGCTTCCCTTAAAGTGTCAAAGATCAAGCTGAAACCCTTGTCATTACATTTCCCAATACACTTGCTATGAAATAGTCTAACTATGAAAGAAAGAACTGAGAAATTTTTACATCCGGGGTATAGTTCTTGCTTTGCACATTCCAATCCTTTATAAAACCTTTTGGCACTTTTGTTTGGTAAGCTATGATCTTCAGTTTCAAGTATGTTATCATCTAACCCATGGAGATCAGATACCAATCCTATCATGTCATCTTCTGCATCTTCCATAGGAGTATTATATGGTTCGGTGATTGGATTTTGAATTGTATAGCCTTTAAAAAAACTGTCACATAGTAGATGGGTTCTAGCATCATACCGTCCAACCCATTTTAGATTAACACACTTATTGCAAGGGCATGCTATCTCACCATTTACACCTTCCTTTTTAAATATATAATCTATATAATTATCAAGACCTTTTTGGTATGTAGTAAATATTCTCGGGCAAGACATCCAATTTGTGTCCATCCTAGATGAAACAATGCAATCATCCTATAATTTATATAAAAATACTCTAAATATAGTAAGTACATAATTAATCTAAAAAATTGAACCAAATAATGATGGGTTTTATCAATTTGTTATCAGTAAAATAGAGAAGTTCTCAACATCAATTGCGTAAGGTCGCCTGTCATGGCTGTTTTTGTTAAATTCTTTATAATACAATAACTCATGTAATGTTAGTTACGAACTTTTACTTTTCAATTTGTATCTCAATATTGAAGAACTAGACATAATAAACACCTTACATTCCATGCCAAAATTAATGAATTAAAGAACGAACATATCATAGCCAGTTTGAAATCAGATCGCGTAAGATGTAACACATGTAAGTATTAAGAAAATTAGTCACAAAAAATTACTTGTTCAATATCTAGTCACGATATACAACTTTCAATTTTACACGTTGAGAAGAAACTTGAAGTTTACAGAGGATTCGAGTGAAGAAAGTAGAAAAGAAGGAGATGATTTGGTCAACAAATTACAATAAATAACGCTAACAAGTAGTTATATTTGTTTTAGAAACCATAATTATTTCCGTTTATAAGTTATCTATATTAATTCACTGAAACTTACTTATTAATAATATTACTAAATTGCATAATTAAAACAAAAATAAGAACTATAGTGCGTTGGTAAATAACATTGAAAGTAAACAGAAGGTCTTGAGTTTGATTCCCTGCTCTTACAATTAATACTTTTAAATTTTGATTTACATAAACTATACTATATTAAATCATATGATAATATCATATAGTTTTTATTATCATTTTGATATCATATTAATTGCTAATTTGCTAATAAGTAATTAAATATATACTATATAATAATTTATAGAATAATAATATATAATAATTTAACCAAATTATTTTATTTATATAAAATAAATTCTATGATAATATCATATATAAACTATTTAATAATATTATTTCTTAAATTTTAATTTTTTGGGTTAATATTATTTTTTGATTTATATTAAGTATATGATATGCTATGATTCAAGATATCAACGTCCCAAGTATGAAATGGTTTACGTTTGTCGTAGCCAATCCTGTTGGATCTTTGAACTGAAGGATGAACGAATGCCCTCATCTTCGTCTGAATCTCGTTTAGAGGAAATTTGCAACCATAGCTAGTTCTTTAGGCTCCCTAATGTTGAAATTCAACATTTACATTATTGGAGATATCAAAACGCCCCCATGACAAAACTCATAAACAACGCCACCTCAACTATCGGATGAACCGTCTTAAGAACAACCGGACATACCGACTAAGAATCCGGTTGCCTACATGTCAACGATATATCAAATTTTTCCTCTTTTTGCTTTCTCGCTTGTAGACCTATATCGATCCTCATAGCGATATGAATTACAAATACATTATCATTTCCAATTATGGTACCAATGGACATACATACATATATACATATACATACATACATACATACATTCATACATACATACATACATACATACATACATACATACATGCATACATATATACATATATACATACATACATACATACATACATACATACATACATACATACATACATACATACATACATATATATATATATATATATATACATACATGAATACATACATACATACATACATACATAGTAAACACAGGTAAATACATACATACATACATACATACATACATACATACATACATATATATGTATGTATGTACGTTTTTATGTATGTATGTACGTTTTTATGTATGTATGTACGTGTGTGTGTATGTATGTCTGTGTATGCATGCATGCATACATACATACATACATACATACATACATACATACATACATACATACATACATACATACATATATACATACATACATATGTACATACATACATACATACATAAATACGTACATACGTACATACATACATACATACGTACATACATAGATACATACATACATACTTACATACATACATACATACATACATACATACATACTTACATACAAACAAACATATATATACATATAAACATATACATATATACTTACATACTTACATAAAAACATATACATACATACTTACATATACATACGTACATGCATACATATATAGAAGGATTAAACACAAGTAGTCTCCCTAATCCGACTACCCGACACTTTCGACGTTTACCAAACTCCAACTGAATTTTTGACACACTGCATGAAACAATTATAGAGACCTCAACTTCAATGACTGTACACGATCACTGCAATCGATCCATATTATCTAAACATCAATGCTAATAGGTCACCATGAAGAAACCACTCGTATATTTTGTTAAAAAAACCATCAACCAAAATCCGACCCCCAGTTTAACCCGATCTAGCTATTCTAGACCCTTCTAACCATTTCCTTGAGTGATAGAGCTCTACCCCTAACCTCTTGCCCGACCTAAACCTTTATATACATAAACTTTTCCTTTAGTCATTCCAATATGATATAATACATATATTATCTATGGAACAAATTTGTATGCATATTATTAATTATAAGTCTATTGAATCATCTATGTAACAAAGTTTTTCATATCATAAGATATACATATTATGTATTATATTATTATTATTCTTATTATTATTATTATTAATATTATTATTATTATTATTATTATTATTATTATTATTATTATTATTATTATTATTATTATTATTATTATGTTATTTTATTGTAGATGAATATTAATGTTAGATAAATATAAATTATATAATTGGTAACTTATATTAAAACAAAATTCTTATAAATACTATTACAGTTATATTAGTCATTATTAGTATGAATAAGATAAGTTTTCTGTTAAATTAAATATATCAATCAATAATCTTATGTAAATTTTGGTAACTACCAATGTTAATCATATAATAATATATACTAATCAATAGATATATTTATTTATTTTTTTAATATAAAACAATACTCAATAATTTTGGTTATATAAGGTATATATATATATATATATATATATATATATATATATATATATATATATGATATTTCTATAATAATGATCTCTATAATTATGGGATATACCCCATCATCCGATGTACACTCCAGATAACACGTCTATAGCGCCAACAGTTACAACCCAAAAAATTTGAAGCAGAAATTTTAGATCACCAATATGCTTCCCACCAATCCTTTTTCCACAAAATTTTTGAACGTCAATATGCTTCCCACCAATCAACCGTTCAATATTTTGACTCTGTTTTTTTGAATCTATTAGAGAAGACTTAGTATCACACATAATATTTTTTGGCTGCAAGGTCTTTGAATTTCTTATTAATTGGAGAAAAGGTAATTAATTTGGATTGTGTCCTTGTAAATCTGTGATGTTGTTGTAGCATATGTTTGAGATACTGCAATCATAGTTAATTTTCTGTTTCATACTATGGTGATAACTTATTGTTTATTTATTCTATTCTATCGAACTGATCGAAACTGATAATGATCATTTATTTGTAATAGTTCTTGAGATTTATTCTACTATACTAATAGATTTAGGTTAATCCTCATGTTTACAGTGTTGTATGATCTATTTTAATCTTTGTACGACATAAAAATCTTTACTGTCATCGCCAATATTACTAGAAATAGATTTAGGTTTCCAAGATTATTTTCTTGTTTCTGATGTCTTTTAATTGTAATGTCATCACCATGATTACGTTGATCGTCCTTATGTTCATCTAAACTTACCTATCTTCCGCCAGGTAAAAGTTAGCAAGGTCAAAGATCAATGGAACCTGGCAATTCTTATGAAAACGAGAGAATTATGACAATGAAGAAGAATGCAGAAGTTTTTGAATCCTTTGGTCTGCCAAATCTTCTTAGTTCTATGCCTACAAAAAAAGAAAAAAAAAAGAAAAAACCAACCGAATAATAAATCAACTCTAAGATTGCTAGATGAGGATGATGATTATATGCCGATGATGATATGCTTGACATAGATGGTGAGAAAGATTTTGTTGAAGCAAATATAACAACATCTAAGGTGTCTAAAAAAAAAAAAAAATTACTCCCACATATTGTTTCATGATATTTATTTTAACGCAATGATACTTCTTGCAGAAAAAGGCTAATAAATACGTTAAAAAAATGACGCTAAATACTGTGTCTAATTTAGTGAAGAAACGTGTGAGTTCTATGCCTTTGAACCACACGGAAAAGTTTGCAAAATCTAAAATGAAAAATCTACAAATGACTAGTACAAGGGGTGCAATAACTCGTATGTCACAACATTCTAATAAATCCCAGAATAGAGTTGGTACAGCATTGCAAAAAAATTTAACACAACAGCTAAAAGTTTCAGAAAGAGACACGGATGGTGGGTTGATTGTAATCTATGTTGTGGCAGACTTATTTTTCAACAAATTTTTCTGCCATCGACTGATTATTAAATCTACTTTTAATTTACTATTTTATATAACCTTCTTCAATTACATATGAGATGATTAATGAAGAACGAAATGGCGACATCAATGATGACATCGATAATCATGATACAGAGATGGTGTACCAAAATGACCATGAAGTTAATTCTGATGAACAATTGAATTATGAAACAGATAATGGTTTGGAGCGTAACGCATACCGTGAATTTAATCAACCTGAGCATGAAGAAGGTAAACTTTGTATAATTACAAGATCATACTTTTGTTTTGTCAATCCTATATTCAAACTTTGATAATGACTTTTGTGATGAAAAAAGCGGAAGAACATCAAGAAGATTAAGAAGCGGAACTTATCCGAACAGAGAAAGACATTCAAAAACATGTGGATACTGGATCGTTTATTCTAATGAATTTGGTTTTATCAATGTATAGTTAATGCATTTGATTACACCGTAAAAAGATTTATTCACGTTCTTTCTTTCAGAAACAACTAAACTCTACGTACCAAGAGGACCAACACAAATGAAAAAGACATGGGAACGAACAGAATCGGAGCAAACAATTATCTTACTAAATGAATTTGGACAACCCGTTAATAAAAAAGCTTGTAAGCTGACCCATTTCATGGGTGTGTTAGTTAGGAGTGGGAAGCAATGTCCTCTTTACAAAAGTTGGCATAAAGTTCATAAATCAACAAAGAGGGATTTGCTTGCTCAGATAAAGGTCTATACTTAAAAATTAGATGTCATTGATTATCTTTTTTGTTTTACTAAACTGACAGTTTATATTTGTAGGCAAAATTTAACATTCGTGGAGATGCTGATAAGTGGATCCTTAAATCTATTGGAAAAAAGGTCAAGAGCTGGAGGGAAAGACTTAAGAAGCTTCACTATGACGCAACTAAAACTCACCATGAACAATTAAAAGCCAGCCCTACGGTAGTCCACAAAAACACTGGAGAAGACTTGTTGGCTATTGGAATAGTGAAGAATCAAAGGTATGATCCTGTCTTCAAATTAAAAAAAACATTAGATTAATGTATATCACATTATAATATTTCATTTTTCTACCTTAGATAACGAGTGACAAAAATAAACATAATCGGGCCAGAAAGTCATTGAACCCATTGATTGGCAAAAAAAGTTATGCACAAATTCGTGAGGAACTAAAGGTAATGTTATTACAAATGAAAATGTAAATACAACACTCTTTTATATTGTTGTAACTCATTTTCTTTTTGTTACAACTGATAGAATTGGGAAGAGAGCCGAGTAGAGTGGAAGTTTTTGAGCGGTGTTTCCAGAAAGCTGACATCATTAACAATTCTGAAGCTGTAAAACAACTTGTAAGTTACATAATTACAATACTGACTATGCTGGTAGAATGATAACTATGTTTGCTTAAATGTAATCATTATTTTATAGCCTCTATATCAGTAGTTTACCGTGGGGATTTCAATGTTCTTGTGATCATTTTTCTAATTACAGGAACAAATGAAAGAACTTTGCAAGGAACTACCCGAAGGTTCACTCGATGAGCCTGGACCAGATGACATCTATGCACAAGTTAGGGGTATACCTAATCACGGACAAGCAGAAATGTATGGTCTCAGTGTTCGTGAATTAGATGTTTGGGATGAAGTCAGGAGTCGTGAAGCTTTATGCCGAGAGAACATCTAGTTGAAAGCAAATCTCCAGGAGTAGAAAGAACGTGAAAAACAAAATAATGTTACAATAGATAATTCCGATCATTCCATTGTTAATCAACATGCATCAACAAATAATGGAATAATTACCAATACGCCTCTACAGGTATATTTCTATTTAGTTAATATTGTTATTGTTATTTTTCATGTTAAAATATTTATAGTTGAATAATTAATAGTTGGAAATTTAAAAATAGGTTGGGAAAGAAGTCTACCTAAAGAGCATTAATAATCCTACCCTGAGTGTAGTAAAAAGCTGGCTTCGTAGTTTAGACCCACTAAAAGTGGTTGGAGGAATAGAGATTGGACCTGGCTGGGGTGAAGTAAGTGTTTAAGTCGAAATAAAAAGTGATGAAGCAGTGCTAAGACCATTTGAACTTGTTACTATAATGATAGAGGCTACCACTGTGACTATTGCGTGGCCAACTTCTTTACTCACGGTATGCCATTGTTAAATTGTTGATGTAATTCGTTTTAATAACTTTGGAAGCTTATGCGTATACATTAAGTATTTGTTTGTAGCTTGTGACATTAGATTGAAATAGCATGATTAGAGGGGACTGATGATTGATGATGTTGCTGCTCTTTCTTTTTTTAAAAATGTTCGATTACTTTTCTTGTTGGATGTTTTTTTTAGTGTATCACTTATTTATCCTTTGTTCAGTTTGCAACAATATTATGTATTTCATTTTTATTTTATCAATGGAAATTATTAAATGCATGTCCATATTTGTAAACAATGCTTTATATAAATATAATAAATATATAAATATAATAAATATATATAAATATAAATATAAATATAAATATAAATATAAATATAAATATAAATATAAATATATATCCCATTGGGATCATTGTGATGATAAGCAAATGATAGAATATAGTTTTAGGAACCTTTTTGGGTGTACTAATTAGTATATCGTTGCCATTACATATTCCATTTTATTGGACCCTTTTTGGGGGTACTAATTAGTATATCGTTGCTTCTTATTATCATGGTTATGACATGAAAATTACAAAATATATTTTTAGGGCCCTTTTTGGAAGTCCTAAATTAGTCACATTAGTTTATCGTTTCCTATTGATATCATGGCCATTATAGGATATCTATATTAGGACACTTATCGGTCGTAATAAAGGGTCCCAAATATGTTTTTATGGACCATTTTCCTTCGTAATTAGGGATCCTAATCTGTTTTTAAGGACCATTGTACATCGTAATAAAGTGTCCCAATTAGTTTAGGACCTTTAATAAAGGGTCCCAAAATGTTTTTAGGACCTTTAATAAAGGTTCCCAAAATGTTTTTAGGACCCTATTACTAACGTAGATCGTCACATGTGGAGCTTTTTGGGGGTCCTTATAGGTAATTTTTTTGGGACCCTATTGACTCTTTAGTGACGCCTTATCTAGTAACCAACATTCAAGGGGTCCCAAGAGCAAAAGGGTCCCAAAGAGGCACATAATGGGACACTTTTGGAGGTTCCGTCAGGTCATTTGTGTTGTAGTGAGAACTAAAAGGCTGACAAGAAGGAGAAGAAACCAGTAAAGGTGCTAGTTGTTGAACCTCATGATTGAGATGAAACCAGCTCATCTTCATCTGCTGATAGTGAAACTGATGAGGACTGTGATGGTTATGCTACTGGTAAAAAGTTGTGTTTGATGGCCAGAGAGGTAGAGGAGTTTGATGAGGAAGAAAATGGTAGTACATTTATAGCTGATATGAAGGAAGCTGATCTAAAAAAGGATTCACCTTAATGGAAATCTGAAATGCTGTATAAGGTTGATAACTTTCGAACTTATACTGATGATGAAAAAGCTGAAATGTTTGGCAATCTAAGAATTGACTTAAGCAGAGGCAGCAAACGTGAAGAAGTTTTCAAAACTGAAATTAAATCTTTAAATGAAAAACTTAAATGTAAATATGATGAAATTAAGATTTTGAAAGATGAAATTTCTAAACTTGAAAAACAAAACTATGCTTTAAAATCTCTTCACTCGGATGCAGCAATAGTCTAGAACCAGCTTACTGACCTTAAAAAGGTGGTAGCCTCTTGGTGTACATCTTCTCAACGCACAGTCAAGTGCATTAGTGAGTAGGTGCCTGCCCAAGTTGAGGCATTCTTTGTTGGTGATTATGCTGCTGCTGCTCATGCTTAAGTCGCTTTCATTAACCTTGTGCTTGAAAATGATCCTAATGCTATCTTGCCAAACACCTTTTCTAATATAGTTAATGGTAACAAGGTCTTCACAAATAAGTTTGTGAGATCTACTGCTATTCCATCACCTACCATGAAAGAGATAATGGAGGATGAAGAAAGAGCAAGAGAAGCCAGTACCTCAACTGATGAGATTACTGACCCCTCTAGCATCTACTACATGACTCATAAAGAAAGACATATAAAAAGGGAAATCACTGAAAACAATTGAAGAAAGTTAAAATCAACTGATTCTCCTTCATGTTCAAATTCCTCCAATGCTGAGCCAGCTGATGAAAATCGTACTGGTCAACCGTAACTGCAGATAAGCCAGCAAAACGCATTACTGGCAAGTCCAAGGCAATAATTAAAATTCGTACTGGTCAACTACTATCAGCAGACAAGCCAGTAACTTCCCACACTGGCTCGTTGAATGACAAAGGTAAAGCAGTATACCATGACTATGGTACTTGTTCCAAGAAGAAAGATGCCCATAAGGGAAAAGCTAAAGTGGACCAAATTATAGACTCATGTGCAGGTCTGTCTATCACTGAGATAATGACTGTTAAGCTAGACCAGATTATTAAAGGAGTATCCCAAAGTCGGCCTTACCTTACTGCACCTATCAGATATGTGTATGACCAGCCATCAAGACTAGAAGTGAGAAAATGCTACAAATGTGGTAGCAAAGCTCACTTGGCTAACTAGTGTACTCAAACCCAATCCCTATCTGCTACTACCTCTTCAAGCAAACCAACCAAAAGGAAGAGATCATCAAAGATGACCCTTCCAGAACCCATCCTCGGATGATTTCACAAAAAGGACTAATCTGGTAGCTACTGTGCAGGGCATTCGAAACAAGTAAATCTGGTATCTCGACAGTGGATGTTCGAGACATATGACCGATATAAGTCCCTGCTAATGGACTATCAGGAAAAACATGGTCCAGTTGTTTCATATGGAGATAATTCATTGTGTTATACAAAGGGTTTTGGTACTTTAAAAAATAGGAATGATACATTTTCAAATGTTGCATATGTCGTTGGGCTTAAACACAACTTACTCAGCATAAGTCAACTGACAAGCAAAAATACGATAGTCCAATTTAGAAGGAAAATTGGGACTATTTTTTATAAGACAGGGAAGCCACTGCTGACAGCTAAAAGACATGATAACATGTATTAAATTGACATGAACACAACAGTCACAACAACTGATACTTGTTTCTATTCAAAGGCAGCAGACAACCTCAAGTAGTTATGGCACAAGAGACTCGCACATCTCAACTTTAAAGATATTCACAAACTCTCAAGTAAAAGTTTAGTGTCTGGGCTACCTACCATGTCTTATGTGAAGGAAAAATTGTGTCCTGGTTGTGAAAAAAGGAAGCATCATCATGCATCATTCAAGTCAAAGCAGATTTTTTCTGTTGAGAAACCTTTTCACCTACTTCATATGGATCTTTTTGGTCCTGTTAATGTGGTCAGCTGTAGTGGGAAGAAGTATACACTGGTTATTGTTGATGAATATTCCAGATACACTTGGGTATTCTTTTTGAAGTAAAAGAGTGAAGCTGCTGATGAAATTATCAATTTTATCTAAGAAATGGAGTTATTGAATGGGTAATTTGTGAAGCATCTAAGAAGTGATCATGGTACAGAATTCAGAAATGCAACTCTGGAAGAATTGTTTTGCTGACAAAGGAATTTCACAGAACTTTTCTACTGTGAGAACACCTCAAGAAAATGGTATTGCAGAAAGAAGAAACAGAACTCTCATTGAAGCAGCAAGATCTATGTTGTCTGAGTCTGGGTTGAAAAATTCATACTGGGCAGAAGCTGTGAATACTACATGTAATAGTAAAGAGAGATCAGAAAACTGCTTATGAAGTTCTCAAAGGAAGAAGACCCTCAATTTCATTTCTTCATGTATTTGGCACTCCCTGTTATATTCTAAACAATAGGGACCAGCTGGGAAAATTTGGTGCTAAAGCCGATGAAGGAATATTTCTTGGATATTCCAACATGTCAAAGGCATATAGGGTCTACAATAAAAGAAGGGATTGTTTTGAAGAATCCATTAATATTACATTTGATGAAACTATCCCTACTTCATCTTCTAATCAAGAAGATGAGGAGTTATTGTTTGAAGAGTGTACTCAGCAAGCTCTTAATGATGAAGAAGAACCAACAGCCACTCCCTCTTCAATCCATGCAGCTGGGTTCTCTGAAGATGAGATGGAATATTCTATTCCACCTGTGTCTAAACCATGTGGACCTACTAGCTCTACTGAAGTACTACAAATTGAGCAGAGGTCTACTGGTTCTGAAGAATCACAAGCTGGTACTGATTCCATTAATAATGAATAGCTGTCTCCTACTGCTGTACATAAAGATGAACCAGTTGATGATCAAGATTTTGTGTGTTCTACGACAAAATCACCTGTTTGTAACACTAGATGGACAATAGAGCATCTAATTGAGCAGATTATTGGTAATCTGGCTAGTGGTGTTAAGACAAGGAGACGTGCAACCAGTAATTTTTATATGCATGTGAACTTTGTGTCTACCATTGAACCTACTTATCCTGAAGAAGCAATGAAAGATCCTAGCTGGGCAGGAGCTATGCAAGAAGAGATCTCCCAGTTTGATAGAAATAAGTTATGGACATTGGTACCCAAACCTGATGATGAAACAAAGAAAATCATTGGTACCAAGTGGGTGTTTTAAGAATAAGATGGATAAAGATGAGATTGTGGTCAGAAATAAAGCTAGATTGATAGCTCAAGGGTTTAGAAAAGAAGAAGGGTTGGATTATGGAGAGACATATGCACCAGTGGCTAGGTATGGAAGCAATCAGATTATTCTTGGCATATGGTGCTAAGATGAACTTTAGAGTGTTCCAGATGGATGTTAAATCTGCATTTTTAAATGGGAAACTGCAAGAAGAAGTCTATGTCAAACAACCTCCTGGTTTTGTAAGTAGTAAATATCCAGACCATGTCTACAAGTTAGCAAAGCTCTTTATGGCCTGAAACAGGCACCAAGAGCATGGTATGAGACACTTCATGTGTATCTCACTGGTTTGGGCTTTATGGTTGGAACAATTGATACCACTCTATTCTCATAAGAGATAGATGGTGATCTCTTGCTGGTACATATATATGTGAATGATATCATTTATAGTTCTAAAAATGAAAAACATTATCAAAGGTTTTCAAAACTTATGTCAAAGACATATGATATGAGCTTACAAAGAGATTTGCAATACTGTCTAGGATTGTAAATTAAACAACTTGATGATGGAATTTTTATAAGTCAAGATAAATATATCAATGATAGGTTAGAGAAATTTGGTCTGGCCTATTTAAAAGACATAGGGACCCCAATGGGCAGCATCTATTAAGATAGACACTGATCCCAATGGTGAACTAGTCAATATCACTGAATATTGAGGTATGATTGGGTCCTACTTTATCTCACAGCCAGCAAACCAGATATTATGTTTGTCACATGTCTCTGTACCAGATATCAAGCTGATCCTAAAGAGTTACATTTGCTAACAGTAAAAAGGATATGTAGGTATCTGAAAGGTACTGCCAAACGTGGTCTTTAGTTTCCCAAAGACCTGGATTTTGAACTAATTGGGTATTCATATGCTAACTTTGCATGGTGTAAAATAGACAGGAAAATTACTACTGGTGGTTGCCAGTTACTGGGTGGTAGATTAGTCTGCTGGACAAGCAAAAAGCAAAATACTGTGTTCACATCTACTGTCGAGGCAGAATATGTTTCTGCTCGTAGTTGTACTGCTCTAGTATTGTGAATGCAAAGCCAGCTAAAGGACTATGGTGTTCATGTTACAAAAACTCCAATCTACTGTGACAACACCAGTGTAATTGCCATCACCAAAAATCTTGTGATGCATTCAAGGACAAAGAACATTGATGTTCGATATCATTTCATAAGGGATCATGTTCAAAAGGGAGATGTGGAGCTACACTTCATTTCAACAGACCAGCAGGTAGCATATCTTTTCACAAAGCCCTTAGATGAGAAACGATTTAACTACCTCATCTCTGAGCTGGGTATGCTTGAACTTTAAACTAAAAGACAACTTTGTTGGGCAAACCAGTATGACGCAATCCTTTGTCTACTGCCTATATGCAAAACGTTCAGCATAACACGGTCTTTTATAATGGTTATACTTTGTGTAAAACGAAGTAATAAATAGCTCACAACATTAATTTGATACCTTAAATATGGACCTCACTTAACTCCAATGATTTAAATTAAATACACGACATATTAAATGTAATAAAGAAATTTTTGTATTTAATACAAAATTTATTTTCTGGTCTTTAACTTCAAATTTGAATTAAAACCTACTACATTTAATGCTTAATGGTAGTGATGAGTGTCCAAGCTGATTAAACGTCATGTCAAAATTCTGATGTCCCTCGATAACATGCCAGACTGTCAAATCTGCTCACGCGCCTTTAGATGACAGTTGGCATTTTCTCTCTCCTGCACTTTTTCACCAATT
The DNA here is from genome assembly GCF_046630445.1 of Rutidosis leptorrhynchoides. Classification (NCBI taxonomy): domain Eukaryota; kingdom Viridiplantae; phylum Streptophyta; class Magnoliopsida; order Asterales; family Asteraceae; genus Rutidosis; species Rutidosis leptorrhynchoides. The sequence goes on along the minus strand of NC_092333.1, from coordinate 238,020,356 downwards.
CGAAAGGTTAAATAGGGTGATCCATTCTTCATTATACCCTTCAGTTATTTGCCTTTCAAAATTCCCATTTCTCTCAAAATTCCCAAAATTTTCAAACTTTCAACATTCATCTTCAATCTTCAACAATGGCAGACCAACCACAACAACCAATTGAGAACCAACCTGAGAAATAATAACAGCAACAAAAACAACTAGAACAACCACCATAGTAGCAGCAATAACCACAACCAGAAGAGCATAATGAACCAGAACAATTGTTTGCTCTGCAACCACGTTTTGTAAAGCCTGAACCTGCACCGGATCATGATAAAATTCGCCTTTTGATAGGCAATGCTACTCATTCTCTTTCTATTCTAAAGTTTAAAGCTAACATGGGCTATGAGTCCATGATCAATTATGTAAGGCAATCCACAATTGCCAGATCTATCATCGGCGTTCCTTCACGATTTTATCCAGCATGTTTAGGAAGATTCTGGTATATTGCAAGAATGGCCAACACTCAACAGGGTACTCCATGTGTTCGAGGCATGGTTACTGAAACCCTAACTTGCTCCATAACCGTTGATGCTATTAAAAGATCTCTACAAATGTCAGGTGGACCATTCATTGATTTGTGATGATTTTAGGAGAGCAGTACTGGAATTCATTGATTATGTTGGTCCAGTAGCCCACAGCCAGTTAAGGAATAATATGCCACCCATGTGGTACTACTTTTTTGGTTTGCTAACTCAAAGCATGAGTCAAAAGTCTGGAAGTTTTGACCAGTACTATGATTTTGAGCTCAAGATTGGTCATGGGTTGATATTCAATAGAAATATCGATTATGCTGCTGAGATATTCTTAAGATTAATCCCCTTTCCAAGGTTTTTGAGCCTTGTATTTGGAAATGAGCTGGGTGATGCTTACAAGAACATTATTGATCCCTCTATCGACTTGCCATTAAAACAAGGGGAGATGACAAAAGAAGCACCAGCTACTCCACATACTGGTCTGTCACCAGGAATGCTCGAGTATCTTGCTGCTCGGGGTGGAGTTACCCAAGTGACTGCCTCTAGTCCTGCACAGCTGAGGGGGAGGGATTTCATCAAAAGCCAGCTAAAAGACGAAAGCAACTAGCAACCACAACTGGAACAGCCACTGTCACAGAAACTGGTGAAGCAGTAGTTTTATTAGAATCTAGTGCTCTCTGATCATAAAGAACAGCCGTAGTCTTATATATTGACTATCCACTTCTAGTTTTGGAATCCGTTGCTCATCCATTTCTTGGTAACAGGCAAATCTAAACGATCGAAAGCTGGCTCCAAGCAGGCCAAAGGGGAGAAAGCACCAGTCTCAACTGCTGCTCCTGAAAAGGATGTTGTTATGGAACCTGGTACGTCTATAGACCAAACAGCAGAAATCATTAACATAATTGAAAATATTTTATCTGTTAAATTAAATATTGAGAGTGGAGTTAAAGGTATGCCCTTTGCTCCCAAGTTGACTAGTTTTAAAACTTATGTTAAGAGGAGTAGCAACCTATACTCTTCTAACTAGGCATTTCCACATTTTTCAAAACTATACTTCAAGAAATATCCTCTGCTGACAGTACAATCAGCAAAGAATATACATGACCCCCCAAGCAGACTTGAGCTAGGTCCTCATTGTGTTGAACCAGTTCATGCTACTGTTCAGCCCACTTACAACTTGGGTCATGATAAGAGTCACACTAACATATCTAAACCAGCTAAAACTCTTACACAATCTGAGTCATCATGTATTGCCAATGAGTTACCAGAGTCACAACTGCACTTACAGACACCATACTCTGTCTTAATCGAAGGGCTAACTAAAACACACGTTTATCCCTAGAGACCAACATCAGATGCAATTGTTGAGTCAAATTTATTTGATTCTACTATTGTTAACATACCATGTTTCATTGTTTCAGATCTTAGCAAGGCAGATGATATTGTTTCTACTGGTGCTGTGGCTAATACTAGTGAGCCTATTGCTACTACTGTACTGGTTCTGTTATTGTTGATGAATCTGCTGCTACTGATGATACTGGGAATACTGTTGAAGCTGGTTCAACTGTTCCTACTATAGATGAGGAGATGGTTACTGATGATACTTCTATTCCTCCTCCTGCTAATCCCAGTATTTTTGCCTCAATTACTATAACAACCCTCACTTTTCCCTTCTGAATTTACCAATTTATCCTTAGGGTTTTAATGTCATATCCTGTGTATTAGCATTAGGGTTGTTATCAAGACATATTAAAAGCTTTATAAATAATGTTCATAATTAAAAAAACCTGAAACCCTAAACCTAATAGTAATTAATAATCTAAACTATAACCCTAAAGGTTTATTAATATTATAAGCCTTAACCCTAATAATAAATTTATAATATAAACCCTGACCCTAGTGTTAATTAAATTATGTGAATTATTAACATTATGAACATATATGTAAATTATATTACTTTTGTTAATAGTTAAAGTAATATATAATGTATAAATAACTTTATAACAAATACAAATATATTAAAACTAAATAGAAGTAAATGCAAATTATTTAGGTTAGGGGTTATTAACTAAATAAAATGTAACCCTAATATTAATAATATTAATAATAATAATAATAATAAAAAATATATATATATCTATATATAAAATACATAAATAAATAAAAATGCCGGATATAAAAAAAATATATATATAAAAATATACATGAACTTAATAGAATCGGCTGTATAAGTTTGTGGGTTTATTTTTAGGAAATTCAACTTGATCCATAATCTTGCAAGTCCTAGTTTAATTCAAATAAAGATTCTTGATCTCCAAGTAATAGAGTGCATTTAGGAAACAAGTTAAATCTATAAAAAGGCCATCATGAATTTAGGATTAATCACCACAATTTACTGCAAAAAATCAAGTCTATTAAATCACCTGCTTCCCTCCAATTCAGTCGACCATCATAAACCCCCCAGCCTTCTGTCGACTAAAAACCCTTCCCAACAAACCCACCTGCATTCGTTTTTTTTTTCTGTCCAGCTTCTCTTGCTGTGCAGTTGCCAGACAACATCACTCATTCAGCCTGTGTTTCTTGTCGACACACAACCCCATCTGCAGCCTCCTGTAAGTCAACATAAACCCCACTATCCCAGCCATCTGTTCGTGATCAAACAAGCCAAAAGAATCACCAATGGAACTGTAGGTTCTGTAGTATTGTTGCTGTGCTGCTGCTATTCCTCTGTCGAAGCAGGTCAGACCCAAAAACCATCTGTTTTGGGTCGGTTGTGGCTGCTTCTGTTTTTTGTTTACCTGCTCCGCGTATCATCATCAATCCTCGGTCTCCAATCTTGTTAAGGTAGTCCTTTAAACCCTAGTCTAATTGTGTGTTTAAATAAATTACTAATAAGATGATTAAAATGTGTTCTGTTATGTATTATGGCATTAGGATTATGTAATAAATAAAGAATGTATTTGCTAGGTATGAAAAAGTTGCTTAATGGATAAAGACTATAAATTCATGATGAAATCAAAAGAGTAGGAATATGGTTAAAGATATTATGATAAGTATAATGGTTATGAATTGATTATAGCTAAAAGATTACTAGTATTTATGTTAAAAAGTTGTGATTTTATGTATTAAGTATTACCAATAATGGTTAATAAGATGATAATGAATGTGACATAGGTGTAATAAAAGATTAAAATTTATGAATGACTAACATGGATTGATTAATATGACTAGGGTTAGCGAACATGAATGGATAGAATGATAGAAAGTTATGATTAGATTAAAAGATTTTAAATGAATATTGGTAAAAAGAAGATTAGGGTTAATGATGATCATGATCTTTGTGTTGGAAATAGATTAAAGATAGATGAGGCTATGATTTGATTAGAGTTAAAAGACTACTAGTTAGTATGTTAAAAACTTATGATTTTATGTATGTAACAAAGATAAAAGATAAAGAAGTTATGATTTTATGTTGGTGAATATAAACAAGTATGAATATGAGTTAAGTATGATTAAAGAGATTAGGGTTATGAGTTTTAGATAATACATATGGTTAATAAAGATTAGGGTTTGATTTTGATAAAAACTATGATTTTAAGATTAGTAATGTTAGTAAAGAATAATGATAATAATAATACATGTCCATGCATGCATGCATCCGTACGTGTGTGCATGTATACACTATATGTATATGTGTGTGTGTATATGTAAATATATGCATACGTGTATATGTATGTGTATATAAGTATGTATATGTACGTGTGAATGTATGTATGAATGTGCATTATGTAAGATACATAAGTTAGTAAACTTAATAATAAAAAGTAATGAGTATATATATATGTATCATCTTACACCTATCTATATGTAACACCTACACTTACTACATATATGTATCATATAGTTTAAAATAAATACATGTATTATAAATAAAGAATATATATGTATCACATAGGTATAATTATATACGTAACATATAATGATGACTTACACAATAGTTGAATAATTAATGTAATCAATAATGCTATTATTAGTATAACATGTACACATACCTATATAGTAACACTTATAACACTAAGTATATTATCACTTATATAAATATAACTTTTCTCGAGAACGGTCACTGTTAATATAGTTTACTATATTAATAAACAAACATTACGTCTATTAGACATTAACTAATCGAACATAATATCTCTAGGTTGAGATCTCCGGGTTCAACACTCTGATCATATAACTTGCGTGGAATATCTATCTGCTATTAAGGTGAACTTCATAGCCCCTCTTTTTACTATTTCTTAACTGTTTTACAATATTGGAGTGAGACACATGCTTGCTTTTAAACTGTTTTACGCTTAGACACAAGTACTCAAACTTTCTTTTGATCAGTTCAAACTGTTTGCTAACATGCTTTGATTCATGCTTAATCCCTACCATGATATCGTTAATTGCTACGTATAAAGGCAAGCTTAGTTATTGTGATAGCGCTATTGAGGGTGACGTCTCTATCCGAATGACCGCTGGTCAATTGATACATAATAACGATGAACGACACGAACGTGATGTGTTTAGGGTAACTAATGGTTAGTATCGATATCATATACACCAGCACTACTTCCGGACTGATTAAACCGCTTACTTAAATCTTGGGGTCTAAAACTTGTTATAATTATTAAACCTATGTTGTTCACTCAACCTTTTTGGTTGACTCTTTAAGCATGTTTTGTCTCAGGTGAAGATTGCTAAAGATTATTTGCTATTTGGACTTTGCTGCTTTTGGAGTCCGCATATATACATTCATATTATTGCATTAGAACATTAAAGTATACAATTGTAATGACTTAGTGCTTTTCGCTGTTTTAATACATTGGTTTATATTAAAAACATCTCATATAGAGTCGTTCTCGTTTATACATACTTGTGTTGTGATATTGTGAAGTCATATTAGCCCGGCCCATTTTGGGGGTATGACAGAGTGGTATCAGAGCCAGGTTGTTATAGAGAACCAGGATTGCATTTATGTGTGCCTTATGTGTTAGTTAGGTGCCTTAGCAATCTATAGGACTATAACCTTTCCTGTTTTAGTTTCTGGTGTATTTTTCCCTTATATTTAATTCGTGCTTTTGCGTCTTCCTTAGCACTTGCCTAACTTAGTTCTTTCATGCCTTCTAGGATGTCTCGCAATAGCCCGATCATCATCTCCGACAGCGAGTCCGATGGATCCTACTCCGAAATATCTGCCCACACACCGGCTTATGGACCCGTTTCCCCACCATTTTCACCAACTCACCCAAACTATGTCCCTGCTAGTCCACCATACTACCTTCATTTGGAAGAATCCCACACTAATGATAACTATGATGGGGATGACGAGGAGGAAGAGTTTGTGGAGGAGAGAATTGAAGAAGAAGAAGTTGAGGAAGAATCCAAATCTGAGTCCCCTGTTCAAGGCAATGGCCACAATGGCGTACCGCGAAACCTTTCGACTATTCGTTCTCATCAAAGTTTTATAAGCTACCCGCCCCCTACATACAAGAGTACTGAAAGACCTGGACACAGTAATATAGAAGTGGTGAATACTGATCTCATAAGCTACACCAACCGATTTCAAGAATTTGCTCTCATGGCTACTCCCGAGTATCTAGGGATCCAATGCTACATCAATGGGTTGCCTAATGAAGTCCGAAGAGATGTTATTTTGGAAAACTCGGGCACCATACAAGAAGCTGCTTGCATGGCAAGCTATTTCATCGACAAACATAAGGAGAAAGAAGGTGCAAAAAGGAAAAGAGAAGGAATGGGGCAAGAACATTCTAAAAGCAAATTCAACAAGCTTTATAAAGGAAAATTCAACAAGTTGAATAAGGGAAAACGTCCTTATTGCAAAAGATGTGAGAGACATCATGAAGGATGGTGTAAGGCCAAATGCACCAAGTGCGAGAAGGTGGGTCACGTAGCCAAGACTTGTAGAGTTGTTACTCCATCAGCCAAAACTCCAGCCACAAAGGCAAATGCAACCGTTCCTACTTGCTATAACTGTGGAGGAGTAGGGCATTTCAAAAATCAATGCTTGGATAAGAAGAAGAATGAAGAGGTACAATGAAGAGTTTTTGGAAACCACTAGAGACATTTAAATTTTCATAGTATTCTTTATGTTACCGTTTAGTACTTCTATAGTTTGGAAGATTTCATTAAGTTTTTGTAATACTCTAGTTATTTTCTTTTAATGAATGATGTTATTTTCTTTTCTTTAATTTTCCATTGAATCATTCACCTCGATGAAGATGCATATTGGCTAGATGACATAGTAGTAATCTTATGGAGTGATAAAAGTGTGATTTAGAATAATATAATGACACTTGATCAACGTCATTATATTATGATAAGTCATACAGAAATCCTAATGGATCATGATGGGAATAAGATTTGATCAACCTTAGGACCACTGTATACCATTACATACTCCTTATCACTATATTGTCAACTAAAAATATCAACCCTAGATGTTATATATCCTTTACTTGTAAAACTATCCACGCCCGGTGCTGTACCTATTGCATAGGTACCATACCTCTTAGCTCCATCCGAAAGGAAGTAATTATCTAACCACCTCCAAGAACTTTTAGATAAAGGTTTCATTTGTCATAGCTTGCCTCCGTGAGGAGCACCCGTTCTATTTGTTAAAAAGAAAGATGGCACGTTGAGGGTATGTACTGATTACCGAGAACTCAACCATCAAGAACCGTTATCCACTCCCGCGCATTGATGACCTGTTTGACCAACTGCAAGGGGTAAAGTATTTATTCGAAGATTGATTTTAGGTCGGGTTATCATCAATTGAGAGTCAAGGAAACCGATGTTTCTAAGACTACTTCCCTAACTCGTTATAAACATTATGAGTTTCTTGTCATGTCTTTTGGTTTTACCAATACTCCTGCTGTATTCATGGATCTTATAAACCGTGTATGCAAACCTTATCTTGATAAATTCGTGATAGTCTTCATTGATGACATCTTAAACTATTCAAAGAGTGAGAGAAAGCATGAGCAACCTTTGCGATTTATTCTAAAGCTCTTAAAGAACGAACAAATATATGCCTAGTTTTCCAAGTGTGAACTTTGGCTACAAATCGTGCAATTCTTGAGACATGTAGTTAATAGTTGAAGGAATACATGTCGATCCTATAAAAATCACCATTAATAAAAAAATTTCAAGAACTAGTCATGGATGAAGTCCATAGGACTAGATATTCTAATCACCTAGGCCCTTTTAGCTGAAATTTCATACAGTATCATACTCTCACTCAAGTAGATCCCCACTATAACTAAGTATAGACTTTGCTTTAACAAAATGTTGACCAAATGCTGATTTTTAGTCAACACTTCCTGTTAAATAAAGTTCATACATTTCACATCTCGAATCTTAAAAAAATGTCTTGACATATTTGTTATTTCCTTGAATGATCTTCGCATTAATTGCACTTCCCCGAAAAACTATAGAAGTTCTGGATCGTGAAGTTAAACGTTTGAAACAAAGCTCTATTTTGGTTGTTAAGATCCGTTGGAATTCACGTAGAGGCCCCGAGTATACCTGGGAACGTGAAGACCAAATGAAACAGAAATACCCACATCTAGTCTCACCTGCTGATGCATCCGAGAAGTCTTCCTGAAACTTCGGGACGAAGTTTAAATTAACGGGGAGGTACTATAACAACCCTCACTTTTCCCTTCTGAATTTACCAATTTGTCCTTAGGGTTTCAATGTCATATCCTATGTATTAGCATTAGGGTTGTTATCAAGACATATTAAAAGCTTTATAAATAATGTTCATAATTAAAAAAACCTGAAACCCTAAACCTAATAGTAATTAATAATCTAAACTATAACCCTAAAGGTTTATTAATATTATAAGCCTTAACCCTAATAATAAATTTATAATATAAACCCTGACCCTAGTGTTAATTAAATTATGTGAATTATTAACATTATGAACATATAAGTAAATTATATTACTTTTGTTAATAGTTAAAGTAATATATAATGTATAAATAACTTTATAACAAATACAAATATATTAAAACTAAATAGAAGTAAATGCAAATTATTTAGGTTAGGGGTTATTAACTAAATAAAATGTAACCCTAATATTAATAATATTAATAATAATAAAAAATATATATATATCTATATATAAAATACATAAATAAATAAAAATGCAAGATATAAAAAAAATATATATATATATATATATAAATATACATGAACTTAATAGATTCGGCTGTATAAGTTTGTGGGTTTATTATTAGGAAATTCAACTTGATCCATAATCTTGCAAGTCCTAGTTTGATTCAAATTAAGATTCTTGATCTCCAAGTAATAGAGTGCATTTAGGAAACAAGTTAAATCTATAAAAAGGCCATCGTGAATTCAGGATTAATCACCACAATTTACTGCAGAAAATCAAGTCGATTAAATCACCTGCTTCCCTCCAATTCAGTTGACCATCATAAACCCCCCAGCCTTCTGTCGACTAAAAACCCTTCCCAACAAACCCTCCTGCATTCGTTTTTTTTTTCTATCCAGCTTCTCTTGCTGTGCAGTTGCCAGACAACATCACTCATCCAGCCTGTGTTTCTTGTCGACACACAACCCCATCTGCAGCCTCCTGCAAGTCGACATAAACCCCACTATCCCAGCCATCTGTTTGTGATCAAACAAGCCAAAAGAATCACCCATGGAACTGTAGGTTCTGTAGTATTGTTGATGTGCTGCTGCTATTCCTCTGTCGAACCAGGTCAGACCCAAAAACCATCTGTTTTGGGTCGGTTGTGGCTGCTTCTATTTTCTGTTTACCTGCTCTGAAAGGACCCGTCCTAATCCACCTAGACGAAGTCATCAACATTTGGTCCCATTGCGATGATCGGCTCCAAATAATGTCCTTATATTGAGCAAATGCACAGCGGAAGACTTAATTCGTACATGAGAATAAACATGCTTTAAAGTGTCAACCAAACGGTTGGTGAGTTCATAGGTTTATCATAACAATAATTTCAATATGTTAATAGACCACAAGATTTCATAATCATAAACATAATACACTTGCAAGTGTATGTAAAGCATTCTAAGTGGTTGAGCACTTGGTAACCATACTTAACATTTAATCAACGTCGCATATTCCCTTTATTATGAAATCTCACTATACCGTACCAAGTGTAGTCACCAAAATGAAGTACTGTGCAACCGTTGAATACTGGTCGTCCAGTCCGGTTGGGGTTGTCAGGCCCGATAGATCTATCAACAGGATTCGCGTTTACAATACCCATGTAAATAGTAGTTACCAAGCTACAGGGAAATATGCCAGTGGTACAACTCAACGTAGAATATATTTTTAAGTACTTGTGTCTATTTTGTAAACATTTATAAAAGCAGCGCATGTATTCTCAGCCCAAAAATATATATTGCAAAAGCAATTAAAAAGGGAGCAAATGAAACTCACTTTTACCTTAAAGGTATTTAATTCGACTTGGTCTCCGATAGATATCACGAACCTAACCATATATATAATATATCAACATATTTTCTTTTTAAGTAATCGTTACATATATATATACTTTTAATACTTTTAATATTTTCTTAGTCCGTAGTTAGCAGTCCGATGTTAGTGGTCCACAATTAGTTGCTTAAATAAAATAAATAAAGACCCCATCGTATTCGTATTGATCAAAATTAATCTCGACCCATGGTACCATGTTTTCAAATGACGTGTTGCGTACATAAAGTACCGTGTTGTCAAATGACGTGTTGCGTACAATCATGAGGTCTTATGATTAATCTTCTCGTGTTGTTTACGGGTGGTCCTGAAATATATAAAATCAAATCATAAGTTATTATATATAAAATATCATATTAATTAGAAAAGATATGATTAATTTACTTTTTCTCCAAATATTTTCGTAGCTAAACTAGCTTCGGATACCCAATCTTGTTTTAGTCGTAGTTTCTTCATTACAACTCCATTTTTGTTGGTTCAACTTGCCACTTCCTTGGATCGAGTCAAATTTTAAGAATATGAACTAAAAATACCTTAGTTTTTATTCAAAATCATAAGTTATAGATCAAACTTTGGTGAAACTTATGAAAGTGATCATTTTCCATCATAAAAACAACATTTAATGATCATTTTTCTAAAAATACTTACACTTTGAGTTAAACCATGAAATTTTTATGTGTTAACATATTCATAAGAAATATCATTATTCCAAAATATGAACTTCCAATTCAATGTTCAAGATGGTTTTTAATTATCCAACCCAAAACAGCCCCCGGTTGCACTCCGACGACGTAGATTCAGTTTTTAAGATGTTCTTTGTAAAACCAAGTTATATCTTGTTAGGTTAGCATATCATTATGATATATTACATGTCTTGAAGTGTTTTAAAAGTCAAGTTAGAAGGATCTATTTAGTTTGCGAACAAGTTTGAAATCATTCAAACTATGTTCTTGTTGTTAAAATTTTATACCACAAAATAAGATAGCTATATGAATATGAATTGAATAAGATTATGAACAAGGTTACTACCTCAAGTTACTTGGACAAAGTTACTGCAAAAGATAAGAAATAATCTTGGAATCAAAGAGTGGTGGAGTTAGATCAAAAGGTTGGAAGTAAACTTCTTCAAATGGGTGGTTATTTTGATATGTTCTTGAAAGAGATTTCTTATGGTGTTTAAGGCTTGTAATTGAAGCTAAATGATGGGGAAAATGCTTGGAGATGATCAAGTATGAAGTTAGGAGTATTTTGAGAGAGAAATGAGGGTGTAGGTATGAGAAAATGGAGTGAAGAAATGGTGTTCATTTATAAAAATGTTTTTAGTTTATAAAGAAAGAAAAGGATTCCTAATTTTGTTTTCTTACTAATAATTCATACTACTTGACAAATTCTAGTTACCTCATATCTAGGGCAGTAATATTGTTGATTAGGATGTTGATTTAATGTGTATATACCAATAGTAAATACGTATAGAAGCTGGGTATGATACGGGTACATATACCCTAGATATACGTATAGAAATCTTGAGGAAACGAAATGAGAATTCAAATATAGCTATCTTTTGTGAATATACTTATATTGTTTTATGTATTTAAGTCCTTAAAAAGTGATTAAATACATTATATATACGATACATGTATAAGCATTATAGATTATAAGTATATATATCAAAGAATGTTACGTATAGTTATCATTTTGAAAACTTAAGTTAGTAGTTTCAAAATATACTTATAACTCATTGTCATTAGTACACAATGAGATGTTAAACTATCCTTAGATCATGTTAAATATATATAAATACATATATATACACAAACGTATAATTATCGTATGTTATATAGTTCGTGATATCATCGGTCATATTGGACGGTCAAACGTTGTGTAAAACTCTTTTCAAAAACACAAGTCTCAACAATTTAGATTGCTTATCATGTTGGTATGGTTTAATTTATGTAAATATTAATCTCATAAGTATAATTTGGTCGGAAAATTCCAGGTCATTACAGTACCTACCCGTTAAAGAAATTTCGTCCCCGAAATTTGATAGAGGTTGTTATGGATAACAATAAGAAGGTTTTCATGACAAATATAAGGTGATAATGGAGTTTTATCATCATTGAGTAATGTAGATAAAACGATTCGATTATGCGAAGAATATAAATGATACTATCGTAAAATAGTGAGATGAGTAAAATATATTCATCTTAACCGATGACGTAGTTATGATTGATTTCCGGGATTTAAGGGATTTAAAGAGAATCTTACGTAATAAGATTTGGTTCTTTGGTGATTAAGGAAATCAGGATCTACTTTGATTATATGCAATAATTTATTTCGATTACTCTGTCGAATATTTCACTATAAATTCACCCCTTCGTTTCCTTATTTTCCACGACTCACACCTTCTATTCTTTCTCCCTTGATTCTTACTTTAAAGCATTCATCAATATGCTCCATCCAGTCCTGATTCTTGATATACTCCTAACTTTTATATCTGTCATTCTTCTTTTTCATCTACCACCAGAAGAATCTATTTACTTCTACTATACTCTTGTGTTTATAGTGTTTCTAATTCTCCCGTGTCTCTATATTGCTATCTGCATCGATATACACGGTTTGTAATTTCGGGGTTATTATCGAAGTTTATATTCTTCATTATTTTTCGGAGCTTCATGCTTTCGTTTTCTCTTCCCAACTTTCAGTCAAGCGAGTAATGGTCCGGAATTCGTAGATATGAAATTCAGAATGAACATAGCTAATGCTCTAAGAAGAAAATGGTAATAGAACGATTTTGATTTGTTAAATTACCAGAATACCCTGGAGAAGACCGAGTCATCCAGAAAAATATTCTCTTGATATGTTTAGAGATTAGATAGAATGTAAGAGTCGTGTAAATGGCACATGATGACGGTACTGTGAATCATCATGTTTCATTAGAAACTCAGCATGACTTACTGTAATATAATGACGTTGATCAAGTGTCATTATATTATACTAATCCATGCTTCAGTTCCCAACACTACTTCAAAACATTCATATTTTAAACTCGAAGGTTTCAGAATTTAGAAACTAACACAGTTTCTTTTATGTTGCAGATATTACGGAGAGATAAATGATCTCAGATGAGAATAGTTGTGAAAATATCGCCAGAAATATGGAGGATATTTATAATAGAACATACGAGAATATCTTAGAATTTCTAATATCAATGTATGATGAAGAAGATTTGTCTGTGAAGGTTTAGAATGAGAAATAAGATTTTTGCTAACGATTTCAGCAGGCACAGAATCATTTAGATTCTTTGAAGGCAAACTTATTCTTTGTGATTTGTCCACGGCTTTCTTCATAGTTTCACATAATCCGCTTTTTGGTACTAAATTTTCTATCAAGCGTTCCTAACACTCCTTTCTTTATCATCAAACTTTTGGCCATTAAGATCATCTACAACATGCTGCTTCGTTAGCATTTTCAAAGTTAACTAATCTGGGTCATCGGTTATCAAACCGAGGTAGTTTCAGGAGAATTGTCTTTTTAGAATGATTAATCGCTGATGGTAATATTGTGGAATATAAAAGGTTCCCCAGTAACAATAAAGAGTACGCATATATATCGCGGTTATAATAAAGTTGTTTCGGATGAAAAGTCGGAGTTGACTTGCAGGAGCTGTGACAAAATTAGCTACTTTGGAAAGGGATTGCAAAACGATCTTCGGTAATAACAATGTCAAAGGAACTAGAACATATACGTGTCAAACGTTTACTCAGTTTTCGAGGGTTTTTCAGGTGCATAACTATATGCATCAATCTTTTCTTCCGTAGATGAAGTGCGGCTGGTTTATCCTCTCGATTGAGGAGTTTTTAAGAATCATGATAGATTTGAACGCTGATTGTAATCGTCGAGATACAATGAGGTTTAAAATGAAATCAAGTGGCAATCTTGAAGAAATGTTTAGTTTCATATGTTATAATCAATATTTTAATTCATTTTAATTATCCAATGTCATCAGTCCACAGTCGATAGTCCACAGTAACAGTCCAATAATTCATATATAGTTTAATATATAATATACGAATTAATTAATACGTGTCGTGACCCGTATACCTCTCAGACTCGATCACAACTCAAACTATATATATTATTGTAGAATCAACCTCAACCCTGTATAGAGAACTCGATCATTACTGCATATAGAGTGTCTATGGTGAGTCCAAATAATATATATAGATGCGTCGATATGATATGTCAAAACATTGTATACGTGTCCCGATATTTAAAGTGCGTAAAATAATTACAGAAATTAAATGACGATAAATAAAAGTGCGATAATTAAATTGCGATAAATAAACAGCGATAAATATAATGTAATCAGTTAACTAGGAACAGTTAGCTGGAACAGTTAGCGTGGATTCTTAACAAAATTTTTCATAGTTAATTTGTTTGTTTCTAACAGATTTTATTTTGTCATATGTTTTCTTCATATGCCACTTGTTGGATTCTGGGAAGTCAAAATCTAAATATGAAATTGAATGAAAATGGTTATTCTGCGGTGAACGGATACGTATATCGGTGGTTGTAAGTAGGATAGTAAATGACTATTGAATCAGCTTCGACGAATGTACAATGTAACTTATTAAGATGAAATCTAATTATTCCTCGGGTATTACCTACCCGTTAAAAAAAAAATTTCACCATTAATATTTTGTACAAAAGAACTTTTAATTACAATCTTTATGAAAACATATATACATATATATTTTCTTCAGATGAAATCATGAATTTAATGAGTTAATATGATATTAATCTCATTTGCTTTTCGGTTTGAGCTAGAATAAGAAATCTCTAAAACTTTTTGAAACTACATATTCTTCGCAGAATATCAATGAAGTTATGGATCAATACTTCATCGTTAATTATTGTTGGTACTCCTTGGTATCTATGGTGCGTATGATGTTGATGTTTGTGGGACGGATTATGATGTCGAGACGTGTGATGCGGATGTTGTTTGTTAGTGGTGATGATGGTATTGTTGATGTTATTGATGGTGGTGCTGATTATGCTGCTGGTGCTGCTGCTGGTGTTTGCAACCTTCGCACCATGTTCTCCAAAGCCGTCACGCGAGCGCGAAGTTCGTTAACTTCTGCTAGTACACCGGGATGATTGGCGGTTGGAGAGAACGAATGAACAAGATTTGTAATATGAGATAGTATATAATCGTGACGAGATACTCTAGAAATGAGAGAGAAAATGGTGTTTCGAATAGGTTCGCCGGTAAGTGCTTCAGGTTCATCGCTAAGAGGGCAATTTGGTGGATGGAATGGATCACCTTCTTCTTGTCTCCAGTGATTTAGTATATTACAAACCCATCCCCAATTCATCCAGAATAGATGATGGGAAATTGGTTGATCCATTCCGGTAACGCTGCTTTCGGAGCCCGAATGGAAATCCATATCGGCATAACTGTCGGAATCTGAAGAATTCGAACTAGATGCGGAATCCATCTTGTATAATGGGGAAAATGAATTTTTGGTATGGAATAGATTATAGGAGTTAGATTTGGTACTCTTCAATACATAATTTACATATGTATATATAATACCAAAATCCCGTAAATTACGGAGAATCTTTGAAAAGATATCAGTCAAAGTTCGCAATAACAGATATGCTAAGATAAGAATTCGTCTATACACTATCAATGCAGTAAATACAGTAAAACGTGTCTAGACTTATGAATGATAAGCAGGTAATTTCCTAAGGATGATAAGCAGATGATTTTCGACTAGAAATGATAAGCAAAACTTTTTACATGTAGACACGGTCGAAGTCCAGACTCATTAATGCATCCTAACAACTACTAGTTAGACACACAAATGCAAGACCTGGTTCGCTACGACCACCGCTCTGATACCAACTGAAAGGACCCGTCCTAATCCACCTGGACGAAGTCATCAACATTTGGTCCCATTGCGATGATCGGCTCCAAGTAATGTCCTTATATTGAGCAAATGCACAGCGGAAGACTTAATTCGTACATGAGAATAAACATGCTTTAAAGTGTCAACCAAAAGGTTGGTGAGTTCATAGGTTTATCATATCAATCATTTCAATATGTTAATAGACCACAAGATTTCATAATCATAAACATAATACACTCGCAAGTGTATGTAAAGCATTCTAAGTGGTTGAGCACTTGGTAACCATACTTAACATTTAATCAATGTCGCATATTCCCTTTATTATGAAATCTCACTATACCGTACCAAGTGTAGTCACCAAAATGAAGTACTGTGCAACCGTTGAATACTGGTCGTCCAGTCCGGTTGGGGTTGTCAGGCCCGATAGATCTATCAACAAGATTCGCGTTTACAATACCCATGTAAATAGTAGTTACCAAGCTACAGGGAAATATGCCAGTGGTACAACTCAACATAGAATATATTTTTAAGTACTTGTGTCTATTTTGTAAACATTTATAAAAGCAGCGCATGTATTCTCAGCCAAAAAATATATATTGCAAAAGCAATTAAAAAGGGAGCAAATGAAACTCACTTTTGCCTTGAAGGTATTTAATTCGACTTGGTCTCCGATAGATATCACGAACCTAACCATATATATAATATATCAACATATTTTCTTTTTAAGTAATCGTTACATATATATATACTTTCAATACTTTTAATATTTTCTTAGTCCGTAGTTAGCAGTCCGATGTTAGTGGTCCACAATTAGTTGCTTAAATAAAATAAATAAAGACCCCATCGTATTTGTATTGATCAGAATTAATCTCGACCCATGGTACCATGTTGTCAAATGACGTGTTGCGTACATAAAGTACCGTGTTGTCAAATGACGTGTTGCGTACAATCATGAGGTCTTATGATTAATCTTCTCGTGTTGTTTACGGGTGGTCCTGAAATATATAAAACCAAATCATAAGTAATTATATATAAAATATCATATTAATTAGAAAAGATATGATTAATTTACTTTTTCTCCAAATATTTTCGTAGCTAAACTAGCTTCGGATACCCAATCTTGTTTTAGTCGTAGTTTCTTCATTACAACTCCGTTTTTGTTGGTTCAACTTGCAACTTCCTTGGATCAAGTTTTAAGAATATGAACTGAAAATACCTTAGTTTTTATTCAAAATCATAGGTTATAGATCAAACTTTGGTGAAACTTATGAAAGTGATCATTTTCCATCATAAAAACAACATTTAATGATCATTTTTCTAAAAATACTTACACTTTGAGTTAAACCATGAAATTTTTATGTGTTAACCTATTCATAAGAAATATCATTTTTCCAGAACATGAACTTCCAATTCAAAGTTCAAGATGGTTTTTAATTATCCAACCCAAAACAGCCCCCGGTTGCACTCCGACGACGTAGATTCAGTTTTTAAGATGTTCTTTGTAAAACCAAGTTATATCTTGTTAGGTTAGCATATCATTATGATATATTACATGTCTTGAAGTGTTTTAAAAGTCAAGTTAGAAGGATCTATTTAGTTTGCGAACAAGTTTGAAATCATTCAAACTATGTTCTTGTTGTTAAAATTTTATACCACAAAATAAGATAGCTATATGAATATGAATTGAATAAGATTATGAACAAGGTTACTACCTCAAGTTACTTGGACAAAGTTACTGCAAAAGATAAGAAATAATCTTGGAATCAAAGAGTGGTGGAGTTAGATCAAAAGGTTGGAAGTAAACTTCTTCAAATGGGTGGTTATTTTGATATGTTCTTGAAAGAGTTTTCTTATGGTGTTTAAGGCTTGTAATTGAAGCTAAATGATGGGGAAAATGCTTGGAGATGATCAAGTATGAAGTTAGGAGTATTTTGAGAGAGAAATGAGGGTGTAGGTATGAGAAAATGGAGTGAAGAAATGGTGTTCATTTATAAAAACGTTTTTAGTTTATAAAGAAAGAAAAGGATTCCTAATTTTGTTTTCTTACTAATAATTCATACTACTTGACAAATTCTAGTTACCTCATATCTAGGGCAGTAATATTGTTGATTAGGATGTTGATTTGATGTGTATATACCAATAGTAAATACGTATAGAAGTTGGGTATGATACGGGTACATATACCCTAGATATACGTATAGAAATCTTGAGGAAACGAAATGAGAATTCAAATATAGCTATCTTTTGTGAATATACTTATATTGTTTTATGTATTTAAGTCCTTAAAAAGTGATTAAATACATTATATATACGATACATGTATAAGCATTATAGATTATAAGTATATATATCAAAGAATGTTACGTATAGTTATCGTTTTGAAAACTTAAGTTAGTAGTTTCAAAATATACTTATAACTCATTGTCATTAGTACACAATGAGATGTTAAACCATCCTTAGATCATGTTAAATATATATAAATACATATATATACACAAACGTATAATTATCGTATGTTATATAGTTCGTGATATCATCGGTCATATTGGACAGTCAAACGTTGTGTAAAACTCCTTTCAAAAACACAAGTCTCAACAATTTGGATTGCTTATCATGTTGGTATGGTTTAATTTATGTAAATATTAATCTCATAAGTATAATTTGGTCGGAAAATTCCGGGTCATTACATGCTCCGCGTATCATCATCAATCCTCGGTCTCCAATCTTGTTAAGGTAGTCCTTTAAACCCTAGTCTAATTGTGTGTTTAAATAAATTACTAATAAGATGATTAAAACGTGTTCTGTTATGTATTATGCATTAGGATTATGTAATAAATAAAGAATGTATTTGCTAGGTATGAAAAAGTTGCTTAATGGATAAAGACTATAAATTCATGATGAAATCAAAAGAGTAGGAATATGGTTAAAGATATTATGATAAGTATAATGGTTATGAATTGATTATAGCTAAAAGATTACTAGTATTTATGTTAAAAAGTTGTGATTTTATGTATTAAGTATTACCAATAATGGTTAATAAGATGATAATGAATGTGACATAGGTGTAATAAAAGATTAAAATTTATGAATGACTAACATGGATTGATTAATATGACTAGGGTTAACGAACATGAATGGATAGAATGATAGAAAGTTATGATAAGCTAGTTTACTAGATTAAAAGATTTTAAATGAATATTGGTAAAAAGAAGATTAGGGTTAATGATGATCATGATCTTTGTGTTGGAAATAGATTAAAGATAGATGAGGCTATGATTTGATTAGAGTTAAAAGACTACTAGTTAGTATGTTAAAAACTTATGATTTTATGTATGTAACAAAGATAAAAGATAAAGAAGTTATGATTTTATGTTGGTGAATATAAACAAGTATGAATATGAGTTAAGTATGATTAAAGAGATTAGGGTTATGAGTTTTAGATAATACATATGGTTAATAAAGATTAGGGTTTGATTTTGATAAAAAACTATGATTTTAAGATTAGTAATGTTAGTAAAGAATAATGATAATAATAATACATGTCCATGCATGCATGCATTCGTACGTGTGTGCATGTATACACTGTATGTATATGTGTGTGTGTATATGTAAATATATGCATACGTGTATATGTATGTGTATATAAGTATGTATATGTATGTGTGAATGTATGTATGAATGTGCATTATGTAAGATACATAAGTTAGTAAACTTAATAATAAAAAGTAATGAGTATATATATATGTATCATCTTACACCTATCTATATGTAACACCTACACTTACTACATATATGTATCATATAGTTTAAAATAAATACATGTATTATAAATAAAGAATATATATGTATCACATAGGTATAATTATATACGTAACATATAATGATGACTTACACAATAGTTGAATAATTAATGTAATCAATAATGCTATTATTAGTATAACATGTACACATACCTATATAGTAACACTTATAACACTAAGTATATTATCACTTATATAAATATAACTTTTCTCGAGAACGGTCACTGTTAATATAGTTTACTATATTAATAAACAAACATTACGTCAATTAGACATTAACTAATCGAACATAATATCTCTAGGTTGAGATCTCCGGGTTCAACACTCTGATCATATAACTTGCGTGGAATATCTATCTGCTATTAAGGTGAACTTCATAGCCCCTCTTTTTACTATTTCTTAACTGTTTTACAACATTGGTGTGAGACACATGCTTGCTTTTAAACTGTTTTACGCTTAGACACAAGTACTCAAACTTTCTTTTGATCAGTTCAAACTGTTTGCTAACATGCTTTGATTCATGCTTAATCCCTACCATGATATCGTTAATTGCTACGTATAAAGGCAAGCTTAGTTATTATGATAGCGCTATTGAGGGTGACGTCTCTATCCGGATGACCGCTGGTCAATGGATACATAATAACGATGAACGACACGAACGTGATGTGTTTAGGGTAACTAATGGTTAGTATCGATATCATATACACCAGCACTACTCCCGGACTGATTAAACCGCTTACTTAAATCTTGGGGTCTAAAACTTGTTATAATTATTAAACCTATGTTGTTTACTCAACCTTTTTGGTTGACTCTTTAAGCATGTTTTATCTCAGGTGAAGATTGCTAAAGATTATTTGATATATGGACTTTGCTGCTTTTGGAGTCCGCATATATACATTCATATTATTGCATTAGAACATTAAAGTATACAATTGTAATGACTTAGTGCTTTCCGCTATTTTAATACATTGGTTTATATTAAAAACGTCTCATATAGAGTCGTTCTCGTTTATACATACTTGTGTTGTGATATTGTGAAGTCATATTACCCCGGCCCATTTTGGGGGTATGACAATTACTTTTTCTAAAGTAGTTGATGATGTGATTGGTGAAACCTCTCTCAATGTTGATGAAGTGATTGCTGATAAGGGTGTTGATACTACTGGTGATCTGGATGTTGCTGCTACTACCAAGCATTTCATTACTGTCGATGCTGCTGGTAATCTTTATATTTCTGATACAACACCAGACACCTTTTATGAGGGTAATCAATAGGGTGCTGATAGACCACAACCTACTGCTACTACTGATACTGATGACATGGATTTTGAAACCATTGTCCCCAATGCAGCTGGTAATCTTGTCATCTCTGGTACAGCCCCTGATACTGGTACCCATGAGACTCCATTGGATGATGGTACTGATACTACTGCCACTACTGAAACTTCTAAGGCTGCTGTTTCTGCTGAAAAGCCTAAGTTTGTTTTAAGGGTACCAGATCCAGAAGAAGTTATGCCCAAATTTGTGTATAGAGGAGTCTCTATTGCTCCCAAAATTGCACTCCTGGTGGACCAGCTGATTACTAATCCTTAAAGTCCCCTAGTTACAGCCAGCAAGCTGCCTAATGAGGAGCTGGCTCAACTACTTTACCAGCTGGAAGTACCAGCAAGAGAAGAGGTGTATGAGAGGCTGACCATGCTGGATAATATTAATGAGCAACCATACTACCATTACTTTGGTATGGATCCTGCTACCTCTCCATGGCCTGGTCACTGGAGGCCTCTCAAATTTTAGCTTGATCCTCATATTGGTAAGGTTACTATGCAACACAATCCTGATTCGCCAGTACCTTCTGATTCATTAGCTTCTTCCTCATTATCATCTTCTTCTTCTGATGGTGATGCTAATAAAGGTACTGGTAAGGAAGAGTCAGTAGTTCCTTATAATACTACTGGCTCCAAAGACAAACCATTGCATCTCATTACTGACAAAGCTGATTCAGCTAAAAAGGATACTAGTGGTTCTAAGCCTTCGGGTGAAGGTAAAAATGATGGTGATCATGGTGATGAGTCATATTCTGACCTTCTACCTCCACCACCCCACAGTGGTACTCCATTTCAAGCTACTGCTGCACAAACACCACCTAGTGCGGTTTATGTTGCTGAAATGGAAGGCTTATCTACCCTTGCTGTGTACAGGACAGTTTCCAGAATCACCCCTGATATTAAAAATACCATCAGAGAGACCATTGTTGATAATGTTGCTAAAGTAATTAAATGTGATGGCTGTATTACGACGTTAGCTATTGAAGCCCAGCTATGTCAAACAAATGCCTTTCTGACTTGGCAGTTGATGCTACCAGGCAACATTATGAAGAAGAAGAACTAAAGCCGAGAATCATCTCTCACAACGAGTATACTAATCATATCACCAGACTTCAAGCAGAATTGGATCTTGAAAGATCAAGGAATTGATTCCTGAATGAAGAGAATAGGGTGTTGGAAGAGAGAGTTGAGTCATATGAACATTAAATGGCTACTATGAATCCTGGTTATGCTTATGTTTGACTGGTTGAGACAATGCACCGAATGGCTGATCTTCAAGCTAATGTACGAACCAGTGTAAATCAAATTGCCATGGGTGTGGCTAGAAATGAAGTTACAACGTCCAACCTTTATCTTCAATGATATGGTGTTAACCCTGGTGCAAATTGATCTCCTGCTGATGCTGAATGGAATAACTTTGCATATTCTTTGCTTGAATCAGATAATGATCTAGATGTTTCTGTTCCCCCAGGCTATACTTCTGCCCCTGCTGATGACAAAAAGGGGGGAAGAAATCTAAACGACAAAAGAAAAGAAAGCAATCTGAGGGGGAGCATGAGCATGAAAAGGCTTCAAAGCAGCAGATGATAGATGATGGTGGTAATGATGGTAATGTCTAAGGAAGAACTGGCCCTAAGCCCTGTAATGCTCATACTGAAGCAGGTGCTAAGGGTGCTGGTGAATCTCAACCCAGTATTCCTGCCACATATGTGGATGATATTAGTTCTGGCAGTAAGCCCAGTGATACTGTGTCTGAACTGGCCCTGGCTGAATCTTTTATTGTTTCTCAAACCATTGAAAAGAAATTAAAACGAAAATTGGAGAGACACCAGAAGAAGTAGTAGGGTATCAATGATGCCTTTATTGCAAGGTTTGAGGCCTATGCTGAAAAGAAGAAGCATAGATTTGAGCATAGAAGAGGTCTCTCTGGTGAACTTCTTGAAATTCACAACCAGATACTTAGCATTGATCAACACAAGAAAGCTAAATGAAAAAGAAATGCTAAATTTATGGTGAAGTATGACAAGGAGAAGGCTAAAATGTATACTGAGCGAGCAGAAAGAATAAGGAATATGATTCCTGAAGGGATTAAAAGGTACATGGATTCTGATAGGTCAGGAGGAGAGAGGGCAAATGTATTTTTACAATGGTTGACGGGTACGATGAAATCCAGCGAATCCTTTCAACCAACAGTTCCTGCTCAGCCAGCTACACAACCCAAGCCAGTAGAAGTTATTCATCTTGATAATGATGATGAGAAGCCAGTGGAGACAAATATGTCTGCTACTGAGGGGGAGCATCTTGCTATAACTCCCCTACTGCCTACACAAGAACCAGTATCCACACAAGAACCATTAGCTAAACCTAAACCAATTAATAAACAAAGGATATAATCTCCCCTAGGGAAAACCAACCCCTAAGGAAAGAGCCCCAATTTGAGGCAGCTGATGAAGGTACTATGGCAGTTGTTATACCGGCTGGTACTAATCAATCACCTGGTAGTGAAGACGCAGTAAGGAGTGTTGTGACAGAAGACCCAACCATAGTGTACTGCTGGGTGAAAGAAGAATTGATGACCCAGCAAAGGAGGATGAGCTGGGAGTTAGTACTGCTGATAATTCTGTTGTTGCTGACTTTACTGTCTGGGGTAGTGGCAACTCAAATTTTGTGCTATCTCCACTACCAGCAGTCATCTGTACTTATTTTGATAGGACAGTGGGTGATCTTTGAGACGACCTATCCTAATCCATAAGGACAAATACAATAACATATGATTACATTGCGAGGTATTTGACCTCTAAATGATACATTTTATAAACATTGCATTCGTTTTTAAAAGACAACTTTCATTACATCGAAAAATGACAGGCATGCATACCATTTCATAATATCCAACCTATAAATGACCTAATATGTCATTTCGTTAATAATAATCTCTATTGAACTCAACGACTTGAATGCAGCATCTTTTGAAATATGCCATGAATGACTCCAAGTAATATCTTTAAAATGAGCAAATGCACAGCGGAAGATTTCTTTCAAACCTGAGAATAAACATGCTTAAAAGTGTCAACCAAAAGGTTGGTGAGTTCATTAGTTTAGCATAATCAATCATTTCCATAATTTTAATAGACCACAAGATTTTCATTTCCAATTCTCATAAATATACTTCTCATATCAGGCATTTCGTAAACTGCATAGAGATAAAAATCATTCATATGGTGAATACCTGGTAATCGACATTCACAAGATACATATAGAATATCCCCATCATTCCGGGACATCCTTCGAACATGATAAATTTCGAAGTACTAAAGCATCTGCAACCATGGATGGGGCTTGTTGGGCCCGATAGATCTATCTTTAGGATTCGTGCCAATTAGGGTGTCTGTTCCCTAATTCTTAGATTACCAGACTAAAAAGGCATATTCGATTTCGATCATTCAACCATAGAATGTAGTTTCGATTACTTGTGTCTATTTCGTAAAACATTTATAAAGCAACGCATGTATTCTCAGTCCCAAAAATATATATTGCAAAAGCATTTAAAAGGGGAGCAAATGAAACTCACTATACTGTATTTCGTAGTAAAAATACATATGACTCCATTGAACAAGTGCAAGGTTGGCCTCGGATTCACGAACCTATATTAAGTATATATATTTATATATATTGGTCTATATCTATCTAACAATTTAGGTCAAGTCGTAGTGTATCACAATCCTAATGCTCGAGACCGATATGCAAAAGTTAACAAAATCAGTTTGACCCAAAATGACTTTCAAAATCTATACATGTTTATTATATACCTTAAATATAGTCATTTTATATATTTAAATATATTTATCAGATTTTATTAGAGTAAATCATAAAAGTCATTTATTAATAAAATTTTATATTAAAATATATATATATGATAAAAATATACTTTTATATATCTTAAGTAATAAAATTTATAAAGTCCACTTAATATTCAAAAATATAGTAGTATGTATTATTAATGTAATTATATTTCGCGTGGTAAAAATATCTTTGTATTACATATTTATTTGACAAAATAATGTTGATAATAATAATAAAAGTTGTATTAATTTGTAATAATAATAATAATTATTATTATTTTACTAATAATGATAATAACTATATTTATATTTACTATTTATGATATTAATTATAATATAATGAGTATTCTAATCATGATAATTTTAATAATAATGGTACTTTTTATTATTAACCGTAATAATAATAATATTTTATAAAAATAATAATTCTATTCAAAATGATAATTTTTAATAATAATAATACTAAATTGATAATAAAAATGATATTTTATAATAACAATGATATTTCTGTTAAAAATGATAATTTTAATAAAAATGATAGTTTTAATATTAATGATAATTTTAATAATAATAAAAATAATAAAATGATAGTTTTGATAAAAATTTTAATTATTTTAATAATAATAATAATAATAATAATAATAATAATAATAATAATAATAATAATAATAATAATAATAATAATAATAATAATAATAATAATAATAATAATAATAATAATAATAATAATAATAATAATAATAATAATAATAATAATAATGACGATAATAACGATGATAACGATAACGATAATAATAATCATTTTAACAATAATACATAAAATTATAGATAATTCAGTTGATGATAACTTTTAATCCGTTCATCGAAATCATACGCTTTCTAAATGAAAAGTTATTAATTTTTCGTCAGTTTTCCAATGACATGCATATTATATACCTTATCTCAATCGTATATGTATCTAATTCAGGATTCAATCATAACTTATCTAACGACAATGTCAAACGTACAAGCATGCATAATCCTATAAACTCGAGCACTAGTCAAGGATACACTAATAATATATAAAAGTTAAGTAATGAGTGCTCACGTATCAATATTTTGATTCAATATTGTAGGAAAGGTACGTAGACGCAACGAAGATGATAAACACTAGATTGACCTCACGAGCATACCCCTGATCCATACCCATAACCTCCATAGCTATAACCCATAATTTCCTTAGTTCTGCCCCGCTCGTAAAACTCATTTTTAAATTACTCAAACAGCACTCCGTCGTAGTATTTTATGTAGTAATAATAATAATAATAATAATAATAATAATAATAATAATAATAATAATAATAATAATAATAATAATAATAATAATAATAATCATCATCATCTTGATAGTAATAATAATAATAATAATATAAATAATAAAAATATTGAGAACAGCGGGAGTAATATATCGGATGTATGTGTGTGTGTTTATCACAGAATTCGTTCGCGTTTTAAAGAACCTGTCCAGGAATCTATCCCCATGCGATCGCATGGTTTCATGGGCATATGGCCATGCGATCGCATGGCCAACTGTCACCAGCCTGGTTCGTTTATTTTTCCTTGCCGACACTCGTATAATATTTATATATATAATATATTTAATTTATATAATTAATTATATATTATATTATATTTACGTGCATGATTAAAATGTAATTTTCATTTCGATGACTCGTACGTTGTCACTCGACTTATGTTTCGGTTTTGGTTTCTCGAACGCTAACTCGTACGCTGAGAAAACTAGTACTTTACGTCTCGTGACACGTACCTTTAACAATAAATAGACTTAAATCGTCGATAGACTATTTTACCAAAAGTATAATCTCTTCATTTGAGTGTTGTGGTCATTTGCTTCTATAAATCAATGTTTCGTAGTATATTTTAATAATTTTATTTTAAATCAAAACGTTTTATAAGTAAGTAAATATTATATTTGTAAAACATAAATGCCTTTTCATTTAGGAATGTAACTTATATGTAATAGAAATATTTATTTAGTAATATATTATTTAGTCTATCAAAAATTATTTATTTTTCAAAGTAAACTTTATAATCATTTACATATTAGAAGATATTGTAACATACATCGTTTACATTTTAAAACTTAAATAGATATGGTTCATTTAGGTACTAGCGTTTATATCAGTCGCATCACTAAGCGAGTGTTACTATCGTGTACTTAATTGATTTGAAAACATATATATTTAATGAACACGTTTTAAATATACGTTGCAAGTTATTTATATATTTAGTTCTAACAAATAACATTTCAACTTATTGTATCTATTCAAATTCATTTCTTAAAAGATTTCATCTATGTCATATTACGTTTTCAATATTAAGAAAACTAATAATTATCTTATCAAAAGACACGAGGCAATCATTGTGTTGAAAGATAATCTCTACTAACCTTTGTCCAGTTATCGTTAATTGACCTATTTGTTCTTACTTGTAATCACTTTATCAATTCTTCCAAATACCGTTAAAAAGGAAAGATTTCTCAAATCAATGTGGACCTCTCAACAGAGACTCATAAACATAATTCAATGTTTCTGATAATTCAATCATTTGATCTTATCTTTTAATTTCGTCGATAATCATATTGAAACAAATACGTTCATGTAAAGCATTATTCGTTTAAATACTTTGTTGACATTCTTAAGTCATAGTCTGTACATATATATATTATCATATCTATTTATATAATGGTTCGTGAATCGTCGAAATTTGGTCGAGGTTAAATTTATGTATGAACATAGTTTAAAATTCTTGAGATTCAACATTATCGAGTTTGCTTATCGTGTCAGAAACATATAATGATTAAAGTTTAAATTTGGTCGGAAATTTCCGGGTTGTCACAGTACCTACCTGTTAAAGAA